>NC_133139.1:49687751-51140251 GCF_048418815.1 Hemitrygon akajei
CCGTCGTGTCCGATGTACTCACGGCACCAACTCCTATTCACTGATGCTCAGTAGAATTCCTCCTCTTGGGCTCCATCGGACTGCACATTCCTGCCAGCTCAATTCCTATGGCCGGTTCTCTCTCTATCTCCCACCAAAAAGACCTCGACCCGCCTCAGTATCTGTCACAAAACCTCTCCCACAGCATTCTCTAGAACCTTCTCCCAGTCCCACTCTTCTGATTGGATGATACAACATTCCTAAGCACTCTTATCTTTAACAGTAACCCCAACACTACCAGAACACACTGCTTTTACAGAAAACCATTACATGAAATACCCTACAACATTAGCAGTAAAATCTTTACCAGGGCATGACACGCTCACCCCACCAAAAATAGTCATGTCCTCCTGACTTTGAAATTTATCAACCCATCATTAATAACACAAAGGAATTTCATGATGTCAGGAACTCCAAACCAACATTCTGGTCTCCCAGTGTGACACAGGCCAGCCTGTCTGGGAGTTTCCTGACTCTTTGAGACCCCCTTATCCCATCATCTATTTCTTCAGTCTCAACTCCTTGGGATCTTTCCTGTCTATTTGGAGAGACCTCCTACTGTCCATTACTCGTGCCTTACAGCAACTCAGCTCCTCCTGTTACCTGACAGAGTTCAGCTTCATGCCCAATTCCTTTTGAACCCATTTCCCTCCATTGTCCAACCTCAAGCCTCCCTGCCCACTCTAGTCCCCCACCTCCTCACCCCGGTTACATCTACACCAGCATGGGGAGTTTCGGGAATCTCTTCATTATTGGGGAGTTTGCATAAGGTAACATATACCACACCCCCACTTCCTCATCCTCTGAGTCTGTACAGCATTCAGTGGTTAGGTCCCCTTCAGGTCTCTCCACGGATTGTCTTTCTGCTCTCCCCCTTCGGTGCAGAGTCCTCCTACTAGGTGTAGGGTCCATGTCAGGTTCTGGGTCAAAGTGTCCCTCCTGTCCTAGAGGTAAAAGGTGGTTCTCATGGAGACTTTTGACAGGCCCATTCCCATCTTCTGGCTTCATTCACCAGAAAAATTGGCACATTTGGCATCTGACTCTCCATTGCGTAAGGCCTAGCCACCCAGCAGTCAGCCAACTTATGTTTCCCTGGTAACCCCAAATTCCTTATTAGAATTCTGTCTCCAGGGAGGGAGGTGTCACTGGTACAGATGATGCTGTTATTCCTTGCATAGTCAGTAATGCCCTTGTGCCCAGCCATATATGCCAGGAATCATTAACACATTTTTTGAATTTTTTGTGCTTTGGTGGCCTTTGCCCTCTTGATGCCTAAGAGGAGGTTCCTCCTGGATGCTCTGAGAACTGTTTTGTCTGCAGACTTGAAGGCATTAACAAGTAGCGCATCTCTGTGTTCAGTCAGGGCTTTTGGTTGGGCAGTGAGATGACCATCTTTGAGGTACTGATGTCAGCTAGACACTTCAAGATGTAGCCGGTGACGGATGAGATATATCTCCTCCTTCTGTGTCTTCTCATTGTGTGGTAGCCTCCTTGAATATCTGCCAGTAGTCAGTGCAAACAATCTTGAAACACAGAGATTGCCTCATTAGGCCATACTGTGAAGGTATTTTCATTTCAGTAGCAGCTGGTATGCTGGAATTAACATTTTGGAGGTGTGGTCAGAGAGGCCAAGATGAGGACATGGGGTGGTTTTGTAAGCAACACGTCTATTTGCATAAGCGTAATCCAGTCTATTTGTTCCCCTAGTTGCGATAGTGACATGTTGGTAGGTTTTGGGTAAAATGTCCTGCAAATTAACAAGATGGAAGTCTCCTGCAATTATGAAGAGACTGTCCAGGAACTTATTTTGTAGCGAACTGTGTGTCCTTGGCATTAGCACTCGGGTGGGGGGGGGGGGGGGGGGAGGTATATACAGCAGTAATGAACACAACATTAAACTCCCTGAGCAGATAATGTGACCAGCATTTAATTGTAAGATATTCAATTGCCACAGAACAGTGACTGCTAGCTGCAGAACAGTTTTGTCCACCAATCTTTGTCGATGTACATACAGAGTCTGCCTCCTTTAGATTTCCCCAACAGGGAGTCCTATTGACACAGAATAGAGTCATCAAGTTGAAACACTGAATCGGGCATGTTGTTTGGACACATTTCAGTGAAAGCCAGAATGTAGCAGTTTCTCATCTTTCTGTGGGTTCAGTCTCAGTCAGTCCATTTTGTTTTTAGTAAACAGACATTGGCCAGGAAAAGTGATGGCACAGCCAGCCTGGTCAGTTTAGGTCTTAGCTTAGCTAGTGCCCTGGCTCTCTTGCCATGTTTCTGCTTCCTCTTGCACTGCTTTTATTTGGAGTTTGCTCAGCTGAGACACAAAGGCTAGACTTCTGCTACTGGGCCTTGTGACAGTAGAAGCCCCAGTCCTCTGAGCATCATTATTAGCTCTGTTGCCGGCAGGTTAGAAGTAACTTTATTACTTACATCCTTCATATACACGAGGAGTAAAAATCTTTACGTTAAGTCTCCGTTCAAAAGTGAAATGTGCAATTATAGTAATTTATAATAAATACGTACAACAGGATAGTCAATATAACATAAAAACACAGTTGCATCAGCACGAATAAAGCAGTTTGATAGACTGATGGAAGAAGCTGTCCCAGAGTCTGTTGTTCCTGTGCTTATGCTGCGGTACCATTTCCCGGATGGTAGCAGCTGGAACAGTTTGTGGTTGGGGTGACTCAGGTCTCCAATGATCCTTGGGGCACTTTTAACACACCTGTCTTTGTAAATGTCCCAAATAGTGGAAAGTTCACATCTACAGATGTGCTGGGCTGTCCACACCACTCTCTGTAGAGTCCTGCAATTGAGGGAAGTACAGTTCCCATACCAGGCAGTGATGCAGCCAGTCAGGATGCTCTCAATTGTGCCCCTATAGAAAGTTCTTAGAATTTGGGGGGCCATACCAAACTTCTTCAACTATCTGAGGTGAAAGAGGCGCTGTTGTGCCTTTTTCACCATACAGATGGTAGATATAGACCACATGAAATCCTCGGTGATGTTTATGCCGAGGAAAAGCCATTCACCCTCTCAACCCCAGATCCATTGATGTCTATAGGGGTTAGCCTGTCTCCATTCCTCCTGTAGTCCACAAACAGGTCCTTTGTTTTTGCAACATTGAGGGAGAGGTTGTTTTCTTGACACCACTGTGTCAGAGTGATGACTTCCTCTCCATAGGCTGCCTCATTATTATTTGAGATTAGGCCAATCAGTGTAGTGTCATCAGCAAATTTAATTAGCAGACTGGAACTGTGGGTGGTGACACAGCAATGGGTATACAGAGTAAAGGAAGGGGCTTAGTACATAACCCTGAGGGGCACCTGTGTTGAGGGTCAGAGAGGTAGAGGTGAGGGAGCACACTCTTACCACTTGCTGGTGATCTGACAGGAAGTCCAGGATCCAGCTACACAAGACAGGGTGAAGGCCAAGGTCTCTGAGCTTCTTGTCAAGCCTGAAGGGCATTATGGTCTTGAATGCTGAACTGTAGTCCAGGAACAGCATTCTCACATAAGCATCCCTCTTCTCCAGATGTGTCAGGATGGTGTGTAGAGCTGTGGCTATTGCATGGTCTGTCGATTGGTTGTGTTGGTAGGCAAATTGTTGGGAGTCCATTGTGGATGGCAGCATGCTGCAGTTGGAGTTCTTGACCAGCCTCTCAAAGCATTTGCTTATTATTGAAGTGAGTGCAACAGGACGCCAGTTGTTCAGACATATTACTTTGGTCTTTTTAGATACAGGGACAATGGTGGATGTTTTGAAGCAGGAGGGCACTCCATACTGAGAGAGGGAGAAATTAAAAATGTCTGGAAACACACCTGCCAGTTGTGCCGGGCAACTTCCTGAGTACTTGCCTTGGGATGTCGTCCGGTCCCACAGCCTTACGACTGTCCACCTGTTGGAAGTACCTGCTTACTTTGGCCTCAGAGATGACCAAGCTGCCGGTTACATCACCTGCAGGTCTGCTCAGGGGCTCAGTATTGGCGACATCGAATCGAGTGTAAAAATTGAGTCTGGGAGAGAGGCATCGATGTTGGAAACTCCACTGCATTTACCTTTGAAGTCTCTGATGGTGTGCAGACCTTATAAGCTGCGTATTTGCAAAGCTTTGGTTGATTGAAATCCTTGACTAGAAACTTCGGAGGAGTGTCTAAGAATTTAAAGCTAGCTTCATTATTAGGAGCAAGAGAAGCGGCTGCATCTCTGTGTGCCTCCATTTTTTGAAAAACAAGCTCACCCAGTGCTCACCAGTTATGATGAAACCTAATCATCTACACAGCACTCAAAATTAGCCAAATATCTGTCACAATTCCAAGACAGGAAGAATCACCCAGTTCATGATATAACACAAATCATGATATGAAATATTGCCCTAGACTTAGAATGGTGATGAATTCAATACATTTTATATTACAGTATGGGTTCCACAATATTGAAATACAAAAGCTCTTCACATTCAGTTGATTCCAGGTAATTAAGTTTGAATTTCACTTCTAGTCACTGTATCTCCCTTCAGTTCCTGGAGAAGTTTAACACAGCTTGTCAGTGAAAGATCAATCTGCCATCTCTATGTGCGGCCTAAAACATCCAGCCTGCTAGCAGACAAAATGGCAGCCTCTACTGGCAATATTTGGAAAATACACTCAGTGGCCACATTATTTGGTACACCTGCTTGTTAATGCAAATATCTAATTAGCCAATCACATGGTAGCAACTCAAGGCATAAAAGCACGCAGTCATCGTCAACAGGTTTAGTTGTTGTTCAGCCCAAACATCTGAATGGGAAAGAAATGTGATCTAAGTGACTTTGACCGTGGAATGATTGTTGGTGCCAGATGGGAGGTTCGAGTATCTCAGAAACTGCTGACCTCCTGGGGTTTTCACACACAACGGTCTCTAGAGTTTACAGAGAATGGTGCATGAAACAAAAAACAATCAGTGAGTGGCTGTACTGTGGGCAAACACACCTTGTTTATGAAGAGAGGTCAGAGGAGAATGGCCAGTCTGATTCAAGCTCACATGAAGGTGACAGTAACTCAGATAGCTACACTTTACAACAATGGTATGCAGAAGGGCATTTCTGAACACACAGATTGAACCTTGGAGTAGATGGCCTACAGCAACAGAAGACCACAAACAAGCACTCTGTGGTACCTAATAAAGTGGCCACTGAGTGTACACAATGGCAATTATGAAACTTTCAAAGTTTGTATTAGTATGCTGTGTGCTATGCATGTAAATGAGTAATTTTGGATTAAACACAATATTTTTAAACAGGAGTTCTGACAGTGCACAACTTTTAGCAAACAACATTCAGTCAATGAGTGTACCAGGACTTTCGAGTACTTGTGTGGATGCAATGCGAACAAATACAATGAGATGGAGGAACAACTGGAGTCTACTTTCTTAGTCAACAGGAGTACGGAAGGACAGGCCAATCCTCCCCTCATGTTCAGCAACGGAACAGCTTCTTCTTTGGGGATTTTGCATTCAAGGTAGCAAAGGGTACCTTTCATCATCTACCGAGAAAGTGTTTCAGACCCAAACTCTGAAATATGCCAATATAGGCTCGAATATTCCATTTGGACAAAAATAGTTGTTACTGCCAGAAAGAAGCCACTTATCTCATCAGGTCCACATTGATCTTATAAAGCAGTCTGTAAATCCTTTCAATGTGTTGTCACTGTCATTGTCTTCACTGTGCCCACTCAATTTCTTCTCATTCTTTCATCTTCCCTAGATGCAGTGCCAGATCAAAACTGATTAAGTCTACTGAACAATTTTGCCAAATTTAACAATCACATAAGTTCGATCTTTTGCAATAGCTATAACTAGCAGATCCCTACTTCATCAATATTAGCTAGATTCAAGACAAGAGATGAAAGGTCATGGTCTAATATACTGTAATCATCAACAACCAAATTAGGGACAGGAAGATATTTGATGTCAGTACACATAATGCTGGCGCTACATGTCTAAAATTACTCACTGGGGTATTAGCAGACTTTGCTGATCTCATCTTGGATGCATTCATTGCCCAGTGCTAAATCTACATCTAATCATATGTCAACAATTTGTTAAAGAGCAACAGTGGTGGTATCCACTAATCATGGTGTTGGTGGCAGTGGAACCCTACAAGAATCAGGATGCATTGCTCTGTAGTGTGAATTCCTCAGAACAAGAAAGTATTAATATTAAATTTCCAACTGGTAGGTTGCCTAATAGCAAGTAAAATCTATGGGATTTGAACCACTTCAATTTTATTGCTCTTCTCCTTGGGAGAAACCTGTAGTGAAGCAGATGATAGCTTTGTTAAGCATTTTTTTCTCATTTATGAGTTGATTTCAAATCATGTAAAGTATCCAGTGGCTGAAGACACTGCTGACACAGGGTAGGTACTGTACCATGACTAAGCTTTTCAAAACAGTACATTCAGATGAGACCACAAATCAAGGGAAAATAAACACACTTGTAAAGCTTTAGATAAACTGTTTTTGGTACAGATCTAAATGCTGGGATCAGCAGAATTATATCAGTTTGACACTGAGGCATAGCTCTAAAGCTGCTGCCTCATAGTTTCAGCAAACTGGATTCAACCCTAGGCTTCCCTGATGCTTGAGTCTGTAAGTTCTCCTTATGCCCATGCACCACCTCACCACCCCAACACTGGACACTCAGGTTTTCACCCACACTCTAAAGATATACAAATCAGTAAGTTAACTGGCAATGCAAATTACTGTTGTTGTGTAGGTCAGTGGTATAATCTGAGAGTGTTGATGGGAATATGGTACCCTTTGGCACAGTGTCCATGCTGACCAAGGTGCCTACCTGTGCTAGTCCTAAGTCCCCATATCCCTTTAAACCAGGGGTTCCCAACCTAGGGTCCATGGACCCCTTGCTTAATGGTATTGGTCCATTGCATAAAAAAGGTAGGGAACCCCTGCGAGTCTAAACCTTTCCTACCTATGTACCTATTTAAATGAGTTTTAAACATTGTAATTGTACTTACCTCTGCCACTTTCTCTGGCAGCTCTTTCCATATAGAAAGTAATCTGTGTGTGAAAAAGTTGTCCCTCAGGTCTTTTCATTCCTCTCTGAACTTAAACCTATGCTCTCCAGTTCTTCTGTACTGGAATAAAGTCTGTGACTATCTACCTGACCTATGCCCCTCATAACTTTATAAACCTCAATAAGGTTACTCCTCATCCTCCTACATTCCAGGGAAAACAGTTCCAGCCTATCCAATCTCTATTTATAGTTCTTGCCCTCCAATCCTGATTAATATCCCTGTGAATCTTTTCTGAACTCTCTTCAGCTTGGTAACATCCTTCATTTAGTTCGACGACCAGAACTGCATACAATACTCCAAGTATGGTCTCACCAATGACTTGCACAGCTGTAATTTCCTTCCATATTGTAAAGAAAATAAGACGCATGGAAATTTAACAATAATTTTGATCAAAATGTTATCATGAACAATGTCTTAAGAATGCTGTAAAAATTCGTTCACACATTAATTAAGGCAAGGAAGGGAATCTGATCAAAACAAAATGGCATTATATCATTTCTGCACATGAAAAATGTGGATGTCCTAGTCTTTGTCGGTGAGAGGGTTTCGAATTCACTTTTCAGTCTATGTTCTGTTTCATTTTAGTGCTTAGTAATTTAAAGATTAGGACCTGTGAGATCTCAGGCTCGGCAAGAGAACTGAATTATAACAATACGGCAGGTTAACAGAGGCACAGATCAAGGTGAAAATTTTTTTTAATGAATTTGTACATGATATTCAGTTTGATAGGAATTCAATGGATGCACCAGGCCAGATGAAACTTGATTGCATATCAAAATGTAAGAATCGTATCATGGTTAACATGTCATTTTCCTCTCTATTTGTCAATCATTATTTTTGTAAATAAATGTATGTTTTATAAAGAATTGTCGATATCATGTACATCATTAAGTGAAAGTTGTTCTACCTACAAACTGTGACAAGATCGTTAAATTTTGAAATATATCACTAATAACAATAAGTAATAAATTAAAACTGGAAGGCAGGTTAACAGAGCCACAGGTCAAGATGAAAAATTTTAAATATAAACTTATTCAGAACAGTTGCACAAGGTGGTTGAACTTGTGCATGAATTCCCAAATTTAGATGCATCTTGGAAAGACGTATCATTCAACATCCAGCTACTTTTCCATTGACATGTGCTTCTCAAGTGCCCTTAACTCTCAAGCAACAAATCCTAGGGGAACACATCAGAAATTCTGGGCTCAGATCATTACTCTTTCACTATCCCACACCACCTCTTCAAAGTCAGGCATGTTTTGCATGCACAATGGTGGAAGGAAATCATCTGCAAAAAATGAAAACCCGTGGTAATATGTAAACTTGTTATTGTCTTTTCTAACTGTTTTTTTCAATCCTGTTTAATCCTGTGTGTTATCTCTGTGAGGTTAGCTGTTATAAACAACCCCAACTGACTTCTCTGATCAGGAACCTCACCAAAGCATAATAAGGCAGTATCATATGATTGCCTCCCATTTCAATTTTTACACATATGTGGATTCATTATTTAGAGCTTCAGGGTCAACAAATTAGAGCAAGACAAAATGTCAATCTCTAATTGAGCATAACAAAGAACAGCTTAGTGTTGACTTGTTTGTCCTCAGTCTGCCACACCCAAAGATAGATTTCTCCAGGTAGTTAATGTGGTTACCCCAAGGTAACAAGCCCTTTATGCAAAAGGCAATGCTTCTTAGATTTGCAGAACTCTCACGCATGTCAAATCAAAGCATCTTAACTTTGATCTGTCAGCTCAGCAATTCGAAAACCATATTTCACTATCTTGTAAACACCTTACTCAGGAAATCTTTCCCCTCCCAAAACAAACTATCTTTAAATGTAGACTGAAGTGCCACCCTCAGGAGCAATAGTGAACTTACAGGAACCGATGAGGTCCTGGTTTACATCTATTATTCAACAATCTGCGCAGCAATGACAAAATCAAATTGGACTCAGTGTTTGCAGAGTGAGGTATGACACCAAAGCCTACATTTTACTGCCAGCCTTGTGTCTCTTTACTGGAAAAGAATGTACATGGACAGTTGATCTTTATCACGCTAAGCTGCCCTTGTGTGTAGTTGGTGAGATACCAAAAGGGCATCTGCTTTTGTGGTCTTCTCAGAAAAGCATTCAGGATAGGAAGAGAGGGAAAAGCACCTCTGCACCTTCACAGAAAGCATGGTTAATACATGGATCAGCTTTATGTAAGATTCTATCAGGTAATAAAATATTAAGCAAAAATCTGTCAGGTTGGGCATTTCTTGATTTCTATTTAATACTCAGGGTATAGGAGGCTCTGGATAGAGGTAGTACATTTGCTATCTGGCAGCTGCACTCTACCTAGGAAGGTGGCTGGGCATCACTAGTCTTCATCCATTTCCTAAATCTCCCACTTCTGCCTCCAAGTGGCACACCCCAGTCCACTGCTAAAGCTCATGAAGGGGTGGTATTAACATGGCACCACTGGGCGAAGGACCTCGTCAATGTAGTCACTGGCCAGGGCAGATGAGTTCCTCAAAGAACTACAACAGCCACGTGTTCGAGACCAGGGCGAACCACTGAGTTAGAGGACATCAGATATAGTCTGGCCTGGAGAGGGATGGGTGCCGCCAAGCCCAAGACACACGAAAGCAGGTTGTGGGCTCTGAACCGAACTGATTTAAAACTCAGATAAAAGCATCAAATATTGAAATGGAGAAAAAAAAGCCATTTTAAAACCTTGATATGTTAAAATTTACAACTTGTAGCTGTTTTCAAAAGGGAGAAGCGTTCTTCAGAAGGTTTCAGAAAGTTTCAGATTTAACAGCAAAAAAATGATTAAAGAAGCACCTACATTCAATGTGGTATGCATAAAACAGATAAGATCAAAACTTTGCTGGGATGAACCTTTACTTTGGTTAAGAATAAGTTGGTCTCATGCTCAGAAAAGATCTGTACCTACTTTGAAATGCACTTCCTTTAAAATTTCATGACTTCCAAGAAAGATCTCTGAATGAAACATAAATATATTGCTGATGCACTCAACTTGTAGGGAAAGTGGAGATCGTGTGAGAGTTTGGGAGATATGGAGGTCATAGTAAACAGATATGGATATGCAATGTGTATGGACACAAGGGAGGAGAGGGCTATATCCTCAAGAGACTGAGGCAAACATGAACCTAGAAGCAAGAAAGAGTTGCACAAATCTACAAGTGAGGGAGTGGGCGCAAAACCTGTAAAATGTTGGCTATTAAGATTGTGGGGAACAGCAGTGTTAACTAGCATGAAAGGGAAGGGATAACAAGTCTACAAGGATGTGAGGATGGATAGGACCTCTATTCCTGGGGAAATACCTTCAGCTGGAAAACATTCTCCTCCCACGGCCCTCAGTTTAACAAACAAAATAAACTGATCTATCTTAATACCTTCAGAATTAAAGAATGTGCTACAATTCTACTTTTTGTGCTTTTTCACATGTACATCAAAATATCTTTCCACATTTCCTTCAAGTTATGTATACCATTCTTTAAAACAGCACAAGTCTTAATGCAACATCTTTTAAATTACAAACCATTGATCTGCTTGCAAACTCAACTGCATATTTAAATGTATGACATTTAAAATTCATGTAATGCCTATTACTGCACTTCTAGTGTCATCACAGTGGAAGTCAGATTGTATCTCAAGTAGCTGAATATGTGGACATAGCAACAGCTATGAATCATGACTGTTTTTACTAGTAAAGTTGAAGACCTGTGTATTATTCCTCTTGAAATTGTTTCAACTTTGAAACTGGCACCATCTTAAGTGATATGAAACATTGCCTGGAAGTATCTGCCACAGCTATAAATTGTAACCTAACTGGCCTAATTTATCAACGACGCATCGATGACATCACTGTGTCCAAGACCATCACTACACGTGCTAACCAGAAGCCATGGATGACCGCGGAGGTGTGTGCACTGCTGAGGACCTGTGACTCCACCTTCACAGCAGGTGACAAGGCAGCCCTAACAACAGCAAAGGGCCAAACTGTCCCAGGCCATCAGAGAGGCAAAGCGTGCACACGTCCAGCGAATCCACGGCCACTTCCAGGGCGGTGGTAACACACGGAGCATGTGGAAAGGCATTCAGGACATCACCAACTACAGGACAACATCACCTGACTGTGCGGGTGATGCCTCCCTCCCAGATGCGCTGAACAACTTCTACGCTTGTTTTGAGGCAGAAAGTGACGTGGCGGCAAGAACGTCCACCCCTCCTCCAAATGACCAGGTGCTGTGTCTCACTGTGGCCGATGTGAGAAGAACCCTGTGCAGGGTCAACCCACAGAAGGCTGCTGGACCAGACAATATTCCTGGTAGAGTGCTTAGAGGATGTGCAGACCGGCTAACAGATGTTCTCACTGACGTCTTCAACGTCTCCCTGAGCAGCGCCATCGTTCCAACTTGCTTCAAGGCTGCCACCATCGTCCCCGTGCCGAAGAAGTCTTCAGTGTCGTGCCTCAATGACTGCCGTCTACTCACCGTGCACTCACATCCATCATCATGAAGTGTTTCGAGAGGCTCGTCATGAGGCACATCAAGACCCTGCTACACCCCTCACTGGACCCCCTGCAGTTTGCGTACCATCCCAACCGCTCAACAGACGACACCATTGTCATCACCCTCCACCTGGCCCTAACCCACCTGGACAAAAAAGACACGTACGTTCGAATGCTGTTCATAGACTTCAGTTCAGCATTCAACACAATCATTCCTCAGAAACTGATTGGAAAGCTGAGCCTACTGGGCCTGAACACCTCCCTCTGCAAATGGATACTAGACTTCCTAACTGGGAGACCTCAGTCAGTCTGGATCGGAGGCAGCATCTCCAACACCATCACACTGAACAGGGGGCCCCCCCAGAGCTGGGTGCTCAGTCCACTGCTGTTCAGTCTGCTGACCCATGACTGTGCTGCAACACACAGCTCGAACCACATCAAGTTCGCCGATGACACAACCGTGGTGGGTCTCATCAGCAAGAACGACGAGTCAGCATACAAAGAGGAGGTGCAGCGGCTAATGGACTGGTGCAGAGCCAACAACCTGTCTCTGAATGTGAACAAAACAAAAGAGATTGTTGTTGACTTCAGGAGGGCACGGAGCGACCACTCTCCGCTGAACATTGACAGCTCCTCGGTAGAGATCGTTAAGAGCACCAAATTTCTTGGTGTTCACCTGGCGGAGAATCTCACCTGGTCCCTCAACACCAGCTCCGTAGCAAAGAAAGCCCAGCAGTGTCTATCTCCCACCACCCATCTTCATCACATTCTACAGGGCCTGCAGCAGATAGTGAGGTCAGCTGAGAAGATCATCAGGGTCTCTATTCCCGCCATCACAGACATTTACACTACACGCTGCATCTGCAAAGTAAACAGCATTATGAAGGACCCCAGACACCCCTCATACAAACTCTTCTCCCTTTTGCTATCTGGGAAAAAGCACCAAAGCATTCAGGCTCTCACAACCAGACTATGTAACAGTTTCTCCCCCCCAAGCCATCAGACTCCTCAATACCCAGAGACTGGACTGACACCAACTTACTGCCCTCTTCTGTGCCTACTGTCTTGTTTATTATTTATTGTAATGCCTGCACTGTTTTGTGCACTTTATGCATTTCTAGGTAGGTCTGTAGTCTAGTGTAGTTTTTTTTTCTGTGTTGTTTTTACGTAGTTCAGTGTAGTTTTTGTACTGTTTTATGTAGCACCATGGTCCTGAAAAACGTTATCTCATTTTTACTGTGTACTGTACCAGCAAAATGGTCAAAATGACAATAAAAAGTGACATGACTTGAGTTGACTTGACTTATAGAATGGCATGGCATAAGATGAGACAATTAAACCCATAGGTGATCTGCTCATTCCAGAGACCTCATCCAGTTACGTTATTGACATAACTGATCTAGTCCAGCTACTGTTTAATGTAGATTGCTATAAAGTTAAAATAAGAGATTCAAGTGATGAAGGTAGGATAAGACAGTGGAACATTCTTGCAAATGGCAATTATATCCATGTGACACAAGAATTGTACACCATTGCTCAGCCCAAAGATAGATACTGTGAATTGAGAAAGATTAATGCAGTAACATATTTAGTGACAATTCCCACCCTCGATAGTGATACAGAGGGCAAGTATTCAATAAGTGAAGATGGAAAGGATAAATGTTGTTCTGAGAAACTCATAGGAGTGACACCCTGGGCTACAAGGATTGTTCTCTTTTAATTATAACTGCCTTCCTATGTGTCAATTACAATCAAACACTAAATAACTTCCCAAGTTATTCCTTGATTTTGTAAGGGTTTCCCCTTGTTTACTTAGTTATATGATGCTACTTCCACATAAAAAAAAATCATCCTTACATTTATCCTCTCTCTAGCCCATTAAGAATGATAGATGTCCATATGCAATCAGCTCTCACTGTTCTGAGCTCGAGTCTGGGTCCAGTCTGATTAATATCTCTGTTTCCTTATATCACTCCATGTATATCCTTAATCTTAATATAGGCCTAAGTATATTTCCATTTTTGAGAGCTGAAGAAGGCACCAGACAAATTAACTGAGCAGCTGATAATTAAACAGGCCTTCTTTTTCAAATCAGACTGAGTTCATCAATCTAATGATATACTCTTTATTTTCTTCTCTTCCTTTTGATAGTTCATTAATATGTAACTCAACAATGCATCAAAAAATTATCTTTGGGTCTATATCCTGGCACTCACTAATGAACGCCACTGTTGGAGTACCTTCACCAGAAGGACTGGTGGTAGATACTCATCACCTCCTTGAAAGCCAATTATAGATCCTGTAGATAAACAATAGTAAACACTCTACTTTTGGAAATAGAGGTAAAGTACATCAAAGAAAGGATACCTTGGGCTAGAAGGTGAATTTAAAACAAAAACAAGCACAGATTCTAAATGAGAGATGGAGAACTACAATGACAAAGCTACAGATTCTTACAGAAACTCATGCATACAGCCTTATTACAGAAGAAATATAACCTGCTCACACCTACTGATGTTTTCGGTTGGCTATGTTCAGTTCATTAATTGCAGAAGTACATTCACTAGCTTTAAATATAAGCAGAGAGGATACTGATGCACATCAAGTTCATAAGTAATACACTCAGGACTGAGAGCTGAGTAGTGATACTGTTGGCACAAGTTAATAAAAATCCCAATTTATCATCAATGCCTCGCATGCATCAGATAAGTATTACTACAAGCAACTGCACTGAAGCACAATCAGATCAGCTGTCTCAAGTTGTGCATGGTAAGGAAATGGGGGGGGGTGTTGAGGAGTGGGAGAGAGAGTGGCAAAGAATAGAGGGGACAAGAAAGAAATGTTAACACTCAGCCACCAACCAAATATGTGTTGGCCAAAGGCCTTAGTGATATACCTACCCTGGTTGAAATTTAATAACGACATATATCACCAAAATAAACACTTCAAACCAGTTTATGACAGCAACATAACAGTAATCACATCCAGTTTAATTCTGGCTGGAATTATTCAACCTCTTGCCAATCATTGGTTGTCAATGATTACTGTATTATTTTTTGTCATTATGTCCAGCTTGTCAATTTTATTTTTGAAAAGGTTGCTTGCTGTCATTATAAGGTTGGCCACTGGTTCAATCTTTTTTTCCCTTTACATTAGACAAAAAGCGAGAAAAGGGCAAAAGATATTGAGTAGATCAGTATTATTATGGAAAAATGGCTAGCATGATTTCCACGAGAATGGTAAGTGAAGCTGGTGAGGCGTCCAGTTGTAGGCTTTAGTAGAATGATCCTACTAGCAGAGTGGGTAAGGGTATTGGGAGGGAGTGATTGTGGACAGAGAGTATCACTGATCTCAACTTACAGAGCTGAAGTCTGCAAAACCCAAAGAAGAGTCTTTAGAAGTTTTACTTGAGGAAGAAGGCGTGAAGGGATCTTTACCGCTGAATGGGTCACCGAGCCCCTTTTTACTTTGAAACTGGTCACCGTCATAAGCGCCAAAGGGCTGGAAAGGATCGTGGGACTTGACAGAGTCGGCCGAGCCAGGCCTGTTTACAAGGGTACTTTTACCTGGAAAGTTTAGAAAGAAAAGCATTATTTCCCACCAGGAGGTAAAGTCAGCCTTTAATTTTTCACCAAAGGCACTTAGTTATATCGTATCTCTTTTGTTAATCTTCTGTGATGTCTTATTGACAAGACTTTAGAGTTCTGCTAGGATATTGTGGATGAGTAATTCAAAAGCCAGGCTTCTGCTAAATGAACTGACATTACACTATATAGACTGAAATTCAAAACTCCTTCCCTGCTGTGCCCCCAATATCAAGGACATATTTGTTTCCAGACTGCTTCCACATATGTTTTGGTCAGTGATTCTGACTGTCAATGACTTTTGGTCAATGACTCTGGAGGTATTTAAATGACTGTTTCTAATGACTGATGCATAAAATGAAGTTGGAAGATAACGGGGGGGGGGGGGGGGGAATGAAGGCAATTACATTAGCTGAAAGGGTTTGGAAACACACTGTAAAACTGAAAACAGGGCATGGTGCATGCCGGTGATAAACTTGATTCTGATTCAGGTGTTGCTTGGTGAAATGGTGGTAAAGAGGTTAATTTGTGTTTCAAAATGGAATCACAGGACGTGTTACTCTCTGTTCAAACATAGCTGAAAAAGATACTTGATTTTAATTGAAAATATGCTGACGTTTGAATTCTGATTTTCTCCAAGCGAGATTTATGTTTCCAGGTAAAAATGATATAACAATATTTTGAGAACAGCAACATCATTTTACAAATAAGACCTTAAAAGAGCAGAATTAGTCCATTTGGTCCATCAAGTCTGCTTCACCAGTTCATCATGGCTGATCTACTTTCCCTCTCAACCTCTTTCTCCTGCCTTCTCCCCATAACCTTTTATGCCCTGACTAATCAAGAACATATCAACTCCCATCTTAAACACACCCAATGCAACAAATTCCACAGATTCACTATGCTCTGGCTAAAGAAATTCGTCATCTATGTTTTAAATGGTTGTCGCTCTATTTTGGGCATTTGAAAACTGATTTAAAGTTAACATCACAGCAGTGCTTCGAGAATATTCTGGGGGATCTGATGGGTAGAATTCAGAAATAAGAAATAGGTAATGGGATTCTACCATATGCTCCCAAAGAGTCAGTGAGATTTAGAACAGTAAATATATATAGACAGCAGGGATTGGTACAGGAAAAGCAGGGTTGAAATTAGACATGACTTTAAAGTTCTCTTATTTTGACTTGTACTGCCATTGTGCTAAGGGATTGCATGTCACAGAATTTGTCCAGGAAAGTGAATGGAATATACTCATCCTCAAGAGAGATTGGATAGATTTGTTTGTCTGGATTCGAGGAGTGACCTCATCAAGGTTTGTAATATTATTCAGGGTTTAGGTAGGGGAGATAGTCTCTGTCTTTTTTATGAGGTTGGGAAGTCTAAAATTATAGGGCATGGGGTTAAGGTGAGAGGGGAAAGATTTAAAGGGTATTCAAGGGACAAGGTTTTCACACAGATTTTGTGGGAAAACGGAATGAGCTACAAAAGGTGATGATGTGGAGGACTACAATTACAGTGTTTAAAAGACATTTGGATAAGTAAATGGATAGAAAGGTTTAGAGGGATATAGACCAAATGGAGACAGAAAGGACTGGCACAGATAGGCGTCTTGGTTGGGGTGGACAAATTGGGCCAAGGGTCTCCTCTGTACTGTATAAATCAAACTATGAATAGCTAAGCTTTCTGTTTAAAACCAAAGATGAAAACACAGAATACTATCATACAATAATCAGCATGACACATTAACATCTGTGTGGCCAGAAGCTCATTCAGAAGAGGTTACATAAAAGTACTACATACAAAGGAAACGCAATGCAGTTGATCATGTATCACTCTTGTACATATCTGTGCTAGTAAAGTTTTATAGTGAAGTTTTGATGAAGCCATGAGGGAAGTTTGTGAGGCTGCGGCAAGCAAGTTCCTTGAAATAATCCCAGACTCTTCTGGAACTTTTAGAAATGAATAGAGGCAAATAACATGAACCTACTCCTCTAATGACTCAAAGTTTATCCTTGCATTTCAGTGGAAGGAATAAGAAGGTCCACGGTCCAAAGCAGTGGAAGGTTCCTAATGGAAAATGGAGGAAAGAGGTCCCTACACCTGAAAGTCCTAGAGGGCCTGAGCAAAGCTGGTGTTCTGACATGAAGCTCTGCTGTTGAACAGCCTGCTGATGCTCACTTTCAAGGTTTAAAGTATTAACTGTACCATATCAAGTCAGTATCTTGTAAAGGTATTTACTATGCACATTTAAAGTTTCTATGGTATCACACTATTATGACCGTTGCATAGGAATGAAGGACCCATTCATTTCAATAGCTTCTTTGATGATGCTTTGTCAGGAGTGACTCATTTGAGGCCAACTCTCAGATAAAAGTAATATGAAGAAGCAAACCCAGAAAGTAAACTAACGGTTTTTGAAACCTTCAATTCTGTCAATGGTGACCAAGCCATGGAAATAATCCTCCATTTGCATCTGCAACAAACTCCTGCTTAATTGGGTCAGTTTGGACTGATAAAAATGGTGAAAGTCAATAAACTGTTACATAGTCACCAAATAGAAGTCTTTCAGTGAGGTAAAATGCAGTTCAGAGTACTCTTAAAAAGTCATTTTAAAAATCAGTTATCTTCACCCGCTGAGAGGAGGAATGTGTGTTCTGGGTTCCTCTAGAACTCCATCAATGGTGAACTGGAACACTGATGCAAGATTAAAATAATCATGGCTAGATATCACAGAGAAATATAACTAACAGGAAATTTTAACATTTTGCTTTATTAGTTCATGAAGGAACAATCCTGAAACTCCAATTGTGGATCTGCTCTTAGCAGACTGCATAAGCTGAAAGTAGCAGTAAACATTGAACAAATTCTTTAATACATAGCATATTTGTAGATCAGAAAAGAATCATTGCTAGTTCTTTAGTAAATGAAAGCAGCAGGCTGAGGGTTATATGGCATTATAGTACCTACTGTAACATGCTATAAAGCCACA
Source organism: Hemitrygon akajei (assembly GCF_048418815.1). Lineage (NCBI taxonomy): Eukaryota > Metazoa > Chordata > Chondrichthyes > Myliobatiformes > Dasyatidae > Hemitrygon > Hemitrygon akajei. The sequence continues at coordinate 49,705,961 of NC_133139.1, forward strand.
GAAGTTTCAGAATCTCATTGTGAAAGTAGTTAAACTGCTTCTTTTGAAATGTGCATAAACACACTAGAAATGCAAGTTGGATTTAAGAACATATTTTAGCATTTGAACATTTTTAAACACAATTGATTGAAAATGGAAATACTAATTATTCAGAATGAAAGAGAACATTTCTGTTAAGATTCTGATTTTGTTCAGTTATCAACAGTTTAGTAGGTGCCCATGAAGAGTCATACAGGAGAGTTTATTAGCTCAAAGTTCTTTGGAAAATCATGATAAATATGTGCTTTACATGCATTCACTATCTTTTAATTTCAGAGCATGACTGACAACTTTTAGATCAATTATTAAAAACTGTTCAAAGCAAATTTTCTAACAATTAGCTATTAATACTCTCCAATCATTTAGGGAAAGTTATCCAGGGCTCGAATATTATATATAAATCTTTAATGCAAATGTTCAATTCTTTAAACTCAGTTCACAGCTGCAATTATCTACTAGTAGTTGCTGGTTAAATACTGCTGACTTTCCAAATGGTTTGGCAAGTTCAAAATTATTTAGTAATTCTGAGTTGGGATAAACATCTCTTGATTGGCTTCTCACTCTTGAACATTATTTGATAGCTCTAGTAGGCAGTGCAGATGTCAGGACATTTGGTACGTGGGAAACACTATGGAAGCATTGCCACCTTAAATACTGTTAAAATTCATACATAAAAATGCATCCATTAATTTGCACACTCGCAATGAATCAATGGTTTGAAAACAAGATGAGGAAAACAAAAGAAAGTCAGCTGACTTGGTGAAGATTTGCCATATGGAAAAGGAAATCAAATCGCAACTTCAGAACAATAAATCCTATAACATTAAGTACAGGCATACAAGTAGCAGCATGGACATGGAGAGAAAATTGACTAATTTGGCTAACACAGAGCAATAATGAAAGGTTGCTTTCAAAATGGAGGTAAACGTACAGTGAAGTTCTTCAGAGACCAGTGCTAAAACCATTCCTCAACCTGGACTAGGTAAACAGTATACAACTTCTAAATCAACATAAGACGTGGAAACATAATTGTGAAGACATAATTGAGAAACAGACCTCAAGGAGATATAAAAGATTTGTAGAATGGATGGTGATGCATAGAAATGTGAACAGTTACAATGTGGTAGAAAGACTGAGGGAAAAAAATCTACTAGAGGGCACAATTTTAAAAAGAAGATCTAGAGGCCCTTATGCAAAGTTTGTTGCCAGTGGCATAGTAGGTTGAGAAACCATACAGGGTCCAGTGTTTCTAAATAAAAGCATGGAAGGCAAGAGTAAGGAAACTATGACAAATCTTAATTAGATACCTAATCAGCCATAATTGGCATACTGTACCCTGTTGCAAGTGCCACATTTCAAAAAGATGGAAAAGCTCTAGAGAGGATGCAGAAGAGATTGATGCAAATGATCCAAGGATGCTGGACTTAAATGTATAGACTAGAGCCACTGCAGTTGTTCTTGTACAGGGAAATTGAGATGATATCAACAGAGATATGAAAAATCATTAAGAGCATCTGCAGAGCAGATAGAATTTAGAACAGTACAGCACACTATAGGCCCTTCAGTCCACAATGCTGTGCCAACCCTTTAACCTACTCTAAGATCTAATCCTTCCCTCCCGCATAGCACTCCGTTTTTCTATTATCCATGTGCCTATCTCAGACTCTCTTAAACATCCCTAATGTATCTCTACCTTTACCACCACCTCTGGCAGCATGCTCCACACACCTACCACTCTCAGTATAAAATAATTACCTCTGACATCCCTCTATACTTTCCTCCAAACACTTTAAAGTTATGCCCCCTCATATTAGTCATTTCCACCTTGACTAAAAAGTTCCTGGTTGTCCACCCTATCTAAGCTTATCATCTTGTACACTTCTATCAAGTCATCCCTCATCCTCCTCCTCTCTGAAGAGAAAAACCCTAGCTTACCCAACCTAGCCTCATAAGACATGCTCTCTAATACAGGCAGTATCCTGGTAAATCTCCTCTGCACTCTCACTAAAACTTCCACATCCTTCCAATAATGAGGAGACCAGAAATGAACACAAATGTTTGGTCTAACTGAGTTTTACAGACCTGCAACTCTACCTCACAGTTCTTGAACTCATTTTCCTGAATAATGAAAGCCATACACACCATACACTTTCTTAATCACACCATCAACTTGTAATGCAACTTTGAGAGATCTATGCTTGTGGACTCCATGACCCTTCAGTTCCTCCACGTGGCCAAGAATCCTGCCATTAACCCTGTATTCTACCTTCAAGTTGACCTTCCAAAGTGAATCACTTTATACTTCTCCAGATTGAACTCCATCTGCCACTTCTCAGCCCAGCTCTGAATCTTATCAATGTCCCAAATAGCCTTCTATACTATACATAACACTACCAACCTTCGTATCAGCTGTAAACTTATGAACCAATCCTTCCACTTCCTCATTCAAGTCATTTATGAAAATCACAAACAGCATGGGTCCCAGAACAGATCCCTGTGGAACATCATTGATTACTGAGATCCAACCAGAATGCGCTCATCCACTACCACCTCTGTGGGCAAGCAAATTCTGAATCTATGCAGCCAAGTTTCCCTAGATCCCATGCCTCCTAACTTTCTGAATGGGAACCTAACTAAAATCCATAGACCATATCCACTTCTCTATCTTCTTCAAAGTGCTTTGTTACATCTTCAAAGAATTCAATCAGACTTGTAAGGCATGATCTACTCTTTACGAAGCCATGCTGACTATTTGTAATAAGACTATGCTTCTCCTAAATGCTCATAAATTCTGTCTCTAAGAATCCTCTCCAATAATTTTCCCACCATTGACATTAGACTCACTGGTCTATAATTTCCAGGGTGATTCCTCTTCCCTTTCTTGAACAAAGGAATAACATTTGCCACCCTCCTATCTTTTATTTCTACTCCTGTCACCAGTGAGGATGCAAAGATCATCAACAAAGGGCAACGATTTCTTCCCTCGCTTCCTGTAGTAATCCTGTCCAGTTGTGGGGTCTCATCTATCCTAATACTTTTTTCTCCAAATGATAGAGATAAAAAATTTTCTCCATTGGTGTCAGTAGGTCAAGACTGGAGTGCATAGAATTAAAGTGATTAGCAAAAGATCCTTGAGTTTTTACACAGCAAATGATTAGCTCCAGAATGCACTGCCAAGAGGATTAGTTGATTCAATTGTGGTATTCTGAAGGAAGGCGGCCAAATATCAGAGAGAAAAGAATATGCAACTCCAGTTAGAGTGAGGACAGAAGTTGAACTATTTGTTATGCTTTAACATAAAGCCTGCAAAGACTCAACAGGCTGAACAGCTTTCTTCTATTGTGTTACCAGTCCCTAATTCTGCATACCCATACAACATTTAAAATTAATTCTCAATTATTTATACATTAGACGTTAAAGGAGCATTAGCAGCAACACACACAAAATGCTGGTGGAACTCAGCAGGCCAGGCAGCATCTATAGGAAGAAGCACTGTTGACATTTCGGGCTGAGACCCTTTGTCAGGACTAACTGAAAGAAAAGATAGTAAGAGATTTGAAAGTAGGAGGGGGAGGGGGAAATCCAAAATGATAGGAGAAGACAGGAGGGGGTGGGGTGAAGCTAAGAGTTGGAAAGTTGATTGGCAAAAGGGAAACAGAGCTGGAAAAGGGAAAGGATTATGGGACGGGAGGCCAAGGGAGAAAGAAAGGGGGAGGGGGGAGCACCAGAGGGAGATGGAGAACAGGCAGAGTGATGGGCAGAGAGAAAAAAAGGAGGGGGGAAAATAAATAAATCCAGGATAGGGTAAGAAGGCGAGGAGGGACATTAACGGAAGTTAGAGAAGTTAACAGCAAACAACTTTTTTAGAGTTGAGATTGCAATCAAATCAACCATGATCTCATCAAATGACAGAGCAGGGTTGAAGGGTGGAGTGGCCTGATCCTGCTTTTGATTTACACATTTATAAGTAACCTATGAGGCCATAACTGTTAACATGTGTATGTGTAATTTCTCCAAAATATAAACTGATTTTTAAAAAATAGTAACACATACGTAATTAAAATTTAAAGTTGCCAGAGGCATGGATATGGTATACAGCTGATAACTCTTTTGCACCATTCTCTGTAAACTCTAGAGACTGTACACCTGAAAATCCCAGGAGATCAGCAGTTTCTGAGGTACTCAAATCAGGAGGTACTCAGTCTGGCACCAACAATCATTCCACAGTCAAAATCACTTAGATCACATTTCTTCCCTATTCTGATGTTTGGTCTGAACTACAACTGAATCTCTTGACCACGTCTGCATATTTTTATGCATTGAGTTGCTGCCACAGGATTGGCTGATTAGACACTTGGATTAACAAGCAGGTATATAAGCATACCTAATAAAGTGGCTACTATATATACATTACTATGTCAAGAAACATGTGGATTTGAAGGATAACCGGAAGGTAGTGGATTGCCTATGCACCAGTTGCCTGTTTCTTCTTGCGTGGATTTGGAAAGATGTTGTTGCAGTAACATAAGCAGAGTAACTATAGTGCATTGTGTAGATGACACACAGAATCTTTGGGGCATGGGTCAGATGCCAATCAAGCTGGCTATTTAACCCAGTTTCTTAATCTTTGTTGAAGTTGCATCCTTCCAGGTCAGTAGAGAGTATTCTATCATGCTGCTGATCTTAGGATGAAGCCAAGATGGATCATCCACTTGGCCAAACATGACTTCAAATATTTCATTTTTGGTTGGTACTCACATTGTTTTTCTACCTTTCCTTCCAGGTGGATAGTTCTACATTTCCTTTTAATCATACTCCATTTCCCACCTTTTATTTACTCAATCTGTCCATAATACTTGGGAGAATTGTGTTCGTGTTCTCTCTCTCTCTCTCTCGTTTTATCAATCCCTCCAACTCCACACCCCCTCTTTTGCCTTGTTGGCAAACCTGGATACAAATCAGTTGGTACCTTTATCATATTCATTAAGATAGATTGACAAGTAGCAAATAGACAAGGGTAAAGTACTAATGCCTGAATTAACTCACTTAGTACTGCCTACCAACTAGAAAATATTCTGAGTATCTGCCTCTTAAATATCTTTTATACATACTAATTCATAAAGAACCCAATACCTTTTATCTGGTGTAGAAACCTTTTATAAAGGGGCATCCTTTCCCACTACCTGGTTAGTAATGTCCCCAAAGGACTGCAATAAACTTGATAAGTTTTATACTTCATAAAATCTCATTGACCCTGTATAATAATGTTTGCTTTCCACAGTGACAACCAATAATAAGCTAAATGACCTGTAGTCCCCTATTTACTCTCCTCTGCTTTTCTTGAACTGTGCCACTTTATTACTGGCCAGGGTCTTATCAAAACTTAAGGAATTTTAAAAGATTGCAATCATTCTGCCTACTATCATGCATGCACTTGGTTTAGAACCTCAGGATTCAGGCAATCAAAATCAGGCCATTTGTCAGTCATCACCCAATTAGTATGCACAGTATTTTTTTATCCAGTGTAAGTCACTGTGGTGATCCACAGAATCATTTTCTCTGTACACAGAGTAATTTCCTGTTGTAATGTCACTCAGCATAGTGATCCACTTTGTGTCTCTAGTGTCACCGTGAAAACAACATGATAAGCAACATGAATGTAATTAGGGTGTTGGTGTTGGGAATAACGGTCTGGTGGAAAATGTCAACAACATTTTGCTTAAGGTGCTGGTGGATTTGGAGAATTTTATAAATTTTGAGCTGGGTCTTCATCTTCAGGTACACTGTCTCAGATGGTCAAGTTTGGTACTGATATGAAAGCAGTCTTCTGAGATAAGAATTTCATGTTTTCCAAAGTCCCATTATTTACCTTTATTGCCAGATAGCATTGAAATGTGGGGCCAGATTTAAGTTTGTTTTGCCATATGACATGTAATACTCATTCTCCTATAAACTTCAGTGAATGAGACAATAAGCAGGAACATGGCTATATATTCACAATCTCAACAACTGAAGTTGGGTGGCCACATCTGGAATGCAGGCAATTCAGGCAGAAGTTTCCCAATTGTCCTGTAGTTAAGCTTAACTTCAGCAGGACACATCAAATGTGAGATGCAAAGAGAAACTTTAGAAAAGAAACTCACAGCTTGGCACTGGTCAACTTGTTATAATCATGCCCATTATACCTCTAGATGGACTGAATCCATTCAGCAATTTGGGAAGCAGTTCTTTAGCCATCAGAAGACAACAATTGAGGAAAGCCCTGGTGATATCCTTTCCTGTAGCCAACATCAGAGAGACCCCTCTATAGATTATGCATATGTATGCTTTCTTTATTAAAGATGACCATGTTAAGGGCATCTCTGAGATCCCTTGGCATGACTTCTCAGATGTGGGAGACGAGTTTGTGAAAATGTAACTGAAATTTGTCTACTAAATTTTAGAACAACTGGTAATTTTAGAACTAGTTAACACTAAGAATTTCCAGCTCTAATTTCTGGTTTAAGTCAGATTAATCCCTTAGTTGTGATAACATTAGTGGCAGCAAATCTTGTTTCAGTCTTCCTGATTTTGAAAGCAGAGGGCAACTTCAGTTGCATTTGAAAATTTGCAGCTGAACTACATGATGGTGTGGACTGCTTAGGTAAGTATTTTTACAATTGGGCAAGTTCAAAGAACGTTCAGCACTCATGGAAATACAGTATAAAACACTGTAAAACAGCACTCCAGGCAAGGAAGTGAGAAAGGAGATGGAAGAAATGGGAAAAGAAGTGAGAAGAACTGCCAGAGAACTGTTTCTGTGATTGGTCCAATATTTGTTTGTGATTAAAAATGTAAGACCAGTGGATAATGAATAACTGAGACTTAACTACACCTGCAGATATATTGCCAAATATTTATTGACCAATATAAACACAGCGAGAGCCCAACTTGGCTGTTCACCAGCTGCTAATGCAACATCTATGTGCTAACAATCTGGTTTAAATGTACAGTATTGTGTCACAGCCCAGCTGAATTTAATGGGGTGGTTCATAAGCTTTGATTATGACTAATGCATTTTCAGATCAACTTTTCATAGTTCTTTTAAAAAAAAAATCCTGTTCTTTGCAAGTTGAATAGGAATCAGCCACTACCAGTCACCCACAAACACCAACCATATCTTGGCTGACACACAACCCACCTTCAAAAATATCAAGGAGAAAACCACTTATTGTCAAATAAAAACTCTTTGTGCAAATACAGCACCTATGACTATTTTAATTAATTGTGGTGTATTTTAACTCACTTTTTGTGAAGAACAGACTCAAAGGTATTCAGAGTGCTGATACAATTTTGAAGGAAAAGAGAAAGAAAACAAGAAAGATACAAATGATTCAGATTGCAAATATTTGTGTACATGGGTGTTTTATCACCCTTTGGTCTGATGAAAAAGATAAAACGATGATAAGCTGTGAAGCATGGTGTCAGCCTCCTTTTTACTGACAGTGTTTATCAGAAAGCACTGCTGAGCTTGTTCCCATGATGAAACAATTATTATTTGTGCCAACAAATACATTTCAAAATTTGCAGTGTTTTGCTTACATAAACACTGGTCATGAAGAAAAAGGCACAGTGAAATGTAGGAAGGCAAGTAAAAGATCAGTAAGACAAGTTGGGCAATGGAAGATTTACAAATGGGGAGAGAGAAAACATGAACATTGGAATTCTGGAATGGTTAAGGAGCAAGGGAGAGGAAGAAGTGACAAAGGAATTCATTAGTGAGAGCATGGTGAAGAATTCAGAATGGGTAACATGAAGGAAAGCCAGGAGGACTTACACTAAAGCAAAAATGTAAGATTAAAAGTAACTCACCCAGCCAGACAATTTCTTTGCTTGTTGAAAGAAGTCATTATTGCTGCATCACAGGCTCATGAACTGAAGCAGCAATCTCTTTAACATACCGACTCTTAATAAAAGTGGGTTTGTGGGCTATATTAGCTATCTCATACCACATTCAATCCCCAAAATCCAAACCAATCTGTTCTTAAACTCACAAAAAAGATACAATGCAGGAGGCCATTCAGCCCAGTGTCCTTGTTGGTCAAAGACAAGCTACCCAGCCTAATCCCATCATCTAACATTGGTCCTACATGACACAGCTTTTCAAAAACATAACTAGGAGTGTTTTTTTAGGTTCTTCCAACCTTGCAGTGAATTTCAGAACCCTACCAGCAACTGAGTGAAAATGCTTTTTGTCATTTTCCTTTTAATCCTACTAAACATACACTCCTTAGTTTTGGATAGAAAAGGTTTAGGGGTCTGGATCAAACAAAAGCAGATGAGATTAGCTTGAATAGGCATTATGGTTGGCATGGACAAATTGTGCTGAAGGTTCTTTTCCTATGCTGTGTAACTATGATTCAATTTGATTTACTCATTCTGACACCCCTTATGATTTTTTACATCCTAATGATATCTCTCTTCAGACCCAAACAAAAACAACCCATCTTTCTTCATAGATACAATTTTATAGCACTGGCAAGATCTCACATCTCATCTACAGTCTCCAGAACAATCACATCTTTCCTATAGAGCTGATGACCATAACTTTATGCAGTGGCCCAACTAGAGTTAAATATGGTCCTTGCTTCCTGCTTTTACTGTTGTATTTGCCACTCTCCCTTCGATTCCATGTAGGACCACATCAAAAATCTTTCTAAATTCTAAACAAACCAGATCAAAAACACTGTCCTCATTGATGCTCCATGTTATCTTCCCAAATAATTCTATTAAATTAGTCATGTATATGATGCTCTTTTAACAAAGCCATTCTGAGGGTCCCCAAATAACCTGTGCTTTTATATTTGGCTCCTTAGAATGGATTTATAATTTGCTAATTATAGCCTGTAAGTCCTTGTAATTAAGTAACTCTAAAATATTGCCAATCTTTTATTTATCTGGCTCCACTTCAATAAGCTCAGAAGATAGAAAGATTGCAGTCAGAACACTGCAATTTCTTTTTAGCAAACGTTCCAGATTCCTCGGTTTCGTTTAATTTGAAGGCGCGTGCAGGTGTTGTACAAGAATGGTATCTTTCAGGGAAAGTAAGCGAAATTTTCATAAAATTTTTTCATGATGGTATTTTCAAACTACTTTTAAAGAAAACACATTACAAAATTGTAGGAGTGAAAGGAGCAATACAGAAATATAAAAATAAAAACAAGCTGAATCAGTTAACTTTGTTGAAACATGTCAGTTATTTGAAAATATTTACCATAACCACTAATGTGGAAAAAATAGTCTCTTGCAGTCTTAGCTGAAATATTCACATTTAGTGCATGTACCCAAATACCCTGAAAAGCCACAGCATTGGTATTGGTACACCAAAACCACAAGTGCAAGGGCTTCAGGTTTTATGCAGAAAAACATTTTGAAAAGGCATTAGATTATGTCCCAGACTTCAAAGAAATCAAAATTTTGACTTGCTCAGTTAGAAGTAGCAAAGGCAGCTTATTGTGGATAAGTGGAGGACAGATTCTCCTCTCTCTCCACCAAGAACACTATCTTCCCTCCCTCCACTTTCACTGCACCGATGGCACTGCCTTTCCTTCTTCTCCCCCCTCATTGCACCCAGATCACAGCCCTCTCTCCATCCTCACTGCACTAAGGGTACTACCTGCCCTTCCTTCCACCTCAGTATAATGAGGTCATTGTCTCAGAAGATTTAATTCAGGAAGTTAGTACCTGTGTCCTCACAAAGTAGTCTAAATTACTCAGTACCAGAATAGCCCTCTAAGGCACCCAAGGTTTTGGTAGCACACATTCATCAGAGTACAATGGTGCTATAAAGTTTGTGAACCCTTTAGAATTTTCACTATTTCTGCATAAATATGATGAAAAATGTGATCAGATCTTCAAGTAAGTCCTAAAACTAGATAAAGTGAACCCTTTGCTTCAAGTAACTGGTGTGACCTCCACACCCCCCCCCCTTTGTACAGCAATAACTTTAACCAAATGTTTCCAGTAACTGCTGATCAGTCCTGCACATCAGTTTAGAAGAATTTTAGGCCATTCCTCCATACAAAACTACCTCTGCTCTGGTATATTGGTGGCTTCCTTGCTGTTTCAGGTCCTTCCACAACATTTCTATAGGATTAAGATCAGGACTTTGACTTGGTCATTCCAAAATGTGAAATTTCTTCTGCTTTAACCATTCTTTGGTAGACTGACTTGTGAGTTTAGGGTTGTTTTCTTGCTGCATGGCCCACTTTCTCTTGAGCTTCAGTTCACAGATGGGTATTCTGACATTTTCCTGTGGAATTTGCTGGTACAATTGAGAATTCATAGTTCTATCAATAAGGGCAGCAAAGCAGGCCAAACCATGACACTGCCACCACCATGTTTCACAGATGGGATAAGGCTTATGCTGGAATGCAATGTTTGCTTTTCGCCAAACATAACGCTTCTCATTTCATCCATCCACAGAACATTCTTCCAATAGCCTTCTGGCTCATCCACATGATCCTTAACAAACTTTAGATGGGCAGTAATGTTCTTCATGGAGAACAGTGGCCTCCTCCTTACAATCCTGCCATGTACACCATTGTTGTTCAGTATTTGCCTGATGGAAGACTCATAAACATTGACATTAGCCAATGCAAGGGAGGTCTATAGCTCCTTAGATGTTACCCTGTGGTTCTTTCTGACCTCCTGGAGTATTACACACCTTGTTCTTCGAGTGACTTTTGTTGGTTGACCAATCCTGGGTTGAATTTCTTCCATTTGTACACCATCTGCCTGACTGTGGATTGGCACAGCCCAAACTCTTTAGAAATAGTTTTGTATCCTTCTCCAGCCTGATGAGAAAACAACCTGAAAAGACAACCTTTTTTTCTGAGATCCTCAAAAATCTCCTTTGATTGAGGCATGCCGCGCTTTCAAAAGCCTGTGTGGTGAAGATCAGACTTTAATAGTGAAGACCCAAGTTTATGTTCATTAAATAGGGCAGGGCCTCCCACACTCACGCCTGATTGTCATCCTATTGACTGAAACACCTGACTCTAATTTCCCCTTTAAATGAACTGATAATCCTAAAGGTACACATATTTTTCTCAGAAATACATGCAATATTGGATCATTTTTCTCAATGAACAAATGAACAAGTGTAATGTTTTTTGCGTTATTTATTTAATTGGGTTCTCTATCTAATTTTAGGATTTATGTGAAGATCTGATCACACTTTAGGCCATATTTACACAGAAATAGAGAAAATTCTATAGGGTTTACAAACTTTCTAGCACCATTGTATATCGCAAGTAACCACTTGTCAGTTAGAGGGGTGCTTACTAAGTAGCTCTATGCTACTCACAACTCCAGATGGCAAATTTTGCATCTCCTTTCAATAATTTCTCCTTACATTTGTACTATGCTGCAGGTACCACAAGGTTACTGACTTAACTTTGTACAAAATCATTGTGTTAAAAGTTTGCTAACTTTTCCTTCGGTCTTCATCTCTCCCCAACCCTTTTCCTGTGTCTCTCACTAATTTCTCCACTACCCTTAGGTTGATTTGAAAGAGACCCACCTCAGTTTCATGGGCCAACCATTTGATGTCAAAGTGACATGAAATGTCAAATGATCATTCTTTGATCAACCTGTCACTTACAAATAATCACTTCCAAATGAATATACATCATCAAGTTTTCTACCCTCATTAACTGTCCATCTTCAAACTGTTTTCCCTGAGCAAATTCTCTGTGCTTGCTGTTTCACATTACTCCAAAAAGCTAACAATAGTTAACAACATTCAACACCTTTCCATGTTGCCACTGTCTTCATAATCAGACTTATTATCACTGACATAAACTCAGTGGCCACTTTATTAGATATCTCCTCTATCTAATAAAGTAGCAACTGAGTACATGTTTGTGGTCTTCTGCTACTGTAGCCTATCCACCTCAAGGTTCAACATGTGCATACAGAGATGTGTTGTGTTCACTTGCCTATAACTGCTGATGAGACTTTAAGCCAGGAGATACAACAACAAAGCTGGAACCCAAAATAAACTTTTATACAATGCATCCCAAAGCATGACTATTTAAATGGTTTACCCAAGAACAATCGAGACATTGTTCGGAACAACACAGAATCAATGACACAATGGACAGAGTCTATAGAAGTGAAGCAAAACAGTATCAACTGCATGGACCCTGTACAGATTACAGAGGAGGAGGTATTTACTGTCTTCAGGCAACTTAGGGTGGATAAATCCCCAGTGCCTGACAAGGTGTTCCCTCAGACCCTGTAGGAGGCAAGTGCAGAAACTGAAAGGGCCTTAGCAGAGATACTTAAATCATTTTTAATGACAGGTGAGTTACCAGAGGATTGGAGGACAGCCAATGTCATTTCACTGTTTAAAGTGAGTCTCAAGAAATAAATCAGGATATTATAGGCCAGTGATCCTGACAATAGTGTGGGAAAATTATTCTAAGGGGCAAGATATATATGAGTATTTGGATTGACATGGATTGATTTAGGATAGTCAGCAAGGTTTCGTGCATGGTAGGTTGTGTCTAATCAATCTTATAGATTTTTTGTGCAAGTTATCAGGAAAGTAAATGAAGGCAAGGCACAGGATGTTTCCCCTCATGTTCCCCTTTAACTCATGACCTCTAGTTAGTCTCATCCAACCTCAGTGGAAGATGCCTGAATCTTTCACACTCATGATTGACAACACCAGCATATGTGGTGAAGTCACTGGCATCGTGTTTAACCATCCTTAAGCAACAGTAGAAAACACCAAAGAGAGATGACTGCTCTCCAAAAGTGTTTGTTGGACACCTTGGTCAAACAACAGGTCACATGAGTTCTTAGGCAAAGTGCGTGCCTTCCACGAGTCGCCTTTACTGCTGAATGCGATCCAAAAAATATCTTAACATTTAAACCAGGATTAAAATGTAACTCCTGAAGTAGTATCAAACTGGAAGTTAGTAATGGAAGGAGCAACTGACTCATATGAGTTCTGTTCAGTGTTTGACACCAATGTCATTGGACACACTCATCAACAACACACACAAAATGCTGTTGGAACGCAGCAGGTCAGGCAGCATCTATAGGGAGAAGCGCTGTCGACGTTTCGGGCCAAGACCCTTTGTCAGGACTAACCGAAAGGAAAGATAGTAAGACACACTCATAACCTGTTTGTCAACCTTTCAAATTAATTTCAGCTGGACTGCCTCAAATTAAGCTTGCTGCTGTTGTAAGATAGCATGCAAGTCTTCTGCTGAAATTCCCATTGTCAATAATAATACAGAACCTCATTGCAATTTGTTGTATTCGCTCACCTGTAACTACTGATAAGACACAAAGCCATGAGACAGACCATAATCCAGAATATGAAAAAATCTTTTATTCAGTTAAACCATGCATCTACAAAAACCTCAACAGTGCATCCCAAAACACACTTATTTAAACGGTTTACCTAAGAACATTTGATACGTTGTTAGGAACAACAACCAATCAGTGATAGTCAGCCTAGGATTGGTTATCAGCCAACCATATTCAGCATAATGATATGCTTCTGTACACCACTGGTGTAAAGCATGTTTGTCTGTGTTACTGTCACCCTCCTGTCAGATTGAATAAATCTAGCCATTGTTCTCTGACCTCTCTCATTAACAACATTCTCTGTAAACTCTGGAGTCTGTTGTGTGTGAAAATCCCTGAAGACAAACAGATTCTGAGATACTCATATTCATCTGGCATCAACAATCATTCCACATTCAAAGTTACATAAATCACACTTCTTCCCTATTCTGATATCTGGTCTGAACAACTAAATTATTTGACCATGCTTTTATGATTGGCTGATAAGATATTTGCTTTAATAAGCAGGTGTACAGCGGTAACTAATAAAGTGACCACTGAGTACATGTTGTGAATTTATTTGTTTTGCAGCATCAGTAGTAGAGTGTAATATATTAAAATATTACTATAGATTACATAAATAAATACATAAACAGTGCTAAAAGAGAACAAAATCGTTAATGGACTGTTCAGAAATCCAATGGTGGAGGGGAAGGAGCTGTTCCTAAAATGTTAAGCATGCATCTTCGGGTAGTAATGTGGTTACATCCTGAGCTTGCTGGCGGTGTACATGTTTTTCCTTTAATTTGTCAAAGGCTACAAAGACCCCTTTCTCTTCACTATATCACTTTTGGCCCTGCTTAACATTACACAAAGGCTTATTTTAGAACATAAAATACCATAGCATCTTGCGGACCTTTACGGTTTACATTCCCCTTAACTATCACTTCCCAACATGCAACACACCACACTTGTTTGGATTAAACTCCATCTGCCATATCGCCTTCCATATCTGTTGCAACCTTTGACAGCCCTCTGCAATGTCTACAACTCCACCAATCTTTGTGTCACCTGCAAACTTAATAACACACACATTTTCATCTGTTATTTATTGCAAGAAAAAGTTTGTGAATCCTTTACAATTACCTGGTTTTCTGCCCTAACTACTCATAAAATGTGGTCTGACTGTCATTTAAGACACAATAATAGACAAACACAATGTGCCAAAACTAATTACACACAATCATATTTCCCATCAATACTGACTACACCACTTAAAGAATCACAGTCTAGGTTCAAATAAGTATGTGAACCACTGGGGTGATGCCTTCTACAAAAGCTATTTGGAGTCAGGTGTTCCAGTCAATGAGATGAGACTGGAGGTGTGGGTTGTAGAGGTGCCCTGCTCTATAAAAAAGACACACAAAGTCAGGTTACTGGTACAGCCTACTCTTCTCAAGAAAGATCTGTTTATGTGCACCATGCCTCAATCAAAACAACTTTCAGAGGACCTTAGAAGAATTGTAGAGATGCATGAAGTTGGAAAAGGCTACAAAAGCACTTCTAAAGACCTGAGTGGCTATGTCCAGAGTATGAGAAATTGTTAACAAATGGAGGAAATTTATTACTGAGAGAATGATCTACCAGGGGAATCTCTAGTGACCAGATCTCTGGCACCAAGTCTAGTTCTGTGGCTCAGAAGGAAGGTGGGTGGGGGGGAGGTGTTGGTGAAAGAAGAGGAATGGAGTAGTGGTATAGGATTCCATAGTTAGATAAGTAGACAGTATTTTCTGTGGACATGAAAAAGACATTCAGATGGTATATTCGCTCCCAGGTCCCCGGGTCAGGGATGTCTCAGAATCGGGTCCACAGCATTCTAAAGGGGGAGGGGGAGGGGGAGGAGCCAGAAGTCATGGTACACATTGGTACCAATGAAGTAGGTAGGAAATGGAGGAGATCCTGAATAAAGAATATAGGGAGTTGGGTAGAAAACTGAAAAGCAGGAACTCCGGCGTAGTATTCTTTGGAGTGCAGCCGATGCCAAGGGCCAGGGTTTCAGATTTCTGGATTATTGAGATCTCTTCTGGGGAAGGTATGACTTGTACAAAAAGGACGGGTTACACCTGAACCTGAGGGGGACCAATATCCTTGTGGACAGGTTTATTAGAACTGTTGGGCAGAGTTTAAACTAATCTGGAGAAGAATGGAAATTGGAGTGATAAGGCTGAGGATGGGGCAGCTGGTATACACATAGATGTATACCAGTGCATAGCCAGACTGCGAGCAAGGACAGGCAGGTGATGAGGCAAAATTGCAGTCAATGGGATGAGTTGTGGGCATAATTGAGTTGTGTCTGAAAGAAGATCAGAGTTGGGAGCTTAACATTCAAGGATACACCTTGTATCAAAATGAAGACAAGCAGGCAGGGGTGTGGGTGGCTGTACTGGTAAAATATGAAATTAAATCCTTAGAAAGAGATAACATAGGATCTGAATATATAAGAATCCTTGTGGGATTAAGAATTAAGAAACTGCAAGGATAAAAAGACTCTAATGGAAGGTATCTACAGAATTCCAAACAGTAGCCAGGATATGGGATACAAATTACAAGGTGAGATAGAAAAGGCGTGTAAAAATGGCAAAGTTATGATAGTAATGAGGGATTTCAATATGCAAGTCGATTGGGAAAATCAGGTTGGTGTTGGATCCCAAGAGAGGAAATTTGTATAGCGCCCTCAAGATGGCTTTCTACAGCAGCTTGTAGTTGAGCCCACTAGTGGAACTGCAATTCTGGATTGGGTGTTGTGTAATGAACCAGATTTGATTAGGGAGCTTAAGGTAAAGGAACCCTTAAGAGGCAGTGATCATAATATGATAGAATTCACCTTGTAGTTTGAGAGATAAAATATAAAGTCAGTTGTATCAGTATTACAGTGGAATAAAGTGAATTAGAGGCATGAGAGAGGAGCTGGCCAAAGTTGATTAGAAGGGGACACCATCAGCAATGATGGCAGAACAGCAATAGCTGGAGTTTCTGGGAGCAATTCAGAAATGTAGTATAGACATATCCCAAAGATAAAAATGTATTCTAAAGAGAGGATTAGACAAACTGTGGCTGACAAGAGAAGTCAAAGACAGCAAAAAAGGAAAACAGAGGCATATAATATAGCTAAAGTATTGGGATGTTGGTGAAATCTCAGGTAGTGATGAGAGGGCATACAGGAGTGAGATATGTCAACCAGTGGAGTGGTACCGCAGCAATAACCTGGCACTCAATGTCAGTAAGATGAAAGAGCTGATTGTGGACTTCCGGAAGGGGAAGACGATGGAACACATTCCAATCCTCATAGAGGGATCAAAAGGGGAGAGAATAAGTAGTTTTAAGTTCCTCAGTGTCAAGATCTCTGAGGATCTAAACTGGTCCAATATATCAATGCAGTTATAAAAAAGGCAGCGGCTAAACTTCATTAGGAGTTTGAAGAGATTTGATATTTCAAAAAATACACCCCAAAACTTCTATAGATGTACCATGAGTGCATTCTGACAGGCTGCATCACTGTCTGATACAGGGGGAGGGGGCTATTGCACAAGACCAAAAGAAGCTACAGAGGGTTGTAAATCTAGTCAGCTCCATCTTGGGTACAAGCCTACCCAGGACATCTTCAGGAAGCAGTGTCTCAGAAAGGCAGCATCCATTATTAAGGATCTCCAGCACCCAGGACATGCCCTTTTCTCACTGTTACCATCAAACAGGAGGTACAGAAGCTTGAAGGCATATACTCAGCGATTCAGAAACAGCTTCTTCTCCTCTGCCATCCGATTCCTAAATGGATGTTGAACCCTTGGACACTTCCTCACTTTTAAAAATATATAGTATTTCTGCTTTTTGCACGTTTTTTAATCTATTCAATATACATATACTGCAATTGATTTACTTATTTAATTATTACATTTTTTTTTCTCTTCTATATTATGTATTGCATTGTACTGCTGCTACTGTTAACAAATTTCACATCACATGCCAGTGATAATAAATCTGATTCTGATTCTTATTGGGAAGCTTTTAAAAAAAACTGAATAACTATTTTGTGTCAGCCTTCACTGTGGAAGACACCAGCAGAAAGTCAGAAATTCGAGTGTGTTGGGGGCAGAAGTGAGTGTAGTTGCTATTACTAAGGAGAAGGTCTGAAGGTAGATAAGTCACTTGGACCAGATGGACTACACCTCAGGGTTCTGAAAGAGGTAGCTGGAGAGATTATGGATGCATTAGAAGTGATCTCTCAAGAATCACTCGGTTCTGAAATAGCTCCAGTGGACTGGAAAATTGTAAATGTCATTCCACTCTTTAAGAAGGGAGGGAGGCAGAAGACAGGAAATTATAGGACTGCTAGCCTGACTTCAATGGTTGGGAAAATGTTGGAATCCATTATCAAGGATGAGGTTTTGGGGTACTTGGAGGCGCACGATAAAATAGATCAAAGTCAGAATGTTTTCCATGAAGGGAAACCCTGACTAACAAATGTGTTAGAATTCTTTGAGGAAATAACAAGCAGGATAGATGAAGGAGAATCAGTGGATATTGTTTATTGGATTTTCAGAAGGCCTTTGACAAGGTTTTGCACATCAGGCTGCTTAACGAGGTATGAGTCCATGTTATTAAAGGAAAGATAGTAGCATTGATAGATTGGCAGACTGGCAGGAGGCATAGAGTAGGAATAATGGGGTCTATTTCTGGTTGACTGCCGGTGACTAGTGGAGTTCTGCAGGGGTCAACGTTGTGACTGCTTCTTTTCACATTTTATGTCCATAATTAGGATAATGGAATTGACAGCTTTGTGGCCAAGTTTGCAGACGATACTAAGATGAAGTGGTGGGACAGATACTGTTGAAAAAGCAGGGTGTCTGCAGAAGGACTTAGATAGATTAGGAGCATGAGCAAAGAAATGGCAGTGGGAATATAGTGCAGGGAAGTACATGGTCATACACTTTGGTAGAAGGAATAAAGGTGTAGACTGTTTTCTAGATATGGAAAAAATTCAAAAATCAAAGGAGCAAAAGGTACTTGGGATTCCTTAAAGGTTAACTTGCAGGTTGAGTCAATGTAAGGAAGGCAAATGCAATGTTAGCATTCATTTCAAGAAGACAAGAATGTAATGCTAAGGCTTTATAAGGCATTGTTCAGACTGTACTTGGAGAATTGTGAATAGTTTTGGACCCCTTATTGAAGAAAAGATTTGCTGGCATTGGAGAGGATTCAGAGTGAGTTCATGAGAATGATTACAGAAATGAAAGATTAATGTATAATGAGTATTTGATACCTGTACTTGCTGGAGTTTAGAAGAATGAGGGGGGACCTTATTGAAATCTATTGAATACTGAAAGACCTAGACAGAGGGGATATAGAAAGGATGCGAACTATAGTTGGGGAATCTAGAACCAGAGAGCACAGCACCTCAATAGAGGTACATCCATTTAGAACAGAGATGAGGAGGAATTCTTTAGCCAGAGGGTAGTGAATACGTGGAATTCATCGCCAAGTCATTGGATATATTTAAAGCAGAGGACGGCAGGTTCTTGATTTTTCTGGACATCAAAGATTATGGGGAGAAGGCAAGATAATGGGGTTGAGAGGGATAATAAATCAGATATTATGGAATGGCTAAGCAAACTAGATGGGCTGAATGACCTAATTCTGCTTCTATGGCTTATCACCTATCCTCCTTGTTCATCTCCTTGGTGAATATTGATGGCTGTATTCATTTGTACCTCACCCAAAGTGTCTAATGCTGAAAATCAAAAATAAAAATGGGGAACAGGAAATCCTGGAAACACTTAGTGTCTGAGGAAAGAAAAATGGAGTTAACGTATTAGTTTGCAGAAATTTTTGATGTGAAACATTAAATTTTCTTTCCACATATGCTGCATGACCAGCATCTTCTGTTTTTAATCACCCAAAGAATGTTAGCTTTTGAAGTCTTCAGTAATCCTTTGTTAGGTCTTCACTATACAAATGATTCCTTGCTGGCCCTGCTCTCTTCAGAAACTGCAGTCCGTACAAAACTCTAGAATAGAAGTTAAGTCACTGAAATACCATCCAGAGATCTGGTTTTCTGATCCACTAGGGCAGCTGAGGTTAGTTTCAGGAAATAAACATGCAAGTAAAATATAAACCGTACGGGTCCTCCCCAGCTTACAAATGTCCCACTCATAGGTAGCTGGTGCATACGAATGAATGCTTGGGAAACCAGTGGGATTGATTTGATGGCTGCTGGCATCTGCTGCCTTCTGGGTACTCAAGACAATATCATCAGAATCAGGTTTAATATCACTGGCATATGTTGTGAAATGTGCTGTTTAGCAGCAGCAATACATTGTAATACATAATTTTAAAAAACTATAAATTACAATATGTATAAACAGAAATTAAATAAAATAAGTAATGCAAAAAGAGAGCAAAAAACATTGTCCTCTTCCGTTTTCTTAAAAGGAAACTACACTGAGTCTACAGTTCGGAATCCATCGATTTTGATTATCAATAGATTTTTAAAACCATCTTAAGATGATGCTGCATACTGAAGTACCCATAATTGTGACTGTAATTATTAAATGGGAATATTTAATGATTCCCATTGGAGCTGCACGCAAAGAGTTGTCACTTATCTGCACCATCTTAACCAGGAAGTTACATCTTGCAGATAAATATGAATGGCTGAGTTATATGCCTTGGTTTAACTGGAGTTGCCTTTGGTTGGCCTATGCTTTACTTAAATATATTGTCAAGTGGTCACATTTACAGCTTGTAAGCTATCTGGGTTATGAGCAGCTCTGAGGAATGAAACCCTGTCATAACCTGCAATCATTTATATCAATAATTGTGACATTGTAACTACCAGATTTTTGCAAAGATTGACATTTCTCACTAAGGCAGAAGACTGTAAATTTTGTACCAGTACCAGTTTCTCCTAATTTCATGGACAGGATTCCCTTGTAACTGAAAAAATGTAAGTTTTCAACTTACACCCACATCCCTGGCCACTGAATTTTGAACTATAAGAGGAATTATGCTATAATTCATTTGGTGACATCTAAAGAAAATATATTTTCTCACAAGGTAGATTTTATTTTCTCATTAGGTTGTTTTGCTGTGGCAGTTAATGCTTCCTCTGAAGATATCAGTGAGCACTCCAGCCAGCTGAACAGCACAGATCTTCAGGACTTAGGAAGGTACTCCATCTGGAGCAGATGCTTTCGGTGGGTATACCCTCCTGAAGGATGCTCTTATGTCAGTCACAGAGATAGAAATCACAAGGTCGTCGGACACTGTGGGTGCGTGGAGGTGCCTCCATGTGTTTTTGTTCAATGTGAGCATAAAAGGTTTGAGCTCATCTGGGAGCAAAAACTTGTGTCACATACGTAGCTTGTCCCCTACACCACTTATTGATAAAGAGTAAAGGGAAGAATGAAAAACAGAGTAATAGGGGAATTTAATTATAAGGTATAATTTCTGTAGTTTCAGCTACAAATCCAAGACTACATTTTTCTCCTTGGTGCAAGATCGAAGACATCAATGAAAATGAGGACATTCAGAAGGTATAGGGCAGGTGAGTAATAGGATCTCCTGGCCCAGTTTGGTACCAATGACATTGGTTGGAAGTGAAATGAGATCCCACTACTTGATTTTAGGGTACTAGAAAAGAGATTAAAAACCATGGTTTCAAACATAACCAGTACCACAACAAAAGCATCTCATATTGATAAGTACAGAAATAGGAGGGGGATAGAGATGAATGTACAGCTGAAGATATGGTGCACGTGGGCAAGCTTTAGATTCCTTGAGTTTTAGAATCAGTTCTATCAAAGGTTAAACTTATGCAACCTGACAGACCTCCAACAAAGCTGGAATCAATACCCTTACAGTGGGCTCATTAAAACAGTCAGACTGATGACTGATGTCTGATGACAGAGGGATGTAAAATTTGAATTAATAAGATATACACAAATAACTGGGAGAATAAAATGGGACTAAAGGAAGAAATAGTACATTTA
This sequence comes from Hemitrygon akajei, assembly GCF_048418815.1. NCBI lineage: Eukaryota > Metazoa > Chordata > Chondrichthyes > Myliobatiformes > Dasyatidae > Hemitrygon > Hemitrygon akajei. The sequence goes on from NC_133139.1 coordinate 49,727,389, forward strand.
TTAAGTGAGATGAACAGAGGAAGATTGTCCAGACAGTACAATAATTAATAAACAAGACAATAGGCACAGTAAAGGGGAAATTCCAATATAATAATAAATGATGTGAATGTAAACAATGTAAAAAGGAATTGAGAGAAAAATTAGCAAAAATTGCAAAGGGAGTGGAGTGGTGTTCAGTTAAGAGAGAGAGTGTGTGTGTGTGTGTGTGTGTGTGTGAGAGAGAGAGAGAGAGAGAGAGTGTGAGTGAGTGAGTGAGTGTGAGTGAGTGAGTGAGTGAGTGAGTTGGTGTCAGACTAGACTCTAGGAATTGAGTCTAATGGCTTGGGAGAAGAAACTGTTACACAGTCTGGTCGTGAGAGCCCGAATGCATAATAAACACAAAGTGTAGTAAATCATTCTGATCAATTCAGTGGTAAGTTTTAGTTTGTTATATGGATTGTGCATTGGAACAAGACCTTCATTCTTACTGTAATTGTTGGCAAAGTAAGCTTTAGTATTTGTCAGCAATAAGATTTTTATTTCTTTAGCCCATCAGGCACAATCACTTTCATCATTTTTAAAAAGGTCTCAATGACAACAAATCTCCATTAACAAATTTCACGACATACGCCAGTGATATAAAACCTGATCCTATGGAACTTCGAAGACCAAAGTGAGAACCATCAAGTCACTACCAGATCCGAGCCACTTATGACTCAACTAGACACATGTAAAGTACAAACAGAAGAACACCATCAAAGCAAATATGCAATTATTTCATGTTTCAAAATTCCATGTTTATAATATTATCATTTGTAATAAGGGAAGTGAAATAATTGTACTAATAGAAATTAATGAGTATGATTTATGAATCATTGGAAACATAGTCAGGAATTACATATTCCAAGATAGTTGCCCTTTTGGGGAGGGAGGTCAAAATGGAGAAGGAGAAAGGGTAGTTCTGATATTAAAGAACAGGATAAAGTCAGTGCAGACAAAAGATACTAGCTCATTAAATTAAATAGCAGAGTAGTTTGGTTGCTTGTAGCCTCCAAATTGCAGTGGTAATGCATGGAAATAGTGATATATAACACCTTAACTTACATATAGAGAAAGCAAACCAAATTAGCAGCATTAATTTGGAGAATGAATTTATGGATTGCATGTGAGATGGTTTTCAAAATCAGTACACTGAAGAATTCAAATGGGAATATTTTACATCAAGTACTGTGTTATCAGAAAAAGTTAATAGATGAACCAGTGCTTAGGAGGCTTTTAGGGAAACAGTCATCAATAATGACTGGATGGGAGATGCCAGAGAGTAGTGGTGGATAACTGTTTGTCAGGTTGGAGGACGGTGACTAGTGGTGTGCCTCAGGGATCTGTGCTAGGTCTAAAGTTGTTTGTCATATACATTAATGATCTGGATGATGGGGCGGTAAATTGGATTAGTAAGTATGCAGATGATACTAAGGTAGGTGACATTGTGGATAATGAAATAGGTTTTCAAAGTTTGCAGAGAGATTTAGGCCAGTTAGAAGAGTGGGCTGAGTGATGGCAGATGGAGTTTAATGCTGATAAGTGTGAAGTGCTACATTTTGGTAGGAATAATCCAAATAGGACATACATGGTAAATGGTAGGGCATTGAAGAATGCAGTAGAACAGAGTGATCTAGGAATAATGATGCATAGTTCCCTGAAGGTGGAATCTCATGTGGATATGGTGGTGAAGAGAGCTTTTGGTATGTTGGCCTTTATAAATCAGAGCACTGAGTATAGGAGTTGGGATGTAATGTTAAAATTGTACAAGGCATTGGTAAGGCCGAATTTGGAGTACTGTGTACAGTTCTGGTCACCGAATTATAGGAAAGATGTCAACAAAATAGAGAGAGTACAGAGAAGATTTACTAGAATGTTACCTGGGTTTCAGCACCTTAGTTACAGGGAAAGACTGAACAAGTTAGGTCTTTATTCTTTGGAGCGTAGAAGGTTGAGGGGGGACTTGATAGAGGTATTTAAAATTATGAGGGGGATAGATAGAGTTGATGTGGATAGGCTTTTTCCATTGAGAGTAGGGGAGATTCAAACAAGAGGACATGAGTTGAGAGTTAGGGGGCAAAAGTTTAAGGGTAACATGAGGGGGGATTTCTTTACTCAGAGAGTGGTAGCTGTGTGGAATGAGCTTCCAGTAGAAGTGGTAGAGGCAGTTTCTGTATTGTCATTTAAAGCAAAATTGGATAGGTATATGGACAGGAAAGGAATGAAGGGTTATGGGCTGAGTGCGGGTCAGTGGGATTAGGTGAGAGTAAGCGTTCGGCACAGATTAGAAGGGCTGAGATGACCTGTTTCCGTGTTGTAATTGTGATATGGTTATATATAATATGATACAATTCATATAAAAATTACTTCAACGTGAAATCAAAAAGAGTCTGTTTACAATATTTATCATATTGAGGAAAAAAAAACAGAATAGAAATAGCCCAACTGTGGCTACCAAGATAAAATTAAGATAATCATGGAAGGTGCTTCTCAATTGCTTATTGTCAAGTTTATTGTCACAAGTATAAATACATATACGCACAGGTGCAATAAAAAACCTTCTTGCAGCAATATCACAGGCATTTACTAACATCCTTCAGAATCAGCAAATGTATTAAGGGAAAATAGGTTAATAAGAATGGTCCAGCAAGAAACAGAAGCACAGAGAAGATTGCAAGATCTTCTGTGGCTACATGAAAAGGGAAAGGTTAATAAAATTTAATGTGGACCCCAAGCATTATAAAAGTTCAAAGTAAATTTTATTATCAGAGTGCATACATGTCACCACTTACTACCTTGAGATTCTTTATCCTACTGGCATAATTAGCAAATCTATAGAATTGTAACTGTAAACAGGATAAATGAACAAACAGTGCAAGTTCAAATATAAATAAATAGCAATAAACAATGAGAGCATGAAATAACAAGATCAAGAGTCTTTAAAGTGAAACCATTGGTTATGGGAACACCAGAAATAGAATGTGTAGTTACAAACAGGAGGAATTCGGAAGATGTTAGGAATCCAAGCAACACACACAAAATGCTCGAGGAACTCAGCAGACCAGGCAGCATCTATGGAAAAGAGTACAGTCGACGTCCTGCTAAAGGGTCTCAGCCCGAAATGTTGACTGTACTCTTTTCCAGAGATGCTGCCTGACCTGCTGAGTTCTTCCAGCATTTTATAAGTGTAGTTATCCTGCTTTGTTCAAAAGCCTGATGGTTGAGAAGTAGTACATGTTCTTGGTGGTGTGGGTCCTGAGGCACTTGACCCTTCTACCTGATGGGAGTAGTGAGAAAAGAGGAACATATAGCAGAGGGATGGGAACCAGTACAATAGAGCTGTGGATGAGCCAGCAGGTTTACAAGCAGATGACAGGTACAACATGAATGTAAGGAAGGACAAACCAATGATTGGGTACAAATGTACACAGAACACGGAGTTAAATTGTACCACAGAGGTGAAGTGTGCAGGACTGAAGGTGCTGTATTTAAAGGTGCGCAGTATTTGGAATAAGGTAGATGAACTCGTGCCGCAGGCTGGTCAGTATGACATTGTGAGATTCACTGAGCTGTGGCTGAAAGAAGGCCATAGTTGGGAGCTTAACACCACAGGATATACTTTGTATCGAAAGCTCAGGCAGGAAGGCATAGGTGGTGGTGTGGCTCTATTGGTAAGAGATGGAATTACACCTTCAGAAAGAAGTAACATTGGGTCAGAGAATGTTGAATCTTTGTGGGTGGATTAAAAAAATTGCAAAGGTGAAAGAAAAACATTATGGAAATCATATATAGGCTTCCAAATACTGGCCAAGATGTGGGTTGAGATGGAAAGGAAGCCGGGAAAGGCATGTAATAAGGTTACTGTCACAATTGTAATGGGAGACTTCAATATGCAAGGGGATTAGGAAAATCAGGTTGGTGTCAGATCGCAATAGAGGGAATTTGCTGAATGCCTACAAGATAGCTTTTTAGAGCAGCTTGAGCTTGAGTCTACTTGGGGAAAGGCCATCTTAGATTGGGTGTTGTGTAACAACCCAGATCATATTAGTGAGCTTAACATAAAGGAACTCTTAGGAGGCAGTGATCATAATATGATTGAATTCGTGCTGCAATTTGAGAGGGAGAAGCATAAATCACATGTATCAGTATCGCAATGGAATAAAGGGAATTACAGAGGCATGAATGAGGAGCTTGCCCAGGTAGATTGGAGGAGGATACTGGTGAAGATGACACCCGTGCAGACATGGCTGAAGTTTCTGGGAATAGATTTGTCCCACAGAAGTTGTTCTCAAATGGCAGGGTTAGACAACCATGGCTGACAAGGGGAGTTATGGCCTGCATAAAAGCCAAAGAAAGGGCATATAAGGTAGCAAAAGTGAGTGGAAAGTTAGATGATTAGGAAGCTTTTAATATCCAACAAGAGGCACTAAAAATGTCATAAGAAGGGAAAAGGTGAACTAGTCAATAATTTAAAGCAGGATACCAAAGGTTTTATATAAAGAGTAAAAGGGAGGTGAGAGTTGATATTGAACCACTGGAAAATGATGCTGGTGAGGTAGCAATGGGGGACAAAAAAAATGGTAGATGAACTTAAAGTGTATTTCGCATCAGTCTTCACTGTGGAAGACACTAGCAGTGTACCAGAGGCCAGTGAGTGTCAGAGATCAGGATTGAGTGCCATAACTAAAGAAAAAGTGCAAAGCAAACTGAAAGGTCTTAAGGTGGATAACTCACCTGGACTAGATAAACCATATCCCAGAGTCCTGAGAGAGGTTGCTGAAGAGATAACGGATGTATTGGTAATGATCTTCCAAGAATCACTTCATTCTGGCATGGTCCCGGAGGATTGGAAAATTGCAAATGTCACTCCACTCTTTAAGAAGGGAGGAAGGCAAAAGCAAGGAAATTATAGGACAGTTAGCCTAACCTCAGAGATGGGGAAAGTGTTGGGGTCCATTATTAAGGATGAGGTTCGGGGTACTTGGAGACCAGTGATAAAATAAGTCAAAGACAGCATGGGGAAATCTTGCCTGACAAATCTGTTAGAGTTCTTTGAGGAAGTAACAAGCAGGGTGGACACAAGCAGGGTGGACAAAGGAGAGGCAGTGGAAGTCATTTATTTAGATTTTCAGAGGCATTTTATAACGTGTCACACGTGAAACTGCTTAACAAGATAAAACCCTATGGTGTGATAGGATATTGCCATGGATAGCAGAATGGCTGAGGCAGTAGGCAGTGAATGGGAATAAAGGGGGCCTTTTCTGGTTGGCTGATAGTGACTAGTGGTGCTCCTCAAGGGTCAGTATTTTTCACACTGTCAACTTTCAGATAATGGAATTAATGGCTGTGTGTCAAAGTTTGCACATGATGAGAAGATAGGTGGAGGGATAGGTAGTGCTGAGGAAACAATGCAATTGCAGAGGACTTAGACAAATTGGAAGAACAGGCAAAAAAGTGGTAGATGGGATACAACATTGGGAAATGTATGATAATGCATTTTGGTAAAAGGAACAATACTATGAACTATTACCAAAATGGGGAGAAGGTTCAAACATCAGATATGCAGAGGGACTAAGGAGTCCTTGTGCAAGACTCCCTGAAGGTTAATTTACAGATTGAGTCTGTGGTAAAAAGAGCAAATACAATGCTGGCATTTATTTTCAGGGGAATAGAATATAAAAGTAGGAGATGATGCTGAGCCTTTATAAGACACTAGTCATGCCATACTTGGGAGTATTGTCAACAATTTTGGTCCCCATATCTCAGAAAGGATGTGATGTCATTGCAGAGCGTACAGAGGAGGTTCACGAGGATGATTCCGGGAATGAAGGGAACATGAGGAGTATTTGGCGGCTTTGGGTCTGCACTCACTGGAATTTAGAAGAATGCAGGGTTATCTCATTGAAACCTACCAAATGGTGAAAGGACTACATAAGGTGGATGTGCAGCAGATGTTTCCTATGATGGGGGTATCCAGAACTAGAGGGCACAGCTTCAAAACTGAGGGGCGACCTTTTACAGCAGAGGTAAGAGGGAATTTTTTTTTGCCAGAGAGCAATCAATCTGTGGAATGCTCTGCCTTAGACTGTGGTGGAAGCCAAGTCTGTGGGTATATTTAAAGTGGAAGATGATAGTTTCCTGATTGATCAGGGAATCAAAGGATATGGCAAGAAGGCAGGTGATGGGGTTGAGTGGGATCCATGATCAGCCACAATGGAATGGCAGAGCAGACTCAATGGGTTGAATGACCTAATTCTGCTTCTATGTCTTAACGGTTTTATGGGGGGGGGGGGGGAAGGGATGTACCGTATCAGATCGATTGCAAGAATATGGCAAGCGGCAATATGGCTGATCAATCACGCAGTAAGTCAACTGTGCTTCCCATATGTGGAAGACACTTCCTTTAGGGCTCAGACTTTCTAGTGCGCACGCTTTTGATCTCAGTGGGCTTGGTTTGTCGTTCCCACACTAAGATACCCAGCATATATCATACTTCTGTTGTACTTCTTGCCCATGCATACGTAACATCTTTCACTAAAGACTCAAAAAACTTACAGAAAGAAATTAACAGGGTCTTGACTTGAAATGTTGACTCAACCGACATACACAAAATGCTGGTGGAACGCAGCAGGCCAGGCAGCATCTATAGGAAAAAGTACTGTCGACATTTCGGGCTGAGATCCTTCGTCCCGAAACATCGACAGTACTTCTTCCTGTAGATGCTGCCTGGCCTGCTGCTTTCCACCAGCATTTTGTGTGTGTTGCTTGAACTTCCAGCATCTGCAGATTTCCTCGTGTTTGCTTTTGAAATGTTGACTACCCCCTTTGACTCCACAGATGCTATCTCACCCACTGAGTGCCTCCAGTAACTTGTTTCTTTTGCTTAACATTAGTAAATACTTATTGGAGAAATCAACGTTATAAATGAATACGTTGATCTTCCAAAAATTCATAGAGCAGTTCTCACAGATGTAAATCTGTGAAATCTACATAGCAAATGTAGAAAAATGAGTAGAAAAATGAGGGGGAGACAATTTATTATAACAGAAGTGGTAATAGGACATTTAAAAAGTAATAACATAACTGACAGAGTAGAAGCAAGACTAAATGCAGACTTGGTGACTATTTGCAGATTATTTCATACTGTCCACAAAAGTAATTTTGAGCTTGATTGCATCCTAGATCATAGAGAAAATTGAATGTGGAAACAAACAGGTTATTTCCAGATTGAGAGGCTGTGAACAGTAAGGTGCCGCAGGATTTAGTGATGGGGATCTACGGTTTTTTTTAGAACCTACACAATGATTTGAATGAGAGATCAAATACAGTATATCCAAGTGTGTTGTTGATACAAAGCTGGGAATTAGAGCCAGTTTTGTGGAGGGTGCAGGAAACTTCAAATAGTACCATAAGACCGTAATACATGGGAGCAGAAGTAGACCATTCAGCTCATCGAGTCTGCTACACCATTCAATCATGGGCTGATCAAATTCTTCCAGTCATCCACACTCCCCTGCTTTCACCCCATACCCTTTGATGCCCTGGCTAATCAAGAACCTATCTATCTCTGCCATAAATGCACCAATGACTTAGCCTCCACAGCTGCTCGTGGCAATAAATTCCACAGATTTACCATCCTCTGACTAAAGTAATTTCTCCATCTCTCAGTTTAAAAGGATGTCCTTCAATCCTGAAGTCATGCCCTCTTGTCCTAAAATCCCCTACCATGGGAAATAACTTAGCCATATCGAATCTGTTCAAGCCTTTTAACATTTGGAATGTTTCTATGAGATTCCACCGCCCCCCCACCCCCATTCTCCTGAACTCTAGGAAACACAGCCCAAGAGCTACCAGACGTTTCTCATACAGTAACACTTTCATTCCTGGAATCATTCTCGTGAATCTACTCTGAACCCTCTCCAATGTCAGTATATCCCTTCTAAAATAAGGAGCCCGAAACTGCACACAATACTCCAAGTATGGTCTCACGAGTGCCTTATAGAGCCTCAACATCACATCCCTGCTCTTATATTCTATACCTCTAGAAATGAATGCCAACATTTGCCTTCTTCACAACTGACTCAACCTGGAGGGTAACCTTTAGGGTACCTTGCATAAGGACTCCCAAGTCCCTTTGCAACTCTGTATTTTGAATTCTCTTCCCATCTAAATAATAGTCTGTCAGTTTATTTCTTCCATCAAAGTGCATGACCATACACTTTCCAACATTGTACTTCATTTGCCACTTCTTTGCACATTCCCCTAAAGTATTTAAGTCTCTCTGCAGGCTCTCTGTTTCCTTAACACTACCCGCTCCACCACCTATCTTTGTATCATTGGCAAATTTAGCACAAATCCATTCATACCGTAGTCCAAATCATTGACATACATCGTAAAAAGCAGTGGTCCCAACACTGACCCTTGTGGAACCCCCACTGGTAACTGGCAGCCAGCCAGAATAGGATCCCTTTATTCCCACTCTTTGTTTTCTGCTGACCAGCCAATGCTCCACCCACACTAGTAACTTCCCTGTAATTCCATGGGCTCTTATCTTGCTAACCAGCCTCATGTGCAGCACCTTGTCAAAGGTCTTCTGAAAATCCAAATACACCACGTCTACAGCATCTTCTTTGTCTATCCTGCTTGTAATTTCCTCAAAGAATTACAGTAGGTTAGTCAGGAAGGATTTTCCTTTCAGGAAACCATGCTGGTTTTGGCCTATCTTGTCATGTGCCTCCAAATACTCCATAATCTCATCCCTAACTATCGATTCCAACAAATTCCCAACCACTGATGACAGGCTAACAGATCTATAGTTTCCTTTCTGCTGCCTCCTACCCTTCTTAAATAGCAGAGTAACATTTGCAATTTTCCAGTCATCCGGTACAATGCCAGAATCTATTGATTCTTGAAAGATTATGTTAATGTCTCTGCAATTTCTCCAGCTACTTCCATCAGGCCCAGGAGATTTATCCACCCTCAGACCATTAGGCTTCCTGAGCACCTTCTCAGTTGTAATTTTCACTGCACAAGTTTCACTTCCCTGACACTCTTGAATGTCCAGTATACTGCAGACATCTTCCACTGTGAAGACTGATGCAAAATACATTTTCAGTTCTTCTGCCATCTCTGCATCTCTCAGTACAATATCTCCAGCAAAATTCTGTATTGGTCCTATATCCACTCTCGACTCTCTTTTATTTTTTATACTTAAAAAAGCATATTTTATATTAGTCGCCTACTTCCTCTCATAATTCATCTTTTCCTTCTGAATGACATTCTTAGTTTCCTTTTGCAAGTTTTTAAAAGCTCCCCAATCCTCTATCTTCCCACTAGTCCTAACCAATAGGCTAGGCAAATGGACAAGGGCATAGAATGATGTAAAATGTGTAAAAATGTGATGCCATCCACTTCAGTAGAAAAAAACAGAAAATTAGAGTAGCTTTTAAATGTCAAGAGTTTGAAACAAATTGAGACATGGATATCATAAATAAACTATGGAAAATTAAAATGCAGGATCAGCAAGCCATCAGGATGGCAAATAGTATGATGGTCTTTATAGAGTCATAGAGTACTGCAGCCCAGAAACAGGCCCTTTGGCCCATCTAGTCTGCACCAAACTAAGCTTTGATAGCCTTCCTTGCTGTACTCTACAACCCCTCCCCCAATCTTGGTGTCATTCACAAGTTTGCTGATCCAGTTTACCACATTATCATTCAGATTGTCTATATAGATGACGACGTGTTGGCGCGTGGCGTTCGTCTAGTGATCTGAAGGTTGCGAGTTCGAGCCTTGGCTGAGGCTGCGTGTGTGTCCTTGAGCAAGGCACTTAAACACACATTGCTCTGCAATGACACTGGTGCCAAGCTGTATGGGTCCTAATGCCTTTCCCTTTGACAACATCGGTGGCGTGGAGAGGGGAGACTTGCAGCTTGTAAAACTGCCAGTCTTCCATAAAAAAAACCTTCCCAGGCTTGTGCCCTGGAGACTTTCCAAGGCGCAAATCCACGGTCTATCGAGACTAACGGAGGCCTACATACAATACAATAGATGACAAACAATAATTGCCCAGCACTGATCTTTACAGCACACCACTAGTTACAGGCTTCCAGTCAGAGAGGCAACCATCTACTACCACTCCCTGGTTTCTCCTGTGAGGCCAATGTTGAATCCAATTTATTATTTTATCCAAGTGACTGAACCTTCTTGACCAGCCTCCCGTGCAGGAGCTTGACGAATGCCTTGCTAAAATCCATGTAAACAACATTCACTGCCTGTCCTTCATCAACTTTCCTGGTAACTTCCTCAAAAAACTCTATAACAGGGGCCGGGGTTCATGGACCCCTTGCTTAATAGTATGGTCCAAGGCATAAAAAAGGTTGGGAACTCCTGTTCTATTAGATTGGTTAGACATGACTTAACATGCATAAAACCACATTGACTATCCCTAATTAGAACCCATCTATCCAAATAATTATTAATCTGGCTGCTTAGAACATCTTCCAGTGATTTACCCACTACAGACTAAAGGCTCACCAGCCTAGACGTTCCTGGCTTATTCCTAGAGTCTTTCTTTAACAACACTATCTTTCAATCCGCCAGCACCTCACCCATAGCTAAGGACATTTTAGATTCTGTACCTCTGCAAGCTGCTCTACAATTTCTGCACTAATACCCCACAAAGTCCGAGAGACACCTTATCAGGGCCTGGGAATTTATCCATCCTAATTTGCCTCAAGACAGCAAGCTCCTCCTCCTCGAATATGTATATAGTCCATGACCTCACTGCTCTGTTCCCTCAGTTCTATAGACTCTATGTCCATTTTCCAAGTAAATACATATGTCAAACATCCATTTAAGATCTCCACCATCTCTTTTGGCTCCAAGTGCAGATGACCACACTGAACTCAAGAGGACCAATTTTGTCTCTTGCCATCCTTTTGCTCTAATGTATCTGTGAACCCCTTGGGGATCTCCTTCACATTGTCTGACAGAGCAACCTCATGCTTTCTTTTAGCCCTCCTGATTTCCCTCTAAGTATTCTCTTGCATTATTTGTCCTCAAGTACCTCATTTGTTCCTAGCGGCCTGTACCTGCTATGAACTATCTCCTTTCTCTTAATCAGGGCTTCAATATCTCTCAGAAAGGCCTTGTCTTTTATTCTGACATTAACATACAGACTTTGTGCTCTCATGATTTAATTTTTGAAGGACTCCCCACTTATCAAACATCCCTTTGCCAGAGAACAATCACAATCCACACCTGCCAAATTTTTTCTGATGCTATCAAAATTAGTCTTTCTCCAAGTTAGAAGCTCTACCTGAGGACCAATCTAATGGAATTATGATCTCTAGATCCAAAATGTTCCCCTACACACGTGTCGTTTGTCCAGTCTTGTTTGCTAACAGTTGATACAAAGACAGGCGGAGGAGCGGGTAGTGTTGAGGAAATAGAGAGCCTGCAGAGAGACTTGGATAGTTTAGGGGATTGGGCAAAGAAGTGGAAAATGAAATACAATGTTGGAAACTGTATGGTCATGCACTTTGGTGGAAGAAGTAAACAGTCAGACTATTACTTAGATGGGGAGAGAATTCAAAATGCAGAGATGCAAAAGGACTTGGGAGTCATTGTGCAAGATACCTTAAAGGTTACCCTCCAGGTTGAGTTGGTTGTGAAGAAGGCAAATGCAATGTTGGTGTTCATTTCTAAAGGTATAGAATATAAGAGCAGGGATGTGATGTTGAAGCTCTATAAGGCACTCGTGAGACCACACTTGGAGTATTGTGTGCAGTTTCAGGCTCCTTATTTTAGAAAGGATATACTATCATTGGAGAAGGTTCAGAGAAGATTCATGAGAATGATTCCAGGAATGAAAGGGTTACCAGATGAGGAACGTCTGACAGCTCTTGGGCTGTATTCCCTGGAGTTCAGGAGAATGAGGGGAAGGCGATCTCATAGAAACATTCTGAATATTAAAAGGCCTGAAAAGATTAGATATGGCAGTCATTTCCCATGGTAGGGGATTCTAGGACATGAGGGCATGACTTCAGGATTGAAGGACGTCCTTTTAGAACTAAGGTGCGGAGAAATTACTTTAGTCAGAGGATAGTAAATCTGTGGAATCTGTTGCTATGAGTGGCTGTGGAGGCAAAGTCATTGGATGTATTTTAGGCAGAGATAGATAGGTTCTTGATTAGCCAGGGCATCAAAGGGTATGGGGTGAAAGCAGAGGAGTGGGGATGACTAGAAGAATTGGATCAGCCCATGACTAAATGGTGGAGCAGACTCGATGAGCCGAATGGTCTACTTCTTCTCCTATATCTTATGGTGTTATGGTCCAATTGAGATCCAGTATCAGACTCTTTCTATCTGGGACCTCTATATATTGATTAACGAAACTTTCCTGAACAGATTTGACAAGCTCTATCATATCCAGCCCTTTTGCAGTATGGGAATCCCAGTCAATATGTGGGAAGTTAAAATCACCTATCACAACTTTATTTTTCTTGCAAATATCTGTTCTCTACAAATTTGTTCTTCATGTTCCTCGAAATTCAGCTGATTATTAGGAGGTCTACAATATAATCCTATCAACATAGTCATCCTTTTCTTATTCCTCAGTTTCACCAATATAGCCTCAGTAGACGAGCCCTCCTGTCTGAACATTACCGTGACATTTTCCCAGTTACATTTTCCCTGACTAGTAATTAAACCCTTCCTTCATTACTGCCTCCCACTCTATCACACCTAAGACTATGGAACCCAGAACACTGAGCAGCCAGTCTGTCCCTCCTGCAACCAAGTCTCACTAACAGCTATAATGTCATAATTCCATGTGTTGATCCATGTTCTAAGCTTATCTGCCTTGCCTGCAATACTCCTTGCATTGAAACATGTGCAGCTCAGAACATTATTCCCACCATGTTCAACCTTTCTATTCCTATCTATGTATGTAGACACTAATTAGTAACATCTTTCTCCAAAACACTCCACTATCTCTAGTTCCCATCACCTTGAAACTCTAGTTTAGAACCCTGGAGCAGCACTAGCAAACTTTAATGCAAGGATATTAGCTCCCCTCCAGTTCAGGTGCAAATCATCCCATCTGTCCAAACATCTGATGCCCTCCTTCCTGCAGCATCTCTTTAGCCATGTGTTAAACTGTCTTATAAACAAAAGAGATACAGCAGATGCTGGAAATCCAGAGAACACACACAAAATACTGGAGAACAACCCAGGCAGAACCTATGGAAATGAATAAACATTCAATGTTTCAGGCCAAGACCCTTCATGAGGACTGTAAAGGAAGGAGGAATATGCCACAATAAAAAGGTGGCGGGAAGGGAAGGAGGACAAGTTAGAAGGTGATAGGTAAAGTCTGGTGGGTGGAGGAGGAGAGGAATGAAGGAAGAAGGTGTGAGCTGGAAAAGGTAAAAGGCTGGAGGAGAAGGAATCTGATAGGAAAGGAGAGTGGACCAAGGGAGAAAGGGAAGAAGAAGGGCAAAAGGGGAGGTGATAGGGAGGTGAGGAGAAGAGGTAAGAGGCCAGAGTGGGAGTAAGAAGAAGAGGTCGGGGGAGAGAAAAAATTAGCAGAAGGAGAAATCAATGTTCACACCATCAGGTTGGAGGCTACCCAGATGGAATATGAGGAGTTGCTCCTTCACCCTCAGAGGGGTCTCACTTTGGCAGAAGTGGTCACCATGGACCAACATGTTGTAATGGGAGTGTGGATAGGAATTAAAATAGATGGCCGCTGGGAAGCTCTGCTCTTTGCAGATGAAGCTGAGGTGCTCAGCAAAGCAGTGGCCCAATTTACATCGGGGCTCACCAATGTAGAAAAGACTGCATCGGGAGCACTGGATACAGTAGATGACCCCAAATGATTCGCAGGTGAAGTGTTGCTTCACCTGGAAGAATTGTATAGGGCTCTGAAAGGAACTGAGGGAGGTAGTGAAAAGGTAGGTGTAACATTTTTGTCACTTGCAGGGATAGGTTCCAGGAATGAGATTAGTGGAGAAGGACAAATGGACAAGGGAATTACAGAGGAAGTAATCCCTTTAAAAAGCATCAAGTTGGGGGGAGGGGGAGGTAAAAATATGCTTGGTGCTAAGATTATTATACAGGTGTAACTGTTATTACTTAACTGTATTAAAAATTTCTACTTCTGGCCTCACTAGCACGTGGATGATTTGGGCAAGTTTTAACATTAAGCCTTGGTTGCAAACGGTGTCGTATGCAGCAGATAAATTGATAAAAATTGCTCTGGTTTTCTTTTTGAGTTCAAAACCTGATTCAATGTATGATGTGAGTGTGAGAATTTGTTCACTGGTATTGTGGTGTTGTCTGAAGCCAGCTTGGTCGATCGGTATGTAAGGGTCTATCAGAGGTAATATTCTGGATAAAATAATAAGCTCATTAAGTTAAAAGTAGCCCGAATCATCCCATGTAAAAAGATCCTACATCTCCTCCACAGAATGACAGGCACCCAACCTTTCTGCGCCTGCCTAGGAAATGACACCAGTCACATTATGAAATTCTGCAATGGCTCCCCCAAGGGTCAGTTCTGGCTCCAACCTTGTTCAATCTGTACCTTAGTGACCTCCCTGAAACCAAATCTGCTACATTTGGATACGCTGATAACTGCCATAGCCTTCCAATCGAACGATGTCAAATCCATTGAGAAAAACCTTACCCAAGATATCAACTCCTTATCCAACTACTTCTCAAAGTGGTCCCTAAATATGAATGTCAACAAAACGGTAACTTCCATATTTCATCTGGACAAATGACTAACCAAACTTAAACTTAATATTAAACTAAATAAAAAAAAGCACTTAGGAGTCACATAAGATTGAGTTCTCTCATACAAGATCCACCTTCAAAATGTTGCAAAGAAACTAAAATCCAGAACAGGAAGATAGCAGCAACCAAATGACATGCTACCCAGTCAGCCCTACGAGCATCTAGCCTAGCACTATATTTCAGTCACCAAATATTGCACATCCACCTGGGAGAGAACTGCTCACACAAATATCATCAATACACAGCTCTATATTTTTTTGAGAATAATATCTGCAGTCCTAAAATCCACACCTGTCCAATGGCTCCCAACAATGAGCAGATTAACACCCCCAGAAATCTGCAGAGGAGCAACTTCAGCAAAATTCTACAAGTGTATCCAAAGTATGCCAACAATATTCCAGTTTGTAAACTCTCAGAAAATGCTCCTCCAACTTCCGGACTCAAATCCTGAAAAAAAACCTTTCTACAATTCGAATAACCTCAACTCCTATGACGAACACACTGAATAGTGCCAAAACTGGCACACCAACATGCCCTCCACCAGCAGAGATCTGATCGATGACCCCACCTCGTTCCTCCCAGACTTTACTACAGCTACCAGAAAAATCTGAACAGCTGCAAATAGACTCAGAAGTCAACATAACAAAACAGTGCAAACTCTACATCGATGGGCGCACGACAAACCCCAGCTTGTCCCTGTGGTGCCCCAACCTAGGACATCCTTCATCTGGTCCAAATATGCTCCCTTACCAAAAAGTGAGGCAGCTTAGCCTCAGTCCATCGATGCAGTCATAAGCTGGAGGAGTGGCTTGACAAAAACAATTAGAAGTATGAAGAGAAAAACAAACTAGCACATGGTATAGATAGCAATCCTGTGACCATACCCTGGAGGTCCTGTCCTGTAACTTTCCACAACTCCCTGAATTCAATTTGCAAAACCTTGTCACCCTTCCAGCTTGTCATTGGTACTGATGTGGACCAACAATCTCCAGTTGCTCATCCTCCCACTAAGAATGCTATGGACTCAATCCAACAAGTCCCTGACCTTGACAACATACAATCCAAGGAATCCCGTTCACATCCATTGAACCTGCCATCTGTTTTCCTAACTGATGAATCCCTTATTATAACAGCTCACCTCTTCTTCCCCTTTCCCTTCTGAGTCACACAGGCATACTCAGTGCCAGAGACCTGACTGAAAAGACTTCAAAAGCTGTGGCTTTTCTGATTGGTCATCCCTCCCCAACAAAATCCAAAGTGGTATACTTGATATTGAGGGAAAGACCACAGGAATACTGTACACTGGCTGCCTAACTACTTTCACTCTCTTGATGCCCCCCTAGTTACCTGTGTCCTTGCACCTTAGACATAACTACCTCTCTGACCCACCTTCCAATCAATCCCTCAGCCTCCCAAATGATCTAGTATTCATCGAGATCCAGTTCCCTAACATGATCAGTAAGAAGCTGCAGCTGTTTGCATTTTTTATAGGTGTAGTTGTTCAGGGCACTGAAGGTATTCATTCCTGTCTTCCCAGATCTCGCAGGAGGAGTATTCTATAATGAAATCTGGCATTCCCACTGCTCTAATTGCACAGTAAGAAGGAGAGAAAGAAAAAACTTACCAGAAATCTATAGTATCTTAGCTTCCACCTCTCTTTGCCAAAGGCACTTGAACCAAAGCCTTAAGTTTCTTCACTCTAACACCGTTCCATTCTAACAATGTCTGCTCCCAATAATGCAAGAAGATATGAATCTGTCTTGTTTCAATTACGTAGCGTCCAAAAGAAGCAGGATTTGGAATTTTCTGGTCTCCCTGGCTAAGGAAGGATTTAATTTTTCTGAGTTCTTAACTTTTTGAAATAGAGAAAACTTTTCATTTTCATTCCCAGCCATTTTTGGCATCTCCAAGCGTGAAGGCTTGATACCGCAGTGAGTAAAACAGTTCCAAATTGTCTTACTGCTTATTTCTTGCCGACTATCAGTAACAAAAATCACAGCTTTTTGAATACAAACTGTTCACTTTAAGCATGGTGTAGTGTCTAATAGCCACATATATTCACATGACTGACAGTAGTTAGAAACTGTTTAACAGCAGTCTCCTGTCCCAATGAAAAGGCATGGTGTTCCAAATAAATGAAGGGAATACCTGCTATTTTCTCAATTAGTTTTTGTTCTTTAAGAGTTGTTTCAAATAGGCAGCTGTCCTGATTAACCGTTGGCCCAATTAACCAGAATCCACAGTATTTGGAATCCTCCACAAAGAAAGCTATGGAAAATCAGTAGCTGAGCAAATGCAAGGCAAAGATAGATAGATTTTTGGTTATTAAGGAATATGGGATTCAGGCAAGTGGAGTTGAAATAAAAGACCAGCCATAATCATAGTAAATGGCAGAACAAGCACAGTGCGTCAAACAATTTGCTCCCACTTCCAATCATACACAGCATGACACTTTCCACTCAAAGTTGAGTTTATTGTCATATACAAAAGTACACATAATTTTTCATTGCAATGCAATAGGCGCAATGCAGCATGCCTTTCGGAGAGGGAAATCATATCTAATTAACTTAAATTTTTTAAGAAGGTAACAAATGTGACTGATGAAGAAGGTGTGATGGATGTTAAATTCACCCCTTGGCCTTATCAAGTGCCAGGTCTGTGAATTTATGGAAGTTTTAATGAGGTAGGCACTTCAGTCAAATCAACAAGATGCTACACTCATAGCTAACATTTAACTTCTGGCCGCTGCAAATAAATATTGATGTACTTTATCTTGATGGCTCCGCGTATTTACTAGTCCACTAGCACCAGTTGTTAATGTTGTTTTGAATGAGTGAAGCAAGTAGGTAAATTAATAAGATTCAAAGAGGCATGAAATGCCATCTGTTCATATCTCCCCTATAGATGCTGCCTGACCGTCTGAGTTTCTACATCATGTTGCTGGTTACTCTAAGTTAATTACAATACAGTATTTTTGCATCAGCTCTTTCACCAATGTGCTCAGCAGAATATCATAAACCTTTTCAACCAATAAATCATCTTAGCTGAAAATCTTACTTTCAACGGTTACACATCCACATGACTGACATGCCTGAGCAAACATCCCCAGAGCATAATCCCAGGGCAGAAAGGCCAATCACAGACCACTGATAGCAGGAGCAGATGGAGGCAGGACCCCATCTCAAGGAAGTAGGCAGGCACAAGCATGGGGCTCATAGAGGCGTGGACAACACATAGCTCAAAAAGGACCTATAATGTGCCCGCAAAGCTTGAGATGAACTTCAAGAAGCAGTGCCTCAGAAAGGCTGCATCCATTATAAAGGACTCCATCACCCAGGACATGCCCTCTTCTCATTATTACTTTCAGTAAAGAGGTACAGAAGTCAGAAGACACACATTCAGTGATTCAGGAACAGCTTCTTCCCCTCTGCCATCCAATTACTTATTGGACATTGAACCCATGAATACTAGCTCACTTTTTAAAATTTCTGTTTTTGCACTATTTTTAATTAAATTATTTAATACACACATTCATACTTACTGTCAAAATAGCTGTGTGATGAGTGGTAGTGTAGTAAGTAGTGCTTGTTGCTTCAACCACTGGCTAGCAGTCTTGTGAAAAGGAGAGCTGAATGTGTAAGTCTCTCCCTATCAGTACATAGCACCTCCAATAGTAAGCTTCATGGAGTGCCTCTTTGTTGACGACACATGGAAACTGAACTTCTTTTGGACTCAGGCTGAACTACAAAGGACGGGGAGGAGGTCTGGCCTCTGTACACACAGCACACAGGCCCACCAATGCATGAACCAGATCCCCATCTATGGGTAAACAGCTCCACTGCCTTGTGGGCAGCCTTGAGAATCAGAGGCTACGGGTGTAAACCCAGACAGCAAATCCAGAATGGAGCCCCTAAAGGAGCTGGATGTCACTGAACAGCTTTCCAATAGCTCCTGCAGCCAAGCTGGTGCTAAATATATTGCCTCATAAGCTTTCTTTTGGACTACAATGGTGAGGTCATGAGGGGATTCTAATGATGAGCATCTTAGAATCTCCATACCTTCCACCCAGGCTTGTGATGATGATCATCACTTATTGTCCTTCAATACAAATGGATGCCAACCACCACCATATACTTACTGTAATTGATTTACTTTTTTTCTTCTATATTATCATGTATTGCATTGTACTGCTGCTGCTAAGTTAACAAATGTCACAACATATGCCTGTGATATTAAACCTGATTCTGATTCATGGATTCTAATACAAGAGGAAGGATCTGACATGAACTCAGACAGAATCACAGACTCATCCAGTGAAAACCTAGTCAACACCAGGCACTAACCAGTTATGAGCCCAAGTAATAACACAGCCCATGGCAGATATAAACTTGAACTCTAAAGAGCAAGTTTGATATGAGCCCAAAATGATCACGACTAACCTTTAGACAAAACTACACAACAGACTGAATATATGGGTAAGTGAACAATTTGATAAAGACTGAGTTCTGAATTGGACTGGCTACAGCACAGGAAGAAGCTATTCGGCCCATTATATCTGAGATGGCTCTCTACTAGAGTATTTCATCAGTTCCAACACCAGTCTCCTCTCCATAGCCTTGCAATATTTTTTTCCATATAAGTATCTAATTCCCTCTTAAAAGTCACAATGGATATTCCCCTTAGCATATTAACAGACTCTCAATATCCATTCTACCCAGACTCCTCATTAGCTTATATGCTTCAATCAAGATTTCCCTCAGTCTTTTGTGCTATAAAGAAAACAATTTCAGGCTCTGAAATCTTGTAATTGTTGTCACCATTCTTTCAAGTCATTCTTGGGCTTTCCTTCATGCCCTTCTCATATTGAAGCAACTAGAATTGAGGTTGGATCACTGTTTTATAGAAGGTACAGAGTGATCCCTTTGCATTTATTCTCTGTCCCCAGATTGTATATGCCTTATTAACCAATTTCTCAATCTGCTCTTTCACTTTCAATGATTTGTGTACTCATACCCACAATGCATGCCCTATGCAAATTTTAGAACAGTCTGCTTTATATTGCCTCTCTCCCATTTTCTCTACCTTATTGCATCATCTCACTTTTCTCCATATTAAACTTCATCAGTCACATCTTGTCATTCCACCTGGCTGTTTATATCCTGCTACAATTTATCACAAACCTCTTCGTAGTTCATACTATTTCCATATACGTAAGAATTGCAAATTTAAGGATTATGGCTTGCTCACACAAAGGCCCCAACAATGATCCCAGGAATTTGTCCAAAAATCAGTCTTCCACCACAATCCTGTCTGTTACTTAGCTAAATTCACATCCATACAATCAATGTTGCTTTGATGAAGAGTATTAAGAAAGTGTATGGACCTAGCACAGACATTGACAATAGCAAGATTAAGTGCCAATTATATCACTGAAAGTGTTTTACAGAGCAAACTTGCCACCTCATAAAAAAACAGAATTGGAATAAATGCTCAGATTATTAGGAGGTAACTTATGGAGGACAGCAGTAATCAGCTCTTCACTCAATTGTTCACTATTTACATTAATAATCTGGAAGAGGTTTCCAAATTTGCCAATGATGTAATAATAGATGGAAGGGCATGCTGTGATAAGGATCCTGTGATGCTGCAATGGGATATAAATAATTCAGTGAAAGGGCAAAACACTGGTAAATGGAATTTACTGTGGGAAGTGCAGGATCATGCACTTCAGTAAAATAAATCAAAACGTATTTCATTATTTAAATGACGAGATATTACAAATTAGTGAAATACAGAGGAATCAAAGTGTTCTAGTGTATGAATCACAATAAGCTAACAGGCAGATTCAACAAATAGTTAGAGCAGCAAATGTCATTTTGGCCTTGTTTTCAAAGGGGATGGAGTTTTTTTAAAAAAAAGAGGTTTTGTTGCAGGGTGTTGGTGAAGTCTCACCCAGAATACTGCATACAGTTTTGATACCTTACCTAAAACAAGATACAGCAACCCTGAAGATAGTACAAGGGAGATTCACCAGACCAGCTCCTGGAATGAGAGACCTGTGCTCAAAACAAACTAATATTTTAGGCCTTTATCTTTGAAGTTTAGAAGAATAAGCACAACCTAAGTTAAACATGCATGATCCTAAAGGAGCTTGACAAAGTAGATGCTGGGATGTTCCCACTAATGGAAGAGACTCAGTCCAGGAGAAATACCTACAAGATAAGGGTTGGTCATTTAAAATTGAAGTACGTTTAAGTTGCTTCTTGCAGAGGGTGGTTAATCTCTTGAAGTCTCTCTCCCAGATTATTAGAAGCATTTAAAGTGTATGTGGATATATATTTGATTGATCATGGAATAAGAGGCACATAGAGAAATGGCATAGAATATTTAATGGTGGAGCAGGCTTGAAGGGCCAGACTGGCTATTCCTACTCTTATTTCCTTACGTTTAATTTCTCAATTTCAAACTTCATTTTAGCCTTTACCATCAATATCTTGGTCACACTGCTGTAGGAGAAATGCCATAATTTGAAAAAAAAAGCACGCAGTGGAGATTCAAGTTCAAGGTCAAATTTAATTGTCATTCAACCATACACAAACACCCATGAATGCAGCCAAATGAAACAGCATTATTCCAGGACTAAGATGCAAAACACAGCACCCACAGTCATACACAGCACAAAGCACAAATGTCACATATAAAGCAGCAAACATATATTTCAGTAAAATACAGTCACACGAAAAAATTATGAGATATGTTTCTGGGACGAGGTACTGAGTTAGAGAGGCTAAGCAGGTTACGACCTTATTCTCTGGAGAACAGCAGAATGAGTAGTGATCTTTTGGAAGCAAAT
The DNA here is from genome assembly GCF_048418815.1 of Hemitrygon akajei. Classification (NCBI taxonomy): domain Eukaryota; kingdom Metazoa; phylum Chordata; class Chondrichthyes; order Myliobatiformes; family Dasyatidae; genus Hemitrygon; species Hemitrygon akajei. The sequence goes on from NC_133139.1 coordinate 49,749,062, forward strand.
AAAATGAGGAGCAGCATAGACAGGCTGAATGCAGTATTTGTGTATAATACCATGACGGCCATAAGTAAGGTTAATGGCTTCAGTCTTTTTCCCAGAATTGGACATAGGTTAGGATGAGAAGAGAGCAACTTACCAAGAACCTGAGAAGCAATTATTTTACCCAATATAAGGAATGAGCTGTCAGAGGAGGTGATTAAGGCACCTACATTAACAACATTTAAAAGGCACTTGGACAGGTATATGGATAGGAAATGTTGAGAGGGATATGGGCAAAACAAGGGCAAATTGTTCTAGCTTTGATGTGATTCTTAATCAGTTGTGCTGATGGACCTGTTTCCATGCTTTATGGCCCATCTTGTATCTGAAAAGTATAGCATTGCATTTACGTCCAAAGAATAAAGTTACATCACAGCAGTGTAAGATGATAAATGGGTTATCTGGATCAAACAAGGTTTAGTAACATAGTGCAGCAAGGTAGCAGATGTAACTTCAAAAGAAGTTGTGGATTTTGAACCTGAGTTATTAAACAGTTCCAATCATTGTAATGCCACTTTCACTGCTGACCCCTCTATATCCAGAATTTTAATTGAAAAGGTCCATGCTCTGAAAAGCTACACATTTAAATAGAAAACAAAAATGCAGAGTTTCAAAATGAATATTGGAAAGTTAAACCAGTTGTATCTGTGCTTGATAGAATGGGCAATACTCCTTTAGCATTTGGGAGAAATTCTCAAAATAAAATAAAAATGTTAATAATGCAAATGTTAAAAAACTGAAGTGAAAACTAAACTGTCACAACCTTCAGAAAATAATGGCGCAATCAGAAAATTTGCAAAAATAGAACAGTTGGCAAATGATATGAGCCGTTAATCTGTTCCTCAAATTGTAAATTGTATGAAATTATGATGAGTAAGTTGCCATTTTATACAAATAAGTAACAGCATGTGCCCATAAGGAGCAATTCTTTGATTAAATTCAGTTTGTGTGAGGTCTGTCAATTAACAACTTGGGCATCCAGTTTGGAACAATTTTATTCTAGTTTATTGTAGGGAAGGAAGGTGAGAGAGAGTGAGGCAAGAGAGATATCAGAAAGAAAGGACAGAGAGAGAGAGAGAGAGAGAGAGAGAGAGAGAGAGAGAGAGAGAGAGAGAGAGAGAGAGAGAGAGAGAGAGAGAGAGAGAGAGAGAGAGAGAGAGAGAGAGAGAGAGGTGGGAAAGACACAAGGGAGATAGAGTTGAATGAGAGAGTTGGGTGAAGCAAGAGAAGGTGCAGCTAAATTTCAATGCAACTTCACAAATCATAGAGGGTCACTGCCTTTCAATCAAGTGTTTTGATCTGTCACTCAAAAGCGTTTCAAAGGTTTTTCTAAAGTTTAGTTGAAACTTGCAACAATTCTTTGACTATTTAACAATGTTTTTTTCACATTTACCATAGGTGATGTTTTGATGGATGTGTTAACTGGAGGGCAAAAGGTCACTGTTAGGGGTGGCAGTAAGTACTCAGCAATGCAAAGGTGAAAGGCTGGTCAGTATACTTCCACAAACTCAGCAGCAAGCGTCGTACCGAAAGCCACAGGGAGGAAAGTTTGCTGGTACACACACAGGAAGTGGATTAGGGTGGGGACTTGCAGAAAGCTCCAATTTATCAAATACCATTTTTTTCTATCTTCAATTACTAACACTAAAGCCGAGAAAAGAGAAATTCTATTATTCAATATCAACTAGAGGCTCAGCAATAAATAGCTTACCCAGAAAAGTTGACAGAAAATGTAAACTTATTGAACTAATTTTGGCTCCATTTTATTTATCCACTTTCCTTGACAGTTGTAAATTAATGGTCCACAAAAATAGATTGCTGCCTTCTTTCTGGAGGGACTTAAAACACTGCTGAACATGGCAAAACTTTGCCCACTTCATCTAATCTTAACAAACTTCAGTTGCACAGATTTGATAGGTAAACTGTCTCATTCTAATATCAAGCAAATCATGCTCTAGTGGTATCAGCTTCTAATGCATGGCTGCAGGAACACACCAAAGGCTGAGAAGATCCTGTAAAAAGTGGCCCCAGGGGCCAACACAGAAAATTTTATTTTAAAGTTCAAGCTCACTGCGAGAGAATTGTATATTGAGAGTGGAAGTATTTGCATAGGTCCCAACACAATTTGTAGGCAACTTTAATGTAAATACGTGTTTAATCTTTGCTTGAAATGGAAACACTCATTAACAGATACTTAATGGATTTTATTTTTTTGAAATATATACTTCAGGGAACACAAAGTACACTGCAGATGCTGTGGTCAAATCAAGACGTACAAAAAAGCTGGATGAACTCAGCAGGTTGGGCAGCATCCGTTGAAAGAAGCAGTCAACGTTTCGGGTCGAGACCATTCGTCAGGACTAAAGAAGAAGGGGGCAGGGGCCCTATAAAGAAGGTGGGGGGAGGGTGGAAAACCAATCAGTGGAAAGATCAAGGGGTGGGGGAGGGAATAGGCAGGAAAGGCATCGGGTCTCGCTGATGTAGAGGAGGCCGCACCGGGAGCACCGGATGCAATAGATTACCCCAACAGACTCTCAAGTGAAGTGTTGCCTCACCTGGAAGGACTCTTTGGGGCCCTGAATGGTGGTAAGAGAGGAGGTAACTTCCAACTTCCGGTAATTCCCTCCCTCTCCCTTCCCCCCATCCCACCTTCACTCTGTCTCCTCTTCTATCTGCCTATCACCTCTCATGACTCTGCCTTCTTCTACTACCCATAGTGCTTTCCCCTTAGATTCATCTTCACCTCTCCTGCCTATCCCCTCCCCCACCCCTTGATCTTTCCTCTGATTGGTTCTCCACCCTCCCCCCACCTTCTTTATAGGGCCCCTACCCCCTCCTTCTTTAGTCCTGACGAAGGGTCTCGACCCGAAACGTTGATGCTTCTTTCAACAGATGCTGCCCGACCTGTTGAGTTCTCCCAGCTTTTTTATACTTCAAGGAACGTGGTGAGGGCCTTCAAAATATAACTTTTTAAAGATAGTTTATTTGATTGGATACTCATCAACAAGCTTTTCATGATAAATGTCCAGACTCCAACAGATGCTGCAAGATTGAATCAACTGAGTGAAGTAAGGCCAATTTTAGCATTACATTTTGAACACCCCGGAAGAATACCTAATATAGACTTCTATGTTCACAACTGAATAGTAGAGAGCTTATCCTATATTAATGTTATGATGGTATCAGGGATCAAAATGTCAATCATGTTTAATACAGTTTTGCAACTTAGATGACTGTAGAAACTGTAATATGAATTCCACTGCCAGCACTGATAGAGTCAAATAAATTCTTAAGATTTACATTTAAATTCACTGGTTGTTGTTATTTATCAGTTTGTGACTACTGATCTTACTTTGTGTCAATTAAGGTGTGTAATTCTCAACGTTGGGAACGGAACTGGGTAAACCTTCCATTACTTGTTACCTTCACCACAACTTCAGAACAACCCCTACCTCACCCACAGTGTTGGCTAACTAATGCTCTCCTATGTGACAGGAAGTGCATAGGGATATTCATAACCCCACTCATTTTAATTATGTTGCTACATTGTATTGCATACATTAATGCATTGGACAGAACAAAGACAGCGAACAATTAAATGCTATTGCTTCCACTTTCAGTCAATTTAAAGGGATAGTGAACTCTCTTCGCCTGTATCCCAGTGTGTACACACTAGAATTATGATGTTGGGGGTATGATTAAGATTTTACTGCAGTCTCACTTACCCAGGTTAACAGAATTGAACATCACAGCACAAAATGTATTAAAGGCATCAAACGTATTACACAGTTTTAAAACTTTATTAATAATGTAACCACTCAAGGAAATAGCTCAACTGGGAGTGGAGGTTCTGCACAGGTGGTAGTGGGCGGGGGGGGGGGGGTGTTGCCTGGGCTCAAGCTAGGAGAGGGTAAGTGGTTAGGGGCTCCAGCCAAGATGGTGAAAAGGGTAAAAGGGTTTAGTACAGCAGAGTTAATCCATAAACCAGACAGACCACTGCTGGATAATCAAAAGTTGAATGCACACTACTTGCAGAAAGGAACTTGTTACATCACAATTTCACCGCTTAGAAAAAGCAAAGGGAAACTGATAGAAAAATGCCAGAGTTAACAAAGTGAAAAAAATTCTCCCATGAGCAGCAATTCTGACATGAATCTATCAACATGATTTTTAAAAATATATTCTAGAAAGACACCAAGTTTAATAATAATCAACTCTGCACCAACCATAGTTTTAGGCTGTCAAAACTAAACCATCACAGAATGGAATGGATACAAAATATGGGACATTTTAATCACAAGCAATCTGCTTTAACTGAATCAAAATACAAAGATACTGTGGCATACTATTGATCAGTTAAATCCACAATCATCTTCATATTTCATAAGGAGGCCATTCAGCTAATGCTAACTGTCAGGGCAGTCCAAACCACAACCCTTATTTCCCTGCAATCCATTCTCTGAAACCTAGACATTAACAACTTCCTGATTCACTTACCACCCACCTACCAGTAATTAACCTAACCTACAAACCTTAGGCATATGGGAGGAAACAGGAAAGCCCTGGAGAAATGCACACAGCCACAGGAAGGATTCACAACTCTGTTCAGAACTGGAGTTCATCATCAAACTGGAGTCACTGGAATTGTGAAACAGTTGTATTATCTCTTTTTTTTTGTTACATTTCATGCCTCCTAATCACACTCCATCATATTTACAATTAAGTGCTGTTATCAGTGACACCAAGAGATAAAACAACAGACCATAAGTGCTCATACATTGGGAGCCATAGTATTTGCCAACAGTATAAAGCCTGCACTGGAGAACACACCACCAACATGTTAGGCATGAGGAGAAACAGACATTCAAGTCAAGTCAAGTCACGTCACTTTTATTGTCATTTTGACCATAACTGCTGGTACAGTACATAGTAAAAATGAGACAACGTTTTTCAGGACCATGGTGTGACATGACACAGTACAAAAACTAGACTGAACTACGTTAAAAAAAACAACACAGAGAAAGCTACACTAGACTACAGACCTACACAGGACAAAAGAGCAGGCTTCGGGTATTGAGGAGTCTGATAGCTTGGGGGAAGAAACTGCTACATAGTCTGGCTGTGAGAGCCCAAATGCTTCGGAGCCTTTTCCCAGACAGCAGGAGGGAGAAGAGATTGTATGAGGGGTGCATGGAGTCCTTCATAATGCTGTTTCCTTTGCGGATGCAGTGTGTAGTGTAAACGTCCGTGATGGCGGGAAGAGAGACCCCGATGATCTTCTCAGCTGACCTCACTATCTGCTGCAGGGTCTTGCGATTCGAGATGGTGCAATTTCCAGCAGTTTAGTCACCTAAGCTTATTTATGTGTGAATATCAAGAAAAGACCTGGCCAAAGTTAGCTATGGTATTTCATGTCAAAACACTTTTAAATAATCTGCAATCATGAAGTACTGATTTGAGAGTCACTATTCCTCCAGAATAAGTCACTAGTTTCAGGGTAGCAGGCAGAGAAATCATGGAAACGTTCAAAGGTTTCTAACGGGTCTGCAAAATTAAACAATGATATTTTTGTCAATATTCTATACAAAGTTGAAGGTATGACACATCAAAGTGTTTTCTCACACCCAGATCTGAATATTTCTTAAAATGTGCACATTAATCCTATGCTATGATGTAAAATCTTAATAAATTCATCTGTTGTATCAAAATTTTTAACTGGAATTCAAAATTATAGGGTCAGTTCTCAAGGAAATTCACATAAGCTGTCACAAATATAAATGGAAAAACTAACCCATTTCAAAGTCAAAATTGGGTTGGCCAGTTCATTAACTGCAACAGGATGTGGGTTAGTGCCAGGTTTCCAACGAATTTTTATATCTAAACTGAGCAGAATAGTGTCAACAACACAGGGTAAGAAGGGAGGGAAAACATCTGTACTCAAACACTGTCCAAGTCCAAAGAATGGATAGAAATAAGAGGAAAATAAATAACTAAAGATAACAAATGAGATCATAATAGCAGCTAGCAGAGTTGGACTTCACAGCTCCACCAATCCAGGGTCAATCCTGTTGTATGTGGGGAAATAGCACATTAACCTCATGACTATGGAGGTTTCATCCGAGTCTCCTCTTGTTTTTCTTCCACATCCCAAAAACTAACAGACTGGTAGGTTAATTAGCCAGATGAGTAGTAGAATCTCGAGTAGTTGATGGGAATGAAGGAAGAATAAAATGGGTTAGGGTAGGATTAATGTAAAATGGGCATTTGATGGTTGGCATTGACTCAGTGGGATGAAAGTCCTGTTTCCATGCTGTATTGTTCCAAAGTTCAAAGTCCAAAGTAAAATTTATTATCAGAGTACATACATGTCACCATTACACTATGAAAAGAACTTTACAGCTATAACTTAATCATTTCATTAAACCAGTAAAGTTGGATGATATGTGCTTACTAATATATACTTTATGTACACTGAGATTCAGATTAGTTTACAGTCATATGTATCAAAGTGCAATGGAATTCTTTGCTCTCGTGAAGCTTGCAGAGTGGTGTACATGCTAACAAAAATACAACAAATATAATGAGCCCAAATCGAGAGAATAGTGCAAAGATTGTAGTACAGTCTGAAATAGTCAAAAAGAAACAATGAAGTGACCAATAATGGAATAACTGTGAGAGATAGAATCAAGAATCTCAGAACTTGTTAGTATCACCGGGTAAAGGATGTGAATGCACCAATATTTCAGGTGTCTGGTGGCAATGGGAAAGAAACTGATCTTATGTCTGGATGTCTAGGCTTTCAAGCTCCTGTATCTTCTCCCTGAAAATTTTTAGAGGTAAAAGAGAATGGCCAGGACACCAGACATCCTTGACAATATATTAGCCTTCCTGAAGCAAAGTACCTTGACGATGTGAAGTATTTACCACTATTCTTGCAGGTTCTGTCAGTCCAGGACAGAGTAGTTGCCAAACCAGGTTGAGATAATGAAGGAGCTGCACAATGTGCTGCTGCCTGAGTCGATGGAGGTGTACAGTCAAATAGCGAGTTGCTGTCGTTGTCACTTTTCCTGGGATCTCGACCCCTTTGAACATTGTTAACCTGGTGTGCCACACAAGTTCCATTCGCTGATTTATTGGATGAGAGCAGGTGCCGATTGCAAGGAAAATCCATAGCCTTGGCTCTAGTGAAGATACCTCAAGCCACAATGTCAACTGTTAGCAGATGCCCGGAGTGACAGGACATAGTCCTTGAGCTTCACCAGGGGTGGTGTAACACAGCGTCCAGAATGGAGTCAGCGCTGCCCTCTCAGGGTTTTGCTTGGCAGCACACAAGTACTGTTGCATCTGACTGCAGATTTTTTTGGCTGCACTTAATGGCCTCAGAACCTCAAGCCAGGGAGTCGCCTGCTTTTCAGCCGCTGGAGGAAGAGATACCCGAGCCAGTATGCTCCACTTGGGTTGGCTTAGCACAGTTGTGATTAACTCAGATTTCCAATGGACTGAGGATTCTGGATTACATACATATATACAGTGGCATGCAGAGGTCTGGGCACCCCTGGTCAAAATTTCTGTTACTGTGAATATCTAAGTAAAAGATGACCTGATTTCCAAAAAGCATAAAATTAAAGATGACACATTTCTTTAATATTTTAAGCAAGATTACTTTTTTTTATTTCCATCTTTTACAGTTTCAAAATAACAAAAAAGGAAAAAGGCTCAAAGCACAAGTTTGGGCACCCTGCATGGTCAGTACATAGTAACATCCCCTTTGGCAAGTATCACAGCTTGTAAACGCATTCTGTAGCCTGCTAAGAGTCTTTCAATTCTTGTATGGGGGAATTTCGCCCATTCTTCCTTGCAAAAGGCTTCTAGTTCTGTGAGATTCTTGGGCCATCTTGCATGCACTGCTCTTTTAAGGTCTATCCACAGATATTCGATGATGTCTAGGTTGGGGGACTGTGAGGACCATGGCAAAACCTTCAGCTTGTGCCTCTTGAGGTAGTCCATTGTGGATTTTGAAGTGTGCTTAGGATCATTATCCTGTTGTAGAAGCCATTCTCTTTTCATCTTCAGCTTTTTTTTTTACAGACAGTGTGATGTTTGCTTCCAGTATTTGCTGGTATTTAATTGAATTCATTCTTCCCTCTACCAGCGAAATGTTCCTCGTGTCACTGGCTGCAACACAAGCCCAAAGCATGATCGATCCACCCCCGTGCTTAACAGTTGGAGAGGTGTTATTTTCATGAAATTCTGCACCCTTTTTTCTCCAAACATACCTTTGCTCATTGCGGCCAAAAAGTTCTATTTTAACTTCATCAGTCCATGGGACTTGTTTCCAAAATGCATCAGGCTTATTTAGATGTTCCTTTGCAAACTTCTGACACTGAATTTTGTGGTGAGGACACAGGAAAGGCTTTCTTCTGATGACTCTTCCATGAAGGTCATATTTTTGCAGGTGTTGCTGCACAGTAGAACAGTGCACCACCACTCCAGAGTCTGCTATATCTTCCTGAAGGTCTTTTGCAGTCAAATGGGGGTTTTGATTTACCTTTCTAGCAATCCTACAAGCAGTTCTCTCGGAAAGTTTTCTTGGTCTTCCAGACCTCAACTTGACCTCCACCGCTCCTGTTAACTACCATTTCTTAATAACATTACAAACTAAGGAAACGGCCACCTGAAAACTCTTTGCTATCTTCTTATAGCCTTCTCCTGCTTTGTGGGCATCATTTATTTTAATTTTCAGATTGCTAGGCAGCTGCTTAGAGGAGCCCATGACTGCTGATTGCTGGGACATGGTTTGAGGAGTCGGGTATTTAGAAACTTTGAAATTTGCATCACCTGGCCTTTTCTAACGATGGCTGTGTACAAGCCATAGCCCTAACAAGCTAATTAAGGTCTGAGACTTCGGTGAAAGTTATCTGAGAGCTCAAATCTCTTGGAGTGCCCAAACTTTTGCATGGTGCTCCTTTCCTGTTTTTCCACTCTAAAATTGTACAAAACAAAAATAATACATTAATCTTACTTAAAATGTTGAAAAGATTGTTTCATCTTTAACTTTATGACTTTTGGAGATCAGTTCATCTTCTACTCATTTAACTATTCACAGTAACAGAAATTTTGACCAGGGTGCTCAAACTTTTGCATGCCGCTGTATTTGTGAGTTTTTACTAATATTTTATATGAGCATATGCAGTGCTTATAAAAAATATTCACCCATAAGATCATAAGACATAGGAGCAGAATTAGGCCATTCAGCGCATCAAGTCTGTCCGCCATTCTGCCATGGCTGATCCTGGGTCCCAGTCTACCTCACACACTTGCCTTCTCGCCATATCCTTTGATGTTCTGACCAATCAGGGAACTAAGACTTCCGCCTTAAATATACCCACAGAATTGGCCTCCACCGCAGTCTGTGGCAGAGAAATTGGCTGATTTACTACTCTCTGGCTAAAAAAATTCCTCCTCTAGTTCTGGATAGCCCCACCATAGGAAACATCCACTCCACATCCACCTTATCTAGTCCTTTCAACATTTGGTCAGTTTCAATGAGATCCCCCCCCCCCCCCACATTCTTATAAAGTCCAGTGAGTACAGGCCCAAAGCCGCCAAATGCTCCCAATATGTTCGCCTCTTCATTCCCAGAAACTCCTCTGGACACTCTCCAATGACAACACATCCTTTCTGAGATATGGGGCAATACTCCAAGTGTCGCCTGTCTTTTAAAGGCTCAGCGTTATCTCCTACCATATATATTCTATTCTCCTTGAAATAAATGCTAACTTTGCATTTGCTCTCTTTACCACAGACTCAGTCTATAAATTAACCTTTTGGAAGTCTTACATAAAGACTCCCAAGTCCCTTTTCACCTCTGATGTTTGAACCTTCTCCCCATTTAGGTAATAGTTCATAGTATTGTTCCTTTTACCAAAATGCATTATCATACGTTTCCCAAAACTGTATTCCATCTATGATCTTTAGCCCTTTTTTCCAATTTGGCTAAGTCCTGCTGCAATCACATTGCTTACTCAGCACTACCTACTCCTCCACCTATCTTCGTGTCATCTGCAAACTTTGTTACAAGGCCATCAATTCCATTATCTAAATCATTGGCAAACAATGTGAAGTAGCAGTCCCAAAACTAACCCCTGAGGAACACCACTAGTCACTGGCAGCCAACCAAAAAAGGCTCCTTTTATTCCCACTCATTGTCTCCTTCCTGTCAGTCATTCCGCTATCAATGCCAGTATCTTTCCTGTAATTCCATAGGATTTTAACTTTTTAAGCAGCCTCATATGTGGCACCTTATCTAATGCCTTCTGAAAATCCAAGTAAATGACATCCGCTGCCTCTCCTTTGTCCACCTTGCTTGTTACTTCCTTGAAGGAATCTAGCAGTGTCAGGCAAGATTTCCCTTTACAGAATCCATGCTGACCCCAAGTACCTCAAAACCTCATCCTTAATAATACACTCCAACACTTAACCAACCACCGAGATTTGGCTAACTGGCCTATAATTTCCTTGCTTCTGCATTCCCCTCTTCTTATAGTGGAGTGACATTTGCAATCTTCCAATCACCATGGACCATGCCAGAATCAAATGATTCTTGAAAGATCATGACCAATGCATCTGTTATCTCTTCAACAACCTCTTTCAGAACTCTGGAATGTAGTCCATCTGGTCCATGTGACTTATCCACCTTAAGACCTTTCAGCTTGCCTAGCACTTTTTCCTTTGTAATAGCAATGGCACTCACTCTTGCTCCCTGACAGTCACAGACCTCTGGCACACTGCCAGTGTCTTCCACAGTGAAGACAGATGCAAAGTACCCATTAAGCTCATCTGCCATTTCTTTGTCCCCCATTACAACCTCACTGGCATCATTTTCCAGTGGTCCAATATCAACTCTCACTTCCCTTTTACTCTTAACTGAAAAAACTCTTGCTTTATATTATTGGCATGTCTGCCCTCATATTCCATCTTTTCCCTTTTTATAGCTTTTTAGTTACCTTCTGTTGGATTTTAAACACTTCCAACCCTAATTCCCACTCACTTTTGCTATGTTATTTGGCCCTTCCTTGGCTATTATGCAGATCTCAACTTCCTTTGTCAGCCATGGTTGCCTACCCCTGCCATTTGAGAACTTCTCCCTGCGCCTTGTGAACTATTCCCAGAAACCAGCCATCCCTGCTCTGCCATCATTCCTGCCAGTATCCTCCTCCAACCCACCTGGACAAGCTCCTCCCTCATTCCTCTGTTCCCTTTATTCCTTGTGATACTGATACATGTGAGTTATGCTACTCCCTCTCACATAGAAGTATGAATTCAATCATATCATAATCACTGCTTCCTAAGGGTCTCTACATTAAGCTCCCTATTAAGATCTGGATTATTACATAACACCCAATCTAAGATCGCCTTTCCCTGGGTAGGATCAAGAACAAGCTGCTCTAAAAAGCCATTTCGTAGGCATTCAGTAAATTCCTTCTCTTGTGAAACGACAACAACCTGATTTTCCCAATTGCATATTGAAGTCCCCCATTACAATTGTGTCGTTACCCTTATTACATGCCTTTTCCAGCTCCTTTAGCAATCTCAACCCCACATCTTGGCTACTATTTGGAGGCCTTGCATATGATTCCCATAATGTTTTTTTTACCCTTGCAATTTCTTAACTCCACCCACCAAGATTCAACATTCTCTGAACAACAACACACACAAAATGCTGGTGGAACACAGCAGGCCAGGCAGCATCTATAGGGAGAAGCGCTGTCGATGTTTCGGGCCGAGACCCTTCGTCAGGACTCATTCTCTGACTCTTTCTAAAGACGTAATTCCATCTCTTACCAACAGAGCCACACCACAGCCTATGCCTTCCTTCCTGTCCTAACAATACAAAGTATATGCTTTGATGTTAAGCTCCCAACTATGGACTTCTTTCAGCCATGACTCCGTGATGCCCACAATGTCATACTGACCAATCTCTAATTGCGTGGTGAATTCGTCCACCTTATTCCAAATGCAATGCACATTGAAATACAGCACCTTGGAGTCCTGCATTCTCTGTCCTTTTAAATTTTGCTTCTGTGGTACAATTTAACTCTTTGCTCTGTCTGCATCTGACCCAATCACTGGCTTGTCCTTCCTTACATTCACGTTATATCCAACATATACTTGTAAACCTGCTGACTCATCCTCAGCTCTATCATACTGGTTCCCATCCCCCGCCATATTCGTTTAAACCACTCCCAAAACCTCTAACAAATCTGCACATAGAATATTGGTCCCACTTGGATTCAAAAGCAACCCATTCCTTTTGTACAGGTACCATCTGTCCCAGAATAGGTCCCAATGATCCAGAAATCTGAATCCCTGCCCCTGCTCCTGCTCCAATTCTTCAGCCACACATTTATCTGCCACCTTATTCTATTCCCAACCACACTGTCGCATGGCACAGGCAGCAATCCCAAAATTATTGACTTTGAGGTCCTGCCTCTCAGCTTCCTTCCTAACTCCCTGTATTCTTTTTTCAGGACCTCCTCCCTTTTTCTTCCCGTGTCAGTGGTATCAATATATACCATGACTTCTGACTGTTCACCCTCCTTTTTCAGGATATTGTGGACACGTCCAGAAACATCTTGGACCCTGGCACTTGGGAGGCAAATCACCATCACTGTTGCCTTTTCACATCCACAGAATTGCCTATCTGTCCCCCTGACTACACAGTCCCCTATTACTGCTGCCATCCTCTTCCGTTCCCTACCATTCTGAGCCACAGGGCCAGACTCAGTGCCAGAGGCATGGCCTCTGTTGCTTCCCCCAGGTAGGTCCCCACCCCCAACAGCACTCAAAATGGATTACTTTTTTATTGAGGAGGCTGAACATCCCCCTTGGAAACTTTCATGTTTTATTGTTTACAATCTTGAATCACAGCGGATTTAATTTGGCTTTTTTGACACTGATCAACAGAAAAATACACTTACTTGCCAAAGTGAAAACACATTTCTACAAAGTGATCTCAATGAATTACAATATAAAACACAAAATTATTGATTGCATAAGTATTCACCACACCCCCCCCCCCCACCCTTTAATATGACACATCAAGTCATTACTGGCGTAGCCAATTGGTTTTAGAAGTCACATAATTAGATAAACAAGATTTTTTTTTGGAAACCTGTGTGCAGGCAAGGTGTTTAAATTGTTTGTAGTAAAATACACCTGTATCTGGGAAGTCCCACTACTGGTGGGCAGTATCTTGGCAAAAACTACACCATGAATCCAAAAGAACACTCCAAGTAAGGTTATTGAAAAGCATAAGTCAGGAGATGGATACAAGAAAATTTCCAAGTCACTAAATATCCCTTGGAGTATATTTAAGTCAATCATCAAGAAATGGAAAGAATATGGTATAGCTGTAAATCTGCCTCGAGCAGGCCATCCTCAAAAACAGATGACCATGCAAGAAAGGGTCTATTGAGGGAGGCCACCAAGAAACTTATGACAACTCTGGAGGAGTTACAAGTTTCAGTGGCTGAGATGTGAGAGATTGCGCAGACATATGTTGCCCAGGTTCTTCACCAGGAGAAGCTTTAAGTGGGAGTGGCATAGAGAAAGCCACTGTTGAAAAAAATCTCACATGAAATCTCGGCTAGAGTTTGCCAGAAGGCATATGCGAGACTCTGAAGTCAGCTGGTCTGACAAAACCAAAGTTGAGTTTTTTGGCCATTAGACTAAACACTATATTTGGCATAAGCCAAACATCACACATCATCAAAAACGCACCATACCTACCATGAAGCATGGTGGTGGCTGCATCGTGCTGTGGGGATGCTTCATTGCAGCAAGCCCTGGAAGACTTGTGAAGGTAGAGGGTAAAATGAATGCAGCAAAATTCAGGGAAATCGTGGAAGAAAGCCTGAAGCAGTCTGCAGAAGAATTGCAACTTGGGGGAAGATTTGTTCTCCAGTAAGACAATGACCTGATGCATAAAGCCAAAGCTACACAGGAACACCTTAAAAACAACAAAGTTAATCTCCTGGAGTGGCCAGAACTTGATAGGTTCTTTATTGGTCATGTCATCAGAGGTAAGGCCAGGGAGAAGGTTGGGGAGTGGGTCTGAGTAGGGTTAAATGGCAGAGCAGACTTGATGGGCCAAATGGCCTAATTCTTCTCTATGTCATATGGTGTTATGGAGAATTTGTGGTTGGACTTGAAAAGGGCTGTTCAGTCACGATCCCCATGCAATCTTACAGAGCTTGAGCAGTTTTGTAAAGAAGAATAGGGAAAAAAATGTAGTGTCCAGATGTGCAAAGCTGATAGAGACCTGTCCACACAGACACAAAGCTGTAATTGCTGCCAAAGGTGCATCTACTAAATACTGAATTGAAGGGGGTGAATACTTATGTAATCCATTATTCTGTGTTTTGTATTTGTAATTAATTTAGATCACTTTGTAGAGATCTGTTTTCATTTTGACACAAAAGAGTCATTTTCTGTTGATCAGTGTCAAAAAAACCAAATTAAATCCATTGTGATTCAATGTCGTAAAACAATAAAACAAGGGGTTGAATACTTTTTTATAGGCACTGTACATGCAAGGACTGGGTCTCAAGCTGCAGCATTTTCTAGCGGGCATCACAGCCGGAGAACACTATATACGTGCGTATTTTGCGTCGTTATATTTTACTGATATTCTATATGGGTTTGTCACCTTGCACGTGCGAGGATTGGACCTCAAGCCGCCATGCCAGAGGTGGGGAGGGGGTGCATTAGAAATCTTTTATTATTCCATGATTGTGATCTTGTATGTGCTATACTGTGTGTGATAGTTGATTATGTGTTTTTATACTTTGCCTTAGCAGTACTGCTGTCTCATGAATTCATGAGTATTCCTGTATGGTTGAACGACAATTAAACGTGAATTGAATTGAGATACAATTCATCAGAATCAGGTTTATTATCACTGACACACCACTCAATGGCCACTTTATTAGATACAGAAGTGGTACTGGTGTGGTCTTCTCCTGTTGTAGCTCATCCCTTTCAATGTTTGAGGTGTTGTGGGTTCAAAGATGCTCTTCTGCACACCACTGTTGTAATACATAGTTACTCAAGTTATTGGCACCTTCCTGTCTGCTTGGACCAATCTAGTCATTCTCCTCTGACCTCTCTCAATAACAAAGAGCTTTTATCCAGTACTGCTGCTCACTGGTTGTTTTTTGCTTTTTACATCATTCTCTGTAAACTCTAGAGACTGCTGTGTGTGGAAAGACAAGGAAATCAGCAATTTCTAAGATATTTATCTAGCATCAACAATCATTCCACAGTCAAAGTCACTTAGACCACATTTCTTCCCTATTCTGACATTCGATGTGAACAATTGAACCTCTTGACCTTGTCTTCATGCTTTTATATATTGAGTTGCTACCACCTATTTGGCTGATTAGATATTTGCATTTACAAGCAGGTGCACAAGTGTACCTAATAAAGTGGCCACTGTTTCTATGCCGTGAAATTTGTTGTTTGCGGCCCTGTTCGTAATTACATCAACATACTGGGCCCAAGGTAGATCTTCACAGATGTCAACACCCAGGAACTTCAAACTGTTCACTCTTTCCAATGCTGATCCTTGAATTGAATTGAGATACAATTTCTCAGAATCAGGTTTATTACCACTGATGTGTGTTCCCTCAGCTTTCCCTTCCTGAAGTCCAAATCAAGACTGTCATTGAGTACAAGGTTGTTGTTGCAACGCCACTCATCCCACTGATCTATCTCACTCTTGTACACCTCCTTGTCACCATGAGATAATGCCAACAATAAAGGTGTCATTGGTAAACTTATAGATGGGAATGGCACTGTGCCTAGGCACACAGTCACGAGGGTAGAGAGCAGAGCAGCAGGCTAAGCATGTATCCTTGAGGTGCCCGAATGTTAATTGAAAGTCAAGGGTCCAGTTGCAGAGGGAGATAGAGACCTAGGTTTTGAAGCTTATTGATTAGTACTGAGGAGATGTTTGTGTTGAACACTGAGCTGTAATCAATAACAGCAGCCTAACATCGCTGATGTTCAGGTGGTCCAAGGCCAAGTGGACAGCTAGTGAGATTACATCCACTGTAGACTTATTGTGACAGTAGGTAAACTGCAACAGGTCTAGGTCCTTGCTTAGGCAGGAGTTAATTCTAGTTATTATCAAACCTCGAAACTTTTCATCACAGTAGATATGAGTGCAACTGGGCGATAGCTGGTGAAGAGAATCCGTGCAGCCAAGTCAAATTTTCTCAGATGCCCAAGAAAATAAATATACTGAAACATTTTGTTGATCACTATATGGGAATAAAGGGAGCCTTTTCTGATTGGCTGCTGGTGACTTGTGGTGTTCCATAGGGGTCTGTGTTGGGATCAATTCTTTTTATGTTTTATATCAATGATTCAGATGAGATGGAATTGATGGCTTTGTTGCAGTTTGCAGATGATACAAAGATAGTTGGAGGGACTGGTAGTTTTGAGAACGTAGAGGGGCCACAAAAGGACTTAGACAGATTAGGAAAATGGGCAAAGAAGTGGAGATGTAATGCAGCGTTGGAAAGTGTATACAGGTGGCCCCCATTTTTCGAGCGTTTGCTTTATGACATTTCGGCTTATAAACGGTTTCATAGGAACACTCTACCTTCGGATAGTGGGGGAGACCTGTAAACATGCACTTTGGTAGAAGAAATTAAAATGTAGACTATTTTCTAAATGAAGAGAAAATACGAAAAAACTGAGGCACAAAGGGTTGGGAGCCCTTGTGCAAGATTCTCTAAAGGTTAAGTTGCAGGTTGAGTCTGTGGTGAGGAAGACAAATGCAATGTTAGCATTCATTTCAAGAGGTCTAGAATATGTTAAGACTTTATAAAGCACTGTGAGGCCTCAGAGTATTGTGAGCAGTTTGGGCCCCTTATCTTAGAAGGAAGTGCTGAAACTGGAGAGGGTTAAAAGGAGGTTCACGAAAATGATTCCAGGATTTAATGGCTTGTCATATGAATAGTGTTCGATGGCTCTAGGCCTGTATTCACTAGAATTCAGAAGAATGAAGGGTGATCTCATTAAACCTATTGAATAGTGAAAGGCGGATGTCAAGAGGATGTTTCTGTATGGTGGGAGAGTCTAAGACTAGAGGTCACAGCCTCAGAATAAAGGGCAGGCCTTTTAGAATGGAGATGAGGAGAAATTTCTTCAGCCAGAGAGTGGTGAATCTGTGGAATTCTTTGCCGCAGGCAGCCGTGCAGCCAAGTCATTGGGTAGATTGATAGATTCTTGATTGGTCAGGGCACAAAGGGATACAGGAAGAAGGCAAGAGATTGAAGCTGAGAGGAAAATTGGATGAGCCATGATGAAATGGCGAAGCAGACTCAATGGGCCGAATGGCCTAATTCTACTCCTATATCTTATAGTCTATATCAATTTGGAGGGACCAGGTGAAGATGCTGATGATTTCAATGCCAAGAATGTTGAGTACATCAACCACCTCTACAGCAGTTCCATTAATGAAGACAGGTTATGTCCACAACACTGCCCTCCCATCCTCCAACTTTTTTGGTCAACAACCAACTCTTTTCCTCACTAGGTTCTTGTGGCACCTCTTTCCTGTATACTTTTTCAGCACTGTTGACAATCCAGCTAATAATGGAGGTGTTATCAGCAAACTTAAAGTTCTAGTTGGGGCTGTATCCATCCAGACATCATGGGATATATGGGTGGTAGAGCACACAATCTTAGTGATGACCAGCATTGGGGGTCAGGGTGGATGATGTGTTGTGGCCAATTCTAACTAGCTGAGGTCTGTCACTCAGAAAATCTAGGTAAAAATAACTTTCAGAATCTTAGAAGGAATTGATCATGTGGATAATCAGAGGCCTTTTCCCAGGGCTGAAATGGATTAACACGAAAGGGAACAGTTTTAAGGTACCTTGAAGTAAGTACAGAGAAGATGTCGGGGTAAATATTTTACGCAGAGTGGTGAGTATATAGAATGGGTTGCCGGCCACAGCGGTGGAGGTGGATACATTAGAGTCTTTTAAGAGACTCTTGTATAGGTACATGGAAAAATAGAGGGCTATGAGTAACCCTAGGTAATTTCTAAGTAAGTACATGTTCGGCACAGCACTGTGGGTCGAAGGGCCTGTATGTGTATGTGTAGGTTTTCTATGTTTCTATGAATCTTTTTATGGCTATATGTGCAATGCTATAGGATAAATGCATTTCTATAATGTGTGGTAACAGAACACACTCTGGAGATAAACTCAAACCTCAGAATAGCTGCTAAAACTTCTAGCACCATTCTTAACAATCAAAAATAAATTATGATACCAACTTCATGCAAGATGACCATATTCTGTACATTTTAATACACAGCTTTACGATACAATTTAGAGGGGCAACTATTGACAAATTAGATATAGGTTTGTGGATGGTATGAAGCTTTTCTCAAATAGACTTTGATCTCAAAGTCAAATAAACATTAAATTCAAGCCCAGGTCCATCCAACTCATGCAAATTTTGATTTCTTGTTTTTAGCATTAATATAAAATACACACAACTAACTGTTGCATTATGTGCATAAATGAAGGAGTATTTGTGAAATTTCTTACAAGAAACCGGCCTCCCATACTAAAGCATTCCTTGGATTTGGTAACTTCAATTGTTTGCTCAAGTCAGTCAAATATCAAAGTAATTCAACCGATCTGCCCTGGCTTGGAAATAATTCCTGTGTTTTAACTTTATTGTTGCTAGCATGTTTACTTGTGTAGATGATACTGCCTATAAGAGTGGACTATTACTGACATTATTTCTCCAAATGGATTTTTTTGACTCCATTGCCACACTACCACCATAAGGAAAAATTATGAAGTAGAAAACAAGATTTTACAATCACATCAGTGGAAGCTAAATGTTAAAACATGACTACCACCTCTGAACCTTTACGTGCAAAAGCCCCGAAAATTTCTACATCTCAGTTGCCACAAGAAATAAAATTTACATGGGCAACATTCTAACAGCAAAAAAGATATCCAGGTCGATCATAATCTGATGGTCAGAAAAGCAAAAATCAGAGAGGCCAGTGCTACTTTTTAGTTAGTTTATTACCACAGGCATGAGTTTAGTCTGCAGCCTGCACACCAACACCACAATTAATGAAGCCAGTAAAATTGCAAATACAGAGTAAAATACTTATTTGTGATTTTGAATCACTATAATGTCATTCAGAACTCAGAAACAAATTAAATATGAGGATTGCTTTATGTGTGAGACCAAGCATTGTATGTAATTGTATTTTTATAGGTATGAATGATCAATCTGCCTGCTCGAAACATCTGAGCTGGATAAATCCCCCCCCGAGTTGAATTTTTCCAATGGTTCTAAATAATTTTGAAGGCCAGTATCCAAATGGATTAGATAAGCAGTGGAAAGTTTGCTGATGAGATAATGCTGGTAATCTAAATGCATGTTAACTAGTGGATATTACATCTTAACTAGTTACGTTGCATCTTGCTGTGGGGACAATGTGTGCACCCCTCATCAACAACCACAGGATAAATATTAAGCAATCACTTGTATATTTCTCACTCACTCCTCACAAGTTCACTCTCACTGCCATTCCACCTCTGTCCACAACCCCTTTACTCAAAAAAAGAATTAGATCATACAAACAAAGCTTAAGCATTGCTGGCAGGATCAATGAATCTCCTTTGTTGATTTAAGAAGCTGGTTGTATAGTTTTGAGCAGCACTCTGAGAATTTGAATGCTTACAAGGCTGCTCAAAGTGCTGTTAATAGTCCATCTCAGTGGTTAGAAACAGAGGGAGTCGAGGCCAGACAAAGTAAGGATACAAGGTTTCCTTTCCTAAAATACATCTGCCTAGTAAGATTTTTACAGTGCCAAGATCATTTTTACTGATTTTCAAAAAGAAAGAAAAATACCATGAAGATATTTTAAACTCAAGTTCCATCAATCACTAATCTAGGCCTCTGGATTGCTATTTCAGCAGGATGATTATAACCCAACAAAACCACTTAATACAGTGTTCACTGGCATATAATTCAGTTAAAATTCTCTGCTATCTTTGCTCTACCAAAGCCTAGATGAGGTTAGTCTACCAGACCAACTACTTCGTGGATACAAGAGAAGCAAGATCGGAAGAGAATATTTAGCACTGTTCCTGCAACAGAAAACTATAAGAGCAGCTAAAGTTAACAAAAGTAACAGCAACAGGCACACCCATGGTTATTGCAGCTTTGTGTGTGTGTATGTGTGTATACTTCTGATCTGGACCGCAGAAAGCGCATCCTTCATCTTCTGTGATAACCATGAAATTAGCACCATCATCCAAGCAGCGTCTGCAACCACACTACTATTTAGTTCTTAGTCTGAAATATGGGACCCGATAAGATCAACTGTTAAGCTTATTAAAGGGAGAAAATAAATGCCGATAGCATGATATTAACAAGAATTGATAACCAATTTAAATGTGATTCTTATATTAGCTTATTTATCTCCTAAATCAGTTCTTCAAATACTTTTCATCCAAATTCTATGTATTTTTCTACTTCAGTATAGAAAGCTGCTTTGACCAATTATAACATCACATAAACCTCGTTAATTTTGAAAATGACTTGCTTTCACGAATTATGCTATGTTACAATTTGATTCCCAAAACCTGCTCAAATATTGCATGTAAGCTGTCACCCAATTATGTTCTTAAAAAACAGTTGAAATTAGACAATGCAATGCTGCTGAGACATCTTTTTAAGGTCAAATGTTTTCATCTCATTACTCAGATCAGGGCATTAATAACGAGTCAGGGTGTGGGTGGAAAGTTAAAATTCATTTTCCCTTGATAGCTCGTTTCCCCTTTACAGAATTTTATAAAATCTTCTTGCTTTGTCTGTTGGTCCAAGGACACAAACTATGCTCTGCATTTATGAGCCAAAAGTATGCAGAAGTTTGCAAAAGCACTGCACAACTGACCTCTCTTTCCTTTGGTTCTCACCAAATCTTAATTTGGTATTAGACCAAATCCTACTCTATATTACTCCTCTTCACTTGTATATACAAAATTACTTGTATATCAATGACAAACTTTTAAAATTGGGACTTTCCTGTATTTAATAGAAACAATGAATTAAATCAACCATGAGGTAATGGCAAACAAAATACTTCCCAGGAAGGGAAGACAGACAAACAGTACTCAGTCAAAAAAGGTGCAGTTACTGGTAACTGCAACTCAGAAACTGATCAAGATAGAAATGATGATTCCACTATGTGTTGGGACTGAGAATAATCAAAAATCATTTTTTGCCAACATGACAGGTCTTGACAATAATGTAAAGTAAGACAATGAGCTTTACACCTCTTGTAAACTGGTGGTCTCAAACATCTATTTTAAGAACTTAGACATATAATGAAATGGCTGAAGATAAAGTTGACACTGGCTAAGTATTTCACACACATGGAAAAAAAACACAATCATACTATATTCTACATCTCATATAATGGGTCTGAGTAAAGACATGGAACCACAGAACACTACAGCACAGAAACAGGCCTTTTGGCCCTTCTTGGCTGTGCTGAACCATTTTTCTGCCTAGTCCCACTCACCTGCACCTGGCCCATATCCCTCCATACACCTATCATCCACATACCTGTCCAAGTTTTTCTTAAATGTTAAAAGTGAGCTCGCACTTAGCACTTCATCTGGCAGCTCATTCCACACTCCCACCACTCTGTGTGAAAAAGCACCCCCCATGTTCCCTTTAACCTTTTCCCCCTTCACCCTTAACCCATGTCCTCTGGTTTTTTTCTCCCCTAACCTCAGTGGAAAAAGCCTGCTTGCATTCACTCTATCTATACCCATCATAATTATATATACCTCTATCAAATCTCCCCTCATTCTTCTACGCTCCAGGAGATAAAGTCCTAACCTATTCAACCTTTCTCTGTAACTCAGTTTCTCAAGTCCCAGCAACATCCTTGTAAACCTTCTCTGCACTTGTTCAACCTTATTAATGTCCTTCCTGTAATTTGGTGACCAAAACTGCACACAATACTCCAAGTTCGGCCTCACCAATGCATTATACAACCTCACCATAACATTCCAACTTTTATACTCAATATTTTGATTTATAAAGGCAACATCATGTCAACAAGCAGGATACACAATGTATTTCTGACAAAGTAGAGTTTATACAAATATCAAAAGAAACTGAATAGCTTTGAGAGTTCAACACATATTCATTAGCAAGCAGGCTGAGCCTAAATATATCACTAACTGAAATCTGAAGATTAATGACTTTAGCAAGCTTTTTAGAAATGTATGTCCAGCATCACATATGAGTCAAATATGCCAGGATTGATTGTAACTTCTACATTCTAACCCTCTTATTTCCTTTAACTGGCACTGTCCTTAATTTTGAATCTTTGTCTTTGTATCCGATTCTTTCCCTTCCAACTAGCAATTCTTATATTATAAATTTCAAAGGTGTTTACAGGTTTCCCCCGCAATCTGAAGGTAGAGCGTTCCTGTGGAACTGTTTGTAAATCGAAATATCGTAAAGCGAAGAAGCAATTACCATTAATTTATATGGGAAAAATTTTTGAGCGTTCCCAGACCCAAAAAATAACCTACCAAATCAAACCAAATCTCACATAAAACCTAAAATAACACTAACATATAGTAAAAGCAGGAATGATATGATAAATATACACCCTATATAAAGTAGAAATATTGTATGTACAGTGTAGTTTCACTTATCAAAATTGGGAAGACAGCGAGCCAAAATCGATTTGAAGAAAAAAAATAGGCACATACACACATACACACGTACACACATGCACAAACAACTGCCCACACAAGGTTTCACAGTCATTGTAGTCTTTCTCGGGGTAAACACACGTATAAAGCGGGCGTCTTTTTTTCATAAAAGCGAAAATCCTCTTTGGTTAGCGAAAACAGGTACTAATGTAGGTCTTTCGTAACAGTGAGTTGTCGTAAAGCGAACATTCAAAAAACGGGGGACATCTGTCTACCCAATGGCAGAGACTCCCTTTTTACTTTAAAGATAAAGATTAGCTTTATTTGTCTTGTGTACATTGAAACAGATCGTGAAATGCATCATTTGCATCAAATCAAATCAGAAAGGACTGTGCAGGGCAGCCTACAAGTGTTGTCATACTTCCGACGCCCACCTAGCATGCCCACAACATACTAACCTTAACAGTAGGTCTTTGGAATGTGGGAGGAAACAGAAACACCCGGAGGAAACCCACATAGTCATGGTACTAACTCCTTATAGCTGGTGCTGCAATAGAGTTGTGCTAACCGCTACACTATCGTGTTGCGCAAATCAATCCCAGAGGTTCATCAGCTTCTTTGCATGTTGTTAAAAGTTGTATTTATTAAGGAAAAACACTAATTTTTACTGGTTGTTACCATCCCTCATTTACATATATGACCAGTGATTTATACTGTCAACGAATTTAATACCAAGGTCTCTCATGTTTAGTAATTTGCAGATGTCCATGATTTTAAAAGATAGTTCCATCTATATTTACAATCTAAATTATTTGGCACTGTCAGTAAAAGTCTACTTTTTGAATTTCTATTTCTACAGGTTTTCCTTTCTCTGTATCTTGTAAAAATAATTAAGAAAAACTAAACTATACAATATCTGAAATTACAGGACTTTCCCCATTTTGTACCAATCAGCTGAGATAGTGAATTTCTTATAACCTAGCAGCTTTGAATATTAAAATGAGAATCATACTGCATTCCCAACTGCAGCCCCCTTCTATGAAAACCAACATATTAAAGACATCGGTTTCAAATGATATTTCTGCCATTATCATTGATCTCAGTTTTCAAATGAGTGATTCTAATGAACAGATACAATCATACTCCCAAACAGCAACTATTAGAACACCTTTTGATCACAAAGATTGAAATGGCCAATAATCAGTTAAAAAAATTTCACACTGAGAAGGTACCAGATGAGGTCAAAAACATTACATCAAACCAATAAAAGAGCATTATTTTATGTAAGAAAGTATTTAGAGCAGATATAACAACGATTAGTGGCTGTTTTGCACTTCTCTATGGGAAGCTTGTTCTTGTTCACACACAAATGCAAAGGTTTCCCCTTTCACATCCTTTTTCCAATTTCGTTTTAGCAATGCCATTCTGTGCCCATTTCCGTTCACATCTCTAAACATCACTTGAAAAAGGAACATTATTTCTA
Organism: Hemitrygon akajei; assembly: GCF_048418815.1. Taxonomy (NCBI): domain Eukaryota; kingdom Metazoa; phylum Chordata; class Chondrichthyes; order Myliobatiformes; family Dasyatidae; genus Hemitrygon; species Hemitrygon akajei. Next base: position 49,773,374 of record NC_133139.1, read on the forward strand.
ATTATAACATGGGTTAAGATGATTACAAAATACACAACACACTGAAGACAAATAATAAGAATTTAACAGGTAATGAAGCTCTCTGCTGCTTTAGCACCACAATAAGTGGAAATGGGCAGAAAGTATGGTTAAGGTAATGATACTGACCTCAGCCACACTTGTTGGCAGCCCACCAAGTGAAGCCACTGACCATCTCTCACCAAGGAAAAGAAACCACAAATTTGATTCTCAATGATTCTCCTATATCAGCACTGGCAGAGCTCTTGGCAAGATGAACCAGAACCAAGGTAAAGAGATTTGATATAAAATAAAGTCTTGGATTCCAATTTTGAACTTCATCATCTTGCCCTGAATCACTCTCTAAACCATTTGTAGAAGAGATTATGATTCTTTTGCTAAATATTTGATTTGAAGTTGGAAGTATAATTGTAGAATTTTATTTTCTGAAAATCTGAAATATATCCAGTTATGTGTGCTTGTGAATTTGCATTTTCAAAGTGAATTAACTAATATATAACACCATATTTCTATTACGTTATTTTTTAAAAGCAAGAATTTATCTATATGCAGGATTTTCTGAGTAACAACAACACACTAACTAGTTAGAATAGATTTGGGATGTAGAGAACTGGTGGGGTGGGAGACAGCCATGACAGCCATCACATACAAATCTATCAATGATTAGTAGTTATAATTTTGAATGTGCTGGTTGAAACTGTAGTACAACTGGATTTTCAAATAAGTAACTTACAAAAAAGGTAGAATATATAACTGAAAGGAAACAACTTATAGAGCTATGGGGAAATAATGGTTAAACAAAAGAAAAGCTCTACTAAAAGAGTGAAAACAGGCCCAACAAGTTAAATGTCTTCTTCCTATAATTGGCATAATTCTATGATTTTATTGTGAATGATTGGCACAAGCAATTTTAAATAGTTTGCCTTCCTTCTTCTCAACTACAGCACACTAAAATTTAAAAAAGGAAGGCGTTAAATGAATTCTGGAAGATTCATGCTCAGCCATTCTGAGATTTCTTTATGTTCTAAAATTATTCAGAAGATATGGATGTGGGTTGGGGTGATGTATTTATTGTATAACACTAATTGCTCGAAAAGATGTGTCCAGTCACTTACATCAGCCAATAAATCCCTATTGTGCAGTTATTCTTAATATATCAGACTGGCAAGAGAGACAAATGACTTAGGCCAAAAAAGAAATAGAGGACCATAGTGAATATAATACAATTTCCTATTCCACATTCAAATGAATGTACATTCTCCAAGGCCACTGAATTACCACTAGTCCTGTAACATAACCACAAGGCTACCAAACCCGAAGTCAAATCACAAGTAATATTTCACATCACCTTTGCACTGCATTGCCCTTTAATTTCAAAGCTGGCTCATCATCTGTTAACTGCCAAGACAAAGTTCTAATTGAGCACAGCTGTAGTATCATTTGTTCTGCCCCAACCTACTTATGGCTACATCAACACTTCTTTTCATTTGGCTGTTCCAATTAAAAAAAACACTTCTCTTTCCAAATTCAAATCAGTCATTTTCTTTGTCATATTTTAAACAATGGCTCTAAATATTAAATTCATCCTAATTTTGTACCATTTTCCTTCATAACCCAATAAAGAGCTTCCTGTTCTGTCATATGGCATTCTTGCTGACACAGGTGAGAGCATAATAAACTTAGCAACTTTAACTTCTTTGTGTTCATTTTCAAATACTGTATTAAGTGCCGTGTCTCTGAAGGAAGTTCATTGCCCCTTTGCTCTCCAAATTGTAAATACACATGCTGAATTCACATTGATAAGACACTGTGCACCAAGTTGTAAGTTTTATTTAGATTTTCGTCATCTCAAACACAATCACATTCAGATTCAGTCCAGCTGGAGGGTTTAGACCCAAAACTTCAATCTCCTTCCACAGTGGCTACCTGACCTGCTGAGTTCCTCCAATATTTAGTTTTTTGCTCCAGATTCCAACATTTGCAGTCTCTTTGGTCTCCACATTCGAAACTGGTATTTCTCACTTTGGCCAACTTTGATCTGAATACTCCTATTAATTAGAATTAATATATCCAAAATGCTCTAATCCCTTACTGTCATTTTTTTAAAAAGTAAGCCATGCCCAATCATTCACTATGGTAGATGGAGACAATTTCATCTTGATTAATCATTGATAGGTTAAATCACCAACTACTATAACTGATCCACTATTTGTTACCTTTCTTATCTCACCTTGTGGTTCCAGATCAGCACTTTCACACTTGCCTAAAGGGATCTCAACAATACCCCAGCAAACTCATATCCCACATCATCTATTAATTTTACTCAGAATAGAATATAACTAAATGAATTGATTGGAGTAGAGCTATATTCCTGTAATTCAGTAAAAAGAAGCTTTGAAAGTTATTACAATCAAAGATTCTCATTTGGGCTTGATGGATTCATGTTAGACAAGGGTTTTAAAAAAATAAGAAATTAAGAAGCATTGATGGAGCTAAGGACTAACTGGAGGAAAAACAAGCTCAAAAGACCGAAAACTTACTTTTGTTCTAGAAGTGATCATGTTTTTTTCACTTCAGCATGGAGTGTATCGTACTTCTTTTATTACTCTGAATGATATGATTAAATTTGCCTGCTACATGTTAAGTCTAATTTTATATTTCAATAAGATAAGTAATGGGATTAAAATAATTCACTGGCATTTAAAGAACTCCATTCACATAGAACCACTTAGTTTACCTTAAAGCCCTGCAAAATTATCATCTTTGTTTATCCAACTTTCTATTAACAGCTGAATTTGCTCCACTACATATTATATGCAGGCAGAATAATGCTGGGTGCAGAAAGTTTCCCTACCTCTCACATCTGCCTCTTTTGCCAATTACCTTAACCTGATTACTGACTCTTTGGCCATTGGCTCTCCTTAGTTGTGCTTTGTTATTTTGAATTCATTCATTAATTGTCTTCCTTCAGCCTCAGGGGAGCAAAACTAATATTTCTAACACATAACCAAAACTTCTCACCCACTATACTGTTTTCATAAATGCTTCCAAGTATGTGGTGTCCTTCTGGGGCCTGGCCAGCAGCTTAAAGATTGGCGCAAGCCCCTTCCTTTTGTATTTCATTCCTCTTAACAATAAAGCCAAGGATACCTAATGTTTTTACAACTAACTCTACCACCATCAAAAGTTTGTAAGCATATACTCCCAGTCTCTCCACCATTGGCTCTCAGGAACCAACTAGGCTCAAGTGGTAGGGGATAATGGGAGATGGATCAGTCTTACTTTTCAATTTCAGTTTGGAATTTCAGTGTGGTACCAGACTGAAACAAGGCTCCATCAGTCTCTTCTAGTAGATATCTAAAACTACTAGATATTATGTGATAATATAGCATTTGTACTAAGTGCAACAAAATGCTGAGATGCATTGGGTTTTTTCCTGGCAAGCTATACTCAGCACTTGCTAAAATTGGTAATCATCTTAGTTAGAGCTACAAATGTCTACCTGCACCCATATACTTTTCAAATGTCAACATGGCAACCATGGAGAAACCAGTTATTTGGAAGTAGCAAAATAAAGTACTGGAAATTAAAAAGAATAACCGTTCTGTCTAATTCTGCTTTTTATTGACTGTACAGTGTTCTTATTCTATACCAGATTTAAAAAAAGAAACATACTAAACAGCTCCAAAATCATAGTATAGTTCATGAATACAAAACTGGATTGATATTGAGAAATACTAGGCAATTATTTGAACACAACAATAAGACTTCAACTTACCACTAGGCGGCGCTTTAGGCCGTGGGGGAACACTTTTCTTTGGAGGCAGCGCTGGGGTATCCTGTTTATTTTGAAAAGGGTCATCAATGAATCCTTGCCCACCAAACTGGCCCGAACCGGAAGCAGCAAAAGGATCTGAATTTGAGGGCTATCGATACAATGCAGAGAACATGTAATCAATTCTACTGTACCTACCATGATCAGGTCATTTAAAAAAATGTGACACTGGATGCCGTTAATAGATAAGACAGTGTGAAGTGGAATTTAGCTCCTTCAGTCAACAACACCAGCTATCAATAAATGTACATCATATCTGTTGTACCACCAATCTTCTGTGGTACAGTACTCATAAAGCATACCATTATGCTGATCAATTACTACAAGAAACATATGCCAGTTAAGATACTCGTGCAGCACTTACCTTCTAGAGATATCTTAAAGGTTCAGAAACTGCTCCCTGGTCAGCCAGAATTGAGTGCAAGTACAAAAATATAATGGTTTACTATATTACCTCTTTTGTTGAATTAGCTCCCATGAGCCAATATAATGACAGTTATTACAGAATTTCATCAGGATCAAGCAATGAGCTTTAGATCCCCATTGTGCAATGCATGCATATGAAAAAGACAAAGAATGTTAAGTCAAGTTCATGTTCACATTCAGCTTTAATATTATCCAAGTTATTCATTATTGTGACTCACATGTGAACAAGGCACGGGACTGTATTCATACAACCACATTTAGAGAGATGGAAGGAGAAGCTGACAGAATGAGATGAGAATGAGGGAAACGGATTGAGTAGGTAAAAATAATAAAAAGAAAACAGAAACCATTGGAAGGTTTTTACTGTTTCATTCATCACATCCACTTTAGAATATATACAAATTGTGACTAAAAGAAAATGATTTAAAATGTGGGAAATGGAGATTGAAGGAAGTGCTCTTACTCTCTTCGAAGTACTGAAACGCAACACTTAAAATCTTGTGACATTAGCAAGGGGATGAGTATTTAATAACCTTATTCTACATAGAAATAATGATGATCTGAAGACACAGGACTCCAATATTTTGTCAGAATAAATTTAGAAACAATATTCTGGTAATGTACTGAGAGATGCCGCTTTTTCTGGCGTAGGTGCTCAGCAAAGCGGTCTCCCAATCTACACTGGATCTCATCAATAGACAATAGACAATAGGTGCAGAAGTAGACCATTCAGCCCTTCGAGCCTGCACCGCAATGTCAGGAGACCACAATGGAAGCACCAGATACAGTAGATGACCCCAAAAGACTCACAGGAAAAGGGTCGCCTCACCTGGAAGGACTGTTGGGGCCCTGAAGGGTATTGAGGGAGGAGGTGTAGGTAGCCCTAGTTCTACTTGCAAGGATAAGTGCCAGGAGGGACATCAGTGGGGAGGGACAAATGGACAAGGGAGTCACTTAGGGAGTGATCCCTGCAGAAAGTGGGGGGGGGGGGGAGGAAAGATGTGTTTGGTAGCGGGAACCCATTGGAGATGGTGGAAGTTATTAAGAATTATGTGCTGGATGCAGAAGCTGGTGGGGTGGTAGATGAGGACAAGAGAAACCCTATCCCTGGTAGGGTGGTGAGAACAGACATGCGCGAAATGGAGGAAATGCAGTTGAGGACAGCATTGCTGATGGAGGAAGGGAAGTCCCTTTCCTTGAAGAAGGATGACATTGCTTTCATTCTGGAATGAAAAGCCTCATCCTGAGAGCAGATGCAGTTCAGACTGAGGAATTGAGAGAAGGGGAGGGTATTTTTACAAGTAACAGGTTGGGAAGAGGTATAGTTCAGGTAGCTGTGAGGTCAGTGGGTTGATAGTAGAGATCAGTAGACAGAGACAGAGAGATTGAGAAAGGGGAGGGTGGTGTTTGAAATGAATCAGGTAAATTTAATGGCAGGGTGGAAGTTGGAGGCAATGTTGATGAAGTCAACAAGCTCCACATGGGTGCAGGAAGCAGCACCAATACAGTCATCGATGTAGCATAGGAAAAGTTGAGGAGTGACACCAGTGTAAGCTTGGAACATTGACTGTTCCACGTAGCTGACAAAAAAGGCAGGCAATGCTGGGACCCATGCAAGTGTCCATGGCTACACCTTTTGTTTGAAGGAAAAGGGAGGAGCCAAAGGAGAAATTATCGAGAATGAGTAAGGTTCCACCAGAGGAACTCTTTGGGTCTGGTGCTCAGAAAGAAAGAGAGCTTTGAGGCCTTTCTATTGCAAGATGGAGGTGTATAGGGACTGCACATTCATACTGAAAATAAGATGCTCAGGGCCAGGGAACTTGAAATCATTGAAAAGATCAAGAGCGTGTCAAGTGTCATGAAGGTAGGTAGGAAGACTCTGAATTGGGGGAATAAAACTGAGTCCACAGATTTCAGATAGGAGTTTAGTGGGGCAAAAATAAGTAGAAACAATGGGTCTCCCTGGACATGCAGGTTTGTGGATCTTAGGTAGGAGGTAGAAATAGGAGGTGTGGAGTGAGGAAACTATGAGGTTGGTGGTGGTGGATAGGAGATCCCCGGAGTTTATAAGGTCAGTGATGGTGTGGGAGACAATGGCCTGGTGCTGCTTAGTAGGATATTATAATTATAGACTAGTGAGTCTTACTTCAGTGGTGGGCAAATTATTGGAGAAGATTCTTAGAGACAGGATTTATGAGCATTTAGAGAAGCGTAGTCTGATTAGGGATAGTCAGCATGACTTTCCGTACAGTAGCTCATGCCTCTTGAGACCGATTGAATTCTTCAAGATGTGACAAAGCACATTGAAGAAAATAGAGCAGGTAGATGTGGTGTATATGTATTTTAGTAAAACACTTCATAAGGTTCTCCATGGTAGGCTCATTCAGAAAGTCAGGAGGCATGGGATCCAGGGAAACATGGCTGGGTGAATTCTGAATTGGCTTGCTCATAAAAGGATAGTTGCAGATGGGGGCAGATTCTGCATGGAGTTTGGCAACTACTGGTGTTCCACGGAGATCTGTTTTGGGACCCTTGTTCTTCAATGACTTGGATAAGAAGGTGCAAGAGTGAGTAAGTAAGTTTGAAGATGACACAAAAGTTGATGGAGTTGTGGATAGTGTAGAACATATATGTCAAACTCAAGGCCCGCGGGCCAAATCCGGCCCGCGGTGGAATTATCTTTGGCCCGCGAGATAATATCTAATTACTATTAAAGCTGGCCCCAGTAATCGAAGTGCCTATGGCGTATGATATGGCTAATGCTGAGTTTATTCAGGTACCAGGTTTTCAGGGTTTTTAGTGTTTATTCGGCAGTCTTCTTCATAAGAAATGGAATTTGTAAAGTGAAACACTTTGTAGTTATAGCAGAGACTGAGACACATGAGAGCAGGCTGAAAAAACGGAGGCAACGAAAGCTGCGTTCGCACGCGTCCGACTGATCCGGCCCGCATGAAGCTGCATTTTGCTCAATCCGGCCCGTGACCTAAAATGAGTTTGACACCCCTGGTGTAGAAGGTTATCACAGGTTACAACAGGACATTGAGAAGATGTATAGCTGGGCTGAGAAGTGGCAAATGGAGTTCAATCAAGAAAAATGTTAAGTGATTCACTTTGGATGGTCAAATTTGAAGGAAGTATACAGGGGTTCTTAGCCATGTGGGGGGGGGGGGGGGCGCAGACAATTCTTCAAAAATGCCGCACAAGTTAATAATTTGTTAGAAAGGTGTGTGGTACTTTGGCCTTCATTAGTCAGGGAATTGAGTTCATAAGCCATGAGGTAATATTGCAGCTCAATAAAACCCTGGGGTGAGAGGGCAAATTATCTTTACAAAACTTGGATAAACCAGTTCTGTAATACAGTAATGATATGTGGAAGCTGAAGTAAAACAAAGTTCGGAGTGTTTTCTAGATAAATGCTTGGGCTAATTAATAATCTTCCAGAAATGGATTCTCTAAGATTTTAAATTTGATAACCATTTATATTGGACTTTGAAAGTGATTTAGTTATGCCTGAAACTGGGTTCTAAATCTGAACAAAGCAACTATGCAAACTCTGGAAGGAACTGGTCAAGGTAGCTAGCACAGCAGATAAGGCGAATACGGTATTGCATATTTGTATTATCAAAATCATCCAGTAAGATGCCACACAAGAAACTGTTCAAGCTCATGATTTGGGAGATAACATATTGATGAAGGATGATTAATGAACATATCAGAGAAACTATGAATAAAATATTACTGCTTGGAGATAAGATGAGTTGTCCACTTAGGTAGGAAAATGAAGATGCATTTTAAAATAAGGAAAACTAGGAAATCTTGTATTCAAAGGGACATGAATGATATCACGAACATTGCACAGGAAGTTAACATACAGTTATGGTAAGAAAAAGAAAGAATTATTGCAAAGGATCGGATTACAAGAAGTCTTACTGCTTTGAAGAGTCATACTTCACCTGCATGTACTGTAAAGTTTTCGAGCCCTTACGTACTTTTCTTAGAGAGTGCAGGAGCTGCACTCTCTAAGAAAAGTACGTAAGGGCTCGAAAACTTTACAGTACATGCAGGTGAAGTATGACTCTATAACCAAGCTATTGCACAAAGCATTTATCTAGAAAACACTCTGAACTTTGTTTTACTTCAGCTTCCACATATCATTACTGTATTACAGAACTGGTTTATCCAAGTTTTGTAAAGATAATTTGCCCTCTCACCCCAGGGTTTTATTGAGCTGCAATATTATATATATACACACACACACACACACACACACACACACACACACAACACACACACACACACACACACATATCAGGGGAATAGAGATTGCCTTGTATACAAAAAATGATTAGAATACACATACATTTCTTAGAATTTAAAAGGAAAGAAAGGCTGCATTAAAACTTATGAAACCCTGAAAAGCCTTTCATAGTAGATGGCAAGAGGATAATTCCTTTGGCTGCCGTCTAGAACTAGAAGTTAATGCTTTAAAATAAGAAGAGAAATGAAGAGAAGAGAAATATCTGCACTTCAAAAGTTGTGAATCTTTTAAATTATCTATTCCAGAGAGGAATGCTTAGTACATTCAAGGCATAGAATCAGTTTTTTTTAATACAAAAGAAGTAAATGCTTTCAAGATGTTGTCCAGGAAGATAGAACTAAGGTAAGTCAGTCATGATTTTATTAACGAAAACAAGAAAGCTTTAAAGAGCAAAAACCTGCTTGTATTTGTGCTCTTATAAATCAACCAAGATTCTTCAACACTGCTTGTTCTTATCTCTCTTAATCAAACTATTCTTAAATAGCCTGGGTATAAATGTTTCATGAAGTTTTACTCTGATAGTAATGAGCATTTTTGGGTAGATAAAAAGCATTAGAAAGGCACGCACCCTCTAGCTAGATGAAATTGCAAATAGGTATCAACCTAGTAATAACAATGTAATATTACTGGAATAATTGTAATAAAATACAATTAGCAATAGTGTTTTAATTCAGTAGAGAGGATTTCAGAACCATTACTGATCATTCACTAAAGCTGAAAGGAATGAAAAGTTGCCTTATCAAAATGAATTCATAACAAATATTTCAAGGGTATGTCATGATCTGGTTGAAAGCCATGTTTTAGGATATTATTTGGGCATCCTAGCTGTTAATCAACATTATAAACTCACAGGTTCTATATTTACATCAATATTAACAAATATCCTGATAGGACTGGATATATATTTTATGTCACAAACAAGAGAAAATCTGTAGATGCTGGAAATCCAAGCAACACACACAAAGTGCTGGATGAACTCAGCAGGTCAGCCTGAGTGAGTTCCTGACCTGCTGTCCTCCAGCATTTTGTGTGTGTTGCACGTATTTTATGTGTCACTTTTGGGTCTAATGAAGCTACCATTACAATTCTTACTATTTGACTCCATGATTCAAGTTCACTAAGTCATCAACTTGAGTTTAGGACAGTCTGTAACATATTAGAGGCAAAATTGAAAGTCTGGTACTGGTATCTCATTCTACCAGGAACTGATGCCAATTTAACAACAGCATAATATGTATTCTTCAACGACTTGGGTTGTATGAACAAACACAGTATTTTTGCAACAGGTTTTCACGAGCAGTAGACACTTCAGCAAAGAAATCAGTATGCCTAATCAGCATAGTCTTCACTTAGCCACACTTTCAAACAGACATTTATTGGCAATTAAACACAATCAATATTCCTCATTGCTTTAGCTTTATGGTACTATCTATTGCAAAATCAAACCCACAAAACTGAAACCCACATAGTTGAGAATATCAGAATCATTTTCTTGGTTCTACAGTTCCCTGTAATTTGCAAACTAAAACTATATACATTATATAAAAAGTCAGAATAAAGTATGCCAAGTAACTGGAAGCCTTTTAGAATGTATTTGCTGTTTGTAGCCACTAGATAGCGCTGGAGAAGTTTCTGGAAACAATACTCTAGACAATATTGACAAGTGAACTGGGCGTGCATTGATTATTTAATGAAAATTAACATGTGTAAATAGCAAAACAAAAAGTGATTGATTAAAGATGTTTAGATAGATAGATAGATAGATAGATAGATAGATACTTTATTCATCCCCATAGGGAAATTCAACTTTTTTCCAATGTCCCATACACTTGTTGTAGCAAAACTAATTACATACAATACTTAACTCAGTAAAAAATATGATATGCATCTAAATCACTATCTCAAAAAGCATTAATAATAGCTTTTAAAAAGTTCTTAAGTCCTGGCGGTAGAATTGTAAAGCCTAATGGCATTGGGGAGTATTGACCTCTTCATCCTGTCTGAGGAGCATTGCATCGATAGTAACCTGTCGCTGAAACTGCTTCTCTGTCTCTGGATGGTGCTATGTAGAGGATGTTCAGAGTTTTCCATAATTGACCGTAGCCTACTCAGCGCCCTTCGCTCAGCTACCGATGTTAAACTCTCCAGTACTTTGCCCACGACAGAGCCCGCCTTCCTTACCAGCTTATTAAGACGTGAGGCGTCCCTCTTCTTAATGCTTCCTCCCCAACACGCCACCACAAAGAAGAGGGCGCTCTCCACAACTGACCTATAGAACATCTTCAGCATCTCACTACTGACATTGAATGACGCCAACCTTCTTAGGAAGTACAGTCGACTCTGTGCCTTCCTGCACAAGGCATCTGTGTTGGCAGTCCAGTTTGAGATATTATGCATGAAATGGAACTGATGTATTAGATACAGACTTCTTAAAGGTACCTAAGAAAGTGTACACATCTGGCCTGTTAGCTCATGGAAAGGGCATAAGAGGAATGACAAGAAATTGACTTAGGGACATAAAACAGACTGAACAAAAAACAAAAATGGACAATCTCACATAAAGAGTACAAATTTAACAGGGATGCAGAAACAGAGAGCCAGGCAAGAATATGCATAAATCACTTATGGTTGGATAAAATCGATTGAAAAGGCAGTTTTTCAAAAAAAGTACAAGATCTAGCACTTCAACAGAGCAATAGACTGCAACAGTGAGTAAGTTATGTTGAACGTTTTCTAATGCACTAAGGTCACCACGTGACTATGATGCATGCTTTCAAGACACTCGGAAGAAACTGAATGCCTTGGAGGGACCAGTTATGATTTACTGATTGAAGAGATCGTTGCAGTGATGAGTGATATATGGGGAAAGGCTGGAGAGTCTGGAACTATGTTCCTTGAAGTACAACGGTTAACATTCTTACAGCTTTATTCTTTATCTGTTTTACTTTAAGATCCCTACAGATCACGTCCACAGAACAAAATACAAAGAATGCTAGAAATGAAACAAAAATAGAATATTCTGAAAGACAGAGTGATCTCCAAACATGGCGAAATGAACCACAGCTGATGTGTCAGGTAAATGATCTTTGCTAAACATGAACTCTGCTACAACCTTCACAAATGTTTCCTAATTTGTAGAATTTTGTGTCTTTTTAACAATTTTATAATCATAATTACACTGCTCAGTAAAGAAGTTGTCACTTCTTTAATAAATCAGACTTCAAAGACCACGTACCTTCCCAAGCACAGGTCATTTTCACTGCTTAGACAATGACCTAAAGCCTATAATAGAAAATCCACTGCTTAAACACTGCTTTAATGTCATTCAGGACATTCTGACTAAGTGGAAAGTACAGACATCAAAAATTAGTGCACACTCGCTGAGTGCTCTGGTTGGCTAGCAAAACTGTAGAAGGTTTATAATAATTATCAGAGTCATTATTCAGTAATTAAATTGAATAAGAAAATGCAGAGAACAGAAAAAAGGGGGCAAAGTGAGTCTGAACATTGATTAGCTTGGCACTAACAGAAACGTACACCTCATTATTTATATATAAATATTGAAAGGATATTTCAAGAAATGGTGGGCCAAATGAGAAGAGGGATGATGGGATGCAACTACGGTTATGTAGATAATGCCGTAATACTGAAAGCTAATGCTCTCTCTTTTTAAAAAAAATGCCTTAAAGATAATTTTCTAGGACAAAATGAATTGGCATTTAGAAAAATATAAGCTAATCAATGAAAGCCAAAATAAATTAGTTTGAAGATAATTACATTCAATTTTAATACTCAGCAAAAGTTTGATGGTTATGCACTGATGTATTAAAAATCAAAAAGCAATTAATAATGAACCTTCTAACTTCATAGACCAATAAATACATTAGCTAAATTGAAGCTCATGAAACTGAGGGTCAGTAGTGTACAAATAAAAAAAGAATTAGAAAGTGATGGTGAATAGACCGTAGAGAAGTGAGCACTGGTGTTTCCCAGGAATTTCTGCTGAAACTATCTTACAAAATAAATGCCCTGATCAAGGGAACATGGGAATAGCACTAGAGTTTGCAGATGTCATGTGATATACAATGTTCAGGAAAAAGATAAGTTAAAAGAAGCATCTTTAAAAGAACAAAGATGATGATCAAACTGTAACCAGAGATAAGACTTAATGCTGCAAACAGATGGTGCATTGAGAACTAATCATAACTTCCATTATCTATAAACAAATGTAGCCATAAAGGGGATGAGCAAGGAGTTGATTTTAAGGAACGTCTAAAAAGAGTGAACAACAAAAGCAGAGCAATTTAGGGGGGAGGGCCTCCACTTCCTAGGCAGGTAAACTTGTGGAACCTAGTTGGGATGTTTCATACAAATAAATTAATTGACTGCATTTACTGTCAACACTCACACATTATCATTGTCTCTTGGACAAAAACCGCAGGTGACTTTCAAAAGCACAAGTGACTCTGAAGATGCTGAAAATCTTGGGCAACACACGGAGCACCACTTCCCCGCTGAACATCGATGGCTCCTCGGTAGAGATCGTAAAGAGCACCAAATTTCTTGGTGTTCACCTGACGGAGAATCTCACTTGGTCCCTCAATACCAGCTCCGTAGCAAAGAAAGCCCAGCAGCGTCTCTACTTTCTGAGAAGGCTGAGGAAAGTTCATCTCCCACACCCCCATCCTCATCACATTCTACAGGGGTTGTATTGAGAGCATCCTGAGCAGCTTCATCACTGCCTGGTTCAGAAATTGCACCATCTAGGATCACAAGACCCTGCAGCGGTTAGTGCGGTCAGCTGAGAAGATCATCGGGGTCTCTCTTCCCGCCATCACGGACATCCGCAAAGGAAACAGCATTATGAAGGACCCCATGCACCCATCATACAATCTCTTCTCCTTCCTGCCATCTGGGAAAAGACTCCGAAGCATTTGGGCTCTCACAGCCAGACTATGTAGCAGTTTCTTCTCCCAAGCTATCAGACTCCTCAATACCCAAAACCTGGACTGACACCTTGCCCAATTGTCCTGTTTATTATTTATTGTAATGCCTGCACTGTTTTTGTGCACTTTATGCAGTCCTGTGTAGGTCTGTAGTCTAGTGTAGCTTTCTCTGTGTTGTTTCTTTTTACATAGTTCAGTCTAGTATTTGTACTGTGTCATGTAACACCATGGTCCTGAAAAACATTGTCTCATTTTTACTATGCACTGTACCAGCAGTTTTAGTTGAAATGACAATAAAAGTGACTTGACTTGACTTGAAAATGCTGGAGGAATTCAGCAAGTCAGGTAGGGTCAATTTGATGTACTGAAACTGATGCCAGAGGCTGGAAGCCACAAATGCTGTGTGATTAGAGTACTTTTAAAAAAAATTTGGGCAACAATGTCAAACCATCTTCATTAGCCAGGCAACTTCAGTACATCACTAATTACTTAATTACCAAAACCAGTGATTAGTTTTGTTTTTCCTCAAAATAATGATTATATTCTGAAGAAAGGTTAGAAATAACCAGACTGTGAATTTGTTTTTACAATGTATCATGGTGGTACACACATAACTGCTAGCTTATTAGTCCTGTACAATAACGAAGTTTTTAAACCACTATTTAGATTAATGAGATTCACTTAATATGTGTTTCTTCTGCACTTATCTGATTGGCAACACTTTTCTGTATGTGTATTTGACACTTGCTCACTTTTGGTAAGATATTAAATGAGGGACATGCTAAAGATAAAACATTCTGTGAAACCATGTGATGAGAAGCAGAGAATTCTGCTGTGTCTTGGCCACTATCTTTCCCTCAGAAAGTACCGTAAAAACAGATAATCTAATCATTCAACCATTTTTGGTTATAGGGCTTTGTGATGTGCAGTCTGGGTTTACCAAATGTACCATTGCCTGCTATTCACTGATAATGCATTGCAAATATGTTTTAACATGTCCTAAAGATAGTTTTATCATTTACTGCAGAACAGCTTAAAAACACAGTACAATTCACAGAGAAGTATAAAACCTTTTACTTATCTATAAAATATTAAAGTCAACTGCAGAGCTATGTTTAAACAGCACATGACATGAACTGACCTGATGATACTGTGTTGCATAAAAGCATGATCACAATAGATGGTAGAAAACAGTGGGAGAGATGTGCTAAAACCACTAGGAAATCCTGCTCTGTTCTATTTGCTTGCCCTATTTATGATGTGACAATCTTATCTAATTTTAAACTTTCATTAATGCTGGGAACCTTTACAAATCAACACTCACACACAGTTCAACTATTAATATCAGAACAATCTTAACTTTCCAAATACGATCTTCAAATTTGAAAATTCTTGTTTGTCAGGCTGCACCTACCCACAGCAAGTTGAAAGCAAGTCACACTTTTTGTACTTATAAAAATGTTTCAAAGCCTTTTTAATAGTGGACAGAAAGAAAATCATTAAGTGTAATTATGCAACTAAATGTAAACATTCAATCAGCTTACTTTAGAGTTAGAATTAGTCCCACTTATTACGGACAGACCACAATCAGGATAGGGATAAACATATTTAAATGCATACACAGCAATAAACACAAGCATTTAGAGGAAGGTGAAACCTACATGGGAGCACGTGAAAGATGCCAGAAGTCAAAATATTAACAATTTATCTAAAGTCTTTTGCAAAATTATTGGAAAATCACCACTAACAGAAAGGCAGAGAGGAAATTTAACACAAGATGATGCAAAACTTCAGCAATGCACACAAATCGCTGGAGAAGCTCGGCAAATCAAACTGATGAACCAGTTCAGTCCAAAACATTGACTATTTATTCTGCTCCATTGATACTGCCTGACTTGCTGAGTTCCTCTAACGTTTTGTGTGTGATGCAGAGATAAACTTAATTGTTAGAGAGCCAACACAGAGGCAAGATTACACCCAACTGCAGTAATATTCTGATAATATGACACACTCAAGATTTTGGTAGTGCCAGACTAGCAGATTTTGTAGATAACTGAATATCATCCCTATTAAACTGCAACATAATCTACATTTATCTTTTATAAATGTCATACAACAGCAATAATAATTTTTCCAAGGAAATCTATTAAGTTTAAAAGGAAAGATTGTGAATGTCACTGAGAGTGTACAGAGGAGATACACCAGGCGGTTGCCTGGATTGGAGTACTTCAGCTATGGATAGAGAACAGATAGCTCGGATTGTTTCCTCTGGAGCGAAGGATACTAAGGGAATGACAGATAAGAGGTATAGAAACAACGAGATGCATGGCTAAGATAAACAGACAAAATCATTTTCCCACGGTAGGGGTGTCAAAAATAAGATGTGGGTGTAAGGTGAGAAGGAAAAATTTTAAAGAGATCTGATGGGTAAGTACAGTGATCAATATCTGTTACACACTGGCAGAGGAGATGATGTAATAAGATACAAATACTATGTTTAAGAGGCATTTAGAAAAACACTTAAGTAGTCAGGTTATTGAAGGATATGGTCTTATTAAATTAAATTAAATTAGCGCAGATGAACAAATATCAGCAATGAAGCAGCGGGCCAAAGGACCAGTTTCCACGAAGTGCATCTCTATTACTCTAGGGAAAATGTTTCACTCTATGGACAGGGGAAATGTGCAAACTCCACCCAAACAACACCCAAGTTCAGGATTGGACCCTGATCTCTGAAGCTGAGGCAGTAAACTTATTAGCTACACAAATGTAGTACGCATATAGCTAAAATTAAACACAGAATTACAACATAGAATTTGTTCCTAATTTTTCTTATTTTAATTCATTGATGGTGGGGGGGGGGGGGAGATTGAAAATTTATTGCCCATTTTTAATTTCCCTCAGAAAGGTGGTGAACCACCTTCTTAAACTATTGTAATCCTTCCACGGAGGTAAACTCATGGTATTGTGTAGGAAATTCTAGGATTTTGATTCAGGAATGAAGGAATAGCAACTATTTCCAAGCTGAAATGGGGTTTGGCTTGGTTGGGGAAATTGTGGCAGACCCATCCTCAACCCATACACATGCTGCCCTTATCCACCTGAGCAAGGGCATCTTGAAGCTTGGTACCAAATAGATGCATTAAATTTGTACAACCTTGAGGTTGAGATCATGAAGTTCATTTGGGACAATAAATTGCAGAGCTAAGAAAGAAACTGATTTTCTCAATTTTGATTTGATCTTGTGTAATAAAATCAGATTAATTAGCGACCTTTTGATAAAAAAAAACCCACCAGGGAAGAATGATCACATCATAACATTCAATTTGTGACTAAGAAACTTAGATCAGAAACCAGTGTCTTAAAATTACAATAAGCCAAATACAAAGGTATGAATTGGCTCAAGTAAAATCTCTTCAAAATCCTAATAAAGTATAGCCGCTGTCTTGCCTTCTTTATAACTGCATCAATATTTTGGGACCAGGTTAGATGCTCAGAGATCTTGCCATCCAGGATCGTGAAACTGCTCACTCTCTCCACTTCTGATCCCTCCATGAGGATTGGTATGTGTTCCTTCGTCTTACCCTTCCTGAAGTCCACAATCAGCTCTTTTGTCTTTCTGACATTGAGTGCCAGGCTGTTGCTGAGGCACCACTCCACCTGTTGGCATACCTCACTCCTGTACACCCTCTCGACACCACCTGAAATTCTACCAATAATGGTTGTATCGTCAGAAAATTTATAGATGGTATTTGAGCTATATCTAGCACACAGTCATGGGTATATAGAGAGTAGAGCAGTAGGCTAAGCACACACCCCTGAGGTGCACCAGTATTGTCAACGAGGAGGATGTGTTATCACCAAACTGCATAGATTGTGGTCTTCCGGTTAGGAAGTTAAAGATCCATTGCAGAGGGAGGTACGGAGGCCCAGGTTCCGCAACTTCTTAATCAGGATTGTGGGAATGATGGTATTAAATACTGATCTATAGTTGATGAACAGCATCCTGACATAGGTGTTTGTGTTGTCCAGGTGGTCTAAAGCCACGTGGAGAACCAGAGATTGCATCTGCCATTGACCTATTATGGTGATAGGCAAACTACAATGGATCCGGGTTCTCGCTCAGGCAGGAGTTCAGTCTAGTCATGACTAACCTCTCAAAGCATTTCATCACTGTAGATGTGAGTGCTACTGGCCGACAGTCATTAAGGCAGCTCACATTATTCTTAGATACTGGATAATTGTTGCCTTTTTGAAATAAGTGGGAACTTCCGCCCATAGCAGTGAGGGGATGAAAATGTCTCGCCAGTTGGTTGGCACAGGTTTTCAGAGTCTTACCAAGTACTCCACTGGAACTTTCTGCCTTGCGAGGGTTCACTCTCTTTAAAGACAGTCTAACATCAGTCTCTGAGACAGAGATCACAGGGTTATCAGATGCAGCAGGGATCTTCATGCTGTAGTTACGTTCTCCCTTTCAAAGCGAGCATAGAAGTTGTTTAGTTCATCTGGTAGTGAAGCATCACTGCCATTCATGCTATTGGGTTTCACTTTGTAGGAAGTAAAGACTTGCAGATCCTGCCAGAGTTGCTGTGCATCCGATGTTGCCTCCAACTTAAATCAAAATTGTCTCTTTGCCCTTGAAATAGCCCTCCGCAGTTCATAACTGGTTTTCTGGTACAGGCCTGGTTGCCAGACTTGAATGCCACGGATCTAGCCTTCAGCAGACAACGTACCTCCTGGTTCATCCACGGCTTTTGGTTTGGGAATGTACAGCAAGTCTTTGTAGGCACACACTCATCCACACAGGTTTTAATGAAGTCAGTAACAACTACACCATTCTCACCCAGGTTCAACGATGAATCCCTGAATACAGTTCAGTTCACCGATTCAAAGCAGTCCTGTAGGCGCTGCTGTGTTTCCCTTGTCCATACCTTCTTGATCCTCACTACTGCTGCTGCAGTCTTCAATCTCTATTATACTCAGGGAGAAGAAGTACAGTCAGATGATCAGATTTCCCGAAGTGAGGGCGTGGAATAGCACAGTGGGCATTCTTGATGGTGGTGTAGCAATGGTCCAGTGTGTTGTTTCCTCTGGTATTGAAAGTGATCCACTGCTTAGTTATTTTTTCAGACTGACCTGGTTAAAATCTCTGAAAACAATGGTGAAGGAATTAGGATGTGCTGTTTCGTGCATGTTGATCCCATTGCTCAGCCTCAAACTAAAGCCTGATTGACATTGGCCTGAGTTGGAATGTATACTGCTACCAAAATGACCCCGGATAGGTAAAAAGGACGGCACTTAACTGTTAAATATTTCAGGTCTGGTGAACAGACTGATATATTTGTGCACCAAGAAGAGTTAATCATGAGGCATACTCCTCCACCTCTGCTTTTGACTCTATAGATCTATCCTGATGGTGTATAGTAAACTCGTCGATCTGAATCGCTGCATCCTTTACAGAAGGGGTTAACCAGGATTCCGTGAAACAAAGGATATATCTGGACCTATTGTCCCCCTGATTCAGCGCCCTAGCTCTGAGATCATTGATTTTATTTACCAGAGCCAGCAAGATAGTCAGTTTTAGGAGTTTAAAACCGTTTCCTTAATGCACTTGCAATCCCGATCTACAGCCACGCTTCTTCCCTGTGTGCTTCCATCCACAATGAGAACTGTTTCCGTCAGTCTTAAGCAGCGATAGTTCATTTAAACACATTAAGATATGTTTGTTGACAGTACTGACCTTGGAAGCAGTTGTGCTTTTTAGCTAAATAGGCTGAAATGAGAATATTTAATCGTATCCCTTGAGAGTACTGCTGCTACTCGAGTTACCTCAGGCACTCCGGAAGTGAAATACAAAACGAGGAGTAGGGAACGTTTGAAAAGGAATTCAGATGGGTTGAGCAAAATGTGGAAGATGGATTATAAGGACAGAAAAGCAAAACATGGCTTAAATAGAGGGACTGCAGAATGCTGTACCAGAGGGGGCTCTGAACATAAACCTAGCTTGCAGAACAGTTATTAATTAGGAAATCAAATTGAATGTTAATCTTTACTCCAAGAAGTAGGGGTGACCTGCCACAACTGCACAGGCTTCGTTAAAACCATAGTCAGAGTATTATGAAGAATTATAGTGCCATTATTATAAGAGAGGATTTATTCTCTTAGCAATCAGCTAAGAGAAAGTTCACAAGTTTAACTTCATGGAAGAAGGGTTTATCCAATGAGGAACAAATGAACAGAATGGACAGAACCAGAAATGATCTTACTTGGAGCATTCTGTGCAGATTTGGACATCATTCTATAGAAAGGATGTGATTAAGCTAGGGAGGGTGCAGAAAAGATATACAGGAATGTTGCCTGGATTGGAGGGCTTAAAAAATAAGGAGAGTCATAGAATCACAGAATTACAGCATCAAAACAGACCTCTCAACTCAACTTGTCCATGCCAAAGTGTACACCAAGCTAGCCTCATTTGTGCTTGGCCCACCCTCTAAATCCTTTCTGTCCATGTATTTACTCAAATGTCTTTTAAACATTGTTATTAAAAGATTATACAACTGATTTCCCTACAACAAAGGAACTCGAGTTTAACTTTTAGAAGTCTATAAAATCATGAGGGGCAGAAATGAGCCAGATAGTCACAGTTTTTAATCTAGTAGAGGTGTCTAAAACTAGAGAACATAGGTTAAAAGTAAGGGAGGGGAGATTTTAAGGGCCAGGAATTTTACTCCCACAAAGATTGGCAGGTTTGTAGAATGAGCTGCCAGAGGAAGTGCTAGAGGGAGGTATAATTATAATGTTTAAAAGACATTTGGACAGGTACATAAATAGAAAACATTTGGAGGGATTTGGGCCAAAGACAGGATACGGGGAGGCATCTGATTGGTATGGATGAGCCACACCAAAGAACCTCATTCCATGCTGCACAGTTCTTTGAATCGATGAACCAACTGAAGCATTTAGGTTTCTAAAGGGGATTTACAGGGGTACATACTGTGAGGATGTCCTCAAGAAATCTAGACTAATGGAAATAGTTGCTGAGTAAGAAATTGCCTGTTTAAAAACAGGAACAAAGAAAATTTACTTCTCTCATAAGATCATAAACCTTTTGGCAGTCTACATCTTAAGATAGCTATGGCGGCTGAACCATCCAACTAAATCAAGGCAAAGACTGATTGGGGCTTTTGAAGGAAGATGATTCAAGTGTTCAATGAGAATCTTTTGCTTAATGTGGATGGGACAGACCTGGCAACTTTCCAGAAAGTTAGATATAAATCACTGATGTAACTGTGCAACTTGGTTGGAGAAATGATTAGTTTGGATAATATCTTCAGCAATAAGCTGGGATGATGTTTAATCCCACAGGCTTTGCTGTATCCTGTGCTCTTATCCATTTCTTAATATCACATGGATTGGATTAAAATTACTAAAGGCTGGCTCCTATATTTTTCCTCACAAGCGTGACAAAAAAACATTTATTCAGCACTTTCGCAAATGTTTTACCCTCATCCTTTGAAGCATGTGCTATGCTTCACAAACTGAAGCTAAGAATGTTCTTGGGTGCCTCCTTTTCTCATTAGTTGAATAACGGCTCACTGCCATTCCCAACTAGATGTTGTTGGACTGCAAAGCTTTGATTTGGTTCCTTGTGGGCTACTTTCACTATTAAAAACACTTTGTAGCCTTGCTTTGCTTGTGTCCTACTCTTCCCTGATGCATTTCTAAACTACTCAATTGCTCCCCAGTCGACTGGATAGAAGGAATGTATTCAAACTGTAAGGAAGTGACTAGTCATTCACAAGGTTCTGTGCTGAGGTTTCAATAATTCATTATACTTATTAATGACTTAGATTACACAATACAGAACCTGCCAATGACAAACAGTAGGTAGATAAACTTCATAGTAAAGAGATTAAAAGGTTGTGTGTGCAGGCAAAACAATGTAGTTACATTTCATTACAGCTAAATGTGAACAAAAGGGATACACAGATATCTTTTAAATACTGAATGGCTCGAAGCACTGAACGTACAAAAGATTTTGAGCTCCATGTTAATAGATCATTTAAAAATGATCGTCTGATTCAAAAAAACTGTCCATAAAAAGTCTCACAATATCACAATGCAGCAGATGCTGCAAATCCAAAACAAAAACAGGAAATTGTGTTCAGCATTCAACACAATCATTCCTCAGAATCTGATTGGAAAGCTGAGCCTTCTGGACCTGAACACCTCCCTCTGCAACTGGATCCTAGACATCCTGACTGGGAGACCTCAGTCAGTCCAGATCAGGAGCAGCATCTCAAACACCATCACACTGAGCACGGAGGCCCCCCAGGAGTGTGTGCCCAGTTCACTGCTGTTCACTCTGCTTATCCACGACTGTGCTGCAACACATAGCTCGAACCACATCATCAAGTTCGCCAATGACACAACCATGGTGGGTCTCATCAGCAAGAACGACGAGTCAGCCTTGCAGAGAGGAGGTGCAGTGGCTAACGGACTGGTGCAGAGCCAACAACCTGTCTCTGAATATGAACAAAACAAAGGAGATGGTTGTTGACTTCAGGAGGGCACGGAGCAACCACTCCCCTCTGAATATCGACAACTCCTTGGTACAGATCGTTAAGAGCACCAAATTTCTTGATGCTCACCTGGCAGAGAATCTCACCTGGTCCCTCAACACCACCTCCATAGCAAAGAAAACCCAGCAGCCTGAGCAGCTGCATCACTGCCTTGTTCAGAAATTGCACCATCTCGGATCGCAAGACCGTGCAGCGGATAGTGAGGTCAGCTGAGAAGATCATTGGGGTCTCTCTCCCCGCCATCACGGACATTTACACTACACGTTGCATCTGCAAAGCAAACAGCATTATGAAGGACCCCACGCACCCCTCATACAAACTCTTCTCCCTTCTGCCATCTGGGAAAAGGCACCGAAGCATTCGTGCTCCAGCGACCAGACTATGTAACAGCTTCTTCCTCCAAGCTATCAGACTCCTCAATACCCAGAGCCTGGACTAACACCTTACTGCCCTATTGTCTTGTTTATTATTTATTGTAATGCTTGCACTGTTTTGTGCACTTTATGCATTCCTGGGTAAGTCTGTAGTCTGATGTAGTTTTTTCTTCCTGTGTTGTTTTTTTTTAACGTAGTTCAGTCTAGTTTTGGTACTGTGTCATGTAACGCCATGGTCCTGAAAAGATGTTGTCTCATTTTTACTATGCACTGTACCAGCAGTTATGGTCGAAATGACAATAAAAGTGACTTGACTTGAAGAAAGATGGAAAATTAAGAAGAAAGTCCTAGATGCAAAGTAGCCACAACTTAAGGTGAAACATCAACTAACACAGAATGAAGCTAACAAAAAGTGATTTATAAGAAAGGATAAGAGAGTCTACATGGGAGACCTTGGAGTGCAGGCCAAAGAAGCAGATGATTGAGGTGATCAGCGAAGCACACACAAGATTTCAAATTTGTTATGCAGAAAGTTCCAGGCCAGATCCAGTGGTCACGTGAGAGATAAGAACTACCTGCTTTAGACAACTGAGAAAGCACCAGAAACACATTAACATAGTTTTTAAGAGAATTACTAAATAGACCACCACCAGATGAAGAACCTAACAGACAAGAGGCAGCAGAGGACTTCAACATCAGCATAGATCCACACAAGAAAGAAAAGACTGTTGCTGCCATTAAATCACTAAAGAACAGAAAAGCTTCAGGACATGACAATTTGAATGCCAAGCTGTTCAAAAGCCATCCTGCAAATAGTGTTTACTATAATCTGGGAACAGGGACGAGTACACAAGGTCAAGACAAAGGGAATCCTATAAAAAGGATCCCCATAAAAAAATCACTAAGTGAATGCAACAACTGGTATCACACTTTTATCAGTGCCCAACAAGATTCTCGCCAAAGTTAGTCATTGTCCAACGGATTAAAGATGTTATCTATGTGTGCTTGAAGAAGTATGGTTGAAGTTATGTTGACCAGATCTTCACACTGCATAATACCATATAGCAGTGCATAGAGTGGTAGAGACAACTGCACGTAAATTTGGTGGACTTTGAAAAGGCTTTTGATAGCATCCACAGGGATAGCCTCTGGCAAATTCTAAGATCATATGGGATCTCTTCCAAAATTGTTCAGCTCATCCAGAGCTTCTGTGCTAACATACTAGCACAGTTCGGGACAGCAACTTGAGCTTTGAAATCAAGACAGGAGTCAAGCAAGTAAGTGTGATGTCGGCAATACAGTTTAACCTGGTGATTAACTGTGTTAAGAGCAAATAACAAACGATAAGCCGAGAAGCATTAGGTGGACTCTATTTTCTACTTTGGAAGGCCTTGACTTTGCGGATGACCTTGCATCACTAGAACATACAAAGCAGCACATGCAAGAGAAAACTCAGTGCCTGTATACCTTTGGTGGACAGATTAGACTCAGAGTCAGCTAGAGAACGACTGAGACTATGACACATACCATGGCATGGATTTACCCAGCACCAGCAGATTCACCTAACTGGGCAGCATCATACATCAGGATGGTGGGATCACCAAGGACGTCATCCGGTGCAGACTCAGCAAAGCTAGAAACATCTTCAGAACAATGAGCAACATATGGGGATTAATAAAATACAGCATCCACACCAATGTGATGCTGTACCATAGCTGTGTTCATACACACTTGTATGGCTCAGAAAGCTAACACATGACAGACAGCTACCTTGCCATGCTGTCATCATTTTACGCCATGAGCTTCTGGGAGATCCTCCATGTCTTCTGACCATGAAAGGTCTTCAACCACACCCTATTCTTTCAGTGTCATGAAGAAAACATAGCCACAATCATCACTGGAGATGGAATGGGCACATGATGAGAAGAGAAGCTAACATTATCATCAAGACAGCACTTCACTAGACCCCTTAAAGGTGGATGAAACGTGGGAAACAACTTGGCACTGTACTGTTGAGTCAGAAATGAGGACCCTGAACCACACTTTGGGTACAATATAGAAAATAGCCAAGGACAGACAGAAATTACTGCCCAAAACACCAGCAGTGCAATGGGCAGTAGGTAACTAAGTTGTACACTTGTACACTAGAAATGACATTAAGAAATCTTGAATTGTATTAGACACCTATAAAATCATTCCATCCTCTCCCCTCTCCTGTCGGGAAGAAGATACAAAAGCCTGAAAGTCTATAGCATGATACTCAAGGACAGATTCTATCCCATTCTTATCAAACTCTTGAATAGACCGCTTATATGCTAAAAATGAATTCTTGATCTCCCAATCTACCTCATCATGGCCATTGCACTTCACCTTCTCTGTAGCTGCTACACATTATTCTGCACTGTTTCCTTTTACTATCTCAATGTATGCATGCATGACTTGATCTACCAGGATGGCACACTGTTTCCCAGTGTATCTCAGAACAGGTGACATTAATAAATCAATTCCAAATGCATTAACACACACCTATCAATATTAAACTTTATCTGCATTGCCCTGCCTTACTTGCTCTACCGCTATTATTCTGCAGCCTGACAAGCCTCCTCTTACTATAAACAACACAATTTTCATGTTATCTACAAACTTAATAAACATACCTCCTAGTATTTACATCAAACAGCACTGGTTCCAGCACTAATTAATGTGGTACCTTGCTGGCCAGAGGCTTTCAATTACCATCTGCCATCAGCCATTGCGTCATTCCCATCGCTGTCTGTACAGAGTTTCTACGTTCTCCCTGTGACCGTGTGGGTTTCCTCCATGTGCTTTGACTTCCTCCAACAGTCTAAAGACATACCAGTTGGAGGGTTAATTGGTTGTCATAAATTGTCCCATGACTAGGCTACATTTATATTGGGGGTTGCTGGGTGGCACACCTCAAAAGGCCTGAAGGGCCAATTTCAAGCTGTATCTCAATAAATAATAAATAAATATTAGGAAACCAATTTTGGATCCAACTTGGCAATTGTCTTCGTTCCCATTTTGGACTAGCCTTCCACATGGTCCACATCAAAAAATATTTCATTCATCAATATATTCAGTTACCTCTTCAAAAAATTTGAATTAGCCATACAAGATCTTCCATGAACAAATCAATATAGATTATCCCAGATCAAACCTTCCCTTTCTAAGTACAGATTAATCTAGCCTTTACTATGCATTCTTTTACAATAATTTGGCTACCACTAAAATTAGACTAACTGGCCAGCAATTATCTGGCTATTCCAACTACCCGCTGTTATGCCGTTGGCCCCCTCCTTTGTGAAAATCGCAAGAACTCTAGTTAAGGGGGGTCAACTGACCCAAGAGAGAGAGACGTGCGGAAGACCACGTTCTCCCAAGAAGCAGAATAAAGGTGACTTTGACTATTGTCTCATGGAGACCACGTGAAAAGCCCTCGGGCAAAGTGGGCTGGTTGAGAGAGAGATCGCATTACCTGCAACTTGATTGACACCTGCGATCCCGTGAAGAAGTATAAAGGCGGGTCTGAGGGGAGGACCCTCAGATGCACCCAGCAGAAGCACCCAGTAGACACGAGATCGATTCCCGTGGGAGCGGGACGCCATTTTGAAGGAAGCCACGTGCGGTAGATTCCGAATTTGAATCTGTGGCTAAAACCAACGAAAGACTGCTTTTAAACAACAACGGGGAAGTCTGCTCCCCTGATTCCAAGGATTTGCTCTGCCAAGACGACGGGCAAGTGTGCATCTTTTCTAAATTATAAAGGAAAAAGCCTGCAAACTTCTGAGTGACTCTTTAGACTTCCGTTGGACTCAGTATTACCCCCTAGACAACTGTAGAGCTTATTTCTGATTGATTAGGGTTACACCGGTGTTTTAGATTGAGTTTTGACAATCTGAATGTTTTGTATTAACCATACGTTTGTGCCCTTGTTGAATAAAACCTTTGAAAATAGTAGCATCCGACTCAGCTGATCCATCTATCTTTGCTGGTAAGTTACCTGGTTACGGGGTTTTCGTAACAAGTGGGGTTCTCGTCCCGGATTTGAAACCAAACGGGAGGGTCAGTGAATCGGGCTGTAAGTCCAAACTTAAATCTGGTTACGCAGGTAGCCAGACGGGAAACCAGCAAAGATGGATGTGGAGGAATTTAGGAGAAACCCGACGGTAGAGGCGCTAGGGAAGGCTACAAAATCAGACTTGGTAAATTTGGCGCAGGCATTAGACCTCACAGCGGTGAAGCCAGCAATGAAAAAGCAGGAAGTGCGAAGGGTCATACAACAGCATTACGTTGGGAAGAAGGTGTTTGCAGCTGAGGATTTGGAAAATATTCCCGAAAGGAGATTAGTGAGTGGGACAGATCAGGCAGAGTTGGAGAAAGCAAGGCTGGAACATGAGTTTAAAGTAAAGCAGCTAGAAGTAGAAGCAGCTGAGAGGGAAAAAGAAGCCGAGAGAGCTGAGAGGGAAAAAGAAGCCGAGAGAGCTGAGAGGGAAAAAGAAGCCGAGAGAGCTGCGAAGGAAAGGGCTGTGGAAAGAGAGCATGTGTTAAAACTAAAGGAATTAGAGATAAAGCAGCTAGAAGTAGAAGCAGAAGAGAAAGAGAAACAAAGGAGCCATGAATTGGAGCTGAACAGGCAAAAGCAAGAGCGAAGAGATCAAGGGGAAGAGAGAGAGGAGGGGTTTGATGTTAGCCGGGCGTTGAGGTTGGTCCCCCCGTTCGAGGAGACGGATGTTGATAGTTATTTCTTGATTTTTGAGAAGGTGGCAGGGAATCAAAAGTGGCCCAGAGAGCAGTGGGTGGCGTTGTTACAAAGTGTGTTACGAGGGAAGGCACAGCGGGTATATGCCGCGCTGCCCCCAGAAAGGGACGGAAATTATGCTCAAGTAAAGGAGGCCATTCTCCGAGGTTACGAGTTAGTACCTGAGGCATATAGACAAAGGTTCCGAAATTTAAGAAGAGGGTGGAATCAAACATATACCGAGCTAGCCCATGAGAAGGGTGTGCTCTTGGACCGTTGGAGCACAGCTGAAAAGGTGGCCGAGAACTATGGGCGTCTCAGGGAGTTAATTTTGATTGAGGAATTTAAAGGTTGCGTTCCGGAAGAGATCCGAATGTATTTAAATGAGAGGACGAATCAGTCCATCTCAGAGATGGCTAGGGTCGCAGATGAATATGCCCTAACCCACAAGACAAAGTTTTCCTCGCCAAAAAGTTACCCGAGAGACCGTCGGAATGGTAGGGAAAGTCCGCCGGCTGAGGCGGAGATCCCGCCGGGAGCTAGCAGAAAAAGTGAGGATAACAGACAGGAGACCTGGAGATCTCCTGGTTTAACCTGTTTTAATTGTGGGAAGGTGGGTCATATCGCATCAAACTGCTTTGCTCCGAGAAAGGAGCCAGAGAGGGAGAGAGCAGCGACCCCTATCGGGCGTGCAGTGTTAATCAGGAAATTGACAAGAGGGCCCCAGGTAGATGGAGTACCGGAGGGGCGGGAGACATTTAGTTCCGAAGGAACCGTGTCTTTGAGGGAAGGGGACCCTCCCATCCCCGTACGAATTTGGAGAGACACGGGGGCGGAACTATCGTTAATTAGCCGTAATGTGTTAAATTTCGGCCCTCGGACGGGGGAGGTTGCTCTGAGAGGTATCGGGAACCAGACCGAGGTCGTGCCTTTGCATAGGGTCTTTCTCGATTGCGAGTTGGTGTCGGGACCTGTGGAGCTAGGAGTCCTGCCGGAGTTACCGGGGGAGGGCGTGGACCTCCTGTTGGGTAATGACCTCGCGGGTGGGAAGATCGGAACCGCCCTGATAGTTGAGGCCCCGCCCATGGAGTCCCTGAGCTATCGCGCATGCGCGGACACTCACAGCCTGTCGAGAGCGGTGGCTGGGACAGCGCGCAGTTTGAAATTGGCCCAGACGTTTTTACCGACCCTACACCACGAGGGTTCAGAGGGTGGTAAAATGGAAGGTAGTAAAGTAAAAGGGGGTAAGGGCGAGGAGATAGCTCCCCCCTTAGTGAAGAGAAAGGTCCTAGAGGTAGGAAATAAAGATGAGAAACGGATAAAGCTGTTAAAACGTCCAGAGTTGGACGTGGTTGATCTGTCTGGTTTGGCAGAATTGTTTGGAGAAGTTGAGAGTTCTAAAGACGTTCTCGATGGTCCCGAGAGTGAAATGAGGGCAGTCTTAGAGGAGAAGGGTATCCTTGCTGTGGAGAAGTCAGCTGACATGGCCGAGGAGGTTGTTTCAGCTCGCAGGGTTGCGCCTTCCCCAACAGGGGGCTGCCTGGAGAGTAACTGGAAGGAGGGGGGGACGTTAGAATTTGAAAAAGGTACGGGTGTTGAAAGCCTGGAAGAGGCCAATGTCCCATTTGAGTGTGTCCAAGATGGGGATGCACATGGTGCTGAACCTAGTCACGGAACTCAAGGGAAAGGGGAATGTGTAGTTCCTAAATTGAATGAAGAAAATTTAAAGGCTGGACTGATATCAAAAGCAACAACCAGGCTACAGAGACAATGGCTTGGTACCACAAAACCTGTGAATCAATTACAGGTTGTGTTGGAAGGTAAAGGGGCCCCACACGCTATTGTTATTCCAGAGTGTGGTGTGAAAAGGCAGAATTTGAAATGCTGTCTGAACAAAGCGGGATCGCTTGCGGATCTTAAATTGGAAACTAATAGCATGACGGGTCCTGAAGAGAAAAACGACAAATTGCCTAAAATTAAGGAATTGGGTGGTCTAAGTTTGGAACACGCTGATAAAATAACTCCTATGAAAGGAGCGGGCGAAAGCCTATTTTGCCAGGGTGCCCAAGATCGCCACGAGGGAATTAACCGGAAAAGAGGCGAGGGTTAATGGGGACGCGATTTTTAAAATAGCAGAAGCCGGTTTTAAGGGATTTTGACAAAGTATGTGAATAATAAAGACAACACCCATGGAAGCTTGACTGTTAAGTTTGAAAGTAACATAAAAATGTGTCTTTTGCATGAACCTTTGTAGATGTATGTAAGCTAAGATCACACCTCCTTAGTTATGTTGCTGAAGAAAGCAAATAAATAAGGTGGTTATTGAGCTGAAGTTTGATGCTACCAGGCGTTAGTATGGCACATGAGGTTAAGGTATTAAAGAAAAGGGGCACTGTACTTGTTACCTGTTTAGATACTGACTTGAATGTATAACAGTAGTACTCTGTGAAGAGAAAAGCTTGTGTAGTATGTAGATTCGAAAAAAAAAATTCCTGTGTCAATCTGT
This sequence comes from Hemitrygon akajei, assembly GCF_048418815.1. Classification (NCBI taxonomy): domain Eukaryota; kingdom Metazoa; phylum Chordata; class Chondrichthyes; order Myliobatiformes; family Dasyatidae; genus Hemitrygon; species Hemitrygon akajei. The sequence goes on from NC_133139.1 coordinate 49,803,138, forward strand.
TTTTAACCGCTGGTTAAAAACCCATTATGGGGGGAGGTGTTATGCCGTTGGCCCCCTCCTTTGTGAAAATCACAAGAACTCTAGTTAAGGGGGGTCAACTGACCCAAGAGAGAGAGACGTGCGGAAGACCACGTTCTCCCAAGAAGCAGAATAAAGGTGACTTTGACTATTGTCTCATGGAGACCACGTGAAAAGCCCTCGGGCAAAGTGGGCTGGTTGAGAGAGAGATCGCATTACCTGCAACTTGATTGACACCTGCGATCCCGTGAAGAAGTATAAAGGTGGGTCTGAGGGGAGGACCCTCAGATGCACCCAGCAGAAGCACCCAGACGCACCCAGTAGACACGAGATCGATTCCCGTGGGAGCGGGACGCCATTTTGAAGGAAGCCACGTGCGGTAGATTCCGAATTTGAATCTGTGGCTAAAACCAACGAAAGACTGCTTTTAAACAACAACGGGGAAGTCTGCTCCCCTGATTCCAAGGATTTGCTCTGCCAAGACGACGGGCAAATGTGCATCTTTTCTAAATTATAAAGGAAAAAGCCTGCAAACTTCTGAGTGACTCTTTAGACTTCCGTTGGACTCAGTATTACCCCCTAGACAACTGTAGAGCTTATTTCTGATTGATTAGGGTTACACCGGTGTTTTAGATTGAGTTTTGACAATCTGAATGTTTTGTATTAACCATACGTTTGTGCCCTTGTTGAATAAAACGTTTGAAAATAGTAGCATCCGACTCAGCTGATCCATCTATCTTTGCTGGTAAGTTACCTGGTTACGGGGTTTTCGTAACACCGCCTTCAATAAAGGTACATTTGCTGTCTTCCAGTTACGTGGCACCTCACTTGTAGCCAGTGAAGATTTAAATATCTCTGTCAAGTCACCAGCAGCCTCCTCCCATAGCATCAGGTCCTGAAGCCTGATCTAGCTTTACGTCTGTTAAGACCGCTAATACCTCCTTTTTAATCAAAGGTTCATTTTATTATCAAAGTATTACTCAGAATACAACTCTGAAATTTGTCTTCTCCAGATAGCCATAAAAAAACCAGAAAAACCATGGAAGTCGCTGAGGCCTTACTGTAAAAAAAGAAGAAAAAGAAACAAAACTCACAAAACCCAAAACACCCCCCCACCACCAACCTCTCCCTCACACGGAAGCTAACAGATTGCTCACCCAGACACAAGCGAAGACATCAAACCCCTAACCCCACCACCCAATCAAGCTCCTCTCACACAAAAAAGCACTGACAATAACATCAAATACCCTACCCATCCCTCACCCAAAAAAAGTAACATATCAGCCCCTTGTCAATCAGCAACAAGAAAGAAAACACAGAAAAACTGAAGGAGACCAATATAAACTACAGTCCACACTGACAATCATATATGTCTCGGAATTTCAAAAACATCTTCTGTTAGCATCAAGGAGAGCAATAGCTTGAACTCAGGCCTTCATCTGCCAAAGAGCGGCCTGCTGACCTCCAAACCGACATGGCCTCCTGTGGGGAACGACCTCCGGCCCAATGCAGTTTCCCATTGGGAGAGGCCTTCTGCCAGATGCAGCCTCCCTTGAGAAGAAACCTCTGAACCGATGCAGCCTTTCAACCCACAGCCCACATTACTAGCAACCGCCGATCTAGCCTCCTCTGCATTCATCTTAATATTTCAATCTACCTTGACGCTTTAATCAGTAAGAAGTGCAGTCAATCATGCACCTGATCTCTGGTCTCCTGCTCATGATCCTCTCCTGGAATTTTCTTGGGAACAGTAGAGCACCAGATCACTTGATAGAATACCAAACTGAAAAGTGCAGGCTCCAACAGATTCCAAAACATAGTTAAGATACGAAGAGTAAGTAAAAGGCATAGAAAAGATGAAATAATTGACTATCTGGAAGATGTCACCCAAGGAATCAGAGTTCGCCGGCACCACCTTGAACAACTGAATCTTAGCATGATCTAGAATTTCCCCATCTCAACAGACATCTCCAAATATAATGCCTTTTTCCTCAGTAAATACAGACAAAAAATAGTCAGTTAAGAACCTTGTGCACTTCTGGGTCCATGAAGATTGCCCCTTTGGTCCCTAATGCACCCTCATTCTTTCCTTGCTTATCCTTTTTCTCTTAATATACTTACACAATACCTGCCTTAACCTTTCAGACAAAAATTGATGCTTGGCTCCAACTGACAGAAAATTAATACATGGCTCCATCGGACAGAAAATAGTTACATGGCTTCTACATCCCAGCCCCTAAATTATTACACTATAATAATTATAACTAAATACTATCAAAATAGGAGACATGAAATATTCAAGGCCAAAAAACAAAATTTATACAAATATCCATCTTTCTTCTTCTAGTCGTGTAACATTCATCTATGGCAGAGGTTACCAGTACTTAGCCGAGTACCAAGTGATCTTTACCACCACTCTCTGTCAAGTCAAAGTCATGAATTTCTGGAGCTATAGCTCCTCAAACTTTTGCCTCCTTTAGAAGACTATCTAGACAGCTGATCTTGGTCTTGATGTGCACCTACCGCACAAATACTCTTCTGACTGGAAAGATTTGAATGACTCTTCCCATAATCCATGAGTTTCAAAGTGCTGTGTCATTAACTACAATCACCTCTCCGGGAGGAAATAATGTTTTATACCTGACCATTTCTGACATTTCTGTAACAATGGTAAATACTCCTTGACCTAACTTTCTAAAACAAGTTTGATATGCTTTGGACCTGCTTCCATCTATAATGAGCATAAATGTCTAGCTTTTGGCACTCTCCTGGTGGTAAGGATGATAAAGTTTTCAGAAGCAACAGATAGTTGGGTGTTAGTGCTTCTAAATCATTAGATTGGAGGATGCTTTATTAATTAGATGACCATTGATAATAGCCTCTACTTCACAAAGGACCGTGGAATCCTTTTTCATCAAGATTCTGTACCTTCATAGTGGAACTGAGGACCTTCCACAGAGGTCTGATCAAACTCTCTCATGTTCCTCCATGATGTGAACCAGCCAGGGCATTAAAAATCCCCTTAAATCCTTTTTGAAGAAGGACATCACTGATCCACCTCATGCTTTGCTCCAGCAAAGTTTGTCACATTAGCATTGCACAGTTCATGTACCTGTCCTCATCTTGCCATAAAGCATCGAAGTGCATTACGTAAGGAATCTGTGTCTAAAGAAGATGTCATTTCAATGTGATCAGCCCAAATAGCTAGACAGGTAAATATGACCCCAAACCTCTTCACTGTATTCCTTCTGCTCTTCACCTCAAAAGGTCCATAGGTGTCCACTCCAACATGGGTAAATGGAGGTTCATCTGGAGAGATCCTCTCCCTAAGTAGATCTGCCATGTGCTGGCATCCTAGAGCTGAGTGTAATCATCGACAAACTTAGACAGGATTCTTCTAATAGCTGTACTAGCACAGGGAAACCAGTATTTTTGACACAACCTGGATACCATGAGGCTACAGCCACCATGTCCCACTTCTTAATGTACATGCCTCTGAATAAAGTCTGAGCTAAGAAAATCTTTTGCCAGTATAAAAGGATGTTTAAACTCTTCAGGCGTGGCTGCCTTAAGAAGTCCACCAACCCTCAAGACACCGTCTTCAAGTACTCGACTGAGCTTGAAAATATGATTGCTCCCTTTCACACTTTCTCCCCTTTGCAAACTTAAGAATTCATCTGGAAATCTCTTTCTTTGGCAAAATCCTATGATCTCCATTTCAGCCTTTCTGAGTTCATCCGCTGACAGGAATCTCAGCCAATCTGACCCTTGGCCTCTCAATTCCTCTCTCCAAAGAATACTCTTGTCGTTCTGCATCTAAGTCAGACTGAACAAGAGCAATGTTCAATGCTTCCCCTTCCCACAAAGAAACAAGAGCAAGTTCTTATATTTAAGAATCCAGGTTGTGTCTTCCTCAAACGGACTCAAGATGAGAAGTGATGGATTATATATGTTATCAAGTTCACCTCCTTTTCAATCTGCAATGCATTCTAGAACAATCAGGATTCACAGGCCACTGCCTTCCAGGCTGAAGAAGATACTAAGGCCCTGATACTCATGTCTCATTCTTCAGGAACACTTTAACCTTCAACCCTCTAGAGGCCACATCTGCTGGACTGCTTGAAGTATTTATATACCTCCATTGAGATGCTTGTGAGAATTTAAGAATGTCTGTAACTCTGTCCGCAATGAAGATCTAGAAACTGTAAGTTTCATTCTTGATATACTGTTGGCCCTTCTTATCCGCGAGGGATTGGTTCTAGGACCCCTTGCAGATACCAAAAAACGCGGATGCTCAAGTCCCTTATTTAACCTGTCAGTGTGGTGGACTTTAGGACTCAGTGGAACCCCGGGCCTTATTTAACTGTTCTCAGAGCGGTGGTCTTTAGGACCTGGCGGAGCTCTGAATCCACAGTGTTTCTGTTCACGAAAATAATCACAATCACGATTGAAAATAAAGTGGAAATAATAAAGTGATTGGAAAGAGGTGAAACGCAATCAGTCATTGGAAAAGCGTTAGGCTACATTCGGTCAACAATCGGAACAATTTTAAAGGATAAAGTGAGGAAGGCCCTGCCCCGACGAAAGCTACAATTATTACTAAGCAATGCAGTGGTTTAATTATTGAAATACATACATTTCTTAAGTGTTTTATATGTATAGAAAGGTAAAATATATACTATTTTCTAAGACAAACGTTTGACTAACTGACGCTAAATAATACTGGATGTAGCTCTTCCGACTTACTTAGTAAGAGAACTTCTGATTTTTTTCGATCCCAATCCACGAAAACCTAGGCACTTTAAATGCTTTAAATCAACTCTACATTACTTATAATACCTAATACAATGTAAATGCTATGTAAATAGTTGTTATACTGCATTGTTTAGGGAATAATGACAAGGAAAAAAGTCTGTACACGCTCGAAGAACGAGTGCTGGAAGAGCACTTTTGGGTTTTTTCAATTCGCAGTTGGTTGAATTCGCACATGTGGAACCTGCGGATAAGGAGGGCGGACAGTACTTCATTCTGCACAGAAGTACTATCAGTCCAATACACTAACTCTTGAAGCTGCTCATGCAACTCCTTCCTCCACAATGTACCCATACAGCTTGCCATCATAGCAGTGTTGAGCTCAATATGGCGGACGGAAACTGACTTCAATGTAGCTACCCTAGATTTTCCCCATGATAAAAGCACTATGCACATGAGCGTGTGTGTTGTGCAACACTACTCCACAGCCATCTTCACTTGTGTCCTTAAAGAGGTGGAACTGTGCAGCAGTAACTTCTCCAAAATCCAGGGGTTTCAAACATCTAACAACCTTGCAGTCTTCCAACTGGCAGGCAGAGTTCTTCCACTTAGCTTGTCAACTCATGAGCAACTACTGCTTGTCTAGTGTCACCCCAGGCAAGCCTTTTCTTACATAGATCTTGTAGGATCTTCTTAGCGGATAGCACTATCTGACTCAAGATTCTTAAAGGATCATAGATGGAACTAATTGTGGAGAGGATCCCTTTCTGGTGAGTGGTCTATTCTGGATTGTGACCTTAAACTTTACCTTGAAAGTATCAGACTGAATGTGCCATTGCACACCCAGTACTCTCTCTACTGAAGGTAAATCCTTCATGACCTTCACTGTTTGCTCTTCTGGTATCACAGTTAGTACACTTTGTCTGTTCCTTCTCCACTTTGTAAGTCGAAAGATTTTTCTAGCACAAATGGACTCAAGGTCATGATAGACAGCCACTGCTTTTTCCTCGGAAGACAATGACACAAGGCTGTCATCAACATAGAAATAATGCAAAACCTCATCCACTGTCTCACAACTGAACTGTTCTTCACTTCCTTCAGCTCATTTTGTAAGAGTGAAGTTGACGCAGCTCAGTGATGAAGCTGCTCCAGAGATGAACCACCATTCCACAGTTCGCCATATCTTGGCTGAGGTCACATTCAGGCCACCAGAGAAACCTCAGCAGATCTGCATCTTCAGCTGATACTTTAACCTGATTTAGCATTGATTCAATGTCTGCCATGATCACCACTGGTTCTTTTCTGAATTTGGTTATGACTCCATTTAGTAAGCTAGTAAGATCTAGACCCTGTAAAATCACAGCATTAAGTGATATTCCCTGAAAAGTCACTCCACAGATAAACACTATGATGTGGAATATACCAGACTTTCCCACCATGCTATTAGATCCTTTGCTGGCATTTTTTCAGCATTACCTGTGGAGATGGCATTTTTCATGAAATCTGTATGGTCAGTGTGAAATGACTTCCTTCTTAAACCTCTTCCGTAGATTTACTGCACGCTATTCAGCAAACTGCCTATTAATTGGCATGTTATTATTCTGCTTTCTCAGAGGTAAACCATTCTGGTAGTGGCCATTCACAAGTTCTACAGAATTTGCAACCAGCTCCATGAACTTGTGATCTTCTCTTGACAAACCAGGTTGACTGCATTCAGGGAAATCTGTCTTGAATTGCTGCTACCAAAGCTCATCCAAATACAAAGTAGAAATCTTGTTAACTGTCAGTTCTGACCAAGTGTAGTCTCTTCCACCACCATAGTCTCCTTTTAATGGTCCATAAACAGTCCAACTCAGCATTGTTCTGAAAATATAGGATCCATCATTAACACTGCGAATAACCTGCAATGGCTCCAATACCTTGGGCACATTTGTCCCTCTCAGCAACTCAATTTCTGGCAAATGAATATGCTTCAGGTCAGACCATTCCTGAAGATCCCTCTGACAAAGAATATTCCCTTTGTGGATAGGCATACTTCCCTGGGTATAGATGTTAGGCAGTTCATAGTAGTTTTCACTATCTAAGCCAGCCACTTCCAATCCTGAAACGATATAGCAACTCATAACCTGCCCTTGGTGCATAAGAGAATGCATGTTCTTTTTCCTGTTAGGTTGAGCTTGTTCATGAAGCCCACTGTGTAGAATATTGCTGTACTTCCTTGACCTGGAAAAGCATAAGCAACCACTGTTTTGTTATTCTTCTTAGACTTCACTTATACTGGAACTATGGGAAGTTTACAATCATGAATTCCAGCCCCTACAAGGCCATTAGATGCCAGGTCACTATACATGGCTGTGTCTGATTCTTCTGCTGCCTGTTTTGATACTGCACCCTTTTCATTAGAGTGATATGAAGTATGCTGGGATACTTGCTACTGTATATTTTGTATGAAAGATGCTTCCTGCAATTATTGAAGGAAAAACATGCACTGGAGAGCAAGAGCTGTTCCTCTTGGATTAGCTATGGAAAAGGTAGGAACAGTTTAAGTTAGAGAAAGAAGTATACCACAAGTTAATGTGCTAAGGGCTTCAAGCATGGCAAGTGCTCAAAGTGAACATGCAGAACAGTCCCATGGTCTGAGTTGCTATATTGAAAAGGCACAAAGAAATACAAAAACACCCAAAGTCAATGTAGATAGATAGATAGATACTTTATTCATCCCCATGGGGAAATTCAACTTTTTTTTTCCAATGTCCCATACACTTGTTGTAGCAAAACTAATTACATACAATACTTAACTCAGTAAAAAATATGATATGCATCTAAATCACTATCTCAAAAAGCATTAATAATAGCTTTTAAAAAGTTCTTAAGTCCTGGTGGTTGAATTGTAAAGCCTAATGGCATTGGGGAGTATTGATCTCTTCATCCTGTCTGAGGAGCATTGCATCGATAGTAACCTGTCGCTGAAACTGCTTCTCTGTCTCTGGATGGTGCTATGTAGAGGATGTTCAGAGTTTTCCATAATTGACCGTAGACTACTCAGCGCCCTTCGCTCAGCTACCGATGTTAAACTCTCCAGTACTTTGCCCACGACAGAGCCCTCCTTCCTTACCAGCTTATTAAGATGTGAGGCGTCCCTCTTCTTAATGCTTCCTCCCCAACACGCCACCACAAAGAAGAGGGCGCTCTCCACAACTGACCTATAGAACATCTTCAGCATCTCACTACAGACATTGAATGACGCCAACCTTCTAAGGAAGTACAGTCGACTCTGTGCCTTCCTGCACAAGGCATCTGTGTTGGCAGTCCAGTCTAGCTTCTCGTCTAACTGTACTCCCAGATACTTGTAGGTCTTAACCTGCTCCACACATTCTCCATTAATGATCACTGGCTCCATATGAGGCCTAGATCTCCTAAAGTCCACCACCATCTCCTTGGTCTTGGTGATATTGAGACGCAGGTAGTTTGAGTTGCACCATATCACAAAGTCCTGTATCAGTTTCCTATACTCCTCCTCCTGTCCATTCCTGACACACCCCACTATGGCCGTGTCATCAGCAAACTTCTGCACATGGCAGGACTCCGAGTTATATTGGAAGTCTGATGTGTACAGGGTGAACAGGACCGGAGAGAGTACAGTTCCCTGCGGCGCTCCTGTGCTGCTGACCACCATGTCAGACCTACAGTCTCCCAACCGCACATACTGAGGTCTATCTGTCAAGTAGTCCACTATCCAATCCACCATGTGAGAGTCTACTCCCATCTCCGTTAGTTTGTGCCTTAAGATCTTGGGCTGGATGGTGTTAAAGGCACTAGAGAAGTCAAGGAATGTAATCCTCACAGCACAACTGACCCCATCTAGGTGAGAGAGTGATTTGTGCAGCAAATACGTGATAGCATCCTCCACTCCCACCTTCTCCTTATACGCAAACTGAAGAGGATCCTGGGCGTGCCTGGTTTGTGGCCTCAGATTCTGTATTATCAGCCGCTTCATCACGTGCAACGTCAAGGCAACAGGTCTGAAGTCATTCAACAACTTTGGTTGTGGTTTCTTCGGTACCGGGACAATACAGGATGTTTTCCACTGTCTGGGTACTCTTCTCTGCTCCAGGCTCATGTTGAAGATGCGCTGTAGTGGTTCTCCCAGCTCAGTCGCACAGGCCCTCAGTAATCGTGGGGAAACTCCATCCGGTCCAGCCGCCTTGCTGGTACAGATCTTCCTCAGTTGACCTTCCACCTGTGCAGCCGTAATCCTGGGCGTGGGCAAGGTCTCCTGTGAGTGGCTATTTTCCTGTGAGGGAAGTAAGCCTGGTGTGGATTTCTGCGGTGAGGATGAGATTGTGCTGTCGAACCTGTTGAAGAAGTTGTTCAGCTGGTTCGCTTTCTCCACATCTCCACTTATGTTCGCCCCCCGCTTTGCACCGCATCCGGTGATGATCTTTATCCCATCCCACACCTCCTTCATGCTTTTTTTCTGCAGCTTTTGTTCTAGCTTCCTCCTATACTGCTCCTTTGCCCCCCTTATCTGTACTCTGAGTTCCTTCTGAACTCTTTTAAGCTCCAACCGATCACCATCTTTAAAGGCCCTCTTCTTCTGGTTTAGGAGGCCTTTGATGTGACTAGTGATCCAGGGCTTATTATTGGGATAGCAGCGAACAGTTCTAACAGGGACAACGGCATCCACACAAAAGTTAATATAGTCATTTATTCATTCCTCAAGCGTCTGTGAAACATGAACAAGACCCTCAAGTGGTAGTTCAGTGTGCTTATTCTCTCAGCATGTTCTAATGAGGCACTCTGAACCTATGTCTCAAAGAGTTCATAGGGACAATCACTTACAGCATGGAAACACTCTTATTTTAGATGACAAAGGTCAAAATAGTACTATTGATATTATGAGGAAGCAAAATTAAATAACAACCTTATTGTATAATAGTAACACATTTCATCTTTCCCTAAAAGAGAGATACAAATCTTTGATGGAGATCCACTGCAATATCACACATTCACGAGGGCCTTTGAAAATGGTGTTTAAGTCAACTATAGTGACTGCCTCTATTTCCTTAAACAGTACATCAGAGGTTGCTGTAGAGAACTTGTCAGAAATTGCCAACCTGTTGATCCTAAGAAAGGATATGTGAAAGCTAAGGTTTTACTACAGGAACATTTTGTATTTGAACTGAAAATTGCATCCCCTTACATGCAAAAGGTTTTTTTTGGGTACAAATCAAATCTCAAAATGTGAAAACTCTTCAAGACTACACTTTTTCTTAAAGGCTGTTGCAATGCTATGAAAGAAGTGTAGTACTTGTATATGATGGACATACCTGCTAATATGTTGACTGTTGTAAAGAAAAGGGATAAATGAAGAACAGTGCTCTGTGAATTGCAAGAAAGGCACAACCATAATATTACTTTCACCAATCTTGCTGATTTTCTTGAAAGGTAAGTAAGGATTGTGACACACTCAGTGTTTGGGAATATACAGCATGCTCCATCACCTACTTTAAGCAAAAGTATGAACAAAACTATAAGGCTAAAGGAAGCAATTTTGCAACTACTGTAGCCACTGTGAGAAGTAAAGCTAAAACTGAACCTCGAACTAAGGGAAGGGAAATAGTCTCATCAGCCAAAAGAAGTTGTCTGTTCTGTGAGGGGAAGCATACACTGGATTCCAGATCATGGTGCTTATCACTACAGAAAAGGGAAATTTCATGTTATGTTTGACTGTGGAGCGATGTCTCAGAGGACATCGCAGGGGTGTCAAACTCATTTTAGGTCACGGGCCGGATTGAGCAAAATGCAGCTTCATGCGGGCCGGATCAGTCGGACGCGTGCGAACGCAGCTTTCGTTGCCTCCGTTTTTTCAGCCTGCTCTCATGTGTCTCAGTCTCTGCTATAACTACAAAGTGTTTCACTTTACAAATTCCGTTTCTTATGAAGAAGACTGCCGAGCAAGACTGCCGAATAAACACTAAAACCCCCGAAAACCTGGTACCTGAATAAACTCAGCATTAGCCATATCATACGCCATAGGCGCTTCGATTACTGGGGTCAGCTTTAATAGTATTTAGATATTATCTCGCGGGCCAAAGATAATTCCACCGCGGGCCGGATTTGGCCCGCGGGCCTTGAGTTTGACATATATGGTTTATATCTCTTGATGAAACATTGTTTCAATATCTGTCATGATCACCACTGGTTCTTTTCTGAGTCTGGTTATGACTCCAGTCAGTGAGCTAGTATGATCTGGTCCCTGTAGAACATATATGTCAAACTCAAGGACCGCGGGCCAAATCCGGCCCGCGGTGGAATTATCTTTGGCCCGCGAGATAATATCTAATTACTATTAAAGCTGGCCCCAGTAATCGAAGCGCCTATGGCGTATGATATGGCTAATGCTGAGTTTATTCAGGTACCAGGTTTTCAGGGTTTTTAGTGTTTATTCGGCAGTCTTCTTCATAAGAAACGGAATTTGTAAAGTGAAACACTTTGTAGTTATAGCAGAGACTGAGACACATGAGAGCAGGCTGAAAAAACGGAGGCAACGAAAGCTGCGTTCGCACGCGTCCGACTGATCCGGCCCGCATGAAGCTGCATTTTGCTCAATCCGGCCCGTGACCTAAAATGAGTTTGACACCCCTGTTGAACCAAACATGTTCTATGGAATTTCCTCCTACAGCTTAAGCTGTTCTTTCCTACTCCGTAGCTCCATAGTGATTAATTGTTCCACCGTGACATGTTTGCCTTTCAATAATACAACTAAATCAACCTCTGATTTAATGTGTGTAGAGGAGGTATTAGATACAGAGGATGCTCTGCCTGCGGCAGAACATACAGCACTGACATTTCATACACTGTCACTTGGGTCTACATCATCTTGTGGGTCCTCTGCTATCTGCATAGTCAAAACATGCCTTGGAATTTGAGAAACTTTGTCTTATGGAATGTGAGACACATATTCACTTGTTGCAGCAACATGACCTTCCAAACCGAGTTAGGGAACTGGAGCTGGATGAACTTCAGATCATTCATGAGGCAGAGGCAGAACTAAACAGGAGTTTCAGGGAGATAATCACCACTAAAAGTCAGGAGGCAGGTAGCTAGGTGACTGTCAGGAGAGGGAAGGGGAATAGACAGGAAGAGCAGAGCACCCCTGTGGCCATCCCATCAACAGTAAGTATGCCGTTTTGGATACTGTTGGTGGGGACGACCTACCAGAGACAAGTTGCAGTGGTCGTGTCTCTGGCACCGAGACTGGACCTTCAACTCAGAAGGGAAGGAAGGAAAAGAGGAGAGCAGTAGTGATAGGGGATTCAATAGTCAGGGGGACAGATAAGAGGTTCTGTGGGAGAGATCGAGAATCCCAGATGGTCTGTTGCCTCCCTGGTGCCAGGGTCTGCGATATCTCGGATCCAGTTCTCAGTATTCTCAAGAGGGTGGGTGAGCAGCGAAATGTCGTGGTCCATGTAGGGACCAATGACATGGCTAGGAAGAAGGAGGAGGTCCTGCAAAGAGAGTTTAGGGAGTTAGATGCAAAGTTGAAGGACAGGACCTCCAGGGTTGCAGTCTCAGGATTGCTACCACCATGTGCTAGTGAGGCTAGAAATAGGAAGATAATGCAACTAAATATAAGGCTAAAGAGTTGGTGCAGGAGGGAGGGCTTCATGTTTCGGGACAATTGGGCACTTTTCCAGGGAAGGTGGGACCTGTTCCGATGGGACGGGTTGGACCTGAACTGGAGGGGGACTAACATCCTTGCGGGAAGGTTTGCTAGTGCTACTCCGGGGGGTTTAAACTAGATTTGCAGGGGGAAGGGAACCAGAGTGTTAGAGCAGATAGTGAGGTGGAGGAGGATAAAGGTCATGCAAGAGCTTCAAGTATAGTGCACGGAGTAAAGCCAGATCTAACATATAAAGAGGCTTTGAGGAAAGAGAAGCAGAATAAAGGGTGTAAAGGTAGTAAGGTAGAAGGGTTAAAGTGTGTATACTTCAATGCAAGAAGCATCAGGAACAAAGGTGATGAATGGAGAGCTTGGATACATACATGGAATTATGCTGTAGTGGCCATTACAGAGACTTGGCTGGCACCAGTGCAGGAATGGATTCTCAATATTCCTGGATTTCAGTGCTTTAAAAGGGATGGGGGGGGGGGAGGAGAGGTGGCATTACTGGTCAGGGATACTATTATAGCTACAGAAAGGATGGGTATAATGTAGCACGATCCTCTTTCGAGTCAGTATGGGTGGAAGTCAGGAACAGGAAGGGAGCACTTATTCTATTGGGAGCATTCTATAGGCCCCCTGGTAGCAGCAGAGATACTGAGCAGATTGGGAGGCATATTTTGGAAAAGTGCAAAAATAACCGGATTGTTATCATGGGTGACTTCCCTAATATTGATTGGCACCTGATTGATTCCAATGGTTTAGACGGGGCACAGTTTGTTAAGTGTGTCCAGGATGGATTCCTGTCACAGTATGTTGACAGGCCGACTAGGAGGAATGCCATACTAGATCTAATATTAGGTAACGAACTGGGTCAGGTCACAGATCTCTCAGTGGATGAGCATTTGGGGGACAGTGACCACTGGTCCCTGGCCTTTAACATTATCATGGAAAAGGACTCAATCAGAGAGGACAGAAAAATTTTTAATTGGGAAAGGGCAAATTATGAGGCTATAAGGCTAGAACTTGCAGGTGTGAACTGGGATGATGTTTTTGCAGGGAAATGTACTATGGACATGTGGTCGATGTTTAGGGATCTCTAGCAGGATGTTAGGAATAAATTTGTCCCGGTGAGGAAGATAAAGATGGAAGAAGGCAGCATAGATGAGGTTTAGGAAGCAAGGATGAGATGGGTCTATTGAGGAATATAGGGGAGGAAGAAAAGAGCTTAAGAAGGGGCTGAGAAGAGCAAGAAGGGGGCATGAGAAGGCCTTGGCAAGTAGGGTAAAGGAAAACCCCAAGGCATTCTTCAATTATGTGAAAAACAAAAGGGTGACAGGTGTGAAGGTAGGACCGATTAGAGATAAAGGTTTGGCAGATGTGTCTGGAGGCTGTGGAAGTGAGCAAGGTCCTCAATGAGTACTTTCTCTTCAATATTCACCAATGAGAGGGAACTTGATGACAGTGAGGACAATATGAGTGAGGTTGATGTTCTGGAGCATGATGATATTAAGGGAGAAGAGTTGGAGTTGTTAAAATACATTAGGACGAATAAGTCCCTGGGGCCTGACGGAATATTTCCCATGCTGCTCATCGAGATGAGGGAAGAGACTGTTGACCCTCTGGCTAGGATCTTTATGTCCTCGTTGTCCACGGGAATGGTACCGGAGGATTGGAGGGAGGCGAATGTTGTCCCCTTGTTCAAAAAACGTAGTAGGGACAGTCCGGGTAATTATAGACCAGTGAGCCTTATGTCTGTGGTGGGAAAGCTGTTGGAAAAGATTCTTAGAAATAGGATCTATGGGCATTTAGAGAATCATGGTCTGAACAGGGTCAGTCAGCATGGCTTTGTGAAGGGCAGACCGTGTCTAAAAAACCTGATAGAGTTCTTTGAGGAGGTGACCAGGCATATAGATGAGGATAGTGCAGTGGATGTGATTTACATGGATTTTAGTAAGGCATTTGACAAGGTTCCACACGGTAGGCTTATTCAGTAAGTCAGAAGGCATGGAATCCAGGGAAGGTTGGCCAGGTGGATTCAGAATTGGCTTGGCTGCAGAAAGCAGAGGGTCATGGTGGAGGGAATACATTCAGATTGGAGGGTTTTGACTGGTGGTGTCCCAAAAGGATCAGTTCTGGGACCTCTACTTTTCGTGATTTTTATTAACAACCTGGATGTGGGCGTAGAAGGGTGGGTTGGCAAGTTTGCAAACGACACAAAGGTTGGTGGTGTTGTGGACAGTGTAGTGGATTGTCAAAGATTTCAGGGAGACATTGATAGAATGCAGAAGTGGGCTGAGAAGTGGCAGATGGAGTTCAACCCGGAGAAGTGTGAGGTGGTACACTTTGGAAGGACAAACTTCAAGCCAGAGTACAAAGTGTTAGGTTCCCCGTAACTGGGTGACTTACCAGCAAAGATAGAGAGGTCCGCTGAAGTCTGATGGTACTATTTTCAAATGTTTTTTATTTATAAAGGGGCACAACCGTATGGTTAATACAAAACATTCAGATCATATACGTCGTCAATACTCAATCTAAAGTACAGGTATAGTAATAATCAATCAGAACTAAGCTCTATCATTGTCTGGGGGATAATACTGAGTCCACTGGAAATATAAAAGTCACTCAGAAATCTGCAGGCTTTTCCGTTTGGGAACCGCTGGCATTTCACGTGTTGGAGAGAGAGATTGGTAAGAGAAAAGGAACACTTGTCCGTTGTCTTTGTGAAGCAAATCCCTGTTGTTAGTTAAAAACGGTTTTTCCTTTGGTTTCAGCCACAGACTCCCGATCCGGAATCTAACGCACGTGGCTTCCTTCAAAATGGCTTCCCGCTCCGACGGGAAGCACTATCGTGTCTTCTTAGCGTGTCTCCTTGGTGCGTCTGAGGGGCCGCCTCGGCAGCCCACCTTTTTTCGGGACTTGCAGGGTTGTAGCTGTCAATCGGTGGGGTGAGGCAATCTCTCCTCATCTCCCAGCCCACGTTGCCCTGAGGGTTTGCACGTAACCCAGTCCCCATTCCACAAAGGTGTCTCCAGGAGACAATGGCCATGTCTGTGGCTTTTGTCTGGCTGAGAGGCCAGACCACATTCCAAACCTTAAGGCTTCTCTCTTATTTTCCTGAGTCCAATTCAGCACGTCGCTCTCTCTCTTGGGTCATTGACCCCCCCTTCACTAGGGCTCTTGCGATTCTCACAAAGGAGGGGGCTGGGGTCATAACAAAAGTAAATGGTAAGGATACTTGGGAGTGTGGAGGAGCAGAGGGATCTGGGGGTACATGTACACAGATCCCTGAAAGTTGCCTCACAGGTACATAGGGTAGTTAAGAAAGCTTATGGGATGTTAGCTTTCATAAGTCGAGGAATAGAGTTAAAGAGTCGTGAGGTAATGATGTAGCTCCATAAACCTCTGGATAGGCCACACTTGGAGTACTGTGTCCAGTTCTGGTCGCCTCACTATAGGAAGGATGTGGAAGCATTGGAAAGGGTACAGAGGAGATTTACTAGGATGCATTATGATCAGAGATTAAGGGAGCTAGGGCTTTACTCTTTGGAGAGAAGGAGGAGGGGAGGAAACATGATAGAGGTATACAAGATATTAAGAGGAATAGATAGAGTGGACAGCCAGTGCCTCTTCCCCAGGGCACCAATACAAGAGGACATGGCTTTAAGGTAAGGGGTGGGAAGTTCAAGGGGGATATTAAAGGAAGGGTTTTTACTCAGAGAGTGGTTGTTGCGTGGAATGCACTGCCTGAGTCAGTGGTGGAGGCAGATACACTAGTGAAATTTAAGAGACTACTTTACAGGCATATGGAGAAATTTAAGGGCGGGGGTATATGGGAAGCAGGGTTTAAGGGTCGGCACAACATTGTGGGCCGAAGGGCCTGTACTGTACTGTTCTGTGTTCTATAACATGCTTGGTTCAACCAATGCTTCACATCACCTATAAATGCACTACTATAGCCATCAATGTTTGTAAAACAATAGTCCTTTTTTTCTTGCTTGGCCTTGGGAATTATGAGATTAGCATGGGATATTGTTTAGCAACACCTTTACAGAGGTTAGTCAAAGCCTGAGTACAAGATTGCACTTATAAGACATTTTCTTTAATCTTTATAAGATCATTAAGTAATCCATAATATTTAATCTTCAATTTTGCTCACATTTGTTTCACATTCCTTTTAAAGACTTTCAATTAGATTAGCCTTTGCTTTATCTTTTCTCTTTTGTAAGCCCCAGCTGCAGGGTAATTGGCATAATTTTGATACACTCATGTTACTTTCTCTAGCTAACTCTTTGTTCATCCACATCACCTGCAATATTTGATTCAATAAACTGTCCATGTATCCACAGTAATCTAGCGGGCCAATAAGGTCCCAATTAGCAGTCAACAAAATAAATACTGTCCATGGCTCAAGCGCTCTCCACTAGCCTAATCAACTAACTAACCTCAAACGTGACCAGACTGAACAAACAGCCTTCAATTGAAATATTGGCAACCAGAATATTTCAGCACTTAAATGAAACAAAGTGACGAACTCTCAGGCAAACACCACGCTCAAGCAATGGTCCCCAATGGATAGGAAGCACTGACTATTCAAAACTGTATTCAAATTACAAATGCACAGCATCAATCAACAAAAGGTCATTTACTTGCAGCAAGCTGATCAAGTTTTGCCAACATGTCCAAGGAATCCTCTGCCTCAGACTGGTGCTCGTTGGGTATAACTATTTTTTAGTTGACAAAATACAGTGATTACTTTAAAACAAACCAAAACCACTGAGAGACTGAGCCAGGAGATCAACACTGTATGACACATTTCCAAATAATGCAGTTCCAGAGTCAAAAAACGTACTTTCGATCCTTTATTACGAAACCAGCAAAGGCAAACAAAAAATAACTAACAAAACTAAATTAGCGATATAGCGACTTTAGCATTCAAATCAGCATAAATAAGCTTCAAATTAGTGATAACAGAATTAGCGGTCAACAAAAAAATATCTTTCTCCGTAGCTCAACCCTTCTCCACAAAACTAAACAATTAAATAACCATAAGTGAGAATATGTAACTATAATCATTTAGTCATTTGCTTCTACCACTCTCCAATCCACATGCCACAATATACAATACAGACAGAAAATTGATTCATGGCATTAACTGGCAGAAAATAGATGCATGGCTTCTACACTGCCTCCCAGTGATATTTAGAGCCCCCTTTCTGCCCTGCACTCTTTCTTCTCCTGAAGTGCCTCAACATTTTCAGTGCTCTTTACATACTATTTCCCTTATCAAGCCCTCGATATCCCTTGACACCTAGGGTTCCCTGGACTTGCCATCCTCACTCTCAACCCTGGCTCTGGACTCCTGCTGTTTCACTTTTAAAATAATCCCAACTTCCTAAATGTAATATACAGTACATTTGCTAAGATATTGAGATTTGCCTTCCTACAATTCAGACACCTAATTTCTGGACTTTTCATAATTACTTTGAAATTTAACAAGTTAGTACATAGTCAAACCATGCACACCTCAAGGATACGTAATTAGCCCACTGCTCTTTTCTCTCTACTCCCATGACTGTGGCTGGGCACAGCTCAAACACCAGCTACAAATTGACTGATGACACTACTGTTGTTGGCAGAATCTCAGACAGTGACAAGGCGGTAAACAGGAGTGAGATAGATCGGCTGATTGAGTGGTGTTGCAACAACAATCTTGCACTCAACATCTGCAAGATCCAAGGGATTGATTGTAGACTTCAGGAAGGGAAGTCTGGAAAACACATACCAGTCTCCACTTAGGAAGGGTCAGCGATGGAAAGCTCAAAAGTTCAAAGTTCAAAGTAAATTTATTATCATAGCATATATATGTCACCACATCAAACTCTGAGATTCATTTGCTTGCAGACATTCTCAAAAAATCCAATAACCATAATAGAATTAATGACAGACCGCACCAACAGGGCAGACAACCAGAGTGCAAAAGACAATCTGTGCAAATACTAAAAGAAAGACAAAAATAACAATAAACAATAAAAATAAAGAACATGAGATTTCGAAAGGGATTGGCAGCATCAAATTCCTGGGTGTCAACATCCCACAGGATCCATACCGGGCCTATTAATGCAATCACAAAGAAGTCACCCCAGCAGGCATACTTCATTAGGAATTTGAGGTTTCGTTTGTCACTGAAGATTCTAGAAAAGTTCTACAGATGAACAGTGGAGAGCATTCCAACTGGTTACATCACTGCATGCTATGGAGGCTCCAACGTGCAAGATTGAAACAGTCTGTAGAGGGTTGTAGACTCAGCTAAGCTCCATTACAGCACAATTCTCCCTGCTATCTTGGACATCTTCAATGGGTGGTGCCTAAAGAAGGTGGCATCCATAATTAAGAACCACCCCCAACGTGGGACATCCCTTCTTTTTATTACTACCATTGGGAGGGAGATACAGAAGTCTAAAGACTCACACTCAATGTTTTAGGAACAGTTTCTTCCCTTCCACTATCAGATTTCTGAATCGTTCACGAGCCCATGAACATTATCTCATTATTCCTCTTTTGTACTATTTATTGTAACATAGTAATTTTATGTTGTGCACTGTACTGTTATTACTGCCACAAAGCAAAAAAAAAGTCAGATTCAGATTCATTTATCACATGTATATGGAAATATACAGTGAAATGTGCTCTTTGTGTTAGCAATCAACACACCTGGGGATGTACTGGAGGCAGCCTGTAATTCTACACATTCTGGCGCCAACATAACATGCCCATAATGCTCAGCAGAACAACAAAAAACACAATAAGCAACAAAATAACAACAGCAAAACAAGCCCCTTTCATCTGTCCCACCCACCCACACACAGGGATAGTACTCCAACTCCAGGACAGGCCTCTGGGCCTCCAGTTTTCAGCTTTGACTTCTGGACTTTTGATCAATCTTTGGGCATATAGAATCTATATGAACCACTGGAATAGCTGATAGTGGGACCCTGAACACCAGGCTCAAACTCTGTGCTTGTTGACTAACCTTCCTGCCTCCTATTCGCACCAGCATCCAATCCCAAGACCCATCAACCTAGAACAGAGTGAAGTCTACGGATGTCCGTTGTCACCCATCCATATTGTTGGCCTTCAAGTGCAAAGCAGAGGCCTAGACACCAGATTTCTTTCGACCCATGTCCACATCGCTGGCCTTCAAGTTCAGAATGGAGACCTGGACTCTGGATGTCCTTTGTCACCTGGCCATGTTTCTGGACTTTAAATGCAGAGAATAGAGGCCTAGACTCTGAACTGACTTCTAACTCCTCTACATCACTGTCCCTAAACCCTAAACTGACCTCTAACTCACTTCTCTGTCCCCAAAACCATCTCCAAGAACCCTACAAATAAATTTCACAGCATAGGTCAATGATAATAAACTTGATTCAGATCATAGTCACTATCTTCACAGTGCTCAACAATTAACAATTCATTCATTTACCCAGTTTCACTCCTTAGAATTAGGTCAAGTACTGTTCCATGCCTATTGACATATTGGCACAAAAAGCTCTCCTAAATACATTTTAAAATTTCAGCCCATCTAGTTCCTTCATCTGCCATGCTTCCAAATAGCAAATCTACAAGTTTTCAGTTATATTGGTAACAATCGCCATTGTATCTACATCTACACACTTCAGCTGATATTAGTGATCCCAGTTCCTATTTCCTCTAGAAATTCACTTGTTCAAATCTGAAGGGTTTAATTCATAAAGCAATTGTAATAATGGTTCAAACTATATTTTACCTTCGACATCTGGGTGAAGTCAGCAAAACCTCCACTCCCAAAGGCACTGGTTCCAAAAGGATCCAACGTCCCAAAAGGATCTGTAAACAGGTTAAGAAATGTGTTACTGATCACAAATATCATTTCAATTTTATACTCGTGTAATGTTTCTGCAATTGAAGACATTTAAAAGGAAAAATCATTTTAAAATAAATACTTAGTATCTCAGCATTTTCTTTTTTTGTAATTTATTTTTTATTGAAGTTCATCATCAAACAAATATTTCCATAAGATGTATTTCAGACATTGTACATATATATCATATAATCATATATATCACAAATCTCCACAAAGTATTTATCTGAGGTATACACTTACAGAAAAAAGTGGAAAGAAAAAACAAGCAAAAGGAAAGAACTATGTACAAGTAGGGAGTGATCTTTTTTTTTACAACAGATTCATTGATTTGTGAGAATAAAATCAGGCCTATGAGGCATTATGTAGTTAAATCATTTTTCCCAGTATGAATCAAATTGTTCCAGCTTATGGTTAACAGATGCTGTTATCTTCTCCATTTTGTAAATGTCCATTGTAATTTCCATCCATGTATTTAAAGTTGGGCTCTCCTGTGATAACCATTTCCTAGTAAGAGTCTTTTTACCAGCTACCACCAGTATATTCATTAAATATTTCTCTCTTTTCAACCATTCTTGAGTTATATATCCAAAATATATGGTCTTACTCTCTAAGGGTATTTCACATTTAAACATGTCTTGTAGAGCATTGTGTATCCCACTCCAAAAGTTTTTGATAACAGGGCAGTCCCAAAAAATATGATAATAATTTGCATTTTGATTTCCACAATTTCTCCAGCAAACAGGGAGGTTACTATCATAATGGGATTTCTGAGAGGGTGTAATAAAATATCTTATCAAGTTTTTCCATCCAAACTCCCTCCATTTCTGGGAACTGGTACACTTCCATAGATACCTCCATATTGTTGTCCATTCTTCCTCAGATATAATTATCCCTCCTTCCTTCTCCCATTTTGTTTTAATGTAGGAAGTCGAATGTATTTTAAGACTTGACAACCCCTTATACATGCTTGAAATGATTCTACTACCATTATCTGAATTGTATGCTTTTCTAAAGAGCTCTATCAAGCATGTATTTGCCTTGGTTACATTTTTAAGCATCTTATTAACATATTGTCACATCTGTAAATACCGATAAAAATCTTGTTTTTCTAATAAGTGTTTCTCTTTAAGCATTTCAAAACTAAACAGTATTCCTTCTTTCATTATGTTGCAAAGAACAGTTATTCCTTTAGCTGTCCAGTCCTCAAATCTAGCGTCCAATTTATTTGGTGTAAAATCCGAGTCATATGCACACCATTTAAGAATTGCAATATCTCCCTCTAGATTATATTCTTTTATAGTAGTTTTCCATAATTTAAGAGTCAATTTCACCCATGGGTTATCAATAGTATTTATGTACCTTTGCAGGTTGTTATCAGCCAAAATTGCTTGTATGGGGATGGGAAGTACCCGCTCCTCAATGTTTTTCCATTGAGCGTCATATGATGGGTTACACCAACATATCACAGCTCCCAACTGTACTGCAAAATAATAATCTCTAAGAGAAGGTAGGCCCCATCCCCCCTTTTCCTTTGCTAATTGCAAAGTTTTGAGACAAACTCTAGGCCTTTTACCCTGCCAAATATACCTTGATAGCATCTTGGTCCATTCATTGAATTGATTTTGATTAATCTCTATTGGTAGGGTCTGAAAGAGATATAACAGTCTGGGCAGTATATTCATTTTAATAGACTCAATCCTTGAACTGAGACTGAAAAAAGGAATCAGGATCCATCTTGCCACATTTTCCTTAATTTTTTTATATAAAGGCTAATAATTACATTCTGATAATTTTGCCAAATCTTTTGGCATAATGATGCCCAAATATTTGAAAGACTCTGTGTGCCATGCCCAGGGCTATCGACTTTCAATTTCTCTTGGTGGGCTATAGTAATATGAAAGTAATTGGGTTTTATCTATGTTGATCTTGTATCCTGATAATTGACCATATTGTTCAAAGGATTGCATTAATTTAGGTAAAGAGTATGTTGGTTGCCCTAGATAGATCAAAATGTCATCTGCATAACAAGCCAATTTATGCTCTGTCCCTTTAATAGTAATTCCCCTGGTATCTTCATTTTGTCTGATGTATTGAGCTAATGGTTCTAGATATAACGCGAAGAGTAGTGGTGACCATGCACAACCCTGTCTCATGCCCCTTTCTAGGGTAAGACTGTTTGATAAATATCCATTGATTTTAATCCTAGCAGTAGGATTGTCATATAGTGTCTGTATAGTTTTAATAATTGTCTTGGAAACCAAATCTATGTAAAACTCTGTAAAGAAAATTCCAATTAACCAAATCAAATGCTTTTTCAGTGTCCACGCTTATCAGTATTGCTTCGATTTAATTTTTTTGTATATGATCCATAATGTGTAGTGTCCTTCGTATATTGTCTTGAGTCTGGCGTTGTCGTATAAAACCTTTTTGATCATTACGTATCAGTATGGGTAGAAACTCCTCTAATTCTTCGGCCACGATGGAGGTAAATAACCTATAAACTACATTAAGAACAGATATTAGTCTAAATGACCCGCATTCCATTTTATCCTTGCCTTCTTTCGGTATAGCTGAGATTATCGCTTCCTTCCAACTGGGTGGCATTTGCCTCTTTTTTAGAGCCCAGTTCAGTGTGGGGAATAAAACAGGAATTAACTCGTTTTAAAATTCTTTGTACCACTCTGCCATATACCCATCTGATCCTGGTGACTTGCTTAATTTAAGCCTACTAATTGCAGCTTTTAATTCAACTTCAGTTATGTCAGCAGTCATCCTTCTATTTTGTCCTTCGCTTAAAGTGGGTAACTCTAGAGAATTCAAGAAGGTGTCAATTTGGGTTATACTTCCCCCAGGAACTTTGGAATATAGAGTTTTGTAAAACATTTCAAAAGCTTCTTGAATTTCACTTAGCTTATTTTTTATTATTTTCGTTCTTGGGTCCCTAATTCTATGAAATGTATTTTCTGCTATCTTTTTTTTTTCAGTTTCCACGCCAGTATTTTCATAGATTTCAATCCACTTTCATAATGTCTCTGTTTCAGAAACATTAAGTTTTTCCTGGTTTCTTGCGTAGCCAAATTACTTATTTCATTCCTAATTCTTTTAATTTCCCCTAATGTATCCTGTGCCAAATTCAATCTGTGTCTTTTCTCTAGTTCCATCAGCCTATTTTGTAATTCCTCTAATGTTTTATTCCTTATTTTTTTCTTATATGAAGATATCGCTATAATTTTCCCTCTTAAGACCGCCTTCAGAGTATCCCATAAAATGGGAGGTGAAACCTCTCCATTATCATTAAATTCTAAGTACAGACCAATTTCTTTTTTAATTTGTTCCTTAGAGTACGGATCATTGAGTAGAATTGAATTTAGTTTCCAAATAGTATTCTTTGGTTGTAGGTCAAAATCAACAGATAAATATATAGGTGCATGGTCACTTACATCTATTATCCCAATTCCACAGGTGTTTATTTTGTCTTTGTCTTTTCCAAATGTTATGAAATAGTCTATTCTTGTATATACAGAATGGGGAGCAAAATAATGAGTGTAATCCCTTCTGTCAGGGAAAAGGTCCCTCCATATATCAATTAAACCAACATCCTCAAAAAGTGTATTGACTTTCTTATGTAAAGATTTTGTTTCATAGGTTTTTCTATTGGAAGAGTCTAAGTTTGGTTGTAATTGTAAATTTAAGTCTCCCCCACATATCAGGAGACCTTCTGTTTCCGTTACCATAGTATCAGTAATTTTCTGAAAGAAACCAATATCACTTCCCGGGGGTGCGTATATATTCAATAGAGTAACTGAATTGCCATCTATATTCCCCCTTACCAGAATATATCTGCCCTCTTTATCTCCCATTTCGAATACTTTTTCAAAATTTAGCCGACTTGAGATAAGAATAGCAACTCCTCTCCTATGTCCTGGTTTATATGAGGAGAAAAACAGATTAAGTGAAGCCCATTCTCTTTATTTTTTTATGCTCATTATCACTTAAATGAGTTTCCTGTAGATATACTACATGGGCTTGTTCTTTTTTCATTTTGGATAAAATTCTCTTACGTTTGATTGGATCTAATAGCCCATTGACAGTAAAAGAAATGAATTTTACCTTGTCCTTAGCCATCTGTATTTATCTGTCAATGTATCATTGAAATTAGAATAAAACTTAATCGATCAACTCCCTGAACAAATAAGAACCAAGAAATGCAAATAATAACAAAAACGGCAATGAACATGAGATTCCAAGGCTGAGGTCTCTAGTAGATGACCCTGCGTTGAGCAAGAGGAAATGTCTAGCTGTGGGGGATAACCCCTCCTACTTGTGAGTTGAGGGCCCCCATTGCAGTATTCAGAAAAGTCAGTGAACAAATCCATTACACAGAAAAGATTTCCCTGTGTACTCCTCCTATATATACACATACATACATACACATATATGCACACATATATATATTCTCATTTTGGTGGGGGGAAAAAGGAGTAAGTGAGCGAATAAAGAATAACAACTAAGTAATATAAAATCCACATTATAATAAGTATTTCTCGAGATAGGTATATCACCGTGTACTTTTGCTTCCGTTTAGCTTCTCAGCATTTTTAAAGTTAGCCAAACCTTATGGCTCTTCTGAAAGGGGTGAGGACTGTCTTTGGGAAACTCCCAGTCTCTTCCTGATATGTTTCTCTTGGCTTCCTCCTGTCTCCTGCCTTCTCGATTCTCGCACTATTTCCCAAGCTGAGCGAGACAATTTCTCAGCCAGGCTTTCTTTCGTTTTGGTCATGCTGACGGGCAACCCTTTGGCCTTCATGTCTGTAGTCACCTCTTCCACTGTCTGGTACAACCGCGTCCCGCTGTCATAAAACACTCGAAGTTTAGCAGGGTACTGAGTTTGAAATCTAATCTTATTTTGCTTTAATATTCGCTTTACTTCGGAGTATTCTTTGCGTTTCTGGAGGACCGTGGGGGAGTAATCTTGGTCGAAATATATTAATTTATCCTCTAAAAACACTCTCTTCTTACCCCAAGCCCTTCGTAGAAACTCCGCCTTGTTGCTGTATCAAAGGAATTTAATTATTATTGCGTGTGGGTTTCTATCCTGGGTAGGTTTTGGGACTAACGCGCGGTGGGCTCTTTCGACTTCCAGCTTCATAGCCGGGGAAAGATCCAGCGCGTCCCGCAATAACTTTTTGACAAACTCCGTCATAGACGAGCTCTCCGCTCCTTCAGGAGCATTGTAAATTCTGATAATTTTCTGCCGTGATCTTCCCTCCAGGTCAAGCAGTTTACCCTCTTGGTGATGTATTATTTTTATTGTCTTGCTGAGTATCCATTCCACGGTTTGAACGCGATCTTTCACCTTCTCAATGCGAGTCTCTGCCACCGCTATTTTTTGATTAACGCTGGCGAGTTCTGCCTTAATATCACGGAGCTGCTGCTTTATATCTTTCTGGGCCTCCATTATTTCTTTCAGGATTTTGAAGACATTCGCCGCTTCGCCTGAACGAAGCCCAGCAGCCGCCTCACTAGCTCGCGGTCGGGTAGGAGAGCCGCTCGCTGCACTCCTCTCGGACGCAAGCTCCGCAGTGTTGCTTTTTTTATTTCCATTTCTTTTCCCCATTCTTGCCCCTCTTTTCAGTTCAAATATTTTTTGAAAAATATTATATTTGATGAGTTATCGGCGCTTAATATCCATTTTTCCGGAGGAACTAGTGACTTAAGCTGCCATTCTCGACGATGACGTCACCGGAAACCTCGTATCTCAGCATTTTCTACTTACCATAAGCAGGAATACAAGGCAAAATATTCCATAATAATGACTCAACCGCCTGGTAGAAGGTGTACTAGATGTTGCCATTGTATTTAAAGCACAATAACCATCAGAGTGTGAATAAATTCTCAACTGGTGTTATTTAATGGCTTGTCCACAATTCAGTATTTTTTTAAGCAACAGTGTCAGTGTCATCAAAAACTTTCCACAACCTTGAAGCAAGGAGCTTCACTTTTTCTTGTGAAATATACTGCCAAAGACAGTAAAATCACACAACACATCAGAATAGGCTCTGGGCAACTACACCAATGCCCACAATTAAAATCAGGTTTTTCAAAAAACTTCAAAGTTTACCATGTTTGTTTTGTAAACAAAACTTTAAGTGAATCGCTGTAGTCATAGTTGCAATCAATAACCCAAGATGTGAACAGTAATATTAGTTTCCTGCACCAATACGCAGCCAGCACCTTAATTTGCTGACAAAACTACATTGATTGGCCTAATCTCAAATAATAATGAGGCAGCCTACAGAGAAGTCATCACTCTGACACAGTGGTGTCAAGAAAACAATCTCTCCCTTAATGTTGCAAAAACAAAGGAGCTGGTCGTGGACTACAGGAGGAATGGAGAACAGCTAAACCCTATTGATATCAATGGATCTAGGGCTGAGAGGGTGAACAGCTTTAAGTTCCTCGGCATACATATCACCAAGGACCTCATGTGATCTGTACATACTGGCTGTGTGGTGAAAAAAGCACAACAGGGCATCTTTCACCTCAGACGTTTGAAGAAATTTAGTATGGGCCCCCAAATCCTAAGAGCTTTCTACAGGGGCACAATTGAGAGCATCCTAACTGGCTGCATCATTTCCTGGTATGGGAACTGTACTTCCCTCAATCACAGGAGTCTGCATTGAGTGGTGCAGACAGCCCAGCGCATCTGTAGATGTGAACTTCCCACTATTTAAGACATTTACAAAGATAAATGTGTAAAATGGGCCCGAAGGATCATTGGGGACCCGACTCACCCCAACCACAAACTGTTCCAGCTGCTGCCATCTGGGAAATGGTACCACAGCTTAAAAGCCAGAACCAACAGGCTCCAGGACAGCTTCTTCCACGAGGCCATTAAACTGATTAATTCATGTTGATACAATTGTATTTCTATGATTTATTGACTGTCCTGTTGTACATGTATGTGAAGGATTTAAGTAATAAAGTCAATTCATTTCAATTCCATTAAGCTGCCAGGGATTGCATAAGCAGAAGAGGAGCTGCCGCCAAAGAGAACATGAAAAACATGTAACTGAATACACATTTAAAAAAAAATTATTTTCACTATAAAGTGCCTTCAATTCAGTAACAAGAGCTGCATTTTTACATTCCTTTCAGCACCATATAAATACACATCATAAGAACCTTAGAAACAGAATGATAGAGCCATTCAGCCACTCACATCTGCTCTTTAATTCCATAAGAACACAGTCTATTTACTCAGTGATACTTTCTTGCACTCATCCCAGATTCCCTTAATATCCAAAACTCAATCTATCTGTATTGAACATATTCAATGACGTACACTGTTCTCTAGGGTGGGAAATTACATAGATTCACTGATCTCCAAGGGAAAAAAACATGATTTTGAACTGCTGATGCATTCTTCCACCACAACCCAAACAGTGGAAACATCAACTCCATACATACACACTATATCAAACCCCAAGAATGTTTAAACATTTCATTTTGATCACATCTTCTAACTCTGTAGTACAGGTCTAGTCTGTTTCATCATTCCTCAATGTATAAACATCAACATCCCAGGAATTAATTTGGTAAATTTTCATTGCGCAATGAATCCTATAACAATGACAATGTACCTTGTTTTAGGTAGGATGTTCAGAAATTCAAAAAATTATATTCAAAGTGCAGTTTCACATAATTTGTGGAAAGACAAGATTCATACTGGCTATTTCAATGAAATTCTTCAGAACATTTGCTTTTCTAAATACTTACCGTACCTGTGTAAATGTACACTATACAATGGCACCTAGGTTTCTTTGTACATCAAGTCTTCCAATTTCTCACTGCTTAAAATAAGTCCTAGCCCACTTTTCTATTTCCACATTATAATTCAATTCACACATTTCCTTAGACTCCTCATGATAATAAGACCATAAGACTGACCATCCACTGAGTCTGCTCTGCCATTCCACCATAGTTGATTTATTATCCCTCACAAACCCATTCTCTCACCTTCTCTATATAACTTTTGATGTTCTGACTAATCAAGAGTCTATCAACTTCCGCTTAAAATATTCTCAATGACTTGGTCTCCACAGCATGGCAGTTATCTCCTGCCAGTCAGCCAATCTTTATCCATGTAATATGCAATCTTTCCTGTAATACCATGGGGCTTTTATCTTGTTAAGCTGTATCATGTGCAGCATCTTGTCAATGGACTTCTGAATATCCAAGTAAACACATCCACTGACTCTTCTTTGTCTATCCTGCCTGTTATTTCCTCAAAGAACTTTAACAGATTTGTCAGGCAAAATTTCCCTTAAAGAAACCATGCTGAATTTTGGCCATTTTATCGCATGCCTCCAAGTACCGAAAACCTCTTCTTTAATAATGGATATAAACGGCTTCCCAACCACTGGGATCAGGCTAACTGGCATATAATTTTCTTTCTTCTGCCTCCTTCCTTCTTAAAGAGTGGAGTCACATTTTCAATTTTTCAATCTTCCGTAACCACTCCAGAATCTAGTGATTCTTAAACGATCATTACTAATACCTCTACAACTATCTCTTCAGCTACCTCTTTCATAGCCATGAGGTGTAGTCCATCTGGTCCAGGTGACTTATCTACCTTCAGACCTTTCAGCTTCCCAAGCATCTTCTCCTTAAGAATAGCAACTACACCCACTTCTGCTCCCTAACACTTTTGAATTTCTAACATATTACTGATGGTTTCCACAGTGAAAACTTACACAAACCATTTATTTAGTTTGTCTTCCATTTCTTTCTCCCTCATTACTACCTCTCCAGTATAATTTTCCAGCAGTCTGATATCCACTCTCATCTCTCTTTTACTCTTTATATATCTAGAAGACTTTTGGTATCCTCTTTTATTATTGGCTAGCTTACCTTAATATTTTATCTTTTCTCTCTTATGACTTTTTCAATTGCCTTCTGTTGGTTTTTTAAAACTTCACAATCTAGTAACTTCCTACTAATTTATGATATATTATATACTCTCCGTTTTACTTTTATGCTGTCTTTGACTTCACTTGTCAGCCATTGTTGCCCCATCCTCTCTTTAGAATACTTCTTCATCTTTGGGACGTATCTATCCGGTGCCTTCCGAATTGTACCCAGAAACTCCAGCCAATGCTGTTCTGTCCTCGTCCCTGACAGTGTCATCTTCCAATCAACTTTGGTCAGTTCCTTTCTCATGCTTCTTTAATTCCGTTCACTACAGTGTAAAACATATATCTGATTTTATCCTCATCTCAAAAAACAGGGCAAATTCTATCTTATTATGATCACTGGTTCTTTTACCTTAAGCTCCCTAATTGGTTCATTACACAACATGAAGTCTAGAATTGCCTTTTACCTAGTGTTCTCAACAACAAGCTGCTCTAAAAAGCCAGCTTGTAGGCAGTCTACAAATACCCCTCTCGAGATCCAGCAGCAACCTTATTTTTCCATTCTATCTGCATATTGAAATCCCCATGACTATCATAACATTACCCTTTTTACATGCCTTTTCTATCTCTCATTGTAATTTATATTTCACATCCTGGCTACTGTTTGGAGACCTGTATATAATTCCATCAGGGTCTTTTTACCCTTGCAGTTTCTTAACTCTACCCACAAGGATTCTATATCTTCTGATCCTATGTCACCTCTTTCTAAGGATTTGACTTCTTTTTTTACCAAAAGAACCACACTATCCCCTTTGGCTACCTACCTGTCCTTTCGATACAATGTGTATCTTGTAAGTTAAGTTCCCAAGTACAATCTTCTTTCAGCCATAACACAGTGATGTCTACAATGATAGATAGATAGATAGATAGATAGATAGATAGATAGATAGATAGATAGATAGATAGATAGATAGATAGATAGATAGATAGATAGATAGATAGATAGATAGATAGATAGATAGATAGATAGATAGATAGATAGATAGATACTTTATTCATCCCCATGGGGAAATTCAACTTTTTTTCCAATGTCCCATACACTTGTTGTAGCAAAACTAATTACATACAATACTTAACTCAGTAAAAAATATGATATGCATCTAAATCACTATCTCAAAAAGCATTAATAATAGCTTTTAAAAAGTTCTTAAGTCCTGGCGGTAGAATTGTAAAGCCTAATGGCATTGGGGAGTATTGACCTCTTCATCCTGTCTGAGGAGCATTGCATCGATAGTAACCTGTCGCTGAAACTGCTTCTCTGTCTCTGGATGGTGCTATGTAGAGGATGTTCAGAGTTTTCCATAATTGACCGTAGCCTACTCAGCGCCCTTCGCTCAGCTACCGATGTTAAACTCTCCAGTACTTTGCCCACGACAGAGCCCGCCTTCCTTACCAGCTTATTAAGACGTGAGGCGTCCCTCTTCTTAATGCTTCCTCCCCAACACGCCACCACAAAGAAGAGGGCGCTCTCCACAACTGACCTATAGAACATCTTCAGCATCTCCCTACAGACATTGAATGACGCCAACCTTCTAAGGAAGTACAGTCGACTCTGTGCCTTCCTGCACAAGGCATCTGTGTTGGCAGTCCAGTCTAGCTTCTCGTCTAACTGTACTCCCAGATACCTGCTAACCTCTAACTGCGCTTCAAGGTCATCTACCTCATTCTGTTTACTGTATGCATTCAAATAATACACTTTCAGTCCTGTATTCATCACCCTTCCAATTTTGCCCCCATGTTGCACTTCAATTCATCCCACTGACTGCCATTTTGCTGTATCATCTACCTGTCCTTTCTCACAGTCTCACTGCACACAGCATCTACCTTTATTCAAAAATGCTTCATCCTCAACACTATCACACTGGTTCCCATTCCCCCGCCAAATTAGTTTAAACCCCCCCACCCCAACAGCTCTAGCAAACCTGCCCATATAACCATATAAAAATTACAGCACGGAAACAAGCCATCTTGGCTCTTCTAGTCCGTGCTGAACGTTTACTCTCACCTAGTCCCACCGACCTGCACTCAGCCCATAACCCTCCATTCCTTTCCTGTCCATATACCTATCCAATTTTACTTTAAATGACGATATCAAACCTGCCTCTACCACTTCTACTGGAAGCTCATTCCACATAGCTACCACTCTATGAGTAAAGAGGTTCCCCCTCATGTTACCCCTAAACTTTTGCCCCCTAACTCTCAACTCATGTCAACTTCGTCAACTCATTCGTAAGGCCAGTGATGTTGTGGGGGTGGAACTGGACTCTCTGACGGTGGTGTCTGAAAAGAGGATGCTGTCCAAGTTGCATTCCATCTTGGACAATGACTCCTATCCACTCCATAATGTACTGGTTAGGCACAGGAGTACATTCAGCCAGAGACTCATTCCACCGAGATGCAACACTGAGCATTATAGGAAGTCATTCCTACCTGTGGCCATCAAACTTTACAACTCCTCCCTCGGAGTGTCAGACACCCTGAGCCAATAAGCTGGTCCTGGACTTATTTCCACTTATGATTATCTTATTATTATTTAATTATTCATGGTTTTATATTGCTATATTTCTTCACTATTCTTGGTGCGGCTGTAATGAAACCCAATTTCCCTCGGGATCAATAAAGTATGTCTGTCTGTCTATCTTGTTTGAATCTCTCCTACTCTCAATGGAAAAAGCCTATCCACATCAACTCTATCTAACCCCCTCATAATTTTAAATACCTTTATCAAGTCTCCCCTCAACCTTCTACACTCCAAAGAATAAAGACCTAACTTGTTCAACCTTTCTCAGTAACTTAGGTGCTGAAACCCAGGTAACATTCTAGTAAATCTTCTCTGTACTCTATTTTGTTGACATCTTTCCTATAATTCAGTGACCAGAACTGTACACAATACTCCAAATTTGGCTTTACCAATGCCTTGTACAATTTTAACATTACATCCCAACTCCTATACTCAATGCTCTGATTTATAAAGGCCAGCATACCAAAAGCTTTCTTCACCACCCTATCCACATGAGATTCCACCTTCAGGGAACTATCCACAATTATTCCTAGATCACTCTGTAATACTGCATTTTTCAATGCCCTACCATTTACCATGTATGTCCTATTTTGATAAGTCCTACCAAAATGTAGCACCTCACACTTATCAGCATTAAACTCCATATGCCATCTTTCAGCCCACTCTTCTAACTGGCTTAAATCTCTCTGCAAGCTTTGAAAACCTACTTCATTATCCACAATGCCATCTATCTTAGTATCATCTGCATACTTACTAATCCAATTTACCACCCCATCATACAGATCATTAATGTATATGACAAACAACATTGGACCCAGTACAGATCCCTGAGGCACACCACTAGTCACCGGCCTCCAACCTGACAAACAGTTATCCACCACTACTCTCTGGTATCTCCTGTCCAGCCACTGTTGAATCCATTTTACTACTTCAATATTAATACCTAACGACTGAACCTTCCTAACTAACCTTCCATGTGAAATCTTGTAAAAAGCCGTACTGAAGTCCATATAGACAACATCCACTGCCTTACCCTCGTCAACTCTCCTAGTAACCTCTTCAAAAAATTCAATAAGATTTGTCAAACATGACCTTCCACACACAAATCCATGCTGACTGTTCCTACTCAGACCCTGTCTATCCAGATAATTATATATACCATCTCTAAGAATACTTTCCATTAATTTATCCACCACTGACGTCAAACTTATAGGCCGATAATTGCTAGGTTTACTCTTGGAACCCTTTTACAACAATGGAACAACATGAGCAATACGACAATCCTCCGGCACCATCCCTGGTTCTAATGACATTTGAAATATTTCTGTCAGAGCCCTTTGCTATTTCTACACTAACTTCCCTCAAGGTCCTAGGAAATATCCTGTCAGGAGCTGGAGATTTATCCACTTTTATATTCCTTAAAAGCGCCAGTACTACTTCTTCTTTAATCATCATAGTTTCCATAACTTCCCTACTTGTTACCCTTACCTTACACAATTCAATATCCTTCTCCATAATTATATTGAAACTAATGGCATTGTGATCACAGGACCCAAAGTGCTCCCCAATACATACCTCCGTCACCTGACCTATCTCATTCCCTAACAGGAGATCCAACACTGCCCCTTCTCAAGTTGGTACCTCTATGTATTGCTGCAAAAAACTATCCTGCACACATTTTACAAACTCCAAACCATCCAGCCCTTTTACAGTATGGTCTTCTCAGTCTATGTGTGGAAAATTAAAATCTCCCACAATCACAACCCTGTGCTTACTACAAATACCTGCTCTCTCCTTACAAATTTGTTCCTCCAATTCTTGCTCCCCATTAGGTGGTCTATAATGCACCCCATTAGTGTTACTACACCTTTCCCATTCCTCAGTTCCACCCAAACAGCCTCCCTAGACGAGCCCTCTAATCTACCCTGCCAGAGCAGCGCTGTAATATTTTCTCTGACAAGCAATGCAACACCTCCCCCCTTGTCCCTCCGATTCTATCACACCTGAAGCAACGAAATCCAGGAATATTTAGTTGCCAATCACACCCTTCCTGCAACCAAGTTTCACTAATAGCTACATCATCATACTTCCAGGCATCAATCCATGCTCTAAGCTGATCCACTTTTCTTACAATGCTCCTCACAGTAAAATAAATGCACTTAAGAAATTCTCCAGCTCTTACTCTCTGTTTATCTCTGACGGTGCAAACAACTTTACTGTCTTCTTTTTCTTCCTTCTCCCGTACATCTGTTCCTACACTCTGGTTCCCCACCCCCCCTTGTATCTAGTTTAAATCCACTGCAGCCTCTCTAGCAAACCTACCTGCAAGAATATTTGTCCCCCTCCAGTTCAGATGTAAACAGTCCCACCGGAACAGGTCTCACCTTCCCTGGAAAACTGCCCAATTATCTATGAATCTGAAGCCCTTCCTCCTGCACCATGTCTTCAGCCACATGTTGATCTGTGCTATCTTACTATTTCTAAACCCGCCTGCACGTGGCACCGGTAGCAATCCTGAGATTGCTATCCTGGAGGTCCTGCCCTTTAACTTGGAGCCTAACTCCCTAAACTCACCTTTCAGGACCTCCTCACTCTTCCTATCCACGTCATTGATCCCTACATGGACCACGAAATCCGGCTGCTCACCCTCCCTCCCGAGAATACTGAGAACTCAATCCGAGGTATCGCGGACATTGGCACCAGGGAGGCAACAGACCATCCGGGATTCACAATCTCTTCCACAGAACCTCTTATCTATCCCCCTAACTATCGAATCCCCTATCATTACTGGTCTCCTCTTTTCCCTACTTCCCTTCTGAGCTGAGGGTCCAGTCTCGGTGCCAGAGATGCAACCACTGCAAATTGTCCCCATCAACAGTATCCAAAATGATATACTTACTATTGGTGGGAACGGTCACAGGGGTGCTCTGCTCATTCTGTCTATTCCCCTTCCCTTTCCTGACAGTCACCCAGCTACCTGCCTCCTGACTCTTAGCCCACAAGGATATAGTTTCCTCTCGGGTTCAGGTGGAACTCGTCCTTTGTTTACAGGTCGTTATCTTCCTCAAAAGAGATCCCAATGATCCAGAAATCTGAAACACTGCCCCTTGCACCAGATCCTCAGCCACTCATTCATCTGTACTGCCATCCTATTCCTGCCCTAACTAGCACATAGCACTGGGAGAAATCCAGAAATTACTACCTTAGAGGCCCTGCTCTTCAGCCTCTTCCCTAACTTCCAGTATTTACTGCACATGACTGCTTCCCATTTTCTACCGATCTCATTAGCACAATTGCTATTCACCCTTACTGCTCTGAGACAACCTTGACCATAGCACCTGGGAGGTGCTAGCTTTACATCGATGGAACATTCAGATAGATTACTTTTAACCTCTTCATCTAAATCGTTGATGCAGGTCATGAATAGTTGTGATGCAAGAGCCAATCTCTGATACAGCTATTGCACAATCGAAAAATGACTCATTAATGCTAAGCCTGGATCCGTTCAATAACCAAATCTCAATTCTCACCACTTCAATCACATGGGCTCTGATTACTCAGTAACTTGTATAACACCTTATCAAAGGCCTCTTCAGCATCCAAATATATCACATCAGCAGGTTTGTCCTTAACTATTCTGCTCATCTGACCCTTAAAAAACACAAATTTGTCAAACATGATTCTGATATAAATTCATGATGACCCATCCCAATTCCAGTAAGTACGTTAAATGACTTATTTTCTATTTGAGACCCATTGTTCATTCTCCATTTGTTCTTACCTTCTGTAATGGTAATAAGTGTACTGTGGAGTGGGTGAGCCAGTAGCGTCACAGTGGAAAGAGTTTGTTTAGTGTCATCAAATGCTCTAGTCATGTCCGCTGACCAGTCAAGCACATGATTTCAGGTATTGCCTTTAAGTGTACTATACAGGGAAATCGTAAGTTCAGCAACTCGCGGAATGAAGCGGTGATAGAAATTCATGGTGAGAAATCCATAATAACTTTTGGTGGGAGGGTTTTATACCTTCTATGAAAATGCAATGGCCGAGAAAGTCAGTGGTTGAAAACCCAACCTGGCAGTTGCAATGTTAATAATCAACCCCTGTTGGCTTAAATGCTCGAAAAGTATGCGGAGATGAAATACGTATTCGGATTTGAATGCACTGCTGACAAGCATGTCACTTAAGTAAACAAAAAGAAAATTTGTCCTTTAATACAGATTAGATCAGCCGATGGAAAGTCTGCGCAGCATTTTTCAGCTCAAATGGCACGCGCAGAAAATGGGGTTATCAGGGCCTTTTTGAGAATGTCCTCCAAAATCATCCCCCAAGCACACAGGCACCTGATGGTAGCCCCTAATGAGCTCGACTTTGGAAAAATTAACTTTCTGGCTAAACGTGGCATAAAGTCCTGGATGTGTGGGACTGGGTAATGATTGTGGGTCCTGGCCTCTTTAAGGCATAGGTAATCACCACAAGGGCAGCAATCACCATCAGACTTAGGGACCATATGCAAGAGAGAAGCCCAGGGGCTATTCAACCAGCGTCCGTACAAAGCCAAGTCTTTCCATGTTAGCAAACTTAGCCTTCACAGTTGCCAGCTATTCTGGGTCCATACAACGCATGCAGGCATGTACTGGTGGGCCAGTTGTAGAAATATGGTACTTGATCCCATGTTTTGAAACTGTAGTGGGGAATGTGGGCTTGGTGAGGTTTGGGTTTTCACCCAGCAGCCGAGTAAACTCACATGTGGTGGTGCATATGCTTGACAGTTGTTGTAGGGAACTTACATGGGGGGCAGGGTAATAACACAAAGTCCTTGACATCCACAAGCCAGTAGTTCTTAAAATCCTTGGGCACACAGGAAACCTGTATCAAGTAGAGGTCTAACCACTTTAACCAGGACGAAACTTCATGTGTAACATCACCCATGAAGCACAGCATTACCCACTGTGTCCCTTTGGCTTGGATTCTGCTGCCGTTGGTGGCCTCCAGCAAGGTTTAATCACTCTTTGCCTTCACATCAATAGGCGATGCTGGCAGTACACTCACTTGAGTACCTGTGTCACACAGGAAACGTCGCCATGAAAGGATGTCTGTCGTGAACAGTGGATGACCCTGACAGCTGGAACCCATGGTATTCACAGACCTCTGATGTCCTGATGCGCTGGCACTGTTAAAGCTTGAAGGGGATCAGCACTTCCTAGTGTTCATACCAAAGCTTGCATGGTAAAATCACAGGCCACACTGTGGGCCAAAGGGCCTGTAATGTGCTATAGATTTCTATGTTTCTATGAGAACTTTTACTGAGTCAAAGTCAGAGTAAAATTTATGAGTACATATATGTCATCACATACAACCCTGAAATTCTTTTTCCAGCAGGCATGCTTAGCAAATCTATAGAACAGTAACTGTAAACAGAATCAATGATCAACAAACTGTGCAAATGCAATCACAAATAAATAGCAATAAATAATGAGAGCATGAAATAACAAGATAAGAAGTCCTTAAAGTGAGACCATTAGTTGTGGGAACACCATAAATAGAATGAGTGTAGTTATCCTGTTTTGTTCCAGAACCTGATGGTTGGGGGGGGTAGTAACAGTTTTTGTACCTGGTGCAAGTCCTCAGGCATTTATACCTTCTACCTGATAGCAGCAGCACGAAAAGAACATGGCCTGGGTGACGAGGATCTTTGATGATGATGAATGCTGCTTTTCTACAGCAACTTTCATGTAGATA
Organism: Hemitrygon akajei; assembly: GCF_048418815.1. Taxonomy (NCBI): domain Eukaryota; kingdom Metazoa; phylum Chordata; class Chondrichthyes; order Myliobatiformes; family Dasyatidae; genus Hemitrygon; species Hemitrygon akajei. The sequence continues at coordinate 49,840,718 of NC_133139.1, forward strand.
TGCTCAATGGTTGGGAAGGCTTTTACCTGTGATGTACAAACCCACTAACTTATGTAAGATTTTCCATTCAAAGGCATTGGCGTTCCCATACCAGGCCATAATACAACCAGTTAGAACAATTTCCACTATACATCTACAGTCTCTGGTTTCCCTCTCCCAGTACATATTCAATTTCTTGGTGTTGCTGACATTGAGTGAGAGGTTGTTGCTATTACACCATATAACCATATAACAATTACAGCATGGAAACAGGCCATCTCAGCCCTTCTAGTCCTTGCCGAATGCTCTCAATCATGCCCCTGCAGAAGGTCCTTAGGAGTTGGGAGTCCATACCAAATTTCCTTCAACCGTCTTAGGTGAAAGAGGCGCTGTTGTGCCTTTTTCACCACACAGTTGATGTGTACAGACCACGAGATCCTCGGCGATCTGAATGCCAAGGAACTTGAAGCTGCTTACCCTCACTTGGCCAAATTTTCATTCACCCTTCTGGACACTGACTCATCACCACCTTTGATACGGCCCACAACAGTAATATCATAAGCAAACTTGCACATGGTGTTGAAGCTGTACTTAACCACAGAGTCATAGGTGTAAAGTGAGTACAGCAGGGAACTAAGCACACATCCCTGTGGTGCACCTGTGCTGACAGAGATTATGAAGGAGATGTTTTTGCCAATCCAAGCTGACTGAAGTCTGCAAGTGAGGAAATCCAGGATCCAATTGCACAAGGAGGGTATTGAGGCCCAGGTTTTGAAATTTACTGATTAATTTTGCAGGGATGGAGGTGTAATCAATGAAGAGCATGCTGATGTATGTTACTGTCCAGATGCTCCAGGGTTGTGTGGAGCCAATGAGATGGCATATGCTAGTGACCTGTTGCTCTGGTAAGGCAAATCGGAGCACATCCAAATCATCACAGACAGGAGCTGATATACTTCAAACCCAGGCACTCAAAAAATATCAAGTAGCATGACAAACTCTCCCTTTTCTCTACCCATGACGATCAAGAGGGGTACAAATTCAACTGGTTATCAGTAAAAGTCATTGCACAAGCATGGTAGAGAATTCCTAGTAGCAGCTTTCTGGAAACAATTCTATAAACATACCTGTAGACCTCAATTTCATATATAAGCTAATGCAGGCAAAATTCCAGACAACACAGAGTTTGCCGTGCAACCAATCAGCAACAAGACTCTCTCCCTACATCACAAATGTGTTTTCATAATGAGAACCAATTAATTAATTGATGTATATAAAAGCTTAAATGGGGAGAAAATTCTAAAACTGGAGTTGCAAAGGACTTGTGAGACCTCGTGCAGGATTCTCTAAAAGTTAACTTATAATGTTGAGTCGGAAGATGTAATGCTGAAAATTTACAAGGCATAGGTTAGACTGCATTTGGAGTATTGTCTGCAGTTCTAAGAAAAGATGTGCTGGACTTGGAGAGGGTTCAGAGGATGTTCACAAGAATTATTCCAGGAATGAAAGGGTTAACACATGACGAATATTTGATTACTCTGGGCCTGTACTCACTGGAGTTTGTAAGAATGAGAGAGGATCTCATTGAATATTGAAAGGCCGAAATAGAGTATACAGGAATCATGTATTGTGATTGTGTGGCATTTGTTCAATTGTGTTATATTTGCTTAAGGGTTCATCACTTTGTTTCATTGAAGTGCTGAAATATTCTAGTTGCTAACATCTGAATTGAAAGCTGTTTGATTGGTCTGGTTTAAGCACTGTGGATGCATGGACAGCTTGTTTGTTGCTTACTTTTATTATATCGAATAATGCAATGTTGCGGGCAAATGAAGAGTTAATTTGCAAGTCACGCAACTAGAGAAAGTATCACGAGTGTATCAAAGCATAGAATTGGCGTCAATAACTCTGGAGTCAGAGCTTGCAAAACAGAAATTAAAGGTAAAGCTATGGTTAATCTAATCAAAAGTCTTTGGAAGGAGTATGAAACAAATGTGAACAAAATTAAAGGTTTAATACCATCAATTAATGATTTCATGAAAATTAAAGAAAATGCATTACAAGTGCAATCTCACCTTGAAGACTTGACTAATTTCTGTGAAGCTGTTGCTGAGCAATCACATGGTAATCTCATTAATGCCCAAGGCTGAACATGAAAAAAAAACCAGAACCAATGTTTTACAAGCATTGGTGGCCATAGTAGTGCATTCACAGGGGCTGTGAAACAATGGTTAAACCAAACATGTTCCATTGAAGGTTATGTTGCTACAATAAGTGAATATGTGTCTCACCTTCCATCAGACAATGTTTCTCAAATTTCAAGGCATGTTTTGTCTACGCATATAGCAAATGACCCAAAAATAATGTTTTAATGTTGAAATGTTTTCTGATATCACTGTTCGTGAAAATCTAAAATTCTTTTCCCATAATTGGTCTTCAGCACGTGGTTCCACACATTAAAACAAAATACCTGAGAACACTGGATGGAACAAATGATCTGAGGCAAGACAACACTCAGCTGTATAGTACTGAAGACCTGGCCTCCAGAACCATCTGAAGCTGCTGTTCTAATATCATTACAACACCAAGATCTACCTGACAACGTGGAAATTTGCCCCAGTATGTCCTGTTCACAAGAATGCATGGTGGCATCACCATCTGAGGATTCCCACATGTTGGACAGCAGACTGATTTTTGAAGTACACTTTCCTTCCTTCATTAAAGGTGGATGCAAGTCCATAAACTCCCAATGCAAGTGCAATGTGGACGAATTCTAATAAGAGGTCTGATGGCATCTTCCCAAAGTCAATAACAAAAGGGCAATAAAAGCTGGCTTGGTCAACAAAGCACAGTCCCGCATAGCCAAATAAAAATACAGATATTACACTTCTTGACTGTATGCTCCATAGATGCAGTTCTTTCAGCTCCAGATACTCAGAGGTTGTAAGAGTGTGGACTGCCAGTACAAGAGGTGCATGTGAGCTCAATTTCAAAGTATAAGCAAAGTTTAGATAGCTACATGGATAGTAGTGGTATGGAAGGCTATGGTCTTGGAGTAGGCAGTTTAAATGATTTCACACAGACTACATAGGCCAAAGGGAGATCTGTGCTGTACTTTTCTATGACTCTATACTGTTACATACCCCATGGGTATCTTGTGACTGCCTCATGACCATGATGTAATTGAGTATCCGGTGAGCATGATGTAATGGTCTTGTGATGGTAGGGTCATGTAATTTCCTGCCAGTGTGAGGTCACATGATGTAATTTTCCCACCGGTGAGAGGTCATGTAATGGCCTGTTCCAACAGGTATAAACGAGAAAGCCTTGCTGTGACGCAGGTCAGTTCGTTCTTTAGTTCCTCAGTGACTCCGTTATGCTGCGTATTTGTCTCATGACACAGTTTTGTTTTAAAGTTTTTCTATCTTAAGTTTCAAAGACTATTGCCGGAAGTTTTGCCACAACGCTGCCAGTTTTAGTCCAGTCGGAAAGTGAATAATTTATTAAAGTATGGGAACCCGAAGGATCGAGGAAAGTTGGTGTCATCGGCGGTAATACAGGATCGACCTTATTGAATCCTTGTTCAGAAGGTAGTAACCTGCATCTGAGATAGCCCCTGCATTGTGAAAACAGAAAGGGTTGGACGCAGCATTATTTGTCAAGGAGAAGGTCAGTTCTTTTAAGCCGTTTTTATTTCCTTCGTCGTAAATCCATCAGGCAAGGCATATTTCGGCTGGGATCAGCAGTAACATCACATCGTCGAAGAATTCATTACTTCAGGAAAGTCCCTCCTAATGGACTGTATAAATCATTTGACTTCCGCATTTACCACTTTTAAGATCTGTGTTCACATTTATCGCTCGGTGGGATCATCACACTCATTAGAATATCAACCATGATCAGTCACTGCATAAACAGGACCACCATGTCAACAATACCCAGAATGACTTAGCTCTAACTTTACAATCATCCCATCTGGTTCTGTACTCACATACCAAAGGAAGCAACCAATTTGCTGTATGAAACTATATGTGATATTTCCACAATTCTGCCCATACAGCTCCACAGGTTGTAGGTTGCATGGAAGTGTTGTAATTTAGCATGAAAGACTGAGAGAGTTGGGAGTGGGGTTGGAAGGATGGGATTGAGGGTGGAAGGATGGGATTGAAAAATAGCCAAAAGTCTAATAATTAAAAGCTAGTTTGTTGAAATAAAGGAGCATCTACTCTTCAGAACCACAGCAAGTCTAGTGCCACTGGAATGCACAAGCAGAAAAATAAGACCTGAGTCTGGAAGAATGAAAATGGGTTACAGATCTAGGAACTGAACTAGTAATTAGCCTGCTTTGTGCATGTGGTCCAATTCTCACTGGAAAATGGAAGGCTTGGTGGACAGTCATTTTTGAACTAGCAGAAGCCCACTGGCTTTACAGCTTGGTGGATACATAAGGAGGAAATCACAAGAGCAAGATAACATGGAGGATCTCGGGCAAAATCTTTGAGACACTAACAAACAAAGCAAAGAGCTAACTAATGTAGGTACCTGCAATTTCAGGCTTTAACCTGCTTATTATGGAATAATATAAATCCCTATTGTACTCTGAAAAATGATGCTCAGACTCCAGAATATATCAATTGTTGATTAAATGGCAAAAACAGCATAGAAATCCAAACTGTGCATGTTAGATTGAGCATAAGGATGCCCATCACATTTTTTTTTCTTAAACCCATCATAGAAGGTCATCTATAGTCCAAACAAAAAGGGTCTAAATATAATTTTCTCCATTGAAAATTAATGAGATATATTTGTCTTCATCCCTCAGATACTAATTATCCCATCTGATCTACCTTTTCACGAAAAGTTGAGATGCACAAGCATTCAAGAGAAAGCAAGCTTTATCAATAGAATGGAAACTGCTCTACTTGGACTGCTTCAGGTTCAAGCACAGGAATTCACTTTCAAATGAACTTTTGAAAGAGTTGGGACTTTATTAATTGGAGGATAGGAGAATATTACAGAGGTGTATAAATACAAGAGGCATAGATAAGGTAAATGTGTGCAGTCTTTTTCCCAGGGTTGGGGAATCAAGAGTTGAATAAGTTTAGGTTGAAGAGGGACTTCTTAACCCAACAGCTGGTCTACATCTGGATTGAGCTGCTGGACGAAATAGTTGAGGCAGGTATATTAACAACATTTAAAAGGCACTTGGACAAATACATGGATAACAAAGACTGAAAGGGAAATAGGCCTACATTAGATGGGACTCTTGGCCCACATTCACCAGTTGGGTCTAAGGGCTTGGTTACATATTATATAATACAATGAATGGGAAAAATCAATTGCCTGGAGAGGGGTTAAGTGAAGCTTATATTGTTTCATTTAGTTCCAATGCTCTTAAAATGGGTATGTTCTTTAGTTTTAATATAAAATAGTTTTTTAATTTTGCTATTTTTGTTTATTTACACAATTCAGTTATTTGTAAATGCCAGACATTCACAAACATTCACTAAAGTCAACACTCAGTGAGCCTGTGACAGCTCCAACAGCTGTCAAAGCCTTCTGCATATGCAACTGAAATATCAGTTGAAACTGTTGGAACAAATAAACAGGTCCAAGGAGAGATGCACAGAAACATTGGTCCAATGAACAAACTTCCCAAATAATCCAATAATGTTTGTCAGGAACGATATCAGTGACTCTAAATCTAAGGAAAAGGATGGATAGAGGTAGTGGTTTGCATCACGGAGCTAACCTCGCATCTTCACTGTAACAAAGATGGTGCCGGCAAACAACGCAGCCAAGGGGAACATCCATTAGATGGTTCATGAAACTACTCTTTCACTTCTTTTATGTCTTTTTTCTCTTTCAAATGTGGTTCTGCTACTGTTGGAGCCAGTGATCTACATTTTGATGCTGTGCTTTCCGGCCCATTCAGCGATCTGGTGTTTTGCTGTTCTGAGGATGCTCAGTAAGGTTTTGAGCAAAGTGTGTGACCTTGAGACCAAGAAACCTGAGGTTGGGGTGCAAACCCTGGATCAACATTTCTTGCTGATCTCACTGATTAAAGCACTGAGGAAAATTGAAACATTGAGGCAAGAGTGGAAGGCGAGCCAGCAGGTGTAGAGCACCGTCTATCAGCCTCTCACTGTTGCTAGGGGAAGGTGTCTACATGTGACAATACCTCACAATATCTCTCAATCTCTATCTCTCTCCCCTACCCCCCTCCCTCCCTCCAGCTTGGTGCTCCTAGAGAAAGCTCCCTGCATTGAAATGTTTTCTCAAAATTATAGCGATATCTTCATATAAGAAAAAAATAAGGAATAAAACATTAGAAGAATTACAAAATAGACTGAAGGAACAAGAAAAAATAACACAAATTGAATTTGGCACAGGATACATTAGAGGAAATTTTAAAAATTAGGAATGAAATTATTAGTTTGGCTATGCAAGAAATCAGTCATTATGAACCTGGATCTAAGTCTATGAAAATACTGGCATGGAAACTGAAAAAAAAGATAGCAGAAAATACAATTCATAGAATTAGGAATGCAAGAACAAAAATGATTAAAAAATAAGCTAAGTGAAATTCAAGAAGCTTTTGAAGTGTTTTACAAAACTCTATATTCCAAAGTTCCAGGGGGAAGCATAACCCAAATTGACACCTTCTTGAATTCTCTATCAGAGTTACCCACTGTAAGCGAAGAACAAAATAGAACAATGACTGCTGACTTAACTGAAGTTGAACTAAAAGCAGCAATTAGTAGGCTTAAATTCAGCAAGTCACCAGGATCAGATGGGTATACGGCAGAGTGGTACAAAGAATTTTAAAATGAGTTAATTCCTCTCTTACTCCCCACACTGAACTGGGCTCTAAAAAAGACACAAATGCCACCCAGTTGGAAGGAAGCGATAATCTCAGCTATACCGAAAGAAGGCAAGGATAAAATGGAATGTGGGTCATTTAGACCAATATCCGTTATTAATGTAGATTATAGATTATTTACCTCCATCATGGCCAAACAATTAGAAGAGTTTCTACTCACACTGATACATAACGATCAGACAGGTTTTATACAACAATGCTAAACACAAGACAATATATGAAGGACACTTCACATTATGGATCATATACAAAAATATAAAATCAAAACAATAGTGATAAGCATGTATGCTGAAAAGACATTTGATTCGGTTAACTGGAATTTTCTTTACAGAGTTTTACATAGATTTGGTTTCCATGACACAATTATTAAAACTATATAGGCACTATATGACAACCCTACTGCTAAAATAGTCTTACACTAGAAAGGGGCGTGAGACAGGGTTGTGCATAGTCACCACTACTCTTTGCATTCTATCTGAAACCATTAGCTCAATACATCAGACAAAATGAAGGTATCAGGGGAATTACTATTAAAGGGGCAGAGCATAAACTGGCTTGTTACGCGGATGACATTTTGATCTATCTAGGGCAACCAACATACTCTTTACCTAAACTGATGCAATCCTTTGAACAATATGGTCAATTATCAGGATACAAGATCAACATAGACAGAACCCAATTACTTTCATATAACTGTAGCCCACCAAGAGAAACTGAAAGTAGATATCCCTTGGGCATGGCAAACAGTCTTTCAAATATTTGGGTATCATTATGCCAAAAGATTTGGCAAAATTATCAGAATGCAATTATCAGCCTATATATAAAAAAAATTCAGGAAGATATAACAAGATGGAACCTAATTCCTTTTTTCAGTCTCAGTTCAAGGATTGAGTCTATTAAAATGAATATACTGCCCAGACTATTATATCTCTTTCAGACCCTACCAATAGAGATTAATCAAAATCAATTCAATGAATGGAACAAAATGTTATCAAGATATATTTGGCAAGGTAAAAGGCCTAGAGTTTGTCTCAAAACTTTGCAATTAGCCAAGGAAAAAGGGGGATGGCACCTAGCTTCTCTTAGAGATTATTATCGTGCAGCACAGTTGAGAGCTGTGATATGTTGGTGCAACCCATCATATGACGCTCAATGGAAAAACATTGAGGAGCGGGTACTTCCCATCCCCATACAGGCAATTTTGGCTGATAACAACCTACAAAGGTACATAAATACTATTGATAACCCATGGGTGAAATGGACACTTAAAATATGGAAAACTATTATAAAAGAATATAAACTAGATGGAGATATTGCAATTCTGAAATGGTGTGTATATGACTCGGATTTTACGCCGAATAAACTGGATGCTAGATTTAAGGACTGGACAGCTAACGAATTAATGGTTCTTTGCAACATAATGAAAGAAGGAACACTGTTCAGTTTTGAAATGCTTAAAGAGAAACACTTATTAGAGAAACAAGACTTTTATCAGTATTTACAAATGTGACAATATGTTAATAGGAGGATTAAAAATGTAACCAACGCAAGTACATGTTTGACAGAGCTATTTAGAAAAGCATATAATTCAGATAACGGTAGTAGAATAATCTCAAGCGTGTATAAGGGTTTGTCAAATCTTAAAACACATTCACTTCATACATTAAAACAAAATGGGAGAAGGAAGGAGGGATAATTATATCTGAGGAAGAATGGACAATAATATGGAGGTATCAATGGAAGTGTACCAGTTCACAGAAATGGAGGGAGTTCGGATGGAAAAACTTGATAAGCTATCTTATTACACCCTCTCAGAAATCCCATTATGATAGTAACCTCCCTGTTTGCTGGAGAAATTGTGGAAATCAAAATGCAAACTATTATCATATTTTCTGGGAATGTGAAATCCCCTTAGAAAGTAAGACCATATATTTTGGGTATATACCTCAAGAATGGTTGAAAAGAGATAAATAAGAACCCAACCTTAAATGCATGGATGGAAATTACAATGGACCTTTACAAAATGGAGAAGATAACAGCATCTGCTAATCATAAGTTGGAACAATTTGATTCATACTGGGAAAAATAGTTTATTTACATAACACCTCATAGGCCTGATTTTATTCTCACAAATCAATGAAAATGTTGTAAAAAAAAATCACTCCCTACATAGTTTTCTCCTTTCGCTTGTTCTTTCTTTCCTCTCTCTTCTATAAGTGGATAACTCAGAAAAATATAATATGGAGATTTGTGGCATATATGACTATATGATATATATGTACAATATCTGAAATGTTTGTTTGATAATGAACTCCAATAAAAAATAAATTACAAAAAAAATCAAATGTTTTCTCTCTCTCTTGATGCTATAGAAGGATGGGCAAAGTTTAATCAATGCGGTTTGTGGATTGGACTCTGTAGTTCACATAATAATGTTTCTGGTTGCTCCTTTTTTTGCTGCTATTTTGTACAATTTTCATCTGGGCAGTCTGCAGATAACAAACACAGTTCTGGATTGAACTGAACTGAGCTGAACTAAGTATGCCTGAACTCTTTCGATGATTTTGTGGGTTGGTGTTTTATATTCTGTGTGTTTTGCACATTTTTTTGCCATTTGCCTTTTTTTCGCATGTGGAGGGTGGGGTTTGATGTTTTTCTTTCAACAGGTTTTCTTTGTTTCGTGGGTGCCTGTGGGAAGTTTGATAATGAATGTACTTTGAATCAGATTGAGAATACTTCTGTATTAAAGCAAAGAGGGATTTCACCTGATGCTAAAAAGCTTTTAGCATTGTATTTACTGTTGTGAGTTTTTAAACTCTTTTACGTTAGTTTCAGAATGAATAATCAACTCAGTTAAAGTCTTCTATGGTTTATCAAAAATATCTCATTCCAGAAACATGTTCTTCTTTCAGCCTACACTTAAATGTATCACAGCATTCATGTAATGCGTATGCATGAGTCAAATGGTAAGCTTGTAGCGGTGTGCTACATGCAGCGCTAAAGTAACAACACGGAGTCGGTAAACTGCAATTAAAGCTGATTTTATTCGAACTTCACAGCCTTGCTTTAAAGCCTCCCTCATCCCGCCCTCCCCGGGTGCGGATGCTCTAAGGGACATGTACTCACAAACCCCCGCAGGCTTTTTTCCCTTTGTTGCAGACCTGGCCTTTGTGCCTGCGCGCTGGCTATTTGTGAGCCGGTTCGAGTGCGCTAGGAAGTGGGTCGCCACATAACCCTGCCCCCAGAACCGGCGATACACCCCCCAATGTCCACAGTCTGGGGCGGACCCTGTTTGGGAGGTCGGCCTCTGTGCCGTGGTGCCGGAATCTCGACCGGTTGCGCCAGGTCCACATGGGCCGGTTTGAGTCAGTTCACCGTGAAAACCTCCTCTCTCCCCCCAACGTCCAGCACGAACGTGGACCCGTTGTTCCTGAGCACCGTAAACGGCCCCTCGTAGGGCCGTTGCAGCGGTGGCCGATGCCCGCCCCGTTGTACAAACACAAACTTACAGTTCTGCAGGTATTTGGGTACGCAGGTCGGGTTCTGCCCATGCTGCGAAGTGGGTATGGGGGCCAGGTCACCGAGCCTATCGCGTAGTCTGCCCAGGACTGCTGCAGGTTCTTCCTCTTGCCCCCTTGGGGCTGGTATGAACTCCCCAGGGACGACCAGGCCGACGAGGCATGCAGATCGTCTTTGGGCGCCGTGCGGATGCCGAGTAGGACCCAGAGAAGCTCGTCCGCTCAGTTAGCTCTTCGCAGGCGGGCCATGAGAGCCAACTTTAGGTGACGGTGGATACGCTCCACTAGTCCGTTCGACTGTGGATGGTAGGCAGTGGTGTGGTGCAGCTGTGTCCCCAAAAGGCTGGCCATAGCTGACCACAGGCTGGAGGTGAACTGGGCGCCTCTGTCAGAGGTAATGTGGGCCAGTACACCAAAGCAGGACACCCAGGTGGCGATCAGTGCCCGGGCGCAAGATTCGGAGGTGGTGTCCGTGAGCGGGATCGCCTCTGGCCATTTTGTGAACCGGTCTACGATAGTCAGGAGGTGCCGCACTCCGCGCGACACTGGCAGGGGGCACACGATATCCACGTGAATGTGGTCGAAACGCCGGTGGGTGGGGTGGAACTGCTGCAGCAGAGCTTTGGTGTGCCGCTGCACCTTGGCCGTCTGGCAGTGCATGCACGTTCTGGCCCATTCACTGACCTGCTTGCGGAGTCCGTGCCAAACGAACTGGTTGGCTACCAGCCGGACGGTTGCCCTGATGGAGGGGTGCGCTAAGTTATGAATGGAGTCGAAAACACGTCGCCGCCAGTTTGCCGGGACGACGGGACGGGGCTGGCCGGTGGCGACGTCACAGAGTAGGGTCCTCTCACCTGGGCCTACGGGGAGGTCCTGGAGCTGCAAGCCGGAGACTGCAGTTCTGTAACTCGGGATCTCCTCGTCTGCCTGCTGCACCTCTGCCAGTGCCTCAAAGTCTACCCCTTGGGAAAGGGCATGAATGTTAGGGCGAGAGAGCGCGTCCGCCACGACATTGTCTTTACCCGAGACGTGCCGGACATCCGTCGTGTATTCAGAGATGTAGAACAGATGGCGCTGCTGGCAGGACGACCAGGGATCGGATACCTTCGTGAACGTAAAGGTAAGCGGCTTGTGGTCCGTGAACGTGGTGAAGGGCCTACCTTCTAAGAAGTACCTGAAATGCCAGATTGCCAGGTATAGCGCCAACAGTTCCCAGTCGAAAGCACTGTATTTGAGCTCGGGTGGTCGCAGGTGTTTGCTGAAAAACGCCAGGGGTTGCCAGCGACCCACGATGAGTTGCTCCAGTACCCCACCGACTGCCGTGTTAGATGCGTCCACTGTGAGGGCGGTAGGGACATCCATTCTGGGGTGCACTAGCATCGCGGCATTCGCCAAGGCTTCCTTCATTTGAATGAAAGTGGCGGCGGACTCCTTGTCCCAGGTAATGTCCTTGCCCGGACCCGACAGCAGGGCGAACAGGGGGCGCATGATTCAGGCAGCTGAAGGGAGGAAGTGGTGGTAGAAATTGACCATACCTACGAATTCCTGAAGGCCTTTGATCGTGGTGGGTCAGGGGAATTGTCGGACCGCGTCTACCTTAGCGGGCAGAGGGGTTACCCCGTCTTTAGTAATCCTGTGGCCCAGGAAGTCAATGGAGTCGAGCCCGAACTGGCATTTGGCCGGGTTGATTGTTAGACCGTATTCACTCAGTCGGGCGTAGAGTTGACGGAGGTGGGACAGATGCTCCTGACGACTGCTGCTGGCTATGAGGATGTCATCCAAATAATGAATGCGAAGTCCAGGTCGTGTCCCATCGTGTCCATTAACTGCTGGAACGTCTGTGCAGCATTCTTCAGGCCGAACGGCATGCGGAGGAACTCGAAAAGGCCGAACGGGGTGATGAGAGCCGTTTTGGGGACGTCGTCCGGATGCATCGGGATTTGATGGTATCCTCAGACGAGGTCTACCTTGGAGAAGATCCGTGCGCCGTGCAGGTTTGCCGCAAAGTCCTGAATGTGCGGCACAGGGTAGCGGTCCGGTGTTGTAGCCTCGTTCAGCCTGCGGTAGTTGCCGCACGGTCTCCAGCCCCCTGTCGCTTTGGGCACCATGTGCAGGGGGGAGGCCCATGGGCTGTCGGACCGCTGGATGATCCCCAATTCCTCCATCCTCTTGAACTCCTCCTTCGCCAGTCGGAGCTTGTCCGGGGGAAGCCGCCGAGCACAGGCATGGAGGGGTGGTCCCTGGGCCGGGATGTGGTGCTGTACGCCATGTCGGGGCATGGCTGCCGTGAACTGCGGTGCCAGAACCGATGGGAAATCCGCCAGGACTCTGGTGAAGTCGTTGTCGGACAGCGTGATGGAGCCGAGGTGTGGGGCTGGCAACTGGGCTTCTCCCAGGGAGAACGTCTGAAAGGTCTCAGCGTGGACCAGCCTCTGCCTCGGCAGGTCGACCAGCAGGCTGTGAGCCCGCAAAAAATCCGCGCCCAGAAGCAGTTGGGCTACGGCGGCCAGTGTGAAGTCCCACGTGAACCGGCTGGAGCCGAACTGTAGCTGCACCGTATGGGTGCCGTAGGTCCTTACCGTGCTGCTGTTCACGGCCCTCGGGGGGGGACCCGGTGCCCTGTTGCGGGTGTCGTAACTCGTCGGAGGTAAGATGCTGATCTCGGCACCGGTGTCGACCAAAAACGGCGTCCCGACCTCTTGTCCCACACATACAGGAGGCTATCCCGATGGCCAGCCGCCGTAGCCATCAGCGGCGGCTGGCCCTGGCGTTTCCCGGGAACTGGCAGGGCGGGCGACAACGGTGGGCTTCTGCGCCCCACCGCTGGTGGTAGAAACACCAGTGTTCGTTGGGCTCCCCACCCCTGCCTCTGGGGCTAGCAAGCTCTGCGGCCGGGCCTGGACTGGTTTGCAGCTGGGAGCGTGGCCTGTTGATCTGTGCGATGGATGCCCCACTCACCTTCTTGGCGTTCCACAGCAAGTCCGCCCGGGTTGCCACCTTCCGGGGGTCGCTGAAATCCGCGTCGGACAGCAGCAGGCGTATGTCCTCGGGCAGCTGCTCCAGGAATGCCTGCTCAAACATGAGGCAGGGTGTGTGTCCGCCGGCCAAAGACAACATCTCATTCATTAAAGCCGATGGAGGTCTGTCTCCCAAGCCATCCAGGTGCAGTAAGCGGGCAGCCCGCTCGCGCCGTGAGAGTCCGAAAGTCCTTAGGAGCAGGGCTTTGAATTCCGTGTACTTGCCATCCGCCGGGGGAGACTGTACGAACTCCGCAACCTGGGCCGCTGTGTCCTGGTCGAGGGAGCTCACCACGTAGTAGTAACGTGTGTCCTCTGAGGTTATCTGCTGAACGTGGAATTGGGCTTCTGCTTGCTGGAACCAGAGGTGAGGTCGCAGCGTCCAGAAGCTTGGCAGTTTCAACGAAACCGCATGAACAGATGCGGCGTCGGTCATCTCCGGTCCAAAAATCGTTTGGACCGTCGGGGTCACCAATTGTAGCGGTGTGCTACACGCAGTGCTAAAATAACGACACAGAGTCGGTAAACTGCAATTAAAGATGATTTTATTCGAACTTCACAGCCTTGCTTTAAAGCCTCCCTCATCCCACCCTCCCCGGGCGCGGATGCTCTAAGGGACATGTACTCACAAACCCCCGCAGGCTTTTTTCCCTTTGTTGCGGACCTGGCCTTTGTGCCTGTACGCTGGCTATTTGTGAGCTGGTTCGAGTGCGCTAGGAAGTGGGTTGCCACAAGCTCTTTTAAGTGAACCGCCATACTCAGAATATCAGCTTGCTGTGAAAGATTACTTACATTGTGCAATGAAGAAATCACCATAAGGAATTCAGAACTTAAGAAGTAATTGATGGATAATTCAAGAAATAAGATTCATGGAGTGTAGAATCGGAGGACAGATGATTAACAGTCAGAGACATTTTGGTAAACTTACAACATTTTCATCTATTGTCAGAAAGTTGAGCATTCATGAGCCATAACTAAGACATTAGTAGCAATACATTAAACAGCAAAATGCCATCAAAATCAGGGCTGCAGCATTTACACAACTTTCATGAAGTATTTTTCCCAATTGTTGTCGTGAAAAAGGTTGGAATATGTCACAGCACAAGGCTGAATTGCAGTGAATATGACCTGCAAAGGACTTTGCATTGGGAGAGGAAAGATCCAGTTGTCGTGGTCCATGTGGGAACCAACAACATAGGTGGAATGAGGAAAGAGGTTCTGTTTAGGGAATTTGAGCAGCTAGAGACTAAATTAAAAAGCAGAACCAAAAAGGTGGTAATCTCTGGATTACTATCTGCGCCACATGAAAATTGGCATAGGGTCAAAAAGTTAGAGTTAAATGTGTGGCTTAAGGATTGGTGTGGAGAAGTGGGTTAGAATTCATGGTTAATTGCCACCAGTATTGGGGATGGAGGGAGCTGTACCAATGGGGCGGGCTCCACCTGAACTGTGAAGGGACCTGGATCCAAGCGAATCACTTAACTAGGGCTGTGGATAGGACTTTAAACTAAATAGTGGGGGGAGTGTTCAACAGATTAGAGAAGTATGGATAAAGTAAAAGAGAAAAGTGTGGATGAAGATAAAGAAAAATCAAAAGATAAAGACAAAAGTAAAAGTGGAGTAAAGAAAAGTCAAGCGCAAAAGAGTAAAAAATTACAAGATTTTTAGAGCACAATAAGTGTAAGGGCACTTTATCTGAATGCCCGAAGTATTCAAAATAAGATCAGTAAACTTGTGGCACAAATCAGTACAAAGGGGTATGATATAGTGCCCATTACAGAAATGTGGTTGCAGGGTGGAGAAGATTGAGAATTAAATATCCAAGGTATCCAGGTAATATGGAAGGACAGGCAGGAAGGTAAGGGAGGTGGGGTAGCACTCTTAATTAAGGATGAGATCAAGGCAATAGTAAGAGATGATACAAGATCTAAAGAGCAGAATGTTGAATCCATCTGGGTAGAGGTTAGGAATAGTAAAATGAAAAAATCACTGGTGGGAGTTGTCTATCAGCCACCAGATAACATTACAGTGGCACAGGCAATAAACAGAAATATATGAGGCATGTAGAAATAGAACAGCAGTTATTGTGGGGAACTTTAGCTTGCACATCAATTGGGTGAATCAAGTTGATAGAGGCAGTCTTGAGGAAGACTTCACAGAATGCATCCATGATGGTTTTCATGAACAGCATGTTATTGAACCTACAAGAGAACGTGCTATTTTAGATCTGGTCATGTGCAATGAGACAGGTAAAATTAGTGATCTTGTAGTGAGGGATCCTCTTGGAAAGAGTGATCACAGTATGATTAAGCTTCTCATACAAACGGATGGTGCAATAGTTCAATCAAAAACCAGTGTACTATACCTGAACAATGGAGACTACAATGCTATGAGCTAGTATAGATTGGAAACACAGGCTGTGTATGGTGGGATGGTTGAGAAACAGTGGAAGACTTTCAAAGAGATTTTTCAGGGTGCTCAACAAAAGTATATTCCAGTTAAAAGCAAGGACAGTAAGGGTGGGGAGAGCCAGCCTTGGATAACTAAGGTAATAAATGAAGGCATCAAACTAAAAGCTCCTGCGTACAAAGTCGCCAAGAGTAGTGGAAAAATGGAAGATTGGGGAGAATTTAAAAGGCAACAAAGAATGACAAAGCGAGCAATAAAAATAGATCATTGAAGATAGATTATGAATATAAACTAGCATAAAATATAAAAACAGATAGTAAAAGTTTTTGTAACTATATAAAGTGGAGAAAGTGAACGCAAGTCCCTTGGAGGATGAGGAGGGGGAATTGATAATAGGTAATGAGGAAATGGCAGAGGCTTTGAATTACTATTTTGTGTCAGTCATCACGGTGGAAGACATGTCTAACATGCCAAAGAGAAATGTTATGGATGTGATGGAGGTGAAAATGTTGATACAATAGCTATCACTAAAGAGGTAGTGCTGAGCAAACTTGTGGGCTTGAAGATAGATAAGTCCCCTGGTCCTGATGGAATGCATCCCAGGGTACTGAAAGAAATGGCAAAGTTATAGTAGAGGCTTTGGTGATAATTTACCAATATTCTCTGGACTCTGGGCAGGTCCCGGTGCACTGGAAGACAGCAAATGCCACGCTATTGTTTAAAAAAGGATGTAGGCAAAACGCAAGTAACTACAGGCCAGTTAGTTTAACGTCTGTAGTTGGGAAAATGCTTGAAGCTATCATTAAAGAAGAAATAGCAAGGCATCTGGAAAGAAATGGAACCATCAGGCAGACACAGCATGGATTCAGTAGAGGCAGGTCCTGCTTGACAGACTTTCTGGAGTTCTTTGAGAATATACGAGCGCAGTGGATAGAGTGGAACAGATGGACATTATTTACTTGGATTTCCAGAAGGTGCTTAATAAAGTGCCGCATAAAAGACTTATCCATGAGATAAGGATGCATAGTATTATCCTGGATAGAGGATTGGTTAACTGATAGAAAGCAGAGAGTTAGGATACTTGGGTGTTACTCTGGTTGGCAATCAGTGGTGTCACAGGAGTCAGTATTAGGCCTGCAGCTGTTCACAATATACATTAACGATCTGGAAGAGGGGACCAAATGTAACATATCTAAGTTTGCTAATGGTACTAAATTGAGTGGAAAAGTAAACTGTGCAGAAGATATGGAGAGTCTGCAGAGAAATATAGATAGATTAAGTGAGTGGGCAAGGGTCTGGCAGACGGAATACGATGTTGGTAAATGTGAGGTCATCCACTTTGGAAGAAAATGGAAGAGCAGATTATTATTTAAATGGTAAAGATTTGCAGCATGCTGCAGTACAGAGGGACTTGTGAATGCTTGTACATGAATCACAAAAGGTTGGTTTGCAGGTGCAGAGGGCTGTCAAGAAGGCATATGGGATGTTGGTCTTCATTGCTAAAGGGGTTGAATTTAAGAGCAGGGAGGTTATGTTTCAACTGTTCAGATACTGGTGAGCCTGCACCTCGAGTACTGCGTGCATTTCTGGTTTCCTTATTTGAGGAAGGATATATTGACTTTGGAGGTGGTGCAGAAGAGGTTCACCAGGTTAATTCTAGACATGAGGGGGTTAGACTATGAGAAGAAAGTGAGTCGCCTGGAACTGTATTTGCTGAAATTCAGAAGAATGAGAGGAGATCTTATAGAAAGATATAAAATTATGAAAGAGATAGATAAGATAGAGACAGGAAAGTTGTTTCCATTGATAGGTGAGACTAGAACTAGAAGACACAGCCTCAAAGTTTGGGGGGAGTACATGTTCCTATTCTATCTGAGATGGTCTCTGCCAGATTGAAGATTAATATAAGGATCAAAGATGCTTTTTAAAAAGAGGAATGAGATAAGGCTACCTAGGGCCACACAACACTAGACACAGTGGATACCTTCCTACATATTTATAAAAGTAATCCAACCACTAGTAACATGTTGCTGGTAGAACAGCCTTTTGTTGTCATTCAGTCGTTAAGTCAAGTCTGACTCTTTGTGACCTCAAGGACCATAGGGTCCAAAGGGTTTTCATAGCAAGACACAGAAGTAGATTGCCAGGCCTTTCTTCAGCCCAGACACTGCTGCTGCCCAGGTTGGGACCCAGCTGGGTTTGAACTCCGGACCATCTGCCTTGAAATCCAGTGCTGATGCTACTACACCACCAGCCTAGCAAACATTATTCTCATTCACCTTCTTCAATTATAAACCAACTGGTAAAACATGGAAACCTGTTAAGTAATTTTTCCTCACACAGTTCAAAACAAGGCCTCAAAAAATTAGGAATACAGTAGTGTAGCAGTCAGCATAAAGTTTTTAAAGCGCCAGCGACCTGGGTTCATGTTTCTCTTCACTGTGTGGGTTTCCTCCAAGTGCTTCAGTTTTCTCCCATATTCTAAAGACATACATGTAATGCCTTGGTTAAGATTTTTACTGCAATGTTGTAGGTATTTCATTTTAGCAGTTTTATAAGGGAAGTCTGTTCTGCTTTCATCATGTTTCGGTTTGAGCTAAAGATAAGGGGTTCTGATGTTCATGCTTAGGAATCTAATGTCAACCATCAGGATGGTGGAACTGGGAGAAGGTTCAAGAATGTTGGGTGCAGAGGCTTTTGTGACAGACACTGGTGTGGGTTGAGGGTTTTTGGTGGGAGCTGGGAGAAGACAGGAAGGAAGATGGCTAAGGATGCATTCCCTGTTGCACAAGTTGCTTTGTGCAGATGAATTGCTTCAAGGAAGAAGAACCAATAGTTCTGTGGGGGGCAGCCCATTTGTTCGAGATGGGTTTCAAGCAACATTTGGAAGGTGGTGTGTGCTTTTCACTCAGGCCATGGATCAAGCACGTGAGTTAAGGACAACTTCAAGATGAGTTCCAACTTATGTGCACATTTGGACTAGGTTAACTGTAATAAGCCCTTTTTATTTTTTCTTTTCCTATTAACTGTTTGATAAAGCAGAGATTGGTAAATATACATTCTTTATCATTGTATATAGTGTATGATCTGGTATTTTTTACTGATGAGTAATTGCAAATGGGCAGCATTTACACAGTAATCAATCAGATTGGGATACGGTCTGGTGGGAACCAAGTCATATTGACTCTGGACATACAGAATTCAAAACAGGTGGTTTTCACACCACTGAGTCTGTTTCTAGAGACACCCGGTAAAAGGGGGTTTCATATGGTTAGTAGGTTAATTGGTCACATGGACAGCGCAGGCTCGCTGGGCTGGAAGTCTTTTATCATCCTGTATCTCTAAATAAATGAATTAAGTATAAAATTCTATTTGAGACCTTAGAATGAGAGTGGCACCATCTACAACAACTAACATCTAACAGCAAAGTGTTCTACAAATTAATTCTACAGCCCACTGGACTAAACTACAAATGCCTGTCCCATATTAGAATAAGATTCTTTTGATCCTTTTACCAAGGAAAGAAGTAGTTACAGGTTGTAAGGGCACTGGGCTACAATATGTGATTGATAACGCTGGATCCAAGGTTAACCTCACAATAACACATATTCAGAGACAGAGTGTGGAAACATGCCCTTCTGTCCAACTGGTCTATGCTGATCACAGCATCCTCCCTGCGAGTCACAGTTCCTGCACTCTTAAATGTTGTAATCAAACCCACCTCGACCACTTCTTCTGGGAACTCACTCTAGGCACTTACTACCCTCCGTGTAAAGAAGTTACTTTATAGATCTCTTTAAAATTTCTCTTTTTTTCTTGTGTCTGTGCCTTCTAGTTTTGGACTCCCATACTCTGGAGAAAAGACTTTGAAGTAGTAGAGTCGCTGTGTGCTTTCTTTGCAATTATATTTATATAATGGTTCCGGTACAGGTCCTTCAAGATAGCAACACACAGGAATTTAAAGTTTCTGACCCTCTCTACCTCTGATCCTTCAATTAGTTCTGGCTCATACAACATAGAACATTGAACAATACAGCACAGTGCAGGCCCTTCGGCCCACAATGTTGTGCTGACTCTTGAACCCTGCATCCTATATAACCCCCCACCTTAAATTCCTCCATATACTTGTCTAGTAGTCTCTTAAATTTCACTAATGTATCTGCTTCCACCACTGACTCAGTCAGTGTATTGCACACACCAACCACTCTCTGAGTAAAAAACCTTCCTCTAATATCCCCCTTGAACTTCCCACCCCTTACCTTAAAGCCATGTCATCTTATACTGAGCAGTGGTGCCCTGGGGAAGAGGCACTGGCTGTCCACTCTGTCTATTCCTCTTAATATCTTGCATACCTCTATCATGTCTCCTCTCATCCTCCTTCTTTCCAAAGAGTAAAGCCATAGCTCCCTTAATCTCTGATCATAATGCACACTCTCCAAACCAGGCAGCATCCTCCTCTGTACCCTGTCCAATGCTTCCACATCCTTCCTATAGTGAGGTGAACAGAACTGGACACAGTACTCCAAGTGTGGCCTAACCAAAGCTTTATAAAGCTGCATCATTACCCCGTGACTCTTAAACTCTATCCCTTGACTTATGTAAGTTAACACTCCATAAGCTTTTTTAACTACCCTATCTACCTGTGAGGCAACTTTCAGGGATCTGTGCACATGTACCCCCAGTATCCACACTTCCAAGTATCCTGCCATTTACTTTGTATTCTGCTTTGGAGTTTGTCCTTTCAAAGTGTATTACCTCACACTTCTCCGGGTTGAACTCCATCTGCCACTTCTCAGCCTACTTCTGCATCCTATCAATGTCTCTCTGCAATCTTCAACAATCCTCAACACTATCCACAACATCACCAACCTTTGTGTCATCTGCAAACTTGCCAAATCTACCCCCACATCCTGGCTGTTAATAAAAATCACGAAAAGTAGAGGTCCCAGAACTGATCCTTGTGGGACACCACGAGTCACAACCCTCCAATCCGAATGTACTCCCTCCACCACGACCCTCTGCTTTCTGCAGCCAAGCCAATTCTGAATCCACCTGGCCAAACTTCCCTGGATTCCATGCCTTCTGACTTCCCGAATAAGCCTACCGTGTGGTACCTTGTCAAATGCCTTACTGAAATCCATGTAGATCACATCCACTGCACTACCCTCATCTATATGCCTGGTCACCTCCTCAAAGAATTCTATCAGACTTGTTAGGCACGATCTGCCCTTCACAAAGCCATGCTGAATGTCCCTGATCAGACCATGATTCTCTAAATGCCCATAGATTCTATCTCTAAGAATTTTTTCCAACAGCTTTCCCACCACAGACATAAGGCTCACTGGTCTATAACTACCCGGATTATCCCCACTACCTTTTTTGAACAAGGGGACAACATTCGCCTCCCTCCAATCCTCCGGTACCATTCCCGTGGACAAGGACATAAAGATCATAGCCAGAGGCTCAGCAATCTTCTCCCTCGCCTCGTGGAGCAGCTTAGGGAATATTCCGTCAGGCCCCGGGGACTTATCTGTCCTAATGTATTTTAACGGCTCCAACACCTCTTCTCCCTTAATATCAACATGCTCCAGAACATCAACCTCACTCATATTGTCCTCACCATCATCAAGTTCCCTCTCATTGGTGAATACCAAACAGAAGTATTCATTGAGGACCTCACTCACTTCTACAGCCTCCAGGTACATCTTCCCACCATTATCTCTAATTGGTCTTACCTTCACTCCTGTCATCCTTTTGTTCTTCACATAATTGAAGAATGCCTTGGGGTTTTCCTTTACCTTACATGCCAAGGCCTTCTCATGCCCCCATCTTGCTCTCATCAGCCCCTTCTTAAGCTCCTTTCTTGCTACCCTATATTCCTCAATAGACTCACCTGATCCTTGCTTCCTAAACCTCATGTATGCTGCCTTCTTCCACCTGACTAGATTCTCCACCTCACTTGTCACCCATGATTCCTTCATCATACCATTCTTTATCTTCCTGACCGGGACAAATTTATCCCTAACATCCTGCAAGAGATCCCTAAACATTGACCACATGTCCATAGTACATTTCCCTGCAAAAACATCATCCCAATTCACAATTCACCTCTCATGGACCGCTGGTTTCCCTCTCCTGCAGTCTACAACCAGTTCCTTGATCTTATTGACATTGAGTGAGAGGGTGTTGTTATTATACTATTCAGCCAAGTTTTCAATCCCCCTCCTGTATGCTAATTCATCATTACCTTTAATACAGCCCACAATAGTGTTATCAGCAAACTCGTATATGGTGTTGGAGCTGTATTTAGCCTCATAGTCATAGGTGTAAAGCTCCTGTGCTAATGGAGATTGTGAAGATATGTTTGCCAATTTGAACTGACTGGGGTCTGTCTGCAAGTGAGGAAATCCAGGATCCAATTGCACAAAGGGGTATTGAGGTCCAGGTTTTGGAGTTTACTGATTAGTTTTCAGGGGATGATGGTATAAAATGCTGAACTGTAATCGATAAAGCGCATCTTGATTTTACCTGTCCAGCTGTTCAAGGGTTATATGAAGAGCCATTGAGATGGCATCTACAATAGACCTGTTGCTTCAGTGGGCAAAATGGAGAGGATTGAACTTGCCACTCAGACATGAGCTGATATGCTTCAACACTAGCCTCTCAAAACACTTTATTACTGTGGATGTAAGTGCCACTGAATGATAATCATTGAGGCAGGTTACCACACTCTTCTTGGGCACCTTGATGCCTGCTTGAAGCAGGTGGGTACTACACACTGCCAGAATGAGAGGCTGAAGATATCTGTGAGCACACCAACTAGTTGGTCAGCACAGGTCTTCAGTACTCAGCCAGGTACTCCATCCGGGTCAGATGCTTTCCTTGGATTCACTCTCTTAAAGGCAGCCCGCACATCATCTTCAGATACTGAGACAAAACAATCATCGGAAGACATAGGGGTGCACAATTGTTCCTCCCTGTTCTGGTGGTCAAAGCGAACATAGAAGGCATTGAACTCATCTGGAAGCAAAGTTCTGCTGTCCCTTATGTCTTAAGATTTAACTTTGTAAGAGGTTAAGGCATTCAAACCCTGACACAGCTGTTGAGCATCCCTAGTTGATTCCAAGGCATATGATTTAGTGGCCATTACAGAAACCTGGTTGCAAGGTGGAGATGACTGGGAATTAAATATCCAAGGGTATCAGGTAATACAGAAGGACAGGCAGGAAGGCAGAGAAGGTGGGGTGGTGTTCTTGATTATGGATGAGATCAGGGTGATTGTGAGAGACGATATAAGATTTATGGAGCAGAATGCTGAGTCCATCTGGGTAGAGATTAAGAATAGTAAAGGGAAAAAATCACTGGTGGGTGCTGTCTATAGGCCACCTAATAAAATATTACAGTGGCAGAGGCGATTAACCAAGAAATAACTGAGGCTTGTAAGAACAGAATTGCAGTTGTCATGGGAGATTTTAACTTCCACATAGATTGGGTGAATCAGGTTGGCCAAGGTAGTCTTGAGGAGGACTTCATAGAATGCATCTGTGATGGCTTTCTAGAGCAGCATGTTAGTGAACCTACAAAGGAAAGTACTATCTTAGATCTAATCCTGTGCAAAGAGACAGGTAAGATTAACGATCTTGTAGTCAGGGATCCTCTTGGAAAGAGTATGATTGAATTTCGCATACAGATGGAGGATGAAATAGTTAGATCTAAAACTAGTGTATTATGCTTGAACAAGGCAGACTACAACGGGATGAGGGAGGAGATGGCTAATGTGGGAGCACAGGCTATTTGGTAGGACAGTTGAGGAACAGTGGAATACTTTCAAAGACATTTTTCAAATGTCTGAACAAAAGTATACTCCAGTCAAAAGTCAGGACAGTAAGTGTGGGGAGAGCCAGCCTTGGATAACTAAGGAAATAAAAGATAGTATCAAATTAAAAGCTCATGTAAAAAGTCACAAAGAGTAGTGGGAGACTGGAGGATTGGGAAAACTTTAAAAAGCAACAAAGAACAACTGAACAAGAAATAAGGAAAGGGAAGATAAGAGTATGAAAGTAAATTAGCACAAAATATAAAAATAAATAGCAAAAGTTTTATAAATATATCAAGAGGAAGAGGGTGGCTAAAGTCATAGGTCCCTTGGAAGACAAGAAGGGGAAATTGATATTAGATGATAAGGAAATGGCTGAGGCATTGAATGACTATTTTGTGTTGGTCTTCACGGTGGAGGACACGTTTAATATGCCAAAGAAGGATGTTATGGACGAAATGGGAGGTGAGGACCTCGATAAAATCACTGTCAGTAAAGAGATAGTGATAAGCAAACTAGAGGGCCTGAAGGTAGATAAGTCCCCTGGTCCTGATGGGATGCATCCCAGGGTGCTGAGGGAATTGGCGGAGGTTATAGTAGACGTATTAGTAATCATTTATCAAAACTCTCTAGGCTCTGGGCAGGTCCCGATGGATTGGAAAACAGCAAATGTCAGGCTACTTTTTAAAAAAGGCTGTAGGCAAAAGACGGGCAACTATAGGCCAGTTAGCTTAACATCTGTAGTCAGGAAAATGCTTGAAGCTGTCATTAAGGAAGAAATGGCGAAACATTTAGAAAGGAGTGGTTCCATTAGACATACGCAGCATGGATTCAGAAAGGGCAGGTCCTGTTTGGAGTTACTGGGGTTCTTTGAGGACAGAATGAGTGCAGTGGATAGAGGGGAACAGGTGGATGTCGCATACTTGGATTTCTAGAAGGCATTCAATAAGGTGCTGCATAAGAGACTTATAAATAAGATACGGATGTATGGAGTCGAAGGAAGTGTATTGGCATGGATAGTGGATTGGTTAACCAATAGAAGGCAGAGAGTTGGTATAAGTGGGTGTTTCTCCGGTTGGCAGTCAGTGGTGAGTGGGGTGCCGCAGGGGTCGGTGCTGGGCCCGCAGCTGTTTACCATTTACATTGATGATTTGGAAGAGGGGACTGAGTGTAGCATAGCAAAATTTGCTGATGACACTAAACTGAATAGAAAAGCAAATTGTACAGAGGATATGGAGAGTATGCTGAGGGATATAGATAGGTTAAGTGAGTGGGCCAAGGTCTGGCAGGTGGAATAGTAGTAGTCTCTCGAAGTCCAAGGAAGACGAATGTGTTGCGCAGTCAACATCTGTGGGCATGCATATGACTTCTGAGGCCGAAGTCCGAAGCGCAGATACGGTTGCAGATGGGGCAAGGGGCACTGCCTGTTGGGGCAGGAGCAGACGCCTTCCTGTGTCTTCCTTGACTCACTTTGAGGCGCTCCATGCGCCAGTTGGCTTGGAAGTTGTTTGCTGCCTTAGAGCATAGATTGTGCCATTTGGACCAATCAGCAGCAATGTGTTCGAGATCGCAGGGCTGGAGTTTGGCCCACTTAAGGTTTGACTTGAGGTTGTCCTTGTACCTCTTCCTTGGGCGACCTTGGGCACAGTTGCCCCGCTCCAGTTCTCCTTAGAACAACTGACGTGGCATTCTGAACTCATCCATGCGGATCACATGGCCAGTCCATCTGAGCTGAGCCTTCAAAACCTTGGATTCAATGCTTGTGGAATTGGCTCGGTCCAGGACTGTCAGGTTGGAGATACGGTCTTGCCAGCGGATTTGCATGATTGATCGCAGAGCGCGATTGTGGAATTGTTCAAGCTGTTTGACATGTCTGCGATACAGTGTCCAGGTTTCACAGCCATATAGTAGCGATGAGACCACAACAGCATTGTAAACCTTCAGTTTAGCGGAGAGGCGAATGTCTTTGTGCTGCAGAACTTTGACCCGGAGCCTTCCGAGTGCCTGGTTTGCTTTCTGGATCCTTGACGTGATTTCTTTATCAAGGGCACCGTCGCTGGAGATGGTACACCCCAGGTATTTGAAGTTGTCAACGTTCTGTAGTTGTGTGTCATCGATGGTGATGCATGGCTGTGGCGGGGCGCTGTCAGGTGCAGACTGCAGGAGGACCTCTGTTTTACCGAGGCTGATTGTCAAGCTGAACAAATTAGGTGCGGCAGAGAATCTGCTGACCATTGTTTGTAGGTGGTCCTCTTGGTGCGCCATGAGTGCGCAGTCATCTGCAAAGAGCGCTTCTATGAACAGCTTTCGGAGGGTCTTTCTGTGTGCTGCAAGGTGACGTAGGTCAAGGAGTGACCCGTCCAGACGGTATTTGATATAAATGCCCAGGTTTAGGTCTTTGATGGCATGCATCAGTACTTGAGTGAAGAAAAGGTTGAAAAGTACTGGTGCAAGCACACAGCCCTGTTTAACGCCGTTGGAGATGTCAAATTTCTCGCTAGGTTCATCAGCTGAGAGAATCTCTCCAGTCATGTTGTCATGGAAGAGGCGTATGATGTTGATGAACTTTGGAGAGCAGCCAAGTTTCCCGAGGATGATCCACAAGGCTTCTCTGTTGACAGTATCAAACGCTTTAGTCAGATCAATGAAGACAAAGTACAAGTTCATGTTCTGCTCCAGGCATTTGTCTAACAGTGAAGATCATATCCACAGTACTCCGTTTAGGCCGAAAACCACATTGCGATTCTGGGAGGTTTCCTTCAGATACTGTTGAAACAAGTCTATTGAGGATGATGTGAGTCAGGATTTTGCCGGCGATGGAAAGTAGGGAGATGCCCCGGTAGTTCCCACAGTCTGTGCGCGGGCCTTTGTTTTTATATAGGGCGACTATTGCAGCATCCCAAAGGTCGGGTGGCATTATTTCCTCTTCCCAGATACTGACCAGGACATCCTGGAATGCTTCGAGTGACTCCTGGTTGAGGGCTTTGAACAGTTCTGCGGGAATGCCATCCTTGCCTTGTGCTTTACCACAGCTCATCTGTTTGATGGCTGTGCTGACCTCGGTCAGGGAGGGGGGGTTGTTGAGGTGCTCATGGACTGGGCTCTGGGGAATCTGGTCGAGTACTGACTGGTCAACAGTGGAGGGGCGGTTCAGGAGCTGACTGAAGTGTTCCTTCCATCTGGTGTTGATGCCCTTTTTGTCCTTGATAAGCGAGGATTCATCTGCAGAAAGCAGAGGAGCTATGCTTGACTTTGAGGGACCAAAGACAGACTTGATGGCTTGGTGTTGTTTGTGTCAGCATAGTGCTGAACCTCATCCGCCTTATTCCACCGTGTGTCGCACATTATATGGATTTCCCTTTGAGCGAGTGCCTGATAGGACTTGAATCTGTCCTTTGTGCAGGTGGAGTTCGGGTCATCCTGCCATTCTTTGAATGCCTTGTTCTTCTTGGTGAGTAGGTCATCGATGATAGTGCTATTCTCATTGAACCAATCTTGGTGGGTGCGCTTTCTGCGACCTAGGGTTGATTTTGCCGTTTCAGTTATAGCATTTTTGAAGTGGCTCCACTTCTGGATTGGGTTACCTGTGAGTGGCTGATTTGTTGATAGTTTCTGTTTAAGAGTATTTTGGAATTCGCATAGACACGGAGGGTGCTGAAGTTTGGAGGTGTTAAAAGGATGGCCGTACTGCCTTTGGACGTTTTTTGTGAGATTGAACGATGTGTAGCTTGAGGGTGGTGCGGAGGAGTCTGTGGTCCGTCCAACACTCTGCTCCTCACATTGTTCGTGTGATGACTACGTCTCGGATGTCACGTTGACAGACAATGACATAATCGATCAGATGCCATTGTTTGGATCTAGGGTGCAGCCATGTTGTCTTGAATTTGTTGGCTATTCTGAACACTGTGTTCGTGATAGTGAGGTCATACTCTTCACATCTGCTGAGAAGCAGAAGGCCGTTGCTGTTCATCTTCCTGACTCCGTGTCTGCCGAGCACTCCACTCCACTGATCATGGTCTTGGCCGACTCGGGTATTAAAATCTCCCAGCAAGATCAACTTATCACTGGCTGGCACTGAGCGCAGGATGGAGTCAAGGTCGGCGTAAAACTGCTCTATGGTTTCAGTAGGGCTGGTCAGGGTGGGAGCTTAGGCACTAATAATAGTTGCATGTCGATTTTGGCTGAGGGACAGACGTAGCTTCATCAATCTTTCGCTGATGCCAACAGGCAGGTCGGGGAGCTGTTTCATCAGGGTACTCCTTATGGCGAAGCCCACTCCGTGGATCCTGTCTTTGTTCTGCGCCCTTCCTCTCCAGAAGAAGTCGTAGCCGCTGGCAAGCTCAATGATGGATCCCTCATCTGCAACCCTGGTTTCGCTCAGTGCTGCAATGTCAATGTTGTAGCGAGCAAGTTCTTTACCATTGAGGGCTGTTCTCCTTTCAGGTCTTGCAGTGTTTTCTTTATCCATTAAGGTGCAAATGTTCCATGCTCCTGGACGGAGAATCTTTTTCTTTTGATTTTGATTTCGACCGCAATGGTTGGGTGATCCATCAGTCGCGATTAACTGGCCAAATGATCTAGGGCAGGCAATGTTTAGGCCACCTTTTCTAGGCCCCTCCCTGATTACAGGGTGGGCAGCGCTGTCCTAAAAAGGGCTGCCCAGTCACCCTGGATGCTGCCGGACCCCCCTACTGCCCTGGGTTCAGAGGAGAACGACCATCTGTCCAAGGACCGCCAACATGCAGGTTTGCAACTGCAACTCAGTGGTCACCTCCACCTGTTGGTTCGCTGCTCTCCCATCGCCGTAGGACTTTAGAAGAAAGATAGAAGACGAAGATGCACAACACAAGGACCTGTGCGTGAAAGATATTATAGTTAAAAAGCCTTTAAGAGACAGTCCCACTCTCTCAGCCTCGGAGGTCAGGACCCACTGGCACGAAGATCGTTACACATGGTGGCCTCTTCGGCTGCAGGAGTTGCTGGAGAATAAATTGATGAAGTCCTCCCTATTGACCGCCTACAGGACTCCGGCTCCAGATTTTTTCTCAGGGTTTACTCCCATAGCCTTTTCCATGATTGGGTGTGGCCACAAAGCAGCGGAGGTTTTAAAATCAGAGTTTTCCTTTTCCTAGGTGGGCAGTCGACCAGGACTAACGAGCACCACCTGCCCCAAGCATCTGGTTTTGAGGCACCACAGACCCACCTTTGCCTCTTCTCCCGTTGGTAGGAGCAGTTCTGCCGCGTGAAGGCCAGGAGCTGGACTTGGTTGACAGAGGCTATTTAAGACGCAAGCCATGTGGAAGCACTTTATAGGTAGTGAGAGCTTATCCCCATTACCACCTCCCGCAGATGGAATACAAAGTTGGTAAATGCAAGATCATCCACTTTGGAAGGAATAATATAAGAGTAAATTATTATTTAATTGGTGAAAGATTGTAGCATGCTGCTGTGCAGATGGACTTGGGAATGCTTGTTCATGAATCACAAAAAGTTGGCCTTCATTGCTAGAGGGATTGAATTCAAGAGCAGAGAGGTCATGCTGCAACTATTCAGGGTACTGGTGAGGCCATACCTGGAGTACTGTGTGCAGTTCACTCCACAATGCACTACTCCATAATGTACTGGTTAGGTACAGGAGTACATTCAGCTTGAGACTCATTCCACCGAGATGTAACACTGAGCGTCATAGGAAATCATTCCTACCTGTGGCCATCAAACTTTACAACTCCTCCCTCGGAGTGTCAGACACCCTAAGCCAATAGGCTGGTCCTAGACTTATTTCCACTTGGCATGATTAACTTATTATTATTTAATTATTTATTGTTTTATATTGCTGTATTTCTTCACTATTCTTGGATGGTGCGGCTGTAACGAAACCCAAATTCCCTCGGGATCAATAAAGTATGTCTGTCTGTTCTAGTCTCCATACTTGAGGAAGGATATATTGACTTTGGAGGCAGTGCAGAGGAGGTTCACCAGATTGATTCCAGGGATGAAGGGGTTAACCTATGAGGAGAGCCTAGGACTATACTCTCTGGAATTCAGCAGGAGGAGAGGGGATCTTATAGAAACATAAAAAATTTGAAAGGGATAAATAAGATAGAAGCAGGAAAGTTGTGTCTATTGGTAGGTGAGAAGATTTAGGACGGAGATGAGAAGAAACTGTTTTTCCCAGGGAGTGGTGAACCTGTGGAATTCTCTGCCCAGGGAAGCATTCTTCACTAAATATATTTAAGATACAGTTAGATAGATTTTTACATAGTAGGGGAATTAAGGGTTATGGGGAAAAGGCAGGTAGATGGAACTGAGTTTATGCTCCAGCCATGGTTCATAAGTTCAGCCATGATCTTATTGAATGGCAGGGCAGGCTTGATGGGCCGGATGGCCTACTCCTGCTCCTATTTCTTATGTTCTTATGTTCAATCTAATCCAGAACCTCCACCTCGACTCATCCTGTTGACTGTAATTTTGCTCTATCAACAGCCTCTCCTCACTTCACATTGTCTGTTAGTAAACCAGTTACCCTATCTTCCGCACTATTATCCACCTTTCCTATGATACTTCTTGCATTGAAATATAGCAGCAAGGACATTAGTCACACCATGCTCAACCTTTTGATTCCTAACTTTGTTTGAGGTCTTATCAACATCTGCCTCCACAACCTCTCCACTAACTGTTCTGGCACTCTGGTTCCCATCCCCCTGCAAATCTAGTATAAATACCACTGTACAGCATTAACAAACCTTCCCACCAAGGTATTAGCGTCCCTTCTATACAGGTCCCACATTCCCTGGAAGAAAGCCTAAAGATACAAAAATCTTATGCCCCCTCTCATCTTACACCAACTCCTTAGCCATGTATTAAACTGGATTACTTTCCTAGTTCTGGTCTCACCAGCACATGGCACAGGTAGCAGTCCTGAGATCAGCATCCTGGAGGTCCTGCCCTTTAACTTAGCACCTAACTCATGAACTCCCTATTCAGAACCTTGTCACTTGTCCTACCCATGTTATTGGTACATACATGGACCATGACTTCTGACTGTTCACCCTCGCACTTCAGAATGCTGAGGGTTCGATCCGAGATATCCTGGACCCTGGCACCCAGGAGGCAACAAACCATCTGAGAATTCCCCTAACAAACAAATCCCCTATTACCACAGCGCGCCCCCTCCCTTCTGAATCAGAGGCAGACTCAGTGCCAGAGACCCGACCATTGTGACTCTCCTCTGTTAGGTCAATGCCCCTAACAATATCCAAACCTGTTGTTGAGGGGGATGGCCACAGAGGTACTCTGCACTGGCTCCTTAGTCACTTTCCCCTTCCTGACTATCACCCAGTTTCCTGTCTCCTGCACCTTGGGTGTAGTCACTTCTCTATATGTCCTATCTATCACCCCCTCAGCCTCCCAAATGATCCAGAGTTCATCCAGTTCCAGCTCCAACTGCTTAGTGTGGTTAAGCATCATTAACTGTCAAATAAATTAACTCGTAACTTATTTGATAAGAACTCTGAATTTATTTTAGAGTTGTTATCTCACTCCACTGTCTTACTTATTTTCAGTGATCTCACTGTAATAGAGAGGAAATACAGTACTGTGATTATTATTTTAATGAGCAACTGTAGATCAACTTTGCTTTGGCAGTCACTCATGTGCCAGGTCTTGTCTTGTTAAATCACTTACTTCTTGTCTTAAGGAGATTGTAACAAGTGATCATAATTCATAATCAAAGGTGGATGAATATTTTATGTACTACACCAAATTAATGCAGTGTAGCCTTATATGGAAATGTTAAATTCTACTGCAGCAGACTTGTGCTCATTTACATAAATTATGTAATCACAGTCCAGCCAAACTGATGAACGAGACAAATGATCATTGGATTTAAAAAGTAAAAGATTTATGTCAGCATGAATTGAGTACATCAAGTAATTTCCATTTCAAAGTCCATCAGGAATATTCAATGAGTGATGTAAATATCCTGTCAAATGAATGAGTAGAAGTATAGTCATTGTACAATTGTGATGTAACTACATATTCCATGACTATCACAAAATTAGTCAGTAACTTAGATAACCCTACACATGGGTAGGGGAGTAAGGCTTGGAACATGATGACAGCACACTCTCATGGGTTGGATACATACCTGTTCATCTTTAGACTATTTGATTTTCAGCCTATATTGGTACCCTATTTTGCAGCATCTTTATTTCTAGATATTCAACCTCCTATACAGATCCCTCATATCTTGCTCTTCCATACACATAGACCTTTCATCATAGTCATATAGCACTGCAGAACAGAAACAGGCCCTTTGGCCCATCTAGTCTGTGCTGAACAGTTACTGTGCCTAGTTCTATGTGCCCGCTCTTGGACCGTAGACCTCTATACCCTCACATCCATGTACCTATCCTAACTTCTTTCAAATGTTGCAATCAAACTCACATCCACCTCTTCCGCTAGCAGCTCATTACACATCCGCACCATTCTCTGAGTGAATAAGTTCCCACTCGGTTTCCCCTTAAACATTTCTCCATTCAACCTCACCCATGACCTCTAGTTCTAATATCACCCAACCTCAGTGGAAAAAGCATGCTTACATTTACCCTATATATGCGCTTCATAATATTGTGTACCTCTAGCAAATCTCCCCCCATTCCCCTATGCCCCAGGGATTAAAGTCCTAACCTATTCAACCTTACCCTATAAATCAATCCTCAACTCTTGGCAACATCCTTGTCAATTTTCTCTGTACGCTTTCAATCTTATTGCATCTTTCCTGTAGGTGGGTGGCATACAGAATCTGAACGTAGCAAATCAACTCCAGTAGTCAATACTCTGATTTATGAAGGCCAATGTGCTGAAAGCACTTTTTACGACCCTGTGTGCCTTTCAAATGCGACGTTAGCATTCATTTCAAGAGGACTAGAATATAAAAGAAAGGATGTAATGTTGAAACTTCATAAAGCATTTGCAAGGCCTCAACTGGAGTATTATGAGCAAGTTTGGACCTCTTAGAAAGGATGAACTGAAACTGGAGACAGTTCAAAGGAGATT
This sequence comes from Hemitrygon akajei, assembly GCF_048418815.1. Taxonomy (NCBI): domain Eukaryota; kingdom Metazoa; phylum Chordata; class Chondrichthyes; order Myliobatiformes; family Dasyatidae; genus Hemitrygon; species Hemitrygon akajei. Next base: position 49,873,397 of record NC_133139.1, read on the forward strand.
CACGAAAATGATTCCAGGGCTGAATGGCTTGTCATATAAAGAGCGTTTGATGGCTCTGGCCCTGTATTCACTGGAATTCAGAAGAATAAGGGGTGACCTCATTGAAACCTATTGAATGGTGAAAGGCCTTGATAGAGTGATTGTAGAGAGGATGTTTCCTATGATGAGAGAGTCTAAGACCAGAGGACACAGCCTTAAAATAGAGATGCGTCCTTTTGGAACAGAGATGAGGTGGAATTTATTTAGCCAGAGAGTGGTGAATCTGTAAACTTCTTCGCTACAGGTAGCTGTAGAGGCTAAGTCTTTATGCATATTTAAGCAGAGGTTAAAGGATTCTAGATTGGTCAGGGCATGACAGAATATGGGAAGAAGTCAGGAGATTGGAGCTGAGAAGAAAACTGGATCTACCATGCTGAAATAGCAAGCAGGCTAAATGGGCCAAATGACCTAATTCTTCTCCTATATCTTATGGCCTTAACTGTCAGCAAATATTACTAAGAATTCCCAGTTTTTCAATACAACCTCATCTTAATAATAGAAATTCTACACACTGCTAGATGTGAACTGAACCAACCATTAATTAATGGCTAATAACAAAATCGAAATGGGAATACAGTACTGTAAACATGAAGAGTGTATGTGTATTTTTCAGTTTTGTAAAAATATTATGAGTACACTAAGATCTGTCCACTCATATTCATCTTCTTTCCTTTCCTTCCCTTTCCTCTCATCTATTCTTGCACCCTTTCAATCCCTTCTTCCCCTGCCCCCACAACTATATTTGTGATTCCATCTAATCAAATGTGTAAATTTCATGTTGTTACATTCTTTTTGTAATACTAGTAATTAAACAAGAATGCTTGTTTTAGTATGAAATAGTACAGGATGTCCTGAAAGAGATGTGAATGGTGATACTTTCAACTTTATCTTCTGATGTTTGCTGTTCTGTATTATCAGCATTCAGTAATAGTCAGTCACTTTATAACAAAAAACTATTGAGCATCAGCTCACCTGGGCCCTTGGATGCTGCCAGTGCGAAAGGATCAGCACTCCCAAAAGGGTCAGTCTGAAATTAAAAGTAAAGTTAATTAAAATACTACATGATGTAAGTTTCTTTATGACCCTGACCCAACTATCAATGCCAGAGCAACAAGATGCTGATTACCTTGAGGCAACTATGTAAATTAACTATGCCTCCTAAGTGTCTGATGTCATGTCCTGGGCCATCAGCCCAGCAGCAGAGAACTGCTTTAACACTTGAAAGAAAGTTGGAAATTATTAACAGCACGGCATCAGGTGAAGGTAACACAGCTCTGGGACGCTACTGCCGGGAACAGAATCTTGCCTTTAAAGTTCTTTTGTTGCTTGACAATGCGTCAGCCCATCCTAAACATTCATCCTAAGCATTCATCCTAACACAACAGTGCGTTTCCTGCTGCCTAACACAACATCGCTGATTCAGCCACTCGACCCAGGTGTGATCCACATTCAAGGCGTATTTTTTTTACAACGAACCATCTCTCAAATGCTGCAAGCAACAGACGATTTTGAAAATCCCGGGAGTTACCCAACGGTGAGGGAATGGTGAAAGCCGGAACACTTGGCACAAATGGTGATTGACATGGACCCAAGTTTAGAACGAAGTCAGCATTTCAGTTGTTCCCTGCCGTTAACCCTTCTTCCCGACAAGCAAATTTATGCTGAAAAAACAACCCCCACCACTTTATTCAAACCGGTGTCTTCTCCTGCTGCTGGGAGTTCTAAGAGTTCTGTGAGTCTTCCTTCACCCCTTGCTGTGCTTGATATGATCCCAACACCACAACAACCACTCATCTCCTGGAGCGAACACAACTGTCACTGTTGGTGACAACTGTATACCTTAGTATATTAAGTTTCTCTTTTAATCTTTTTATTAGTATTAAAAATATTATGAACAAAATACAATTAAAATATTAATAATGGATTACAAACATATAAACTCCCATTACACATGAAGGAATACATAAACAATGAATACAGTATAAGTAAGCTTTCCCAAAACATAAACCATATAGTATATATATGAACAAGGTAAGTCTAGATATTCCACAATATATAATATAAAAAAAGAGAAAAAAAATAAATCTATATATGAAAGTTAACTAATCTACTAATCTAATATCTAAGAAAAAAAACAAAAAAGGAAGAAAAAACTAAAAAAAAACTAAAAAAAAAAGAAAAAAAAAAGGGCTGTTCATAGTATCTCACAAGCATACATAAACATCAATGTCGTCAACTCCGATCCTCTCAACATACATACGATTAAAGCTGAAAATACCAATAAGCCTGGCACAGGGCCATTACATCATATGAAAATATTGAATAAATGGTCTCCATATCTTTTCAAATTTAATAGAAGTATCAAATACAGCACTTCTAATTTTTTCTAAATTTAGACATAACATAGTTTGAGAAAGCCAATGAAATACCGTGGGAGGATTAATTTCCTTCCAATTCAACAAAATAGATCTTCTAGCCATCAAAGTGAGAAAAGCAATCATTCGACAGGCGGAAGGAGATAAGTGAAGTGAGCCCATCATCGGTAAACCAAAAATTGCGGTAATAGGATGGGGTTGTAAATCAATGTTCAGTACCGCCGAAATAATATCAAAAATATCTTTCCAATATTTTTCCAAAATCGGACAAGACCAAAACATATGAGTTAAAGACGCGATTTCTGATTGACATCTGTCACAAATAGGGTTTATATGAGAATAAAAATGAGCTAATTTATCCTTGGACATATGGGCCCTATGCACAACCTTAAATTGTATTAATGAATGTTTGGCACATATAGATGATGTATTAACTAATTGAAGAATTCTATCCCAATTCTCAATAGGAATAATAAGATTAAGCTCTCTTTCCCAATCATTTTTGGTCTTATCAAAGGGCACTGAACGTATCTTCATAATTATATTATAAAGTTTTGATATAAGCCCTTTTTGAAAAGGGTTTAATTCAAACAAACTCTCCAAAATATCTGAAGACACAAAATTTGGGAATGAAGGAAGTACTTAAAAAATGCCTAACCTGTAAGTATCTAAAAAAATGAAATCTAGGCAAATTATATTTATTTGCTAATTGCTCAAAAGACATAAAACAGTTGTCCAAAAATAAGTCAGAAAATCTTAATAATCCCTTAGTTTTCCAAGCCAAAAAAGCTTGATCTATAATTGAGGGGTGGAAAAAACAATTAGATACAATAGGACTACTTAACACAAATTGAGTCAACCCGAAAAATTTCCGAAATTGAAACCATATACGTAAGGTATATTTAACTATCGGGTTGTCGATTCGATTCGGCAATTTAGAAAGAGCAAAAGGGAGAGATGTCCCTAAAATAGAACCCAAAGCATAAGCAGATACCGATTTAGTTTCCAAACTCACCCAATGAGGGCCAAAAGGACCATCCCATTCTTTCAACCAACATATCAAATATCTAATATTAACTGCCCAATAGTAAAATCTGAAATTGGGTAATGCCAACCCACCATCCTTCCTTGTCTTCTGTAAGTATATTTTACCTAACCTGGGATTTTTATTCTGCCATATATATGAGGAAATTTTTGAATCAACATTAGTAAAAAAGGATTTCGGAATAAAAATTGGTACCGCTTGAAAAATATATAAAAATTTAGGTAAAATAACCATCTTAATAGCATTAATCCTACCTATCAGAGACAAAGATAATGGTGACCACTTAGTAAACAAGCCTTTAATCTGATCAATTAAGGGTAGAAAATTAAACCTAAATAATTCTTTATGGTTTTTTGTAATTTTAATCCCTAAGTAAGTAAAAGAGTCTTTAACTAATTTAAACGGTAAAATACCATAGTTTGGGACCTGTCTATTCAAAGGAAACAATTCACTCTTATTAAGATTTAACTTATACCCAGAAAACTCACTAAATTGAGCCAACAATGATAAGACTGCTGGAATAGATTTCTCAGGGTTAGAGATGAATAATAATAAATCATCTGCGTATAAAGATACCTTATGAATATCTGTTCCACGATTAATACCCAAAATATCCTGTGATTCTCTGATGGCAATTGCCAAAGGTTCTAAAGCGATGTTAAATAGTAATGGACTAAGAGGACAACCTTGTCTAGTGCCCCGAAATAAACGAAAAAATGGAGATCTTTGATTATTAGTAAACACCGAGGCTACTGGAGTTTGATATATCAGTTTAATCCAAGAAATAAAGGTCGGACTGAAATTAAACTTCTCCAGCACATAAAATAAGAAAGGCCATTCAACTCTATCAAATGCTTTCTCCGCATCTAATGAAATAACACATTCTGAAGTATTGTGTGAAGGAGTATAAACAATATTCAATAATCTCCTAACATTGAAAAAATAGCGATTTTTAATAAAACCGGTTTGGTCTTCCGAAATAATTTGGGGTAGTACCTTCTCCAGCCTAGAAGCCAGTAACTTGGAAAAAATCTTAGAATCCACATTCAATAAAGATATTGGTCTATAAGATGCACAATCAGTAGGGTCTTTATCTTTCTTCAGTATTAAGGAAATGGAAGCTCTATAAAAAGATTGAGGCAAATTCTCCAATCTAATTGCTTCTTCAAAAACCTTGCATAGCCAAGGAGATAGAGTAGCAGAAAAACATTTTAAAAATTCTACTGTGTACCCATCTGGACCTGGTGCTTTCCCAGAATTCATTGAGGAAATGACCCCTTTAATTTCCGCATCCGTAAACGGAGTATCTATTACTGAAAGATCATCAGATGATAGTTTTGGAAAATTCAATTTCCCGAGAAAATCACACATGGTATTATGATCCTGAGGGAATTCAGATTGATACAGGGAGGTATAAAAGTCTTGAAAAGACTTATTTATCTCATCATGGTTAACTGTCAAATCCCCGTTCTGCTGACGAACCATAGTGATTTGACGTTTAACTGAAACATTCTTCAGCTGACTAGCTAACAGTTTTCCTGATTTATCACTATGTATATAAAAATCAGATCTGGTTTTCATTAATTGATTTTCAATCAGAGATGTGAGTAATAAACTATGTTCCATTTGAAGTTCAACCCTTTGTTTGTAAAGCTCCTTGCTAGGAGTAGTCGAATATTTCTTGTCAATCTCTTTAATTTTATCAACCAATAAAAGAGTTTCCTTCTTAATGCGTTTTCTCAGACCAGCAGAATAAGAGATAATCTGTCCACGTATATACGCTTTAAAAGTGTCCCAAAGTATTCTGCAAGAGATATCCTCCGTGGAATTAGTTGAAAAGAAGAAATCGATCTGTTCCTTCATAAATTTAATAAAGTCCGGCTCTTGCAATAAGGTAGAGTCAAATCGCCATTGTCTAGCACTTAAAGCTGTATCCGTAAAATTAATAGAAAGTTTTAATGGAGCATGGTCGGAAATAGCTATAATATCATAATTACAACCAATTACCGATGGAATAAAACAAGAGTCAATAAAAAAATAATCAATTCTCGAATAGGAGTGATAAACATGTGGGAAAAAAGAAAACTCTTTGTCATTAGGATGACGAAATCTCCAAATATCAAAAACTCCATTATCAGTCAAAAAGGAGTTAATACAAGTGGCCGACTTATTGGGTAGAGTCTGAATAGGTGTAGATTTGTCCATCAAAGGAATTAGACAACAATTGAAGTCACCACCCATTATTAACTTATATTCATTTAAATTAGGTAAAGAAGTAAATAAGGACTTAAAGAAATCAGGACAATCCACATTTGGGGCATAAACATTAACCATAGCAACCTTTTTATTACCGAGTAAACCCGTAATTAACAAAAATCTACCATTCGGATCCGAAAGGATATCATGTTGAACAAATGCAATAGAGGAGTCAATAAAAATTGAAACTCCCTTAACTTTGGTATTCGAATTCGAATGATACTGTTGACCCCGCCAAGACCTAAAAAAGCGATATTTGTCCTCCTTCCTCACATGAGTTTCTTGTACAAAAATGATATGAGCATTAAGTCTTTGGAATACTTTGAAAATCTTCTTTTGTTTAATCGGATGGTTTAATCCATTAGTATTCCAAGACACAAAGTTAATGGTTTGAGCCATGTTTCTAAAGTCATCCCTTTGGTATATAAAGGGTTAACCATGTTATAAACTCATGTACCCGGAAGAGGAACAAAAATAAAGAGCGGACCCGGAAGTGACGACATCGTAGACATATTTGTAGTTCAAGAACAGCCCAAGTAAAAAAACTAAAACAAATTGATAAGAGAAAAATTAAAAAGGAAAACAGACCAACCCCCACCCCCACATGAAAAAGAAAAAAAGCCAAAATATGGCTAGAAAAAAGAAAAAATGAGACTAACTCTACCCCCATATCAGCGGCAGACCACTCCGTGTTTAAAGGATATATAAAAAAAACCACCCAAACTTTAAGAATTATGATCGCAGTACTAAAAACTATGCTTCTTAATATGCTGAGTTGTAAAGAAAAAGGGAGTATAATCACTAAAAGTTTATAAATCGGGTTATAACCCAAACAAATCAAGAAGTATTTAAACTATGATAAGCGATGCATTATAGGAAGAAGACGAAAAAAAAAGAAACAATAACGCCATCTTAAACAAAACCAATACTTTGCAAAAAACCATTATCTTGATATTAAACAAAAAATTCACTTTGAAAGGTTAAAAATATACCTTCAAGGGAACAAAAATAATAGACAAAAATATAGTATAGTAGTTAAAGTGTATGAGACAAAGCGATTAATATAACGAAAACACACTTTAACTTAAATATGAAGTATAGGATAAACCTACACCAATAACCAGAGACTAACCCTGGTTTAAGGAATCGAAAACCATCTATCACGATCAGAATCACTCATTTATTAGAGAGTAGTAACTGTATCAGTAGGGAAGTTCTCCTCCAAATACTTTTTCGCTTCAAAGGTAGACAGAAATACTTTACGCGGAGCATTCGGGGGGGAAATCCTGAGCTTCGCCGGGTATAAGAGCGCAGGTTTTAGATTTTTCTCATAACATTCAGACATCAGAGGTTTAAAAAGCAGCCTTTTCTTCATAACTTCTGGGCTAAAATCTTCCACCAAACGAAAGCAATAATCATGAAATTTAATCATCCCAGCCCTTCGAGCTTCACGAATGAGTTGTTCTTTGTCGTGTACGTAATGAAATCGGACGATTACCACCGGGGGCTTATCTGAAACCGTCGGTGAACGACTCCAAATTCTATGTGCTCGGTCAAGTACCGGGGGGTTTTCTGGAAAAACCGACAGAAACGCATCTTTTAGAAATTGAGCAAAGTATTTCGAAGGATCGCCTTTTTCTATGCCGTCTGGGAGACCAAGTATGCGTAGGTTCTGTCTTCTGGACCGATTCTCCAAATCGACACTCTTGGCTTTAAGTGTCTCCACCAGTTTAATGGTCAAAATTAAATCCTGTTGCAATTTTTCAATTGTCAAATCTCGTTTCCGCGCTTCATGTTGCAGAGACGCGATAAGCGCTTGCTGCTGGTTAATTATTGAATCCGTCTTAACCATATAATCTTGAAAAGCCTTTATATCTCGTTGAAAAGCCTGATGTTGTTCCTCAAATTTTTTATCCAAAACCTCCATAAGCAGTTCATAAGTTAACTCAGTGCGTTGCGGTTGAGCTAGCTTCTTTCCATTACCGTTCGGGTTTCGCCCCGGTTCTCGTCCTTTGGATCTAAGAGCCATTTCTGTTTGCATATCTTCCAAAATTCACAATAAAATCTTAACGATAAGCCCGAGAAAGTAGCAAAAATCTTTTGGTGTAGGTAACAATAAGTTGAATAAGGGTGATCAAAGGTTAGAAAAAGTAAAGGTTATGGAGCGGATCTGAAACAGTACTCACTCCATGAGCGTCTCCCGCTGATCCAGTATATTAAGTTTCTATGATTTATTACGTTGAATATTACCTTAAATTGATGAAATATAATATGAATGTTGCCTTGTGGTACTGCTTTTGTGTCATATTGGTATGAAAATGTGAATAAATTACAGATAAAACATATTTAGGAAGTCCCCTGGAGCGCATCCCTATTTTGTCCATTTAAATAATTATTCACATTATGTGTTTTCACATTATGCGTCGATTGCGAGGAACATATCCCCCGCATATAACCAGGATATGGTGTATATAAAATTATGATGGGTATAGATAGAGTGCATGCAAGCAGGCTTTTTCCACCAAGGTTAGGGGAGAAAAAAACCAGAGGACATGGGTTAAGGGTGAAGGGGGAAAAGTTTAAAGGGAACATTGGGGGGGCTTCTTCACAGAGAGTGGTGGGAGTGTGGAATGAGCTGCCAGATGAAGTGGTAAATGCAGGCTCACTTTTAACATTTAAGAAAAACTTGGACAGGTACATGGATGAGAGGTACATGGAGGGATATGGTCCAGGTGCAGGTCAGTGGGACTAGGCAGAAAAATGGTTCGGCACAGCCAAGAAGGGCCAAAAGGCCTGTTTCTGTACTGTAATGTTCTATGGTTCTATCTCTTCAGAAAAGGCATTTCTCGGCTGGGATCTGCATCAACAGTTTCGTCTTTTCTTCAAGGATTGCTCATTGCTGGTTTGGGAAGTCTCTCCTCTCACTTACTTTATGAATCATATGGACTTATTAAACTACCACTTTAAGACTGTGCTTGAATAAGCTCTGTTGAGAATTATCTCTAAGTTCGACTGTTTGATAACTATAGACGTATAACACTGTTAACTTCCATTAAGTTAGTCGTTTGTTTACTTTTCGATGTTCTTGAGTAGAGGTTAATAAATTTTGTTGTTCATTTATATAAACCCGACTCAATTTCATATCTATTGCTGTTGGTACATAACAAGAGAAAGGGCCCTAAAAAAGGGAAGGTAGTTTTCAATAACATAAGACAGCACTTTGCATTAGTAGACTGGAAGTGGCTGCAGGATGAGAAAACAACATCCATAAGTGGGAGGTGTTCAAAAGTGAAACAGTAAAAGGTTTAAAGATAACCTGTACTCACAGGGACAAAGATGCCAAAAAAAAAAGAAAGACACAGAAACAAAGATGGCAAGTTTAGGAAACCTACAATAGCAAAGGTTTTTGAAGAGCCAATCAGGAAAAAGAAGCAAGTATATTTCAGGAATAAGAAATTAGCATCAAGTAAATCCTTTGAGGTTAATAAGGGGATACAGGAGGAAGCAAGAAAAAAGTCTGGAAGGTATAAAGGGGCCATGATATGACCTTGACAAGTATAATTAAGGAGAAATTCAAAAGCATTTTATAAATATATTAAAAGCAAGAGGGTATCTAAGAAAAGAATACAACCCTTCAGAGACCAAAAGGATAACCTACATGTGGAGTAGGGAGAAGGGTGTGGAAACATTAAGGAAGAATTCTGTTAATATTCTGGAGTACATCTGTATGAAGATGTACTGGCACACATTAGGGTGGATAAATCTTCAGGACTTATCAGGATCTATCCCAGGATGCCAAATGAAGCAGGGAGGATACAGCTGTAGATCTTATGGAGATTTTTGCATCCTTGTTAGCCATAAACAGAGTACCAGGAAGCTGGAGGATAGCTAATGTTGCTCCCTTGTTCAAAAAGGGAAACAGGGGGAAGACTGGAAACTACAGGCATCAGATCAGGGAAGTTGTTGAAGATTCTGTGGAACATGATTTATGTTCCACTTGTAAGACAAGGACTGATTAGGAGCTTTGTGCTGGGGAGATTACATCTCATAAATCTGAATGATCTGAAGTTCAGAAAGTTGATTAAAGCAAGGAGATATACATGGTTTACACAGACTTTAGTAACCCTTTTGATAAGGTCCCTAAAAGTAAGTGCAGAAAGTTGAGGAACAAAGGATCCAAGGCATTTTGCTAAACTGGACCCAAAATTGGCTTGGTAATAAATAGACAGAGGGTAACAGAGGATGGACATCTTTTCAAGCTCTTACAATCAGCTTATGGAGTCTAAGTGTGCGTTTGAAAAAGCAAGTGGGGACAGTCGGGTCTTTCAGCATTTTTGCAATCATTGGGTAATTAAGCACTTGGCATGGGCCAATAATGAGATGTAGGAATGAGACAGTGTTAGAGTGGCTTGAGCTCAAGAGGCTGAGGAAAGGACAGGGGGATGTTAAGGTAGGTTTCCGGTAAGTTTACTACTTTCTTTGTCTTTAGTACTTAGTGTAGTGAAAATGGGTCCAAGGTCAGTGACCTTCCGTCTCCCCGATAATTACATCTGCATGAAGTGCATTCAGCTGCAGCTCCTTACACATCATGTTAGGGAACTGAAGCTGCAAATGGATGACCTTCACCTTGTACAGGAGAATGAGAAGGTGACAGATAGGAGCTACAGGGAGATAGTCACACCTCAGTTGCAGGAGGATGTAGCTGGGTGACTGTCACCCAGAGGGAAAAGAAATAGGCAGATAGTGCAGAGTACCCCTGTGGCCATGCCCCTCAGTAACAGGTATACAATTTTTGGATACTGTTGGGGAGGTCGACCTACCAGGTAAAAACGGCACTGACCACAGATCAAGCACTAAGCCTGGCTCAGAGATGCTGGATTCCATGGACATGAAAGAGACATCTGAATGGTATGTTGCCTCCCAGGTGCCAGAGTCAGGAACATCTCAAATTAGATCCACAGCATTCTAAAGTGGGAGAGTGAGCAACCAGAAGTCATGGTACATTATTAGTACCAACAACATAGGTAGGGAAAGGGATGACGTTTTGAAAAGAGAATATAGGGAGGCCTACTGAGTTCCTTCAGCATTTTGTGTGTGGTGCTTGAAATTCCAGCATCCGCAGATTTTCTTGTGTTTGATATAGGGAGGTAAGCAGGAAATTGTAAAACATGACCTCAAGGGTAGTTACCTCTGGTTTGCTGCCTGTGGCACGCACTAGTGACAGTAACAATAGGATAATCTGGAAGATGAACATGTGATTGAAGGATTGCTGCAGGGGTCACAGACTGGGTGGGACATGTCCCAGGTTACTAAAGGAAGTGAGGGAAGAGGTTGCAGCGCCTTTGGCGATGATCTTTACATCATCATGGGACTTTACAATGGATGTGGTTTACATGGAATTTATTCAGGCTTATTCAGAAAGTCAGGAGGCATAGGATCCAAGGAAATTTGGGAGTCAGCGGGAGACGCTCATGGAGTGAGTACTGTTTCAGATCCGCTCCATAACCTTTACTTTTTTTAACCTTTGATCACCCTTATTCAACTTATTGTTACCTACACCAAAAGATTCTTGCTATTTTCTCGGGCTTATCGTTAAGATTTTATTGTGAATTCTTGAAGATATGCAAACAGATTCTTTTACTTACTTAGGGATTAAAAACCATAAAGAATTATTTGGGTTTAATTTTCTACCCTTAATTGATCAGATTAAAGGCTTGTTTACTAAGTGGTCACCATTATCTTTATCTCTGATAGGTAGGATTAATGCTATTAAGATGGTTATTTTACCTAAATTTTTATATATTTTTCAAGCGGTACCAATTTTTATTCCGAAATCCTTTTTTACTAATGTTGATTCAAAAATTTCCTCATATATATGGCAGAATAAAAATCCCAGGTTAGGTAAAACATACTTACAGAAGACAAAGAAGGAAGGTGGGTTGGCATTACCCAATTTCAGATTTTATTATTGGGCAGTTAATATTAGATATTTGTTATGTTGGTTGAAAGAATGGGATGGTCCTTTTGGCCCTCATTGGGTGAGTTTGGAAACTAAATCGGTATCAGGTTATGCTCTGGGTTCTATTTTAGGGACATCTCTCCCTTTTGCTCTTTCTAAATTGCCGAAACGAATTGACAACCCGATAGTTAAATATACCTTACATATATGGTTTCAATTTTGGAAATCTTTCGGGTTGACTCAATTCGTTTTAAATAGTCCTATTGTAGCTAATTGTTTTTTCCATCCCTCAATTATAGATTAAGCTTTTTCGGCTTGGAAAACGAAGGGTTTATTAAGATTTTCCGACTTATTTTTGGACAATTGTTTTATGTCTTTTGAGCAATTATCTAATAAATATAATTTGCCTAGATATCATTTTTTTAGATACTTACAGGTTAGGCATTTTTTAAGTACGGTACTTCCTACGTTTCCAAATTTTGTGTCTTCAGATATTTTGGAGAGTTTGTTTGAATTAAACCCTTTTCAAAAAGGGCTTATATCAAAACTTTATAATATAATTATGAAGATACGTTCAGTGCCCTTTGATAAGACCAAAAATGATTGGGAGAGCTCAATCTTATTATTTCTATTGAGAATTGGGATAAAATTCTTCAATTAGTTAATACATTATCTATATGTGCCAAACATTCATTAATACAATTTAAGGTTGTACATAGGGCCCATATGTCCAAGGATAAATTAGCTCATTTTTATTCTTATATAAACCCTATTTGTGACAGATGTCAATTAGAAATCGCGTCTTTAACTCATATGTTTTGGTCATGTCCGCTTTTGAAAAAATATTGGAAAGATATTTTTGATATTATCTCTGCGGTACTGAACATCGATTTACAACCCCATCCTATTACTGCAATTTTTGGCTTACCGATGATGGACTCACTCCATTTATCTCCTTCCGCCTGTCGAATGATTGCTTTTCTCACTTTGATGGCTAGAAGATCTATTTTGTTGAATTGGAAGGAAATTAATCCTCCCACGGTATTTCATTGGCTTTCTCAAACTATGTTATGTCTAAATTTAGAAAAAATTAGAAGTGCTGTATTTGATACTTCTATTAAATTTGAAAAGATATGGAGACCATTTATTCAATATTTTCATATGATGTAATATGGCCCTGTGCCAAGCTTATTGGTTTTTTTTAGCTTTAATCGCATGTATGTTGAGAGGATCGGAGTTGACAACATTGATGTTTATGTATTCTTGTGAGATACTATAAACAGCCCTTTTTTTTCTCTTTTTCTTTAGTTTTTTCTCTTTTTTTTTCTTTTTTTTCCCTTAGATATTAGATTAGTAGGTTAGTAATTTTGCATATATTTTTTTTTCTTTTTCTTTTTTTATATATTATATATTATGAAATATCTAGATTTACCTTGTTCATATATATACTATATGGTTCATGTTTTGGGAAAACTTATTAATACTGTATTCATTGCTTATGTATTCCTTTATGTGTAATGGGAGTTTGTATGTTTGTAATTCCTTTATTAATATATTAACTGTATTTTGTTCATAATATTTTTAATACTAATAAAAAGATTGAAAAAGAAAAGAAAGAAAGAAAGAAATTTGACTATGTGAATTCCGATTCAGCTTGCCCATAGAAGACATATGGACCTGTAGGTCAGTGACTAGTGGTGTTTTGCAGGGATCTGTTTTGAAACTCCTGCTCTTTATGATCTTTATCAATGACTAGGACGAACAAGTGGAAGGATGGGTTAGTACATTTGCAGATGGCACAAAGACTGGTGGACTTATGGATAATGTAGAAACTTGTCCTAAGTTGCAACGGGATAGTGACAGGATGCAGAGCTAGGCAGAGAAGTGGCAGATGGAGGTCAACCTGAAGTGTGAAATTATTTACTTTGTAATGACATATTTGAAGTCAGAATACAGGGTTCTTAACAGTGTAGACCCCAGAGGGAAGCTGGAGTTCACATCTCTAGATCCCTCAAAGTTGTTGCACAAGTTGATAAGGTAATTAAGAAGGTGTATGGTGTGTTAACCTGCATTAGCTAGAGGATTGAGCCACAAAGTACTGTTGCAGCTCCATAAAACCCTGGTTAGACCACACTTGGAATATTGTATTCAGTTCTAGTTGCCTCCTTATAGGAAGGATGTGAAAGCTTTAAAGAGGGTGCAGAGGATATTTACCAGGATGCTGCTGTGATTATAGAGCATGTCTTAAGATGTAAGGTTGAGCAAGCTACTGATTTTCTCATTGGAACTAAGGACGATGAGTAGTAGCTTGATAAAGATGTACAGGATGATATGAGATGTAGATCAAGTGGATAGCTAGAGACTTTTTCTCAAGGCAGAAAGAGCTAACGCCAGGAGGCAAAATCTTAAACTGATTGCAAGAAAGTATAGAGTGGATACAAGAGATAAATATTTTATACAGCAAATGGTGTGTGCATGGAACACTTTCTGAGGGATGGTGGTAGAGGGAGATACTTTAGGGACGTTTAAGAAACTGATAGTTGATAGAAAAATGGAAGGCAATGTAGGAGGAAAGGATAGGCAGTATTCTTCCTAGGAGTCTAGAATTAAAGGATACAATTTTAAGGTAAGGGGGAGATATTTAAAAATATGAGGGGTGCTCCTCATTGGGATTTGGGGTTTTTAATTTTGTAAAATGTTTTGAAAAACTAATAAAAAAAATTTAAAAAATTTAAAAAAAATATGAGGGGTACAATTTTCACACAATGGGTAACGGTAATTTGGCATGAGCTGCCAAAAGAATGGGTTGAGACAGGTACAATTACAAAAAGGCCTTTCAACAGGTATTTGGAAAGAAAAGGCATACAAGAATACAAGCTTAATGAAGGCAAACGTGATAAACATAGACAGCCAAAACTTTTACATGTAGTAAATGTGATGAAAGAGTGCATATGTGCTGTACAATTCTGAGAGAAAAACAGCTAAGACAAAATGTTAATCTATCAATTTAACATATCCAATCTCTAAGTATTCCTGCTGCTGATAAAATGCACCTGACCTGAAATATTAATATTTCACTCTCCACAAAGTCCAACCTGTTAAGAATTTCTAATATTCTATGTTTTCACTTAATTCCCAGCATCTGTAATTTTTTGCTTTTCATTCCTCTGCCCTTGCCTTTTTCTCCAAAATTCTTGAGTGCATTTCTATGTCCTAATTTTCCTCCTTCAAACTATAAACAGATTTGCATTTTGTTGAGATGCATTATTTCTCATTCAAGGCCTGATGAGTCCCACTCTGTCATAACACCATTTAACTTAACTGAACTTGTTATCACAATTTTAATAGGACTCCCTTCCTGCAATTAAAGAGTGTGGCAATGGGAATCCACAAAGGATCAAGCTTTGCCTGGTTCTTCAAGGGATATATGGAGGTACAGGTGAATAGCAGGTATTAAAATGCAAAAATATATATCAAAATAAATAGCCGGGATTCCTTTCCTCCATTTGGGACACTGCTGTTTAATTGGGGCAGAAGACTGTTTCCCAACAGTTTCTAAATAACATCCATCACGCACACTTGTGTAGCCGTTAAGACACTACACCATGCTTAGAGCAAACAGTTTTTAAATAGCGTCAGTTGCACATGTTTGTGTTCAAAAAACAGTGAATGTTGTCACTGATCATTGGCAAGAAATAATTAATAAGATGATTCAAAATAATTTCGCTCACTGCAGTTTCAAGCATTCAGGCTTGGAGCTACCAGAAACAGCTGGGAATAAAAAAGAAACAATTTCACTACTTCAAGATAGGAACAATGAAGAATTTGGAAATACTGACAATCATCCTGAATGTTACAATAATAATATAGAGGATGCAATCGTCAATAGTATTGTTTGCAGGCAGTCCATTATCTGCACTTGGCGTCTGCAATGATTTTGTCCACTTGCAGTCTATCAAAAGAAAACGGCAGTATAAACTGGATGAATTCCTCAGTCGATAATTATTAGGAATACCAGTTTTATAATACTGTAATAGTATTGGTAGTGATCTAATTTGTTCTGTATTTAACTTCTTACTGAGTTGAATGGTACTTCGCCTTTCTTAAACCTTTTTAACTATTTCTATGAAACTGCAGCTAACTGGGCCAAAATACACTGGTCCTAATGTGAGACAATTGACTGGAAGCCATATCAATCTCAATATTACCCAAAAATGTACCATATTACAACAAATTAAATACAGGAGGGATGCAGGATCAGGTGATGTGTTGTAGCTGCATGATGTGGGAGCTGATGGACCCCATTGTGTTTCCTGTTGAACACACCTGCAGCAAGCATTGGTTTCTCGGGCAATTCAGGCTCAAAGTTGATGACCTGGAAGCAATTCGGCAGGCAGAGGATATATACATCCCAAAGAGGAAGACGTATTCTAAGGGTAAAATAACACAACCATAGCAAACAAGAGAAATCAAGGAAAACATAAAAGCCAAAGAGAGAGCATATAATAGAGCAAAAATGTGTGGTAAGTTAGACAATTGGGAAGTTTTTAAAAACCAACACAAATCAACTAAAAAAGTCAATAAGGTGGAATATGAAAGTCAGCTCACCAATAATATTACAGAGGATACCAAAAGTTTCTTCAGATACACAGAGTGTAAAAGAGAGGCAAGAGTGGATATCAGACCACTGGAAAATGATACTGGAGAGGTAGTAATGGGGGACAGGGAAATGGTGGACAAAGCAGCAGTCTTCATGGTGGTAGACACTAGCAGTATGGTAGAAGTTCCAGGTGTCAGGGTGTATGAAGTGTGTGAAGTTACCATTATTAGAAACAAGATTCTTGGGAAGCGTAGGTCTGAAGTTAGATAAGTCACCTGGACCTGATGCTGCACACCCCGGCATTCTGAAAGAGGAGGCTGAAGAGATTGTGAAGGCATTAATAATGATCTTTCAAGAATCACTAAATTCTGGAATGGTTCCAAAAGACTGGAAAATTGCAAATGTCATTCCACTCTTCAAGAAGGGAGAGAGGCAGAAGAAAGGCCAGTTAATCTGACCTCAGTGGTTGGGGAAATCTTGGGAGTCAATGATTAAGGATAAGGTCCCAAGATATTTGGAGACACACGATAAAATAGGCAGTTGTCAGTATGATTTTCTCAAAGGAATATCTTGCCTGACAAATCTGTTGGAATTCTTTGAAGAAATAACAAGTAGGCTAGACAAAGGAGAATCGGAAACAAGAGAATCTGCAGATGCTGGAAATCCAAACAACACACACAAAATGCTGGAGGAACTCAGCAGGCCAGACAGCTTCTAGAAAAAGAGTACAGTCGATGTTTCAGGCCAAAATCCTTTGGCAGGACTGGAGAAAAAAAAGCTGATCACAGACAGGGAGCAGTGAGAGAGGGTTTCACATAACTCCCATCGAAGGAAAGATTTAAACTTCTTCAGGGTAGCTATCCCTGGAAGAGACTTTGCAGTGTTGTAATCCAATCTCAAACAAGAGAAAATCAGTACATGCTGGATGTTGATGTTGTGTACTTGGATTTTCAGAAGGCCTTTGACAAGGTGCTGTACATGAGGCTGCTTAACAAGGTACAAGGCCATGGTATATGGGAAAGATTCTAGAGTGGATAAAGCAGTGGCGAATTGACAGGAGATAGAGTGGGAATAAAGGGAGCCTTTTCTGACAGGCTGCTGGTGACTAGCGGCATCCCACAGGGGTCTGTGTTGGGAAACAGAATCCAGTGCTGGGAAGCGTATGGTCATGCACATTAGTGGAATAAATGAAAGGGTAGATGGTTTTCTAAATGGAGAAAAACTACAGGAAAAAAAATGGGCGCACAAAGGGACTTGGGAGCCCTTAGGTGGGATTCCCTAAAGGTTAATTTGCAGGTTGAGTCTGTGGTAAGGAAGGCAAATCTGACATTAGCATTGCTTTCAAGAGGACCAGAATATAAAAGTAAGGATGTAATGTTGAGAATTTATAAAGCACTGTTGAGGCCTCAGTTAGAGTAATGTGAGCAGTTTTGGGCCCTTTATCTTAAAAACAATGTGCTAAAACTCAAGACAGTTCAAAGGAGGTTCACAAAAATGATTTCAGGATTAAATGGCTTGTCATATGAAGAGTGTTTGATGGCTCTAGCCCTATATGGCTGCAAATGAGGCAGGTTTGGGGGGTGAGGGGGTGGTATCCAAGAGGTAGTGCTGGAGGAGACTCAGTCCTTTAGTTTGCCTAACACATCTGAAATTGTTGCTCCTTTTCAGGCTGAGAGTGGGGGCTTTAGAAAGGGTAACCAACCAAACCATGTTTCATGGATATATTCAATAGGGGGGAAGAGAAGAGAAATTTAGTGGTAATTAGCAAAATAGTCTAGTTAAAGGAAAAGACACAATTCACTGTCACAAGGACTAACAGGCACTAAGTCTATTTTCTCTGCCTGGTACATGGGTTTAGGGTATCTCAGCTGATCTGCAGAGAAATTTACTCTGGGAAGGGACAGATCCAGTTGTCATAATCTATGTGGTTATCAGGAAGAACAAGGAAAGAGGTTCTACTGAGGGAATCTGAGCAGCTACAGACTAAATTTAAAATCACAGACAAAAATGTAGTGCTCCCAGGACTGTTACCTGAGCCACATGCAAATTTGCAAAGGGTTAATAAGATCAGAGACTTAAATGCATGGCTTGAAGATTAGTGTGGGAGAATTTAGTTTGAATTTTTGGGAGATTAGCACCAATATTGGGAAAAGAGGGAGCTGTTCTGATGGGACAGCCTCCACCAGAACAATGTAGAGATTATGGCCCCAGCAAATCTCATAACTAAGGTTTGAATGGGGCATTAAACTAAATAGCAGGGGGATGGGTTCAATAGCTTGGAAAAATATGGATAAAGTAAAAGGGAAGGAGAGTGCAGGAAAGATTACCGACATTTCCAGAATTAAAAAGAGACAGTAAGTTCAGAGGTGGATAATAATTTAACTTCAGGCAACATGGATTCATTCGGGATGATGAACACATGCCTGAAGCTGTATATATAAATAAAGTAGATGATCTTGCAGCACAATTAGAAATTGGCAGGCAGGACGTTCTGGGCATCACTGAGTCATAGCTGAAAGAAGATCACAGCTGGGCATTTAACATTCAAGGAGACATTCAAAAGGACAGGCAAATAGGTAGAGGAGATAGGGTTAGTACAAAATAAGATCAAATCCTTAGAAAGAGGTGACATAGGACTAGAAGATGTAGAATCTATGTGGGTCGAGTTAAGAAACTGCAAGGGTAATAAAATCCTGATGGGGAATTATACATATGCCTTCAAACAGTAGTGAGGATGTGGTGTACAAATTAGTCGAAGAACAAGGAAAGAGCTTCTACTGAGGGAATCTGAGCAGCTACAAACTAAATTTAAAATCACAAACAAAAATGTAGTGCTCCCAGGATTGTTACCTGAACCACATGCAAATTTGGCTTATTATTTGGCAAATTTGGTTTATTAATCGAAGATCCAGTGCATGTTCACCAAAATGAAGTTTTTGAGGCCAGGTTCAATGCAAAACTCATATTCCCTTAAGTACTGAACAGTAATATTTGGATGGAGTAGAAAGAGAGATAAACCATACTCTTTGTTGGGTGGGTGGAATCCAGTCCATGAGATGCAGCTCTAGAATTAGTATAAAGTGGTTCAACAATCAAGAGCAAACACGAGGAAATCTGCAGATGCTGGAAATTCAAACAACAACACACACAAAATGCTGGTGGAACTCAGCAGGCCAGGCAGCATCTATAGGGAGAAGCGCTGACAACGTTTTGGGCTGAGACTGTTCGTCTTGACAACAATCAAGAATTAGTTCTTCACTAAAGCTTTGTAAAAATCTGAAAAACAATCATCCAAACACCAAGGATCATGAAATCTTTCAAAATGTAATTGATTGATTAACTTTTTAGGTAAGACTTCATATGGGAACAGCATTTCTGAGCTACAGAACCACAGACTGTGTGGCTATGATGAACAAGGTAATGCACATCCATTGGTTTCAAATTAAACAGGTGACAACATTAAAGCTGTTGATCTCTACTGTAAAATAGATTCCAATACTACTTACTTTAGATGGCATGGCATGTTCCCTGCTGAAAGGATCAGAGGCTGATGAAGATGTGAAAGGATCGCTCTTTGGTGGCTTCTTGAAGAACTCGTCAGATGATGTATTGTGGAATGGATCATTTTCTTTAAAGGGGTCACCACCAAATGGATCTGAAGAGAAAATCAAAATGAAAAGAAAACATGAGAGCAATTGACAAGCAAAGGAAAGATATAAGCTTAGGAATTTTCACTGGACAAATATGCAGAACATTGACACAAACAAAATGAACATTTAATAGATACTGAAAATTGGAAATAAAAGAATACAGTGCAGGAAAAAGAAATCAGCAGGTGAAGTATTACTTGTCATGAAAAAATAGTGAGATGATCCTCCATAATAAGAACCTTAATAAAATAAAAACAACCTAAATTTTAACTATTCATTTCAAAAAAAATGCTGGCTGGTCTATTAAATGTTTCCAGCATATTTTTGCTTAACATCATGAATCAAATTAAATACTTTAGGAGACTAATCCAGTTATACCAATGTGCCTAAAAAATCCTGTATGTAAGACCATTTGGGTAAACCACCAAACAAAACATAAAATGGCTAATTACTATTCAAAGAGTGAAATAACATTAGAAATAGAGAAGTAGCATACAGTTTCTTGCAGAAGTATTCAGCCTCAACATTTTGTTCACATAGATGAGTATCACAACCAGGGATTTTGATCAATTTTATTTGTGAATCACATGCACTTTTCTCCCCCACAGTAGAGCCCAAAAGTGGGGAAAATTATAAAGCATGAAAAACCAAAAATTCAAAAACTGAAATGTCAGCAGTTCAAAAGTATTCATCTCTCAGTCAAATCACCTCTTGCTGTTATTACAGCCAGTAGTCTTTTTGGATAAGTCTCTATCAGCTTTGCAAAATGCGATTGAGCAAAATTTGTCCATTCCTCCTTGCTCAAGTGAGGACAGGTTAGTTGGGGAGTGGACAGCAATCCTGAGATCTCGCCAGAGATGTTTGTTCAGGTTAAGGTCAGGACTCTGACACACCCACTCAAGAGAAGATGAACATCCTCCCAGTTTAAGCTTTCTGGCAGAAGCTATCAGGTTTTTATCCAGGAACTCTCTGCATTTAGCAGCATTCACCTTCCTATCAATCCTGAACAGATTTCCATTCCCTGCTGCTGAAAAGTATCCCCAAAGCATGATGCTATCTCCACACTTCACAGTAGGGATGGTGTTACCTGACTGATACGCAGTATATACACCACACCACTTAAAGTTGAGTCCAAAAAGTTTCACTTTAATTTCATTGGACCACAAGACCTTCTTCCACATCTATACAGTAATGCAGTATCTTCTAATTAATACTTTGCAAAGTCTTTATTGGCAAGGGCATGCCTTTTTTAGCAGTACATGGACATAAATGAATCCTGGTTAAGGTGATAGAAATCAATGCATCTCTATTCTGGATATGAGATGCTCACAGTTCAAAAGGAAATGGGCATTTGGGGAAAGTGCTCATTGGTGGCCAATTAAATTATTTTGCAAGAATGGAATATCAGGGGAGCAATCAAGTTGATTTTACAAACAAGTCTGATTTCTATTTACAGAACTTAAATGATGCTGCCCAAAACTTGTGACATACTAATTTTGAGTTTCCTTGGGAAATAATTTTGATGCAATCATTGTGTTTGTCATGTAGATGAAAGTTTAGTTTAAATATTGGGCAGGATTGAAATGTAGTTGTAAAAGCTATTAAAGGTTCTACCTTCCTTAAAGATAATTTTCATATTGTACTGGAGAACTGCATGGGTGCCAGGATATGATAACAAATGATCCACAGGGACTATCTGTATCAAAACAAAAAGGGGAGGTGAGGAAGGAAATCAAATATAGTAATGCCAAAGAACAAAGACACAAAGAAAGGGAAAAAAAACATTTTCTTTTTGCAGATGATTCCTCACCCGTACAGGAAGGTGGGTGAAGAACTAACTATGAGATACATGTGAGAATAAATGAACAGTCTTTAAGGTGAAAGCTCACTCAAAATTATCCCAAGGGGGAATAAGATTGAAAGGTTTGCAAAACAATGTGTTGCAACTGGACCGGGCAATTGCAGGTTGGTCAAATTGGAAGACAGGAGGAGCAACAAGTTAAAGTTATGGATTAAGAGGAGAAAAATAAAAATAGAATTACAATAACTGATAGAAGCACAGTCAGAAATATACAACAGAATCAGAATCAGGTTATCATCACCGGCATATGCCGTGAAATTTTTTTTGTTAAAGAAAGTAACATATTAAGTAATAGACCACTTTTTTTTCAAATAAAAACTTCATTACTTTGTAGGTAAATGACCCAGTGCATGATTAAACAAAGATAATAAACACAATGCTAATGTTTAATGACATCATGAGCTGAATTAACTGGAACAGTAATGGATGTAAAAGGTATCAAACTGGGTGAAGGACAAATTAAAAAGGATGTGGCAGATGTGCAAGTTTAATCTTCAAATCTTCAATTCCTACACCATGACAAGAGTGACAATAGCAACAAGACACAAGGTAGTCATCCTGCATCAGCCAGGTCTCTCCCAAGCAGAAATTTCACAGCAGACAGGAGCTTCAATATGTGCTGCTTCAGCTCTCCTGAAGAAGCACAAAGAAATGGGCAAAATTGAGGAACAGAAACACTATGGTCAATCATGGAAGTTGAGTGAGGCAGCCAAGAGAAAAACAAATCAAACTGACATCCCTTCTAAATAGCGAGAAGTCCAGCACTGCTATCAGCTCTAAAGTCATAGAAATCACACCTCTACAGTCCAGAGAAATCTTGTCAGAAGTGGTCAACATGGAAGAGTTGCTGCCAAAAAGACATTCTTCCGAAGTGGAAACAAAGCTAAGAGACTCACTTACAGTATGCACAGAAGCACAAGGACTGGGATGATGAACTACGACAGCAAGTACTCTGGAATGACGAGTTAAAAATTGAAACTTTTGGCTCAAACAGAAGAGCATAGAAGAGTTGGACAGCACTACATAGATGAGTGTGTACAGCCAACAGTGAAGCATGAAAGAGGCACCTGCAGGTTGAGGCTACATTTCTGCAAATGGAGTTGGTGATCTAGTCAGAATTAATGGAATCCTCAATGCTGAAAAGTACAAGCAGATTCTCATCCATCATGCAATATCATCAGGGAGGTATCTGATCAGTCCCAACTCCATTCTACAGCAGGAAATTGAGCCTGAACACATGGCCAAGGTCATAAAAAATCTATCTTCAGCAAAAAGAAAAACAAGGAGTTCTGCAACAGATGGTATGGCCTCCATACAGACCTGATCTCAACATCATTAAGGGTGTGAGGTTACCTAGAGACAGAAGCAAGCAAGACAGCCCAGGTCTGCAGAAGAACTACAGAAAGCTCTCCAAGATGTTTGGAACAGCCCACCAGTCAATTTTCCTATAAAACTGCAAGACAGTGTGCCGAAGAGAACTAATGTAGTTTGAAAGCCAAAGGGTTGTCACACCAAATATAGATTTAATTTAAACACAAAGTACACTGCAAATGCTGTGGTCAAATCAACACGTACAAAAGCTGGATGAACTCATCCTGGGTCGCATCCTGCCCGACCTGTTGAGTTCATCCAGCTTTTGTATTTATAGATTTAATTTAGTTTTTTTTTTAACCGTTTACTGCTCTTCATAGGCTTTGCACAGTACTGTATATAAAATATAAATTAAATAAGTAGTGCAAGCAGAAAGCAAAAATAATACTGAGGAAGTGTTCAAGGGTTCAATATCCATTTAAAAATCTGATGGGGGTGGGAAAGAAGCTGCTCCTGAAACATTGAGTGTGTGTCTTCAGGCTCATGTATCTCTTCCTTGATGATAGTAATGAGAAGAGGGCATGTTCTGGGCGGTGGGGTTCCTTAATGATGGATACTGCCTTTTTGAGGCATCACCTTTTGAAGGTTTCCTGGATGCTGGGGAGACTATAGTCCATGATGATGCTGGCTGAGTCTACAACTTTCTTCAGCTTTTTCCAATCCTGGGCAGAGTCCCCTCCATACCAGATGGTGATGCAACCAGCTAGAATACTCTCCATGGTACACCTGTAGAAATTTGTGAGTGTCTTTGAGGACATACCAATTCTCCTCAAACTCCAAATGGAATACAGCTGCCATGTGTGCCTTCTTTGTAATTGAATCAATATGTTCAGCCCAGGATAGACCTTCAGTGATGTTGACACCCAGAAACGTGAAACAGCACACCTTTCACTTCTGATCCCCTGATGAGGACTGGTGTGTGTTCACTCAATTTACCCTTCCTGAAGTCTACGATCAATTCCTTGGTCTTACTGACATTTTTGCTGTGACATCACTCAATCTACAACAGAGTCTTTTAAGAGCCTCTTGGATAGGTACATGGAGCAAAATAAAGGGCTGCATACTACGGAAATTCTAGGCAGTCTCTAGAGTAGGTTACATGGTCGGCACAACATTGTGGGCCTAGGGGTCTGAAATGTACTGCAAATTTCTATGTTCTATCTCACTCCTCTAAGCCTCTTCGTCACCATCTAAAATTCCACCAACAATAGTTGGGTTGTTGGCAAATTTAGAGATGGCGTTTGAGCTGTGCCTAGCCACACAGTCGTTCATGTAGAGAATAGAGCAATGAACTAAGCACGCATCCTTGTGGTGCGCCAGTGTTGACTGTCAGTGAAGAGGAGGAGTTAATTCCAATGATTAAGGTTTCCTGGTAAGGAATTTAAGGATCCAGCTGAAGAGGGAGGTAGAGAGGCCTAGGTTTTGGAGATCTTTAATCAGACTTGAGGGAATGATTATGTTGGATGCTGAGCAGTAGTCAATAAACAGCAGGTGATCCAAGGCCAAGTGGAAAGCCAGTGAGATTACATCCGCTGTAAACCTATTGTGGCAATAGACAAATTGCAGCAAGCCCAGGTGCTTGCTTAGACAAGAGTTAATTCAAGCCAGGATCAATCTCTCAAAGCACTTCATCACAGTACATGTGAATGCCACTGGACAACAGTTGTTGAGGCAGCTCTCCCTGCTCTTCTTGGACACCGGTATGGTTGTTGCCCCTTTGAAGCAAGTGTGATCCTCCATGTGCAGCAGTGACAGAGAGATGATATCCTCAAACATTCCTGCCAGTTGGTTGGCACAGGTATTCAGACCCTATCAGGTACACCATCAGAACCAAACACCTTGGAAGAGTTCACCCTCTTGAAAGATGTTCTGGCGTCAGCCTCTGAAACAGCGATCACATGATCACTGGATGCTGCAGAGATTTGCATAAGTGGAGTTTTATTCTCTCCTTCAAAGCATGTATAAAAGGCACTGAGCTCATCTGGAAGTGAAGCACCTCTGCCATTCATTATGTTAGGTTTCGCTTTGTTGGAAGTAATGGCCTCCAGACCCTGCCAGAGCTGACATGCTTCCAATTCCATTTCTAACCTCAATCGAAATTATTCTCTCACTCTTAAGATAGCCTTCTGTAGGTCATCCCTGGACTTGTAATAGTTCTGGCTCACCAGACTTAAAAGAGCACAAGGGAGTGCTTAATAAAGATTTGAGTAGTCTTATGTGAAATTTGTGGTTCCAGAGAGGGGAATGAAACTAAATGACCCACTGGCATCACGGGTTATCAAGAAGCTGAAAGTGCCTTGGAAAGAATAAGGAAAGTGCAAACCTTTAAACCCAAGATTTTATTTAACCAGAGATGAAGGAGATAATGTTTTTGGTTGCAATGGAATTAATCATGACTTGGGCTATGGTCAATTTTGCTCCACAGCCATTACAGATGAAGAAACCTGTCAACAATGATGTTGTTACTTAGAGAACACAGGTGACCAAAATCATTTTTCTCTATGGACTTTGGTAATGCAGAGCTAATAAAGGAGGAATAGAGATTCAAATCTGTACTATGCCAGGGTGGATGGTTTGATATGCATGGACAAAATCTTGGGCATCCCAGAAAGTATAAATGCACAGATCTATTATAAAATTCTGGAGGTGACAATATCATGTATCCTAATGGGAATAATAACTAGTCATTATTTAGGTCCAATTACTGAGTAGCCAAGTAATGATGGCCATGGTAAGATTCCTTTAAATTCCTCCTCTCACCTTGAATTTATCCCCTCTTGCATTTCACATTTCCACACTGGGAAAAGCTATCTATCCAATTTATGACCAATGTAATTTTTTAAACTTTTTTTATTAGTTTTTCAAAACATTTTACAAATTAAAAACCCCAAATCCCAATGAGGAGCATTAATACAGTGCAAAATTAAGCGTACAATAACAATATGCTACAGAGGAAGAGAATTTAACAAAAAAGCACCTAAATTAAAGACAAGTAAGCTTAGTGTCCTCCCCAAGCCCCAAAACACAAGAAAAAAAACAACAACAACTCCAGACCAACCACAACACAGTATAGAGAGTATAGGTCAGGACAGTCAAACTCCCAGACTGTGAATACACTTAGCAGCAGAGGATTATAATGCCTACTACCAGAAAAAAAAGGGAGCTGAAAGCAAGGGACCGAAAAGAAGAAAAAAAAAGAAAAAAAAAACCCTAGTCAGGAGGAAGGTTATGAAAGTACTCGATAAAAGGTCCCCAGACCTTATGGAACTTTAGATCCGAATTAAGAACTGAATAATGAATTTTTTCAAAGTCCAAGCAGGCCATAATGTCATTAAACCATTGCGCATGAGTGGGCGGGGCAACATCTCTCCATCTAAGGAGGATCAAGCGTCTAGCCAGGAGAGAGGCAAAAGATAGTATTCGGCATTTGGTCGGACCCAGACATAAATCTGTCTCGCCCCAAAAACCAAACAGAGCAATTAAGGGGTTTGGTTCTAGGTGCTGATTCAGAATACCCGATAATGTAGTGAAGACATCTTTCCAGAATTTCTCCAAGCTAGGACAGAGCCAGTACATATGGATGAGAGAGGCAACGCCCCTCTTGCATTTATCACAGAGCAGGCTAATGCCAGGGTAGAATCGAGATAGTTTAGATTTAGACATATGGGCTCTGTGAACAATCTTAAACTGTAAAAGGCAATGGCGAGCACAAAGAGAGGTTGAGTTAACCGATTTGAGAACTGAGTCCCAGCTCTCCTCGGATAAGGAGATATTTAAATCAATGTAATTTTTACATGTTTTTTATCAGGTCCTCATCCCCTTACATTCCAGGGAAAACAATCCAAGTTGTCCAACCTCTCTTTATATTTGATACTTTCTAATCAGAAAGCATTTTGGTGAATGTCTTCTGCACCCTCTCCAAAGCTTCCACATTCTTCCTATAATGTGGCAACTAGAACTACACACTATCCTCTAAAGTATACTCCAAAGTTGCAGTGTTATACAGCTGCAACATGACTTCCCAACTCTCACACACTGTCCCTAAAACTTAATGAAAGAAAGGGTCTAAGTCCTGTGATCAACCAGTACACTGTGTTACCAACAATATTTGGGATGGCTCTACTCTCTGATCCATTCAGTCACAATGCAAGGTGATTCCTAATAATACTAGACTATCATTGCCTTGGCAAGGATCTGAAAAGATCTTTGCATGAGGAGTATCTTTCCCAGCTGAAAACTAGAAAAATTGTAGAAGCAGGAAAGTTTAAAGCCTTTTACTCCCAGAAAATAAACAGATGACAAACATGACAAGAAGATGAATTCCAGATATCATACCTGTCGTTGCTGCTGCCTGCTGATGGGCAAAAGGGTCATTTTGGAATGGATCACCTGTTCAAGAAAAAAAAAGATCAAACCTGAGATCAACTGTTCTCTTAATTAATGCATATGGACTCTTTGAAAATTGCCTCCCTGTGAATCACACAAAATGCTGAAGGAACCCAACGGGTCAGGCAGCATCTATTAACAGGAATAAGTAATTGACATTTCATGATTTTGAGACACTTCATCAGGACTGTTTATTCTTCCCACAGATGCTGACTGACCTGCTGAGTTCCTCCAGCACTGTGTGTATCTTGCCCTGGATTTCCAACATCTGCAGAACCTTGTTTTTATGATTTGCTCTTCCCAGTGATCTTCAGTTTTAAAAGTCACTAAAGGTCTTTAGTTCAGTACTAAAAACCTGTGCTAATCAACTGGCAGGAGTGTTCATCGATATCTTCAACCCCTCAGTTCAGCCGTCTGAGGTATCCACCTGCCTTAAGCAGGGTTCAACTACACCAATGCCTAAGAAGAATGTGGCAACCCACCTCAATAACTATCGTACAGTAGCACTAACATCCACAGTGATGAAGTACTTTGAGAGGTTGGTGATGGAACGTATCAACTCCTACCTGAAAAGCAACCTGGATTCACTCCAATTTGCCTACCGTCACAACAGGTCAACAGCAGATGCCATTTCATTTGCTCTTTATTCAACCCTGGAACATCTGGACAGTGAAGATGAATACATCAGGATCTCTTCATCAAATACAGCTTGGCATTCGATACTATCATCTCCTCAAAACTAATCAAATAGCTTCCTTGGCCTCAATACCTCCTTGTGCAATTGGATACTTGATTTTCTCACTTTCAGACCACAGTCTGTTCGGATTCGTAAAAAACATCTCCCCCACAAGCTCCATCAGCACTGGTGCACCACAAGACTGTGTGCTTAGCCTCCTGCTCTACTCACTTTACACTTATGACTGGGGGCTGAACACAGCTTCAATGCCGTATTTAGTATTTACTGACAATATCACTGACGTTGGCTAAATCAAATGTGGTTCAATCAGCATTTAGGATGAAAATTGAAAATCTGGCTGAGCGGTGCCACAGCAACAATATCTCACTCATGTCAGCAAGACAAGGAGCTGATTATTGACTTCAAGAGGAAGAAACCGGAGGTCCATATCGGGGATCGAAGTTGGAGAGGGTCAGCAACTTTAAATTCATCGATGCTATAATTTCAGAAGTCCTGTCCTGGGCCCAGCATTTAAATGCCCTTACGAAGACAGCACAGCAGCATCTTTACTTCCTTATCACTTTGTGAAGATTCAGTATCACATCTCAAACTGTGGCAATCTTCTATAGATGTGTGGTGTAGAGTATATTGACTGGTTGCATCACAGCCTGGTATGTAAACAGAAATGCTCTTGAACAGAAAATCCTACAATGATATGGCTGAGGTCATACTGACTATAGCCCTCCCCATCAGTGAACACATCTACATTAAGCACCATTACAGGAAAGCAGCATCCATCATCAAAGACCCCCACCATCCAGGCCATGCTCTTTTTTCACTGCTGCCATCAGGGAGGTGACACAGGAGCCTCAAGACCACACCACCAGTTTCAGTAACATTTATTATCCTGAACATTTATTATCATCAGGCTCTTGAACCAGAGAAGACAGTATCACTCGTCCTATCACTGTTCCCACAACCTATGGACTCACTTTCAGGGACTCTTCAAAATTGATTGTTTATTTATTTATTATTTTCCCCCTCTTTCTTTTGGTATTGCAAAGTTTGTTTTCTTATATACATTGGCTGTTGCCTGTCCTGTCAGATGCAGTCTTCCATTGATTCTGTTGTGTTTCATGTATTTACTGTGATTGCCGGCAAGAAAGTGAATTTCAGGGTTATATATGCTGACATATATGTAATTTGATAATAAATTTACTTAGAACTTGAAATTTGAGCTGCTTACTATCTTTGAAAGGATCAGCTCCTTTGAATGGATCTGTCTTGAAGGGATCTTCTGACTGGAACGGATCTGTGTGTAGATCTTGAGTATTATTATTGAAAGGTGAAGCTTTGCCCCTGAAGGGGTCATCCTGAAAATAAAATAAACATAAGTTCTTTAAAACCCACAATACACTGCAATCTCATTCTTATAACTTGAACCTTAAATTTCCTTCAACTAAATAACGAAAAATCTTAAATTCTGGTTGATAGCAATAAAAAAAAAAGTGTGAATCGAAATAAACTTGATCAAGTCCTACATATAAAGTGAGAAATAAAGAATTTAGGCATTATTATTGACTCTAAGCTAAATTTAGATGGAATTTCAAATCACATATTAACCATATTATTAAGACAACGTTGTTTTGTTTAAAGAACATTGCAAGATTTTGATTTCTTAGGGCATCTTAAAATGTTGAAAAATTGATTCACACTTTTGATTTTAACCAATTGGACCACTCATAAAGCCATAGAAAAGTACAGCATAGATATAGGCCCTTCGACCTATCTAGTCTGTGCTGAACCATTTAAACTGCCTACTCCTGTCGAGCTGCACCGGGACCATAGCCCTCTATATCCCTAACCAGTCATGTATCTATCCAAACTTCTTTTAAACATCGAAATTGAGCTTGCATGCACCACTTGTGCTGGCAACTCGTTCCACACTCTCACAACCCTAGGTGAAGAAGTTTCCCCTCATGTTCCCCTTAAAACTTGATCTCTTTCACCCTTAACCCATGACCTCTGGATGTAGTCCCATCCAACCTCAGTGGAAAAAGCCTGCTTGTATTTAATTATCTATAACCCTAACTAGTTTTGTATGCCTCTATCAAATCTGCTCTCAATCTTCTACGTTCCAAGGAATAAAGTCCTAACCTATTCAGTCTTTCCTTATAACTCGGGTCTTGTCTTCCAGATCCAGCAACATCCTTATAAATTTTTGTTGTACTCTTTCAGCCTTATTTACATATTTCCTGTAGAAAGGTGACCAAAGCTGCACATGATACTCCAAATTCAGCCTCGCTAATGTCATATACAAATTCAACATAACATCCCATCTCCTTTACACAATATTTTCATTTATGAAAGCCAATGTGCCAAAAGCTTTCTGTACTACCCTATCTACCAGTGGTGCCACTTTCAACAAATTATGGACCTGTATACCCAGAACCCTTTGCTGTACCACACTCAATGCCCTACCATTCACTGTGTAAGACCTATCCTGGTTGGTCCTACTGAAGAGCAACACCTCACACTTGCTGCATTAAATTCCATCTGCCATTTTTCAGCCCATTTTTTCCAGCTGGTCCAGATGCCACAGCAAGCCGTGATAGCTTTCCTCACTGTCCACTACACCCCCAATCATGGTGTCATCTGCAAATCTGCTGAACCTGTAAACCAAATTATCATCCAGATCGTTGATATAAATGACACACAACAACAGATCCAGCACCAATTCCTGAGGCACTCCACTAGTCACAGGCCTCCAGTCAGAGAGGCAACCATCTACTACCACTCTCTGGCTTCTCCCATAAAGCCAATGTCTAATCCAATTTTCTACCTCATCTTGAATGCTAAACAACTAAACCTTCTTAACCAACCATGGTTAACCATGCAGGACCCTGTCAAATGACTTCCTAAAGTCCATGTAGAATATATCCATTGCCCTGCCTTCATCAACTTCCTAGAAAAACTCTATAAGATTGCTTAGACAAGGACTATCATGCACAAAACCATGTTGACAATCCTTAATCAGTCCATGTCTATCCAGATGCTTGTGTATCTAGCCACTCAGAATACCTTCCAGTAACTTTACCACAAATGAAGTCAGGCTCATTGGCATACAGTATAATTTCCTGATTTACTTATAGAGCCTTTCTTAAACAAAGGAACAACATTGGTTAGCCTCCAATCCTCCGGTACCTCATCTAAGAACGATTTAAGTATCTCTAAAGCCTGGCAATTTCTGCACTTGCCTCCCGCAAGGTCGGAGGGAACAGCTTGTCAAGCCCTGGAGATTTATTCACCCTAATTTGCCTCAGGACAACAAACACCTCCTCATCTGTAATCTGTGCCAGGTCCATGAAGTCGATACCGCTTTGTCTCACTTCTATAGACTCAGTGTGTGCCGTCTGAGTGAATACAGATGCAAAAAATTATTTAAGATTTCCCCCATCTCTTTTGGTTCCACACATGGATTAGCCATTCTGATCTTCCAAAGAACCAATTTTGCCACTTGCAATCCTTTTGATCTTAACATAGGATTCTCCTTCACCTTGTCTGCTAGGGCAACTTCATGCCTTCTTTTAGCCCTCCTGATTCCTTTCTTAAGTATTTTCTTGTATTTCTTATTCTCCGTAAGCACCCATTTGTTCCTACCTGCCGATACCTTCTATGCACCCCCTTTTTTTCCTTAACCAGGGCTTCAATATCTCTTGAAAACTAAGGTTCCCTACACTTGTTATCTTTACCTTTTATTCTAACAGATGTTGGTACACGGCCAAATGGATAAGGTGTCGGTCTAGTGATCTGAAGGTCACTAGTTCGAGCCTCAGCTGAGGCAGCATGTTGTGTCCTTGAGCAAGGCACTTAACCACACATTGCTCTGCGACGACACCAGTGCTGCATCAACACTAGTGTCTCCCTTGGACAACATCGGTGACGTGGAGAGGGGAGACTTGCAGCATGGGCAACTGCTGGTCTTACATACAACCTTGCCCAGGCCTGCACCTTGGAGACCTTCCAAGGCGCAAATCCATGGTCTCACGAGACTAACGGATGCCTATTCTAACAGGCACATACAAGCTTTGTACTTTCAAAATTTCATTTTTGAAGGCCTTCCACTTACCAAGTACATATTTGCCAGAAAACTGCCTGTCCCATCTACAATTGCCAGATCCTTTCTTATACTATCAAAATTGGCTTTTCTCCAATTTGAAATCGCAACTCACGGACCAGACCTATCTTTTGCTATATTTACTTTGATACTAATGGTGGCATGATCACAAGATGCAAAGTGTTCCCCTACACAAACTTCTGTCAACTGCCCTGTCTCGTTCCCTAGTGACAGAGCAAGTATCACACAATCTCCCGCTGGGACTTTCCTGATTAAGGAAACTTTCCTGAACATATTTGACAACAAAATCTATCCCATCTAGTCCTTTTACAGTGTGGGAATCCCAGTCAATATGTGGAAAGTTAAAATCACCTACTGTAGCTACTGTAGCAACCATGTTTCTTGCAACAGTCTGAAATCTCTCTGCAAATTTGTTCCTCTAAAATCCTAGGACTGTTGGGTGGTCTGTAATACCAGTTCCACCCATAACACTTCACTAATCGAGTTCTCCAGTCTGTCCTGATGGAACATTGCTTTGACATTTCCCCTGACTGGTAATGCCACCCCTCCTCCTTTAATTCATCCACTCTGTCTTGTCTAAAACAAGGACCCCTGAATATTGAGCTGCCAGTCCTGCCCACCCTGCAACCAAGTCTCACTGATGACTACAATAGCATAATTCCAGGTGTTGATCCATGCCTGGAGATCATCTGCCTTTGCCACTGTAAAGCATTCTTTTCAGGATTGCTTAAGATATAAATTGGCTGCAGCTTGTTCAAAATGCAGCAGCAAGAATCTTAACCAGAAAAAAAAAATCTCAGTACATTTTACCACTTCTGACAAAATTAAACTGGCTGCCTATGCCCTTTAAGAGCAATTTTAAAATACTATAATTTGTATCTCAGGCTTTCAATAATCTAGCTCTTCTGTATATTTTGGAACGCCTATCCCCTTACATCCCTAATCATAGATCAATGAACACTGATTTCCTTAGCCTTCCTAGAGCCAAGATTATAAGAACTGGTGATGCTGCCTTTTGCTCGTATGTAGTAAGAATCTGGAATATCTTGCTAACTGAGATACACCAGACTAGTACTGTGGAATGTTCCAATACACTTCTGAAAACCTAGTTTTTTAATTTGGCCTACTTTTAGGATTACTTAATGCCTGTTGATGTTGATTAGATTTATATAATTTGATGTATTTTATTACATTCTATTCCTTATAATGTTTATCTTTACTTATTTTCAATTTTGTTTTGTATTTTTATGACTATATTGATTTATCTTTATAACCTGCATATGTAAAGTACTTTGGGCCTTGTATCTTAATATATGAAAGGTGTTGTCTAAATAAAGTTATTATTATTATTATAATACATGAAGGCTGAAAAGAATGTGGACCATCAACCACCCATTTACACTAATGCTACCTTCAACCTTTTTATTATTCTCTCTACATATTCATCATCTCCCCCTACATTCTATCCTCACCGGCACACTAAGGACAATTTACAACAGCTTATTAATCTACTAACCCCATGTCTTTGGGATGTGAAAGGAAACCAGAGCACCCAAAGGAAACCCACACTAGAGAACATGAAAACTCCACAAGACAGCAACCGAGTTCTTGAAAAAATCCTAGACTCTGGCACTGTGAACCAATGCACCATATTCCAACTGTACCCTATACGCTCCTTAACTTTATGTATGATTTTTTAAATCCCATAGCTTAAGTACTTTATTCAAGATAAAATGTGTACAAACAATTTGTGTTAACAAACCTTACTTTCTGCATCATTGTATCATTCACATATTAGCATTTGTAATGAAAATAATTATAAGAGTACATCCTGCAAGCAATAACATTGTTAAATCACACTAGCCTTTGACTCCTAATATGATAAAATACTGAAGTAGCCACTGACTTTTCTACTGCGACATGCCATAGATTTTGTTTTCTTTTTTATATAAATCAAATTATTGTAGGGAAAATCATTTATGAATTAAAATGTGGGCTTAATATATAAAAACACAAAAGACAACATCTTGTTTGTTGCTCCATGTGGACTATCAATGTTTCCACTTAAGATCCTTCAGAAAATCAGCAGGGGATAGGCAGTAAAAAGAGTGACAAGTAGTAGTGGAGCAAAATCTAGCAAGCCTTCTACCCTAGGACATCTAAGACATCATCTTTTTTCAGAGATGGGGCTTCCCACCCACTGTTGTTGATGGAGGTGTCACTTGCAGCTCCTCCATTTCCTGCATTTCTAATCTTAGCCCATCTCCACTCCCCTAACTCCCCGATTAGAACAAGGTTAGTTTTCCTGGTCCTCACCTTTTATCCCAGCAGCCTATGTATTCATCACATTACTGTCCGCAACTTCAACTAGCTACATGACCCCACCACCAGCTACATCTTCCCCTCCCCACCCTTTTCTGCTCCCTATGACTACCTAGTCTGCTCATCCCTCCCATACGAGGCACGCTTCCCTGTGAGCAGTAGACATACACTTGCATTTCCTCTGATTTTAGTGTTTCCAGTGCTCCTGATGTGGCCTTCTTCAAAAGCAGTGAGACCAGGTGCAGAGTTGATGATCACTTTGCCGAGCACCTACACTCTGTCTGCTATGGCTGTTTGAAGCTCCTGGTTGCCAGCCATCTAAATTCCAATCCAAATCCCATACAAATCT
Organism: Hemitrygon akajei; assembly: GCF_048418815.1. Classification (NCBI taxonomy): domain Eukaryota; kingdom Metazoa; phylum Chordata; class Chondrichthyes; order Myliobatiformes; family Dasyatidae; genus Hemitrygon; species Hemitrygon akajei. Next base: position 49,908,424 of record NC_133139.1, read on the forward strand.
TCCATCCTTGCCCATCTCCACTACAAAGAATGAGACTAAACACAAACTGGAGTAATAGTACCTCATTTTCCACTGGGGTAGTCTACAAGTTGATGGTACAAACATTGATTTCTCCAATTTCAGGTAAACTGCTCTTCCCCTTTCCCTTTATGATCGGCCTAGTTCCTCCCACACACAACCAAAGTCATCACCCTTCTTTTTCTGCTCTCCCACCCGACTCCTCCAACTGGGTCCACTCCCCCCACAATGTCAATCTGCCCACACCACCTCCTCCATTTACTATCTTCCTCCCTTATCAGATTCCACCATCTGTAGCACTTTATCATTTCCACCTATCACCTTCTATCACTCTTCTCCCCTCTACCTGCCCTTCACTCTCCTCACCTGGATCCAAATACCATTTTCAAACTCTTGCTCCACACCTTCCTTTCATGCTACTTTCCCTTGCTTTTCAGTCCAGATGAAGCGTCTCAACTCAAAATGACAACTGCCCATTTCCCTTCAGTTTGTCCAGCATTTTGTGTATTGCTCAATATACACGCCTATACTTTGTATACAATCATTTGCAAACCACAAGACTGGTCTTGGAATTTTTCTATGCGTGAGTTAACAGTTAGTGTGACACTATTACAACTCAGGTCATCAGAATTTGGAGTTCAATTCCGACACCATCTGTAGGGAGTTGGAATGTACTCCTTGTGAACAAGTGGGTTTCCTCCAGATACTCTGGTCTCCTCCCACTTTCCAAAAACATACTGGTTAGTAGATTAATCAGTCATTGTAAATTGTCTTGTGATTAGACTTGAGTTAAATAGGTAAGTTGCTGGGTGTGTGGTTCATTGGGCCAGAAGGGTATGTTGCATGCTGTATCTCTAAATAAATTAAACTCATAGATTAAAATCATAAAATGAATTAGAAGGGTTTAAGAAAAGGCCAGTAGGGAACTTCCGGTAAGATGGCGATTGTTTAGTTGCTCCGAACTTTTGCTCCGTTATTCTTCTTATCTTTGCACGATATGTCTCCCTTCTTAAACCTTAGTTAGGTATTTTATTAGTTCTCTTTTACCTGCCTGCGAACACATCTATCTTATAATGGCTACCAAAAGTACTAAAACCAGGAAAAAGGAAACTTCTACAGCTTTACCGGCTGAGATTCTCGCTGTTTTGGAACAACATCGACAAGATACTTTAATGGATTTTAGAACTGAATTTAGAACTTCTTTCAGCCAGCTGGATTCCAAATTGGATCAGATTAATGCTAGAGTGGATGAACATGCTGAACATTTATCTCGCATTGACTTAACTTCTGAAGATTTAAAACGCCGTGTTCAAAATCTTGAAACTTTCTGCTCCAACCTGGAGGAGAAGAACAGTGAACTTTCTTCCAAAATGGTGGATCTTGAAAATCGGAGCAGATGTTGCAATCTACGAATTCTTGGTTTGCCAGAGGCCACCGAAAAGGGCTCTCCCGTTGGTTTTTTTTCTGACTTTCTCTGTGAGATTTTCAGGAAAGAATTTCTTCCGACTCCACCTGAGCTTGAAAGGGCTCACAGGATTTATGTTCCTCGTGCAACTCTGGATTCCTGTCCACGGCCAGTTATTTTATGCTTTCATCGATACCACGTGAAAAACCGTCTGATTATGGAGGCACGCCGCAGAGGTACTTTTGCTTTTCAAAATACAGTCACTCGTTTTGTAGAGGATTATGCCCCCCAGGTTCTGAAGATGCGTGCTGAGTTTAAAGGTATAATGAAAGTGCTTTTTGATCGCGGATCCAGACCCTCTCTCCGAAATCCAGCCGATCTTCGAATTACGCTTACTACTGGAGATTATAAGTGGTTTAAATCAGTGAAGGAGGCTGAGGCGTTTGTTGGAAGTCTTCCAGCCACCTTGTCTTCTTCGGAACCGGCCTGACCTTCTAAAATGGTTGATAAGTACTTCTCGAAGTAAAACTATTTTTTCCGAACTCAGACTTTACTTGAATAATTCAGACATTAACTATTGAAACTCTAAGGGCTGTAGTCAATCTCTCCCTGGACTTGGTGCGTTTTTTCTAAATAGATAATTTAAGTTTATTGTTTCCCTGCGGACTTTTAGATTTTACTTGTGTAATCTATTTTATTTTTGTATAACTTTATCTATAGAGAACTACAATTGATTTTAACTTGTTTTGGAGGTTTGGAGTTTTTATTGAAGGCCTCCCTGTTGGTTGATTTATAGTTTAAGTTTTGCTTTTTTTTCTGTAAATGGTTGATAAGTACTCTCCTTAAATTTATAATTTCCCCCTTTTCCCCCTCCCTTTTTCGCGGGTAGGTTAGTTTTAGTTTTCTTCTGATTTTTTTTGTATTAAGTTTTATACTTCTGTTGAAGTTGTTCCTATTTGTAATTCTGTTTTCTAGTGCATAAATTAGTTATTATTTGTTATATTATTTATACGGAACTTTTGTTAACGATACGGAACTGGAAGTCATATTTGGGTTAATTTTTTTGGTAGAGCTAGCTGCTTGTTTAGGTAGCCATCTAGTTTTGGGTTGCGAGGGTGGGGTGGATTCTCCAGTTCCAACACTACTCACTGTTTCTTTTGTTTTCCTTTGTTATTCAGGACATGTCTCTGTTCTGATTCTACGGATCTATGTTTACATTTTTGCTCCCAAACTGTTACTGTACTGCTTGATTTTTTATATGCCTGCTACCTTCTATGCACTAACAATTGATAATGGTTAATACACTTAAATTTGTGAGCTGGAATGTAAAGGGATTGAATCATCCTGTTAAAAGAAGGAAGGTCTTCTCGCATATTAAACAACTCAAAGCTGACATTGCTTTCCTTCAAGAAACTCATATTCGTAGTTTTGATAATTCTCGGCTTTTGTCAAAGTGGGTGGGTCAGCATTTTCATTCATCCTTTGCCGCCAAAGCTAGGGGGGTCTCCATCCTTATTAATTCAAATATTCCTTTTGAACTCCATAATAAGATATCTGATACAAATGGCCATTTTATTATTGTTTCTGGTAAATTATATAATACTAAAGTTGTACTAGCAAACCTGTATGCTCCCAATTTTGATGATGTTAATTTTTCTGAACGTTTTTTCTCCTCACTACCAGATTTAAACTCATACTCTCTTATACTGGATGGCGATTTTAATTGCTGGTTAGATCCTAATTTGGATCGATCGTCCTCTGTTACTAGATTACCTACTAACTCTGCCTTAGCTATTCACTCTTTTCTCTCTAATTATGGTATCTCTGATATATGGCGTCTCCTTCATCCTACTGAGAGAGATTATTCTTTTTTTCCCACATGTTCACCATACCTTTACTAGAATTGACTACTTTTTACTTGATAATCAACTTATTCCATTTGTCTATTCTTGTGATTATCAGAGTATACTGATTTCTGACCATGCCCCAATTACTTTGTCTTTAAATTTTCCTGGTCTCCCTCAGAGGAATAAACACTGGCGTTTTGACTCGACTTTATTATCGGATGATGATTTTCTAAAATTTATTAAGGATCAGATAACCTTTTATTTTAACACCAATACGTCATCTGAAATGTCATTCCAGATTGTCTGGGATGCCATGAAAGCATATTTGAGGGGTCAAATAATCTCCTATACAGCAAATCTTAATAGAAAGTCCTGTGCAGATCAATTAGACCTCATTAATCAGATTAAAGAATTAGATCAACTGTATGCTCAAACTAAGAATCCTGAATTATACAAGAAACGTGTAGAACTTCAAACTAAATTTAATCTTCTGTCTACTCAACCTGTTGAACGCCAACTTCTTGAAAGTAAGAGTCGCTTTTATATTCATGGTGACAAATCTGGTAAATTTCTAGCCAATCAGCTGAGGCGTTCCAAAGCTAAACAACATATTACAAAGATCCGGAAGGAGAATGGAGACTTTACATCGTATCACTTAGAAATCAATGTCGCATTTAAAAATTTTTATTCTCGAATTTATTCCTCTGAATCTCTGAATGAGAATATCTCTGTTGATCATTTTTTAAATAATCTGAATATTCCTTCGCTTTCATTTGATTTTAAAGCCAAACTTAATGCGCCTATATCATCAGAAGAAATATCTTTTGCAATTTCTGCATTGTCTTCAGGGAAATCTCCTGGACCTGATGGGTTCCCCGTAGAATTTTATAAATCATTCTTTTCACTTCTTTGTCCTCAGTTATTCTCAGTATTATCTGACTCGTTTAATTACAGTAAACTGCCACCCTCTTTTAATGAGGCATCTATTATTCTTTTATTAAAAAAGGGTAAAGACCCAACAGAGTGTTCCTCGTATAGGCCGATTTCTTTGCTTAATGTTGATGTTAAAATCTTGGCCAAAGTTTTGGCTTATAGATTAGAAACTGTTATTCCCTCTATTATTTCTGATGATCAAACTGGTTTTATTAAAAACCGTCTCCCTTTTTTTTAATATTCAGTGTTTATTTAACATTTTATATTCATCTTCAACTGGGATTCCTGAATGTGTTATTTCCCTCGATGCGGAGAAAGCATTTGATCGTATAGAGTGGAACTACCTTTTTGCAGTTTTAGAAAAATTTGACCTCGGTCAAAGTTTTATCTCTTGGATCAAATTGCTGTATCTGTGTCCTACTGCCTCTGTTTTGACTAATTCTCAGAAATCCCAGTTATTTAACCTCAAACGTGGCACCCGTCGGGGATGTCCTTTAAGTCCTTTTCTCTTTGATTTGGCTATAGAACCTTTGGCGATAGCATTTCAAAACTGTCCTGAATTTACCGGGATTTGGAGGGGGGGTGTTGAGCATAAAGTTTCTCTTTATGCTGATGACTTATTACTTTTTCTTTCAAATCCGTCTACATCCTTACCTCCAATGTTTGCATTTCTTGATCAGTTTAGCCAGTTTTCTGGCTATAAACTTAATTTACATAAGAGTGAACTTTTCCCAATTAATAAAGAAGCACAAGAATTAACATTTCGTGATCTCCCTTTTAAAGTAGTTCATAATCAATTTACTTATCTTGGGATTACAGTCACAAGGAAGTTTAAAGATCTTTTTCGTGAAAATTTTGCCAATCTTTCATATACTATAAAACAGAGTCTGTTACAATGGTCACCTCTATCTATGTCTTTGGTAGGTCGTATTAATGTTGTTAAAATGTATGTTCTCCCTAAATTTTTATATTTATTTCAATCAATCCCAATTTTTATTCCTAAATCTTTTTTTGATTCCTTAGACTCTTATTATTTTGTCATATCTGTGGAAGAATAAGCGTTCTAGAATTAATAAAGTTTATCTCCAAAAATCTAAAAAAGAGGGTGGCATGGCCTTACCTAACTTTTGTTTATATTATTGGGCAGCCAATATACGTTGTGCTACCTTTTGGTCTTTTTTCCTTGGCCAACCCGAGTGCCCTAATTGGGTGGCAATGGAGTTGAGTTCCACTAAAGATTTATCTATTTCTGCACTTCTTGGCTCTGTACTCCCTAGTAGTTTGTCCAGATTAATTGTTAATCCTCTTGTTAGACACACTTTGCGTATATGGGCTCAGTTTAGGAAATTTTATGGTTTCTATGGTTTTTCCTTCTCTAGCCCTATCTTACATAATCACCTTTTTTTACCTACTACGTATGATTCAGCATTCCATGATTTGTATAGGAAGGGCATTAGACATTTTGAAGATCTTTTTATTGATAATCGCTTCGCATCTTTTCAACAGCTCTCTGCTAAGTTCAATCTGCCTAATGTTCATTTTTTTCGATATCTCCAAATTAGACACTTTATTAATCCTTTAATTCCTAACTTCCCTGAAATGCCTGAGAAAAATGTTATGGATTTATTTATTTCTATTAATCCACTGGGTAAAGGTTTAATATCATTTATTCGTGATAAATTAGCATTCTTACGACGTGCCTCTGCGGATAAAATTAGAATGGCTTGGGAGCATGATTTAAATATCTCCTTATCTGATGAGACTTGGGACTCGATTCTCAAATCGGTTAATTCAACCTCTCTTTGTGCTCGCCTTTGTGCCTTTTATAGTTTAAGATTGTTCATAGAGCCCATATGTCTAAATCTAAACTATCTCAATTTTACCCTAATATTAGTCCTCTTTGGGATAAATGCAAAAGGGGCGAGGCCTCTCTTATTCATATGTACTGGTTCTGTCCTAGCTTGGAGAAATTTTGGAAAGATGTCTTCATAACTTTATCTTATATTCTGAATCACCACCTAGAACCTAATCCTTTAATTGCTCTGTTTGGTTTTTTGGGTAAGACAGATTTACGTTTGAGTTCGACTAAGTGTCGAATATTATCTTTTGCTTCTCTCCTGGCTAGACGTTTAATCCTCCTTAGATGGAGAGATGTTGCCCCGCCCACGCATGCTCAATGGCTTAATGATATTATGTCCTGCTTAGACCTTGAAAAAATTCATTATTCAGTTCTTAATTCGGATATAAAGTTCCATAAGGTCTGGGGACCTTTTATTGAGTACTTTCATAACCTTCCTCTTAACTAAGGTTTTTTTTTCGGTCCCTTGCTTTCAGCTCCTTTTTTATTGGTAGTAGGCATTAATATCTTCTGTTTTTAAGTGTATTTACAGTTTTGGGGGTTTGAATGTCCTGATTTATAATCTCTATATTGTGTTGTGGTTGGTCTGGAGTTCTTTTTTGTTGCGGGACTTGGGGAGGATACTAATTTTACATGTCTTCAATTTGGGTGCTTTCTCAATGATCTTTTTTTGTATTATATTATTATTGTATATTTATTTTTGCACTGTATTAATGTTCTTCATTTTGATTTGGGTTTTTTTTATCTGTAGCGATGTAGAAAATGCATTAAAAAACTAATTTAAAACATTTTTTTTAAAAAAGAAAAGGCCGGTGGATAGTCTAAATATACCACTCTCAGAGAGTTTGCACACAGGCATCGGTCTTAAAGGATTCCATCTTTGATGTAAAACTTCATTCCCAGTTAGACTGAGTACAGGATTAACCAAAACCCAGCAGGGCCCTCTTGCTGGGTTGAGAATGTTGCTTAACACAAAGCAAAACATATAGGCAAAAGTAAAAGTACAGATCAACTTGATCAAAAAATGAAGCAAGTATCTACTTTATCTGGTATGCCTTTTGGTGGCAAGGAGCAGGGAGGAAGGAGATAATAAAAGGATGAAGGAAGTCACTGAAATGACTCTGCAGTATTTTCTTCCTACCCACCATTGTTATGAAGCCACTGTCTCTTTCTGCAATGCCATCACTCATGTCTGCCAAGTTGGTCATACTGCCACCGTGACTGGTTAATGAGCCATTCAGCGCATTACTGTATTGGTCAATGCTTTTACTAACTTCTTGCTGCGAGTCTTGCAATTGGGTAAGTTTGCTTCTTGCCTGGAGTATAAAAAAAGCAGAAGTAACTACTTTGTTAACTTTGACATAAAAAGATTAACTAAATAAACAGTTAGTGATATCCCCATAGTTGAACAATGCTACTTGACAGCAGTAATTCAGTAAGCACCACACAGTGGCAATTGATTTATTCCGTTTATCCTAATCGATCAGTGATTCTAAAGATGCAGTGCCCAGGCAATTCAGTGAGCATAGTGATATCAAAAATAAAACACTTTTAAAATAGAAATGCATAACAATACTGGGAACAACAGGTGTGGCTCACAACAGCAAACTCTTGACAACTACTGCATTAGGTTAATTATACATCACCCATAAGAAACCCCAATTGATAAACAGATGTCAAAGGCCAGAACATATATACAGTACATTCATATACCAAATTGTCTTACTGGGATAACATGTGATGAAGTCCATGTAAGAGGTTATGACTTTATGATAACATAATGTAACACTACGTAACCAACCTATGGCAAGGCTCCTTGGAAAGACGGCATTCATCATGAAGGACCCCCACCACCGAGGACATGCCCTCTTCTCATTATCATCATCAGGAAAAGAGGTACAGGAGCCTGAAGGCACATACTCAGCAATTCGGGAACAGCTTCATCCAACTTCTAAATGAACTTTGAACCCATGAACATTACCTAACTACTTTTTTCTTTCTGTATTTGCTTTACTTATTTTAACTACCGTAGATTCCGGACTACAGAGCGCACCTGATTAAAAGCCGCTGGCTCTAATTTTAGAAATAAAATCAATTTTTTAATTGTAAAGGCCGCACCGGATTTTAGGCCGCACCGGATTTTCGGCCGCAGGTGTCCCACGTTGTAATATGAGATATTTACACAGAAAGATATTACACATGAGGATTTTTTAACTTTTAATTAAATCCATATGGTAACAAAAACAAATACATATTGCAAATGCTTTTTTTCGAACCGTGCCCGTAACGCGGCTACTTTTAAATATACGTTGCGTATACTTCTTTACTGAACAACATTCCAATATCTCCTAACGACTGGTAAAAAATATATATACTGCAGCCTACCAGGAAAAGTTATTGATCGCCTTTAACTTAAAAGCAGCGTTTTCGCTCCGCCGCTCGACCCCCTCCTTTCCGTTTATCGCAAACGGCATTTTTCCCACAAGACACCGCGAAACCGGGTGTGACGTCATAGCATCCCGCGATGTAGTACAGAAAACAAATATAGTTAAAACTCTTCTAACTTTAACTAGAAAATGAATTACTAAGCGAAAATATTATAAACTAAATAACTGCCATAAGGCAGCACAATGCTTCGAGTGTTTTCCATGTTGATGAGGGTGAGTACAAATGACTGATTTACAATAATTTAATTGTGAAAGTGCGCTTGATTTATCGTACAATTTCATTGGACCTCTGTGAACTACTCATCAATTTTATTGGTCTACTGTTACGAGGCAAAATGTTTACGAGGCGGCATGAAAAAAAAATGCATTAGCCGCTCCGTATTAAAGGCCGCAAAGTTCAAAGCTGTTCAAAATGTGGGAAAAAAGTAGCGGCTTAAATTCCGGATTATAAGCCGCTACTTTTTTCCCACATTTTGAACAGCTTTGAACTCTGCGGCGTTTAATCCGAAACGGCTAATACATGGTTTTTTTTTCATGCCGCCTCGTAAACATTTTGCCTCGTAACAGTAGACCAATAAAATTGATGAGTAGTTCACAGAGGTCCAATGAAATTGTACGATAAATCAAGCGCACTTTCACAATTAAATTATTGTAAATCAGTCATTTGTACTCACCCTCATCAACATGGAAAATACTCGAAGAAAAGCAAGACCCGAGCACGTCAGACCCGATTAGACCCGATTAGACCCGATCGCGTTACGCAAGCGCGTCAGACCCGATTAGACCCGATCGCGTTACGCAAGCGCGTCAGACCTGATCGCGTTACGCAAGCGCGTCAGACCCGATTAGACCCGATCGCGTTACGCAAGCGCGTCAGACCCGATTAGACCCGATCGCATTACGCAAGCGCGTCAGACCCGATCGCGTTACGCAAGCGCGTCAGACCCGATTAGACCCGATCGCGTTACGCAAGCGCGTCAGACCCGATTAGACCCGATCGCGTTACGCAAGCGCGTCAGACCCGATCGCATTACGCAAGCGCGTCAGACCCGAACGAAAACGCTGCTTTTAAGTTAAAGGCTCGCAGTATATATATTTTTACCAGTCGCTAGGAGATATTGGAATGTTGTTCGTGCTGTTCAGTAAAAAAGTATATGCAACGTAATTTGTGTTACCGATACGTATGTATATTTAAAAGTAGCGGTGCGGCCTAAAATCCAGTGCGGCCTTTACAATTAAAAAATTGATTTTATTTCTAAAATTAGAGCCAGCGGCTTTTAATCAGGTGCGCTCTGTAGTCCGGAATCTACGGTACTTTCATTCACATTTTCTGCCCCCTAGTGGTCAATTTAATGGGACAGGGTAAAGGCCAATAAAATTGAGAACTTTATTATATTCTGGTTCAACTTCCACCTTTTAAAGCAGGCTGAATGGAGGGCGGAGGCAATACAAAGGAATATGTTCAAGGTGACTAAGTCTGGAAATGGCAAATGATATACACAGCTGACAATGGTGATAGTCTAAATTAAGAATGTATGTTTTGGCATCATTGGTATGAAACAATGTCATGATTAAATTTGCTTTGGAATTGCAGTCAAGTCATGCCAATGGACAATCATCATTTGGTCTAAAAATTCCTGAGAATGTTTAATTAAAAAATATAATCTATGCATGAAATCAACAATTCAAATTATATTTAATCTTAAATTATGGAGACTTTTTAAGCTCTTGTCCTCTCTTAAAGTGAATACCAACTCACAGAGAGAAAAAGAAGCTGAGGTACAGAAAACAGCAACAAATAACAATAATACTCACCTGATTAATTTCATCCTGTGTGGACTTCAGAGACTTAATGATTGTCTCAAGTTGGACCTTGCCAGCTTCAATGCTCTGTTCTAACTGTGACTCCTCTTGCTGCAGTTTATTCAGTTCTGATTTGGCTTTAGTCAGCTCCTCTTCTTGAGATTGCATGTCTGATTCCTGATTCGCTATCTGCATCTTCAATGATGAAATCTATCACACAAATTCAGCATATTTAATTACATACCAATATCAGCGTGATAAACACTGGCAGATCCTGAAAAAAATATACATCACACAAAGGGAAATTAAATATCAATGTATCTGAGGCTAAATCACATCACGTGTAAATTCAACTACCTTTGAAAATCACAAAGCACTGCTTGCTGGGCAATGAATCTGTCTTCATATCACGTGGAGCTTATACAACAATGATACGCCCCCGCACACCAAAAATGCCTTAAGCACGATAACAGCTAAGGAAGGATTACTTGATTAAAATGACAGCATTTTGTATAACCTCACAGGAAAGATGCTATTAAGAGGTTTAATAGATGCCAAAAGAATTAATCAGTGTTTTTAATCATTTGCTGGATGCATATATACACATAATGATTCACATTATATAGACCAAAGATTTATAATGACCAATTAAAACAAGAGAAAATATGCAGATACTGGAAATCTGAGCAACACACACAAAATTCTGAAGGAACTCAGCAGGCCAAGCAGCATCTAGGAAAAGAGTACAGTCAATGTTTTGAGCCAAAATCCTTTGGCAGGACTGGATAAAAAAGCTGGAGAGTAGATTTAAAAGGTGCAGGGAAGGGAGAGACAAACGCAAGGAGACAGGTGAAACCTGGAGGGAGAAGGATGAAGTAAAGAGCTGGGAAGTTGATTGGTGAAAGAGACAGAAGGCCATGGAAGAAAGAAAAGGGAGGAGGAGCACCAGAGGGAGGTGATGAGCGGGCAAGGAGAGAAAGTGAGAGAGGGGAAAGGGGATGAGAAATGGTGAAGGAAGGGGGCTTGGAGGTATTCCCGGAAGCTTGAGAAATCCATGTTCATGCCATCAGGTTGGATGCAACCCAAATGGACTATCAGGTGTTGTTGTTCCAACCTAAGTGCAGCATCATCATGACAGTGGAGGAGGCCATGGACTGACATATCGGAATGGGAAGTGGAATGGGAATGGGAAGTGGAATTAAAATGGATAGCCACTGGGAGATCCTGCTCTTTCTGGTGGACTGAGCATAGCTGCTCGGCAAAGCAGCCTCCCAATCTACGTCAGGTCTCACCAATATACAGGAGGCCAGGAGTACACAACACAGTATATGAATCCAACAGGCTCACAGGTGAAGTGTTACCTCACCTGGAAAGACTGTTTAGGGCTCTGAATGGTAGTGAGGGAGGATGTGTAGGGCTAGGCGTAGCACTTGTTCCGCTTGCAAGGATAATTGTCAGGAGGGAAATCAGTGGGGGGACAAATGGACAAGGGAGTTGACTAGGGAGCAATTCCTGCAGAAAGCAGAAAGTGGGGGGAGGGAGGTAAAATGTGCTTGGTGATTGGATCTCGTTGGAAGTGGTGGAAGTTACTGAGATACAGAGAATTATGTGCTGGACACTGAGGCTGGTAGGGTGGTAGGTGAGGACAAGAGGAATCCTATCACTGTTAGGGTGGTGAGAGGATGAGGTAAGAGCAGACATGCATGAAATGGAAAAGATGCGGTTGAGAACAGTGTTGATTGATGGTGGTGGCAGGGAAGCCTCTTTCTTTGAAAAAGGCGACCATCTCCTTCGTTCTACAATCCTGAGAGCGGATGCGACTGAGACGGAGGAATTGAGAGAAGAGGATGGCATTTTTACAAGTAACAGGGTGAGACAAGGTACAGTCCAGGTAGCTGTGAGAATCAATTAAGTCAAATTTGCTTTTACTACATTACAGCAAATTCAGTGATTCTTTTGGGATCCAGATTCTGCTCTACATCCATCTGCAAATTTGAAAGTGACACCACTGAAGTGGGCCATATCTTAAGTAACAATGAGATGGAAAACAGGAAGGAGATAGAAACATGGTGTCATGACAACAACCTTTCCCTCAATGCAAATAAAAGAGCTAGTTATTGACTTTAGAAGTGATAGCAGTACACACGCTCCTGTCTACATCAACAGGCATTATGAGGCTGAAAGCGTTGAGAGCTCCAAGCTCCTGTGCATGAACATCACCAATACCTGCCCTGGACCAATGCCAATAAATTTCACTAACACCTCTACTTCGACAGGAAGCTAAAGAAATTTGGCATGTCTCCATCGACCATTACCAATTTTTACCAATGCACAATAGCAAGCATTCTACCTGGAGGCATAATGGCTGAGTATGATAGCTGCTCCCGGTGCGACCAGCACAAGGAACTGCAGAGTTGTGGACACAACTCAGCACATCACAGAAACCAGTCTCCCCTCTATCAGTACTATGTATATTTCTTGTTGCCTCAGTAAAGCAATCAGCTTAATCAAAGAACCCAACCACCCTGTATACTCTCTATTCACTCCTCTCCTATCAGGCAGAAGATACAAAAGCCTGAAAGCACATACCACCAGGATCAAGGACAGCTTCAATCTCGGTGTTACTAAGATATTTGAATGAACCTCTTGTATGATAAGATGGCCTCTTTGATAAAGTTTTAAGGGAATTGGGGGATTCTCAGATTCCTGTAAATAATGAGCTAAGATTGAGTACTGACTATGTCTGTGTATTCTGGTTTGTGAATGGCTAAAGCATGTTTAAGATGATGTCTCACAGCTGCTTCTTTGGAGTGAGATAAGGGTTAAAGCTCACACAGATCCACAAAAGACGCCTCCTGACTTTTCACACCTTTTGGTTTCGACAAAAGGCGGTTGCTGATGGAGATAAGACAGGACATTCCTTTCATAATTAAAGCTTAGATTTTGTGGAGTCTCTTATCTAAGCTATTAAGTTTTGCTCTATTTGAGTAGCTGGAATGTCTATCGAAGTGATTGTTCTTTTGTATCAGCAGTCTTATAAATTGTAACAATTCTGGAAGTCTAGCAGTGAACTTGTTTGGACTGCCAGAGGGATGAGAACACTTCTCCCCCTGATGTCGGGACCAAGTTCCCTCGCCGGCTGAGCTCGAAGAAATAAACTGGTGAAAAGTAACGATCTTCTTGTGCCGTGGTTATTTGGTCCGGCGAATTTAAGTTTATTTAAGTCTATCAACTCTGCCCTCCATCACGTCTCCCGTATTTCACGCATCTCTGCCTTCACCCCATCCCCCCGCCAGCCCACCAGGGATAGAGTCCCCCTGGTCCTCACCTATCACCCTACCAGCCTACAGATCTAACGCATAATCCTCCGTAACTTCCACCACCTCTTACATGATCCCACCACCAACCACATCTTCCCCTCCCCCCTCACTCTCGGCTTTCTGCAGGGATCTATGCGACTCCCTTGTCCATTCATCCCCCCCATCCCTCCCCACGGACCTCCCTCCGGGCACTCATCCCTGCAAACGGAAGAAGTGCTACACCTGCCCCCACACTTCTTCCCTCACCACCATCCCAGGCCCCAGACAGTCCTTTCAGGTGAGGCACCACTTCACCTGCGAGTCAACTGGGGTGATATACTGTACCCGGTGCTCCTGATGTGGCCATTTATAGATTGGGGAGACCCACCGCAGACTGGGAGACCGTTTCGCCGAACACCGGCGCTCGGTCCTCCAGCAGTGGCGGGATCTCCCTGTGGCCACACACTTCCTTTCTTTTTAAATCTTTTTATTAATTTTAAGAAAAACATAAGTGAAATATGAATACAAAATGTTTGAGAGTACATAATTAATAGTTTAAATAGACAATCAGATATGTAATAATCAATATATAAAGCCTCCCAAACTCATAGTATTAATGTAAAAGAATCGAAAAAGAGAAAAAAAAACCCCCAAAAAAACTAAAAGAAAACTTTAAAAAAAAACTAACCAACATGGGCAATTGCATAATGTTAAATACATACAATAGTGCCGATAACTCCGAACCTCCATCCAAATAATTAAGGATAATAACAGTAAGGTTTAGGATCAGACCATTTAACTCATATGAAAATGTTGAATAAATGGTCTCCAAGTTTCCTCAAATTTAACTGATGAATCAAAAAGCACACTTCTAATTTTTTCTAAACTCAGATAAGAAATAGTTTGAGAAAACCACTGAAATACAGTTGGAGGGTTAATTTCTTTCCAATTCAGTAAAATAGATCTTCTAGCCATTAATGTAACAAATGCAATCAATCGTTGAGATGAAGCGGATAGACGATTATTATCTATCATTGGTAAACCAAAAATTGCAGTAAAAGGATGCGGTTGGAAATTGATATTTAAAACTCTTGAAATAATATTAAAAATATCTTTCCAATAATTTTGTAAACAAGGACAAGACCAAAACATATGAGTCAATGAAGCAACATCAGAATGACATCTGTCACAAGTTGAATTAGCGTAAGAATAAAATCGAGCAAGTTTATCTTTAGACATGTGAGCTCTATGTACAACCTTAAATTGTATTAGGGCATGTTTAGCACAAATAGAGGACGAATTTACCAATGATAAAAATTTTTCCCATTGCTCAGTAGATATAGGACAATGCAATTCTTCTTCCCATTCCTTCTTAATTTTTTCTGATACATCTGGCTGTACACTCATAATCATATTATAAATGATAGCTACTAAACCCTTTTGACAAGGATTGAGGGCTAAAATTCTTTCTGTGATGTCCAATGGACATTCTTTCGAAAAAGACTTTAATTCATTATACAGAAAATTTCTGACTTGCAAATATCTAAAAAAAATGGGTTTTAGGTAAATTATATTTATTAGATAGCTGTTCAAAGGACATAATGTTATCATCCAAAAACAGATCACGAAAACATGTTATACCTTTTGTTTTCCATAATAGAAAAGCTTGATCTATAGATGAAGGCCGAAAGAAGTAGTTAGATATTATAGGACATGACAGCATAAACTTATTCAAGCCAAAAAATTTACGAAATTGAAACCAAATTTGTAATGTATACTTGACTATGGGATTAGTTATCTGTTTATTCATTTTAAATAACGAAAAAGGAAGTGAAGATCCTAAGATTGAGATCAATGAAAAATCTTGCACAGATTTACATTCCAAATTTACCCATTGTGGGCAAGCAGCTGTAGTCGATTCTTGTGTCCAGAATATTAAATACCGTATGTTAACTGCCCAATAGTAAAATCTTAAGTTTGGTAGAGCCAAGCCGCCCTGCTTCTTAGGCTTCTGTAAATATTTTTTGCCTAGTCTAGGATTTTTGTTCTGCCACAAATAAGAAGATATTTTAGAGTCAACCATATCAAAAAAAGATTTAGGAATAAAAATTGGTAATGCTTGAAATAAATATAAAAATTTAGGTAGTATCATCATCTTAATGGCATTAACTCTGCCTACCAAAGACAAAGATAATGGAGACCACCTATTAGCAAGTTGCTTAATTTGATCGATTAAAGGTAGAAAATTAATTTTAAATAAATCTTTATGTTTTTTAGTAATTTTAATACCTAAATAAGTAAAATAATCTGTAACAATTCTATATGGTACATGATTATAAATTGGAACTTGCATATTTAATGGAAATAGTTCACTCTTATTAAAATTCAATTTATAACCAGAAAAGTTACTAAATTGAGCGAGCAAAGAAGAAATAGCAGGAATAGATCTTTCAGGGTCAGATATATATAATAACAAGTCATCCGCATATAATGATACCTTATACATCGTCTCCCCACGGGTAATACCGAAAATATTGGGTGATTCATGAATAGCTATAGCCAAGGGTTCTAAAGCAATGTACACACTTCCAATTCCACAGACCACTCGCACTCCGACATGTCTGTCCTTGGCCTCCTCTACCGTCAAGATGAGGCCACACCCAGATCGATGGAGCAATACCTTATTCTCCCGCCTAGGTAGCCTCCTTCCTGCCGGCATGAATATCCAACTCACTGACCTCCGTTGATACCCCTGCCCTCCACCCTTACCCCCATCCCTATCTATTATTTTAGTCTAGTTCTCTTTCTCTCTCTTTCCCCCCTCACTATAATCTCTTCCCCCAGCCCTACCTTTCTTTCTCTTTTATTTCCCATAATTCTCCACCTTCCCCCTAGCCCATTTCCCTCCAGCCTATCACTTCCCAGCTCTCTACTTTATCCCTCCCCCTACTTCTTATCCCCCCTCAACCATCCCATATTACTTCACTCCTGATGAAGGGTTTCGGCCCGAAACGTCGTTACTACCTCCTCCCATAGATGCTGTCTGGCCTGCTGAGTTCTGCCAGCATTTTGTGTTTTTTATTAAGTTTACATCTTGACCTCACAATCTAACTCGTTCTGACATGAACTTTATTATTTACCTTCACTGCACTTTCTGCATTGTTATTGTTTTACCTTGTTCTACCTCAATGCACTGTGTAACGATTTGATCTGTATGAGCAGTATGTAAGACAAGCTTTTTTACTGCATCTTGATACGTCTGACAATAATAAACCAATACAACTCTTTCATTTTTCTAGAAAAACCATTAAATGTAACTCTGTGACCAAACATTTAACTGATTCTTCTCAGACATTGTTCCATGTTTTCCTGATTAAACCTTGTGCCCAAAAAGTTTGTAAAGTCCCTCCTCTAACACATTTTGAAGTTATTTGAGGCAACAATCTGCATAATTGCTAAAACTTGGATGAAATACATTGTTAGAATTGTTACAGATTGTTCAGGAACTATGGGGATCCTGTGCCAAGTGATTCTCCACAGATGGCCCTTGTGGCTAAAGGGATCGGGGGTATGGAGAGAAGGCAGGTACAGGGTTCTGAGATGGATGATCAGCCACGATCATACTGAATGGCGGAGCAGGCTCGAAGGGCCGATTGGCCTACTCCTGCATCTATTTTCTATGAGGACTTCAAACATCATCAAAGCACTCAAATTTTATTTCTCTTTACTCATGAGCAAATTTTTTTTAAATGTTGCAACCAAAACATTGCTCAGAGATCTGATTTTAAAATTCGCTAGATAAGAATGCTGAGCCAAACATTACTTATTGTCATACATGAGAGACAATGAACAAATGAATGAAGCAGAGCATACTTTAAGGTAAATCTTCTGTACCTGGGAAGACTGTTAGGTACTTAGACAAAATGATGGAAAAGTGAATTAATGATAAGATTTTGCTAAGAAGACAAGAACCAGGACAATAGCACAGGAGAACAAAGTCAGATTTTATTTGAATGAATAATGCAGTTGACTGGTAATGGAATAGCAGCAACCGGAAAATAGAAAACAGTTGCAGTAAGGGAAGAATGCAGACTGCCTCTGGATTGTCAATTGCAGTGTGGATCAAAATCAAAGGATGAGAGGATTAGAGTAATGGAAAACAACGTACGACTTGAGAAAGCTGACTGGTAAAAGATAGGTGTTGCAGTTTCAAACAACCCAGTAAACAAGTGAGTTAACAAGATAACCTGTTGGGTTGGTGACCAAGCAGATGAAAGTCAGATTATAATGTCATCAGAAAATTAAAGAAGAGTTCTACAATAGAAAAGACCAAAAAAAAGAACATTAATGAATTTAATGAAAGAAGGTTTGTGTACAAGGGTTTGCAGTTAACAGTGGCAGGAACAAATTGTTTTTATGAAAAGCTCTAAAACAGAATGGGAACTGGAGAATTCACAAGTGAAACTGCAGTTTTCTGCATGTGGTTGTATCTCTACATGCATATGTGTAGAGATGCACACTAACAGTTGTTGAATGTTAGTTACACAGTCATGCATCAGGACAGTATTTTGTACCAGATTTACTGTAAATACAGTCGGCCCTCCTTACCGGCGGGGGATTGGTTCCGGGACCCCTCGCGAATACCAAAATTTGCGGATGCTCAACTCCTTTATTCAACCTGTCTCAATCTGGTGGACCTTAGGGTCCAGCGGAACCACAGACCTTATTTAACCTGTCTCAGTGCAGTGAACATTAGGACCCGGCGCCAGAACTCTGAATGTACAGTGTTTCTGTTCATGAAAATAATCACAATCACGATTGAAAATAAAGTGGAAATAATAAAGCGATCGAAAAGAGGTGAAACTCCATCGGTCATTGGAAAAGCGTTAGGCTACGTCGGTCAATGATCAGAACAATTTTAAAGGATAAAGTGAGAAAGGCTCTGCCCCGATGAAAGCTACAATTATTACTAAGCAACGCAGTGGTTCAATTATTGGGTTTTGGGGTTTTGAGTTTTTGATCCTCCACATCAACCCGGCATGGTGGAGAGCGCACTAGGGAGTGATCTGTCCCGAGTCCCGAGAACTTCTATTCCCGAGCCCGGCGCTGAAACATACGTTCTTAAGTGTTTTATATGCATAGAAAGGTAAAATATATACTATATACTAAGACAAACATTTGACTAACTGACGCTAAATAATACCGGATGTACCTGTTCCGACTTACTTAGTAAGAGAACTTCAATTTTTTTCGATCCCAATGCACGATAACCCACACACATCCTCTTGTATACTTTAAATCATCTCTAGATTACTTATAATACCTAATATAATGTAAATGCTATGTAAAATGGTTGTTATACTGCATTGTTTAGGGAATAATGACAAGAAAAAAAGTCTGTACGTGCTCGAACAATAAGTGCTGGAAGAACACTTCCGGGTTTTCGCGATTCGCGGTTGGTTGAATTCGCGCATGTGGAATCTGCAGATAAGGAGGGCCGACTGTAGAGCAGATTTATGTTCAAACATTATTTCCAACCAGCTGCTATCTTAGAACACGCATTCTGTCATTATTTGCAACAACAAAGTGTGATAAGTGGATTGTTACCTCAGAATAACACAGAAAAGTGATACCCATTAAAGCAGCAACACACACAAAATGCTGGTGGAACACAGCAGGCCAGGCAGCATCTATAGGAAGAAGCGCTGTCGACGTTTCGGGCCGAGAATGTCGACAACGCTTCTCACTATAGATGCTGCCTGGCCTGCTGTGTTCCACCAGCATTTTGTGTGTGTTGTTGTTTGAATTTCCAGCATCTGCAGATTTCCTCATGTTTGCCCATTAAAGCAGAGTGGGATACTGCAATTAGGATGCAAGTTAGCAGGAAAAGACCATTCAGACTTCTGAGATTGTTCCACCATTTAACAAGATCATAGCTAATCAGAATGCAGATAGCTAATCTGC
Source organism: Hemitrygon akajei (assembly GCF_048418815.1). NCBI lineage: Eukaryota > Metazoa > Chordata > Chondrichthyes > Myliobatiformes > Dasyatidae > Hemitrygon > Hemitrygon akajei. The sequence continues at coordinate 49,927,998 of NC_133139.1, forward strand.
ATTTCAGTCACCCATCAGTAAACTTTCTGTAAACCTTGCTATCAAACATCTACCTACCTCTGCCTTTGAGGAAGGAAATGCAAAACACACATGAACTTCTCAGAGAAATACCTCACCCGTCTTAAATAGTCAACTGTTTCTTTTAAATTAGGGATCCCTAGCTCAAATTCAAATTCAAAATCAAAGTACATTTATGATCAAAGAATGTATGAACTATACAACCTTGAGATCTGTTACCACAAAGGAAGAAACCCAAAAGAACCCAATTAAGAAATAATAAAAATAAAAGATCAACACCCGATGTGCAAGAGGAAAAATAACACAAATCATGCTACGATTAAAGCGAACAACATTCCAAACCTAACTGATTCCTCAGATCCGAACAATGAAGTAGGCCCAAAGCCTCTCTTATCAGTTCATCATATTAGCAGGCACAGAGCACAGTGCCATGGAGAGACGAGTGACCATTGCAGAGAGCAAGCGAAATCAACTCTCACCTTGGATCCCAACACCGTCTTTTCAGTCTAACTGGGCCGACGTTTCAATTGATTAAGCATAGGAATAGCAAAAGGCTCCTGCACCCTGGAGAAAGGAATGAATGTGGGGACTGAATGAAATTGCCTCTGGCCTCTGTGGAAGTTGAATTCAGATAGTCACTCTTTATTCAAAGTCTGTGATTGTTCCTGCTTGGTCCATCAACTAACTACCAGTTCCCCTTACAGAAAGGATATAGTCGTTCAGATATTCCCACACAAGACAGGCTGGAGCCAGACTTATCTATGTGCATGACAGTACCGAGAGACAAATTACAGAATAGGCATAATGGCTCACATACACAGAACAGGCTGGAGCGGTCTTATCTATGTGCATGACTACACAAGGAAACAGGTACCCTGAAACACTAGCTGGCTAACTTCAAGAGGAAATACTGCTCAGCATTCAATAGCAAAATTAGCACATCTGTTGATCATCAAGGTTTCTTGCAGGAAACAGGCTGCTATTGTTTAACTGACTATGTTTATCCTTTTACATAATTTATCACCTCCAATCTGGGATTTTTCCAGTAGAGAAAACAACCTCGCTGCATCTATTCTGTCAAGTCTACTCAGAATCTTATATGTTCCCATCAAGTCCTCACCCACTCTCTGAACTCCAGCAGTACAAGCTCAACAACCCAACCTTTTCATATGAGACATCCTGCCCCTTCCAGAAATGCTGGAGGGACTCAGCAGCTCAGACAGCATCTATGGAAATGAATAAACAGTCAACATTTCGGGCCAAGGCCCTTCATTGGGGCTGGAAAGAAAGAGGGAAGATGCCAGAATAGGGTGGGGGGAGGGGAAGAAAGACAAGCTAGAAGCTAGCAGGTGAACCCATGGGTGGGGGGGGGGGGTTTAAAATAAGAAGCTGGCAGGTGGTAGGTGGAAAAGGCAAAGGGCTAGATAAGAGAAAATCTGATAGGAGAGTATTGTGGACCATGGGAGAAATATAAGGAGAAGGGACACCAGAGGGAGGTGATAGGCAGATGAGAAGAGTCAGTTATAGAGGAAGAGGAAAGGGGGGGGGGGCAAAAAAAATTACCAAAGAAGAGATTGATGTTCATGCCATCAAGTTGGAGGCTACTTAGATAGAATATGAGATGTTGCTTCTCCAACCTGAGAGTGGCCTCATCATGGCAGAAGTGGTGGCCACAGACTGGCAATTTGCCCATTCCATACATTAGTCTGGTAAATCAGTTATAAGCTGCTTAATAACATTAAACTCCTCCCTTAAAAAGGAAATTGAATATCAGATGTGTCCTTTTAAATCCTGGCATAAATGAAGTAAATCCTCCCTACTTTTGATTTAATTACTCTTCCCATGAACAGTAACATTGTTAGCTTTCTTAACTACCTATTGTACCTGCCTACAAACCTCTTACTCCTCTAGTGCAACATCTTACATTCCTCTACATCTCAAAGCTCTGTCGCCTCTCATTGTTTAGATATTCAGGCTCTTTATTTTTCATGATAAAATAGACTGTTCTACATTTTCCCACTTCATATTCCATTCACCAGATCTTTGCCCACTTATTTAACCAATCTGCATGGCTTTGTCCACTTCACAGCTTCCCTTCCTATCTACCGAACAAACCATACATTTGGTGTGCAAACCATTTACACTCAGACCCTGCACAGCGCCAATTTATTACAATGTGGTTATTCAATTCTTTATTGAAAAATTTTTAATGACAAAAAATCATTCTAAACATTTAAATCTTCTTAAAACGGCCATCATTACAGTAAACATTCAATCTGCCAATGAGAGCGCTTTATATACGCTTTGAGACACTCACTGCCAATCACATATTAGTTCACACTCTGCCTCCCTACATACGTAAACATTCTTGCTCCCTGGCCAATTTATCCCATTTTTTTTTCACCCATAATGTCTGGAAAACAGCCGTCTACGCCCAGAGAGGGTAGTACATCCAAGATGTCTAGGGAAATAATTAAAATGGATGTGAAACTGCAAATGATATGACGTTTGGAAGCTGATGAGCGTCAGGTTGATGGTTGCGCCTCTTTGAAATTGGCTACATGTGATGATCTGAACAATTATAAAAAATGCAGACAAGATAAAAGCTTCTGCAACAACAACTTCTAAGTTATCACCAACAAAGGTGACTCATTCAAGGAATCATTTGCTTGACAAAATGGAAAACAGACTAAATACAGTATATACATGGATGACCAAACACAACAAAACATGCTCCTAAGCCAGATGATAATAATGGGAAAGGCAAGAAGCATCTTCAATCATATTCAAGAAGAAGAAGGAACATCAGTAACATTCACAGCCAGCGGAGGTTGGTTTGATAGATTGAAACAGCACAGTCAGCTCCATAGCATACGTATCTCTGATGAAGCGGCTAGTGCAGACAGCAAGCCAGCCCAGGATTTTCCTGCAACACAACCCAAGATTTTCCCAAGCTCGTCTTCAACATGAATGAAACAGGTCTATTTTGGAAAAGAATGTCTTCTCCTACTTTCATCTCCCAAGAAGAGTAAGATGCATCTGGGCTGAAGGCTGCAAAGGACCAGTTAACTCTCTTGCTAGGAAGCTACGCTTGTGCATCACCCTGAACCACCACAAGCAATGAAAGGCATTTTAAAGTCAAGTCTACCAGTGATTTGGAAATCAAACAAGAAAGCCTAGGTGACAATTGATGTTTTCCAAAATTGGTTTGTTTCACATTTTTGTCCAGCAGTGAAGCAATATTGTAAGGAGCAGGACCTTGAACCTAAAGCACTGTTGGTGCTCGATAATGCCCCAGCTAAGAAACATGACACACTAAGTGACACACTGAGAATCATGACACGCTTCGGACCTGCATTCCTGTAGTTTACCTTCCACCCAACATCACTTCATTACTCCAACCAATGGATCACGAAGTAATATCAAATTTTAAGGCCTATACCTTTGTTGTACATTCAGGCAACTTGTAGAGGAAACAAAAGGTCAAGACAAACAACACACCAGGTAATTTTGGAAAAGCTATGTCGTGAAAGCTGTAGACAATATCAGAGCAGCCTGGGATGAAGTAACTTCAAAATACATGAACGGAGTGTGGAAGAAGCTATGGCCACAAGCATGCAACGATGTCCTAAGATTTCAGGCGGAACCAATCATCCAAAATATTGTTGAACTGGCCAGTGAAGTGGGATTAGAGGATGTTAATGATGACGCTGTTGAAGAGTTACCGCATTCTTATGGTGAGAGCCTTGATAACAAAGAGCTTTGAGAATTGGCAGAGCAACGCATCCTGGATGACTCAGAGGACACAGATGGAGAAGAGGGAACACCAGCAAGAAACCTCATCACAAAACTCCTCAGCATTAACGTTACCACGATTGCACAAATCATGAACCAGTTCATTGATAATGACCCTGACCGGGAGAGAAGCAATAAAGAAGGCAAAGAGAGGTGTTCTCAACATGACTTCTTAGTACAAAAAACTGCTACATGGGAGGAAACTTAAGAAAAGGCAGTCAAATCTCGACGCCTACTTGAAGAAAAAGCTAAAGTTAGAGGAGGATCCATAGCCTGGTGCCTCCCCTAAGATGTAACCACCACCCGTTTCCCTCCACTGCTGCTGTGATGTGTTGCTGCTCCACTGATGTACAGGTTAGGCCTATTTGTGAGTTTGTTACTCTGTGAATTATTATGTATACATAAAACAATATATCATATATCTCAGGTGAGAATTTTTTTTAAATGAGGCAAATATATCCATATAATCCCCACATAGTGCTGATTTACTCTGAGGAAAGCATCTTCAGCATTAAGTGCTGTCTGAATGTTTGCAAATTATAAAAAGTTGAGGCTCCGGTACCAGTCACTGCGATACCAACATTTACATAATATCGCTGTTTCCTGTTCATCAATCTTCCATCCAGTGTTACCTACATTAGCCTTCTCCTCCTGGAAGCCTAAATGTAATTCCCCATCATCCACAACACATATTACTTCTTCAATTAATTCCAATAAATTACCCAAACAAATGGCAATTTGAGGGAAGAATACTGAACCAATGATGGAAAATTGCTAAGGATATCTAAAAGAACAGATGAAAAAGTGTAAACAAGAATAAAGGCAGGATGATGTTTTGTATAATTTGTTGGAAGTTAAAATAAAAGCTCTGTTCAGTCAGCAATGTCAAACTTTTCAATTTATCACAAAAGGGTAATTGTAGATTGAGTTCTGCATAGGTACAAAATTAAAACCCAAGTTGAACCTGACTAACCAAGGTAAATCCTATTCCAATCCTACAAGAACACAACTCCCTTTCATTGATACTTTTCTCAATCCATCCCAATCATCAGCAAGCATCCTATTCAGACTCTCCAAAACTCCCATGACATGCATGCATGCTCACACACACAACCATGCCACAGGAGGGCTCCCTTGAGTTCAAAATTTTAGAAGTTTGGTTCCATATACTGAAGGTATTTCTTTACCATTTCAGTTAAAGAAAGATTAAGAAACAACCTCATTACACATATTTTTTTTTAATATAAAATACAGGAGCAGAATAAGACCATTTGGCCGATCGAGTGTGGACTGCCTTCCAATCATGACCGATTTTTTTCTCCTCTACTTTTTTATTTATTTAGAGATACACCACAATAACAGGACCTTCAGACCCAATGATCCCACCCATGTGAACGATTAACCTACTAACCCATACGTCTTCGACATGTGGGAGGAAACCAGAGCACCCAGAGGAAACCCACACGGTCACAGGAAGAATGTCCAAACACCTCAGTCAATGGTGAATTCAACTTGGACTTCATAATACCCACTGGCACTGTAATAGCGGTACTATTTCTCCTATCAAATAAGCTCATCTCAGGCTTCCAGCTGCATACAGCTATCAATTAAAACCAACATTTCAATGACAAACTCTGCCATCTTCATCAGAAATGATGCACGGATATGTCTAGTTTAGTGGTAGTCCATCGCTCCAGATTGGTTAGTCCTCATTCAATCAGGTTTCCGCTCTCTTACCTTGTTTACAATCAAATTCCAGTTCTTAGAGAGCTGCTTCTTTGTTAAAATTCTTTCCCTCTAGTTTTATTTCAATGGCTTCCTTTACCAGGCGGTTCCAGTACAGCAGTTTTGTGCCATCAAAGTCAATCCTATGGCCATTGAGAATGCAATGTTCTGCTACTGCTGATTTCTCCAGGTAACGCAAACAGATACACCTCCTGTGCTCCATGATACGGGTTTTCTGGCTGATATACTCTACGCTGCATTCATAGGGAATCCTGTAAACACTAGCTGACCTGAGTCCAACGTTATCTTTGACCTGCATAAGCAAAGATTTGAGCTTCCTTACAAGTCAAATCAAGTCGTCACTTTTTATTGTCATTTCGACCAGAACTGCTGGTACAGTACACAGTAAAAACGAGACAATGTTTTTCAGGACTATGGTGCTACATGAAACAGTACAAAAACTACACTGAACTACGGGAAAAAAACACAGAAAAAAAACTACACTAGACTACAGACCTACCCAGGACTGCATAAAGTGCACAAAACAGTGCAAGCATTACAATAAGCAAGACAATAGGTATAGTAGAGGGCAGTAATTTGGTGTCAGTCTAGGCTTCGGGTATTGAGGAGTCTGGTGGCTTGGGGGAAGAAACTGTTACATAGTCTGGTCGTAAGAGTCCGAATGCTTCAGTGCCTTTTCCCAGATGGCAGGAGGGAGAAGAGTTTGTATGAGGGGTGATTAGGGTCCTTCATAATGCTGTTTGCTTTGCGGATGCAGCGTGTAGTGTAAATGTCTGTAATGGTGGGAAGAGAGACCCTGATAATCTTCTCAGCTGACCTCACTATCCGCTGCAGGGTCTTGCGATCCGAAATGGTGCAATTTCCAAACCAGGCAGTGATGCAGCTGCTCAAGATGCTCTCAATACAACCTCTGTAGAATGTGATGAGGTTGGGGAGTGGGAGATGGACTTTCCTCAGCCTTTGCAGAAAGTAGAGACGCTGTTGGGCTTTCTTTGCTATGGAGCTGGTGTTGAGGGACCAGCTGAGATTCTCCGTCAGGTGAAAACCAAGAAATATGGTGCTCTTAACGATCTCTACCGAGCAGCCGTCGATGTTCAGCGGGGAGTGGTCACTCCGAGCCCTCATGAAGTCAACAACCATCTCTTTAGTTTTGTTCACATTCAGAGACAAGTTGTTGGCTCTGCACAAGTTAGCTGCTGCACCACCTCTCTGTATGCTGACTTGTCATTCTTGCTGATGAGACCCACCACGGTCGTGTCATCGGCGAACTTGATGATGTGGTTTAAGCTGTGTGTTGCAGCACATTTGTGGGTCAGCAGAGTGAACAGCAGTGAACTGAGCACACAGCCCTGGAGGGCCCCCATGCTCAGTGTGATGGTGTTGGAGATGCTGCTCCTGATCTGGACTGACTGAGGTCTCTCAGTCAGGAAGTCTAGGATCCAATTGCAGAGAGAGGTGTACAGGCCCAGTAGGCTCAGCTTTCCAATCAATTTCTGAGGAATGATTGCGTGGAATGCTGAACTGAAGTCTGTGAACAGCATTTGAACATACGTGTCTTTTTTGTCCAGGTGGGTTAGGGCCAGGTGGAGGGCAATGGTAATGACATTGTCTGTTGAACAGTTGGGATGGTATGCGAACTGCAGGGGGTCCAGTGAGGGGGGCAGCAGGGTCTTGATGTGCCTCATGGTGAGCCACTCGAAACACTTCATGATGATGGATGTGAGTGCAACGGGACGGTGGTCATTGAGGCAGGACACTGAAGACTTCTTCAGCACGGGGACAATGGTTTGTGGATGGTATTAATCCAGTAGTTTTTCAGGATCCTGGCTATCCTTCCAGAAACCGTGGAAATATAGGGAAAACAGGGGTAGCAACGGGTTCCTCCTCATTGTTAGGTTTCCTGTTCTTTCTTCGTCAGACCTTTTAAAAGCCTAATTGATTTCCTTGTAGCCATTCTGCAGTAATGTCATGTGTAATCATCTTATCTCCTTGTGGAGACTCTCCGGGTCTGAAATAGTTCTCATACAGCTAATCAAAGTAGAAAGAACCACTCTGCATTGACAGGCATGATGGTGGTCGTTATTGTTGAGGTACAAGTTCATCTGAGTGTATTTCCAATAGATGCCATGTCTGAGGCTACTGTCCATTTCCATTGTACAAGAATGTCCAGGACCAGGAGCCAACCATCTTTCTCCATCTCCATCGCGAATTGAATGGTTGAATGTATACTGTTCAAATGGCTGTGAACTGTTGGAGTGCCTGGAATCCATGAGGCAACACTACGAAGGTGTCACCGACGTATCTGAAGAAGCATTTGGGGTGTAAGGGTGATGAACTAAGAGCTCTCTACTCCGAGTCCTCCATGTAGAAATTAGCGAAGTCCAGCAACAAGGATGATCCAATGATCATTCTGTCCATTTGTTCATGGTAGCTCCCCTTATTATAATACGTTGATGTAAGGGTCAATTGTACCCTTATCAAACCTTGACCACAAGAATACCAACCTGTCCTTAATGTGAACTCTCATGAACAGGGGCACCACATTGAAACTGACTTTTTGCAGCTGGACGTTGGTTTTCAGAGAAGAATGGTTGCCTCCTGTTCCTGGACATTCTAATACAACGGAAACTGGACAGTACCCTCAGACAAGGCGACTATCGAAAACCCACTCGCATGGACTTGTACCTCAACAATAACAGCCAATATCGTGCCTCCAAATGTAGAGCCATCCTTTCTACTTTGAAAACTATTTTGGACCCGGAGAGTCTCCCTGAGGAGATGATTATGCACAACATTCCTACAGAAAGGCTACAAGGTGAAAGAAATTAATTGGGCCCCTAAAAGGACCAACAGAAAAACCAGGAAGCCTAACAACAAGAAGGACCCGTCGCTACTGCCTGTCTTCCCTATATTAGTCCATAAGACCACAAGTCAAAGTAGCAGAATTAGGGTATTTGGTCTATTAACTACTCCAGCATTCAATCATGGCTGATCCTTTATTTCCCCTCCTGAGCCCCACTCCCTGTAACTTTTGATGTCATGTCCAATCAAGAACCTATCAAGCTCTGCCTTAAATACACCCAATGACCTGGCCTCCATAGCTGCCTGTGGTAAGAAAATTCCACTAATTCACCACCCTCTGACTAAAGAAATTAGTCAATGGACGCCCTTCTATATCCACCATGGGAAACATCCTTTCCATATCTACTCTGTCTAGGCCGTTCAACATTCAGAAGGTTTTATCCTTCTAAGTTCTAGTGAGGACAGATCCACAGCCATCAACCGTTCTTCATATGATAACCGTTTCATTCTTGGAATCATACTTGTGAACCTCCTCTGAAATCTCTCCAATGCCAGCACATCTTTCCTAAATGAGGAGCCCAAAACTGTTCCCACTTCCCAAGGTGAGGCCCCACCAGTGCCTTATATAGCCTCAGCATCACATCCTTGCTCTTGTATTCTAGACCTCTTGAAATGAATGCTAACATTGCATTTGCCTTCATCACCACTGATTCAACCTGCAAGTTAACCTTTGGGTGTTCTGCACAGGGACTCCCAAGTCACTTTGCATCTCAGATTTTAGGATTTTCTCCCCATTTAGAAAATAGTCTGCACTACCAAGTCCATGACCATGCATTTTCCAACATTGTATTTCATTTGCCACTTTCTTACCCATTCTCCTAATCTATCCAAGCCCTTCTGCAGCCTACCTGTTTCCTCAGCACTACCTACCACTCCACCAATCTTCTTAGCATCTGCAAACTTGGCAACAAGACCATCTATTCCATCAACTAAATTGTTGATATATAGCATAAAAAAGCAGTTTCAACACTGACCCCAGTAGAACACCACTAGTCACCAGCAGCCAACCAGAAAAGGATCATTTTATTCCCACTCACTGCCTCCTACTGGTCAGCCAATGCTTTAACCATGCCAATAACTTTCCTATAGTACCATGGGCTCTTAACTTGGTAAGGAGGCTCATGTGTGGCATCTTGTCAAAGGCCTTCTGAAACTGCAAATATACAACATCCACTGCATCCCCTTTATCTATCCTACATGTAATCACCTCAAAGAATCCCAGCAGGTTCGTCAACAAAATATTCCCTTAAGGAAACCATGCTGAATTTGTCCTATCTAGTTCTGTGTCACCAAGCACTCCACAAGCTCATCCTTAACAATTGACTACAACATCTTCCAAACCACTGAGGTCAGGCTAACTGCTCCAAATTTCCTTTCTGCTGCCTTCCTCCTTTCTTAAGGACTGGAGTGACATTTTTAATTTTCCAGTCCTCTGGCACCATGCCAAAATCCAATGATTTTTAAAAGATCATTTCTAATGCCTCCACAGTCTCTACCATTATCTCTTTCAGAACCCCAGAGTACAGTTCATCTGGTCCAGGTGTCTTGTGTACCCTTGGGTCTTTTAGCTTTTTGATCACAATCTCCCTTGTAATAGCAACTGCACTCATTTCTCTTCCCTCACACCTTTCAATATCTGGCACATTTCTAGTGTCTTCAACAGTGAAGACTGATACAAAAATACTCTTTTATTTCAGCAACCATCTCCTTATTCACCGTCATTATTTCTCCAGCCTCATTTTCTAGCAGTACTATATCCACTCTCATTTCTCCTATATTTTTTATATACATACTTGAAAAAGCTTTTACTATCCACTTTGATATTGCTTGCTAGCTTGCTTTCATATTTCATCTTTTCCTTTCTAATGATTCTTTTAGTATATATTTTTAAAAGCTTCCCAAGCCTCTATCTTCCTGCTAATTTTTGCTTTGTTGTATGCCCTCTCTTTTGTTTTTACTTTAGCTTTGACTTCCCTTATCAGCCACTGTTGTACTATTTTGCCATTTGAGTATCTCTTCGTTTTTGGATTACATCCTGCACCTTCCTCATTTTTCCCAGAAACTCGCGCCATTGCTACTCTGCTATCAACCCTGTCAGCATCTCTTTCCAATTTCCGTTGGCCAACTCCTAACACCACTGTAATTCTCTTTTACTCTATTGCAATACGACTCTGTCAAGACTTTGCTTTCTCCCTATCGAATTTCAAGTTGAACTCAATCATATTGTGATCAATGCCTCCTAAGGATTTTTTTTTACCTTAAGCTCCCTAAAACACCTCTAGTTCATTAAATAACACTCAGTCCAGTATAGCTGATAGCCTACTAGGTTCAACAACAAACTGCTCTAAAAAGCCATCTCCAAGGCGTTCAACAAACTCACTCTCTTGAGATCCATTACCAACCTGATTTTCCCAATCGAACTGCACGTTGAAATGTCCTAGGACTATCATAACATTGTCTTTTTGCTATGTCTTTTCTATTTCCCGTTGTAATCTGTGGTCCACATCGCAGCTGCTGCTGGGAGAACTGCTATTGGGTTATTTTACCCTTGCAGTTTCTTAACTCAACCCACAAGGATTATTATCTTCCAATTCTACTTTCTACTGATTAGATGCCATTCTCTACCAGCAGTGCCATGCCACACTCTCTGCTTACCTTCCTATTCCTCTGTTACAGTGTATAACCCCCACCAATACAACGTACTTCCATGGTTTCTGGAAGGATCACCAGGATCCTGAAGACACACTGGAATAATGCCATCCACAAACCCGTAAGGAAGCTCAAATTATAGCTTTTGCAGGTCAACGATGACCTGGAACTCAGGTCGATTGACATTTACAGGATCCCCTGTTGATGCGGAGCTGCCTATATTGGCCAGATGGTGGAAAACCATATCAAGGAGCACAGGAGGTGTATCCATTTGGGTTACCCGGAGAAATTGGCGGTAGCAGAACACTGCAATCATAACGGCTATAGCATTGACTTCACCGGCACAAAACTATTGTGCCATGCCAATGGCTTTTGGGAACACCTGGTTAAGGAAACCATTGAAATAAAACTAGAAGAAAAGAATTTTAACAAAAAAGGTGGTCTCGCTCTAAGTAAGAACTGGAATTCAATTAGAGTAGAAATGGAAACCTGATTGGATTCGGACTAATCAATCAGGAGGGACAAACTACAAAGTATAAATACCACCGGATTAGACATGCCCAGGCATCATCGCTGATGAAGATGGCAGAGTTTGTCAACAAAATGTCAGTTATAATTGATACCTGTACCCAGTTGGAAGGCCAAGAAGAGTTTATTCATCATATACACTGGGAAAGCATTAGATCCTATTTCTTGTCTTTTTCCTGTAACCCTTAACCACCCTTATTAATCAGGAACCTATCAATTTCTGCCTTAAATACACCCAACCGGTTTACATACATGCAATAGAACACTACTTAATGCATTGTCGATTTAAGAATGAAAAGGCAATGTACGGTTTACTCTTGTAAATATTTTTATTATGCATAAAGTTTATTTTAATATATAAAATAAAACACCTAATCCCTTTGTGGCAATGAATTTGACAAATCCACCTCCTCATCTCTGTTCTAAAGGAACTTCTCTAATATCTGATGCTGTGGCCTCAGATTCCAGACTCTTTCACCAATGGAAACATCCTCTCCACATTCACTCCATGCAGTTCTTTCAGTACATGGTAGGTTTCCAATGAGATCGCCCTCATCCTTCAGAATTCTACCGAGTACAGGAACACAGCCACCAACTGTTCCTTATAGATTAAACTTTCATCCCAGGATCACTCTTGTGAACTTCATCTGGACCCTCTCCAAGTCCAGCACATCTTTCCTTAGATACAAAGTCCAAAACATCTCATACTATTCTAAAACAGTCCAACCAATGTCTTTTAGAGCCTCATCAGTACATCATTGCTTTTGTATTCTAGTCCTCACAAAATGAATGCTAATATCTCATTTGCCTTCCTGATAACCAACACAGGCTTCACGTTAACATTTAGGGAACCCTAAATTAGGACTCACAAGTCCATTTGCACCTCTGATTTCTGAATTCTCTCTCCACTTAGAGGAAGTCTGACCTTTTATTCTTCCTACCGATGTGCACAACCCTTTACTTCCCTGCACTGTATTCCATCTGCCAATTTTTTTGCCCACTCTCACCACCTGTCCTAGTCCTTCTGCAAGCTCCCTGCCTCCACAACACCAACTGTCCTTTTATCAAGAAGGCCACCTACGTTTGTATCATCTATAAAGTTGGTCACAATGCCATCAGTTCCTTCATCCAGATCAGTAATGTACAAAGTGAAAAGTTATGGGGTCCCAACACTGACCCTTGAAGAACTCCACTAGTCACTGGCAAGAATCCTGAAGAGGACCTTTATCCCCACTCTTAGACTTCTGCTAGTTAGCTAATATTCTATCCATGCTAGTACCTTAATTCTAACACCATGGGCTCTTATCTTGTTTAGCAGCCTTGCTAAAGGCTTTTGAAAATCCAAGAAATAACATCTGCTGACACCCCTTATTCGAATCTGCTTATTGCCTGTTCCTCAAAAATTTCAAAGTTAGTTAAGCATGATCTTCATTAACAAAACTGTATTGTCTTCACTATATTTTTGGGTAAACAGCCCAAATCTTTTTTAAAAAAATATTGCAGGTCCTCAGCTGGATCTGAGTTTAAAATTGGAGAACCTAAAGAAACTAAACTAAGATAAGAATTTACACAATGGGCAACTATCCCACAACCTGATCATTCAAATATTCAATATCCTAGAGTAGCTATAGTTGCTGTTGAAGAAGGGAAGCATACATAACATGCTGTAAGGTTTCACTGATAATGTAATGGTTTCTCTGTAGCAGCAACGTTTGGGTTATGACTTGAGATAATGGGGTGTGGAATGCTGTTGTTCTTGCTTGTGAGTCTGGAAGAGAGAGTTTCACAGTCTTTTGCCGGGGAGAGATGAGGAGAGAAGACACAAATGGAGAGAGCTGGTAGACCGCCGGACGGGGTGGATTTGGAGCAAGGGTCCGAAGGGCAGCAACAATCGGTAGAGGTCAATGGTGGACGACCGGCTTATCAGTGAGCTCCAACATTGCGCAATAGACTGATTCATAAGATTGGGCCCTTTTCTCTTTTTTTTCATTTTCTTTACTAACCATATAGTCAAAGTAAGAACTACAAAGCTTAATCATTTAATCGCATATTGTGTACTATTTGTTATTTCGGGGTACTGATTTGTAACAGGGGACCCATCGTGCAGCATCCACCCAAATGAGATTTAAGTTTGGCTGGGCTGGGGGTATCATCCCCTATACTAAGCCGCTATATTGAAGGGAGATCTTCTCAGACAGGCTGTTAAAGCTGGTAGGATAAAATGAGTTTCAATTTTCATCTCACTCTGACAGTTAAGTTTGAAAAAAGTTCCATTCCCCAGCCCTATACTCTTTAACTTAATAAAAATAAAATTTACAATAGGAAAAATAGATGAGTAAGGATTCTGCACACACTCTGAATCAGTCAATAAACCTGCCAACTTAACCAGAAACTTTGATTTTATTCCACCATCTTGCAATGGTTAATATGAAGAGAACATGCAATACTACAGGGAAAATTCTTCAAACAAGCTGAAATATGTGCACATTTTTTTTGGAATGGCGTAAAAAATGCAACACTCTTAAGGTTTATCTGGGAACGCAGCCACACCGCTGCGAGTTAATAGCTGACATTTAGAAATGGACAGAAAAACATTTGTACGAAGGGAGTGGTCTACCTCATGGGGAAAGGAAAACTGGCTGCTGGGCAACTGCTGAACAGCGCTGATGGTGGCCATATACAAAGCAAAAACCAGGACCACCCTATCCTCTCCTCCAGTTCACACAAGCTGCCTATTAAGACAGAGGGCATGTGGAAACAATGTTTTGAAACTAAATTACACACTCACTGATTTATTGGTAGAATATTCCTAGCATGCTTGGGTTCGAATTGCAGCTGAACTAAGTTGGAAGGAACGATGCAAAAGCAAGTTGTTTTCTTCAGCGTGTACAGTAATTCTATACATGGAACAGCTGGCTGGAAGAATTACTTTGCTTCAACAGTCTCAAGGGAATCAGTCAATAATACAAACCACACAACTGGACCTTAAGTGGTTTACAAAGTCATTGGAACCAGATGCTTGAATTAATTCAGATAACTCCCAAACCATTTTTCAATCCAATCCTATTTTCTCTTCTCCAAATTTAAAATCTTTTGACCTTTGCTGGGGTATAACTTTTCCAGGACTGCATGTATAGTAGTACCCCCCCCCCCCAAAAGGTGTTCATTCCTGATAAATGAACCTGGACAACAAGGGCAATGGACTATTTAAGCAAGCACATTGGCCGAGTGGCATTACAACTGACAACTTCATATGGATATGATGGAAAAAATCCAAAATATACTCAGATTGTAGGCATCACTCAGAGATCAGGTGACTAACAAAAATCTGACTCATTGACAGTCACCTATAAATATTGTGGAATACAAAAGTCATTATTTTTGAACCATTATATTTACTGTAACCATGGTAGATGGCTCCAAATCAAACTCTCCACCTGACATTTTTTTCTGTTGAAATATGGACAAGTTTGCACTATGTACATTTAGCCAAGTCAATGTGAACTGTTCCTCACACTGCTGTTTTGACCATTCCAAAAGCTTGTGAACAACCCTCTTTTTTTTCCTAATCTGAAAATATCCAATCCTACTGACAGTTCTTTCGCTATTTTAAAACATCACTGCTTTTACTGAGTTTCCTTACACCATTCATTTTCTCCCTGTATTTGAATCAACCCTTAGAAATGTGGAGTAATGTATTTACAAAATCAATGATTTTTCAGAAAGTCAATCATTGCTTTAATAATTATAAACCAAATAAATAATTACAAATGTGTGGACAGAAAGGCTTGAATTTTTCTTTATTTTCCTTCTTCCAAATGAACACTCAAATCACTTGATCATTTTTGATAAAATGATTTATTATTAAAATTATTTATTATTTCTCAGCCTCTGTTACTGTAGGTATTACCTTTTAATCTCAGCATAACATGCTTCATTTATGTAAAAAAACTGGCACAAATCCATTACAGCCTGGAAATCAAAAGATCTTGACATGGCCCAAAACATTACACTACACTTCGGGAGAGATTCAAATACCCAACTCAAAAGTGAAAGCTCTAATATCCTGATAGGAATACAAGGGGAAAAAAAATCAGTGACTCCTTTGATTGTTCAAGCCTAAGCTGCCACTGCACTGAACATTCCAAATATATTGTTTAAAAACATTTACTGACTAAATTGATGGATTTTGATATTAGAAGTCCCACTCACTTCAACCACTTAATGATATCCAGGTCTTGTGCTTTTCCTGTTCTTACCGTCTGGTTCTCCTCTTGACACTTCTGCCGGATATCATTCAGCATATCCTCAAGTTTGGCCTTCTGCTGGTCCATTTCATCAAGTCTGTCCTGGGCAGCCTGTTTCTGAGACTCCAACTCCTGCAGGTTGTTGTTTTCTCTATCCAAGTCATTTTGAAGTTCCTGCCAACAAAAAGAATAACCTTCACTCAGATAACCATACCCATAATGAAAACACTCAGCCCCAGATTCAAATTAAGACAGGCTTTCATCATATAAGTCACACAGCAACAATACATACCTTTAAAAACAAGCTATTCCAAATATTTAAACTTCTTGCAATTACAGATAGTTCTGTTATAGTGCGATAGTTAAGTTCCCAAGAAACCCTGTGTTATAAAAAGTCGCATTATAGCAGAACAAGCTGTAGTTCCTTACAAAGCAAAGATAATTTTAGGTTTTCAAATTGTGCTAAAACAAATGAGAAATATTGCTCCCTAATCAGAAGGTAAGCTCAGAGTAATTTAACAACCGTAGAGGTATTCCTTTGATAAACCTGCCAATGAATAATTCTAAGGATGATCAACACATTTTATACTTATATAACCATATAATAATTACAGCACGGAAACAGGCCATCTCGGCCCTTCTAGTCCATGCCAAATGCTTACTCTCACCTAGTCCCACCGACCTGCACTCAGCCCATAACCCTCCATTCTTTCCTGTCCATATACCTATCCAATTTTACTTTAAATGACAAAATCGAACCTGCCTCTACCACTTCTACTGGAAGCTCATTCCACACAGCTACCACTCTCTGAGTAAAGAAATTCCCCCTCGTGTTACCCTTAAACTTTTGCCCCCTAACTCTCAACTCATGTCCTCTTGTTTGAATCTCCCCTACTCTCAATGGAAAAAGTCTATCCATGTCAACTCTATCTATCCCCCTCATAATTTTAAATACCTCTATCAAGTCCCCCTTCAACCTTCTACACTCCAAAGAATAAAGACCTAACTTGTTCAACCTTTCTCTGTAACTTTGGTGCTGAAACCCAAGTAACATTCTAGTAATTTTATTTGTAATAATTATTTGTGTAAAGACAAATTTAATAGCAGATATATCTAGTCCTTCTGTACTCAGATCTCCCTCTGATCTTTCTATTGACCCAGAATCTTAATTGTTCACTTAAAAACAGTTCCAGCTTCAGCTGAATTGTAATTTGAAATCAAGCTTTAGACTGACCAATCAGGTGGCCTGTTTCTGCTCCTGTTTTTAAAGATTAAGGCATGGGGGGAAACTTTTTGCTCTCTCCCCATCCCCCACCACAGAAAAATGAATGTTACATCCACTTGAATGCAATCCTGGGAAACAAGAGCTCAGGGAAAGATAAGCAGACAAATAGAATATGTACTCAGCAAAGTAGACAAGCCAATTTCCTTTATTCCTTCGACTACTTTATTACCCGAGGAAGCTGATTACAGCACATATCTCAAAATGAACAAAATATGTTATGCCCACGCCATCCAAAACAGTCAACTATTCTTGAAAAGAATTTTTGCTTTCTTGGAAAGTAAAAGCTCAGTGTTCTGATAGAAATGCAGAAAAGAAATTAGGGTGCCAAACCTGTTGAATGCTTCCAATAGTTGGCATTTTATTGCAGATTTCCAGCACATTGTGTTTATTTGATTTTTAATTTTATTTATTTTAAGGTAAGTATTGCCAGCAAACTGGTCAAGCTCTCTATACTGTATGTTTTTTTCCAATATATGAGGTCATTTGTATCTGTCTGAAGACAGAAATTGAATCCCATTTCAATATCTCATCTTAAAAATGATTTTGCTGGACAACATAGTTTTCCTTTTGTATTGCACTGAAATACTGATCTATATCATGTGATCAAATTATGGGACTAGGGCTTGAAACTATAATCTTCTGACTCCATTCAAGTCAACAAATGTAGAAATCAGGTGTGAACTTAACAAAGTTACAGTATGGGAGTAAATGAATGCTGGACAGCCAAAGAAGCATGCAGTAAGTAGTTCTACAACCAATGTTTTACATTAAACTTTTGCAGTCTTACCATTACTACCCATGAGTAATGGTAAAGGAAGTGCTAAGTTCTCAGTGACAGCACAGTCCAGTATACAGTCACCATAGAGAATGCTGAAATACTTACAACCTTCTTCAGCTATAAGTGTTGAGTTGATGTTCCATCTTGGCATCTTCCTAAGATCTTAGCCATCAAAGTCACCAGTGGTCAGCAATTCAATGCACTCCACATGATTAAATACACCAGCAGCAGCAAAGGTAATAAAACTATTAGTGTCTTCCCAACAATTTGGAAAATTGCCCACAAACCAGGCGTTTCCAATCTACTAAAAACCTCCAAACAGTCAATCAGTAGCAATTGATAACAACTGTCTTTGACATACTATCAGACAGAATATATGCAACAACAATGTATTCAGTTTTGCGGTTTTCCTGGACCTCCATAGAGTTGAGATCTCACTATAGCCTTAGTCCAAATGTTGACCAAAGAGCTGAGATCCTGAGGCAAGGTGAGAATGATTGCCCCTTATATTTGACACAAAGACTCCTGGTAAAACTACACAATGGGTCCCAAAGGGAAATGGTCCAAATGTTGGAATCATAATTCATACAAAGGAAGAAGGCCGTAATTGTTGGAGGTTAATCACACTCTCTCCAGAGTACCACTACAGGAGTTCCTCAAAGCAATGTCCGAGGTCCAACTATCTCCAGCAAACTCATCATTAATCTTCCTTTCACCATACAGATACCGTGACTATAAATGAAAGGAAAAAGCATGCTCCGATGCTTCAAAGCCTTTCCAACATTAATTACACAAATCAGAAGTATGCAGTTCCAAATCATTCAGGTCAGCTTTAAGCATATCTTCATCACAAGCTGACATAAGGGAAGAGTGTCACCTGCAAGTTCCCTTTCAAGTCATAAATTATTTGGACCCAAAAACATATCATTGCTTCAATGCCTGGAGATAAATCTTAGAATTCCCTACCCAACAGTACCATGAAACTATCATCATCAGAAGAACTGCAGAAGTTCAAGAAAACAACATATTGTTTTCTTCTAGAGGCAATCAAGGATGGATAAAAGATGTTGATCTTCCCAGCTATGCTCTCACTCTACACATCCAGTGTCTCACCACTGAGGAAATTCGACATAATTATGGGAAACATTTCCCAGAAAGAAATAAAAAAAAATCTGAGGAGAGTTATAAATACAGCAGTATTCTGTCCTAGAAAAAATAAATTACAATGCAAATCTGTATTCATCTGTAAAATCTGTATTAGGTATTTCAAGTAAGGGGAAAGGATAAATGGTGTACTACAACTCACCAGAAAGAAGAATGGCAAGCTCAGTACAGTAAGAGAGAGTATTACATGGCCATAACAAAGGATGAAGGCTAGAAGTGAGAAATGGATAATCCAAGCAGATTTAATTGTACTCAGCACGAGAGGCTTCTAACATGTGCATAGTATTTAACCTCAGCCAGGTTCAAAACTAATTTATCAGTAAAACAAATACTGTGCAAATTGAAGAAGTTAAAGCCCTGCCAAAACATCTGTTAATTTTGAAATATTTATGATTCTATTCTTCCTCAGTACCTTGTTCCTTGTTTTATATTGCCTTTGGAAAAGGGCACCAAATGATACTTCCGGTTAAGGTTAATGTTTCACAGCTAACAGTCAGAGTTCATCAGATTCCCTTAATGTCTTGCCTGGCTCAGTGAGATTTCTGCTAAGAGTTCTCAAGGCCTTAAACAATATCCTTTAAATTCATGACTGCATGAAACTCAATACATTGAAGGCATTCAGCTTCATAAACACAACACACTTACCTGTACTTCATTAGTTTTCTGTCTGATGGCCTCCTCTTTCTCTCGGATGTCCTGCTCCAGTATATACTTCTCCCTGTAACAAACAGCAGTACTCTACATAGCCATAAGCGTTTAAAAATGAATTATTGTTTCAAAAGCATATACAGTGGAGCCAGTGTTTAGACTGTAAACAAAGATTAAATAAATCACAATGAAATTTTATATTCAAGTGCTGGGACTGAACTAAATAAATCATTAATTCTTGGATGAGGACCAGCAATGAGTGGCAAGAGCTGCTTCCAGAAAAATAGTACTCTTATCAAGCAGTGTCAACAAAAATTTATAAAAGCGAAGAGGATGTAGCTAGCAGGATCAATAACAGGAAGCAAATGGATGTGGAATACTTAAATTTCCTGAAGGAATATGTTACAGTGTCACACAAGATTGTTCATAGGGGATTTGGGATAATAGTGAAGACAAGGGATCAAGAAGTAACTTGATCACTTTCAGGGTGACAGGATGTAAACAGTGGATTACAACAGGATCAAGTCTCGGGCCTCAGTTGTTTACAGTCTACAAATGAATTCAATGAGGAAACAAATTAGAAAGCAAATAGACTGTTAGTCTTTAATGCAAATGGGTCGCTATATCCGAGTCGAGATGTATTGCTACAACTGTACAGGGCTTTAGTGAGATCAAATGTAGAATAGAGTATACAGTATAGCAGCTGCGCAAAACATTTGTTGAAGAACCAGATAATAATTTGTTTCACTTCTGAGGATCATGCATATGAAATTCATTCTACTAAATAATAACTCATCTCTTCATGAAATAATTTTAATTTTCTTTCATGTATCTGTTCCATTTGAAGTTGAAAATAATACAGTATCCTCCAACACCTGCAGAGAATTTACAACGACATTACTTATCTTCTATATTGCTTACTGTGAAAACACAAATAAAGTTTTTATGCACTGGAATATGTTCATATATGTGTTTAAACCTATGAAACAAATAAAATAAACTGTAAGTTGATGAGAACGTTGAGTGGCAGCATTTAAGATGAATGTAATAAAACTGATATAAAATGTTAGATTAAAGCAAGAAATAGAAGTAGGCTGTTCAGCTCGTCACATCTTCTCCACCATTCAATAAGATCATGAGTGAGCCTTTACCTCAATACAACCACTCTCCTATAATAAAGTCATAATTCTGTGTATCCTATAATATCCTTTCATTTCTGTGACTGAGCCACCATATCCCTTGAGTGCAGAAATATCGAAGGTTTGAATGAAAAAACATCTAAAATGGTCAGCCCCCCATTATGAAATTATGTCTTCTAGTTATAGACACCACACCCTGTTCAGCTTTTAAAGACTTCCTACATTCCAAGGAAAATCACCTCTCACTTTTCCTAAAGTCAAGATAGTTTAGGCCAAATTCTTCCAGCTTTTTTTTTACAATTCAGATTATCTGAATTTGAAGAGCTTTGCTTTTTGAATACTTTACATTAAATTGACATTGATTTCTTTTGAGTAGATTGCCAAACAACATGGAAAGATCCTTCATCATGACAAGTTCCCAATTCAAGCCACTGAAAAAAATTGAGCTTGAAAAGTTTAACTTTATCCACTATATGGCACAAAATTTCCTTTGCAGCCTAATTTCTAGCAAACTACAAGTTTTCTGAACACTATACACTCCAGCAACATTATACACTCAATGGCAACTCCATTGGACCATAAGACTGTAAGATATAGAAGCAGAATTAGGCCTGTCAGCCATCAAGTCTGCTCTGCCAGTCCATAATGGCTGGTCCCAGATATCACTCAACCCCATACACCTGCCTTTTCGTCATATCTTTTGATGCCCTGACCAATCAGTAAACTATCTATTTGCACTTTAAATATACCCATCCTCTTGACCTCCCAGTTGTCTGTGACAGAGCTTTCCACAGATTCACCATCCTCTGGCTAAAAAAATTCCTTCATGCTTCTGTTCCAAAGGGTCACCCTCAATTTTGAGGCTGTGCCCTCCAGCTTTGGAAACCCCCACCATAGAAAACATCCTCTCCACATTCACCTTATATAGTCCTTTCAACATTCAATAGGCCTCAATGAGATCACCCCCACATTCTTCTAAACTCCAGTGAGTACAGGCCCAAAGCTGTCAAACGCTCATATGTTAACCCCTTCATTCCCAGATTCATCCTTGTGAACTTCCTTTGGACTCTCTCCAATGACAACACATCACTTCTGAACTATATGGCCCAAAATGGTTGACAATACTCCGAGTGCAGCGTGACCAGTGTCTGATAAAGGCTCAGCATTATCACCTTGCTATAATGTTCTATTACCCTTGAAAATGAATGCTAACATTGTATTTGCTTTCTTTACCAGACTCAACCCATAAATTAACCTTCTGGGAGTCTTCCACAAGGATTCCCAAGTCCTTTTGTATCTCAGATGTTTGAATTTTCTCCACATTTAGATAAGAGGCTGCACTATTGTTTTTACCCAAATGCATTATCATACATTTCCTGACACTGTATTCCATCTGTCACTTTTTTACCCATTCTTTCAATTTGTCTGTCCTTCTGAAATTGTATTGCTTCCTCAGCACTACTTACCTCTCCACTCATCTTTGTATCATCAGCAAACTTTGTAACAAAGCCATCAACTCCATTATCTAAATCACTGGCAATGTGAGAAGTAGCGGTCCCAATACTGACCCCTGAGGAACATCACTAGTCACTAGCAACCAATCAGAAGAGGCCCACTTTATTCCCACTTGCTGCCTCCTACCTTTCAGCTATTCCACTCTCCATGCCAGCATCTTTTCTGTAATGCCATTGGACGTTCTCCTATTAAACAGCTTCATGTGTGGCACCACATCGAATGTCTTCTGAACATCCAAATAAATGACATCCGTTGGCTCTTCTTCGTTCAGCCTGCTTGTTACTTTCTTGAAGAGCTCTAACAGATTTACTAGGCAAGACTTTGCTTTACAGGGAAAAACTAAGCTGATTTTGACTTATTTTATCATTAGTCTCCAAGTACCCTGGAATCTCATCCTTAACCATGGCTTCAAACACACTCCCTATCACTGAGGTTAACTCAACTAGCCTATAATTTCCTTTCTTTTACCTTCCTCCCTTCTTAAAGAGTGGAGTGACATTTACAATCTTCCAGTCCTCTGGAACCATGCCAGAATCAAGTGATTCTTGAAAATTCTTTTTTTTTTGTCTATACTGCACCAACCGCCACCACTGAGCTATAAACGTGCAGGAGCAGTGTGTGGTTATGTGCCTTGTTCAAGGACACACACGCTGCTTCGGCTGAGGCTCAAATTTACGATCTTCAGATCGCTAGCCCAAAGCCTTAACAACTTGGCCACATGCCAACACGCCCAATTCATGACCAATGCATCTGCTACCTCTTCAATGTCCTCTTTCAGAATTCTGGGATTCAGTCCACCTGGTCCAGCTGACTTATCCACCTTTATACCTTTCAATTTGCCTAGCACTTTTCCCTTTGTAATAGCAATGGCACTCATTCCCGCTCCCTAACAATCACAGACTTCTGGCACGCTGCTAGTGTTTACATAGCAAAGACTAATGCAAAGTATTAAGTTCATCTGCCATTTCTTTGTCTCCCATTACTACCTCACCGGCATCATTTTCCAGTTGTCAATATCAACTCTCACCTCCCTTTTACTCTTTATATAACTGAAAAAAATGTTAGCATCCTGCTTTATACTATTGATTAATTTACCCTCGTATTTCATCTTATCCCTTGTTATGGTTTTTGATTAGTTGCCTTTTGTTGGATTTTAATAAGTTGCCAATCATTCAACTTCCTACTTACTTTTTCTACATTATATGCCCTTTCCTTGGCTTTTATGCAGTCTTTAACTTCCTTTGTCAGTCATGGTTGCCTACCCCTGCCATTTGAGAACAATTTCTTCTGTGGGACATATCTATCCTGCGCCTTGTGTACTATTTCCAGAAACTTCAGCCACCTCTGTTCCACCATCATCCACGCCAGTATCACCCTCCAATCCACCTGGGCAAGCTCTTTATATGCCTCTGCAATTCCCTTTATTAATTGCAATACTGAAACATATGACCTATGCTTCTCCCTCTCAAACTGCAGTATGAATTCAATCATATTATGATCACCATCTCCTAAGAGTTCCTTTACCTTAAGATTCTTATTAAAATCTGGATTATTACAAAACACCAAATCCAAGATAGCCTTTCCCCTAGTAGGCTCAAGCACAAGATTCTCTAAAAAGCCACCTCGTAGGCATTCAACAAATTCCCTCTTGCAATCTGACAACAACCTGATTTTCCCAATGTCCTTATATCCCAGTATCACCATTACAATCGTGACGTGACCCTTATTACATACCTTTCGAGCTCCCTTTGCAATTTTAACCCCACATCTTGACTACCATTTAGAGGTCTATATATGATTCCCATAATGGTTCTTTTACCCTTGCTGTTTCTCAACTCCACCCACAAAGATTTAACATTCTCTGACCCTATGTCACCTCTTTGTAAAGATGTAATTCCATCTCTTACCAATATGCCTTCCTGCCTGTCATTTCAATACAAAGCATATCCTTTTATAGTAAGGCCACAACATCATACCAACAAATCTCTAATTGTGCCACAAGTTCGTCCACCTTACTCTGAAATCTACGTGCATTTAAATACAACACCTTCAGTCCTGCATTCTTTGTCCTTTGGAATTTTGCCCCTGTGGTACAATTTAACTTTCTGCATTTGTACCCAATGATTGACTTGTCCTTCCTTACATTCATGTTACACCCATCATCTACTTGTCAACCTGCTGGCTGATCCTCAGCTCCATCATACTGGTTCCTATGCCCCTGCCATATTAGTTTAAACCACTTCCAACAGCTCTAGCAAATCTGCCCACAAGACTATTGGTCCCCCTTGGATTCAAGGGTACAGATCATACTTGCCCCAGAAGAGTTCCCAATGATCCAGAAATCTGAATCCCTGCCCCCTGATCCAATTCTTCAGCCACACATTTACCTGCTGCTTCATTCTATTCCTATCGTCACTGTCCCGTGGCATCAGCAGCAATCCAGAGATTACTACCCTTGAGGTCCCACTTCTCAACTTCCTGTAGCTAATAAAGAGGCCATTAAATGTATGCTTGTGGTATTCTGCCACTGTAGCTCATCCACTTCAAGGGGTGATGTGTTGTGTATTCAGAGATGCTCTTCTGCACACAACTGTTGTAATGCATGGTGATTTGAGTTACTCTCACCTTTCTGTTAGCTTGAACTCATCTGACCATTCCCCTCTGACCTCTCTCAATAACAAGGCATTTTCTCATACAAAACTGCTGCTTTCTGGATTTTTTAAATCACACAATCTCTGTAAACTCTATAGAGTTTATGCATGAAAATCCCAGGAGATCAGCAGCTTGAGATGCTCAATCATTCCAACTGGCACCAACAATCATTTGACGGTCAAAGTCACTTGTATCATATTCTTCCCCATTCTGATGTTTGGTCTGAAAAGCGCCTGAACCTCTTGACCACATATGCACTCTTTTATGCACTGAATAATGTGGTAATCCAGAAAAGCGGGGCTGGAGCGTGGGGCACATTATTGTGGTGGAAGGAGGAAGAATAAAGACTTGGAATTAACAAGCTATGCAAATACAACATTAAAAAAGAAATAATAATAAATAAGCAATAAAAATCCAGAATATAAGATGAAGAGTCTTTGAAAGTGAGTTCATAGGTTATGGGGACAATTCAATGATGATGCAAGTAAAGTTGAGTGAAGTTACCCCACTAACAAATGAATTCTCTGGCTTCCAGCCGGGTAGAGGTATCAACTATAACCAATGTTTCGATGACAAACTCTGCCATCTTTTTCAAGGATGATGCCTGTGCATGTCTAATGTGGTGGTATTTATACCCCGTTGTCCATCTCTCCTGATCGGTTGATCCTCATCCAGCATTTTGCTCTCCCACCTTGTTTTTTCAATTAAATTCCAGTTCTTACTCAGTGCGAGACCTTCTTCTTTATTAAAATTCTTTTCCTCTAGTTTTATTTCAATGGCTTCCTTTACCAGGTGGTCCCAAAAGCTATTGGCAAAGCACAGTAGTTTTGTGCCGTTGAGGTCAATCCTACGGCCATTGCAATTGCAGTGTTCTGCTCCCGCTGATTTTTACAGATAACCCAAACGGATACCCCTCTTGAGCTCCTTAATGTAGGTTTTCACCATGTCCTCTGTCTGGCCAACATACACTACATACGCCAGCCAACCCGAGTCCCTACTAGAGTAAAAGAATTTTACTGTTGTCTGATCTTCATCTAAGTCACAATAATAGACAAACACAATCTGCCTAAACTAATAACATAAAAACAATTATATTTTCCATGTTTTTATTGAACACATTGTTAATCATTCACAATCCAGGCTGGAAATAGTATGCGAACTCTTATATTTAATAACTGGAAGAACCTCCTTTAGCAGCAATAACCTCCACCAAACATTTCCTGTAGGTGCTGATCAGACTTGCACAAAGGTGAGAAGGAATTTTAGACCATTCTTCCATACAAAACTATTTCAGTTCATCAGTATTTCTAGAATACAAACAGACTTCTTCAGGTCATGCTACAGCATCTTAATTGAGTTAAGGTCTGGACTCTGACTTTGCCATTCTGAAACACAAATTTTCTTCTTTTCAGACCATTCTGTTGTTGATTTACTCATGTGTTTCAGAGCATTGTCTTGTTGCATCATCCAACTTCTATTAAGCTTTAAGTAATGGACCACTACCCTGACATTCTCCTGTAAAATGTCCTGATATCATTTAGAATTCACTGTTCCCTCAACGACTGCAAGCTATCCAGGCCCTGAGGGAGAAAAGCAGCCACAAACCATGATGGCCCTTCAACCATACTCCACAGTTGGGATGAGGTGCCAGTGTTGGCGTGTAGTGCCCCATTTCCTCCATAGCATTTCTGCCAAACGTTCAACTTTTGTCTCATCTGTCCATTGAACAGGATCCCAGAAGCATTGTGGAACATCCAGGTGCTCCTTTGCAAACTTGAGATGTACAGCAATGTTTCCTTTTTGGAGAGCAGTGGTGGTTTCCTCCATGGTATCCTTCCATGAATATCAGTCTTGTTCAGTGTTTTTATAGTAGACACATGAACAGAGACTTTAGCAAGTTCTAGAGATTTCGGCAGGTCTTCTGCTGTTACCCCGGGTTCTTTTTCACCTCCTTCAGCATTGTAAGTTCTGCTCTTGATGTGATCTTTCCTCGGGAGAGTAACAACAGTACTGAATTTCCTTAAGACATAGGAGCAGAATTAGGTCATTCAGCCCAATGAATCTGCTCCACCATTCCACCATGGCTGATCCCGAATCCCACTCAACTACATACACCTGCCTTCTCGTCATATCCTTTGATGCCCTGACCGATAAGGAAACTATCAACTTCCACCTTAAATATACCCACGGGCTTGGCGTCCATCGCACCTGTGGCAGTGCATTCCACAGTTTCACTATTCTCTGGCTAAAAATATTCCTCCTCACCTCTGCTCTAAAAGGTCACCCCTCAATTTTGAGGCTGTGCTCTCTAGTTCTGGATATCCCTACCATGGGAACCATCCTCTCCACATCCACCCTTTCAACATTCGGTAGGTTTCAATGAGATCTCCCCACATCAATTCCAGTGAGTACAGGCCCAAAGCTGCCAAATGCTCCTCATATGTTAACCCCTTCTTTCCCAGAAACATTCTCATGAACCTACTCGGGACTCTCTCCACTAACAGCACATCCTTTCAGAGATATGGGACCCAAAACTGTTGACAACACTCTAAGCACTGCCTGACTAGTGTCTGATAAAGGCTCAGCAGTATCTCCATGCTTATATATTCTATTCCCCTTGAAATAAATGAAACATTGCATTTGCCTTCTTTACCACAGATTCAACTTGTAAATTAACCATCTGGGAGTCTTACATGAGGACTCCTAAGTCACACTGCACCTCTGATGTTTGAACATTCTCCTCATTTAGATAATAATCCACACTATTGCTCCTTTCACCAAAATGCATTATTATACAGTTCCCAACACTGTATTCCATCTGCCACTTCTTTGCCCATTCTTCCAATTTGTCTAAGTCTTGCTGCAATCACAGTGCTTCCTCAGCACTACCTACCTCTCCACCCATCTTTGTAACATCTGCTAACTCTGCCACAAAGCCATCAATTCCATTATTCAAATCATTGACAAACAATGTGAAAAGTAACGGCCCCATACTGACCCTTAGGAACTAGTCAGTGGCAGCCAACCAGAAATGGCTTCTTTTACTCCCGCTCACTAACTCCTGCCTGTCAGCCATTCCTCTATCCATGCCAGCATCTTTCCTGTAATTCCATAGGAGTTTATCTTGTTAAGCATCCTCATATGTGGCACCTTATGTGGCACTGACTCTTACAAACCAGGAAGGTCCCAAGTTTAACCATGGACTTGTAACCATCAGAATTTTTTTGGATATTTTGCACTATGATTTCTTTCAGAGTTTTCCAAGGTTTCACTTTTTAGTCGGATTAGAAATTCCATGACTGTCTGACTGTCAAGGAGGGGCAATTAGACTCTGTTACGCAGGTGTCAAACATTATTTTACAGTTTTGAAGCATCTAGAAAAACACAGTTGCAAGAAAAAGTTTGTGAAGTCTTTGCAATTACCTGGTAATGTGGTCTGATGTTCAACTAATTCACAATAATTGACAAAAATCACAATCTGCAAAGGGAATTACAGAGACATGAGAGAGGAGCTTGCCTCATATCGGAAAAATCTCCGGGAGGAAGGCCCCGAATCCTTGGCTTTGCCTGTTGCTTGGCAGCCGGTGCCGGGGTCGAAGCGCACGGCAGAGATGGTGCTCGGTGCTCGGTGTCGGAGGGCTGGTCGGAGGCTCGAAATTTTCGTACGGACTCGGAGTTGGCTGTGGTTGGAGCTCCCAAAGTGCTGTATCGGCAAGCTGCGGCGCTGGAGGTTCACGGCAGGAAGAGTTTTTCTTCCTTCTATCGTCTGCGTGAGATAATGGGCTGTCGGGACTTTGAGACCTTTCTTTTAAACAGTGCCATGGACTGCTCTTTATCAGATTATGGTATTGCTTTACACTGTTGAAACTATGTGTTATAATTTTGTGATCTTTGTCAGTTAGTCTTTTATCAATTATAGTATTGTCTGCACTGTTGAAACTATATGTTAACTATAACTATATATAACTATGTGGTTTTGTGTAGGTCTTGTAGCTTTAGGTTTGTCTGTTGGGTTTGTAGTTCCTTTCCGGGGAACGTGCTAAGACGGTAGCGCGATATCGATACGCAGCAGCCTCTCTGGACTCTGGATTGGGGATTACCAAACGTTATGTGGTTTTTCTTGTGTGGTCTGTTTTGTGCTTTTTCGTGATATCATTCCGGAGAACGCTGTCTCATTTTTTAACTGCATTGTATTTGTGGTTTATAAATGACAATAAACTGGATCTGAATCTGAATCTTATCAAATACCTTTTGAAAATCCAAGTCAATTACATTCACTGCCTCTCCTTTGTCCACCCTGCTGGTTACTTCCTCAAAGAACTCTAACAGATTTGTCAGGCAAGATTTCCCTTTACAGAAACCATGCTGACTGACTTATTTTATTGTTAGTCTCCAAGTACGCCAACAGCTCATCCTTAATAATAGACTCCAACACTTACAACTACTGAAGTTAGGCTAACTGGTCTATGATTTCCTTTCTTTTGCCTTCCTCACTTCTTAAAGTGTAGAGTGACATTTGCACTATTCCAGTCCTCCTCCGGGACCATGCCAGAATCGTAATTCTTGAAAGATCATGACCAATGTATCTGTTATCTCTTCAGCAACCTCTGTCAGGTCTCTCCGATGTAGTCCATCTGGTCCAGGTGACTTATCCACCTTAAGATCTTCCAGTTTGCCTAACACTTTTTCCTGTGTAATAGCAATGGCACTCACTCCTGCTCCCTGACACTCTTGTACCTCCGGCATACTGCTAGTGTCTTCCACAGTGAAGACAGATGCAAAGTACCCATTGGAACTAGTCTGCCCTCATATTTCATCTTTTCCTTTCATAAAGGTTTTTTAGTTGCCTTTGTTGGACTTCAAAAAGTTGCCAATCATCTAACTTCCTACTCACCTTATATGCCTTCCCTTGGCCTTTATGTAGTCATTAACTTCCTTTGTCAGCCATGGTTGCCTACCCATCATTTCTTCCTCTATGGGACAATTCTATCCTGCACCTTGTGAACAATTCCCATGAACTTCAGTGATCTTTGCTCTGCCACCATCCCTGCCAGTTTTCTCCTCCAATCCACCTGGGCAAGCTACTCTCTCATGTCTCTGTAATTCCCTTTACAGATTGTGATTTTGTCAATTATTGTGAATTAGTTGAACATCAGACCACATTACCAGGTAACTGCAAAGACTTCACAAACTTTTTCTTGCAACTGTGTTTTTCCAGATGCTTCAAAACTGTAAAATAATGTTTGACACCCGCGTAACAGAGTCTAATTGCCCTTCCTTGACCGTCAGGCAGTCATGGAATTTCTAATCCGACTAAAAAGTGAAACCTTGGAAAACTCTGAAAGAAATCATAGTGCAAAATATCAAAAAAAATTCTGATGGTTACAAGTCCACGGCTAAACTTGGGACCTTCCTGGTTTGTAAGAGTCAGTACATTCATAAGGTAAATCTACAATTTTGACATTTACCTGTATTTCTGTCACTACTCTCCAGAAAGTGAATGATTAAAATAATTATATTAGCATTTCAAACCAGAGACTGACAAAACAAATATGTTTGCTTTTATAATCTAAAGGAGGCATCTGTAGGTCATGTGATTTGCACAACATTGGGAAAACAAGCGTGGTTCTGTCGTGGTTTCTGTGGCTCTTGAGTTTATGAAATTTGCTTACAAATAACTCCGTATAACTATCAATGGCCAGCATATAGTCACTGTGGTCAGTTTGTTTTTAAGTTAAGAGTACCTCTTCATCTCAACTAATTACCCTGCTGGTTACAGAACCACCAGACAGGATGTTGTTAAACTTTCAGTGCTTGTCAGAGGTAAGTACAGATGAGGTATTAGAGTCGGCGACCTTTTTACTGTGCTGCAGGTAGTGGCCCTCTCAGCCGCCATACCCCCACACCCACCAATAATTTCGACAAGAAGTTGCACGTTGCTTGATTTAGAGGAAGGTTCAGTTAGGAAGAAATGAAGCCGCATTTGGACCATGGCCAAACTGTGCACTTTCAGACTTGCAGCTAGACCCAAGACACACAAGTTGGAAGACAAAGCAACATAGAAAATGACAGGAAATTAATTAGCCATCACAAAATGCATTATATAAGGAGCTACAAAAATGTGGTCCTCTTTTCCCAAGGTCTAACTCTCATCTCACACATGAGATTAGCACATCTACATAAATCTCTCTGGGGTACCGCCATCTTGTTGTCCTGCGGTCCTGAGAAACTGAGAGCAATGCCATCTGGAGCTTAGCTGATAGTAGGATCACCCATGGCGGTGAGGTCAAAGGGGAGATCCAGGCAAAGCACCGTCCAATCAAAACCTCAATGGCAGAGCAGGCAGAATGGTGGGAAATTAGAATCTCTGGAATCTCGGATCTATGAGGACCACCACAACAGCTGCGAAGGCACAGGAAGGCTGAAGCAGAAGAGGCCCCCCATCATCTTGGTCTCCATGCAATTGGATTCTGGCCCTTTCTCTGTCAAAGATTGTGTGGTGGTTGCTTGTACATCAGTCTTCCCACATTAAAAGACCTCACGTCAAGGCACTTCTCCTGGTTTGGTAATGCGGACCAACTTGAACAAAGCCCTGTAGCAATCAAGAAGTGGTGACAAGAGCCGGACAGTGAAGTCTGAGAGCTCCCAGCCACAACCTGACACCAAAGCAGTGGGTATTAGATACAGTCTTCTTGCTCTTGGACTGTGGCAAATAGAGCTTTTCAGCAGCTGCACCCATGAACAGGGCCTGCTCTGTTCATCCACATAGGGAAGGGGCTAGAAAAGGTGCCCAAAAATACCCTGCCTCCCCACTCCTGATTGCAGTACCATGTCCAGTGAAATCACCAAACTGCAGTCTGAAACAAAAGCATGTGAATTTTGAAGCCTGGACTGTGGGGACACTTCTGGACAGCGAAACCAGTGATCGTCCTGAAAGGCGTACTGCCAATATCTCAAGAGAGCTGAAAAGATTCCAAATTGACCTTGCCGTCCTCTCTGAAATGCAATTGCCCAAGGAAGGGCAATTGAAGGAGAAGGGTGAGTACGCCTTTTTCTGAAAGGGGAAATCTGCAAATGCACCCAGAATCCATGCAGTTGGATTCGCCATAAAGAACAGCGTCATTAGTCACCTCTCTAAATTGGCTGTTAGCACCAATGAACGCTTCATGACCATGCACCATAAGCTCGCTAACAACCAACAGCTACAGCTGTGAGTGCGTACGTTCCAACTCTAGACTCACCGGACAATGTTAAGGAGACCTTCTACGCTAACCTAGATCGCCTGCTATCAGATATTCCCAAGGAAGCTGAGGTCATTTTTCTTGGAGACTTCAAATAATAGAGTTGGCAGAGACAGCGACTCCTGAAAAGGCACAATTGGGAAGGAAGGTGGTGGCAACATCAACTCCAATAGAGTGCTCTTATTCTCAAGTGTGCTGAACATGACCTGACCAGACCACCATCAACACCCTGTTCCGCCACAGAATTAAGGTGAAAACTTTGTGGATGCATCCCCGTTCAAAGACTTGACACCTTATAGATTATGTAATTGTTCCGAGGAGGGATCACAAGAGCCATGATCAGTGCAGGGCTGATGATGGTTAGAGAGACCATTGCCTTATTCGCTCACCACAACCATCAAAATCATGTGCAGGAGTAGAGTGCAAAAGAAGCTGAGCCGTCCAACATCAAGAGCCTAAAGACATAGCAAAGGTACAACAATTTCAGGTTGCCCATTCTGAAAGACTCCCAAAGCAGTATCCAGAGGACACTCAACCCCACTAAGAACCACCATCCTTGATTCCTTGATACTTATAAAAGCATCATTGGATATAAGACCAGGAAAAACAAAAGTTGGTTTGATGAAAATGACAATGAAATAGGAGAGCTAATCACCAACAAAAGGGAAGCTTTCTGTGCATGGCAGAAAGGCATCAACTACAAGGCAAAAATGAAAAGAGAAGCCCACTTCAAAGCTAAGGCCATTGTCCAGAGTAGAGTATGGGAAATAAAGAATCAGTAGTGGACTGAAAGGGCCCTAGAAATAGAGCAGCTTGCTGACTCTGGTGATATCAGGGATTTTTTATTGCCACCAAGGCAGTGTATGGCCCAAACCACTGTGGCCTAAACCCCCTTCACTCCAAATATGGACAAAGGCTGCTAAAGGACAATGATGTCATCAATTCTCAATGGCATGAACACTTTCAGGAGCTACTTAATTGTGACACCACTGCTGACATTGAGGTCATCAATCAGCTCCCACAATGACCCACAAAGGAGGATGTCAGAAAGCCTCCTGGTATCAAAGAGGTGCAGATGGCTTGCAAGAAACTGAGGAACAATAAGGCCACTGGGCTTGATGGATTCCAGCAGAAATCCTCAAGGAAGGTGGTACAGAACTTTTAAATCATATTCATGACTTGCTTGTCAAGATCTGGGATCAGGAGAAGATTCCAGCTGAACTCAGGGACGCCCTGATTGTCACACTCTTCAAAAAGGGTGACAAAGCTGACTGCAGAAATTATAGAGGCATAACCCTCCTCTCTGCAACAGGAAAGGTACTCACCCGAATGTTATGTGACCAGAAGATCTCATGCCTGAGCCTCAGTGTGGCTTCCGTCCAGTCAGAGGAACATCTGACATGATTTTTACAGCATGTCAAATGCAGGAGGAAGCCAGGGAACAAAATCTTCCACTTTATATGGCCTTCATAGACCTTACAAAAGCATTTGACTCTGTAAAAACTCCTGCCCTTTGGCAGGTACTGCGCCTGGAGAAATCCCCCAAGATCCTGTAGCTCTTAAACAATGATGTGAGTGCAAGAGTCATCAGTTATCAGCAACAGCTGCTCTGAAACAGCACATTTTAAGGTTGAAACTGGGGTCAAACAGGGGTGCATCATTGCTCCAACTCTGCCATTTTCATTGTAACCATTCTTCACCTCTCAGGCCAAAACCTCCTACAAGGAGTCCAGATTCTCTAAAAGACAAATGGGGGGATCTTTAACCTTAACAGGTTCAAGGCAAAGAGCAACGGGTCATCTACTTCCATCATGGAGCGCCAATATGCAGGCAACAACACCATCATAGCTCAGTCTGAAGAGGATCTACAGTGTATAATGTATGCTTTTGTCAAAGCATACAAGCTCCTTGGAATTAATCTAAGCATCAAGAAAACCTAGGTTCTGCATCAACCCTGCTCCAGATCAAACTCATAAACCTCCACCCATCCAAATTGACAACATCCCTCTGGAGAAAACACTGATCATTTCCCATATCTTGGCAACCTTCTTTAAGAGTCAACATTGACCTTGAAATAAATCGCAGAATAAGCTGTGCGAGTGGAGCTTTTGCCAAGCTGAGAAAGTGGGTTTTTGAAGATTGGGATATCAAGACGAATAGTAAGCTTCCAGTCTATATAGTCCTCCCTTCTTTACTTATAGTGGATTTAATTTGGCTTTTTTTAACACTAATAAACAGAATAAGACTCCGTGTCAAAGTAAAAACAGATCTCTACAAAGTGATCTAAATTAATTACAAATATAAAACACAAAATAATTGACTGCATAAGTATTCACCCACCTTTAATCCGACACACCAAATCATCATTGGTGCAGCCAACTGGTTCTAAAAGTCACATAATTAGTTAAATGGAGATCTGTTTTTGGAGACCCATGTGCAGTCAAGGTGCTTCAACTGATTGTAGTAAAAATACACCTGTATCTGGAAGGTCCAACTACTAGAGAGTCAATATACTGGCAAAAACTACACCATGAAGACAAAAGAACACTCCAAACAACTCCACAAAAAGGTTATTGAAAAGCACAAGTCAAGAGATGGATACTAGGAAAGTTCCAAGTCACTGAATATCACTTGAGTACAGTCAAGAAATGGAAAAAATATGGTACAGCTGTAAATCTGCCTAGCACAGGCCATCCTCAAAATCTGAGAGACTGTGCAAGAAGGGGACTAGTGAGGGACGTCACAAAGAGACCTATGACATCTCTGGTGGAGTTAGAAGCTTCACTGGCTGAGATGGAAGAGACTGCGCATACAACTGTTGCCCGGGTGCTTCAGCAGTCACAGCTTAATGGGAGAGTGGCAAAGAGAAAGCCACTGTTGAAAACAGCTCACACGAAATCTCAGCGAGACTTTGCTGAAGGCATGTGGGAGACTCAAAACCAGCTGAAAGAACATTCTCTGGTCTGATGAAACCAAAATTGAGCTTTTTGGCTATCAAACTAAATATATGTTAGGCATAAACCAAACACCACACATCACCAAAAACACAACATCCCTACCTGATGGTGGTGGCTGCATCATGCTGTGGGGATGCTTCACTGAAGCAGGCCCTGGAAAACTTGAGAAGGTAGAGGGTAAAATCAATACAACAAAACACAGGGAAATCCTGGAGGAAAGCCTGATCCAGTCTGCAAGTGAACTGTGACTTAGGAGAAGATTTGTTTTCTAGCAAGACAATGACCACAAGCATAAAGCCATAACTACACAGGAATGGCTTAAAAATAACAAAGTTAATATCCTGGAGTGACCAAGTCAGAGACCGGACTTCAAACCAATTTAGAATTTGTGGCTGGACTTGAAAAGGGCTGTTCACTCACGATCTCCATGCTATCTGATAAAGCTTGAGCAGTTTTGTAAAAAAGAATGGGGAAAAAGCTGCAGTGTCCAGATGTGCAAAGCTGATAGCAACCTATCCACACAGACTCAAAGGTGTAATTGCTGCCAAAGGTGCATCAACTAAATACTGACTTGAAGGGGTTGAATAACCCCCTTCCACCAACTCCCCAGTCATCATGGATTCATCTTCACTACTGAGCAGGTAAGAAGACTTCTTGAGAAACTCAGACACAGCAAAGCATTTAAGGTCAGACGGTGTGAACCCCAAGGTCCTAAAGGAGTATGCTGAACAGTTGTCAGATCAGCCCTCAATCCCCTGCACTTTGCCTACCAGGAACACATTGGAAACGACAATGTCGTCACCTACCTGCTGAACAGAGACTATTCCCATTTGGATAAGCAGGGCAGCATCATGTTTTTTGATTTCTCAAGTGCCTTAAACAGCACACAGCCCTCATTGCTGAGGGAAAAGCTCTGTTCAATGCAGAATGGCACTTGCATTGTACCCTGGCTAATGAACTACCTGGTCCTACAGGGAACTCTATTGTCTCCTTTCCTGTTTACCCTGTATACCTCAGACTTTAGACAGTACACTGAGTCATATCATCTGTAGAAATTCTCTGATGACTCAGCAATAGTTAGGTCTTTATAAGGAGGATGGGAGGATGAATACAGGGCCCTGATACAGCTAAAAAGCACAACTGCTTCCAAGGTCAGTACAGTCAACAAAGACATCTTAATGTGTTTAACAAACTATCGCTGCTTAAAACTGACAAAAACAACACCGATTGTGGTTGGAAGCACCCACGTGGGATACCACAGAGGAAGCGTGGCTGCAGAGCAGGGTTACAAGTGCATTTAAGGAAACAGAGCTTTAAGCTCTGTATACCGATTATCTTACTGGCAAACGTGCAGTCCCTGGTGAATAAAATCAATGATCTCAGAACTAGGGTGCTGAATCAGAGGTACATTAGGACCACGTGTGTCCTTTGGTTCACAGAATCCTGGTTAACCCCGTACTGGATGCAGCGATTCAGATCGACGGGTTTACTTTACACCCGTCTCTAAAGCAGAGGTGGTAGGAGTATGCCTCATGATCAACTCTTGGTGCACAAATATATCAGTGCTGTCCCAATTCTGTTCACCAGACCTGGAATATCTAGCAGTTAAGTGCCGTCCTTTTTACCTACCATGGGAGTTCACCGGGTTCATTTTGGTAGTGGTATACATTCCACCTCAGGCCAATATCAATCAGGCTTTAGATGATCTGAGCAATGGGATCAACATGCACGACACAGCGCATCCTAATGCCTTCACCATTGTTTTGGGAGATTTTAACCAGGTCAGTTTGAAAAAAATCACTAAGAAATTACCAACAGATCACTTGCAATACCAGAGGAACAACATACTGGACCACAGTTACACCACCATCAAGAATGCCTACCGTGCTATTCCACGCCCTCACTTCTGGAAGTCTGATCACCTGGTTGTACTTCTAATCCCTGAGAATAGGTAGAGATTGAAGACTGCAGCACCAGCAGTGAGGACCAAGAAGGTATGGACAAGGGAAGCACAGGAGTGCCTATAGGACTGCTTTGAATCAGTGGACTGGACTGTATTCAGGGATTCATTTTCGTATCTGAATGAGAATGTTGCAATTCTTACCAACTTCATTAAAATCTGTGTGGATAAGTGTATGCCTACAAAGACTTACTGTACATTCCCAAACCAAAAGCCATGGATAAGCCAGGAGGAACGTCATCTGCTGAAGGCTAGATTTGTGGCATTCAAGTCTGACAACCCAGGCCTGTACCAGAAAATCAGGTATGATTTGCGGAGGACTATTTCAAGGGCGAAGAGACAATTTTGAATTAGGTTGGAGGTGACATCAGATGCACAGCAACTCTGGCAGGGTTTGCAAAGCATTACTTTTGACAAAGCAAAAGCAAATAGCTTGAATGGCAGTGATGCTTCACTACCAGATGAACTCGACGCCTTCTATGCCCACTTTGAAAGGGAGAACACAACTACAGCTGTGAAGATCCCTGCTGCACCTGATGACCCTGTGATCTCTGTCTCAGAGGCCGATGTTAGGTAGTCTTTAAAGAGAGTGAACACTTGCAAGGTGGAAGGTCCTGATGAAGTACCTGGTAAGGTTCTGAAAACCTGTGCCAACCAACTAATGGGAGTATTCACGGACATTTTCAACTTCTCACTGCTATGGGCGCAAGTTCCCACTTGCTTCAAAAAGGCAACAATTTACCACTGCATAAGAATAATAATGTGGGCTGCCTTAATGACTATCGCCCAGTAGCACTCACATCTACAGTGATGAAATGCTTTGAGAGGTTGGTCATGACTAGAATGAATTCCTGCCTCAGCAAGAACCTGGACCCATTGCAATTTGCCTATTGCCACTATAGGTCAATGGCAGACGCAATTTCAAAGGCTCTCCACACAGCTTTGGACCACCTGGACAACACAAACACCTATGTCAGGATGCTGTTCATTGACTATAACTCAGCATTTAATACCATCATTCCCACAATCCTGATTGAGAAGTTGCAGAACCTGGGCCTCTGTACCTCCCTCTGCAATTGGATCCTTGACTTCCTAACCAGAAGACTCACAATCTGTGCGGATTAGTGATAGCATCTCCTCCTCACTAACGATCAATACTGGCACACCTCAGGGGTGTGTGTTTAGCCCACTGTTCTACTCTCTATATACACATGACTGTGTGGCTAAGCACAACTCAAATACCATCTATAAATTTGCTGAAGATACAACCATTGCAGGTAGAATCTCAGGTGGTGACGAGAAAGCATACAGGAATGAGATAAGCCAACTAGTGGAGTGGTGCTGCAGCAACAACCTGGCACTCAACGTCAGTAAGATGAAAGAGCTGATTGTGGACTTCAAGAAGGGTAAAACAAAGGAACACATACCAACCCTCATAGAGGAATCAGAAGTGGAGAGATTGA
This sequence comes from Hemitrygon akajei, assembly GCF_048418815.1. Taxonomy (NCBI): domain Eukaryota; kingdom Metazoa; phylum Chordata; class Chondrichthyes; order Myliobatiformes; family Dasyatidae; genus Hemitrygon; species Hemitrygon akajei. The sequence goes on from NC_133139.1 coordinate 49,966,645, forward strand.
GCAGTTTCAAGTTCCTGGGTGTCAAGATCTCTGAGGATCTAACCTGGTCCCAACATATTGATGTAATGATAAAGGCGGCAGTACAGCGGCTATACTTCATTAGGAGTTCGAAGAGATTTGGCATATCCACAAGTACACTCAAAAACTTCTAGAGATGTACCATGGAGAGCATTCTCACAGGCTGCATCACTGTCTGGTTTGGGGTGGGGGGGGGGGGGGCTACTGCACAGGACCTAAAGAAAGAAGCTGCAGAGGGTTGTAAATCTAGTCAGTTCCATCTTGGGTATTAGCCTACAAAGTACCCAGGACATCTTTAGGGAGCGGTGCCTCAGAAAGGCAGCGTCCATTATTAAGGAACTCCAGCACCCAGGGCATGCCCTTTTCTCACTGTTACCATCAGGTGGGAGGTACAGAAGCCTGAAGGCACACACTCAGCAATTCAGGAACAGCTTACACTAAGTACACTGCAGATGCCGTGGTTAAAGCAACAAGTAGAAAACGCTGGAGGAACTCAGCAGGTCGGGCAGCATCCGTGGAAACGAGCAGTCAATGTTTCGAGCCGAGACTCTTCGTCAGGACTGAAGAGGAAGGGGGCAGGGGCCTTATAAAGAAGGTGGGGGGAGGGTGGGCTTCTTCCCCTCTGCCATCCGATTCCTAAATGGACATTGAACCCCTGGACACTAACTCACTTTTTTTAATATACAGTATTTCTGTTTTATGCACACTCACTTTTAATCTATTCAATATACATATACTGTAATTAATTTACTTACTTATTATTATTTTACTTTATTTATTATTTTTTCTTTTCTATATTAAGTATTGCATTGAACTGCTGCTGCTAAGTTAACAAATCTCACGTCACATGCCGGTGATAATAAACCTAATTCTGATTCTGATGCAACCTGAATCATCTGATGTGGTGAGGACCTAGAAGTACCTGTGGGTGCATTTGGACGATAGACCATTTGTCTATCTATCTATCTAATTCTGCGATCAATTATTTTGTTTTTAATAATTGTAATAAATTTAGACCAATTTGTAGCAATTTATTTCCACTTGGACACAAAAGAGTCTCTTTTGTTGATCAGCATCAAAAAGCCAAATTAAATCCACTGTGATTCAATGCTGTAATACGATAAAGCATGAAAACTTCCGGGGGGGGGGGGGGGGGGGGAAGGTGGTGAATACTTTTTATAGACACTGTAAATAATGATCAACAATAATTAATGAATTTGGACCAGTTATAATCCATACATACATTTACAGTGGACAGTGACATAGGTCGATTACACAATTCAGCTGGGGTTGAATTTCAGTAGTGAACTGGGATCAGTTTCATCATATGGTTGGACACTGATTCACCGAACAGTGAATTTGGATCAATTACACAACCTACACAGACTGAAACAAAAGAGTAGACAGATCAGTTGTAGCACCAATTTTTTTACATTCTCCTTGTGTCCTTTTATATTTCCTCCAAGTGCTCCAGTTTCTTCCCACATTCAAAAGACATACAAGTTAGTAAGTTAGAGGCAAGCTATACTGGTGCCAGAAGTAAGGTGACATTTGCAGGATGCCCCAGCACATCCTCAGACTATGTTGGTTATTGACATGAATGATGCACTTCACTGTATTTTTTGATTTAAAGTTGGATCAGTTATACTATGTGGCTGGACAAATAGCAAATTGTGAAGTCACACATATACGACATGACATGACATAACCCATATATAGCTGTTTGCAGATTATAAATAGATTCTATTCTTACAAAAGTCCGTAAGTCAGTAAATAGACAAAATCACTGGATTTTCCACCCATAACTCCACAGTACATTGTAATGAGTGGTGGTGATAAGGAGATTAATATAAACATTTATTTATTGTCTTCTCTTGCCTAGGTACAGTGGCACCAAATCAAGATGTTCCACAGTCAAAGGCTGGTTTGAATCTATTAGAGGATGAGCATCATTGCACAAGTATAGTATTGATTAATGTCAATTTTCAAAGCAATTCTCTTTAAGTAGCCACCCATGATGAAACCAACAGGCTTGTGTTCTTAAATGACACAGTGTCTGATTACTGTGGGGAAGCTATATGTATAATGGTTTTTATTTCAAGATCAGTTCAAACTCAACTTTAATATTTACTGGATCTCATTCACTTGTATGGGGTGTCCATAAATGGTGAACTTTGCATTAACTGCATCACAGACACAGAATGACGATGATTAATAAATGTGAATCAGTTACAACTCATAGTTTGATATTTAAATAGTGAACTGGATGAGCTACAGTAAATAGGATTTTGGCGTTGATGAATAGCAGATTTTCCAGACTGTTGGATGATATTCAAATATGTAAACACACTTATTTCACCTTTTTTTACATGTTACATAATAGTATATCTTTCCCAGTATAAACCCAGTGTAAAGGGAACAGGAAACATAAAAGCACTCCAAAGCCTGGCCCTAGCCACAAATCTACCCATGGCTCCCGAACACTTGCCTGGTTGTGGGTGGCTCTGCATTGATTAGTAAACTGGGATCAATTATACCACATAGCTGGAAAAGTGGACTAGGATCAATTGCACTACACAGCAGTCCTGACATGGATTAAGTAAATAGTCACTGGGTTTTGGTGCACATGAAGTTCCATAACTTGGTCACTACATGCATCCAACAATCCCATTCTCAAAAATAATTTCTTTTTTGCTTATTTGAGTATTCGTGAACAGCTCACACACAATGGGAAGTAATGGTAGGTCTTGCCCTTTGCCCAATATAATTTCCCATTTCCTTCCTCTTGCTCAACTGCCAAGTCTTATTCCTCCTCCTCCCACCACCCATCAGTGCAATACTGTGCCCTAATCTCCAGACCTGCTTTTCTTGAACACCGTACATGGTCTTAATTTAACCACATTCAACACCAAGAGAGATTAACTGGTGGTACTGTATTTGCTTTAGCATCTAAAGTGACATGGACCTACACAATACAGCGAGTAGATACATTCAGTGGCCACTTTATAAAGTACACTTGTGCAATCAACCAATTATGTGGCAAAAACCTAATGCATAAAAAGCATGTAGACATGGTCAAGATGGTCCAGCTATTGTTCAGACCAAACATCAGAATGGGAACGGAATGTGATCTAAGTGATTTTAACCATGGAATAATTGCGTTGGTGTCAGGTGGGGTGGGGTGGCTTGTGTGTCTCAGAAACTGCAGATCTGGTATTTTCACAGACAACAATCTACATAGAGAATGGTGTGAACAACTAAAAACATCCAGTGAGTAGTAGTTTTGTAGGCAAAAATTACTTGTTAATGAGAAAGATCAGAGGAGAATGGCTAGACTGTATCAAGCAGCCAAGAAGGCGACAGCAACTCAAATAACCATCTCTGAATGCACAACTCATCGAACCTTGAAGTGGATAGGCTACAGCAGTAGAAGACTATGAACTTTATTAGGTTTATGAGTGGCCACTGAGTATAATTTCAAGTGGGGTCTCCTTAAGCTCTTGGTGTAACTGATCAGAGAGCAGACTGGGAAAGGGCATGGATATTTACAGACAAAGTCAGCACTAGTTATGAGAAAACTGCACATCCCGTCTTTTCCTCAATGCATTGCATTTATCAAAGAAATGACAACTCGCTTGCTTTAGAGTTCTACTTTTGTTGGGCACAAACGTTAAGGGATATGGAACCAATATAATCCTTGCCATTATCTAACTAACTCATTACAAAAGTTGTGCTTAAGGTAAGTTATTACTTTTTAAATTCTGTACTAGTTTACAAAGAGAATAAGTTCTAATTTTTTTCCCTTTGATTGTTTTCCAATGTCAGAAGCATCATTAGTCTCGATACACGTGAGGGGGAAATATTATTGGAGGTAGGCAGGATTGTAGAATTAAGTTTACTATCAAGTTAGCTGTGATCTTATTGAATGACGGAGCATCCTCACAGGACCAAGAGGCCTACTTCTGCTCTTAATTCATTTGCTGTTAGCTTTGACAGTTTTTACAGCTGAGGCTTTTTCTGGCTCACTGTGATGTTATTTAACCACTTTTGTTCCACAGTGGGAGAACGCTGTTAAGTACATCTGCACTAAAACAACAAAATTTCTCATAATTACTGATAAGCCCATGAGACTTCTTTTCCAATCATTTGGAAAATGCATAAAGTAACTTACAGCAAATGTCATACAATTACAGCTTTGAATGACTGAACACTTCCTCTATACTGTTTTATACTAAATCTAATAGAAATGGAAACAGATTCTGACTTGAAGTTGGCCATTTATGAAATACTCACCTTTGCAATTCACTGATTTCGTTGCTAATTGCATCGAGTTCTTTGATGCCAGTGAAATCACCGGAGCCAACTGAGCTTGTGCAATCCTATTGAAAAACAAAAATGAAAAAAATCAAGGAAATTAAAAGATACAACAGAAACTCAAACGAGAGTAAAAACGTAAATTTGAGAAGTGAGAAGGTGAAATCCAAAACAGTGAATAGAAGTGTAGAAGGGCATACATTGCTGGGAGTTTACCTTGTGATGGCTTTTCTTTGTATCTAATTCAGTTCATCCAGCAGGATCTCTGCTACAAAACTGAGCTCTCCATAGAGCTTAGCCTTCTAGCAGAACCTTTAGGACCTTGCTACTGTCCTACCCTTTGCAACCTAAAACACAGATACCACTAGGCTGAATCAACCTATCTGGACTGTTAGAGAACAGGCACATTCATGCTGTTCTACCTGACCTCAACTTACATGATTACACACAACTTTCAATATCCAAAACTAAAGAGCTGACAGTAATCAAGCAAATGTTAATTACATTGAATCAGATTATGCTTAATGGTGATGAGGTCTGTTCATGTTCTTCTGATTTCTGCATCTGCACACTTTAACATGGAAGTCAGAAACAACATCGTCATATGCCAAAACATCTGAAATACCACTCCACCATAAGCTCAGAGGAGCATAGATGTACTGAGCTGAGGGTTGGATGTACTCAATATCAGGTTTCCCTCAGCTTCAGGTTAAAGATAGCTGGTGGGCATAACACAATCTCATTCACTTAAATGATACCACCAACCTTAGTTAAAATAGTAAATTCATGTAAGTGCTTGGCTTACTTTTCCTTATTTTTTATTATTAAGTTCCAGCAGTTTAAACTATAGAGAATCTTCTAAGAATAATATCCAATTTTTCAAATTATTTATATTGGTTTGGAATGCTTTTAAATATCAATTCAAAGACTTTTGACAGTAGTGGATAGTGTTTTCTGGGTCTTTGGGTCTACCACTTTCATCCTTGTTGCTGCCTGCGATATGCTTCCCTCACAAGATCAACGCAACAGATCAAAATGTCAATTGCAACAAAAGAGTTCTACGTGCAGTTGTTAGAAAAACAGGGTAAGAATGGGCAGTGGTTGCATCAACAGCACCTGTCCAACATCCTATGAAAATAAATTTTAATAATGTCATGCAACACACACAAAAATGCTGGTGGAATGCAGCAGGCCAGGCAGCATCTATAGAAAGAATTCATCAGGACAGGTTGGAATTGGAACAAGGTGTGGTGAAGTCAAGACAGTTGATGCCCCATTGGCAGTTAGCAATAAAGAGATCCAGAGCAGGCAGAAAACCAGACCGGGGTGTCCATAAAGAGGAGGAGGGTTGAAGATGGGAGAAGGGGTCATCGGTGGGGGGCGGGAGAGTCCTTGCCGAAGAAGTAGGCTCGAAGCCGAAGCTGGCAGAAGAAGAGTTCAGCGTCATGGCACACAAGGAACTCACTGAAGTGTGGGCGAAGGGGGACAAAGGTAAGGCCCTTACTGAGGATAGAGTGCTCTACCTCAGAGAGTTGAAGGTCGGAGGAGATGGTAAACACCCAGCACGGATGAGAGCTGGGATCAGAGGGGGGGAGGGAGGCTGGTAGTGTCAGTGGAGAGGGAAGGGTTGGGGTGAGAAGAAGATGGAGCCTCTGAGGGTCCAGGAGCTGACGATGGGATCTGAGGGAGACAGGGTTGCAGACTGGTGGTGGGGGAAGGGGAGACGGGAGTCACAATAGCAGCATGTGAAGACCCGGCCTGGAGTTCAGGGCTGGAGTCGCAGTTGGAGGTTGTGTAATCACTTTGAAGGTGTCCATGGTCATTGGAACCCACATTGTTGGTGCTGGAGGCCAGGTTTTGAATATGCCCTGGGTTGGTAGAGTCGCCAAGATCGATGGTGGGGGCCGCGATCTGAAGTTGGTAGAGCCGCCAAGATCGACAGCGGAGGCCCAAAACGTTAACTGTACTTCTTCCTATAGATGCTGCCTGGCCTGCTGTGTTCCAGCAGCATTGTGTGTGTGTTGCTTGAATTTCCAGCATCTGCAGATTTTCTCGTGCTTGCGTTTAATAATGTCATCTAAGGTTTTTTATTTTTCTTCCTAATCCTTGCATTGTATATTCGGTAGGAATCAACAGATTGAGTGACTTTGACTCCTGCATATTCTCTTAGACAGGCTTTTTAATTACTGCAGAGAGGGAGAGGACAGAGCTTCAGTAGCTGCAAAAGCAATTATGGAATGGCTCACCAGTCATCGGAAGACCTGCTCCTTTATGGTTATGCTACACAAGACAGAACCATGGTGCTGCTAGTGGGGGAGAGTTAATGGGCACGTGTGAGAGAATAGATTATAGGAAGTGGAGTTTATATGACAGCCTGATTAGAAGTTAGCCATTTGACCTATCTAGTCAATGTCAAAATAGAGTGTGAAAGAGATGCTCAACAAATTATTTCAACTCAAGGCTTCCCTCTAATGTAAGATGTAGGCACTGCAGCCATTCAGTACTGCAATCTAATTCCACATCAGATGGCCTCTAAGCTCCTAAAACCTCCCCTGCTATTTACAAAAAAAGATAGCAGGGTAGATCACCTGGCCCCTCAAACCATAGAACACTACAACACAGAAAACAGGCCATTCAGCCCTTCTAGTCTGTGCCGAAACTTCCGCAAGTCCCATTGACCTGCACCCAGTCCATAACTCTGCAGACCTCTCCCATCCATGTACCTATCCAATTTATTCTTAAAACTTAAGAGTGAGCCCGCATTTACATCAGATGGCAGCTCGTTCCACACTCACACCACTCTCTGAGTGAATAAGTTCTTCCTAATGTTCCCCCTAAACCTTTTCCCTTTCACTCTAACGCCATGTCCTCTCGTATTTATCTCTCCTAATCTAAGTGGAAAGAGTCTACTCCCATTTACTCTGTCTATACCCCTCATGATTTTGTAAACCTCCATCAAATCCCCCCTCATTCTTCTACACTCCAAGGAATAAAGTCATAACCTGTTCAATCTTTCCCTGTAATTCCAACTCCTGAAGACCCGGCAACATCCTAGTAAATCTTCTCTGCACTCTTCCAATCTTACTGATATCCTTCTTATAGTTGACCAGAACTGCACACAATACTCCAAATTTGGCCTCGCCAATGTCTTATACAACCTCACCATAACATCCCAACTCCTATACTCAATACTTTGATTTATGAATGCCAGGATGCCAAAAGCCTTCTTTACAACCCTGTCTACATGTGACGCCACTTTCAGGGAATTATGTATCTGAACTCCCAGATCCCTTTGTTTCTCCGCACTCCTCAGTGCCCTACCATTTACTGTGTATGTCCTACCTTGATTTGTCCTTCCAAAATGCAACACCTCACACCTGTCTGCATTAAATTCCATCTGCCATTTTCTGGCCTATTTTTCCAGTTGGTCCAGATCCCTCTGCAAGCTTTGAAAGCCTTCCTCGCAGTCCACAACACTTCCAATCTTAGCATCATCAGCAAACTTGCTCATTCAGTTTACCACATTATCATCTAGATTACTGATATAGACAACAAACAACAATGGTCCCAGCAGAGATTCCTGAGGCACACCACCAGTTACAGGCCTCCAGTCTGAGAGCAATCATCCATCTGTCTTCTCCCAAATCCAGTTTACAACCTCTCCAAACCTAGTGTCTGAACCTTCTGAACTAACCTCCCATGTGGGACCTTGTCACATCCACAGCCTTTCCTTCATCTACTTTCTTGGTAACTTCCTCGAAAAACTCTACAAGATTCGTTAAACACGATCTACCACGCACAAAGCCATGCTGACTATCTTTAATCAGCCCTTGGCTGCCCAAATACTTGTATATCCGATCTCTCAGAAAACCTTCCAAATAACTTACCTACTACTGATGTCAGGCTCACTGACCTGTAATTACTTGGTTTACTTCTGGAGCATTTTTTAAACAATGGAACAACATGAGCTACACTCCAATCCTCCAGCATCACACCACAATCAAATATTACCTCTGGGGATCTCAACTAGACTTCTGTGTCAGTTCCCTATTGTCCTCAATTCCTCAATATTTCAAATACTTGTCTATCTCCACTCTAGATACTTTGAATAATCTAGCCTCCACCACATCCAGGGCAGAGAATTCCAGAGATTAACTACCCTCTGAGAGAAGATTTCTAAACACCTCAGTTTTAAATTATTTACTTCTTGCAACTGTCAGTAAGATCATGGCAGATCAGAAAGATCGGTTAAGATCACGGTCAATCACATCTTGGTCTCAATTCAAATTTCTTCCCTTTTCCCCAAAACCCTTGAACCTGCAGAGTCAAAAATTTTGTCTATCATACCACTAAATACAGTCAATGTCAGATAGTTGGGTAGTGAATTTGAATGACTCACCACCCCCAGCAGACAAAATCCCTCCCAGTCTCTATCCTTCTCCTGATTATGAAACAATGCCCCTAGTTCTGGGTTTAACCCTAAAGGTAACCATCCTCTCATCATTTACTCTGTCAAATTCCTTAGATCAGTACTCATTCTTCAAAAAGGACAGGTTACACCTGAACTTGAGGGAGGTAAATATCCTGGCAGGCAAATTTGCAAGAGCTGTTGGGGATGGGAACTAGTGATTTATGGGTACATGCAGCATGTAGAGAGACTATGAGGAAGGACATGCAGTTAATATGACAACATTTTATTCAGTGTGAAGTGCTGAACTGTGTTTATTTTAATTCAAGAAGCATCAAGGACAAGGGTGATGAACTTAAGAACATGGGTTAGTAGATTGTTGTGGTCATTATGAAGATGAGGCTGTCATAAGAGCAGAAATTACTTCTGAATGTTCACGGCTTCAGATGTTTCAAAAGGGACATTGAGGGAGGTAAAATAGTGGCATTGCCAATCAGGGATAGCAATAAGCTGCTGAAAGTGAAGACACTGTGAAGGAATTGTTTACACAGTCAGTGTGCGTAGAAGTCAGAAACAGGAAGGGAACTATCACTCTGTTGAGAGTATTCAGAATCAGAGTCAGGTTCGGTATCACTGGCATATGTCGTAAAATTTGTTTTACAGTAACAAAACAGAGCAATACATAATAAAAATTATACAATAAGAAATTATGTGTGTGTGTGTGTGTATATATATATATATATATATATATATACATACATACACACACAAACAGAGTTGCAAAACAGCTTGAGAACCCTTCACAATTACATGGTTTTCAGCATTACTTACTCATAAAAGTGGTCAGATCATCATTTAAGTCGCAATAGACAAACACAATCTACCTATACTAATAACACACAAAGAATTGTTCTTTTCACATCTTTACTAAACACATTGTTTAATCATTCAATCCAAACCAGATATAGTGTGTGAACCTGTGTATTTAACAACTGGTAGAACCTTCTTTAGCAGCAGTAACCTCCACCAAACGTTTCCTGTAATTGATGATCAATCTTGCACAACAATGAGGAGGAATTCCTCCATACAAAACTGTTTCAGTTCATCAATACTTCTGGGATACCTTGCATAAACAGTCCTCTTCAAGTCATGCCACAGCATTTCAATTGGGTTAAGATCTGGACTCTGTCTTGGCTGTTCCAAAGCACAAAATTTTCTTCTTTTTAAACCATTCTGTGGTTGACTTACTCTTGTCTGTTGGATCATTGTCTTGTGGCATCTTCCAACTTCTATTACACTTCAAGTGACAACCACTAACCCGACATTCTGTAAAATACCTTGATAAAATTTGGAATTCATTGTTCCCTCAATGATTGCAAGCTTTCCAGGACCTGAGGCAGAAAAGCAGCCCCAAATCATGATGCTTCTTCCACCACAGTTGGGATGAGGTTTTGGTGTTGACTTATAGTGCCCTTTTTCCTCCAAACATAGCAGTGTGTATTTCTGCCAAAAAGTTCAACCTTTGTCTCATTTGTCCACAAAACATTGTCCCACACAAGGTAGTCTTTAATAAGTTTGACAAATGTTTCTTTTTGAAGAGCAGTGGTGGTTTCCTCCTTGGTGCCCCTCCATGAAAATCTTGTTTAGTGGACACATGAACAGAGGCTTTAGCAAGTTCTAGAGTTTTCTGTAGGTCCTTTGCTGTTACCCTTGGGTTTGTTCTCACCTTGTTCAGCATTGCACTTTGAGCTCTTAGTGCGCTCTTTGCAGGACACTCACTCCTAGGGAGAGTAGCAACAGCACTGAATGTCTTCAATTTGTAGACAATTTCTATTTCTATGGACTGATGAACACTCAGCTCTTCAGAAATGCTTTTGTATCCTTTTCCAGCTTCAGGCATCTCTACATCTCCAATCTCATCTCATTGATTGGAACACCTGATTCCAAATAGCTCTTGAAGAAGACATTACCCCAGAGGTTCGCATACTTTTTTGAACTACACTGTGATTGTTTAAATGGTGTACTTAGTACTGATGAGAAGAAGTACAATTGTTTGTGTGTTATTAGTTTAGGCAGATTGTGTTTGTCAATTATTGACTTAAGATGAATATCAGACCACATTTTACAAGTAATTAAATCAGAAAACCAGGTAATTGCAAAGGGCTCACAAACTTATTCTTGCAACTGCATTTTATATCTATTTAAGTAAATAGTGCAAAACGAGACCAAAAAAGAAAATAAGATACTGAGCAAACACAAGGAAATATGCAGATGCTGGAAATTCAAACAACAACACACACAAAATGCTGGTGGAACACAGCAGGCCAGGCTGTCAGCGCTTCTCCCTATAGATGCTGCCTGGCCTGCTGTGTTCCACCAGCATTTTGTGTGTGTTGTAATAAGATACTGAGATAGTGTATATGAGTTCATTGTGCATTCAGAAATCTGATGGCAGAGGGGCAAAGCTGTTCCTAAAATGTTCAGTGTGTATCTTCAGGCTCCTTCCTGTACCTCCTCCTCGATGGCAGCAATGAGAAGAGCAAATACTGGGTGACATGGGTCCTTGATGATGCATGTCACCTTTTTAAGGCATCCACTGCCTTTTGAAGAGGTCCTCAATGCTGAGGAGGCTAGTGCCCATGATGGATCTGGCTGAGTTTGCTACTCTCTTCAGCTTTTTCTGATGCTGTACAGTGGCTCCTCCATACCAGATGGTGATGCAACCAGTTAGAATGCTCCCCACAGTACATCTGTACAAATTTGCTAGAGACTTTGGTGACATACCAAATCTCCTCAAACTTCTAATGAAATATACCCACCGTCATGCCTTTGTTGTAACTGCAGCAACAGGTTGGGCCCAGGTTAGACCTTCAGAGATACTGACACCCAGGAACCTGACACTGTTCACCCTCTATGAGAACTGGTGTGTGTTCCCTCAACTTCCCCTTCCTTAAGTCCACAATCAATTCCCTGGTCTTACTGATGTCCAGTGCAAGGTTATTGTGGTGACACCACTCACTCCTGTATGCTTCCTCATCACCATCTGAAATTCTGCCAACAATAGTTGTGTCATGACAGACTTGAGTGGAGCACCAACACAGGGCCAAAGTCGCCTCTACTTCCTGAGGAGACAGAGGTCCTTTGGAGGATGCAGGCCTCTCCTTCATATGTTCTGCCAGTCTGTTGTCGCCAGTACAATCTTCTATGTGGTGGTGCGCTGAGGCAATAGCATCAACATTGAGTGATGCCAACAGTGTCAATAAACTAATTAGAAAGACTGGCTTTGTTGCAGGAGTCAAACTGGACACACTGGAGGCTGTGGAAGAACAAAGAACCCTATAGAAAATCCTTGCAATTCTGGAAAATGTTTCTCATGTCACCTTGGCTGAACAGAGGAGCACATTCAGTAATAGACTAAGACAACTGCGCTGCTCCAAAGAGCACTAAAGGGTCAGCATCCATTGAAATAAGCAGTCAACGTTTCGGACCGAGACCCTTCGTCAGGACCCAGTCGGGTCTCAATAGACAATAGGTGCAGAAGTAGACCATTCAGCCCTTCGAGCCTGCACCGCCATTTTGAGATCATGGCTGATCAACTACTATCAATACCCGGTTCCTGCCTTGTCCCCATATCCCTTGATTCCCCTATCCATAAGATACCTATCTAGCTCCTTCTTGAAAGCATCCAGAGAATTGGCCTCCACTACCTTCCGAGGCAGTGCATTCCAGACCCCCACAACTCTCTGGGAGAAGTTTTTCCTTAACTCTGTCCTAAATGACCTACCCCTTATTTTTAAACCATGCCCTCTGGTACTGGACTCTCCCAGCATCTGGAACATATTTCCTGCCTCTATCTTGTCCAATCCCTTAATAATCTTATATGTTTCAATCAGATCCCCTCTCAATCTCCTTAATTCCAGCGTGTACAAGCCCAGTCTCTCTAACCTCTCTGCGTAAGACAGTCCAGACATCCCAGGAATTAACCTCGTGAATCTACACTGCACTTCCTCTACAGCCAGGATGTCCTTCCTTAACCCTGGAGACCAAAACTGTACACAATACTCCAGGTGTGGTCTCACCAGGGCTCTGTACAAATGCAAGAGGATTTCCTTGCTCTTGTACTCAATTCCCTTTGTAATAAAGGCCAACATTCCATTAGCCTTCTTCACTGCCTGCTGCACTTGCTCATTCACCTTCAGTGACTGATGAACAAGGACTCCGAGATCTCTTTGTATTTCTCCCTTACCTAACTCTACACCGTTCAGATAATAATCTGCCTTCCTGTTCTTACTCCCAAAGTGGATAACCTCACACTTATTCACATTAAACGTCATCTGCCAAGTATCTGCCCACTCACCCAGCCTATCCAAGTCACCCTGAATTCTCCTAACATCCTCATCACATGTCACACTGCCACCCAGCTTAGTATCATCAGCAAATTTGCTGATGTTATTTTCAATGCCTTCATCCAAATCGTTGATGTAAATTGTAAACAGCTGTGGCCCCAATACCGAGCCCTGTGGCACCCCACTAGTCACCACCTGCCATTCCGAGAAACACCCATTCACCGCTACCCTTTGCTTTCTATCTGCCAACCAGTTTGCTATCCATGTCAATGTCTTCCCCCCCCCAATGCCCTGAGCTTTGATTTTACCAACCAATCTCCTATGTGGGACCTTATCAAATGCCTTCTGAAAATCGAGGTACACTACATCCACTGGATCTCCCCTGTCTAACTTCCTGGTTACATCCTCGAAAAACTCCAACAGATTAGTCAAGCATGATTTACCCTTGGTAAATCCATGCTGGCTCGGCCCAATCCTATCACTGCTATCTAGATATGCCACTATTTCATCCTTAATAATGGACTCTAGCATCTTTCCCACCATCGATGTCAGGCTGACAGGTCGATAGTTCTCTGTTTTCTCCCTCCCTCCTTTCTTAAAAAGTGGGATAACATTAGCCATTCTCCAATCGTCAGGAACTGATCCTGAATCTAAGGAACATTGGAAAATGATTACCAATGCATCCGCTATTTCCAGGGCCACCTCCTTTAGTACCCTAGGGTGCAGACCATCTGGACCTGGGGATTTGTCAGCCTTCAGTCCCATCAGTCTTCTCATCACCGTTTCCTTCCGAATGTCAATCTGTTTCATTTCCTCTGTTACCCTATGTCCTTGGCCCATCCATACATCTGGGAGATTGCTTGTGTCTTCCTTAGTGAAAACAGATCTAAAGTACTCATTAAATTCTTCTGCCATTTCTCTGTTTCCCATAACAATTTCACCCAATTCATTCTTCAAGGGTCCAACATTGTTCTTAACTATCTTCTTTCTCTTCACATACCTAAAAAAGCTTTTGCTATCTTCCTTTATATTCCTGGCTGGCTTGCGTTCGTACCTCATTTTTCTCCCCGTATTGTCTTTTTAGTTAAGTTCTGTTGTTCCTTAAAAACTTCCCAATTATCTGTCCTCCCACTCACCTTAGCTCTGTCATATTTCCTTTTTTTTTAATGCTATGCAATCTCTGACTTCCTTTGTCAACCACTGTGGCCCCTTTCCCCCCTTTGAATCCTTCCTTCTCTGGGGGATGAACTGATTTTGCACCTTGTGCATTATTCCCAAGAATACCTGCCATTGCTGTTCCACTGTCTTGTCTGCTAGGCTATCCGTCCAGTCAACTTTGGCCAGCTCCTCCCTCATGGCTCCATAGTTTCCCCTGTTCATCTGCAACACTGACACCTCCGATCTGCCCTTATCCTTCTCAAATTGCAGATAAAAGCTTATCATATTATGATCACTACCTCCTAATGGCTCCTTCACTGCAAGATAGCTTATCAAATCCTGTTCATTACATAACACGAGATCCAGAATAGTCTTGTCCCTGGTCGGCTCTCGTACAAGCTGTTCCAAGAATGCATCCCGTAGACACTCTACAAACTCCCTATCCTGTGGTCCAGCACCAACCTGATTCTCCCAGTTCACCTGCATGTTGAAATCCCCCATAACTACTGCGACATTACCTTTGCCACATGCCAGTGTTAACTCCCTATTCAACTTGCACCCAATATCCATGCCACTGTTTGGTGGCCTGTAGACAACACCCATTTGGGTCCTTTTGCCCTTACTGTTCCTCAGTTCTATCCACACAGACTCTACTTCTCCTGATCCTATGTCGCCCCTTGCAAAGGACTGAATCTCATTCCTCACCAACAGGGCCACCCCACCCCCTCTGCCCACATTTCTGTCCCTACGATAGCACGTATACCCTTGTACATTCATTTCCCAGGTCTGATCTCCCTGCAGCCATGTCTCCGTTATCCCAACAACATCATAGTTACCTATTCGCACCTGGGCTTCAAGCTCATCCGCCTTATTTCTGACACTTCGTGCATTCAGATATAGAATTTTTAACCCATTTCTCCTCTCTGTTTGAATCGCTGCCTATTGTGCTTAACCCAGCTCCCCGAATTCCGATCGGGCTATACGCCCCTAGAATTTTGTTGTCCTTCCTAAATTTACTTATTCTTTCAACACATTTAACTCCATGTTCCGTCAGACCATCCCTCTGTACATGAGTCCTCCTTATCACTTGTTCCGCCCCACCTTCCTCTACTACACACTTAATATTCCGGAACCGTGTAGTCCCCACCTGTCCTTTATTCTTCCTCTCGCTATCCTCTCTCACATTCTGGATCCCCGCCCCCTGCAAATTTAGTTTAAACCCCCCCAAGAAGCACTAGCAAACTTCCCTGCAAGAATGTTAGTACCGCTCCAGTTTAGGTGTAAACCGTCCCTTCGGAACAGATCCCACCTTCCCTGGAACAAAGCCCAATTATCTACAAACCTGAAGCCCTCCCTCCTGCACCATCCTCTCAGCCACGTATTAATCTTTATAATCCTCCTGTTCCTTGCCTCACTCGCACGTGGCACAGGTAGCAAACTTGAGATTGTTACCCTGGAGGTCCTGCTCTTCAGCTTCGCACCTAACTCCCTGAACTCCCTACGCAGGACCCCCTCACTCATCCTACCCATGTCATTGGTCCCTACATGGACCACAACATCTGGATTCTTGCCCTCCCTCTCGAGAATAACCTGCACCCGATCTGAGATGTCTCGGACCCCGGCACCAGGGAAGCAACATACCATCCGAGACTCCCGATCTTCCCCACAAAATCTCCTATCCGCCCTCCTGACTATAGAATCCCCTATCAATACAGCTCTCTTCTCTTCCCTCCTCCCCTTCCTAGTCGCGGGTCCAACCTCAGTGCCAGAGACAGGACCACTGCAGCTTGTTCCTGGTAGGTCATCCCCACCAACAGTATCCAAAACGGTATACTTATTTTTGATGGGAACGGCCACAGGGGTGCTCTTCTCTCTCTGTCTGCTCCCCCTGCCTCTCTTGACTGTCACCCATTTGCCTACCTCCTGTCTTTTCGGTGTGACTGCCTCCCGATAACTCTTATCTATCTCTGCCTCTCGAATGATCCGTAGTTCATCCAGCTCCTGCTCCAATTCCCTAACTCGGTCTGATAGGAGCTGCAGCTGGATGCACCTATTGCAGGTGTGGTCATCAGGAACAACTGTGTTGACCCTGACCTCCCACATACTGCATACGGAGCACACCACTGCTCTAACTGTCTCCCCCATTACCTGATCCTAGATTAGTCAGAATCTCAGCCCGAAACGTTGACTACTCATTTCACCGGATGCTGCCCAACCTGCTGAGTTCATCCAGCTTGTTTGTACGTCTTAATTTGACCACAGAATCTGCAGTATACTTTGTGTGAGCCCTAAAGGGTCAATTTTACCCTCGGCCATTAGGGTCTATAACAAGACAACCTATAGCCGGGGAAGTGATAACCTCTTCCCCCCCCCCCCCCCCACCTCCTGTTAGACTGTTTGTGGTAACTTATTTTTTATTCTTTCTACTTCTCTTCTAATATTTATATCTGTGCACTTGCAATGCTATTGTTGCACTGTATTTTCCTTTGGGATCAATAATCTATCATTGTCAGATTTATAGATGGTGTTTGAGTGGTGCCGAGCCACACAGTCATGGGTGTGAGAGAGTAGAGCAGTGGACTGAGCATTCATCCTTGAGGTGTGCCACTGGTGATTGTCAGCGAGGGGGAATTGTTACATCTGATCCACACTCACTGAGGTGTCCCAATGAGGAAGTCAAAGCTCCAATTGCAGGGGGAGGTACAGAGGTCCAGGTTTCAGAGCTTTTGATTCGTACTGAGGGGATGATGGTGTTGAACACTAAGCTGTAATCAATAAACAGCAGCCGGACACAGGTCAGTATTGCTATTGTTCAGGTGATCTAAAGCAGAGTACAGAGCCAGTGAGATTACATCTGCTGTAGACTTATTGTGGCGATAGGCAAATTGCAATGAGCCCAGGACCTTGCTTAGACAGGATTTGACCCTGGTCATGACCAACCTCTCAAAGCAATTAATCACCGTAGATGTAGGTGCAGCTGAGGGAAGGTCATAGAGGCAGCTCACCCTGCTCTTTTTGGGCACTGGTATAATTGTCGCCCTTCTGGAGCAGGTGGGAACCTCTGACTGCAGCAGTGAGAGACTAAAGATGTCCTTAAACAGTGCTGCCAGTTGATTGGTACAGGTTTTCAGTAACCTACCAAATACACCATCAGGGCCTGATGCCTTGCGGGGGTTCTCCCTCCTGGAAGATGTTCTGGCATTGGCCATGCCACAGGGATCACGGGGTCAGTAGATACTGCAGGGATTCACACAGGTGTAGTTTTACTCTCCCTTTCAAAGCGTGTTGAACTTATCTGGGAGTGAAACATCACAGCCATTCATAATGTTAGGTTTTTATAGTCCCACCCCCATCCCCTCCAAATAGCAGCAGAGACACAGAGGAACAGATTGAGAGGCAGATTTTGGAAAGGTGCAAAAGGTACAGGGTTGTTGCCATGGGTGACTTCAACTTCCCTAAAATTGATCTGAATCTTCTTAGTGCAAAAAGTATAGAAGGGGCAGAATTTCTCAGATTTTGCAGGAAGGATTCCAGGCACAATATGCTGACTCAAAGAGAAGCATACTGGATCTGGTGCTAGGCAATGAAACAGGTCAGGTGTCAGACCTCTCAGTGGGAAAGCATTTTAGAGACAGTGACCACAGCTCTCTGATCTTTAGAGGGGTCTTCAAGAGGGATAGTAGCAAACAGTGTGGTAAAGTATTTAATTAGGGCAGGGGAATTATGGTGCTATTAGGCAGTAACTTGGGAGTATAAATTGGGAGTGGATGTACTCAGGGAAATGCACAATAGAAATGTGAAGGTTGTTTAGGAAGCATAAGATGGCCTTGGCAAGCAGAATTAAGGAAAACCCCAAATTATGTGACGAACAGGAGGATGACTAGAATGACTGGCTACCAATCAGAGACAGATGAGGAAATACGTGCCTGGAGTCAGATGTGGTAGGTAGGTAGATAGGTAAAGCTTTAATGGGAAGCAAGGGAAGAGATTGCTACAATTTTGCCAATGATTTTTGCATTCTTACTGGCCACAGGATTAGTAGTTAATCTATCTGTTCCTCTATCTAGCTAGCGACGTGGTTTTTCGTGCCTTACAAATGACCAGGAGACGCAGAAGATTCTTCAAGAAGGGTTAA
The DNA here is from genome assembly GCF_048418815.1 of Hemitrygon akajei. Lineage (NCBI taxonomy): Eukaryota > Metazoa > Chordata > Chondrichthyes > Myliobatiformes > Dasyatidae > Hemitrygon > Hemitrygon akajei. Next base: position 49,985,024 of record NC_133139.1, read on the forward strand.
ACTTTAATTTGCAAATCAAAGCTGAGACAGTCATTGAGCCAGTCACTGATTGCCCACCGATCCTCGGACACAACAGCTTTTAAAGCAATCTCTAGTTGCATTTTACACGTGCTGCACGCACGTACCTTGTGCATAGCAAATAATAAACTCAGAACTGAGCAATGTTCTAATCTACATTTCTTTAGTTCTTTAGCTACCATGTGGCGACCCAATTACTAGCTCACTCGAACCGGCTGACAATTAGCCAGAGCCAGAGACAAAGGGAGATAGCCTCAAGGGGTTTCAGTTACATGCCTCTCGAAGTATCGAGTGGCGGAGACAGGCTTTAAAGCAAGACTGTGTTTTTGAAATAAACTGAATCTGTGGCTGCAGTTTATCGACTCCGTGTCGTAATTTCAGCGCTGCGCGTAGCACCCCGCTACATTGGTGACCCTGACGGTCCAAACGTTTTTTTGGACCGGAGATGGCAGTTTGTTAACGCGGTTTCCTTGAAGCTGCCAAGCTTCTGGACACTACAACCTCACCTATGGTTCCAGCAAGCAGAAGCCCAATTCCATGTTCGGCAAATAACCTCAGAGGACACCCGTTACTACTATGTGGTGAGCTCCCTCGACCAGGACACAGCGGCCCAGGTCGCGGAGTTCGTACAGTCTCCCCCGGCGGACGGCAAGTACACAGAATTCAAAGCCCTGCTCATAGCGACTTTCGGGCTCTCCCGCCGCGAGCGAGCTGCCCGTTTACTGCACCTGGATGGCTTGGGAGACAGGCCTCCATCAGCTTTAATGAATGAGATGTTGTCTCTGGCCGACGGACACACACCCTGCCTCCTGTTTGAGCAGGCATTCCTGGAGCAGCTGCCCGAGGACATACGCCTGCTGCTGTCCGACGCGGATTTCAGCGACCCCCAGAAGGTGGCAGCCCGGGCAGACATGCTGTGGAACGCCAAGAAGGTGAGTGGGGCGTCCATCGCACAGATCACCCGGCCACGCTCCCAGCAGCAAACCAGTCCAGGCCCGGCCGCAGAGCCTGCTAAACCCAGAGGCCGGGGTGTGGAGCCCAATGAGCAATGGTGTTTCTACCACCAGCGGTGGGGCGCAGAAGCCCACCGTTGTCGCCCGCCCTGCCAGTTCCCGGGAAACGCCAGGGCCAGCCGTCGCTGATGGCTACGACGGCTGGCCATCGGGATAGCCTCCTGTATGTCTGGGACAAACAGTCGGGACGCCGGTTTTTGGTCGACACCGGTGCCGAGATCAGCGTCTTACCTCCGACGAGTTACGACACCCGCAGCAGGGCGCCGGGTCCCCCCCTACGGGCCGCGAACGGCAGCACTATAACGACTTATGGCACCCGTCCGGTGCAGCTACGGTTCGACTCCAGCAAGTTTACGTGGGACTTCACACTGGCCGCCGTAGCCCAACCGCGTCTGGGTGCGGATTTCTTGCGGGCTCACAGCCTACTGGTCGACCTGCCCAGGAAGAGACTGGTTCACGCCGAGACCTTTCAGACATTCCCCCTGGGTGCAGCCCAGTTGCCAGCCCCTCACCTCGGCTCCATCACGCTGTCCGGCAACGACTTCACCAGGGTCCTGGCGGATTTCCCATCGGTTCTGGCACCACAGTTCACGGCAGCCATGCCCCGACACGGCGTACAGCACCACATCCTGACCCAGGGACCACCCCTCCATGCCCGCGCTCGGCGGCTTCCCCCGGACAAGCTCCGACTGGCGAAGGAGGAGTTCAAGCGGATGGAGGAATTGGGGATCATTCGGCAGTCCGACAGCCCATGGGCCTCTCCCCTGCACATGGTGCCCAAGGCGACAGGGGGCTGGAGACCGTGCGGCGACTACCGCAGGCTGAACGAGGCTACAACACCGGACCGCTACCCTGTGCCGCACATTCAGGACTTTGCAGCAAACCTGCACGGCGCGCGGATCTTCTCCAAGGTAGACCTCATCCGCGGATACCATCAAATCCCGATGCATCCAGACGACGTCCCCAAAACGGCTCTCATCACCCCGTTCGGCCTTTTTGTGTTCCTCCGCATGCCGTTCGGCCTGAAGAATGCCGCACAGACGTTCCAGCGGTTGATGGACGCGGTGGGACGCGACCTGGACTTCGCATTCATCTATTTGGACGACATCCTCATAGCCAGCAGCAGTCGTCAGGAGCATCTGTCCCACCTCCGACAACTCTTTGCCCGGCTGAGTGACTACGGTCTAACGATCAACCAGGCATAATGCCAGTTCGGGCTCGACACCATTGACTTCCTGGGCCACAGGATTACCACAGACGGGGCAACCCCTCTGCCCGCTAAGGTAGATGCGGTCCGCCATTTCCCCCGACCCAACACGGTCAAAGGCCTCCAGGAATTCATAGGTATGGTCAATTTCTACCACCGCTTCCTCCCTTCAGCTGCCCGGATCACGCGCCCCCTGTTCGCCTTGCTGTCCGGTCCGGGCAAGGACATTACCTGGGACGAGGTGTCCGCCGCCGCTTTCATTCAAACGAAGGATGCCTTGGCGAACGCCGCGATGCTAGTGCACCCCAGAATGGACGTCCCTACCGCCCTCACGGTGGACGCATCTAACACGGCAGTCGGTGGGGTACTGGAGCAGCTCATCGCGGGCCGCTGGCAACCCCTGGCGTTTTTCAGCAAACACCTGCGGCCACCCGAGCTCAAATACAGTGCTTTCGACCGGGAGCTGTTGGCGCTATACCTGGCAATCCAGCATTTCAGGTACTTCTTAGAAGGTAGGCCCTTCACCGCGTTCACGGACCACAAACCGCTTACCTTTAAATTCACAAAGGTGTCCGATCCCTGGTCGTCCCACCAGCAGCGCCATCTGTCCTACATCTCTGAATACACGACGGACATCCGGCACGTCTCGGGTAAGGACAAAGTCGTGGCGGATGCGCTCTCTCGCCCTAACATTCACGCCCTTTCCCAAGGGGTAGACTTTGAGGCACTGGCCGAGGCACAGCTGGCAGATGAGGAGATCCCGTGTTACAGAACCGCAGTCTCCGGTTTGCAGCTCCAGGACCTCCCCGTAGGCCCAGGTGAGAGGACCCTACTCTGTGACGTCGCCACTGGCCAGCCCCGTCCCGTCGTCCCAGCACCTTGGCGACGACGTGTGTTCGACTCCATTCATAACTTGGCCCACCCCTCCATCCGCACTACCGTCCGGATGGTCTCCAGCGGGTTCGTTTGGCACGGACTCCGCAAGCAGGTCCGTGACTGGGCCAGAACGTGCCTGCACTGCCAGACGGCCAAAGTGCAGCGACACACCAAGGCCTCGCCGCAGCAGTTCCACCCCACCCACCGGCGTTTCGACCACATTCATGTGGATATCGTGGGCCCCCTGCCAGTGTCGCGCGGGGCGCGGCACCTCCTCACTATCATGGACCGGTTCACAAGATGGCCAGAGGCGGTCCCACTCACCGACACCACCTCCGAATCTTGCGCCCGGGCGCTGATCGCCACCTGGGTGTCCTGCTTTGGTGTCCCGGCCCACATTACCTCCGACAGAGGCGCCCAGTTCACCTCCAGCCTCTGGTCAGCGATGGCCAACCTGTTGGGGACTCAGCTGCACCACACCACTGCCTACCACCCACAGTCGAACGGACTGGTGGAGCGTTTCCACCGCCACCTGAAGTCGGCTCTCATGGCGCGCCTGCGAGGAGCTAACTGGGCGGACGAGCTTCCCTGGGACCTACTCGGTGTCCGCACGGCGCCCAAAGACGATCTGCACGCTTCGTCGGCCGAGTTGGTGTACGGCGCGCCCTTGGTCGTTCCCGGGGAGTTCATACCAGCCCGAAGGGGGCGAGAGGAAGAACCCACAGCGGTCCTGGGCAGACTACATGAGAGGCTCGGTGCCCTGGCCCCCATACCCACTTCGCAGCATGGGCAGCGCCCGACCTACGTACCCAAAGATCTACAGAACTGTAAGTTTGTGTTTGTACGACGGGGCGGGCATCGGCCACCGCTGCAACGGCCCTACGAGGGGCCGTTTACGGTGATCAGAAACGATGGGTCCACGTTCGTGCTGGACGTTGGGGGGAGAGAGGAGGTTTTCATGGTGGACCGACTCAAACCGGCCCATGTGGACTTGGCACAACCGGTCCAGTTGCCGGCACCGCGGCGCAGAGGCCGACCTCCCAAACAGGGTCCGGCCCAGACTGTGGACATTGGGGGGTGTATCGCCGGTTCTGGGGGGGGGTTATGTGGTGACCCAATTACTAGCTCACTCGAACCGGCTGACAATTAGCCAGAGCCAGAGACAAAGGGAGATAGCCTCGAGGGGTTTCAGTTACGTGCCTCTCGAAGTATCGAGTGGGGGAGACAGGCTTTAAAGCAAGACTGTGTTTTTGAAATAAACTGATTCTGTGGCTGCAGCTTATCAACTCCGTGTCGTAATTTCAGCGCTGCGCGTAGCACCCCGCTACAACCTCGCATTAACACACCATTGTCTTCTACATTCCTAAGATTTCATTCTACTAAATTGAGTAAATTGAGTACATGCATAGAAAATAATAAACTCAGAACTGAGCAATGTTCTAATCTACATCTCTTAGCTACCTTTCTTTAACACACCATTGTCTTCTTAAGACTGCAGTCTCCTACCAAATTGGGTACATGCATAAAGCAATGTTCTAATCTACATTTCTTTAGCTCTTTAGTTACCTCTACATTCCTAAGATTTAATTCTACTAAATTGAGTACATGCATAGCAAATAACTGACTTCATAGTTAAAGTTTATACTTTTATACTCCAATACTAGCAATAACCGTATCAATTGGGCTGGCCTGTCAAGCCACACCACCCCAGCAACCTCACACCCCCAATTCACTCTAACTTAATCATGGGACAATTTACAATAGCAAACTAACTCTTGCGGTATGTCTTTAGAATATGGGAGGAAACCAGAGCACAAGGGGCAAACCCACACATTCCACAGGGAGGACTACAGACTCCTTACAGAACGGCGCCATTGAATTGGCGAACACCAATTGTGAACACCAGAACATCCCAAGCTGTAATAATGTCATGCTAACCGCTATGCTACTGTGGATGATTGGAGAGTAGTGAAAGTTATTGCTTTGTTCAAGAAAGACAGTAAGGATAACACTGAAATTATAGACCAATGAATCTTACTTTTGCTGAAGGGTCTCAGTCCGGAATGTCGACTGTTTACTCTTTTCTGTATATGCTGCCTGGCGTTCTGAGTTCTTCCAGCATTTTGTGCGTATTACTTTGAATTCCAACATCTGTAAATTTTCTCTTTGTTTGTGAGCCTTACTTCAGTGGTAGGTAAATTATTGGAGAAGGCTTTTAGACATTGGATTTACATGCATTTGGAAAACCATAGTCTGATTAGGGATAGTCAGCATTGCTTTGTGACAGAGAGGTCATACCTCACGAGCTTGACTTAACTCACTGAAGATGTGACAAAGCACATTGGTGACACTAAAGCAATTGATGTGGTGTATATAAACTTTAGTAAGGTATCTGTGGAACGAGCTTCCAGTAGAAGTGGTAGAGGCAGGTTCGATTTTGTCATTTAAAAAAAAATTGGATAGGTATATGGACAGGAAAGGAATGAAGGGTTATGGGCTGAGTGCAGATAGGTGGGACTAGGTGAGAGTAAGCTTTTGGCACGGACTAGAAGGGCCAAGATGGCCTGTTTCTGTGCTGTAATTGTAATATGGTTATATGGTTATATTTGATAATGTTTGCATGGTAGGTTCATTCAGAAAGATAAGAGGCATGGTATCCAGCAAAACCTAGCAGTGTGCATTCAGAATTGGCTCATCCACTGAAGGCAGGGGGTGGTTGTAGATGGGGCATATTCTGCCTGAAGGTCGGTAACCAATGGTGCTGTGCAGGAATATATTCTGGGACCCCTGCTCTTTGTGATTTTTATAAATGACTTGAATGAGGAAGTGGAAAAATTGGTTCGTAAGTTTTCAGATGACACAAAGGTTGCTGGAGTTGTGGTAGTGAAGGTTGTCCCCAGGTTGCAAATGGAGTTCAACATGTAGAAGATACAGGAACCTCAGAACTCACACCACTACGTTCAGGAAGTGTGAAGTGATTCACTTTGGAAGATTCTGAAGGCAGAATACAGGGTTATTGGCAGCATTCTTAGCAGTGGGAGGAACAGAGGGATCTTGGGGTCCAGGCCCATAGATCTCTCAAAGTTGCCAAGCAAGATGATAGGGTTTGTTAAGAAAGCACATGGTGTGTTCAAAGTAAATTTATTATTTAAGTACATATATGTCACCTATGCAACTCTGAGATACACTTTCTTGCCAGCATAGCCTATTGGTTAAGGGGTAATAATTTTTTCTGAACATAGTGGTGCCAGTCCTGAGGCAGCAGGACTAGAAGGTACCTTCTACCTGATGGCAGCAGCAAAGGAAGAAGGCCCAGGACCCGGGTGGTGGGAGTCCCTGATGATGGATGCTGCTTTCCTGTGACAATGCTCCGCGTTGATGTGCTCAATGGTGGGAAGGGCTTTACCTGTGATGGAATGGGCTGCATCAACTATTTTTCATAGGACTTTCTTTTCAGGGGTATTGGTATTTCCATATCAGGCAATGATGCAGCCAGTCAATATACTCTCCACTACACATCTATAGAAGTTTGTCAACGTTTTAGATGTCATGTTGAACCTTCACAAACTTCTAAGTAAGGAGAGGCGCTCCCGGGCTTTCTTCATAATTGCACTTACATGCTGGGTCCAGAACAGACCCTCTGAAATGATTATACCAAGGAATTTAAAGTTGCTGACTCTTTCCACCTCTGAACCTCTCATGAGGATTGGCTCAACTGGCTGATCACTCCAGCCAGCTGATCAGCAAACACCTTTAAGTACTCGGCCAGTTACCCCATCTGGGCCAGATGCCTTCCGTCAGTTCAATCTCCTGAAGGTTGCTCTCAGATCAGCCTCAGAGACTGAAATCACAGGGTCATTGGGACCTTCATTAGCTGACGGGTTGCGTTCAAGAGCCATAAGGTAATGTTAAAAAACTACAAAAGCCTGGTTAGATCACACTTGAAATATTGTGTCCAGTACTGATCACCTCAGTTATTGGAAGGATGTGGAAGTTTTAGACAGGGTGCAGAGAAGGTTTACCAGGATCTACCTGGATTAGAGAGAATACCTTACGAGGATAGTTTGAGCAAGTAAGGCTTAATTCTCTTTGAAGCAAAAGAGGATAACAGGCAACTTGATAAAGGTTTACAAGAGGGTAAGAGGCATAAATTGTATGGATGGCCAGAAATTTTTTCCCAGAGACGCAATTATGAAAACCAAGGGACATAATTTTAAGATGATTGGAGAAAAATAAAGGGGGATTGCCAGAGGTAAGATTTTTTATTTACACAGAGAGCAATGAGTGCATGGAATACCCAAACAGGATAAAGGCACATACATTTGGGACATATAAGAAACTCTCAGATAGGCATGTGGATGATAAAAATTGGAGGTCTATGTAGGAGGGAATGGTCAGATTGATCTAAGAATAGGTTAAAAGGTTGGCACAACATTGTGGGCCAAAAAGCCTGTACTGTGCTGTAGTGTTCAATGTTCTATATGCTAAACATCAATGTATAGGTCCAAGCTACTCAATCTTTCCACCAAAGTCAACCTTATATTCCAATAATTAACCTGCTGAACCTTCTCTGATCTACCGGTACTTAATTTCAAATTTCATTTCTCAATTTAACACAGCTTTGTCAATTTGCTTACACACACACACACAGAGTGGGGGAGGGGCGCGCTAGGACGTAAGATAAGAACAAAGAGGAACAAGATTTAATCTGAGGGTCAATTTTTTCTTTACAGAGCGAATGGTTTATCTCTGGAATAAGCAGGAGACCACAGAGTCCTTTTCCATGCTGTCCCACTCAATGGCTCCATAACTTTGGAATTTTACATTCTCATCCACAGAGTTTAAAGTGTTGTATTTCATCGTTAACAGGTTTGGATATCTGATGTTCTGTATAACAACCTTTCTATTCATTATCTTAATTTGCTTATAATATTATGAATAGTGGTGGCCTCAACACACATTGTTGCAGGCCACCATTGCACTCATATCAGATCAATCTGAGTATCTGCTAGTTACCCCTAGTTTAGCTCAGCCAATTTCCTAGCTAGATCAATATTAACAATTACAAGAATAAGAGCAGGAACAGGCCCTTAGATTCCTCAAGGCAGCTCTACCATTCAATAGGACTGGCTGGTCACCTCCCTCAGAAACTCATCCTACCAAAAATCCCTTTATAACCTATAAATTGAATGATTTTCTTTTATTCAGAATACAATCAATGACTTGAACTCCCAGAGCTAGAAATTCAGGGGTAGAAAATTTCACACAATTACCAGCCTCCATCAAGAAATTCCTCTTTATATCAGTCCTAACTGACCTATTATGAGACTGTACCAAGGTTCTTGCCAGAGGATCAATCCTCCTTCATTCGACCTATCAAATCCATCTGAACCCTGATGAAGTGTCTCGACTCATTTATTTCCCTCCATACATGCTGCCTGACCCACTGAATCCCTCTTTTGTGTTGCCTCTGAAATGAATTACAAAAGAGAACCCAAGATAAAGATTCCCATTATAGTACTAAGATAAATGAAGGTGCATACAGAGGGGAAAAACCCATTTAGGCAGCATGAAAGAGCTAAATGAGTATAAAAAGATTATTGAAGGATTTGAAAACCAAGGTTTTAAATTAAATCTACTAACTTAAGCAGAGAGAGTAAGGTCATGGAACAAACAAGACTCATGGCTTACCAGGAGCGCACAAGAAAAATGCATGGAGCCAAGTTTTAGAAAATTTGAAATACATGGTACGGATGACTGAGATGCAAAAATAAAGTTTTCAAAACTGGGGTATAGAAATTTAAGCAGTGCAGACTGAGCACTCGTTATGCAAAATTCTAAAATCCAAAACTTCAGAAATCAGCAATTTTTTTTGAGCGCTGACGTGCAAATGCAAAGTTCCACGAGATGCTGGGAAGATTCTCAGGTGATGCACAGGTAGATCTCTACACACCACAAACAATTTCTGAGAAATTACCTCATATATGTAATATACAGAAGTTAATGAAAATAGAAAGACAACATGAAGTGTAAAATGAAGATCTTGAGCAGGTATTGAAAGTGCGGACTCATCAGCATCGAAGTGAACACATGCCACTTAATGGTATGCTGATCGTGAAACAAAGATCTAGCACAATAAACTGAAAATTGAAGGTAATGAGATTAGCTGGTTACAGAAATTTAAGAAAAGGAACAGCATTAAATTTTTAAAGACATGTGGTGATAAATCTTCTTGCTGATCAAAAAGCATCAAAGAAATTCATTGATGAGTAATGAACAAGTATAAGACAAAGTCTGCTCACCAGCAGCACATAAGTTCAGTCAGGAAGAATGGTAATGTCAAGCAGAATCAGGTTTAATATCATCAGCATATGTCATGAAATTTATTGTCTTTGCCGCAGCAGTACAATGAAATACACAATAATAGAAGAAAATGTGAATTAAAGTACATATTAAATAGTTAAATTAAATGAGTAGTGCAAAAATATGAACAAAAAAGTAGTGAGGTAGTGTTCAAGAGTTCAATGAAATTGGATGACAGAGGGGAAGAAACTATTCCTGAATCGTTGAGTGTGTGCCTTCAGGCTTCTATACCTCCTTCCTGATAGTAGCAATGAGAATAAGGCAAAACCTGGGTGATGAGGGTCCTTAATGATGGATACCACCTTTTTGAAGCATTGCTCCTTGAAGACATCCTGGATACTAAAGGTTAGTGCTTGTGATATAGATGACTAAGTTTACAACTCTCTGCAGCTCATTTCAATTCTGCGCAGTAGACTCCCATACCAAACGGTGAAGCAGCCAGTTAGTTAAAATGCTCTCCATGGTACATCTGTAGAAATTTGCAAGTGTCTTTGGTGACATAATAATAAGTACTTTATTGATCCCGAGTCAGAAATTTGTTTACTACAGCAGCAACATTTAAAAACATACTTAGCAATGTGCAGACTTAACTAATAATGAAGTACAGAATGATGGTTCCGGTGATGTCATCGTCCTGCATGGCAGCTTAAATCAATAGCTCCTCCTGAAAAATGCATATTTAGTCCCGTTAATCCATCAAATATAAGATTTTTCGAAAATATCTGAATTGATAAGGGGGGCAAGAATGGGGAAAAAAAATGGAGATTTAAAAAAGCATCACTGTGGAGCCTGTGCATGAGGGGGTGCAGCGAGCGGATCTTCTACCCAAACGCATGGTGGCAAGCCTAACGATGGGCCTCGTTCAGGCGAAACAGCAAATATGATAAAAATTCTGGAAGAGGTACAGAACTTCCAAAAAGATATAAAACAGCAACTAAATGATATCAAGTCAGAGCTTGCCAATGTCAATCAAAAAATAGTAGTGGCAGAGACACAAATTGAGAAGGTGGAAGGTTGTGTGCAAAATGTGGAATGGATACCAAGTATGATGATAAAATTTTAGACTGATTTGGAAGAAGAAGGCAGCAGGAGAGCACCTAAGGATTTCCAGCGTGAAGACATTTTGAGTTCTCGGCGGAAGAGAGAGGCCAGACTGCGCAGGTGCATGACGTCAGCCAGTTGAGCGCGAACGGTTTAAAAAGAAGGCAGCCATATCCAGCGGGCAGCGTTGGGAGTGGGCAGTGGAGTGAGAGGCAGCACAGTGAAAAGGTTTTGGCTCCACGGGCTTCAGTGGTAACGGGAAGAGGTGAGGCAGTTGTTGATTGCAATAGGAGGTGGTATGTGTGTGAGGCCAGTTTTCTGTGGTCAGTATCAGATGTGGGGAGTCCTGGAGTCTCCCGGCGTCCCAGACGGCCACATCTGCACCCAGTGCATCGAGATGCAACTCCTAAGGGACCATGTTAGGGAACTGGAGCTGCAGCTCGATGACTCTCATCTGGCCAGGGAGAATGAGGAGGTGATAGAGAGGCATTATAGGCAGGTGGTCACTCCGGGGCCATGGGAGACAGACAAGTGGGTCACAGTCACGAGAGGGAAGGGGAAGAGTCAGGTACTAGAGAGTACCCCTGTGGCTGTACCCCTTGACAATAAGTATTCCTGTTTGAGTACTGTTGGGGGAGACAGCCTACCTGGGGGAAGCAACAGTGGCCGTGCCTCTGGCACAGAGTCTGGCCCTGTGGCTCAGAAGGGTAGGGAAAGGAAGAGGAAGGAAGTAGTGATAAGGGACTCTATAGTCAGGGGTCAGACAGGCGATTCTGTGGACGCAGGGAAGAAACTTGGATGGTAGTTTGCCTCCCAGGTGCCAGGGTCTGTGATGTTTCTGATCACGTCCAAGATATCCTGCGATGGGAGGGAGAACAGCCAGAGGTCGTGGTACCTATTGGTACCAATGACATAGGTAGGAAAAGGGAAAAGGTCCTGAAAGAAGACTACAGGGAGTTAGGAAGGAAGTTGAAAAGCAGGACCTCAAAAGTAGTAATCTTGGGATTACTGCCTGTGCCACACGACAGTGAGAATAGGAATAGAATGAGGTGGAGGATAAATGCGTGGCTGAGGGATTGGAGCAGGGGGCAGGGATTCATATTTCTGGATCATTGGGACCTCTTTTGTACAGGTGTGACCTGTACAAAAAGGACGGGTTGCACTTGAATCCCAGGGGGACCAATATCCTGGCAGGCAGGTTTGATAGAGCTGTTGGGGAGGGTTTAAACTAGTTTGGCAGGGGGGTGGGAAGCAGAATGTGAGTGCAGGGATTAAGGTAGAAGGACAAGGGCATGATGCTAAGAGTTTTGAGTTGATGAGGAAGGACAGGCAGGGGACAGAACATAACTATAGCCAGTTAAAGGGGTTGAAATGTGTCTATTTCAATACTAGGAGTATTAGGAACAAGGAGGATGAATTTAGAGCATGGATTAGTACGTGGAATTACGATGTCGTGGCCATTACTGAAACATGGTTGGACGAAGGGCAGGATTGGATGATGCAGGTCCCGGGGTTCAGGTGTTTTAAAAGGAATAGGATGGGGGGGTAGAAAAGGGGGGGGGGGAGTGGCATTGCTGGTCAGGGATAGTATCACGGCTATAGAGAGGGAGGACGCTGCAGAAGGAGTGTCCATGGAGTCAGTCTGAGTTGAAGTCAGAAATAGGAAGGGATCAATCACTGTGCTGGGAGTAGTCTATAGGCCCCAAAATAGCCCTCGGGACACCGAGAAGCAGATAAGCAGGCAGATTTTAGAATGGTGCAGGAAATACAGGGTTGTAGTTATGGGTGATTTCAACTTCCCTCATATTGATTGGCACCTCCTGAGTGCAAGGGGGATAGATGGGGCTAAATTTGTCAGGTGTGTTCAAGAAGGATTCCTTACACAGTATATGGACCAGCCGATGAGAGGTGAGGCTAAACTGGATCTACTTCTGGGTAATGAACCTGGACAGGTGACAGACCTCTTGGTGGGGGAGCATTTTGGTGAGAGTGACCACAACTCCCTTAGCTTCAGCATAGCTACGGAAAGGGATAAAAACAGACAAAATGGTAAAATGGTTAACTGGGGAAGGGCTAACTTTGAAGGGATGAGGCAGGAGCCAGCGAGAGTAAATTGGAAACAGATGTTCAAAGGGGAAAGCACAGAAGTAATGTGGGAGAAGTTTAGGGACCACTTGAGCTGGGTTCAGGATAGGTTTGTCCCACTGAGGCAAGGAAAAAATGGTAGGAAAAGGGAACCGTGGCTGACAAAACATGTGAGGCAACTTGTCAAGAGGAAAAAGGAAGCATATGTTAGATATAAGAAGCAGGAAGTAGGAGGGGCTTATGAGAAATATAGGGTAGCCAGGAAAGAGTTAAAGAAAGGACTTAGGAGAGCTCGAAGGGGGCACAAGAAGGCCTTGGCATGTAGAATTAAGGAGAACCCCAAGGCGTTCTATGCGTATGTGAAGAATAAGAGGATGACGAGAATGAAGATGGTACCGCTAAAGGATAAAGAGGGCAACATGTGCATGGAGGCGGAGGAGGTGGGGAGGTCCTAAGTGAATACTTTGCTTCAGTATTCACAAGTGAGAAGGATCTTGATCAGGATGAGGTCGAAGTAGAGCAGACCTGTGTGCTGGACAGTGTGGAGATTAAGGAAAAAGAAGTGTTGGATCTTCTTAAAAACATTGAGATTGATAAATCCCCAGGGCCGGATATGATACACCCCAGGTTGTTGTGGGAATTAAGAGAAGAGCTCGCAGGAGCATTAGCTATAATCTTTGAATCCTCTTTGGCTGCAGGGGAAGTGCTGGAGGACTGGAGAATGGCAAATGTAGTTCCCTTGTTTAAAAAAGGGAAGAAACCTGGGAACTATAGACTGGTGAGTCTTACGTCAGTGGTCTGCAAACTACTGGAAAGGATTCTTAAGGATAGGATCTACGAGCATTTGAAGTACAGTCTACTCATGGATAGTCAACATGGCTTTGTGAAGGGAAGATCATGCCTCACGAGTCTGATTGAGTTTTTTGAAGAGGTAACAAAAGAAATTGATGAGGGTAGGGCAGTGGATGTGGTCTACATGGACTTTAGCAAAGCATTTGACAAGGTCCCTCATGAGAGACTCATCCAGAAAGTCATGAGGCATGGGATCAGTGGAACCTTGGCTGTTTGGATAAAAAATTGGCTTAAAGGAAGAAAGCAGAGGGTAGTTGTGGAAGGAAAGTATTCTGCCTGGAGGTCAGTGACTAGTGGAGTGTCGCAGGGATCTGTCCTGGGACCCCTGCTATTTGTGATTTTTATAAATGACCTGGATGTAGAGGCCTGGATGGGTGAGTAAGTTTGCAGATGACACGAAGATTGGAGGAGTTATGGATGGAGCTGTAGGTGGTTGAAGGTTACAAGAGGATATAGACAGGCTACAGAGTTGGGCAGAAAAATGGCAGATGGAGTTCAATCCGGACAAGTGTGAGGTGATGCATTTTGGAAGGACTAACCAGAAGACTGAGTACAGGATTAATGGTCAGTTACTTAAGAGTGTGGATGAACAGAGGGACCTTGGGGTTCAAATCTTTACATCCCTCAAGGTCACTGCACAGGTTGATAGGGAGTTAAGAAGGCCTATGGGTTGCTAGGCTTCATTAACGGGGGATTGAGTTCAAGAGTAGAGGTCATGTTGCAACTCTACAAATCTCTGGTGAGACAGCACTTAAGAGTATTGTGTTCAATTCTGGTTACCTCATTATAGGAAGGATGTGGAAGCTATGGAGAGGGTGCAGAGAGGAGATTTACCAGGATATTGCCTGGATTGGAGAACAAGTCATATGAAGCAAGGTTAGCAGAACTGGGACTTTTCGTTTTGGAGCGTAGAAGAATGAGAGGGGACTTGACAGAGGTCTTCAAGATTATGAGAGGCATAGATAGGGCGGATAGTCAGTACCTGTTTCCCAGGGCACCAACAGCAAACAACAGAGGGCAAAGGTACAAAATTAAGGGAGGGAAGTTTAGGGGAGACATGAGGGGTAAGTTTTTTTACACAGAGGGTTGTGAGTGCCTGGAATGACTTACCAGGGATGGTGGTGGAGGCTAAAACATTAGGGGTATTTAAGAACCTCTTGGATAGGCATATGGATAAAAGAAAAATGGAGGGTTATGGGGTAGTGTGGGTTTAGTACTTTTTTTTAAAGGATTATATGGGTCGGCACAACATGGAGGGCTGAAGGACCTGTACTGTGCCGTAGTGTTCTATGGTTCTAAAAATATTAAATCAACAAGAAAGTAAACTGCTTGACCAGATGGAAGATCATGGCAGAAAAATATCAGGATATACAAAGGGACGCACTAGAGATTCCTTCGACTATGGAGCTTGAAATTGAGAGGACGCATCGTGCGCTCGCCCTGCGGCCTACTGGAGACAGAGAAGATAAGCTATGCTCAATAGTAATTAGATTTCTTCAATACAATACCAAGGCGCAGATTCTACAAAGGGCCTGGGGAAAGAAGAGGGTGTGTTTGAATGGGAAATTAGTATATTTCAATCAAGATTACCCCCCGGTGATCCTGCAGAAACTCTGCAGTAAAGTAAATATTAAAGTGAAATTGAATATTAAAGCAAGGAAAGATTAGATCCCAAACTCCGTACCCTGCTTAACTGCGACTGTTTTATGAAGATGGGATGCAACTATATCAGACAGTGGAAGAGGCGACTACAGACATGAAGGCCAGAGGGTTGCCCGTCAGCGTGATCAAACCAAGGGAAAGCCTGGCTGAGCAGTTATCCTGCTTGGGAAATAGTGAGAGAATCGAGAAAGCGGGGACGGGAGGAGGACAAGAGAAGCATATCAGGAAGAGACTGTGAGTTTTCTGTAGACAGCCCTCACCCCCTCCAGAAGGACCATAAGGTTTGGCTAACTTTAAAAATGTTGATAAGCTAAACGGAAGCAAAAATAAACGGTGCTATACCTATCTTGAGAAATACTTATTATAATATGGATTTTATATTACTCAATTATTCTTTTTTATTTATTTATTCATTCACTCCTTTTTCCCCACCTAAATGAGAATATATATATGGGAGGTATACACAGGGAAATCTTTTCTGTGTAATGGATATAGATTTGTTCACTTATTTTATGGGTACGGCAACGGAGGCCCTCAACTCACAGGTAGGAGGGACTATCCCCCACAGCTAGACGTTTCCTCTAGCTCAACCCCGGGTCATCTACTAGAGACCTCTGCCTTGGATTCACACCTTCATTGCTTTTTTTTATTATTCACATTTCTTGGTTCTTATTTGTTCAGGGAGCAGATTGATTAAGTTTTATTCTGCTAATTTCAATGATATATTGACAGATAAATACACATGGCTAAGGACAAAGTAAAATTCATTTCTTTTAATGTCAATAGGCTGTTAAATCCAATCAAACGTAGTAGAACTCCATCCAAAATGAAAAAAGAACAAGCCCATGTAGTATATTTACAGGAAACTCACTTAAGTCATAGTAAGCATGGAAAACTAAAGAAAATGGGCTTCATTAATTTGTTTTTCTCCTCATATAAATCAGGATATAGGAGAGAAGTTGCTATTCTTAACTCAAACAAGCTAAATTTTGAAAAAGTATTTGAAATGGGAGATAAGGAGGGCAGGATATATGCACCCCCAGGAAGCGATATTAGTTTCTTTCAGAAGATTACTAATATTATGGTAATGGAAACAGAAGGTCTCCTGATATGTGGGGGAGACTTAAATTTACAATTACAGCCAAAGTTAGACTCTGCAATAGAAAAACCTATGAAACAAAATCCTTACATAAGAAAGTTAATACACTTCTTGAGGATGTTGGTCTAATTGATATATGGAGGGACCTTTTCCCCAATAGAAGGGATTACACTCATTATTCTGCCCCCCATTCTGTATATACAAGATTAGACTATTTCATAACATTTGAAAAGACAAAGACAAAATAAACGCCCGTGGAATTGGGACAATAGATGTAAGTGACCATGCACCTATATATTTACCTGTTGATTTTGACCTACAATCAAAGAATACTATTTAGAAGCTAAATTCAAGTCTACTTCGTGATCCCTACTTTAAGGAACAAATTAAAAAAGAAATTGATCTTTACTTAGAATTCAATGATAATGGAGAGGTTTCACCCCCCATTCTATGGGATACTCTGAAGGCTGTTTTAAGAGGGAAAATTATAGCAATACCTTCATATAAGAAAAAAAGGAATAAAACATTAGAGGAATTACAAAATAGGCAGAAGGAACTAGTAAAAAACAAACACAAATTGAATTTGGCACAGGATGCATTAGAGGAAATTTAAAAATTAGGAATGAAATTGATAGTTTGACTACTCAAGAAATCAGGAAAAATTTAATGTTTCTGAAACACAGACATTATGAAAGTGGATCTAAGTCTATGAAAGTACTAGCATGGAAACTGAAAAAGATAGCAGAAAATACAATTCATAGAATTAGGGATCCAAGAACAAAAATGATTTTAAAAAAAGCTAAATGAAATTCAAGAAGCTTTTGAAGTGGTTTACAAAACTCTATATTCCAAAGTTCCAGGGGGAAGCATAACCCAAAATGACACCTTCCTGAATTCTCTAGAGTTACTCACTGTAAGTGAAGAACAAAATAGAACAATGACTGCTGACATAACTGAAGTTGAACTAAAAGTGGCAATTAATAGCCTCAAATTAAGCAAGTCACCAGGATCAGATGGGTATACGGCAGAGTGGTACAAAGAATTTAAAAATGAGTTAATTCCTGTTTTACTCCCCACATTGAACTGGGCTCTAAAAAAGGCACAAATGCCACCCAGCTGGAAGGAAGTGATAATCTCAGCTATACCGAAAGAAGGCAAGGATAAGATGGAATGTGGGTCATTTAGACCAATATCTGTTCTTAATGGAGATTATAGATTATTTATCTCCATCATTGCCAAACGATTAAAAGAGTTTCTACCCATACTGATACATAACGATCAGACAGGTTTTATACAACAATGCCAAACACAAGACAATATATGAAGGACACTTCACATTATCGATCATATACAAAAAACTGAAGCAATAGTAATAAGCATGGACGCTGAAAAGGCATTTCATTCAGTTAATTGGAATTATTATTTGACAATTATTGAAACTATACAGGCACTATTTGACAACCCTACTGCTAGGATTTAAATCAATGGATATTTATCAATTAGTTTTATCCTACAAAGGGGCATGAGACAGGGTTGTGCATGGTCACCGCTACTCTTCACATTATATCTGGAACCATTAGCTCAAAATATCAGACAAAATGAAGATATCAGGGGAATTACTATTAAAGGGACTGAGCATAAATTGGCCTGCAACGCAGATGACATTTTGATCTATCTAGGGCAACCAACATACTCTTTACCTAATCTGATGCAATCCTTTGAACAATATGCTTCAAAGATATCAAGATACAATATCAAGATACAAGATCAACATAGATAAAACCCAATTACTTCCATGTAACTATAGCCCACCAAGAGAAACTGAGAGTAGATATCCCTGGGCTTGGCAAACAGAGTCTTTCAAATATTTGGGCATCATTATGCCGAAAGATTTGGCAAAATTATCAGAGTGCAATTATCAGCCTATATATAAAAAAAAATTAAGGAAGATTTGGCAAGATGGAACCTAATTCCTTTTTTTAATCTCAGTTCAAGGATTGAATCTATTAAAATGAATATACTGCCCAGACTATTATATTGTAGCGATGTGCTACACACAGTGCTGAAATAACGACACGCAGTCGGTAAGTCATTTCGAGACTAGTTTATTCAAACTTCGCGGTGCTGGCATTTAAATCCCTAGTGCCCGCCCTCTCCGGGTGGAAATGACGTCGGAGGTGCATTACCAAAGTCTCCCCCCGCGCGCTGGCTATTTGTGAGCCAGTTCGCCTGCGCAGGAAGTGGGTCGCCACATAACCACCCCCCCCCCCCCCCCCCCCCCAGAACTGGCCATACATCCCCCAATGTCCACAGTCTGGATCAGCCTCTGTTTGGGAGGTCTGCCTCTGCGCCGCGGTACCTGAACCTCCACCGGCTGCGCCAAGTCCACATGGGCTGGTTTGAGTCGGTCCACCGTGAAAACCTCCTCTTTCCCCCCAATGTCCACAACGTACGTGGACCCGTTGTTGTTGATCACCTTGAACGGCCCCTCGTACGGCCGCTGTAGCGGCGCCCGGTGTCCGCCCCTTCATACAAACACAAACTTACAGTTTTGCAGGTCTTTGGGTACATGGGTTGGGGTCCGTCCATGCTGTGAAGTTGGTACGGGGGCCAGGTTGCTGAGCCTTTCGTGTAGCCTGTCCAGGACTGCTGCTGGTTCTTCCTTTTGCCCCCTTGGGGCTGGTATGAACTCTCCTGGGACGGCCAGGGGCGCGCTGTACACCAACTCGGCCGACAAGGCGTGCAGATCCTCTTTGGGCGCTGTACGAATTCCAAGCAGGACCCAGGGAAGCTCGCCCACCCAGTTAGGTCCTCTCAGGCGGGCCATGAGAGCCGACTTCAAGTGACGGTGGAAGCATTCCACCAGTCCGTTCGACTGTGGGTGGTAGGCAGTTGTGTGGTGCAGCTGCATTCCCAACAGGCTGGCCACAGCCGACCACAGGCTGGAGGTGAACTGGGCGCCTCTGTCGGAGGTAATGTGGGCCGGTACCCCGAAGCGTGCTACCCAGGTTGCGATCAGTGCTCAGGCGCAGGAATCGGCAGATGTGTTGGTGAGCGGGACCGCCTCTGGCCACCTCGTGAACTGGTCTGCCATAGTTAGGAGGTACCGCGCTCCTCGTGACACTGGTAGGGGGCCCATGACACCCACATGAATGTGGTCGAACCTCCGGTGGGTGGGTTCGAACTGCTGCGGCGGGGCTTTAGTGTGCCGCTGCACCTTGGCTGTTTGGCACTGCGCGCACGTTCTGGCCCATTCACTGACCTGCTTGCGAAGTCCATGCCACGCGAACTTGCTGGAGACCAGCCGGACGGTTGTCCTGATAGATGGGTGCGCCAAACCGTGTATGGAGTCGAAAACCCGCCACCTCCAGGCTGCCAGGACGATGGGGCGAGGGTGGCCGGTAGACACGTCACACAGGAGGGTCCTATCACCTGGGCCTACGAGAAAGTCCTGCAGCTGCAAACCCGAGACTGCGGTCCTGTAGCTGGGCATCTCGTCGTCTGCCTGCTGCGCCTCCGCCAGTGCTGCATAGTCCACCCCAGGGACAGGGCCTGGACAGCTGGTCTGGAGAGTGCGTCCGCCACGACGTTGTCCTTCCCCGAGACATGCTGGATGTCCGTTGTGTACTCGGAGATGTAGGACAGATGTCGCTGCTGGCGAGCCGACCAGGGATCGGACACCTTCGTGAACGCGAAAGTCAACGGTTTGTGGTCCGCAAACGCGGCAAACGGCCTGCCTTCTAAGAAGTACCTGAAATGCCGGATTGCCAGATACAGTGCCAACAGCTCCCGGTCGAAAGCACTGTACCTGAGTTCGGGTAGTCATAGGTGCTTGCCAGAAGAACGCCAGGGGTTGCCAGCGCCCCTCGATGAGCTGCTCCAGCACCCCACCGACTGCTGTGTCGGATGCATCCACCATGAGGGCGGTCGGAACGTCCGTTCTGGGGTGCACCAGCATCGCGGCATCTGCCAAGGCTTCCTTGGCTTTAACAAAAGCGGCCGCGGCCTCCTCGTCCCAAGTAATGTCCTTGCATTTACCCGACATCAGGGTGTACAAAGGGCGCATGACACGGGCTGCTGAGGGGAGGAAATGGTGATAGAAGTTCACCATACCAACAAACTCCTGCAGGCCTTTGACCGTGTTGGGCCGAGCAAAGTGGTGGATCGCGTCTACCTTGGCGGGCAGAGCTGTTGCCCAGTCTTTGGTAATCCTGTGGCCCAGGAAGTTGATGGTATTGAGACCGAACTGGCACTTGGCCGGGTTGATCGTGAGGCCGAACTCACTCAGGCGGGAGTAGAGCTGGCGGAGGTGGGACAGATGTTCCTGACGACAACTGTTGGCTATAAGGATGTCGTCCAAATAGATGAACGCAAAGTCCAGGTCGCATCCCACCGCGTCCATTAGCCGCTGGAACGTCTGTGCGGCATTCTTCAGGCCAAACGGCATTCGGAGGAACTCGAACAGGCCGAACAGGGTGATGAGTGTTGTTTTGGGGACGTCTTCAGGGTGCACCGGGATTTGATGGTATCCCCGGATGAGGTCTACTTTGGAAAAGATTCTTGCCCCGTGCAGGTTTGCTGCAAAGTCCTGTATGTGCGGCACGGGGTAGCAGTCTGGAGTGGTAGCCTCGTTCAGTCTGCGGTAGTCGCCGCATGGTCTCCAACCCCTGGCTGCTTTGGGCACCATGTGCAGGGGGGAGGCCCATGGGCTGTCGGACCTCCGTACGATCCCCAATTCCTCCATCCTCTTGAACTCCTCCTTCGCCAGGCGGAGCATTTCCGGGGGGAGCTTTCGTGCGCGGGCGTGGAGGGGTGGTCCCTGGGTCGGAATGTGGTGCTGTACCCCGTGTCTGGGCATGGCTGCCGTGAACTGTTGTGCCAGAATCGATGGGAAGTCCGCCAGGATTCTGGTGAATTCGTTGCCCGACAGCGTGATGAAGTCCAGGTGTGGGGCCTGCAACTTGGCTTCACCCAGGGAGAATGTCTGGAAAGTCTCGGCATGTACCAGTCTTTTCCCTTGCAAGTCGACCAGCAGGCTGTGAGCTCGCAAGAAGTCTGCCCCCAGGAGTGGTTGGGCCATGGCGGCCAGTGTGAAGTCCCATGTGAACCGGCTGGCGCCGAACTGCAGCTGCACTGTGCGGGTGCCGTAGGTCCGTATCGTGCTGCCGTTTGCGGCCCTCGGTGGGTTCTGGCTTCCTGTTGTGAGTGTCGTACCCCATCGGGGGCAAGACGCTGATCTCTGCTCCGGTGTCGACCAAGAAGCGGCGTCCCGACTGTTTGTCCCAGATGTACAAGAGGCTGTCCTGGTGGCCTGCCGCCATAGTCATTAGCAGCAGCTGGCCCTGGCCCTGGCCCTTGCACAGCAGGCGACAACGGCGGGCTTTTGTGCCCCACCGCTGGTGGTAGAAACACCACTGTTCACTGGCCTCCTCATTCCTGCCTCTGTGTTGTGTGCGCCCCTCTGCCGGGCCTGGTCTGGTCTGTTGTTGGGCGCGTGGCCTGGTAATCTGACCGACGGACGCCACGCTCTCCCTCTTGGCTTTCCACAGCACGTCTGCCCGGGCCGCCACCTTCCGGGGGTTGCTGAAATCTGCGTCGGCCAGCAGCAGATGTATGTCCTCAGGCAGTTGCTCCAGGAACACTTGCTCAAACATGAGGCAGGGCTTGTGTCCGTCAGCCAGGGACAGTATCTCGTTCATCAATGCTGACGGCAGTCTGTCTCCCAAACCGTCCAGGTGAAGCAGGCGGGCACCCTGCTCACGCCGTGAGAGGCCAAAGGTCCCAATGAGCAGCGCTTTGAATGCTTCATATTTGCCTTCTTCCGGGGGCGACTGTATGAAATCCGCAACCTGGGCAGCCGTCTGCTGGTCAAGGGCACTCACCACGTGGTAGTAACGCGTGGAATCAGAGGATACCTGCCGAATCTGGAACTGGGCTTCTGCTTGGCTAAACCACACGCTTGGTCGCAGCGTCCAGAAAGTTGGCAGTTTTAGCGAAACTGCGTGAACGGATGAAGAGTCGGTCATCTTTGGTCCAAATCCCGTTTGGACCGTCGGGGTCACCAATGTAGCGATGTGCTACACACAGCGCTGAAATAACGACACGCAGTCGGTAAGTCGTTTCAAGACTAGTTTATTCAAACTTCGCGGTGCTGGCATTTAAATCCCGTCCTCTCCGGGTGGAAATAACATCGGAGGTGCATTACCAAAGTCTCCCCCCGCGCGCTGGCTATTTGTGAGCCGGTTCGCCTGCGCAGAAAGTGGGTCGCCACAATATCTCTTTCAGACCCTACCAACACAGATTAATCAAAATCAATTCAATTAATGGAACAAAATGTTTTAAGATATATTGGCAGGGTAAAAGGCCTAGAGTTCGTCTCAAAATATTGCAATTAGCCAAGGAAAAGGGAGGATGGAGCCAACCTTCCCTTAGAGATTATTATTTTGCAGCACAGTTGAGAGCTGTGATATGTTGGTGCAACCCACCATATGATGCTCAATGGAAAAACATTGAGGAGGGGGTACTTCCCATCCCCATACAGGCAATTTTGGCTGATAACAACCTACAAAGGTACATAAATATTATTGATAACCCACGGGTGAAATGGACTCTTAAAATATGGAAAACTATTATAAAAGAATATAAACTAGATGGAGATATTGCAATTCTGAAATGGTGTGCATATGACTTGGATTTTACGCCGAAGAAACTGGATGCTAGATTTAAGGACTGGACAGCTAAAGGAATAACAGTTCTTTGCAATATAATGAAAGAAGGAACACTGTTCAGTTTTGAAATGCTTAAAGAGAAACATTTATTAGAAAAACAAGGACTTTTATCAGTATTTACAGATGCGACAATATGTTAATAGGACGGTTAAAAATGTAACCAAGGCAGGAACGTGTTTGATAGAGCTATTTAAAAAAGCATGTAATTCAGAAAACAGTAGTAGAATCATTTCAAGCGTGTATAAGGGTTTGTCAAATCTTAAAACACATTCGTCTTCATACATTAAAACAAAATGGGAGAAGGATGGAGGGATAATTATATCGGCAGAAGAATGGACAACAATATGGAGGTAACAATGGAAGTGTACCAGTACACATAAGTGGAGGGAGTTCAGATGGAAAAACTTGATAAGATATTTTATTACACCCTTCAGAAATCCCATTATGATATTAACCTCCCTGTTTGCTGGAGAAATTGTGGAAATCAAAATGCAAACCATTATCATATTTTATGGGAATGCCCCATTATCAAAGACTATTGGAGTGGGATACACAATGCTCTACAAGACATCTTTAAATGTGAAATACCCTTAGAAAGTAAGACCATATATTTTGGGTATCTACCTCAAGAATGGTTGAAAAGAGATAAATATTTAATGAATATACTGCTGGTGGCTGGTAAAAAGACTCTTACTTGGAAATGGTTATCACAGGAGAGGCCAACCTTAAATGCACGGATGGAAATTACAATAGACATTTACAAAATGGAGAAGATAACAGCATCTGTTAATCGAAAGTTGGAACAATTTGATTCATACTGGGGGAAAATGGTTTAACTACATAACACCTCATTGGCCTGATTTTATCCTCAGAAATCAATGAAAGTGTTGTAAAAAAAAAAGACCACTCCCTACTTGTACACAGTTTTCTCTTTTCACTTGTCCTTTCTTTCCTCTTTTCTATAAGTGTATACCTCAGATAAATATTATGTGGAGATTTGTGGCATATATGACTATATGATATATATGTAGAATATCTGAAATACATCTTATGGAAATGTTTGTTTGATGAACTTCAATAAAAAATGACAAAAAAAAGTACAGAATGATATACAAAATAATTTTGTGCAATAATAATGTACAAAATAATAAAACAGAGACTACTGAACTATGATGTGTGTTCTCCTGTCGCACAAAGATGAACTGCTGTTTATACTTACTGCATTTGGTGGGAAAGATTTGCTGTAACAATCCTCGTGACAGCAGAGTTGAATGAGTCTGTTCAAAAGGCTGCTCCGCTACTTATTCAGTAGGTCATGGAGAGGACGTGCCAGATTGTCCATAATGGATAATAGTTTGGACATACCAAATCTCCTTAAACTCCTAATGAAATATAGTCATTGTTTTGCCTTCTTTGTAGCTGTATTGATATGTTGGGTCCAGGTTAAATTCCAAGAGATACTGACACCCAGGAACTTGAAATTGCCTTGCTTTTTCCATTTCTGATCCTCTATGAGGATTGATGTGTGTTCCCTCAACTTACCTTTTCTAAAATGGACAGTCAGTTCTTTGGTCTTACTGATATTGAGCACAAGGTTGTTGCTGCAAAACCACTCAGCTAGCTGAATATCTCACTCTGTACACTCTGTCATCACCATCTGAAATTCTGTCAGCAATAGTTGTATCATCAGCAAATTTATAGGCGGCATTCGAGAAGTTTCTAGCCACACAGTCATGTGTGTAGAGACAGTAGAGCAGTGAGCTAAGCACACGTCCCTGAGGTGCACCAACCACTGACTGTCCACCTGGGTGTCTAAGGTAGTGATAGCTTACCTTTCCGATGGTTCAAAGTACACATTATTGTTTCATGCATAAAATTATTAAAAATATTCTATAAAACTAATTTGAGGGATGTGTAATAGCTGCATATGTAATGTCAATGGACATTTATTTATTGTGTTACAGCATGGGGTAGGCCCTTCTGGCCCTTCAAGCCATGCAGCACAGCAACCCACCAATTTAACACTAGCCTAATTTGGGACAATTTATAATGACCAACTCACCTACCAACTGGTGGGTCTTTGGACCATGGGAGGAAACCAGAGCACCCCGAAGAAATTCACGCAGTCATGGGGAGAACGTTCAAACTCCTACATGCAATGTCAGGAATTGTACCTGGGTTTCCTGTACTGTGAAGCACTGTACTAACCTGTACGCCACCATGCCACCCCATGGGTTACAGATCCTATCCCCAATGGATCTCTTTATATAGATGCAAATCTTACAAAATCTGACATCCAAAACATTTCTGGGCCCAAGAATTTCAGATAAGGGGTGCTCAACTTGTACAAGAGGTTTAGCTGTGGAAGGGCTACAATGGCTGTAAATGTGTATTATTACAGTAATCAAGCTGGTACAGAATCTAAATAAAATCTCAGGATAAAAATTAAGCACTGGTTTATCTAGGGTGTGAAGGGGTGCAATCAATCTCATGCAAACAATATTTATGACTTGAATCAAAGGTAATGATACTGCTCTTCCAAGTGCTGCAAATGGGATTGAGCTATGCTGTGATGGAGATAAAGGAGGAAATAGCCATTTTGGTATCATAAATTTTCTATGATCTTATTTTATAAAGCACAGCTTCCTCAAGACTAAAAACTGTGTCATTTGTAACAAAACAGATTTAAGATTATTGAGAGAGGCAGACTTCATTTCACTTGCCTTCCAGTGCACAATAGTTAATATATTATTTGAGACACAGCTGTCAAAAGCCTTGAAACATGATTCTCACTCCCGTAATCTCTTCCAAAGAGTCTACTAAATATGAGGTTTCATTAAAAGAAATCATTGTTAAGCTATTATGCTGTTATGTCAGTGCACTCTGCAGCACACACATTCCTTTCACCATTCCAAAGTATTCCTAATGGTTCCAATAATTGTGATTCATATCAGTGCCCAAATGCGATATCATTTCAATGCAAACTTTAATTTGTCGGACAGAAATGATGCTTGAATCACTATAGGTCAATGTTCAAATAGACACTGACCAAATATTTTGCAGCTATCAATCAACTATTGAAATTTCAGTGAAATTATCTGCACTGGAATCTGAATCTTGGCTTTCAAACAAAGATTTATTAATGAAGCATTATGCTGGGTTGACATTCCAGTCCCAATCTCAACATACAAAGATGAAGTCAAAACAAACACCATCTCACTGTTGATTAGATATAAAAGTTTGTTCACCAATATTTTGCCCTTCATTGTATTTTCATGGTCTATCACTGGTATGATGTTTCAGCTTGAGCTCGCATGCAGATAAATGCCCCAAGTAATGAAATTTAAAAGTCCATCGTGATATGCTGAAAACAAAATATAACTCATCAACTCATATCAGGGTTTTGAAAAATACTTACAGATACTGGTGTAGTCCTTTCTGATGGTGGGATCATGTCTGGTGTCAGCACCTGGGGAGGATCAACCCCTTTGCTGACCTTCTGCTGGATAAGATACATTGCTAAAGCAAACTGTTCTCTGTTCAGTTTTCCCATTTGTTTTGTGTCAGCTAGGGCCCTGTTGGAAAAGAGTTTACTTAGTAAGTGCAGCCAATACAACAACAATAATGCCATCATATTTAATATCAAACTATTAAAGAAAGCTATACAATGATAAAACACAACAATGTAACAGAAAACCAGTTGTAGTCTGCACTGACGAACGGAGGAAGCAGCTAGATAAATTGTTTGCAATGGTTCCAGTTTCAGCTGCACTGCTATAGATTCCTCTCTTCAATAAGTGATAAAGAAATCAAATACAGTTACTTGCATCTCAGCTTAAATCTCTCCCAGCTTAAGCGTCATTAGACACAGCATGGGAAACTTGCTGAAAATTCAAATTCAAATTCATTGGGGATGAAATTAGCTTATATTTAAAAACCTTTATCTTCCCTAGAAAGCTCATTCTGCAAGCTAAAAATGGAATGTAAAGCAGTTCTAGCTAGTGGATTTCTTTATCCCTGCTGGATGTGCTGTATGTAGCTCTTGTACCTGACCATAGCAGAATCCAATTAGAGTGCTACATAAAAATTTGTATTCAACTGGTTGCAGATTGTTCCCTTGGCAGAGCGATGACAAATGAAATTCAATTCAAGTATGACATGATGTATTTTAAAATAACAGTAAGATAAACCCAGTAATAGAGAATATTGATGAAAAGAGGGGTCTGGGAATACGTCTTTTGATCACTGAAAGTGGGAGCACAGACAGATAGGATGGTGAACATAGCAAATGGGATGCTAGACTTCATCAGCCGTGGCACAGAAGATAAGAGTAAAGACATCACGTCAGTAAGGACATTACAAAACATAGGTTAGGGCACAAATGAAGTCCTATGTGCAGCTCTGGTCACCACACTGTCAAAAGGTTGTGTTTGTGCTGAAGAAGGTGCACAAGGATGTTGCCTCGATTACAGCATTTCAGTTTTAAGGGAAGGTAAGATGATCCAAGTTTGTTTCCTCTAGAATGCAAAATTATGAGGGGAAATGACAACATCATTTGATGTGAATTTTATGACTCTTACCATACATGAGCCAAGATATTCTGATGAAGTGCAGATTGCATGAAGATATCTTTTACTTCCAATCCACTCACATACCCATCCATATCCAAGTCTATTTTGAGGAAGATGTCATCATACCGCATCTTGTCATTAGTTGGCACAACCCAATTTATTGGCTGCAACAAACAACATTTTCCAGATTACTACAATGTAATCACAATGTAAAAGTAATCCAGCATTAGCAATCACAAATCATCAGAGACCTGAGAACAACACTGCCTTTATTCAACAACTATTCAATTGACTGCAGTACCAAGTATTTGAAAGGACTGCTCCCACATCAATACATATGTTTGCAATGGGAGTGTGGTAGCACAACAATCATGAATTAATTTAGTCAAATGTGTACCAATTGAAACTTTACTGATTTCACTAGTATTTTCCCTGTTATGCAGTAAGTATAGCTTTATTATAAATTTACAAAACATGGTTCAGTTATCCAAGGTCTTGGAAATGGCCGTAACAGAAATTAAAGGTCTGCTTCTATAGCACACTCTAGTGGAAAGTCTGAGAAGAGCTTTGACAGAGCACCAGAGGTGAAGCATCTAAACATTTCTTAGCCAAAGGAAGAAAATATTTAAAAGGAGAAATATTATGAAAATATTTCCATTATCAATGTGATAACTGAAACTCCAGAATAAATCACAGCTTTTGTGTCAGTATCAAAATGTTATACTTCTCTAAATGCTTGGTACAATCAAGTAGAATATATCATTACAAATTTCATTATAGAGGCCTAACTTTAACTCAGGTCTACAATTACAGGACTGATCAATATAACACAATAGCAAATAAACCACATAATTTATTTGGCAAATATCCACACCCTCCTTTACTTATAATGATGTGGATAGAGGCAATTCAGCCCATCAGATCAATGCCATTTCCTTCCCCACCCAAGGGAGCAATTCCATTCGCCTCATTTAATCAAAAACTATTATAAATGCTTAAAAAGCTTTTGTTCAAAGTCCTGATGAAAGTCGTCAACCTGAATTATTAACTCTGTTCTTCTATTCACAGATAATGCCTACTTGGGGTGCACATCAAGCATTTTCTGTTTTCATTATATTGATTATGCACCCAATTCTCTTCAGGTTAGGATAGGGATTGTCTATAGGTGGGTCTTCAGGTGGCTGTAGAAACTGATCTGGGATCCACATATTCTGCTGCAGTATGGGCAAGAGTAAGCAGGGATGTGGTTAGTAGTGGGTCTTTTGGTTGTTCAGTCTCTCCTTTTGCAGCTACTACTTGTTCTCTGCAGCACAACAGATTTACTCAAGATGTATCAATTGTGCAATGACTTCCCAGTTTTTAGGTGTGACATTGAATTTCTTCAGGCCAATTTTGATGTTATCTTTGAAGTGTTTCCTTTGCCCACCAGGGGCTTGCTGATCTTCCTCAGTGATTTCAGCTGCCTTTTGTAGATGGTCCATGATTCAGCACCACACAGTAATGTAGTTAAGACAACTGTTCCATAAACCAAGTTTTGTTTGGACCTTCAGGTCAAGGTCTTCAAAAACTCTTTTCCTTAATCTTTCATGGGCTCCACTAACACTATTCAGATTGTGGTTGATTTCTGAGTCAATGTCTGCTTTTGAGGAGAGAACACTGACAAGGTAAGGAAAGTGGTCAACATTTTCAAGGGCAAAAACTTTTATGGAGGACTGGACGAATGGCTGGTTGGGAAGTGGCTAATATATGACCTATGTCTTTTTTATATTCAAGTCAGGACGCAGGCACCCAGGCCCCACATGCCTTGCAAAGACATTCAAGATGCACTGGAGATCTTCTCAGAGCATGCTGAGTCATCCTGATACTGATGTTCCATGATAGTGGTGGTGTCATCACCGATAGTCAGAATGAATAGCAATCTGGTCTAATTAGCCATGGGTGTTCTGTACTCTACAGCCCCAAAGTGAATTATAGCATAAACAGTGAAGAAGCAAAAACTAAATGATTATCCGAACATTTCTCACAACTTCTGCAGCCTTTTTAAAGACAAACGTCTGGAAATTTTTCAGCTGATTAGACAGCCTATAATAGGCAAGTCATGCCTGGTGAATCAGATTTACTAAGGCCATGCATCAGGAACTCACAAGAAAACCCTGCTTAAGTGACTGAAGGAAGGAACCACCTGACAAACTACCTCAACTGCACATCGTTAGCCATCACCTGCCATATATGCAGTTTTCAAATTGGTCTCATTAGCCGTTAAAATTTGACAAACCAGGAGTGGACTAAAGTCACCCTCAATCCTGGGGGTCGGTTTAAGGAGGCCAATATTTACTTATAAACATTTTTAAAAAGCATTTGACGTCCCTCACAAGATACTGCTACCTTACGTTGAAACTCATTGAATTGATGGCTAACTAATAATCTGGTTATGCATTTGGCTGAGGCACACCTTTGCTCCAGCTGCAACAGGCGGGATTTCCTGGTAGCCAACTATTTTAATTCCACTCCCTATTCCTATTCCATGAGCAACACTTCATATTCTATCTGTGGAACCTCCAACCTAACAGTATGAACATAGATTTCTTTAACTTTCGGTAATTGCTCCCCCTTCTCTCTTTCTCCATTCTTCATTTTGGCTCCCCTCTTACCCCTCCTCTTCTCCCCTGCCTTATCATCTCATTCTGGTGCCCCTCTTCCTTTCCTTTCCCAGATGATCCATTCTATCCTCCTGTCAAAGAGTTGTCCTTCTTCAGCTCTTTACCTTTTCCTCCTAGCTTTTCACTTCATTTTCCACTCTCCCACCTAAACTTCTTCCCCCTCACTTGGTTTCACTTATCACCTGTCAGCATGTACTCCTTCTACTCCACCTGTCTTCTTATTCTGGCTTCTTCCCTCTACATATCCAGTCCCTATGTGGCGTGTCAACCAGAAACATCGTCTGTTTATTCTGCTTTATAAATGCTGCCTGACGTGATGAATGTGTTCCTCTGAATTTACAGAATCTGCAGAATCTGTTGTGCTTATGACTTGGTGGAACAAAGGTGCCCAAAAAGTTATATGTACATTCATCATTCAAGGACAGTACTGAAAATATTAACCATAGCTGACCTTTAAATCTACAAAATTGGAATTTGTGAGAAGGCGGCGATGTTACAGAGATACATAGCCTTAGTTAGACACACTTACCTTAAGGTCTGAGTAACACATCTTTGTGTAGGCAAATTAGCCTTGGGAGATGTGCCAGAAGAATACTTGGACTTGTAAGAGTTTAAATGATGAGAAGAGGTTACAGCAACCAGGGCAATGTCATGGTATCAGATGACAGGCTTAATTTCAGTTATCAAGGTATTAAGGGAAACAAAATAGAAATCTAGAGAAAGCTATGTACACTAACTCACATGTCTACTACTAGGGACAAAGGATAGCAGTTAAAGCAAGGTCTAAATTTAGGATGAAATTATGAAATAATATGTGGAAACTTGAAGTATCTTCTATTAATGGGTTGGAGCTAAGTTGATAACATAAAATCTAATGTTGAAAAGATCTTTGATAACCAAAGATACTAGAGATACAAGGACATATTAAGATGGGCTTTAAAATAGCTAAGGTTTCAATGAAGGGTAGGGCAGATTCAAGGAATTAAAACAGCTTAGTCTTTTTTCTACTTCATAAGACTAGCAACTTCCAAAGAAAAACTTTCAGATTCTAATCATACTACTGGGGTGAGAAAGTGTACTGAACAGAGTGGAATAAAAGACAGACAAACCACTGAGCTGCTTGCGTGAGATGCTGTAGAAACCTGAGTTTGTATACATCTTATCACCAGTTAATAAGCTGTGACAATACAGATTACCTCATCAAGATGCAAGAATGATTCCTGTCAGTCACCTGTTTGATGTGTTTTGGAGAAATGCTCCCCGCGCTGTTTAAGCTATTAATACTGCCATGTGAGGGAGTGGATCTCAGGCTATCTTTAGGGGGAGGACTGGCAGGTAAAACTGGCACAGAACCAGCAAGTGATGGCCCTTGCTTTTTCCTCTTAGATGGCGGTAGAAGTGCAGACGGCAGTGTAGGGGGAACTGGCTCCTTCTCCAAAGCTCTGTAAACAAGATGCATCGCCTGCAAATATAATAAAAGGACAGATAATCTATCTACAGTTCAGCAAAAACAACAGTTCTATATTTGCAATCTGAACTTTGGTAAAAAAATAACAGAAGCTTAAAAGGCATTGAATGTTAATTAAACAAATTTCAGGTGGTAACTTCTTGGACTGCATATCCACTGTAAACATAAGAATGACGAAGTCTGTGAGGTTCTCCCTCATTCTTATCCAAAAGATTTTGTGGGGGGAAAACAGTATAATCAGAGTTATGATTCAATTTCAGTAAAACTCAGATACTGCACTATCTGACTATTCAGAAATCTGGATGTAATTGGCTCAGTGGGTGCCAGTTCCCTCCCTCCCTTACTGGGTTTACTGAAAAATTCATTCCGGTGCATAACGTCTTTTTAAAAAGTAAATAAAGGATGCAAAGTATGTTATCCAATAGTCCAGAACCATCAAAGTCCAATATATTAAACAGCACCTCAGAAAAACATTCAACAGAAAAACTCAGAGGCCTGCCAGTTCATATCTAAGCACCTCAACAGATAAACAAGTCTTAATTACTAAAAAAAAAAGACCCTCTGTCACTCTAAATTAGTAAGCATGAAACTCCCTCTTTCAGCTTTCAATTACTGGAGATTTATATAATTTAAATCTATTTCAATTTGTTCCTTTTCCCATTATTAATTTGCTTCATTAACTTCAATTAACTAGAAGGGCCGAGATGGCCTGTTTCTATGCTGTAATTGTTATATGGTTAACAAAGAATTCAATATTCTACTAGTCTCCTCATGCAACTTTCAAGGAAGGAGGAACATGCCAAAAGATTCCTTGATCCTGCTCTGCTGTTTACTGTCTGTTCCCTATTATCCACACAGACCAATCATATCAGTAGTGTATGTACTCAGCATCTGCAGCTTTTTGGGTTGCAGGCTTTGAAAGGTTCAATTATGGTCAAAGAATATAATTCATTTTCAACCCTGTCTTCAAAAAGTAACCCCTTATGAGAGGAATCACACAATTGCTTTCTTTACAATTTCCAACTTTCAGTAAAGACATTGTGTCTTTTGGGATGCACACATATATAGGAACTTTCAGTCCAAAAACCCTTAACAATCTATAGACAACAAAAACAAGTTTAAAAGTAAAAAGATTGAAATGAGTTCCGTAAGTGAATACATTTTTGTTCAGGTTATTTTCTTTATAGTGCTTTCAGATTAATATTTTAAAGACCCTATTTGAAATCAGCCAGCAAAATGGCCGACATCACAAACATTAAAGTACTTACCACAGCAAACTCATCTTTGTCCAGGTGGCCATCCTTATCAACATCGCTAAGGTCCCAAACCTAATTCAGATTAAAATAAGAAAGAAAATTCATGGCAAGGAGTTCAACCAAGTTTTACAACAGCCATAATACAGCAAAAGGATAGGGAGAAATAAATCCTAAAAATTTAACAAAACCGAAAGCTGCTCAAATCCAAATAGAAAGTGCTGGAAACACTCAGTAGGTCAAACAGTAACTATGGAAAGAAACAATTTACATTTTAAGTCTGAGACCATTTGCTATTTTGCAAAAGGCTCAGTGGGATTAATCAAATGAATAAGATAAAGCTGGAGCAGAAATTATGGCCACTGATCTTATACCTCACTTCCTTGGCATAGGAAAGAGAAGGAAAGTGCATCCAAACTCCCTCTTCAGGAAGTCACTGCTTTGCTACTGGACTCAACAGTGAATGCAATGGTGAAACAGACAGCCAACTGCATCAGAGGCAAAATTTTATGAATACAGGCAACTGATAACCTGTAATTTCCTTCAAATGCTCGCTATTATCCAGCAAAATCTGACCCTACAGCCTCAAGAATTTGTAAGGGTAAGATTGATTATAGCAATGTAAAAAAGATAGATTGTAAGATTAGATTATTCCCAAATGACATCATTGGAGATCTATGTATGGATATCTATCACCTATGGAGAGTTGAACACCAAACATGAAGGTGGCTTTTCACCAGAGGTCGTTATCTAAGACACTATCTTTGGTTTTCTCTTCACAGATGCTGCATCATATGCTATTTCCCACATTTTTCATATAAATTAAACATCAAAGGTCTGTTTTGGGTCCTCTTCTCAAAAAGCAAGCAGCCCAGCTGCTGTGCACTTCACAAGATGTTCTGGTTTTAAAAATCAGTCCTTGCACAATGTATTCAGAAGTATATATTTTAACAACATCAAAACTACAGTCACAGTGAAAAAGTTGGTTAGAAATATACAGTATCATGCTCACCCTTCCCAAGACATCAAGAGGTAAGTTTGAGTTTATCAACACAGGTTTGACCTTGTCACCCGATAGGAGGCCATTGATTGGGGACAAGCTTTCAAAAATTCCATCAAATTTGGCTTTTTCTTCAGGCTATTGAAGAGGAGATAAAGATAGTTAGCACTTCATATTAAGGTAATATTTAAAATATTCATTCCAATACTAGTCTTGAAAGTTAATTCCATAATTAATATCCACCATGGATATTTTGTCTCTTGCTCTATGATACTGAAGTCAACCTTCCCCCAATGCAGGAATTAAATTTCTGCTCCATTTTTATTTTATCTCTCACACTTCAATAAAAGGGATGAGACATTAATCTACCATGGCTATGCTAGAGTTAATATGTTTTGTTAGGCACTTTCTAAACTCTTAAACATTTTGATGTTACAACTGCACCCTGGACAATTCAGTTAGTTTTCAACTATGACATTTCATTGACATTCAATGTTATATAGCTTCCTCTCAAATTTCCACATTGTTGACAGCTTGTCTTCACCTTTTTCTAAAGCCAATTTTATTCTCCATAATTGATCACCAAATCTCTTTATTTTTTTCTCTTGGTGTGGTTTCATTTTAACTTCATCAACTTCTACAACTTACAGAGCTCCCTTATGGCCATTCACTCAAAAATAAGTATACCATTTTGGATACTGTTGTGGGGGATGACCTCCCAGGGGAATGCCATGGAGATCAGATTATTGGCACTGAGCATTGGTCCATGGTGCAGAAAGGAGAGAGGGAGAAGGGAGCGGTAGTAATAGGGAACAGTAAACACAAAGTATACTGCCGATGCTGTGGTCAAATCAACACATACAAACAAGCTGGATGAACTCAGCAGGTTGGGCAGCATCTGTTGCAATGAGCAGTCAACGTTTCAGGCCGAGACCCTTTGTCCTGACGAAGGGTCTCGGCCCAAAACATTCACTGCTCATTTCAACGGATGCTGCCCAACCTGCTGAGTTCATCCAGCTTGTTTGTATGTATTGGTAGTGATAGGGGACTCAACAGTAAGAGTTACAGACAGGAGATTCTGTGGGCATGAGTGAGACACCTGGATGGTATGTTGTCTCACAGGTGCCAGGGTCAGGGACACCTCGGATCGTGTCCACAGCATTTGGGGGGGGGGGGGGGGCCGCAGTCAGATATCTTAGTACATATTGGTACCAATGACATAGGAAGGAAAAGCAAAGAAGTCCTGAAGAGAGAATTTTGAGAGCTAGGCAGAAAGCTGAGAAATGGGGCTTCCGGGGTAATATTTTCTGGATTGCTACCTGTACCATATGCCAGTGAGGGTAGAAACAGGATAATTTGGCAGATAAATGTGTGGCCAAGAGCTGATGCAGGGAGCAGGGCTTCAGGCTCTTGGATCATTGGGATCTCTTCTAGGGGAGGTATGATCAGTACAAAGGGGGTGGGTTGCACCTGAACGTGAGGGGCACCAATAATGTCACAGGAAGTATTTATTAGAACTGTTGGGGAAGGCTTAAACTAATTTGGCAGGAGGATGGGAAGCAGAGTGAAGGGATTCAGGATAGGACGGATGGTTAAAAAAAAGCAAAGATAGAGTGCAGTCAGACTATCAGGAAGGGCAGGCAGATGTTAGGATAAAGTTGCTGCCAGCAGTGAGTATCAGTGCATTAGGGATGCAGAATCAAAAAGGGTAGCAAATACAGTATTCAAGTTCTTACACCTCAATGCACAGACTTTAAAAGTAAGGTGGATGATCTTGTTGTACTTTTACAGATTGTCAGGTTTGATGTTGTGGCTATCACTGAACCGTGGCTGAAGGATGGTTGTAGTTGGGAGCTGAATATCCAACGCTATATATTGTATCAGAGGGATAGGAAGGTAGGCAGAGGGAATTACGTGGCTCTGCTGGTAAAGAATGGCATCAAAACTGTAGAAAGATGCGACATATGACTGGAAGATGTTGAATCCTTGTGGGTTGAGTTAAGAAACTGCAAGAGTAAAAGGACCCTGGTGGCAGTTTAGCTAGGACATGGACTGCAGATTACAATGGGAAATGGAAAGGGTGCATCAAAAGGGCAATGTTATGATAGTCATGGGAGACTAACATACAAGTAGATTGGAAAAATCATGTTGGTAATGGATCTTAAGAGAGTGAATTTGTTAAATGCCTATGACATGACTTTTTAGAGCAGTCTGTCATTAAACTCACTGGGGGATTGGCTATACTGGATTGACTGTTATGTAATAAACTGGAAGTGATTAGGGAGCTTAAAGTAAAAAAAAATCCTTAGCAGGCAGTGATCACAATATGATTGAGTTCAACTTGAAATTTGATAGAGAGAAAGTAAAGTCTGACATAACAGTATTTCATGGAGTAAAGGAAATTATAGTGGTATGAGAAAGGAGCTGGCCAAAGTAAATTGGACGGAGATTCTGGCAGGGTTGACAGCAGACAGCAATGTCTCGCATTTCTGGGAAAAATGAGGAAGGTGCAGGATAGATGTATTCCAAAAACAAAGCAATACTCAAATAGCAAAATAGTACAACTGTGGCTGACAAGGGAAGTCAAAGCTAATGTAAAAGCAGAAGAGGGCATTATATACAAAAGAAGGTACATAACAAAACGTTAGCAGGAAGATAGAGGATTGGGAAGCTTTTAAAAACCTACAGAAAGCAGCTGAAACAATCATTAGGAGAGAAAAGATGAAGTATCAAAGCAAACTAGCAAACAATATCAAGGAGGACAAAAGGCTTTTTCATGTACTTACATACTTATAAAAAAAATAAGAGATGTGAGTTGATATACAACTGCTAGAAAATGAGGATGGAGAAATCATATTGGCGGACAAGGAGATGGCAAATGAACTAAATGAGTATTTTTGCATTCATCTTCACCATGGAAGACACTAGCAGTGTATCAGGTGTTGAAGGGTGTGAGGGAAGAGAAGTGAGTACAGTTACTATTACAACAGAAAAGGTGCTCAAAAAGCTGAAAAACCTAAAGGTATATATGTCACCCAGACCAGATGAACTGCACCTTAGGGTTCTGAAAGAGATAGCGGTAAAGATTGAGGAGGCATTGGTAATGATCTTTCAGGAATCATTGGACTCTGGCATGGTTCTGCAGGACTGGAAATATGCGATTGTCACTCCACTCTTTAAGAAAGGAGAAAGGCAGCAGAAAGAAAATTATAGACCAGTTAGCCTGACCTCAGTGGTTGGGAAGATGTTGGGAGTCAATTGTTAAGGATGAGGTTATGGAATACTTAGTGACACAGGACAAGATAGGACAAAGTCATCACGATTTCCTTAAGGGAAAATCTTGCCTAACAAACCTGTTGGAATTCTTTAAGGAGACTCAAGTAGGATCAATAAAGGAAATGCAGTGGATGTTGTATATTTGGATTTTCACAAGGCCTTTGATAAGGTGCCACACATGAGGCTGCCTACCAAGTTAAGAGCCCATGGTATTACAGGAAGGTTTCCAGCATGTTTAGAGTATTGGCTGATCATAGGAGGCAGCGAGTGGAAATAAAAGGATTCTTTTCCGCTTGGCTGCCAGTGACTAGTAGTGTTGGAACCACTTCCTTTTGTGCTGTATATCAATGATTTAGATGATGGAATAGATGGCTTTGTTGCCAAGGTTGCAGATGATACAAAGATTGGCAGACGGGCAAGTAGTGTTGAGGAAACAAGAATACCACAGAAGGACTTAGACAGATTAGGAGAATGAACAAAAAAGTGGAAAATGAAATACAATGTTGGAAAATGCACAATCATGTACTTTGGTAGAGGAGATAAATGTGCAAACTATTTTCTAAATGGGGCGAAAATTGCAAAAATCTGAGATGCAAAGGTTAATTTACAGGTTGAGTCAGTGGTGAAGAAGGCAAATGCAATGTTAACATTCATTTCAAGTCACTTTTTATTGTTACTTTGACCATAACTGCTGGTACAGTACACAGTAAAAACGAGATGACCTTTTTCAGGACCATGGTGCTACATGAAACAATACAAAAACTACACTGACAACACACACAAAATGCTGGTGGAACACAGCAGGCAAGGCAGCATCTATAAGGAGAAGCACTGTCGACGTTTCGGGCCGAGACCCTTCGTCAGGACTAACTGAAAGGAAAGATAGTTAGAGATTTGAAAGCAGTGGGGGGAGGGGGAAATGAGAAATGATAGGAGAAGACCAGAGGGGGTGGGATGAAGCTAAGAGCTGGAAAGGTGATTGGCGAAAGTGATACAGAGCTGGAGAAGGGAAAGGATCATGGGACGGGAAGCCTCGGGAGAAAGAAAGGGGGAGGGGAGAAGCACCAGAGGGAGATGGAGAACAGGCAAACAACTAAATATGTCAGGGATTGGGTAAGAAGGGGAGAAGGGGCATTAACAGAAGTTAGAGAAGTCAATGTTCATGCCATCAGGTTGGAGGCTACCCAGCCGGTATATAAGGTGTTGTTCCTCCAACCTGAGTTTGGATTCATTTTGACAGTAGAGGAGGCACTGGATAGACATATCAGAATGGGAATGGGATGTGGAATTAAAATGTGTGGCCACTGGGACATCCTGCTTTCTCTGGCCTCCCCTACTGTCAAAATGCTCGGTCCACCAGAGAAAGCAGGATCTCCCAGTGGCCACACATTTTAATTCCACATCCCATTTCCATTCTGATATGTCTATCCATGGTTTCCGTGCAGAGCATGGAACTGTCGACATGATATTTGCTGCACGCCAACTCCAGGAAAAATGTCAAGAGCAGCACAGCGACCTCATTATGACCTTCGTCGATCTGACCAAGGCATTTGACACGGTCAGCAGAGATGGCTTATGGAAGATAATGGAGAAGTTTGGCTGCCCTAACAGGTTCATCACAATTGTTCGGCAGTTCCACGATGGCAAGATAGTGAAAGTTTTGGATGATGGTGACAAGTCAGAAGCCTTCCCAGTGACGAACGGTGTGAAGCAAGGATGCGTTCTCGCCCCTACACTCTTTAGCATGGTCTTCTCTGCTATGCTGACTGATGCCTTCTGTGATTGTCAGGATGGTATACACGTCAGATACAGGACTGGCGGTGGGCTATTCAACCTCCAGCGTCTACAGGCTGTTACAAAGGTAAAGGAGACCGTCGTCAGAGACCTCTTATTCACTGATGATTGTGCCCTCAACGCCAGCACAGAGCAGAAGATGCAGAGAGAAATGGCCTGCCTCTCACGAGCCTGTGACAACTTCGGACTTACAATCAGCACCAAAAAGACCGAAGTTATGTACCAGCCCGCACCCGGAAAGCCCTACCAGGAACCACACATCACAGTAAAGGGGCAGAAGCTACTGGCAGTCGACAGCTTTACTTATCTGGGCAGTACTCTATCACGAGCGGTGAACATTGATGCAGAGATCAGCAACAGAATTGCCAAAGCCAGTGCCGCCTTTGGGAGACTCCGTGAGAATGTATGGGAGCAGAGAGGACTCAGCCTTACCACCAAGCTGAAGGTCTACCGAGCAGTGGTTCTCACCACCCTCCTCTATGCCAGTGAGACCTGGACTGTCTACAGCAGACACGCTAAACAGCTCAACCACTTCCACTTGAGCTGCCTCCGCAGACTTCTCCATGTACGATAGCAAGACAAAGTCCCAGACACGAAGGTCCTGGAGCGGGCTAGCACCCACAGCGTCTACACCCTCCTACAGAAAGCCCAAGCCAGATGGGCTGGCCATGTCGTCAGGATGTCTGACAGTCGATTACCAAAACAGCTGCTGTATGGAGAGCTGAGCCAGGGCAAGCACTCAGTTGGAGGGCAGAAGAAACGTTTCAAAGACTGCCTCAAAGTATCCCTCAAAGACCTCAACATCAATCCCAGTAGCTGGGAATCGCTTGCTCTGGACTGCCCAACCTGGTGGAGCAGGACCACTAAAGGAGCGTATGCAGCAGAAATCAGATGCACTGCAGAGGCTCAGAGGAAACGCGCCACACACAAGGCTCAAACTACCTCCACTTCCACTGCAGCACCTACCCTCATGTGTCCCACACGTGGGCGAGCTTTCAGGGCCCAGATTGGCCTCACCAGTCACCTCCAGACCCACAGTCACAAACCCTCCACCTGACAGAAGTCGTGGTCGTCTTCGACTCCGAAGGACAAATAACAAGTAATGTTACCTCTTCTTAGTGCAGTGGTTAAAACAAATTAATATCCCTATATTCTTTAGAGGCAATGCAAAACTTGGCTTCTTTCAATGCTTCACTTACTCATTAGTGTGCTCAGAGTATTTTCAAAAAGATGGTCAAATGTCAAGTAGAACTTCAAAAATCTCCTCTAGTGTTTAATTCCTCATTCCATATCAATAGCTGCTCCCAGTCTACTTTTGCCACGTGTTCTATGATATTGAAGCCAACCTTCCCTCAAAGCAGGACTTCAGCATCTGCTCCATCTGTATTTTACTTCATATCATCTCTCATATTTCAATAAAAGGAATGAGACATTTCTTAGCTGATCATATTCTTCAGTAATCAAACTTTTCTTCTTTTCTGTCCTGTTCTCACCAATAATCATCTCTCATTTATGTAACTATAATAATTAGGTGTTTACCCATTTTCCTCAAAGATAGGACAATAAAAAGAGCTCTACCCACAATCGTCAGTACTGTTCCAGGGTTGAGCAAAGAGCCAATGAAATAGTATCTGCTGTTGACCTGTTGTTATGGTCGGCAAAATGAAGCAGATCCACATCACTTCTCAAGCAGAAGTTAATAGGTTTTACCACCAAGCTCTCAAAGCACTACATCACATAGGATGTATATAAGTCAAGGGTTCCCAACCTTTTTTTATGCCATGGAGCCCAACCATTAACTGAGGTGCCCTAGGACCCCAGGTTGGGAAACCTTGAGTAAGTGATACTAAGTGATAAGTCTTTGAGGCAGGTTACCACATTCTTCTTAGGTACCAGTATAATCGAATCCTGCCCGAAAAAGGTAGGTACCTCAGACTGCCTACACAAGAGATTAAAGATATCAGCAAATACCCCAGACGGTTGATCAGCACAGGACTTTAGCATTTGGCCAGATACTTCATCTGAGCCAGCAGCTTTCCAGGGGTTCATCCTCCTGAAGGATGCTTTCATGTCAGCCTCAGAGTTTGTGATTTTATAAATTTTTAAATTTACTCTATATACTCTTCACCCAAATGACAATTATCCTTTCTCTGTCTCATTGCTGCTCACTTTAGCACCCTATGTATTGTCTTTAAATGTTAAACCAAAGTGTTGAAACAATTATGTCTCCATCCAACTTATGATCTATTTGCCAAGAAGAGATCCAATATCAATTGTGTTTGGACTTTGAATGTCAGAAGTAAGTTCTTTACAGAGAGTGGTGGGTGCATGGCAATGCCCTGCCAGGGGTGGTGGTTGAGGAAGCTGCAATAGAGGCATTTATGCATCTTTTAGATAGGCACATGGATAGAAAAATGGAGGGTTATGTAGGTTTCTGGATCCATACACTATGTTAACTCTAAATACCTCATTGCTTTCTTCACTTCCTTTTTACTTACCCTCCTTGTGTACACAGAAGCCTTTAAACTAGAACATTTATCTCAGGTAACAAGGCCTTAAATTTTAAACAATCTGAGTAAAAGTAAAAAAATTAGTTTTTTTTATTTGATTAATGAGCAATTGGAGTAACTATTTTATAATTAGTTACACACAGATGGGATATTCCTATTAGGGGAGGTATTTTCTTTATATGTATCTATAAACCTTAATCAGATTAGCTTTAAGTTTTTTTTGGTATGAATTTTGAA
Source organism: Hemitrygon akajei (assembly GCF_048418815.1). Lineage (NCBI taxonomy): Eukaryota > Metazoa > Chordata > Chondrichthyes > Myliobatiformes > Dasyatidae > Hemitrygon > Hemitrygon akajei. Next base: position 50,026,737 of record NC_133139.1, read on the forward strand.
AATCTGTCTTCATAAGATGTTATTCCACCCCATCAAAAAAAGAGAGAAAGATAATGAAAATCACAGATACACACCTAACTGAAGAAAAAGCATTTCAGGATGTATATCATATACATTTCTCTGACAATAAATTTGAGCTTTGAACCCTAACTGACCCATGCCATCCATGAACTGGTTCCACAAGCATAGCACTCTTTGAATTTGCATCAGACACCTAGAATTGTGATTGCGTATTCCCAAAACAGAACAAAGTTTTCTTTTCATTCCAACCTTATGATAGAACTCTCTCTGCACTATTATATTGCTCTATTTCTCCTCACTGAGACCTTTAACAGATGTCAAGCTGGAACTGCTGCATACCATGAGTCATTTCTTATTAGCAATACAGTTGAGAAGAGTTATTTTTAATAGGTCCATTACCAAAAGCTACTATCAACTCATCCAATTTGGACTGGTTTTCTGCTCTATAAAATCTAATCCATTCAAATCAACCAAAATTGCATGGTCAGTTACCCAACTCACCCTTACAGCCCAGTGCACATCTGAAGAGGGAGAGGGTGTTATTAATAAGGGACTGCTGCTGTCATGCTGCCAAAATAAAACAAAAGGTAAGTCATTAGTAAACAAAGAACAGGAAGTTCCAAGAGTGAAACCTTTCATTAAGTCACACATTCAAGCACTAGCATGTCCAAAGAACCAGCCATGAAATGAAAACTGAAAGTTGCTGCAGAGGTTACTTTTAGTTATGCAACAAACTCATATATGACAGTAAGCATCCAAACTTATTAATAAATCATGACCGACCAACAACTAATTAAAATAGCCCAGTGAAGTCCAGCAACAAATCACAATTGAATGATCATATTTAGAACAGTGATACTCCTGTTCCACAGGATATTACACATAAATCTATTTGAAGTTTTGGTACAGCTTAAGCAATTAATTACTGAGCACCACATTAGGATTTTAATAGAGGAAGTATTAATTTACATGAAGGTAATAAGAATGATAGGCTTGGTTATTTATGTATCTATTGGTTTGTTCTGAGATACACTGCGGAATAGGCCTTTCCAGCCCTTTGAACCATGACTCCTAGCAATTCTGATTTAAACCTAGCCTAAATATGGACCAATTTACGATGACTAATTAACCTACCAGTGTTTGGACTGTGGGAGGAAACCCATGCAGTCACAGGGAGAATGTACAAACTCCTTACAGGCAGCGGAAGGAATTGAACCCCAGTCGCCTGTACTGTACAGCGCTGTGCTAAACACTACGCTACACTTTATTCTTTATCAGGAAAGAAATAATACTGAAGAGCAATGCTAAAACTTGAGTAGGTATAACCTACTGGAGCCTTCAAGCCTGCCCCACCTTTCAATAAAATCACAAGACCATAAGGCATAGAAGCAGAATTAGACCATACCGTCCATCAAGTCTGCTCCGCCAATCCATCATGGCTGATTTACTATACCTCTCAACCCCATTCTCCAGCCTTTTTCCTGTAACTTTTCAATCTCCACTTTAAATACACCCAATAACTTGGCCCCAACTGCCATATGTAGCAATGAATTCCACAGATTCACAAACCTCAGGCTAAAGAAATTCCTTATCTCTGCCTAAAGAGCCTCCCTTGTATTCTGAGGCTGTGGCTTTGGGTCCCAGATTCCCTCACTATAGGAAACATCCTCACCACGTCCACTCTAAGTCCTTCAATGTTTGATGGGTTACAATGAGATGCCCCATCATTCTTCTCAAATCCAGCTAGTACATTTGTGGAACCTTGAAACACCACTCATACTTTAGTTAACCCTTTCATTCCTGGGATTATTCTTGTAAGCCTCTTCTGGACCCTCTCCAACAGGCTCCAAACTGCTCACCTTATAAAGCCTCACATTACATCTTTGCTTTTACATTCTAATTCTCTTGAAATGAATGTTAATAGTGCATTGGTGCAGGTGGTAAGAGTGGGCTCCCTCACCTCCACTCCTCTGACCCTCAAGACAGATGTCTCTCAGGGCTATGCCCTAAGCCACTCATTTACTCTCTGTATACCCATGACTATGACGCCACCCACAGCTCCAATTTGCTAATTAAATTTGCTGACAATACTACATTGATTGGCCTTATCTCAAATAATAATGAGGTAGCCTACAGAGAAGAAGTCATCACCCTGACACAGTGGTGTCAAGCAAAAAAAAAAATCTTCCTCAATGTCACAAAAACAAAGGAGCTGGTTATGGAATGGAGACATCAATGGATCAGGTACTGAGAGGGTGAACAGTTTAAGTTCCCCAGCATACGCATCACCACAGATCTCGCGTGGTCTATACATACCAGCTGTGTGGTGAAAAAGCACAACAGCGCCTCTTCCACCTCAGACAGTTGAAGTTTAGTATGGGTCCCTAAATCTTAAGGACTTTCTATAGGGGAACAATTGAGAGCATCCTGACTGGCTGCATTACTGCCTGGTATGGGAACTGTACTTCCCTCAATCACAGGTATCAGCAGAGAGTGGTGCGGACAACTCAGTGCATCTGTAGATGTAAACTTCCCACTACTCAGGACACTTACGGAGACAGGTGATTAAAATTTATTTACTAGATTTACTAAATCTACACATTTATTTCTACTACCAAAGTGCATGACCATGCATTTTCCAACATTGTATTTCACTTGCCACTCTCTTGCCCATTCTCCTAATCTATCTAAGTCCTTCTGCAGCCTTCCCATTTCCTCAACACTACCTGCCCCCCCACCAGTTTTCGTATCATCCAAAACTTGGCAACAAAGCTATCTATTCCATCATCTAAAACATTTATAAACAGCATAAAAAGAAGCAGTCCCAACACTGACCCCTGCAGAACACTACTAGTCACTGGCAGACAACCAGAAAGGGATCCTTTTATTCCCACTTGCTGGCTCCTACCAATCAGCCAGTGCTATAACTATGTTAGTAACTTTCCTGTAATACCATAGGCTCTTAACTTGGTAAGCAGCATCATGTGTGGCACCTTGTCAAAGGCCTCTGAAAATCCAAATATACAACATCCACTTCATCCCCTTCATCTATCCTATTTGTAATCTCCTCAAAGAATTCCAACAGGTTCGTCAGCAAGATTTTCCCTTAAGGAAACCATGCTGACTTTGTCCTATCTTGTCCTGTGTCAACAAGTACTCCATAACCTTATCCGCAAGCATGCAGGATATTCAACTCAACTTGATAACTCTGTTCATACAGTATGTGAACTTCTCCCATATGGAAGTGGATAAATGGCACAGGAATAGTCTATTAACTACCACTACAGTTAATGACCTGGTCTTGGATATACAAAGCAATTTTAAAGCAAAGGTAGAGCAGCAAGAATGGAACCCAGGACAGTGGTGTGCTCCTTTTACATGATATGTGAAGAGCAAATATAGGACATAGAAACATAGAAAATAGATGCAGGAGTAGGCCATTTGGCCCTTCGAGCCTGCACTGCCATTCAGTATGATCATGGCTGATCATCCAACTCAGAACCCTGTACCTGCTTTCTCTCCATACCCCCGATCCCTTTAGCCACAAAGGCCATATCTAATTCCCTCTTAAGTATAGCCAATGAACTGGCCTCAACTGTTTCCTGTGGCAGAGAATTCCACAGATTCACCACTCTCTGTGTGAAGAAGTTTTTCCTCATCTCAGTCCTAAAAGGCTTCCCCTTTATCCTTAAACTGTGACCCCTCGTTCTGGACTTCCCCAACATCAGGAACAATCTTCCTGTATCTAGCCTGTCCAATCCCTTTAGAATTTTATACGTTTCAATAAGATCCCCCTCAATCTTCTAAATTCCAGCGAGTATAAGCCTAGTCAATCCAGTCTTTCTTCATATGAAAGTCCTACCATCCCAGGAATCAATCTGGTGAACCTTCTTTGTACTCCCTCTATGGCAAGAATGTCTTTCCTCAGATTAGGGGACCAAAACTGCACACAATACTCCAGGTGTGGTCTCACCAAGGCCTTGTACAACTGCAGTAGAACCTCCCTGCTCCTGTACTTGAATCCTCTTGCCATGAATGCCAACATACCATTCACCTTTTTCACCGCCTGCTGACACTCAAAAGGAAGCTAAAAAGCAGGTCCTCAAAAGGTAGTAATTTTGGGGTTGATACCTATACCAATGAGGGTAAGAATAAAATGGTAAGGCAGATATGGCAGACGAATGTGTTGCTGAAGAACTGGTGCAGAGGACAGGGTCATGGATTATTGGTACCTCTTCTGGGGAAGGTATGACCTATACAAAATGGACAGATTACTCTGAACCAATGTCCTTACAGTAAGGTGTATTAGTGCTGTTAGAGTGGGTTTAAGCTAGGTTGGCAGAGGGATAGGAGCTACAGTCACAGGTCGGATGATGGAACAGTTTGTGTAAAGGTAGATGCAATGTGTAGAGAAACTTCAGGAAGGATAGGCACTGGGTAGGGCAGAATGTAGCTAGTTGGATGAGATGAAATGTGCTTACTTTAATGCAAGAAATATCAGGAACAAGAGTGATGAAATTAAAGAGAATGGATCAGCACTTGAAGCTACAATGTTGTGGCCAATACAAAGCTGTTGTGGCTGTCACAAGAGCAGGAATGGCTGCTGGTTTAGATGCTTCAAATAGACAGGGAGGGAGGCAGAAGATGTAGGAGAGTGGCATTGTTAATCAGCAATAATATCAAAGGCATCATGTCATGGTGGGTTCATCTTCTGAATCGTCATGGGTAGAAGTAAGAAACCAGAAGGAAAGAGTCACTCTATTGGGAGTATTCTACAGGCTTGCCAATAGCAACAGGGACAATGAGGAGCAGATCATGGAATAGTGCAAAAAATAATGTGTCTGGTATCACAATCATTTCAACTTTCCTAATATTGACTGGCACTACGTTGCTGCAAAAGGTTTAGATGGAGCAGAATTTGTTAGGTGTATCCAGGAAGGATTCCTGACACAATTATGTGGACAAGCTAAGGAGACACCATACTGGATCGAGAACAAGTGAATGAACCTGCTCAGGTGACAGATTTCTCAATGATAATGCATTTTGAAGACAATGACCATAACCCCCTGACCTATAGCACAACCTTGGACAAGGATAGGAGCAGATGGTATGGGTATTCAATTGGATGAGGGTTAATTATGTTACTATTAGGCAGGAACCTGGGGTGTAAACTGGGAACAGAAGTTTTCAGAAAATTGTACAATAGAAATGTTATGGCCATTTAGGGATCACTGACATAGGATTAGAACATAGAAGAGTACAGCACAGGAACAGGCCCTTCAACCTACAATGTTGTGCTGAATCAATTAAGTTAGTAATCAACTGGCCAACTAAACTAATTCCTTCTGAATACACAATGCCCATATCTTCTATTTTCTTCACATTCACGTGCCTACCTAAATGTTTCATAAAAGTCCCTAATGCACCTGCCTCTACCACCACCACAGGCAGCACATTCCAGAAATCCACCACTCTCTGTGCAAAAAAAACCCACCCCTCATATCTCATTATAGCACGGGCCCTCTAATCCAGACTGCACCCTGGTAAACCTCTTCTGCACCTTCAACATTCTTCCTATAATGACGCAACCAGACTGTATGCAAAACTCCAGGTACTGCCTAACTAGAATTTTATAAAGCTGCAAAATAACTTCTTGACTTTTGAATTTAAAGAGCAAACATGAGGAAATCTGCAGATGCTGGAAATTCAAACAACATACACAAAATGATGGTGGAACACAGCAGGCCAGGCAGCTTCTATAGAGGCTGCCTGGCCTGCTGTGTTCCACCAGCATTTTGTGTGTCTTGACTTTTGAACTCAGTGCCTCAACTAATAAAGCCAAGCATGCTATATACATTCTTAACCACCCTATCAATCTATTACCACTTTCAGGAAGCTATGAACTTGGACCCCAAGATCCCTTTTTCATCAACAACATTAAGGGTCTTGCCAGTTTTCTGCCCATATCAGCAAATGATCTATCTGCCAGTGTATTTGTCACCAGTCTTCTTGTTATCCTCAAATCTTAGTATCATCTGCAAACATAGTAACCAGTCCATCTACATTTTCATCCAGGTCATTTATACATATTACAAACAGCGGAGGTCACAGTAAAGATCCCTGCAAAACACCACTAATCACAGACCTCCAGCTAGAATAAGTCTCTGCCTTCTATGAGCAAGCCAGTTCTGAATCCAAGTGGCCAATTCACCATGGATCACATGCATCTTAATCCTCTGGATGAGCCTCCCATGACGGACCTTGTCAAATGCCTTTAAAATCCATGTAGATTACATCTACAACTCTACCTTCATCAATCACCCTTGTCACCTTGTCAAAAAATTCAATCAAATTATTAAGTCACAACCTAACCCGAACAAAGCCGTGCTGGCTCTCCCTAATTAGCCGTGTTTTCCAAATCCTATAAATCCTATCCCTAAGAATTCTTTCCAGTAACTGCCACTGACATGAGACAGACAGTTTCCAACATTATCCCTGGTATTCTTCTTGAATAATGGAACAACACTAGCTACTCACCAATCTTTTGGGACCTCATCTGTGACTAGAGAGGGCACAAAGCAATCTCTTCTTTTCCTTCTCTCAGTAACCTGGGGTATATCGATCAGGCCTGGGGACTCATCCACCTTAATGCTCTTTAAGAGACCCATCATAACCTCCTCCTTTACCTCAAAAAGTCCCAGCATACCAACACGCTCGGCACCAATCTCCCAATTCTCCGTGACCTTCTCCTTGGTAAATACTGATGTGTAAAGTACTCATGAAGGAACTTACCTATATCCTCTGCATCCAAGCAAATGTTCCCCCCCTTTATCCTTGAGTGGTCCTACCCTCTCCCTAGTTAAATCACAAACAAGAGAAAGTCTGCAGACGCTGGAAATCCGAGCAACACACACAAAATGCTGGAGGAATTGAGCAGCCAGGCAGCATCTATGGAAAAAAGTACAGTCGATGTTTTGGGCCAAAACCCTTCGGCAGGACTGGAGAAAAAAAACTGAGGAGAAGATTTGAAAGGTGGGGGAGGGGAGAGAGAAACATTAGGCCATAGGTGAAACCTGAAGGGGGAGGGATAAAGCAAAGAGCTAGGAAGTTGATTGGTAAAAGATACAGAAGGCCGTGGAAGAAAGGGTAGAGAAACACCAGAGGGAGGCGATGGGTGGGCAAGGAGAGAAGGTGAGAGAAAAGGGGATGGGAAATGGTGAACAAAGAGGGGCAGAAGCATTACTGGAAGTTTGAGAAGTTGATGTTCATGCCATCAGGTTGGAGGCGACCCGAACGGAATATAAGGTGTTGTTCCTCCAACCTAAGTGTGGCCTCATCACAACAGTGGAGGAGGCCATGGATGGACATATCGGAATGGGAATGGGAAGTGGAATTAAAATGGGTGACCACTGGGAGATCCCACTTGTTCTGGTGGACGGAGCATAGATGCTCGGCGAAGCAGTCTCCCAATCGATGTCGGGTCTCACCGATATACAGGAGGCCAAACCAGGAGCAACGAACACAGTATATGACCCCCAACAGGTTCACAGGTGAAGTGTTGCCTCACCTGAAACGACTGTTTAGGGCCCTGATTGGTAGTGAGGGTGGAGGTGTAGGGCTAGGTGTTGTTTCTCCAATCTAAGTGTGGCCTTGTGCCAGCTGTGGAGGAGGCCATGGATGGGCATATCGGAATGGAATGGGAAGTGGAATTAAAATAGGTGGCCACTGCGAGGTCTCGCTTATTCTAGTTCGCCGTACATCTAGGCTCCAACTGCCAGATTTTCATGGTTTTGGAGACGGGCTGATTCTACGCCGGTGCCTCTGACTAGCAAGAGAGGCACTCCAGGAGGACAAACAAGGAACATTGGGAGCAGCGGGATAGCTGCCGTGGACTGTGTATCCAGAGACCTGAGCCTTTCGGGTGCCGATTTTCTGGGCACAGAGCTCAGAAAAGCAACACAACAGGCTTTTAACATCATATAGGCCCCCTAGTAGCAGCAGAGATACCGAGGAGCAGATTGGGAGGCAGATTTTGGAAAGGTACAAAAATAACAGGGTTGTTATCATGGGTGACTTTAACTTCCCTAATATTGATTGGCACTTAGATTGGAGGGAATGGTACCGGAATATTGGAAGGAGGCGAATGTTGTCCCCTTGTTCAAAAAAGGTAGTAGGGATAGTCCAGGTAATTATAGACCAGTGAGCCTTATGTCTGTGGTGGGAAAGCTGTTGGAAAAGATTCTTAGAGATAGGATCTATGGGCATTTAGAGAATCATGGTCTGATCAGAGACAGTCAGCATGGCTTTGTGAAGGGCAGATCGTGCCTAACAAGCCTGATAGAGTTCTTTGAGGTGGTGACCAGGCATATAGATGAGGGTAGTGCAATGGATGTGATCTACATGGATTTTAGTAAGGCATTTGACAAGGTTCCACACGGTAGGCTTATTCAGAAAGTCAGAAGGCATGGGATCCAGGTGGATTCAGAATTGGCTTGCCTGCAGAAGGCAGAGGGTCGTGGTGGAGGGAGTACATTCAGATTGGAGGGTTGTGGCTAGTGGTGTCCCACAAGGATCTGTTCTGGGACCTCTACTTTTTGTGATTTTTATTAACGGCCTGGATGTGGGGGTAGAAGGGTGGGTTGGCAAGTTTGTAGACGACACAAAGATTGGTGGTGTTGTAGATAGTGTCGAGGATTGTCAAAGATTGCAGAGAGACATTGATAGGATGCATAAGTGGGCTGAGAAGTGGCAGACGGAGTTCAACCTGGAGAAGTGTGAGGTAGTACCCCTTGGAAGGACAAACTCCAAGGCAGAGTATGAAGTAAATGGCAGGATACTTGGGAGTGTGGAGGAGCAGAGGGATCCATGTCCACAGATCCCTGAAAATTGCCTCACAGGTAGATAGGGTAGTTAAGAAAGCTTATGGGGAGTTAGCTTTCATAAGTCGAGGGATAGAGCTTAAGAGACGCTATGTAATGATGCAGCTCTATAAAACTCTAGTTAGGCCACACTTGGAGTACTGTGTCCAGTTCTGGTCGCCTCACTATAGGAAGGATGTGGAAGCATTGGACAGGGTACAGAGGAGATTTACCAGAATGCTGCCTGGTTTAGAGAGTATGGATTATGATCAGAGATTAAGGGAGCTAGGGCTTTACTCTTTGGAGAGAAGGAGGATGAGAGGAGACATGATAAAGGTGTACAAGATATTAAGAGGAATAGACAGAGTGGACAGCCAGTGCCTCTTCCCCAGGGCACCACTGCTCAGTATAAGAGGACATGGCTTTAAGGTAAGGGGAGGGAAGTTCAAGGGGGATATTAGAGGAAGGTTTTTCACTCAGAGAGTGGTTGGTGTGTGGAATGCACTGCCTGAGTCAGTGGTGGAGGCAGATACACTAGTGAAGTTTAAGAGACTACTAGACAGGTATATGGAGGAATTTAAGGTGGAGGGTTATATGGGATGCAGGGAGGCAGGTTTTGAGGGTCGGCACAACATTGTGGGCCAAAGGGCCTGTAATGTGCTGTAATATTCTATAAATCTGCGAGTTGTTTGTTATATCTCCCCTCTCACTGTGAAATGGGAACACCTCTTTTTCCTTTTTAGGGAGCGAGAGAGCATGTGGTAGTCGAATTAAAGGGTGAATGAGTAGTCTTTGGGGTTCTGCAAGTCTGTGTCTTTATTGCCTCCGCTGCACGTTTGAGTGCTTGGTGGAGGGCACAGATGCTTTTTTACTGGTGGGAGGGGGGAGCTGGGGGGACTTTGGGGTTCTAGCATTTAACTGTCATTCATTCTTTGGGGCACTCCTCTGTTTTTGTGGATGTTTGCGAAAAGAATTTCAAGATGTATATTGTATACATTTCTCTAACATTAAATATACCTATTGAAACCTATTGAAGAAACCCTCCAGGATGCAACTAACAAATACTGCCCCATCTAAACCTTTATACCAAGTCCTAGTTTCTATTAGGGAAGCTGAGGTCCCTAATAATCTAATTGTTTTTCACAAATATCAGAAAATCTGCAGATGCTGGAAATCAAAGCAACACACACAAAATGCTGGAGGAGCTCAGCAAGCCAGGTGATAGCCCAAAAGGTCAACTGTATTTTTTTGCTGCTTGGCCTCCCTATTGTTTTTCCACCTTTTCTTTTTCTGCTTGCATATCTGTTCCTCAATATGCCAGCGCCTACAGGGGAGTATGTAGTAAATCTCATTGGAATGCACCCTTCCTATTTTTGATTACTATCCATATATCAGTGGATGGGCCCTCCATTATGTCACCTCTGAATATAGTTGTGATAGTTCCCTGATTAGTCATGTAATTCCCTTCTCTTTTACATTCCCATCTTTTCTAAACGTTGAAACCCTGGCTCATTAAGTACCCATTCTAGGTCCATCCTTCAATCAAGTTCCAAGTACTGATAGGGTTTTGGATAGGTTTGTCCCAGTGAAGCAGAGAAGGAATGGCAGAGTGACAAGACATGTGGAACAACAGATCAAGAGGAAGAAGGAAGAATACTTAAGGTTTAGGCAGCAAAGATCAGACAGGCCCTTGACAGTTATAAGGTACCCAGAAAGGAATCTTAAGAAGAGATTTAGGAGAGATGGAAGAGGAAATTAGGAGGCTTTGGTGAATAGGATTAAGGAAAACTCCAAAACATTCTACATGTATGTGAAGAACAAGAGAATGACTAGAGTGAGGGCCTGATGATAAAAGAGGAACGTGCTTGGAGCCAGAAGAGGTAGGGGAGGACATTAATGAATACCTGCTTCAGTATTCACCTGTTAGAGAGATCTTGACAAATGTGAGGTCAGCATAGGACAGACCAATGTGCTGGAACATGGTGAAATTAAGTAAGAGAAAGTGCTGGAACTTTTGAAAACATTAGGATAGATATGTCCCTGGGGCAAAATGGGATATACCCCAGGTTACTATTGTTGCAACTTTGGTGATGATCTTTGCCTCCTCACTGACCACAGGAGTAGCACCAGATGAATGGAGGATGGTAAATGTTATTGCTTTGTTCAAAGAAGGTAATAGATGTAATCCTGGGAATTATAGACCTGTGAGTCTTACATCAGTAGTGGGAAAACTATTGGAGAGAACTCTTCCAGACAGGGTTTACAAGCATTTGGAGAAGCATTGTCTGATTAGGGATATTCAGCATTGGTTTGGAAGGGGCAGATCCTGCCTTAAGAGCTTTATTTTTCTTTTTGAGCAAGTAACAAAACAAGTTGATGCAGGTAGAGTGAAGTATGTAGAGTGTATGGATTTTGGGTGGATGTTTGATAAGGTTCTCCATGCTAGGCTATTCAGTCAGGAGGCATGCTATCCAGGGAAACTTGGCTATGTGGATTCGGAATTGACTTGCCCACAGGAAGCAGAAGATGGTAGTATTTTGCCTGGAGTTTGGCGACCAGTGGTTTCTATTGGGATCTGTTCTGGGATCCCTGCTCTTTGCAAATTTTATAAATGACTTTGATGAGGAAATAGAAGCGTGCAGGTGACAGGAAGATTGGTGGTGTTATGGATAGTGTAGAAGCTTATTGTAGGTTATAACAGGACATTGGCAGGATGCAGAGCTGGGCTGAGAAGTTCAGAATGGTTAATATGAGAGGTCATACACTTAAAGTGATTAGAGGAAAGTCAAGGGGTGGATTTCAGAGGTATTTTTATTTTACATGGAGAGTGGTAGGTGCATGGAACGCTCTGCTCAGGGATGGTGAAGGCAAAGGCATTAAGGATATTTAAGAAACTCTTAAGATAAGCACATGAATAAACGAAAAAGATGGAGATCTTTGTGGAAAGGAAGGGCTAGATTGTTTTTGGTTAAAAGGTTATAACACCATGGGCTATAAAGCCTAAACGTTGCTGTACTGTTCTATGTTCTAACGGATGAAAAGAAACTTGGAAACTAGGAGAATATTAACAGACCAGGAAGACAATCTAGCAAAATGATCAGTCATAGCAGATAAAAGCTAACCCAGAAAAGTAATTTTTTTTTAGAAAGAATAACAAGCAGAGTTTTGAAAGAGATCTAGTAAAGGTGCCGCAACAAGTTTTTTGGAAATGTCATGTTAAGTTAGAAATGTCCATTTAAAAAGTTAGTAAACCACCGATTTGTTAATGGGGTACTAAAGCAAGAAAGTTATGCTAAAATTTAATAGTGCACCAGTGAAGACCCTTGGTGAAGTAGTTTCCCCTCATGTTCCCCTTAAACTATTCACCTTTCACCCTTAACCCATGGCCTCTGATTGTAGTCCCACACAACCTTGGTGGAAAAAGCCCGCATGCATTTACCCCATCAATACCCCTCATAATTTTGCATGCCTCTATCAAATCTCCTCTCAACCTATGTTCTAAGGATAAAGTCCTAACTTATTCAACCATACCTTATAACTCATGTCCTCCTGACCCGGTAAAATCCTTGTAAACTTCATCTGTACTCTTTCAACCTTGCCTACATCTTTCCTATAGGTAGGTGACCACGCCAAATTAGGCCTCACCAACATTTTTACCAACATCCCATCTCCTGTTCTCCTGAGAAGCCAATGTGCCCCAAGGCTTTCTTTACGGCCTTATCTACCTGTGATGCCACTTTCAATTAATTTAGGACCTGTATTCTCTGATCCCTTTATTCTACTACACTCCTCAGTACCCTACATTCACTGTGTAAGACCTACTCTGATAAGTCCTACCAAAGTGAAAAACACTTTGCACTTTTGCTGATCCAGTTAACTACATTATCATCCAGAATGTTGATATGGCTGACAAACAACAACTGGCCCAACACGAAACCCTGCAGAGCTCCACCTGTCACAGGCCTCCAGTCAGAGAGGCAACCAATACCACTCTCTGACTACTCCCACAAAGCCATCCTCTAATCCAATTTACTACCTCATTTTGAATGCCAAGCAACTGAAATTTCTTGACCAACCTCCCATGTGGGACTTTGTCAAATGCCTTGCTGAAGTCCACGTAGGCAACATCCACTTTCCTGGACAAATTTAGTTGAAAAACTCTATAAGATTGGTTAGACATGACCTATCATGCACAAAGTCATGCTGACTGTCCTTAATCAGTCCATGCCTATCCAAATACGTATACATCTATTCACTCAGAATACCTTCCAATAACCTTCCCACTACTGATGTCACACTCACCAGCCTATAATTTCCTGATTTATGTTTAGGGCCTTTCTTAAGTAGTGGAACAACACTGCTACCTCTCCTGTCACTAAGGATGATTTAAATTTCTCTGCTAGGGAGGGATCTGGCAATTGCTGCACTTGTCTCCCGTGGAATCCAAGGGAACACCTTGTCAGGCCCTGGGGATACATCCACCCTAATTTGCCTCAAGACAGCAAACACCTCCTCCTTTGTAATCTGTCCAACCATGAAGTTGATGCTGTTTTGCCTCACTTTTATAGACTCTGTGCCCATCTCCTGAGTAAATACAAATGTAAAAATTTATTTAAGATCTCCTCTATCTCTTTGGCTCCACATATGGACTACCATTCGGATATTCCAGAGGACCAATTCTGTCCCTTGCAATCCTTTTGCTCTCAACATATCTGTAGAATCCCTTAGGATTCTCCTTCACCTTATCTGCTAGGCCAACCTCATGCCTTCTTTAACCCTCCTGATTTCTTTCTTAAGTGCTCTCTTGCGCTTCTTATACTCCATAAGCACCTCATTTGTTCCCACCTGCCTATACCAGACCTGCCATGCATCTACTTTTTAATCCTTAACCAGGACCTCAATAGCTCTTGAAAACCAAGGTCCCCTATGCTTGCTATCTTTATCTTTTTATTCTGAAAGGCACATACAAGCTTTGTACTCTCAAAATTTCACTTTTGAAGAAGGCCTCCCACTTAACAAGTACACCTTTGCCAGAAAACAGCTTGTCCCAATCCACACACTTGGCAGATCCTTTCTGATACCATCAAAATTGTCCTTTCTCCAATGAGGAATCTCAGACTGCGGGCCAGACCCATCTTTTTCCATATTTATTGTGAAACTAATGGCATGGTGGTCAATAATGGCAAGGTGTTCTCCTACACAAACTTCTGTCAGCTGCCATGTCTCATTCCCCAACAACAGATCAAGTATCGTACATTCTCTCATTGGAACTTCTAAGTACTGATTAAGGAAACTTTCCTGAGCCCATTTGGCAAACTATCCCATATAGTCCTTTGTACATAAAATATGTGGAAAGTTAAATTCACCTATCATAAAAACCTCAAACATGAGAAAATCTACAGATACTGGAAATTCAAGCAACACACACAAAATGCTGGAGGAATTCAGCAAACCAGGTAGCATTATTGGAAATTAATAGACAGTTGATGTTTCAGACATAGATCCTTCATCAAGACCCCATTAACATAGTCATATCTTTCTTATTTCTCAGTTCCACCCATAATTCCTCACTAGTTGAATTCTCCTATCTGTCCTGACAGAGCACTGTCGTAGCCTTTACCATGAAAATTCCACGTCTCCTTCTTTAATCCCTCTGACTCTGTCGCATCTAAAACAACAGAACTCCAGAATATAGAGCTGCCAGTCCTGCCCCTTCTGCAATTGTCTTATTAATGGCCACAATTTCATAATTCCAGGTGCTGATCCATGCCCTGAGGTCATCCGCCTTTTCTACTTCTTGCTTTGAAATATACGCAGCTCAGGATGCTAGAGGCATCATGTTCAACCTTTTGATTCCTGACTTTGTCTGAGGTCTTACCAATATCTGTCTTAACAACCTCCCCAATAAATGTCTGGCACTCTGGTTCCCATACCCCTGGAATTTGAGTTTAAACCCCACCATGTAGCATTAGCAAACCCTCCCACTTAAGAATGCTAAGGACTCAATCCAAGATGTTCCAGACCCTGGTACCCGAGAGGCAACATATCAACCAGAAATCTTATTCTCATCCACAGAACCTCCTTTCTGTTTCCCTAAATAACGAATCCCCTATCACCAACACTTGCCTCTTCACCCCCCCCCCCCTCCCCTGCTGAATCACAGAGTCAGACTCATTGCCAGAGCCCTCACTGAAGTGTCTTCCCTCTGCTAGGTCATCCCCAACAGCATCCTAAGTGATATTATACCCATTGTGAAGGGGATGGCCGCCAGGGTACTCTGCACCAGCTGTTTAACCCCTTTAACCTTCCTGACTGTCACCCAGTTTCCTGTGTCCTGAACCTTGAGTGTAACTACTTCTCTATATGACCTATCTATTCCCCCCCCCCCCCCCCGCCGCCTCCCAAGTGATCCAGAGTTCCTCCAGTTCCAGCTCCAAATCCTTAATGCGGATTGTTAGAAGCTACAGCTGAATATACGTCTCACAGGTATGGTTGGCAGGAACACCGGAGGTCTCCCTGCCTTCCTATATCCTGCAAGAGGAACATTCCACTATCTTGACAGGCATCTCTACTGTTCTAACTGTGCAAATGTAAAGAGGTCTGATTGGTCACTGCTCAAAGTGTTTGTATCTAGAAGTCAATCCACTTCCATCTTAAATATATTCAAGACTCACCCTTCACTGCCTTTTGCAGCATAGAATTTCACAAACTCATTATATTCTTGAGTGAAGTTTTCTTTCTTCCCAGTGGCTTATTCCAAACGTTGTGACCCTGCATTCTTGACTCTCAGCATCCACTCTGTGTTTGTTTAGCAATGTTAGAACTGCGTAAATTTCAATAAGACTCACTTGAATTCCTCTAAATTCTGATCAATATAGGTCTAGTTAACCAAATTGCTCATGAAATATCCCTGTCACCTCATCCAAATTACTGAGTGAAAAGCTGAAGTCTAACCCAGTAATATCCAACAATCACAGCATGCTACTCCTAAAAAACATATTTATTCCTATTTAGCTTCATATCAATTTTTTGATCCATGCCTGTATATCATTCCAAATGTTTTCACTTTGTTTTTAAAAATCTTATGTGGGAATTTATCAAATGCCTTCTGAAAATCCATATCTATTAGTTTCCCTTACATACTCAACCAGTTATATTCTCAAAAAACTCCATTGAGTTTATCGAACAATACTTCCTATCCATAAATCCATATTGACTTTGTATAATTCCTTTGACATTTTTACAGGAGACAAAAGAGACTGCAAATGCTGGAATCTGGAGTTGGAAGCAACATCTATGAAGGGAAAGGAATAGTTGACAATTCATATCAAAACCCTCTATCAGAGCCGAGAGCATAAATGGGAGATAGCTGGTATTAAAAGGTGAGAGGTAGGGCAGAGGTAATAAGTATAATGAGTTGAGGAGGGAGATAATGAGCCTGGTAGGTCAAATAGCAAAGGAACAATGGGTGATGGGTAATGGGTAGAAACAGATAAGGAGGGAGAAAAAAGGGGGGCAGATATAGACAGGTGGGGTGGAGGAAAGCATGAAGGTAAAGACAAGAGGATAGTCATTGTTAAGTGGAAACACAAACAGTTGCAAATGATGAAATCTGATAAGGGTGGTGATAGTTAGAACCACTTATGAAAAAAGAATAATGTGCACAAGAAACTAAGTGGGAGAAGGGAATTAAACTTTGATATTCTTAAGTCCTGTAATTACATTTTTTTTATACAGGTCCACAATCCCTTATCCAAAATTCTGAAATCCAAAAAGCTCCAAAAACCGAAGTGTTTTTTGCCAACAGCTGACGTCACTCAGGTGTGATGTGGCAGCACTAGCAGAGGCTACCGGACGTCAATTGTGGCTCAGCGCTCGTACTGGTTACACGTGCATTTGCTGTTCACTGTTATTTTGTGTCACTGTTGACTTTATGTTTAATTTCACTGTGAAAATGCCAAAAAGAGCTGCAGATACCCTTATGGGTAACAATGAGAAAAAAAGGAAGCATCTATCATTATCAATAATGCAGAAAGTGGAGTTATTGCAGAAGCTTGATCGTGGTGTATCTGTGCGGCATCTTACTGAAGAATATGGTGTTGGAACTACCTCTGTATATGATTTAAAGAAATAGAAAGACAAGTTTCTGAAGTTTTATAGTGACAGCAACTTTCTACATTTATTCCAATAAGTCATTTACCATGTGTTTGATTCGGTTCATTTGAAGCTGTGTATTTTTATGTTTCAGTGAATGTTTCCGTTGAAAATAAAACATTTTTCTTGTCATTATTCCCTAAACACTACAGTATAACAACTATTTACATAGCATTTATAATGTATTAGGTATTATAAGTAATCTAGAGATGATTTAAAGTATACTGGAGGATGCGTGTAGGTCTGGAGCTCTGCTGGGTCCTAAAGTCCACCTGCATTGAGACAGGTTAAATAAGGGTCTTGAGCATACGTGTCTTTCTGGCATCCGTGGGGGGGGGGGGGCCTGGAACCAATAAGGAGGGATTCTGAAATCGGAAAAATTCTGAATTCCGAAATGCAACTGGCCCCAAGGATTTCAGATAAGGGACTGTGGACCTGTATAACTAAACTCAACATTTTCCCCACTGACCAGTCTGTTACTCCATTTTCTTCCCCCTTCATTTTTCAAATAGTGAAGGCATATTTGCCATCCCAATTACAGAACTGTTTGGAAAATTCACTAGCTTCATGACTACTATTAGCACTCTGGGATGCAGATTATCAGGCCCTCAGATTTTGTTGGCTTTCAGTATTGTATTATTTTCCCTGCCCCATTTTCTTTTACTAACTGTAATTTCGTTTCATTGCTCCATTTTGTTAGACTTTAAGTTCCCTAATATTTCCGCAAAGTTATTTGTGTCCTCTTATTTTTAATTGTTCCATTACTTCTTTGTTCTTCTAGGTAAACTGAAACTACCCAATGCCTGTAGCTCAGTTAAACAAAGAGAGCTAGGATATCTGGCAAAAGAACCTGAGGTAATATGAGAAAATAATTTTCAAACAGCAAGGTGCTCATGAGGAGAAATATACTATCAAAGTGGAAGACGACTGCAGATTAATGAGAAATACATAAATGATCAAGGTAAATTTGAGTGGAAATGAGGCAAGAGCAGTAGAGTGAAAACTAATAGTTCTTTTAAAGAGCAGCCACTAAGAATGGGCAAACAGTCTCCTTCAATGCTATTTGATTCCATAACCAATTTCCCTTTTCACCACTCTTCCAAATATCACAACAATTTATAACACATTGATTCCTCATTTAGCATACAGTATAGGAAATAAAATAGATGACAAGTGAACAAATGAACTTGCATTGACACACTTCTCAGAATTACACAGCACAGCAAAGCAATCCACAGCTAATGAAGTGTTTGGCACTACTGTAATATAGAAAACACAGTATCCAATACAGAAAAGATCAACAGACAGAAGTGAGATAAATACCAAATAACCTGTTTTTGTGATGCTGGCTGAGGGATAAATATTGGCCAAGATGCTAAAAGTATTCCCCTCATATTCTTCAAATAGTGCCATTTAACATCCATCTGAAAGGGCAAACAGGGCTTTAATTTAATGCCTTAACCAGAAAGACAAATGCAGCACTCTCTCTGTACTGCATTAAAGCATAAGGATGAAATAAAGAATTGAGTTTGATTGTAAAATTGCTTGGATTGGGAGCAAAAATACAAACTGCTCCTCCAGTTTGCTGATCTCCCTTTACATACCAATATAGATTCCCATGAAACAGGCAGCATTTATACACTGATGCTCCTATGCAAGAAAATGACTCTCTACTTACTCAAAATGGAGCTTTATATTTTACAAATCTATACTGTTGCTGGACCTCATGGAACACACTTCGAATAACTAACCAAGTTCTAATACCAATTGTGAAAAATGCTTCACTAACTGCAGCAGCAACATAGAGTTATTTTCTTATTTTATAAGCTATAAACAACCAGTTTTATTTTGCCAGTGTATACAAAAGAAATGATTTGTAAAATAGCATGTTCATGTTGCATATCAATGCAAAAAAAGATCAAATTAAAATAGCTTTGTTATATTAATAAAGTACAAACTAATATCCAGTTTCTACTGCACACAACTTTCATGAACTATCAGTCAAAGTATACATATTTAGAATTTTATTCAGTGGCTCAGACACTTACAAATTTGGGTGGTGGTAATGTTACATTTAGACTGCTCAGGCTAACATCATGGCCATTCTGTGCGCACGCAACCAGGCGTAAAGCTACATAAAAGCCCTAAAATGTAAACAAAGTGATAGGGGTGAGATGAATTAGTGAACAATCAGCATGTCAGAATCAGTAAAATCATGATGTACATACTTGTTTATCCAGATAGCCTTTGCCTTCAGGATCTGCTACATCCCAAATCTGCAGAGATCAAAACAAGGAGCTATATGAAAACTGTACATAAAAGAGCTCTTCTATTCCTTCTTCCAACATGTTCAAGTGCAGAGAAAGGCTCAGTCATTTTTGCTATCTTCAACATACTAACACATTTATTGGTTGAACAACATAATTCACAGTACTAAATTGTATATCAATCCATTAAGTCTACAGAAAATACTAAAGGGTGGTTTCCACAGACATACACTAAAATAATCTACTAATTTGAACACCACCACTCTCAGAAACAGTATGACCCTCGGCAGCACTAGTGTAGCAACATATTGAGACAGTAAAAACATGGTAAGAGAGAGGCACAAAAGATTCTGCAGATTCAGGAAACCTTGAGTAACACACACAAAATTCTGGAGGAACTCAGCATGAATGGAGGGAAGTTAGCAGTTCGGGCCAGAACACTTCAGCAGGACTGGAAAGGAAAGGGGCAGAAACCAGAATAAAAGGATGGGGGGGAAGAGAGAAGCTCAAGCTGATAGGCAATAGGTAAGTCCAGGTAAGTGGGTGAAGGTGGGGTGGGGGGTTGAAATGAGAAGCTAGGAGGTGATATGTGGAAGAGGTAAAGAGCTAAAGAAAACAGAGGTGAGGAACTGAGGGAGGTGATGGATAGATCAAAAGAGCAGGGTAGGAGAAAGAAAGGGTCAGATGGTCATCTGAATGAAGGAAAACAAAGGGAGGAGATAGGGAACAGAAGGGAGTGGTTACCAGAAGTTAAACAAATTAATGTTCATGCCATCAGGTTGGACACTACCAAATCAGAACATGAGATGTTGCTCCTCCAACCTGCAACTGGCCTCACTGTATTTTTCTTTAAGCATTATTTGAGAATAGCGCACTGCTTCATTAATAAACAGTCAGGTCCAGAAACACAAGCCTGAATCCCATCAAAGCAGCTGAAACTTAAATTCAGGTAATTAAATAACTTGATTACAGCAGTAAAGTACTGATGGCATCCAAAATTAATACTAAAATGCTAGAAATACTCAAGATTAGATGTCATCTGTTAAGAGAGAAAAATAAAATGCAATATATCAGAAATTTATTTGTTTTACTTATAAATAAATAATCTGAAACTAGAACAAATCAATTTAGAATCAGAAACGGCAACCATTAAACTTACTGTCTCTGGAAAATAAACATCAGGAGCATCACAATTACCTTGTCCAGCCTATAGGTGGCTCCAGACCCACAGCAAATGGATTAACTCAGCTTTTTGCAAAGGGCCATCGTAGCCCCAGTATTCAGTTGTAACATTAACACCTGGAAGAACCTAAGACACAAAAAAGTTGTTCCCAACACACTAGGCTTGCAGTCTTCCTCATCGACTCACAGAATTATACACTTCGACCAATATATCATTTTCTTTTCTTGACCTGTCCTCTGGCAATCAGAGAGCAGCAGTGAGATTTAAAGAAAGGATAAGGTAATCAACAGTATGAGGCTAGGATACAGAAAATAATTTGGTTTGTAAACATTCATGAAGGTTTAACAAATGAATGAATGACTGAGCTGATCAAATCCTTCAAACTGCCAGATGAATCTGCATGCAATGTAAAAGCGGTCATTGCCGAGTCCTCAAAGAAACAAAATCTTACAAACACCTCTTTTGTTTTGAACACCGAGGTTGTTATTCTCAAAATATCTGACAAGCCTCTCTACCTCCTCTCTGTATGCCAACATGGTTGTCAATGAAGCCCATCACTGTTACATCATCAACAAATTTGATGATGTAGTTTGAACTGGATCTGGCAAGGTGGTCATGAGTCAGCAACATGCTGAGCACATAGTCATGGGGAGTACCTCACGTGATGGAACTCGATATACTGCTGCCAACCCAGACTGATTGGGGTCTTTTAGTCAAGAAGCCAAAGATGCAGTTTACAGAGAGGAATGTTGAGTCCTAACAAGGATAGTTTATGCACCAGAATCTGAGGGATGATCGTGTTAAATGCTGTGCTGAAGTCGATGATCAGTATCCTGGCGTATGAGACATCATTTCCTGGGTGGGACAGGGCTGAGAGGAGAGCCAAGGCTATGACATCATCAGTGGACCAGTCTGTGTGGCAGGTAAACTGTAAAGGGTCCAATGTAGCTGGAAGGAGGGATTTTATATGATCTGTTACCAACCACTCAAAAGAATTTCATGATTGGTGAGCCCAGTGCCACTGGGCAGTAATGTTAGGCCAATTACCGTCGCTCTCTTAGGTGATTGCTTTGAAGTCTGCAGGAACAGTGGATTGTTACAAAGAGATGTTAAAGATGTCTGTTAAAACCTCTGTTAGCTGGGCCGCATCCGCATAATCCCTCGGCACCTGATCGGCCCCACAGCTTTGCATGGGTTTATCCTTGCCAGAATCCTCACTTCAGCAGTAGTCAGACAGGAGGCTTCTTCCTCAGGGGGGAGAACGGACTTTTCAAAATATCACATCATTCACTGCATCAAATTGTGCAAAGAATGGAGACATTGTTGTTACTGACACACAGCGTGGACTTGTAATCTGTTATGGTTTGCATACTTTGCCACATGTGTCCCTGGTGTCACAAAGTGGCTGTGGATTTTCTGTGATTACTCTTGCTTGGTCTTCCTGATGACATGGGAGTACGTAGCTCATGCTGACCTTAGAGTTATTGTATCACTGGAGGAGGGGGGGGGGGCGGAGAGTGTGGGAGAGGACAGAGCGTGGGGGGGAGACAGCATGCAGGGAGACAGCACGCAGGGGAGAGTGTGAGAGAGAGTGAGTGAGTGAGCGAGAGAAAGAGAGAGAGAGATGATCAACCAGTTCATATTTTATTGTAATTTATAGTTTTTTTTAATGTATTGCACTGTACTGCTGCAGCAAAACAACATTTAATGACATACAAACACGAGGAAATCTGCAGATGCTGGAAATTCAAGCAATACACACAAAATGCTGGTGGAACACAGCAGGCCAGGCAGCATCTATAGAAAGAAGCGTTGTCGACGTTTCAGGCCGAGACCCTTCGTCAGGACTAACTAAAAGGAAAGATGGTAAGAGATTTGAAAATAGGAGGGGGAGGGGAAAATGCGAAATGATAGGAGAAGACTGGAGGGGGTGGGGTGAAGCTGAGAGCCAGACAGGTGATTGGCAAAAGGGATACAGAGCTAGAGAAGGGAAAGGATCATGGGACGGGAGGCCTAGGGGGAAAGAAAGGGGGAGGGGGGAGCACCAGAGGGAGATGGAGAACAGGCAGGGTGATGGGCAGAGGGAGAGAAAAAAAACAACTAAATATGTCAGGGATGGGGTAAGAAGGGGATGAGGGACATTAATGGAAGTTAGAGGTCAATGTTCATGCCATCAGGTTGGAGGCTACCCAGCCGGTATATAAGGTGTTGTTCCTCCAACCTGAGTGTGGCTGAGTGTGGCAGTAGAGGAGGCCATAGATAGACATATCAGAATGGGAATGGGACGTGGAATTAATATGTGTGGCCACTGGGAGATCCTGCTTTCTCTGGCAGACAGAGTGTAGGTGTTCAGCGAAACGGTCTCCCAGTCTGCGTCGGGTCTCACCAATATATAAAAGGCCACACTGGGAGCACCGGATGCAGTATGCCACACCAGCCAACTCACAGGTGAAGTGTCGCCTCACCTGGAAGGACTGTCTGGGGCCCTGAATGGTGGTGAGGGAGGAAGTATAAGGGCAGGTGTAGCACTTGTTCTACCTGCAATATGACATACAGTACGTCTGTGATATTACACTAATTCTGATTCTGGATGTCCGTTACCAGTGGTGTTGTGCAGGGATCAGTGCTGCAGGCTCTGTTGTTTATGATATATGTAGATTCGTAGTGCGGACCTCACAAATATTGGTGGACTTGTGGACATTGTAGAGGGCAGTCAAGGGATATTGCAGAATAAAGAGAAATGGGTGGAGAAATGACAGTTGCAGTTTCATCCAAACAAGTGCAAGGTATTGCATTTTGGGCAAGTCAAAGTTGAGGGGAAAGTATAAAGTTTAGCAGGACCCCTATCAGCATTGATGTTCATAAGGATCTTGGGGTCCAGGTCCATTACTCTCTGAAAGTGGCTGCACAATAAAATAAACAAATACCTGTCATACAGCTGCTTGGGATGAACCATAACCCTTGCATCTTTCTCCAAGCCCTCTTTACAAGCCCACAATCCGCTAAGAGGTGAGCAACTATCTTGTCCATACTACAGTTGTCCAACAGTGCACAGTAGGAGTGATGGTCTGAATATTCAGGAAAGATCTGATTGTGAGGGCCCTCTCACTTCCAGCCAGGCAAGTTCTTGGTGTCTGTTGGTGAGATCTAGCAATGATGGTCTGGACAGTCTGTTCAGGGAACCTCTCCACTGCATCCATCAAATGCTTTATCTGCAATGTTTGTAAGATGGTCCATCCTGACCACTACCTGATGGACTTATGGTATAAGATGTTGATCTGGAAGAACATAGGCATGAAAGACAGGCAGTCTGGCAATGTGCAGCTCTCCCTCCACGTAAAGGGAGATTTTCACCTAGGTCCTTCCACTGTCTAGCAACATCACCACTCTTATGCTCTTGTCTTTCCTGATGGCTACAAAGGGTTCTATACAGCACACAAAAACAAGACGGGAGAATGGGCAACCATGCCTGACTCCAGACTTGATGGGGAAGCTATCCATTTCCCACCCATTGAGTTAGACTGCACTACAGATGCCTGTGCGGAGCAGTTGGATCCAATTCCTGATTCTCTCCCCAATGTCCATTTAGGAAAGCACTTCCATCACACTTATGTGTGAGATTTCTGACAAAGGTTTTCTTCTGATCCAAGCTGACCAGACAGCCATCCATATTCCTGTTTACACATAAGTGATAGTATTCATGAGCAGCATAAGACTGTCAAAGACCTTCCTGTGAGGTACAGAACAGGTTTGAGCCAGGTGGGTCACCTGGTCCCAGAGTAGATTTGGTCCCATTGGCAATAGCCTTGAACAGGATCTTGTTGCCTACATTCAACAATGAAATGGGTCTCCAAATCCTGATGTCATCCCTCTCCCCCTTCTGCTTGTAGATAAGGGTAATGACGCCCTTCCTCATGAACTCTGGCATGCTGCCAGCTGGAAGCAGAGTGTTGTATACTTCTGGCAGATTCAGGCCCATCCAGTCCCACAAAGCTGAGTGGATCTATGCGACCGGATAACTCAGCCAGTAAGTAATTGTTTCTGGGAGGTTTTTTTTCCTGAATCAAAGAATGGATGGAGCCAGTTAGCCCCTCCAGAGTCAGTGGTTGGCCCAGACTCTCCTATTTGCTGTTGTCTAACATCTCCATGATGGAGAACAGCAAGTTCAAGGAGTCTGTGCTGTGCGTGGGCTTCTGCTGCACAGACCAGCATAGAAGGAAATGCAGATCCTCAAAATGCCCTTCTGTGAGACTGCTATTGAGCTGTTCTCTTAAAGCTGTGGATCACCGAGATCCCCCCAGAAAACTTTTTGGTAGAAGAAGCGTGAACACATCTCATTCTGTTCCATGATGCAGACCCTGGAATAGAAGACAATCTTGGAAGATTTGACGATGAAGAGCTGGGCTTGTCAGCCCTTCAACTCTCATAACTCCTCCCTCACATCCATTCCCCCCTGCCCTCAATTGCAGAAGGAGTCCATATCGAGACCACATGGGTTGTGACTGTGCATTGCTTGCACCACCTTGGCAACTTTAGTTGTTTTTGTTAGGGATCAGAAAGTGCTGTGCAGTCTTCTGTCAGCCTTGCTAGATTGTCCAGCTATATCGATAATGCATTTGAAGTCACTGGCCAGAACGACTGGCTGGAACACTGCCATCAGTGTTGGGAGCTGCTGAAAGACGGCCAGCCACTTGCTCTGCATGGGTGAGATTGTACACATTAATTAGCCAAAGCGCTGTGTTTCAGTGCATCACATCCATCAAGAAGAGATGTCCCCTCACCACCTCTTTGACTTGGATGACTGAGAAGTTGCTGCTCTGCAGCTGAATCCCCAAGCCAGAAGTGCAATAGTTACTGTCCCCACCCCAACTTCACAAACTGTAGGGCTACCATTACGACCACCTCCAATGGTTACAGAGATGGTTGCACCTCTGCAAGCAGAACACAGTTACAACCTACATGGTTATGATCAGCCCACTCCTGAATTGACTTGCTCTTCATGTTGGAGCCCATTTTGGCCTTATCCACCAATGTCACGCCAGTGTTGTTCTCTGGCCAATGCCTCCTCCATGCCTCACGTTACCAATAGTTGTAGAGGTGTGGTAGCTCATACCCTTGTAAGGTGGTCATATTCAGCTTTGAACTTAGCAAGGCATTAACGCATCACACAGTGCTCTTCACTGTGCACATTTAAGAATGCCAATTTCACTTCCATGATTGAGTTTTGGGACTACAGTTCTCATCCACTGCCTCTCAGTCTGAGCATCATGCCCACAGCCTTAGTAAGCTCCCTCATTGTTTGTGAGCTCAGGAACTGAGGATAGTACTCCCCTGGATGTGGTGATTCTGATGGGGTTATTGAATGAAGGTTGGTCCGTGTTCCTGTTCCAATGTCTGGCTCTGGTTGGCCTATGCCATTAATCTCTCTGTGAAATGGGAGTATCCATAGTATCCACGCCAGGACCACCAAACTCAAAAACAGTTACTATCCCCAAGTTCTTTGATCAACACCTCCACCCACTCCTCCATAACCCAAACACCACTATTTTTATCATTTTCAGTCAGAGTCACCTTATGTAATGAATTGAGGCAATGAGTTCCAGGCCCCAGAGCATATCTAGGCAACTGAACCTGATGTTTGAACATCGATTTAGGGACTGAGCCAGACTGAAAGGGTCAGGGTGCCCAGGCCCAAGGCGAGGGACAGGGCAGTTCAGATCACTGATCCACGAGGTTTACTTGGATCTGTGATGAATTATGGGACTCTCTTGCAGACTCCAGTTCAGAATGCTATTTGCTAGTGGGTTTTTTCCCTCTCACTGCACACTAGATGTTCAAATGTTTTTCAATGTTTTGGGGGGGGGGGGCAGGGGTCTTTGTTTCGTAGCTGCCTACTTTGACAATAAATGTACTTTGAACTTTGATGTACAGACACTCCTGTGCCTAACATCACTTTATGACTTGCAAAGTAT
Organism: Hemitrygon akajei; assembly: GCF_048418815.1. Taxonomy (NCBI): domain Eukaryota; kingdom Metazoa; phylum Chordata; class Chondrichthyes; order Myliobatiformes; family Dasyatidae; genus Hemitrygon; species Hemitrygon akajei. The sequence continues at coordinate 50,053,192 of NC_133139.1, forward strand.
ACAAGCTAGATTATGTTTTTTATATTTATAGTGTTTTTTTATTACAGGTAGCCCCCATTTTTCAAACGTTCGCTTTACGACAGCTGTTACGAAAGACCTACATTAGTACTTGTTTTCACTAACCAAAGAGGTTTTTCGCTTTTACAAAAAAAAGACGCCCACTTTATACATATGTTTATCCCAAGAAAGACTACCATGACCGTGAAGCCTCGTGCGGGCAGTTGTGTGCGCATGTGTGTACGTTATCCAAATCGATTTTGGCTTGCTGTCTTCCCGATTTTGATAAGTGAAACTACACTGTACATACAATATTTCTACTTTATATAGGCTGTATATTTATCATATCATTCCTGCTTTTACTATATGTTAGTGTTATTTTAGGTTTTATGTTGGATAGGTACATGGACAGGAAAGGAATGGAGGGTTATGGGCTGAGTGCAGGTAGATGGGACTAGGTGAGAGTAAGCGTTCGGCACGGACTAGAAGAGCCGAGATGGCCTGTTTCCGTGTGGTAATTGTTATATGGTTATATGTGTTATATGGTTTGATTTGGTGGGTTATTTTTTGGGTCTGGGAACGCTCAAAAATTTTTCCCATTAAATTAATGGTAATTGCTTCTTTGCTTTACGACATTTCGACTTACCAACGGTTTCATAGGAACGCTCTACCTTCGGATAGCGGGGGAAACCTGTATTATGGGGGTTTTTTTAAGCTTCCTGCGTATCTTTTTTATGTTGCATCAGATCCGGGTAGCAATGATTTTGTTTTCTTTGTGTACTGGTACTGGAAATGACATTAAACAACCTTGAATCAAATAAGCAAAGAGTTTAATTATAAGATGTCAATGAAAGACAAACTGTTTCTTCAAGGTAAAGGACTGGAATTAATTTGAGAAGTATCACTCAAGTTACATCTGAGAATCTTCTTATTCCTAACTGTAGATAATTAATGCAGAGACTGGAAAAAGGAAAGTGAGGCGATCACTTCCATGGAAAAGAAGAAGAGCTTGTTTAACTACTCTGCGTCAGCTGTATCTCCTACAGATATGCAGAAATTTATGTACCCCACCATGACACAGTCACCGTGCAAATGCAGGTAAGCTGTAAGGCTACCATGGCATCACAGCCAAATTCTCATTCTTACCTAGTCACATATACATTTTTAGCAGAAGGTCTTAATGGTAATCAAAAGTATTTCTTCTCTCATGCCCAAGGATATGGAGGTCAATTCTGACAATCCCACAGATCTGAAATCATCTAGCTCAAGACAACTGTGGATCTCAGAAATAGGTCCTATTGTTCACAGAGTAGAATTCTATTTACAGCTTACGTATCAGCAGTTAAATGATGGTAAAAGATGAATGCAGTAGGGAAAATTCAGTCTCACCTCTGCATTCAATACATTCACTACACTGTTGAAGCAAGAAGTACATCGGGAGGTAAGTACACAACAGGGACTATTAACAGATGCAGTTCATATTCCTATCCTGCAATCTGAAGAAGACAATAAGTGAATTGTATATCTCAATGGAGACACAAAGGAGACTGGAACTTAGAGCAATGATCAGATATCTACTTCAGCATTGTGTTTAATTCTGCTAACTATTTTTAAGAAGCTCAAAGTTTTAGAACAAGTAAATTTAGTCCCGTGATAAGAAAAGTTGGAATTGTTTTCTGAATGTAAGGAATACATTTAACTAGAATAATTATAAAGGGTTTAAAATCAAGAAAAGCAAACAAAAACATTTTCCTCAATCCGAAGTATAGTTAAACAAGCACACAGATTTAAGGTAATTAAGAAAAGAGCGTTGTAGGTGGCGTGATAGCATAACTGCTTGCGTAATGTTATTACAGTTCCAGCAACCCAGAATCAGAATCAGGTTTATTGTCACCGGCATGTGACGTGAAACTTGTTAACTTAGCAGCAGCAGCTCAATGCAATACATAATATCGAAGGGAAAAAATAATAAATAAAATAAAATAATAAAAAATAAATAAGTAAATCAATTACAGTATATGTATATTAAATAGATTTAAAAAAAATACAAAAAACATAAATACCATATATTAAAAAAAATGAGGTAGTGTCCAAGGGTTCAATGTCCATTTGGGAATCGGATGGCAGAGGGGAAGAAGCTGTTCCTGAATCACTGACTGTGTGCCTTTAGGCTTCTGTACCTTCTACCTGACGGTAACAGTGAGAACAGGCATGCCCTGGGTGCTGGAAGTCCTTAATTATGGACGCTGCCTTTCTGAGACATCGCTCCCTGAAGATGTTCTGGGTACTTTGTAGGCTAGTACCCAAGATAGAGCTGACTAGATTTACAACCCCCTTCAGCTTCTTTTGGTCCTGTGTAGTACCCCCGCCCCCCCAATAACAGACAGTGATGCAGCCTGCCAAAATGCTCTCCATGGTACATCTATAGAAGTTTTTGAGTGTATTTGTTGACATGCCAAATTCTTCAAACTCCTAATGAAGTATAGCCACTGTCTTACCTTCTTTATAACTACATCGATATGTTGGGACCAGGTTAGATAGTCAGAGATCTTGAGACCCAGGAACTTGAAACTGCTCACTCTCTCCACTTCTGATCCCTCTATGAGGATTAGTATGTGTTCCTTCGTCTTACCCTTCCAGAAGTCCACAATCAGTTCTTTCATCTCACTGACGTTGAGTGCCAGGTTGTTGCTACGGCACCACTCCACTAGTTGGCTTATCTCACTCCTGTACGCCCTCTCGTCACCACCTGAGATTCTACCAAAAATGATTGTACGTCAGCAAATTTATAGATGGTATTTGAGCTATGCCTAGCCACACAGTCGTGTGTATACAGAGAGTACAGCAGTGGGCTAAGCACACACCCCTGAGGTGCACCAGTGTTGATTGTCAGTGAGGAGGAGGTGTTATCACCAATCCGCACAGATAGAGGTTTTTTGGTTAGGAAGTCCAGGATCCAATTGCAGAGGGAGGTACAGAGGCCCGGGTTCTGCAACATCTTGATCAGGATTGTGGGAATGATGGTATTAAGTGCTGAGCTATAGTCGATGAACATCATCCTGACATAGGTACTTGTGTTGTGTAGGTGGTCCAAGCCATTGACCACCAAGGAGAGCCATTGAGATTACGTCTGCCATTGACCTATAGTGGCGATAGGCAAATTGCAATGGGTCCAGGTCCTTGCTGAGGCAGGAATTCAGTCTAGTCATGACCAACCCCTCAAAACATTTCATCACTGTTGATGTGAGAGCTACCGAGCGATAGTCATTAAGGCAGCTCACATTATTCTTCTTAGGCAATGGTATAATTGTTGCCTTTTTGAAGCGTGGGAACTTTCTCCATAGCAGTGAGAGAATGAAGACGTCCTTGAATACTCCCGCTAGTTGGTTGGCACAGGTTTTCAGTCTTACCAGGTACTCCATCAGGACCTTCCACCCTGCAAGTGTTCACCTAAGATCAATTCCACTGCTGTCTGTAAGAGCTTGTACATTCTCCCCATGTCTGTGTGTATTCCTTCGGGTTCTCTGGTTTCTTCCCACATTCCAAGGATGTATGGGTTAGTTGGTTACTTGATTACATGGGTGTAATTGGGTGGCGTGGCCCTGTTACCAGATTGTACCTCCAAATAAAAATAAAAACACAGAGGAAGGATGAAAGTGTTAGAGAGAAATTTCTATTCAGTTATTTTATTTTAGAATGCACTGGCTGAAAAACTGGTAAAAAAAAACAACTCAGTAGTGCATGAAATGGGCTGCTGACAACGGTGGTGGAGGTAGATACGATAGGGTCTTTTTAAGAGGCTCCTGGATCGGTACATAGAGCTTAGAAAAATAGAGGGCTATGGGTAACCCTCAGTAATTTCTAAGGTAAGGACATGTTCGGCACAGCCTTGTGGGTCGAAGGACCTGTATTGTGCTGTAGGTTTTCTATGTTTCCAGATTTCAAACTGGAAATGAAAACATTCTTAAAAAGAAAAAAAATGCAGTGCCACAAAGGACAGGTAAGTGGAACTAATGTGATATCACATAGCCTCCTGTGTTATCAAAAGGGAACAACTATACAAAGGAAAAAGGGTATTTATTTTTTTTAAAAGACCTAGGTGCGGACCCATCCACAAAGCCAAAGTCAAGCTCATTAATCTTACTTTTTATCTAATCAACCATTTTATACAATTGAAGCTACAACAATTTAACTGATTCAAGGGACATTGGCTTTAACCCCTCCATCTCCAACACTATTAATGCCTACTTCAGCTACCATTTATAACCTAATAGAAATAACTTCCTACTAATGGAATGCAGAAGAGCATGTTACTATTTTCTAAAATACCTTTCACTGCATCACAGCAGGCAGCATTAATTAAATTCCATTAGTCACTTCCTGTATCTATCAAACATGAAAGCCCCAGTCTTCTGTACTGACTGCTTACGGCTTCTGATATTCAAGGTAGCCATTCAGCAAAGTAATGCAGCTTAATTCTGGTCTAGGTTAGGATTCCCCAGAGCAGCACCTCTACTTCACCTGGAGGCAATGAACCTGTCCCTGGCTGGAAGCCCAAGAACAGTGATGTAACATCAAACCCTGATCCCTTCCCTTGCAGAAAAGAACAGTGACAATACCATCAAATCCCAAACCCCCTTTCTTATACACAAAACTAAATGATAGTCCACACAGAAAATCTAACAAGATCATCAGACCCCATATCCCGAACCCCTCCCTCTCACAAAAACTAACATATCACACACACGGAACCCCAACCCAACAATCAGCAACAAGAAAGAAAACAAAGAAAACTGAAGAGAGCAAATTGAACTGCAGTCCAACAGAATTTCCAAATCATCTTCCCATCAGAATCAAACTCAGTTCTTCCATGAAGAGCAACTGCTGTGCCGCCAACCTGCAGCTTTCTAAACACATTCGTGCTGGATACTTCAATCTTCCTCAACACTTCAAAAGGCCTTCTCCATGAGGCAGCTCACAGTCCTGTCCGGGGACAGCAGAGTGTTGGATCATTCAATCCAACTAGAAACTGCATATCACAGGCTCCAACTGTTTCCAAAGCAAAATTAAGACAAAAAGAACATGCAGAAGGCATAAAAAAAGAGAAGTAATTTAAGAGACTGCCTATCTGGAAGATGTCGTCTGAAGAATCATTCTTCACTGGCACCACCTTGACTGGAAGTCCCAAGATCAACACGACATCCAAGAATAAATGCTAGTCTTGCCAGTGATGCCCAGAATCCAAAAACAAAAATATAGGTAGCAATTTATTTTAATGAAGATAGCTAAGTACAAAGTAAAATAAGAGCAGCATCTTAAAACTGCCCCAACATTCAGTTTTATTATACAAACAGATTTACGTCTGTCTGAACAACTCCTCATGCCAATTTCTCAATTCCTCAAACATTTTAATATTTATTTATCTACACTTTAAATATGTCTAATAATTTTGCCTAAACAACCCTTACAGGCACAGTCAAAGCTAACCATTGAAATTTTAACAGTACGTAATGAAGAAAACCTTGAACTAACCTTGAACTACTTTCTCAAAATAACCACGATGCATTTATTTTTATAAGTCATGCTCTTCATTTTACAGAGCTGAATTCTGATTTCCAACACATTTGTATGTATTTCCAGCATATTTGTAGTCTGCTTTGAGGGCATTTAAACAAAAGAAGAGAATCATTTGAAAATAGCATGCAGTGAATTCCCACAGTGATCTCAACAATCTCCCTATATTCGGACATCATGAATTTCATAACAGATCAGCAAACAAAAGTGCTTAATAATTCCTACTGGTGCAAGTACTCTACTTCCTCTGGGAATGGAGGACATACCCAGCCTAGGCTTCCAGACATGTCCAGGCTTCCAGATTCTACATTTCACAGCTCCCACACTCCTATATATATATATATATATATATTCTCACTCTCTAACCGCTCACATTCACTTACTGACCAGGTAACCTTGTTTACAGCTTATCTTCACGGTACCCCTCATTTGACTCTATCAGAGACATCTCCATCCCTACCCTCTCTGCATCTTAGCAAGGTTTATTTGTCTCCTTCCCTTTGCTCTCAACCTGAAATATTGACTCTTTTTCTCTTCACATGGGTATGCCGTAATTTGCTGAGTAGTTTAGAACTTTTGGATTTTTTTTATTTCAGATTTATGATTTCCTTTTGATTTTCAGGGACATCAAGGATTGTATCAAGAAGAAAAATAAGCAGATAGGTACAAAGAACTGAAAATAGAAAGGCTCAATGGGATAAGTGTAGTGGGTTACTTTAAAAAAATTATGAGGCACAAAGGATCACTGATGGACAAGATGAGAACATTCAGGACAAAGGGGTAATCAAAAAGTATAGGGCCATTAAGCACCAAAGGAGAAAATTTTGACTGTTCATTCCTCTCCATAGATGCTGACTGACTTGCTAAGTTTTTGTATACATTGCCAGAGGTGAAAATGGAGGGCTGAGCTGTGACCTATGATGGAACACTTACTATTTGTTACATATATTTTGGATTTGAATGGAAAGTACAATAAGTAAATTCACAGATGTAACAATGTTAGTTGATGCTGTTGATAGTGAGACCATAAGACATAGAAGCAAAATTAGGCCATTCAGCCTATCATGTCTGCTCTGCCACCAATCCAATCTTCCAAATCATTGACATATAATATGAAATGAAGTGGTTCTAACACCGACCGCTGTGGAACATCACTAATCATTAAAAGCCAAACAGAAAAGGACCCCTTTATTCCCACTCTTTGCCTCCTGCCAATCAGCCACTCTTCTATCCATGCTAGTATTTTTCCTGTAATACCACAGGTTCCTATCTTGCTTACTACCCTCAAATTCAGCACCCTGTCAAAATCCTTCGAAAAACCCAAGAAAATAACATCTACTGACTCTCCTGCCTGTTACTTCCTTAAATAATTCCAATAGATTTGTCAGGCAAGATTTCCCCTTGAGGAAACCATGCTGACTTCAGCATATTTTATCATGTGCCTCCAAGTACCCCAAAACCTCATTCTTAATAATGGACTCCAACATCCTCCCCACCACTGAGGCCAGACTAACTGGCCTACAGTTTCCTGTCTTTTGCCTCCCTCCTTTCTTATAGAGCAGAGTGACATTTGCAATTTTCAGTTGTCTCTTTCAGAACCCTGGGTGTAAGCCATCTGGTCCAGGTCACTAACTACCTTCAGAGGTTTCAGCTTCCCAAACACCTTCACCTTAATGATAATTCATTACAGAACTTCCAACCCAGAATTGCCTTTTCCCTAGTGAGCTCACCCACAACCTGCTCTAAAAAGCTGTCTCAAAGTCATTCTACAAATTCCTTTGAGAGGCATAGATTGTGTGGATAATCAGGGGCTTTTTCCCAAGGCTGAGATGGCTAACATGAGAGAGCACAGTTTTAAAGTGCTTAGAAGTAGGAACGGAGGAGATGTCAGGGGTAAGTTTTTTCACGCAGAAAGTGATGAGTGCATGGAATAGGCTGCCAGCGACGGTGGTGGAGGCAGATACAATAGGGTCTTTTAAGAGACTCCTGGATAGGTACGTGGAGCTTAGAAAAATAGAAGGTTATGGGTAACCTGAGGTAATTTCTAAAGTAAGCACATGTTCGACACAGCATTGTGGGCCGAAGGGCCTGTATTGTGCTGCAAGTTTTCTATGTTTCTATGCTTCCTTCTCCTGGGATCTAGCACCAACTTGGTTTTCTCAATTAACCTGCATATTGTAATGCCCCATGAATATCACAACATTACCCCTTTTACATGCATTTGCCATCTCCCATTGTAATTTATACTGGCAGCAACATGTCTGGTTCCATCATACTGAGCTCTAGTGCCTCCCCCAGGGCTACATGTTCAGCCCAATCCTCGACTGCACTGCCAAATCCAGTTCTAACCACACCATTAAGTTTGCTGACAACACAATAGTGCTTGGCCTCAGCAGCAACGATGATGAAACAACATACAGGGAGGGGGTAGAGCAGCTTCTAGACTGGTATAAACATGACAACTTGCATCTGAAAGTGGAGGAGACTAAAGAGATGATTGTGGACATCAGGAAAGCACAAGTTGACCACTCCCTACTGCACATCAACAGCTTCCATAGAACCATAAAACATTACAACACAGAAACGGGCCTTTTGGCCCTACTTGGCTGTGCCGAACCGTTTTTCTGCCCAGTCCCACTAACTGGCACCTGGACCATAATCCCTCCATACAGCTCTCATCCATGAACCTGTCCAAGTTTTTCTTAAATGTTAAAAGTGAGCCCGCATTTACCACTTCATCTGGCAGCTCATTCCACACTCCCACCACTGTGTGTGTGAAGAAGCCCCCCCCTAATGTTCCCTTTAAACTTTTCCCCCTTCACCCTTAACCCATGTCCTCTGGTTTTTTTTCTCCCCTAGCCTCAGTGGAAAAAGCCTGCTTGCATTCACTTTCTCTATACCCATCATAATTTTATATACCTCTATCAAATCTCCCCTCATTCTTCTACGCACTAGGGAATAAAGTCCTAACCTATTCAACCTTTCTCTGTAACTCAGTTTCTCAAGTCCCAGCAACATCTCCCCATACAGAGAGTCAGAAGCACCAAGTTTCTTGGCATGCACATTACTAATAATCTCACTTGGACCCTCAACATCACCTTTTTAGTTCAAGTGAACCCAAAGGCATCTCCAGTTCCTAAGGAGACTGAGGCAAGTGCAGCTCCCACCCAAAACCCCCATTCTCACCACATTCTACCAGAGCACCATCAAGAGTGTCGTGACCTGGTGGCATCACTGTCTGGTATGGGAATTGCAATACATCAGATTGTAAGAACCTGAAATACATATTCAGGATTTCTCAACATGTTTCTGCCACACAGCACACATGCAGACCTCATCTGAATGCCAGTCTTACTGTGTTTACACTTTCAAGGACATATATACAGAATCGTGCTAGAAAACAGCTGGTAACATCATGAAAGATCCCACCCACCAGCTCATGGACTTCAGGACTGCCATACTCAAATACAGTTACTTTCCCCAAGTAGTAATCCTGATCAATACTTCTACTGACTAGCCCATCCGTCCACAATCCCACCACCACTACTTTATCATTTCCTGTCAGTCACCTTATGTACAGACACTCCTGAGTCTAGCGTCACTTTATGAATATACAATCAATGTATATAAGGTATTTTATGTATTTATTTTAACTAATTGTTCTTCATATTATTGTGTGTTTTCTTCTTGTGCTGCATCGGATCCAGAGATACAATTACTTTGTTTTTTCTACACTTGTGTACTGGAAGTGACATTAGACAATCTTGAATCTTGGGGGGGGGAGGGGGGGCGCGAAGGCTCAAGATAAGTTTCTGAAGTTTCTATTCTTCTTTGTCTATTAGTACATAGCAAGTGCAGTAAGAATTGGTCCAACATCAGTGGAATGTTCTTTGTGTGAGATGTGGGAACTCTAGAAACCTCCAGTTTCCCTTATAACTATATCTGCACAAGGTCCATTCAGCTGCAGTTCCTTATAAACTGTGTTAGGGAACTGCATCACCTTTAACTCATATGGGAGAATGAGGAGGTGATAGGAGCGAGAAGCAGGTAGTGGGGTGACCATCAGGAGGGAAAGGGAATAGGCTAACAGTGCAGAGTACAACAGTTGCTGTTTCCCTCAATAATAAGTCTACCATTCTAAATACTTTTGGGGGGGGGCAACCTACTAGAAGAAAGCCGCAGCAACCAGGTGTCTGGCACTGAGTCGGGGGAAGGGGCAAGAGAAGTGCTGTAGCAATACAGGATTCCATAATTAGAGGAACAGACAAGGTATTGTGTGGATGTGAAACATACAACTGGATGGTATGTTGCCTATCAGGTGCTAGAGTCAGGAACATTTCAGATCAGGTTGACAGCATTCTGAAGGGTGCGGATGAACACCACCAGAGGTTATGGTACATACTGGTACCAATGGCATAGGTAGGAAAGGTGATGAGGTCCTGAAGAGAGAAAACAGGAAGCTGAAAAGCAGAACCTCAAGGGTAGTAATTTCTGGATTGCTGCCTGTGGTATAATAGGATGATTTGGCATATGAATGCCTGACTGAGGAATCTGGTGTAGGGACAGGGTTTCAGGTTTCTGGATCATTGGGATGTCTTCTGGGGAAGTTATAACCTGTACAAAAAGGACAGGTTACACTTGAACTCAAAGACCAATATCCTTGTGGACAGGCTCTTTGGGAGGGCTTAAACTAATCTGATAAGGGTTGGAAACGGGAATGATAGGGATGAGGATGGGGTTGTTGGTAGACAAGTACTTGATGCAGTACAGAGTGTGAGAAAGAGCAGGAAGATGATATAACAAAATTGCAGTCAGTGAGATAGTTTGAGATGTGTCTTTAAAATAAATAGTAGCTTCAAAGGTTTGGAAAAGTGAGGATAAAGTACAAGAGAAGCAAAATTCAAGAGAGATTACAAAAGTCTCCAGAATAAACAAAAAGACAAAATGTTTAGAAAGGGATAAAAATTTAACTTCCTATAACATGGGGGCAAAATTGAAAAGGGTGATGAATACAGGACTGAATAAGTTATATTTGAATTCATCCATTAAGGTAGATGATCTTGTAGTGAATCTAGAGATCGGCAGCTATGATGTTGTGGGCATCACTGAGTCCTAGTTGAAAGAAGATCATTGTTGGGAGCTTAACATCAAATGATACATGTTGTAATGAAAGGGGAGGCAGGTAGACAGATGGGATGGGTGGCTCTGTTGGTAAAAAAAAATGAAATCAATTCCTTAGAAAGAAATGTCATATGATTGGAAGATGTAGAATCTTTGTGGGTAGAGTTAAAAAATTGGACAGGTAAGAAGGCCCTGATAGGAGTTATAAACAGGCCTCTGAACAATTGCCAGGATGTAGGCTACAAATTACAAAGGGAGACAAAAAAGCATGTAAAAAAGGCCAGTGTTAATATGGTCATGGGGATTTCAATATGCCGACAGATTAGGAAAATCAGGTTGTGTCGGATCCCAAGAGAAGGAATTTGTAGAATGCCTACAAGATGGCTTTTCTCTTTTAATCTTTTTATTAGTATTAAAATTATTATGAACAAAATACAATTAAAATATTAATAATGGATTACAAACATATAAACTCCCATTACACATGAAGGAATACATAAACAATGAATACAGTATAAGTAAGCTTTCCCAAACATAAACCATATAGTATATATATGAACAAGGTAAGTCTAGATATTCCATAATATATAATATAAAAAAAAGAGAAAAAAAATATAAATCTATATATGAAAGTTAACTAATCTACTAATCTAATATCTAAGAAAAAAAAACAAAAAAGGAAGAAAAAACTAAAAAAAAACTAAAAAAAAAAGAAAAAAAAGGGCTGTTCATAATATCTCACAAGCATACATAAACATCAATGTCGTCAACTCCGATCCTCTCAACATACATACGATTAAAGCTGAAAAAACCAATAAGCCTGGCACAGGGCCATTACATCATATGAAAATATTGAATAAATGGTCTCCATATCTTTTCAAATTTAATAGAAGTATCAAATACAGCACTTCTAATTTTTTCTAAATTTAGACATAACATAGTTTGAGAAAGCCAATGAAATACCGTGGGAAGATTAATTTCCTTCCAATTCAACAAAATAGATCTAGCCATCAAAGTGAGAAAAGCAATCATTCGACAGGCGGAAGGAGATAAGTGAAGTGAGCCCATCATCGGTAAACCAAAAATTGCGGTAATAGGATGGGGTTGTAAATCAATGTTCAGTACCGCCGAAATAATATCAAAAATATCTTTCCAATATTTTTCCAAAATCGGACATGACCAAAACATATGAGTTAAAGACGCGATTTCTGATTGACATCTATCACAAATAGGGTTTATATGAGAATAAAAATGAGCTAATTTATCCTTGGACATATGGGCCCTATGCACAACCTTAAATTGTATTAATGAATGTTTGGCACATATAGATGATGTATTAACTAATTGAAGAATTCTATCCCAATTCTCAATAGGAATAATAAGATTAAGCTCTCTTTCCCAATCATTTTTGGTCTTATCAAAGGGCACTGAACGTATCTTCATAATTATATTATAAAGTTTTGATATAAGCCCTTTTTGAAAAGGGTTTAATTCAAACAAACTCTCCAAAATATCTGAAGACACAAAATTTGGGAATGAAGGAAGTACCGTACTTAAAAAATGCCTAACCTGTAAGTATCTAAAAAAATGAAATCTAGGCAAATTATATTTATTTACTAATTGCTCAAAAGACATAAAACAGTTGTCCAAAAATAAGTCAGAAAATCTTAATAATCCCTTAGTTTTCCAAGCCAAAAAAGCTTGATCTATAATTGAGGGGTGGAAAAAACAATTAGATACAATAGGACTATTTAACACAAATTGAGTCAACCCGAAAAATTTCCGAAATTGAAACCATATACGTAAGGTATATTTAACTATCGGGTTGTCGATTCGATTCGGCAATTTAGAAAGAGCAAAAGGGAGAGATGTCCCTAAAATAGAACCCAGAGCATAAGCAGATACCGATTTAGTTTCCAAACTCACCCAATGAGGGCCAAAAGGACCATCCCATTCTTTCAACCAACATATCAAATATCTAATATTAACTGCCCAATAGTAAAATCTGAAATTGGGTAATGCCAACCCACCATCCTTCCTTGTCTTCTGTAAGTATATTTTACCTAACCTGGGATTTTTATTCTGCCATATATATGAGGAAATTTTTGAATCAACATTAGTAAAAAAGGATTTCGGGATAAAAATTGGTACCGCTTGAAAAATATATAAAAATTTAGGTAAAATAACCATCTTAATAGCATTAATCCTACCTATCAGAGACAAAGATAATGGTGACCACTTAGTAAACAAGCCTTTAATCTGATCAATTAAGGGTAGAAAATTAAACCTAAATAATTCTTTATGGTTTTTTGTAATTTTAATCCCTAAGTAAGTAAAAGAGTCTTTAACTAATTTAAACGGTAAAATACCATAGTTTGGGACCTGTCTATTCAAAGGAAACAATTCACTCTTATTAAGATTTAACTTATACCCAGAAAACTCACTAAATTGAGCCAACAATGATAAGACTGCTGGAATAGATTTCTCAGGGTTAGAGATGAATAATAATAAATCATCTGCGTATAAAGATACCTTATGAATATCTGTTCCACGATTAATACCCAAAATATCCTGTGATTCTCTGATGGCAATTGCCAAAGGTTCTAAAGCGATGTTAAATAGTAATGGAAAGATGGCTTTTTAAAGCAGCTTGTGCTTGAGCCCATGAGGGAAAGGCAATTCTCGACTGGGTGTTGTGTATTTGAATTTTCTGAAAACTTCTGACAAGGTGCCACACATAAGGCTGCTGAACAAGATTAGAACCCGTTACAGCATGGATTGAAGATCAACTGACTGGCAGGAAGCAAAAAGTGGGAATAAAGGGGTCTTTTTCTCATTGGCTCCTGGTGACCAGTGGTGTTCCACAGATGTTGGAGTTGGGACTGCTTCTTCTCATGTTCTATGTCAATAACTTGGATGACTGAATTGATGGTTTTGTGGCCAAGTCAATGGACAACACAAAGATAGGTTGAGGAGCAGGTAGCACTGAGGAAGTTGGAAGTCTGCAAAAGAACTTACATTAGGACACATTATGATCATATACTTTGATAAAGAAATAAAGGTGTAGACTATTTTCTAGACATGGAGAAAATTCAGAAATCAGAGGTGCAAAGGGATTTGGAAATCCCCACACCAGATTTCCCCTAAAGATGAACTTACAGGTTGCGTTGGTGATAAGAAAGGCAAATACAATGTTAACGTTCACTTCAAGAGAACAGGAATATAAAATCAAGGATGTAATGCTGAGGCTTATAAGGCATACCATACTTGGAATATTGTGAGCAGTTTTGGGCCCCTTATCTAAGAATTGGAGGGGATTCAGGGAGGTTCACAAGAATGATTCTGGGAGCAAAAGGAACAGTATTATCTATAAAGATTGAAACCACCCCCCCCCCCCCCGATTTAACTCAAAAAGAGGAATGAAAATGTAGCCTTTTCCATCTGCTAAAAAGGCGTGGATTGTCACATTTACATACATGAGTGTCTTGTAAAAAAATAATTGGGAGCTTAAGTTTTTTTAATATAGGCAAAAACCTTATTCCATTTCACAGGGTGATTTAACCCTTTCATGTTAAGACTAAGTAAATTAATAGTTTGATCCATTTTTAATACTATTTAAAAGAAAGGTTAAGATAATGACCATATTAGAATGTATATTAAAAACCAGACATCAAACCTTGAGATAAGGTAACCAAGCAACAAGATCTGGCTGAGAACCCAATGCAGCTTCCAGAAAAAGAGCCCTCCCCCCCAAGCCAGAAAGCCAACCAATAGATAGCCAGCAGCTACTACTAATAATGTCATCCCCCAAAAAAATCCTGCTGTTTTAGCTCCAATCTATATCAAGGTTAGCTGCATTCCAACCTAGACAAAACAAGAGAGAAAAAAACTTAAACCTCATACCAAAAACACACAGATTAATTATTGCAGTTTCAAAATAATAAAATAATAAATACTCATACTAAGCCTTATTAGTACAGAAAAAAACTTCCAAAAATATGTATAATACAAAATATCAAAACAAAATCAAAGATGAAAATACATGAACACTCAAGATACTAGCTCGTTAAAACTTTATTCTCTTAGTAAAACACTAAAAGGTTAAAAAAAAATTGGATTAGCTACAAAGGATTACCATGAGTAAGAGAAGCAGATATTCATGGAGAAAGATATTGAGCAATTAATCTTCTGATTCCAAGAATTCTTGAGCAACTTCAACTGAACGGAACCACTTCTTCAAACTATCCTTCAATAATTCTGAGCCGTGCGGGATAACAAAGAGAAGGCTTGAAACCTTTGTTAAAAACTTCCGACATAACCTTTTTAAACTTAGTGTGCTCATTCAGGACCTCAGGTGAAAAATCCCCGACAATCCTAATCTTTTGACCTTTATAATCAATCATTCCTCTTCGAAGGGATTCACAAATTAAAAGCTCCTTAGTTTGAAATTCATGTAAACAGACTATGACTGATCTGGGTCTTTCTCCTGGAGCAGGCTTAGGAACCAACAATCTATGCGCTTGATCAACCATAGGCAAGGACGATAAAATTTCAGGAAACAATTGTGCCAAAAAACTTGCGAAGAATTTCGTAGGCTGATCAGCTTCAGTTAAATCTTCAAGGCCCAAAATTCATAGGTTGTTTCTTCTGCTTCTGTTTTCTAAGTTGATAATCTTCTGCATTAATTTTTCATTAGCCTCTGATTGCTTTTTACAAAGCTTTTGTAAGTCATCAATTTTTGCATCCAAAATCGTCAGAGTTGCTTCATTATCTTCAATTCGTTTATCATGTTCAACTAAGGTTTTCTGAAGAGAATCCAATTTTGCATCCATCTGTTTAATTTCAGATCTGAGCTGCTGAAATTGTTGCTGGAACTCCTCAGAGGATTCTTTTCTATGTCTTCAAAGCAAATCCATAATAGAATCCAAGATGCAGGAGGATCCTCTTCTTTTCTAGTACCTTTGGCACTCCTTGTAGTCATAGTGAAGCAATCTCAAGTTTAAGAATAAAGTTTCAAAACAGGTTGGAAACAGTAAAGTAAGTAAAATAGGAGCAACTTCAGAAAGCTGCTACTCCATCAGCGACCAGCAGGAAGTCTCCATTCGCTCAGCATTCAAGATGAGTTAGAAAAAATTGAATTAGACATTAGCTTTGTCGAAAAAGCCATAGAGTGGTAGTGCATGGCTGCCTCTCTGTGCCACAGGGATCGGTGCTTTGTTGCTTGTAACCTACATCAATGATCAGGTTAACTGAATCAGTAAATTTGTGGATGCCCCAAGACTAGGGGTGTAGTGGACAGCGAAGAAGGCTAACATGGCTTATAGAAGGCTCTGCATCAACTGAGAAAATGGGCTGAGGAAAGACAGATGGAATTTAATGCAGAAAAGTGTAAGGTTTTGCACTTCAGTAGGACCAACCAGGGTAGTCTTACATGGAGAACGGAGAGCATTGAGGAGTGTGGTACAATCAAGGGGTATGGGAATACAGCTTCAGAATTCATTGAAAGTGGTGTCACATGCAGATAGAGTCGTAAAAAAAGCTTTTGGCACATTGACCTTCATAAATCGATGTTTCAGTACCGGAGGTGGGATGTTATGTTGAAGTTGTATAAGACGTTGGTGAGGCCTAATTTGGAGTATTAAGTGTAATTTCCTTGTTTTCAGGAAAGATGTAAACGAGGCTAAGAGACTACAAAGAAAATTTTCAAGAATGCTGCTGGGTCTGGAAGACCCAAGTTATAAGGATAGGTTGAACAGGTTAGGACTGTATTCCTTAGAACATAGAAGACTGAGAGGAGATTTGATAGGGGTATACAAGATTATGAGGGGTATAGATAGGGCAAATGCAAGCAGGCTTTTTCCACTGAGGTTGCATGGAACTACAACCAGAGGTCATGGGTTAAAGGTGAAAGGTAAATAGTTTATGGGGAAACTTCTTCACTCAGAGGGTTGTGAGAGTGTGAAATGAACTACCAGCACAAGCGAGCTCAAATTCAACATTTAAGAGAAGTTTGGATAGGTACATGGATATGGACAGCTATGGTCCCAGTGCAGGTTGTTGGGAATTGGCAGTTTAAATGGTTTCAGCATGGACTAGATGGGTTAAAGTACCTGTTTCTGTGCTGTACTTCTCTTTCAATCTATGACACTATAAAATGAAATTTTATCTTGATAAAGGTGAGGTGATGTGTTCTGGAAAGACTAAAAACTCAGCCTCAGAACAAATGGCAGGACTTTAGAGAGCACTCAGGAACAGAAGGGCCTTAATGTGCAAGTACATGGATCATTGAAGATGGCAATGCAGGAAAAAGTCATTAAGAAGGTGGACACAAGTAGCTGCAGATGCTAGAGTCTGGAGCAACAAACTATCTGCTGGAGAAACTCAGCAGGTCAAACAGTATCAGGAATGATGCAGGATTCTGACCTGAAGTGTCAACAATCTCTTCCCTCCCACAGATGCTACTTGACCCACTGAATTCCTCCTGCACATTGTCGTTATTAAGAAAGTACACTGGCTAGACTACACCTGGAGTACTATGTGCAGTTCTAGATGCCATTCTATATAATGAACAAGGTTGCACTTGGGGGGGGGGGGCGGGGGGACAAAAGAAATTGACAGGGATATTGCCCAAGATCAAGAAAGCCTTTGATAAAAACTAATAGTCTGGATATATTTTCTTCGGAGCAGAGATGGTTGAGAGGGGTCCTGATCCAAAATACAATTAGCACATACAGGGTAAAAAGCAAGATACTTTGCAGAATGGCCTAAAGTGAGAAGGCATAAATCTACAGTAAGAGATTAAAAAGTCCAGAGACCATCCAAGGTAGAATTTATTCCAACCAGAGATTATTTGAATCTGGAACGTATCAAATGAAGGTATAGTTGAGGTAGAGACCCTCACAACTTTTAAGAATTTGGACAAGCAGTTGAAATGGCAAGGTACAGAAGACTACTGGCCAATTTATGGATAATGGATTAATAAAGATGGGTACTAGATTGTCAGCATGGGTGTCATGGCCAAAGTGCCTATTTCTGTGCTATGACAAGATTCCATATGATACATCTTTGCCATTCACTTAAACGTTACAATTCTTTGTCACCTACATGTATACTTTTCACAATATTCTTTCCTAAATCTCTTTGTATCGCCAGTAAATTTAGCAATATCTTCAGTTCCTTCATGGAAGTCATATAACATACAACTTACATATGAACAGTCCTCACAGCCAAAGAAGTAAAAAATCTGGAAAAAGTAAAGCACAATATATTATAGTAACAGAAGAGCTGAAAGAAATCTGCATTAGTAAAAAGAAAATTGCACTAGAGAATTTAGTAGAACTGAATGTCAATAAAACTCCAAGACCTGATCAACTGAAGGAAGTGACAATGGAGACTACCGAAACTCTGGTTGTCAACTTCTAAAATCCTACAGATTCCAGATTCCCTTTTCACCTGGGCTCCAATCTCCACTCTTCTTCTAATCCGTCTATTGTACATCAAGGCCCCATTCGCCTGCTCTCTTCCACTCACCGGAGCCTTTCAATTTACTCTAGTTACAGGAAAATTTATATTATTTCACAAAACTAATAAAAGTGAATTAATAGCACTGGGATATTAATAGAAATTACATAAAATAATCAAAAATATCTGCCAGTATGCAACCAATGTCCCAGTGTAGCAGATTAAGAGAGGATTATTACAAGTTTCTTCTCATTCTTCTAAACTCTAGAGAATAAAGCCTAGTCTAAGCAATGTCCCTTCATATGCCACTCTAGAAGCTAGTTGAGTTAACTTTCACTGCATTCCTTCAATGGCAATCATATCCTCATAAAGGTAAGGATGTCAGTACTTTACTTAATATTCGAGGTTGAGCCCCTCAAAAATCCTGTATAATAATTGCAGTCAGACTACTTTAACCTTACTCAAATCTTGCAATGAAAGCCAACATGCCATTTGACATTAGAAGACTGCTCCATCCGCCAGAAAAAGCAGATCTCCCAGTGGCCACCCATTTTAATTCTACTTCCCATTCCAATATGTCTATCCATGGTCTCCACTATCATGATGAGGCCACACTCAGGTTGGAAGAACACGTTATATTCCGTCTGGGTAGCCTCCAACCTGATGACATGAACATCAATTACTTGAACTTCCAGTAATAGCCCCTGCCCCTCACCATCACCATTCCCCATCACCTCCTTCTGGTGCTCTCCCCACCCCCCCCCCCCTTTTCTTTCTTCCATGACCTTCTGCACTCTCCTATCAGACTCCCTCTTCTCCAACCCTGTACCTCTTTTACCAACTTTCCAGCTGTATACCACCCCTCCCCCTCGTGGTTTCACCTATCACCTTGTATTTCTCCCTCCCCTCCCCCACCTTTTAACTCTACTGCTCATCTTTCTTTCTTCAGTCCTGCTGAAGGGTCTCAGCCCGAAATGTTGACTCCACTAATTTCCATAGATGCTGCCTAACCTGCTGAGTTCCTCCAGCATTTTGCATGTGCGTTGAAAAAATTAAATCAATATTTAATGCGATCACCCTTTGCTTTTAAAATTGCAAAAATTCTCTTAGGTGCTTTAGCATGCAGTTTTATGAGAATATCGGTTGATAGGTTGTTCCAAGCATCTTGTAGAACTTCCCACAGTTCTTCTGCAGACTTTAGTTGTCTCATTAGGTTGTCTCTCCAGATAATCCCAGACAGCCTCGTTGGTGTTGAAATCAGGACTCTGTGGCAGCTGTACCATCTGTTGCAGAACTCATTGTTCTTCTTTTCAGTCAAAATATTTCTTTATGGCCTTGGCCTTGTGCTTGAAGTAATTGTACTGCTGCAGAATAGAACTGAGACTGTTCAGACGCCTCCCTGATGATGGTATTGTGTGATGGACGAGAATCTGCTTGTACTTTTCAGGATTAAGGATTCCATTAATTCCGACCAGATAACCACTCCATTTGCAGAAATGCAGCCTAAAACCTGCAGGGAACCTCTGTCATGCTTTACTGTTGGCTGAAGATACTCATCCATGTAGTGTTCTCCAGTTCTTCTACAGAAAAACTGCCTCCTGTTTGAGCCAAAAATTTCAAATTTTGACTCGCCATTCCAGAGCACCTGCTGCCATTGTTCAGCATCCTAATCCCTGTGTTTCTGTGCATAGACGAGTCTCTTGGCTTTATTTCCACTTCGGAAGAATAGCTTTTTGGCAGCAACACTTCCATGAAGACCAGTTCTGATCAGACTTCCCCAGACTATAGAGGGGTGTACTTAGGTTCCAATGGTTTCTGTAAGTTCAGAGCTGATAGTAGTGCTGGACTTCTTCCTACTTAGAAGGGATACATTTTCTGTGGCTGACCACTGCATTTCTGGTCCTCAATCTTGCCTGTTTCTTTTTGCTTCTTCAGAAGGTCTTATACAGCATATCTTGAAATTTCTGTCTGCTGCAAAATTTCTGCTTGGGAGACACCTTGCTGATGCAGGATGACCACCTTGTGTCTTGTTGCTATGCTCACTCTTGCCATGGTGTAAGAATTGATGGTTTGAAGGTTAAGCTGTCATTTCTGTCACATCCTCACCTTTTAATTTGGTATTCCCTTTTCTCAGTTCCTTCACCTCTGCTACACTGGTGACACCTGTTGTAGAAGTGTTGGGACCGCTTCATTGAGCACTTACACTCCATCCACTAAAAGCGAAATTTCCCACTGGCTAAACATTTTAATTCCCATTGCAGTTCCAGCATGTCAGTTCATGGCCTACTCATGTGCCAAGATAAAGCCACCAACAGAATGGTTGATCAACGCCTCATATTCCATCTGGGTAGCCTCCAACCTGATGGCATGAAAATCGATTTCTTTTTCTGGAATAAAAAAAATTCCCTTCTCCGGCATCTTGCCCCTCTTCACCTGCCTCTCACTTCTCCATGATTCTTCTCCTCATTCCCTTTATCCAATGGTCCACTCTCCTCTCCTATCAGATTCCTTCTTCTCCAAACCCTTTATCTTTCCAACCAACTTTACTTTCACCTATCACCTTTGAGTTATCCTCCTTTTCCTCTTCCCACCTTTTTATTCTGGTGTCTTCATCTTCCTTTTCAGTCCTGAAGAAGGGTCTTGGCTCAAAACATCATCTGTGTATTCATTTCCATAGATACTGCCTGACCTGCTGAGTTCCTCCAGAATTCTGCGTGCATTGCTTTTGATTTTCAGCAACTACAGAATTTTTCATGTTTCTGATTTGCTGCTCCACTGCAAAGTCTCTCCAAGGGATGCCAACCCTGAAGTTTAAAATCTTCTCTTCGACAGAAGTTCAGTGAAACCCTCTCTCACTGCTCCCCGTGATCTCTACTGCCTTCCAACACTTCTACCACATATTCATCCAAGTTCACTACCACAGCCATATATCATTCCTGGGAACTTGTCTTCACCACCATCTCTTTCCACATGGCTTCCAGATCCATTTTCAGGTCTCTTGGTTTGGACCCACCAAGGATCCCAGGAATTTTTGTTCGACTGACTGCTCCTCTCGCTGCTTGTCCCTCCAAATTCTACCACCACCCTCTCCACTATGTGGATACCTGGTGGCTATTTCAGACTCCGCCACAACCTCCAGGCTTCTATCTCCTCCATGTGTCATGCACTTCTCTGACATTTCATCCTCCACCAGGTTCAAGCCTTCAACCACTGGTCCTTCACCCTCCTCGTATCCAGTAAGGATCAGAAGATCACCGTTCTCTTGACCATGAATCCTGCCATCTTCAACTCCGATTTTGATGGCCTGGATCCTGCCAGGCCATGATCCCTGCTGCCTCCCATTCAGCCCTCAATTCCACGGACACCCAAGACCACAGATCTTGCCAACTCCAACAGCTCGGGACTGGTGACACTATTGTCGCCAATCCCGGCTCCATCAACCCTGAGAAGATCCAGAATCTGGATTCCACTGCTGCCAATGCCATTCTTAAGACCCCCAATGCCTCCAGCTACAAGTCCAGCCTGGACTTTGACCACCAGCACCTGTGGGCCAAGACA
This sequence comes from Hemitrygon akajei, assembly GCF_048418815.1. Taxonomy (NCBI): domain Eukaryota; kingdom Metazoa; phylum Chordata; class Chondrichthyes; order Myliobatiformes; family Dasyatidae; genus Hemitrygon; species Hemitrygon akajei. Next base: position 50,074,903 of record NC_133139.1, read on the forward strand.
TTACTCGCCACCACTGAGCTCCCAGGGTCTCCTTCCCTCACCCGGTTTCTCTCAGGCTTCACTGTCACCTCTTGGGTCCTTGAAGCCTCCATCTTTCTTCCACCCCACCTTCTCTGAACACCCCAACTCTCTTCCCCTCTCTTTCCCCCTCTGATCCCAGCTCTAATCCTTGACATATTTTTTATCATTCCCTCTGACCTCCCGAGGCAAAATAATCTGTCCTCAGCAAGCCTTACCTTTGTACCTCCTCGCCCACACCTCAGTGACTTCCACGCCTGCCATGACACTGAGCTCTTCTTCTGTCAGCTCCAACTCCAAGCCCACTTCTTTCACAAGAATACTACACCCCACACTGATGACCACCTTCCTGTCCTCAACCCTCCTCTTCTTAGACCCCCTGCTCTGGTGTTCTGCTTGCTCTAGATCTTTTCATCTCAAGCTGCCGACAAAATATCAAGTGGCTCGACTCAGCATTTCTCTCTCTTCCCTGAATTTGTCCCCTCTGAACACACTGGCATCCACCCTCTCCACACCTATCCCAACCTTATCATCAAACCCACAGACAAAATGGTGCAGTTGTAGTGTAGCACACTGACCTCTATATTGCTGAGGCCACACAGCAACTTTTAAGGCACCTCCTCGTACTTACCCATTGAAGAGGACCCCATTCCGGATGATCAGAAAACTGTTTCCAACAGTATCACTGCTCTCATCAACTCTGAAGAATTCCCATCCACTGTCACCAAATTCATAGTTTACTTATCCCACACTGCTGGCTTCTACCTCCTACCCAAGATCCACAAACGCTGACTGTCCAGGTAGACCTTTTGTTTCTGCCTGCTCCTTCCCCACTGAACTCATGTCCTCATGCCTTGATTGCATTCTTGGTTCAGTCCCTTCCCACCTACATTCACGACATTTCTCATGTTCTCTATCTCCTCAGTAACTTTCAACTCCCTGGCTATGACGGTCTTGCTTTCACCGTGGATGCTCAGTCCCTATACATTTCTTTCTCCCATCAATAAGGCCTCAAAGCTCTCTGTTTGTTTCTCAATAAAAGAACCAATTCCCCTCCACCACCACCATCTGGCAGAACTGGTCCTCACCCTCAACAATTATTGTTTCAGCTCCTCCCACTTTCTCCAGACTCGAAGGGTAACCATGAGCACCCGCATGGACCCCAGCTGTGCCTGCCTCTTTGTGGGTTACATAGAACAAACAATGTTCCAATTTTCACTGGTAACACACCCCAATATTTCCACTCCTACATTGATAACTACATCAGTGCTACTTCATGCACCCAGGCTGAGCATGTCAATTTCATCAACTTTGCCTTTAACTTCCACCCTGTCCTTAAATTCACTTGGTCCATTTCTGACACCGCCATCCAGTTTCTCAATCTGTCTCCATCTCTGGAGACAAAACTGTCAACCAACATCTTTTATAAACCTACCAATTCCCATGGTTATCTTGACTACATTTCTTCCCACCTTATCTCCTGCAAAAATATCTCCTTTTCTTAATTCAATCATCTCTACCGCATCTGTTCCTAGGATGTAGCTTCCTTTCCAGGACATCAGAGATGCCCTCCTTCTTCAAAGAACAGGATCCTCCAACATTAATGCTGCCCTCACCCACATCTCCTCCAATTCCACTTGTCCTTAACTATCACCCCATGAGCTTCCGTATCCAAAACTTCATCCGCCGCAACTTCTGCCAACTCTAAACACATCTTTACCTCCCCACCCCATCCACTGAGATCACTCCCTCTATGATTCCCTTGTCCATTCATCCCTCCCTACTAATCTCCCTCCCAATATGTATCCCTACAAGCAGACTATGTGCTATACCTGCCCATTCATTTCCTGCCGCTCATCAAATCAGGGTCTCAAACAATTTTTCAGGTGAGGCAGCACTTCACCTATGAATCTGCCAGGGTCGTCTATTGTGTTTGGTGCTCCCAATGCGGCCTTCTCTACATTGGTGAGACCCATCGTAAAAGTGTCAGTCCTACTTCATCAAGAATCTCTGCTCCATCCGCCAAAAGCGGAACTCTCCGGTAGCCAAAAATTTTAATTCCCATTCCAACACATTGTACTGCGGCCACTCCCAGAATGAAGAAGCAACACATTATATTCCAACTGTGTAGCCTCCAACCTGATAGCATGAACATTGATTTCTCCTTCTGGGAAAAAAAATTCTCTCCTCCTCCCCACTCTGGCCTCTTACCTCTCCTCATCTGCCTATCACCTCCCCTGGGTCCCCTTCTCCTTCCCTTTCTCCTATGGACTACTCTCCTCTCCTATCAAATTCCTCTTCTCCAGCCCTTTATCTAGGCTGCCTAAGACTTCTGCATAGTACTGTATATGTCACCATAAACAAAGCTGAGATTTGTTTACTTGCAGGCATACACAGTAAATCCAAGAAACACAACAGAATCAATGAATGACAGCATCCAACAGAACAGACAAACAACTAATGTGCAAATGATAATAAACCATGCAAATGCAAAAGAAAAAATATTTGATATTGTTCAATAGGTAAGAAATAAATATCGACAGCATGAGATAAAGAGTTCTTGAAAGTGAGTCCATAAGTTGTGGGAACAGGTCAACGAAGGGCTCTTGTTAAAGAGCTTGATTTTTGAGGGGTAATAACTGTTCAGAAACCTGATGTTCTAGGTCCTGAGGATTCTGTAGCTTCTTCCTGAAGGCAGCAGCATGAAAAGAACATGGCCTGGGTGGTAGGGGTCCTTGATGATGGATGCTGGTTTCCTGTGACAGCACTCTGTGTATATGTGCTCAATAGTGGAGAGGGCTTTACCCATGATTGACTGGGTCATATCCACTACCTTTTGTAGGATTTTTCATTCAAGGGCATTAGCGTTTCCATATTTTCCATACATTGATAAGCTACTTAAACAGATAAAATAGGGATGCTTTGGACAGAAATATCCATCAATTTGCATCTGCAGGATTTGGATCATTGATGGCATAGAAATAACACTCGCATTAGTGCAAAAGAATACTGCCGAAGCTACCATTTTGACCAAGAGGTACCAATGGAGAAAAGTGGGATATTAGTCACTGGAGAAATATTAAGAACTCTGAAATTTCTGCAGTGCACATAATAAAACATCTGTGACTTGCTTGCCCTACAATTATTGGCCATATTTTCAGTTACACAGGTCTTCATCTATAATTTACTGCCTTAAACTTTTCCCCACTCCCTTACTCACTTTGATAAAAGGCCTCTTTCCTAAATGCTGTTGACAAGCATGAGGCAAAAGCTCCAGGTACAGGACTTTGTTCTTGTGACCAACTGTTGCAGAAGTTCATACATCTCTAAAATCAGGGCAATTCTAAAACTATCAACAAGCTCATTAGAAATGTGAAGTTGCTTAAAACTGAAATAATTACTTTTAAAATTCTTCTTTCCCCTACCACAGTACAGAATCCAAATTCAATTAATTTCAAGCCATTTCAGATCAGCATAGTATGAGATGGGTGTTTCACAGGGTAAATCTAGAGAATCTCAGCAAAACTGGGCACTGCCACTAGACATCACATGGAGTCCAATGATGGAGCATATTAGCAGATGCAACAGTATTTTAATAAAGCCCACACACCTAGGACTTGTCTTCAATGCAAATAGTTGAATGTTGGTAGTTCCTTTTCAGAACTCTTAATGTTGTTCTATTCTCCCAGATAAGCTGGAACAACCTTTACCAACTCAATGCATGTAAAGACAAGCCAAATAAAATGTTAACATTCTTGCCTCTGTATAGAGTCTTAACCAGCTTCTGCTGGGTTTTTATATATCATAATACAAATAAAGCCCCATCATTAAATTGTCAACACTGGACATAAATTCAAAACTATGTTTAAAGGTGAGTTATAACATTGTCATGTTGAAGACCCACTATACATAATTTTTCAAGAGTATCTAAATTAGCATATGAAAGCATCTTAAATGCTCCATTTATTGTTTTAATACTTTACAGGGGCAGAGAGTCTTTTTTGGCAAGTAATTACCTTTCCTAAGATAGCATCAGACAGTCTAGATTTCTTCAGAAACAGTGCTGCTTCATTGGGCCCAACTTTTCCTGTATGAGCTGGATCCACCTAAACAAAACAAGACCATTCAGCACATATCAGTATGCATCAGTCATGTGTTAGTCAAATATTATTTGTCTCCAGGTAACCTGTCAAGTTAAACAAAAAAAATCAGAATACAAAGTTCAAACTCAAAATTTATTTTGAGATAAAAGTAAATTTATTATCAAAGTACATACATGTCACCATATACAACCTTGAGATTCATTTTCTTGTGGGCATACTCAATAAATCCTTAATAACCATATAACAATTACTGCATGGAAACAGGCCACCTCAGCCCTTCTAGTCCGTGCCGAAGGCTTACTCTCACCTAGTCCCACCGACCTGCACTCAGCCCATAACCCTCCATTCCTTTCCTGTCCATATACCTATCCAATTTTTTTTAATGACAATATTGAACCTGCTGTACCATTTCTACTGGAAGCTCATTCCACACAGCTACTACTCTCTGAGTAAAGAAGTTCCCCTTCGTGTTATCCCTAAACTTTTGCCCCTTAACCCTCAACTCATGTCCAGTTGTTTGAATCTCCCCTACTTTCAATGGAAAAAGCCTATCCACGCCAACTCTATCTATCCCCCTCATTATTTTAAATACCTCTATCAAGTCCCCCCTCAATCTTCTACGGTCCAAAGAATAAAAACCTAACTTGTTCAACCTTTCTCTGTAACTTAGATGCTGAAACCCAGGTAACATTCTAGTAAATCTTCTCTGTACTCTTTCTATTTTGTTGACATCTTTCTTATAATTCGGTGACCAGAACTGTACACAATACTTCAAATTTGGCCTTACCAATGCCTTGTACAATTTTAACATTACATCTCAACTCCTATACTCAATGCTCTGATTTATAGAGGCCAGCATACCAAAAGCTTTCTTCACCACCCTATCCACATGAGATTCCACCTTCAGGGAACTATGCACCACTACTCCTAGATCACTCTTTTCTACTGCATTCCTCAATGCCCTTCCATTTACGTGTTAGCGTGTGACCAAGTGGTTAAGGTGTTCGTCTAGTTATCTGCAGGTTGCTAGTTCGAGCCTTGGCTGAGGCTTGCGTGTGTGTCCTTGAGCAAGACACTTAGCTACACATTGTTCTGGGTCCTAATGCCTTTCCCTTGGACAACATTGGTGGCGTGGAGAGGGGAGACTTGCAGCTTAGGCAACTGCGGGTCTTCCGTAAAAATAAAACCTTGCCCAGGCTTGTGCCCTGGAAAGTTTCCAAGGTGCAAATCCATGGTCTATCGAGACTAACAGAGGCCTACACACTACATATACTACAGACCATTTACGTCCTATTTTGATTAGTCCTACCAAAATGTAGCACCTCACACTTAGCAGCATTAAACTCCATCTGCCATCTTTCAGCCCACTCTTCTAACTGGCTTAAATCTCTCTGCAAGCTTTGAAAACCTACTTCATTATCCACAATGCCATCTATCTTAGTATCATCTGCATACTTACTAATCCAATTTACCACCCCATCATCCAGATCATTAATGTATATGACAAACAACATTGGACCCAGTACAGATCCCTGAGGCACACCACTAGTCACCGGCCTCCAACCTGACAAACTGTTATCCACCACTACTCTCTGGCATCTCCCATCCAGCCACTGTTGAATCCATTTTACTACTTCAATATTAATACCTAACAATTGAACCTTCCTAACTAACCTTCCGTGTGGAACCTTGTCAAAGGCCTTACTGAAGTCCTTATAGACAACATCCACTGCTTTACCCTTGTCAACTTTCCTAGTAATCTCTTCAAAAAATTCAATAAGATTTGTCAAACATGACCTTCCATGCACAAATCAATGCTGACTGTTCCTAATCAGACCCTGACTATCCAGACAATTATATATACCATCTCTAAGAATACTTTCCGGTGATTATTAATGCCGTTAGTTTCAATATAATTATGGAGAAGGATAGGACTGGCCCCAGGGTTGAGATTTTTGATTGGAGAAAGGCTAACTTTGAGGAGATGCTAAAGGATTTAGAAGGAGTGGATTGGGACAAATTGTTTTATAGGAAGGATGTAATAGAGAAATGGTGGTCATTTAAAGGTGAAATTTTGAGAGTACAGAATCTTTATGTTCCTGTTAGGTTGAAAGGAAAGGTTAAAAGTTTGCGAGAGCCATGGTTTTCACGGGATATTGGAAACTTGGTTCAGAAAAAGAGAGAGATCTACAATAAATATAGGCAGCATGGAGTAAATGAGGTGCTCGAGGAATATAAAGAATGTAAAAAGAATCTTAAGAAAGAAATTAGAAAAGTTAAAAGATATGAGGTTGTTTTGGCAAGTAAGGTGAAAATAAATCCAAAGGGTTTCTACAGTTATATTAATAGCAAAAGGATAGTGAGGGATAAAATTGGTCCCTTAGAGAATCAGAGTGGACAGCTATGAGTGGAGCCAAAAGAGATGGGGGAGGTTTTGAACAATTTCTTTTCTTCTGTATTCACTAAGGAGAAGGATATTGAATTGTGTAAGGTAAGAGAAAAAAGTAGGTTAGTTATGGAAACTATGATGATTAAAGAAGAGGAAGTACTGGCACTTTTAAAGAATATAAAAGTGGATAAGCCTCTGGGTCCTGACAGGATATTCATAAGAACAATAACCGTAATAGAACCAATGAAAGAACGCACCTTGGGTGTTCGATCAGTGTGCAAAAGACAACTGTGCAATACATAAAGAAAGAAAGAAAAATAATAAATAACAAAGCAGTAACTATCAAGAACATGAGTTGAAGAGTCCTTGAAAGTGAGCCCATATGTTGTGGGAGACAGAGATAGAACACAAGATAGAACATGAAATAAAGAGACTTTAAATGTGAGAACATTTCAATGATAGGGCAAGTGAAACAGAGTGAAGTTATCCCTTAGGTTCAAGAGCCTGATGCCGAGGGGTAATAACTGCTCTTGAATCTGGTGGTGTGAGTTATGAGGCTCCTGTACCTTCTTCCTGACAGCAGCAATAAGAGAGCATGATCTGGGTGATGGGAGTCCCTAATAATGAACACTGCTTTCCTGAAATGGTGTGCTCAATAGTGGGGAGGACTTTACCCCTGATGGACTGGACCATATCCACTATTTTTTGTAGCATTTTCCATTCAAGAGCATCAGTGTTTCCTGTCAAAGGGTCTCAGCCCAAAACATCAACTGTACTTTTTTCCATAAATGCTGCGTGATCTGCTGAGTTCCTCCAACATTTTGCCTGTGTTGCTTGGTGTTTTCTTACCAGGCTGTATCACAGCAAGTCAATATACTCTCTACTACATATCTATAGGAGTGTGTCAAAGTTTCAGATATCATATTGAATCTTTGCAAACTCCTAAAAAAGTAGAGGCGATGCCATGCCTTCTTTGTAATTGGCCTTGTGTGCTGGGCCCAGGACAGGTCCTGAAAATGATAACACGGAGGAATTTAAAGTTGCTGACCCTCTCCACCTCTGATCCTCTTATGAGGACTGGTTCATGAACCTCTGGTTTCCTCTTCTTAAAGTCAATAATCAGTTCCTTGGTCTTGCTGACATTAAGTAAGAGGTTTTTGGTATGGCACCTTCAGCTAAATTTTCAATCTCTCTCCTATATGCTGATTCGTCACCACCTTTGATTTTACCTATGACAGTGGTGATGTCAGCAAACTTGAATATGGCATTGGAGCTGTGCTCAGGCACACAGTCATAAGTGTAAAGCAGGGGGTTAAGCATAGTGCCTTGATGGATATGGAAATATTGGAGGAGATGTAATTGCCAATTCAAACTGACTGGCGTCTTCAAGTAAGGAAATCAAGAATCCAATTGCACAAGGAGATATTGAGGCCAAGGTCTTGAAGTTTATTGAATAGTTTTGAGGGGATGATAGTATTGAATGCTGAGTTGTACTTGATAAAGAGCACCCTGTTGTAGCCTAACGTTTGCATCTTTGCTGTCCAGATATTCCAGGGTTAAGTGAAGGGCCAATGAGATGGCATCTGCTGTGGACCTGTTGTTCCGGTAAGCAAAATGGAGCAGATCCAAATTGTTTCTCAGTCAGGAGTTGATTAAAGTTTCATCACCAACACATTAATAAATACACATTTTTAAAGTGAATTTAAGTTTCACCCTTGACTCAGTAGAAGCACTCAGCCAAGTCTGAAGGATGTGGCTCCAGGTCCAGCTACAGGGACTTAAGCACATACCCTCCATAAGCTGGCAATTCACACACTGCAAAGTGATTGCTGCACCAATGGAGGAGCTATCCCTTCTAAGTTGGGGATTTTTTAAAATTTCATGGCACTATTTAAAGAAGGAGAAGAGTGCTACCCAAATGTCTCTGAGCAATAGATAAATGAAATGACAAGGTCATTATTTTAATGCTATTTGTAGGTGATAAATTTCCATTGAGAATCACCAAATATCTGCAAGTTATTTCCTTTTAAAGGCACAAATACAAGACTACTAGTTAAGTAACCAGGTGGGTTGGGAAGAAGAATCCAGCATAATGAATAAGAAAAGGCTGAAGGCTAAAATAAGAAAGAACAAGGTAAAATTTCTCATACATGTCTAGGAAAAAAGATGTGAGTTATGCAATGCTCCCTCTAAGGTGCGGGCACATGTGTGCACACACATCGTTGCTACTAGCACACAAAGGAATTTAAACTGTGCACAAAAGGTTGTCACCCTTTAACTGGCTGGCATGTTAAGTACATTTCACAATCATACACAATCACATTTATTTTCCCAAGTTCTGACACAAACAGTGTTGACAACATGGATTTTCCAATGATTTTTCTGCAGATTTTAAAACCAGCTTATTTATACTGCTTTCATTGAAGAAACTTTTGATTCGCCATGTCAAATTCCAAAGAAGCAAAGGCATGAAGAGCAAAAGAACTGTTAGTTCATTTAAAGTGGAATGGCTTAATGACCATTTCAAGCAATGAACAACAAACTGGACTTGGTAGCTTATTATCCTTAGAAATGTTTCAGGTTTACTTCCATTTAGAAATACAGTGCACACTCTTGTCCTACAAATTAGAGGGAACATTGCAGGTAAGACCAGGGAGGACTTGGGTAAAAAGCACCAAAGGCAAAACTAAAGGACATATAGCAGTATGGTAAACAACAACTAGAAACACTTGCAATGAAGGAGTGTGATGGAAGGGTTCTTTTATTTAGGCAAAGTATTACAAGGAAGATCAGCATAAATAGATGAGGTAATGACTAAAACATGGACTTGTCCATCATTAACAGCATAAGAGCTGATGACAAAACATTAATAGTAATGTGGGAACTGGGATCCAGGAAAGTTAATGAGGAATGCAGGAACTGGGGCCCTGGTGAGAAGAAAGAGAACAAGAGAACTTGGGCCCTGGTGAATGGATGGGGAACCAAATACCAGACCATTGAGATTTCCAAGTAGTTGGGTAAGGATTATTGAAATTTTACTTATTTGTTAAATGATGAGATATTGGATGGTGGTGATGTTCAAGGTGATCAAAGTATGTTTGTGCACAAGTTATTGAAGGCCAATGGGCAGGTGCTACTGACAACTCAGAGGAGAAATAGTAGGTTAATCTTTATTACAAGAAAATTTGAATACAACAGGAAGGAAGTCTTGATGTAATTGTAAACAACCTTGGTGACTGCACCTGAATACTATTTACAAAATGCTTTCCTGATATACAAATATATTTGCTATGGAGACCCAGTCATTGTGGTCTCTGAAAATATGATAATAGACTTTGGTATATTCATCCAATCAATGGCAGATAGCTTGAGAAAATGGCCATAAGGAAGAAGATCAGCCATACTCTCAATCAAAGCATACCAGGCCAAAAGACCTATTTATTATTCAAATTGTGAATCAATTTCCAATGGCAAACTGTTTGGTACATGCAGGACACAAACTGAAACAATAATAGCAAATTGAAAATAATTTTTGTTTTGTTTTGGACTGTGACTTGTGAACAGGTTGGAAGTAATCTAAATTTAATCTAAGTTGAAAGTCAATTGTAACGTTCAAAAGGAAACTGCATAAACACATCTGAAGGAAAGACAGCATACAAAAATAAAAAGCAGAATGGGTTTTAGTTAGATGCATATACCAAATGACCTCCTCCTATACTATGCAATCACATGGTGCAACAAATTTAAGACCACAGTACTTCAGACATTGCATTTTTGTCATAGCGTAAGGTAGCTTCAACAACAGATCGATGACAAAAGTAAAGGTGCTCACCTGCCTGTAGTACGTTTCATACATTGGGTTTCCACTTGAAAGCTATGAATGAAAGAATAACTAATTAAAATCTCTTTTGATAAACATTTATCACTTAATCACCACCAGAGCTTTAAATAATAATTAACTACTGATTTATACTGATCTATACTGATCTCTAACAAAGGTGGAAGGCAAGTTGCAGCTGCTCAATAAATTGCAAACTGGATACTAGTCCACAAGGATAAGGGAAAATGTGTAGATACCATCTATAAATGATGGCGTCTACCCATCTATAATCTGCTGACAACTAGCGTTGGCAGAATTTCAGATGATTGAGTAGTGGCACAGTCCTCATCGAGGGACCAGTAGCCAAAAGAGTGAGCAATTTCAAGATCTTGTGTGTCAACAGCTCTGAGCCCCTAACCTGGGCCCAACATATCAATACAGTTACAAAGAAGTCACAGCAACAGCTTTATTTCATTAGGAGTTTGAGGAGATCTGGTATGTCACCAAAGACACCCTCAAATTTCTACAAATGTACCATGGAGAGCACTCTAACTGGCTGTATCAGTGTGTGGTATGAGGGAGATACCACAAAGGACCAAAATAAACTCAGCTTCATCAGCTTCATCACAGGCACTAGTCTCCCCAGCATCCAGGACATCTTCAAGGGCCAAAACCTCAAAAAGGAGACATTCATCATTAAGGACCCCCATCACCCAGGACATGCCCTCTTCTCATTGCTACCTTCAGGGAAGAGTGACAGGACCCTGAAGGCACACACTCTATGATTCAGGAATAGCTTCTTCGCCTCTGCCATCAGATTTCTGAATGGACATTGAACTTATGAACACAACCTCACTATTTTTTACTCTTTTGGAGCTATGTATTTAATTTAACTTTTGTAATATATAGATAATTTCCGTAATTTTATTTTTTATTATGTATTACAATGTACTGCTGCTGCATAACAGAAAATTTCACAACATATACTGGTGATATTAATCCTGATTCTGGGATTAAAGAGTACCTAATGCTCAACTAGTCAACTATTTCATGCACAAGATATACAATTTTTAAGCATACATTCATTACAGAGAAATGCAAGTTAGAGAATGTCATTCATAAACTCCATGGCATTGAAATAAGAATGCTAACCAGTGCTAGAGTTATCAGAACTGAGACTCCATTGCCCCAAGTTGATGACTCCCTCCTCTGCCAGAAGCTCACTCCATACAACAGTGGTTAGTGCAGTACATGGACTGTCACAAAGGACCTTCAGAACCACTTTGCAGATGGTGAGTCCGCGCCATCACAGAGGACCCACCATCTCAACCAGATTCACAAGCTGTTGAAACTGTCAGTGTGATTGTGTTGTTGAATGTTTGCCAAGATCTTTACAAGCAAAAACATTCCAAAACATTTTTGACAAGATAATTTTTTTGATACACAAGTATTGCTACCAACAGATGATCTGTCTGGAGAAGATGCAAATAGGTCATGAATGTAGGCAGAAATGAGGGAGAAAAAATGCTGGAACTGAGAAAAGAACACTGTAACTGCGGGAAATCTTACATAAAAATAATGCTGGAAATACTATTACATCCATTATTACTCTCAGCTGTAGCTAAAAATTATTTTCAACAATACCTTTGTTTGTCTAAGTATCCAAAACTGATAACCTTTGGAATGTTGTAAATAGAAAACAATATTTACTACATTAGATGCAGCCTTCCTTTCCAGGACATTAAGAGATGACCCCTTCTTCAAGGAACAGGATTTCCCTTCCTCCAATAATCTCCCGCAAATCTCCATTTCCTGAACATCCGTGCTCACCCCAACTTCCAGCCGCCTTAACAGTAGTAGAGCTTCTCTTGTCCTTACCTACCAACCCATGAGCTTCCACATTCAACACGTCATCCTCCACAATCTCCACTATCTCTAAAGTGCTCCTACCACCAAACATATCTTTACGTCCATCTGCCCAGACCTCCGCTTTCGGCAGAAATCACTCCTTCCACAATTCTTTTGTCCACTCATCCCCACTAATCCGTACAAGTGCCAAAGTGCTACATCTGTTCATTCACCTCTTCCCCCACTTTCATTCTGGGCCCCAAACAGTCCTTCTAGGTGAGGCAACACTTCACATGCGAATCTCCTGGGGTTGCCTATTGTGTCCAGTGCTCCCAATCCAGCCTCATCTAAGTTGGTGATACCTAAAGTAAATTGAGACATGGCCTCGTCAAGCACCTCTGCTCCATCCACCTTTCAACTGCTCCTTACAACTTTCCGGTGGCCAAACATTTTAATGCTGTTTCCCATTCCAGCACATCAGTCCGTGGTCACCTCCTGTGCCAAGCCCTCAGGGGGGAGGAGCAACACCTTATTTTCCATTTAGGTAGTCTCCAACCTGATGGCATGAATTTCAATTTCTCATTCAAGTTAAAAAAAAAATTCCCACACCCCCTCCCTTCTTCTTCTATTCCCCACTCTGGCCACTTACTTGCCTATCACCTCCCATGGGTCCCCTACTCTTTCCTTTTCTCCTATAGTCCACTCTCCTCTCCCATCAGATCCCTTCCTGTCCAGTCCTTTATCTTTCCCACCCACCTGGCTTCACCTGTTATCTTCGAGTTATCTTTTCTTCCTCCCCCAACTTTTTATTCTGGCATCTTCCCTCTTCATTTCCAGTTCTTATTCATTTCCCTATAGATGCTGCTTGACTAGCTGAAATTCTCCAGCATTTTGTGTCTGTTGTTTTAGATTTCCAGCATCTACAGATTTTCTCATGTTTATGATTTACTACATCTTTTGGCATTTGTGATTAACTGTGACACTCCTGAAAGACGTTCTAAAGAGACAGAAGTGGCACATTGTCCAATTATTCAATCTGAATTTTTGCATGACTTGAAGTCAAGGAAGAGACAAAATGATAACATAGTCGCTTAATTATGGCTAACATAGGACATTAAAACTTGTTTTGTCATCACGTACTTCTAAATTGTGGCACCAAAGAGATAAACCAAAGTCATTTTGCCCAATCCACGGGCTATCAGTTTTAGTGCTTTAACTCAGAATGTTTCTACTAAAGAATCAAACCCAGACAGCTATGAACTCAGGATATTATAAAAGGGCATTTGTAATTATAATCAGTCATAATTATTTGTAATTATAATCACACAGACTTTTGAATGTCAGATTACCAGGATTCAGTTCAATAGTTTATGATACACTTTCTATAGCTCAACTTTGAACTATCCTTAAGAGTGCCTTGAAACTTTGAATCCTTTGCAGAATCTTATGTTTATTGAATGTAAAGTGACTATTTCAGCTTCACAGAGCTTTTCCTATATCTATTATGTAGCTATAAATCACAGGAGCAAGGTAAGCTAGATAAACATTGTTTAAATGGAGGCCAGTTTCTTTCAAATAACAATTACGAAATAAAATAAATCCAAGATTTGAAGTAAAATAGGAATTGCAAATACTGTGCATCCAGGCTGCACTTCAACTGATCATTTAATTTTTATTCCCTGAACTCTCAACGTTCAACTAAAAATGGAACTTCACACAGCACATACAATTCCCATAACCTTGAAAATGGGGGGCGGGGGGAAGCGGGTTGTGGCAATCTGGAAGGGTGTAACATCTTGTTTTAAAAATAACTACAAGTAAGTTTAGGTTCAATTTGAGAATTAGTTTAAATACAATGTTATTAATTTTGCTGTGAGGGTTATAGGGAAAAATTGCATGAATTATCAGCATAGACAGAAATAACAAGCATAATTTCATACTGTGCTTATTATAGCTAGAAATATTATTTCAACGCCTTAGCCTCATTATCATTGGATAGTTTATTAGCTCCTACAATTAAACAACAGATGCAAAATTTAGAATCGTTTTAAAAGGCAATATAGCAATATTGGATTAATAAATTTAGACACGAAATTCATTTTATCAGAATTCACAAATCACTACTCAAAAATTTGTGAAATACAATTCACCATTTCAGAATTAAGGTGGAAAAGAAGTATTTTTTTCCCATTAGTAATTACTGACACATACAAAACTGATGCATTTTCACCTTACAGAGAAACGCAAAGATGTTTTCTTGGAAGGCAACTTCACCCAATGCTACAAGTCCTTCATCATATTTAAATAATTGGGCAGAGGAATCATAGTGTAAGTAAGGGCCGATATACAGCATTAGGCAATAGCCTGCGGTGCAGGCTTGAAGGGCCGAATGGTCTACTTCTGCACCTATTGTCTACTGTCTAAATAAACGAAAGATTCTCTTCCTATATTGCAAATGTACAAAATCTGGCTCATCTATGGAAAAGTCTATCCACGATTTTACACCTGTAGACCCAGCAATTCCAACAATAAAAACATCTTATCCTTGCTTATCCTCGCAAGTGGAATAAGTGCTACACCTGTCCCTACACTACCATACAGTCCTTCCAGATGAGGCGACACTTCACTTGTGAGAATGATGGGGTCGTATACTGTTTTCAGTGCTCCTGGTGTGGCCTCTTGCATACCAGTAACACTTGACATAGATTGGGAGACCACTTCGCCAAGCATCTACACCCCATCTGCCAGAACAAGCGGGATTTCCAGTGGCTACCCATTTTAATTCCACATTCCATTCCCATTTCAGTATGTCCATCCATGGCCTCCTCCACTGCGGGGATAAGGCCACATTTAGATTGGAGAAATAATACTTGGCCCTACACCTCCTCCCTCAGGAGGCAATACTTCACCCATAAGCCTGTTGGGGTCATATACTGTGTTCAGTTCTCCTGGTTTGGCCTCCTGTATATCAGTGAGACCTGACATAAATTGGGAGACTGCTTCGACGAGCACTTACACGCCGTCCACCAGAAAGGCCACTCTTAGTTTGGAGGAACACCACCTTATATTCTGGTTGGATAGCCTTCAACCTGATGGCATGAACAGCTATTTCTCAAACTTCCAGTAATGCCTCTCACCCACCCCCCTAACTCTTGACCATTTCCCATTCCCTTGTTCCTCTCTCATGTTATCTGCTTGCCCGCCTATCGTCTCCCTCTGGTACCCAGTTTTTCTTTCTTCCATGGCCTTCTGTCTTTTTCACCAATCAACTTCTTAACTTTTTGTTTCATCCCTCCATCTCCAAGTTTCACCTATCACCTGGTGTTTCTCTCCCCATTCCCCCAACCTCACAAATCTACTCCTCAGCTTTTTTTTCTCTCCAGTCTTGCCGAAGGGTTTCAGCTCGAAACATCAACTGTACAGTCGGCCCTCCTTATCCGCGGCGGATGCTCAAGTCCCTTATTTAACCTGTCTCAGTCCGGTGGTCTTTGGGACCCAGCAGAACCCCAGACTTTATTTACCCTGTTTCAGTGCGGTGGACTTTAGGACCCGGCACAGCTCTAAATCCGCAGTGTTTCTGTTCATGAAAATAATCACAATCACGATTGAAAATAAGGTGGAAGTAATAAAGCGATCAGGAAGAGGTGAAACACTATCGGTCATTGGAAAAGCGTTAGGCTACAGTTGGTCAACCATCGGAACAATTTTAATGGAGCACGTGAAAGGCCCTGCCCCGATGAAAGCTATAATTATTGCTAAGCAATGCAGTGGTTTAATTATTGAAATACATATGTTTCTTAAGTGTTTTATATGCATAGAAAGGTAAAATATGTACTATATATACTATATACTAAGAAAAACGTTTGACTAACTGACGCTAAATGATTCCAGATGCACCTGTTCCGACTTTAAATCCGACTTAAAGACGGACTCAGGAACAAAACTCATGCATAACCCAGGGACTGCCTGTACTTTTAAGTCATTTCTAGATTACTTATAATACCCAATACAATGTAAATGCTATGTACATAGTTGTTATACTGTATTGTTACGGGAATAATGACAAGAAAAAATAGTCTGTACATGCTCAAACGAGTGCTGGAGAGAGAACTTCCGGGTTTTCCTGATCCGCGGTTGGTTGAATCCGCGCATGCAGAACCCGCGGATAAGGAGGGCCGACTGTATTTCGTTCCATGGATGCTGCCGAGCCTGCTGAGTTCCTCCAGCATTTTGTGTGTCTTGCTCGGATTTCCAGCATCTACAGATTTTCTCTTGTTAATAAAATCATTATTTTTATAGAGCAACTGAGATAATTACTCATGAAAAGAGCCGTCATTCTGCTCATTCAACATGCAAATTAAATTGCACTACCTAAACAACTTGGGGCAGATCCTATTGCCACAAGCCCCCTTCCCATAATTATCATTTGCAGTCACCACATACATAAAATACACCTTGTCTGCAAGAACATTTAATTATTAAAATGAAATAAATAAATTTATTTTTTTATTCTTGTTTGTCTAAGACAAACTATTAGTTCAAAAAAATCATAAATAATTCACACAAAAAAATTAATACTGATATGATTAAAAACTTGCCTTCCACACTTTTTTTGCTCTCTGCAACTTATTTATTCTTATAAAAATCAATGGAATGCTCATTCTGCTCCAGGGGGACGGTACAAGTTTAGGATTGATGCAGAAGTCTGGATTCCACCCTTGACAATGCATTTGGAGAAGTCACAAATTCACTAAAATTTAGCAGCAAATTTTAGCAACTGCTATGTTTATTCCATCCGCAAACATTTTTACAACTCTCAGGTTAAGTGAAATTTTCCGTCTCTGCTGTAAACAAAGCACACAAGACAGCAACGCATACAATACTCCTTCCGTTGACATCTGCAGGATAGATCATGAAACCATGTATTTCACTTATTTTATGTCCTTTATGTTTGTTTTTCATCTAGAATGTCCATTTTGGTATTTCATTGCTCCACAAGTCTCACAGAGGATTCTGGGAGGCAGAGGCAATATGCGGGAACCTCATGGTGAGAAGGCTGTGGAACAGGGATGTGACCTGATGTTCAACTCCATTTCACTGATTAAAAGCTTCCAGCATTTGCCGATCAAAAGTGTTGAGGGAGATTGAAACATCAAGGCAAACGCGGAAGGTGAGCACCGGCTGTCTGCTTTTTGATCTCTGGTGGGTTCACTCTGCTGCTAGAGAGGAGAGACTGCCTTTTGATCGTTGGGATTACTCTGCTACTGGAGACAGAAGTCAGAGGGAAAAGCCTGCCACTGTGTCTGGAGATTGTTACCCAGGTTTTTTGCGTTTTGGATATGGTCTTGGACTTTTTCAATTTTATAGTTTTTTTTAATATTCTGAGTTTTTCACCCAATCTTTCTTGTTTTTTTTTTGTGTACAGGGTAGGGTGATTTAGGGATTGATGTGCCTGTTCCATTTTTGTTTGTTTTTGGTGTAGAGAGGAGGGATTTGGACGGGTTGATGATCATGCTGCCAGTCTTTTCTATCTTGGTTTCATGGCTATCTGAAGAAGAAGAATTTCAGAGTTGTACAGTGGCATGCAAAAGTTTGGGCACACTCGTTCAAAGTTTCTGTTACTGTGAATACAGACCGACAGACAGACAGACAGACATACTTTATTGATCCCGAGGGAAATTGGGTTCGTTACAGCCGCACCAACCAAGAATAGTGTAGAAATATAGCAATATAAAACCATAAATAATTAAATAATAATAAGTTAATCATGCCAAGTGGAAATAAGTCCAGGACCAGCCTATTGGCTCAGGGTGTCTGACACTCCGAGGGAGGAGTTGTAAAGTTTGATGGCCACAGGTAGGAATGACTTCCTATGACGCTCCGTGTTACATCTCGGTGGAATGAGTCTCTGACTGAATGTACTCCTGTGCCTAACCAGTACATTATGGAGTGGATGGGAGTCATTGTCCAAGATGGCATGCAACTTGGACAGCATCCTCTTTTCAAACACCACCGTCAGAGAGTCCAGTTCCACCCCCACAACATCACTGGCCTTACGAATGAGTTTGTTGATTCTGTTGGTGTCTGCTACCCTCAGCCTGCTGCCCCAGCACACAACAGCAAACATGACAGCATTGGCCACCACAGCCTCGTAGAACGTCCTCAGCATCGTCTGGCAGATGTTAAAGGATCTCAGTCGCCTCAGGAAATAGAGACGGCTCTGACCCTTCTTGTAGACAGCCTCAGTGTTCTTTGACCAGTCCAGTTTATTGTCCATTCGTATCCCCAGGTATTTGTAATCCTCCACTATATCCACACTGACACCTTGGATGGAAACAGGGGTCACCAGTGCCTTAGCCCTCCTCAGGTCCACCACCAGCTCCTTAGTCTTTTTCACATTAAGCTGCAGATAATTTTGCTCGCACCATGTGACAAAGTTTCCCACCATAGCCCTGTACTCAGCCTCATCTCCCTTGCTGATGCATCCAACTATGGCACAGTCATCAGAAAACTTCTGAAGATGGCAAGACTCTGTGTTGTAGTTGAAGTCCGAGGTGTGGATGGTGAAGAGAAAGGGAGACAGGACAGTCCCCTGTGGAGCCCCAGTGCTGCTGACCACTCTGTCTGACACACAGTGTTGCAAGCACACGTACTGTGGTCTGCCAGTCAGGTAATCAATAATCCATGACACCAGGGAAGCATCCACCTGCATCACTGTAAGATTCTCACCCAGCAGAGCAGGGCCAATGGTGTTGAATGCACAGGAGAAGTCTAAATACATGACCCTCACAGTGCTCGCCGGCTTGTCCAGGTGGGTAATAGTTAAGTGAGTAGAAGATGAACTGATCTCCAAAAGTCATAAAGTTAAAGATGAAACATTCTTTTCACATTTTAAGCAAGATTAGTGTATTATTTTTTGTTTTGTACAATTTTAAGAGTTTAAAAAAAAGGAAAGGAGCACCATGCAAAAGCTTGGGCACTCCAAGAGATTTGAGCTCTCAGATAACTTTTACCAAAGTCTCAGACCTTAATTAGCTTGTTCACAGTCATCGTTAGGAAAGGCCAGGTGATGCAAATTTCAAAGTTTATAAATATCTTAACCCCTCAAACCTTGTCCCAACAATCAGGAGCCATGGGCTCCTCTAAACAGCTGACAAGCACTCTGAAAATTAAAACAAATGACAAAGCAGAAGGCTATTAGAAGATAGCAAAGCGTTTTCAGGTAGCCGTTTCCTCAGTTCGTAATGTCATTAAGATATGGCAGTTAACAGGAACGGTGGAGGTCAAGTTGAGGTCTGAAAGACCAAGAAAACTTTCCAAGAGAACTGTTCGTAGGATTGCCAGAAAGGCAAATCAAAACCCCCGTTGACTGCAAAAGACCTTCAGCAAGATTTAGCAGACTCTGGAGTGGTGGTGCACTGTTCTACTGTGCAGCGACACCTGCACAAATATGACCTTCATGGAAGATTCATCAGAAGAAAACCTTTCCTACGTCCTCACCACAAATTTCAGCGTCAGAAGTTTACAAAGGAACATCTAAACAAGTCTGATGCATTCTGGAAACAAGTCCTGTGGACTGAAGTTAATATAGAACTTTGGCTGCAATGAGCAAGGTGTGTTTGGAGAAAAAGGGAGAATTTCATGAAAAGAACACCTCTCCAACTGTTAAGCATGGATCATGCTTTGGGCTTGTGTTGCAGCCAGTGGTATGGGAAACATTTCACTGGTAGAGGGAAAAATGAATTCAATTAAATATCAGCAAATTCTGGAAGCAAACATCACACCGTCTGTAAAAAAGCTGAAGGTGAAAAGAGGATGGCTTCTACAACAGGATAATGATCCTAAACACACCTCACAATCCACAATGGACTACCTCAAGTGGCACAAGCTGAAGGTTTTGCCATGGCCCTCACAGTCCCCCAATCTAAACATAATTGAAAATCTGTGGATAGACCTCAAAACAGCAGTGCATGCAAGACAGCCCAAGAATCTCACAGAACTAGAAGCCTTTTGCAAGGATGAATGTGTGAAAATCCCCAAAACAAGAATTGAAAGACTCTTAGCTGGCTACAGAAAGCATTTACAAGATGAGATACTTGCCAAAGGGGGTGTTACTAAGTACTGACCATGCAGGGTGCCCAAACTTTTGCTTCAGGCCCTTTTTTTTTTGTTATTTTGAAACTGTAAAAGATGGAAATAAAAAAAGTAATCTTGCTTAAAATATTAAAGAAATGTGTCATCTTTAACTTTATGCCTTTTGGAAATCAGGTCATCTTTTACTCACTTAGCTATTCACAGTAACAGAAATTTTGACCAGGGGTGCCCAAACTTTTGATTGCCACTGTATACCTGGATAACAAATGAACCTTTGAACTCTATTTCATATCCTGAGTTTATTCTACTGTTTCGCTTCAAACCCTGTTCAATACACTCCAGCAAATTATCTGCTACAAACATACCACTAACACATGCCATCAGTTTCTCCATGATCAGCCTTGCTACCCCTATGTTGGTAACCGCACTTACACAGATTATATTCAACCAAAGAGTTAGCTCTAGTATTCTTGGAAGCCCGTTGGACACACTTATTTATGCCCTCTCTACTGTGTACACTTCCACAAAACACCAAGGATCAGTAGATAGTACATAAATGCAGTACATCAGTGTTTTGCTTGTTTTCCATTCCTCCAACCATAGTTTTCCCATTAAACAAGCACATCTAAAAGGATATGGTATTAATCAGCCCTTCTGACAATTTCAACAAGTAACATAATACCTGCTTTTGGTTAAATATTGCACAAAATAAAATGAAATACTAGATGCAGAGATTCATAGAATTGTAGAAATAGAATCAGAAAATAACAAGCATTCAGTTTACAGTAACGCCAAGAAAAAAAAAGAGCCTATTCCCACATCACAGCTCTCAGTCCTCATCCAAGTATTTTTTAAAGATATTGAGTGCCACTATATAATGAATTCTAAACCTGCCTTCTTTTGGATGAATTTTTATTTTCTCAATTCTCCTCTAATCTTTATCCAATAATCTGGATCATTGACCTCCCCAAGGGAAATACATCCTTACAATTCACCTTTTCATAGCCGCAAAATATTTTCTATACATGACTTAAATCCCTCCTTCCCCTTTCTTCCAAAAAGAAAGCAGCCAGTCTCTCATAACTAAGTATCCAGCTCTTACAAATCTCTAGAGTGTCATCACATCCTTCCTACGTGCTTTAACCACAACAAAATGCAGTACTCTAGCTGTGGACTAACCAGTTTCAGTACTTCCTCCCTTCTCTTATTATTTCCTTTGTCCCCTTGGAATTAGAACTGTTGTGTATTCATCCGACTTCCCCTTGCTGAAATCCACAATCAATATCTGGGTCTTAGTAACATTCATTGCAAGGTTGTCATTGTGGCACCAGCTGATCTATCTCATTCTTGTAAGTCTCCTCGTCAGAATCTGAGATCCTGCCGACAACAGCTGTCATCATTGAATTTACAGGTGGTGTTTGACCTGTACTTAGCCATAATCATGAGCGAAGAACAGTGGGCTACCTAAGCATGCATTCCTGAAGTGTTCCTGTTTTGAATATCAGCAAGGAGGGGATGTTATATTCCACACTAACTGTGGTCTCCCGATGAGGAAGTGAAAGATTCAGTTTCAGAGGGAGGTACAGAGGCCCAGGTTTTGAAGCATGTTGATTAGTACTAAAGGGACAATGATGTTGAATGCTGAGCTATAATCAATGAACAGCACTTTACATGTGCAGGCATAGCTAATGTCATTGTCCAGGTGGTCCAAGACAGAGTAGAGAGTCTTGAGATCGCATCCGCTGTAGACCCGTTGTAGCAGTAGGCAAATTACAGCGGGTCCAAGTCCTTGCTCAGGCAAAAGTTAATTCCGGCCATGACCCACCTCTCAAAACACTTCATCACAGTAGATGCGAATGCTGTGGGGTGATAGTCTTTGTGCAGCTCACCTGCTCTTCTTGAGTTCCTGTTTGATTGATGCCTTTTTGAAAAACTCAACAACTTCATTGCATCTGCTTTACCAGTTTCCATTCTGCCTTCACTTTCATGTGGCCAATTACATTCTATATGATTACCACCCTCTGCATGGAAAAGGCTGGATTTCAGGTCCCTTTTAAATCTTTCCCCTCTCATCCTAAACCTATGCACCCAAATTAAATCATCCTGATTTTACAGTTGCCAGAAAAAGTTTGAACCCTTGCAATTACCTGGTGGTCTGATCTTCATCTAAGTCACAAACATAGACAAACACTATCTGCCTAAACTAATAACAACAGTTCTACTTCTCATCAATATAATCACAGTCAAAAAATACAATCAAAAAAATGTGAACCTCTGGGCTAATGCCTTCTACAAAAGCTATTTGGAGTCAGGTGTTCCAATCAATGAGACGAGATTGGAATGTGAGTCATAACGGTACCGTGCCCTATAAAAAAGACACACAAAGTCAAGTTACTGACAAAGCCTGCTCTTCTTAAGAAAGCTCCGCTTATGTGCACCATGCCTCGATCAAAACAACTTCCAGAAGATGTTAGAATTGCAGAGATGCAAGAAGCTGGAAAAGTCTACAAAAATATTTCTAAAGACCTGAGTGTATATCAGTTCACAGTAAAAGAAATAGTTTTCAAGGGAGGAAAATCGATACTGTTGCTGCTCTCCCTAGGAGTGGGCATCCTGCAAGGATCAACATGCAGTGCTGAAGGTGGTGAAAAAGTATCCAAGGGTAACAGCAAAAGACCTGCAAAAGTCTCTAGAATCTGCTGAAGTCTCCATTCATGTATCCACTATAAGAAAAACACTGATCTAGAATGGTGTTCATGGAAGACACCAGAGAGGAAACCACTACTCTCCAAACAAAAATATTGTTGCATGTCTCAGGTTTGCAGAAGACGACTGGATGTTCCACAATGCTTCTGGGATAATGTTTTGTGGACAGATGAGACAAAAGTTGAACTTTCTGGCAGAAATGCACACTGCGATGTTTGGAGGAAAAAGGGCAACACCAAAACCTCATCCCAACTGTGAAGCTTGGTGGAAGCATCATGGTTTGTGCTGCTTTGCTGACTCAGGGCCTGAACAGCTTGTAATGGTTGAGGGAACAATGAATTCCAAATTGTATCAATTGTAACAACAGAATGGTTTAAAAAGAGAAAAAACTGTGTTTTGGAATGGCCAAGTTAGAGTTCAGACCTTAATCTAATTGAAATGCTGTAGCATGACCTGAATAGGGCCTTTCATGCAAGGTATCCCAGAAATATTGGTGAACTGAAACAGTTTTGTATGTAGAAATAGTCTAAAATTCCTCCTCACTGTTGTGCAAGTCTGATCAGCAGCTACTGGAAATGTCTGACAGACATTATTGCTGCTGAAGGAAGTTCTATCAGTAATTAAATATGAGGGCTCACATACTTTTTCCAGCCTGGACTGTGAATGTTTAAGCAATGTGTACAATAAAGAGATTAAAAGTACAATTGTTAGTACAGGTGTCCCCCATTTCTCGAACATTCGCTTTACGACACCTTGCTGTTACGAAAGACCTACATTAGTTACCTGTTTTCACTAACAGAAGGTGTTTTCACTGTTACAAGAAAAGGCAG
Source organism: Hemitrygon akajei (assembly GCF_048418815.1). Classification (NCBI taxonomy): domain Eukaryota; kingdom Metazoa; phylum Chordata; class Chondrichthyes; order Myliobatiformes; family Dasyatidae; genus Hemitrygon; species Hemitrygon akajei. The sequence continues at coordinate 50,098,711 of NC_133139.1, forward strand.
TGCACGTGCCAAGCAGCCAAGCTCCTCCCCCAGAAAAACATTCTAGCTGGCATTGCTTAAACACATGACTGTGAGTATCTGTGCTTTATGTCAATTTATTTTGTGCATCCGTTAGCAAGATGAGTTCTAAGGTATCGGAAAAGTCTAAAAGAGCACATAAGAGTGTTACACTTAGCATAAAACTAGACATAATAAAGCATTCCGATCGTGGGGAATGGAGTAAGGACAAAGTGAGTTTAGTGAGTAAGGACATAATGAGGCTGGGTTTGTGGAAGTTGACGAAGATGACGTTGAAGAAGTTTTGGCATCCCATGACCAAGAACTGACAGATGAAGAGCTGATGAAGAGGAAAGGATAACAATTGAAATCGAACACAGTAGTGAACGGCCCAAAAGTGAAGTTGTCCAGGAACTGAACGTGAAGCCACTGCGTGAGATTTTCGCTGCGATTGACAGCACTGCAATGATTGCAGAAAAGTACCACTTTAATTTTGAAAGGGTACGTAGGTTTAGGGCATATTTGCAGGATGGTTTGAGTGCTTACAAAGAACTGTATGATAGAAAAATGTGCGAGGCTAAGCAGTCAAGCATACTGTTGTTTTTCAAGCCTTCCACATCAGCCACAGCAGATGACGAACCTCGACCTTCGACATTGAGGCAGGCAGACATAGAAGAAGGTGACCTGCCCGCCCTGATGGAAACAGACGACCATGAGATGACACCCCCGTCTCCCACCACCCCAACCTCCAACGACTCAGCCTAACACACCATCATCAGTGTGCTCACTGTCTTCCCGATTCCGGTAAGTGAAACTACATTGGACATACATTATTTCTACTTTATATAGGCTGTGTATTTTTATGTGTTATTTGGTATGATTTGGCACAATTTGGCACCTTCATAGCTTAAAGGTTACTGGAAAGAGTGTTTCTGCCGAGAGTGCTTGCGCCGAGTGTTTTTGCCGCGAGTGCTGCCAAGTGCGCTTGCATGAGATTTTTTTTTAATGGTGGACAGTGCTGCAATAATTGCAGAAAAGTATTCCTACTTTATATAGGCTGTGTATTTATCAGATCATTCCTACTTATACTATATGTTACTGTTATTTTAAGTTTTATGTGTTATTTGGCATGATTCGGTAGGTTATTTTTTGGGTCTGCGAACGCTCACAAATTTTTTCCCATATAAATAAATGGTACTCTCAAGCTCTCTGTATTTTTTTTCTATGTCCTGTTTGAAAATTAATAAAAAGATTTAAAAAGAAAGAAATAAATGGTAATTGCTTTTTCACTTTATGACATTCCGGCTTACAAACCATTTCATAGGAATGCTCTACCTTCGAATAGCGGCGGAAACCTGTACATTATTACTTTAAGCAGATTGTGTGTGACTATTATTGTGACTTCTATGAAGATCGGACCAAATTTTATGAGAAAACCAGGTAATTGCAAAGGTTCACAATTTTTTCTTATAACTGTAGTTTTCCAAAATTCCCCCCCCCCCCCTTCCAATTCACAACCATTTCTTGAATGTCACCCTTGGCAGGGCTTTCCATACACCCATCATTCCCTGTAAAAAAAAAACTTAACTCTGACATCCCCCCTATACAGTTGGCCCTCCTTATCTGCACGGGATTGGTTCCGGGACCCCCTGCAGACACCAAAAAACGCAGATGCTCAAGTCCCTTATATAAAATAGCATAGTATTTGCATATAACCTATGCACATTCTCCCATATACAGGTGTCCCCCGCTTTTCGAACGTTCGCTTTACGTCAACTCGCTGTTACGAAAGACCTACATTAGTTAACTGTTTTCGCTAACAGAAGGTGTTTTCACTGTTACGAAAAAAGGCAGCACGCACCAAGCTCCTCCCCTGGAACTGCATTCTAGTCGGCATTACTTAAACACGTGCCTGTGAGCATCTGTGCTTTATGTCAATTTATTTTGTGCATCCGTTAGCAAGATGAGTTCTAAAGTATCGGAAAAGCCTAAAAGAGCGCTAAGGGTGTTACACTCAGCGTAAAACTAGACATAATTAAGCATTTTGATCGTGGTGAACGAAGTAAGGACATCACACACAAAATGCTGGTAGAACACAGCAGGCCAGGCAGCATCTGGCCTGCTGTGTTCTACCAGCATTTTGTGTGTGTTGTTGTTTGAATTTCCAGCATCTGCAGATTTCCTCATGTTTGCAAAGTAAGGACATTGTGAGTTTGGCTAAGGGTTTGTGGAAGTTGATGAAGATGATGTTGAAGAGTTTTTGGCATCCCATGACCAAGAACTGAGAGATGAAGAGCTGATGAAGAGGAAAGGATAACAATTGAAACCGAACGCAGTAGCGAATGGCCCAAAAGTGAAGACGTCCTGGAACTGAACGGGAAGCAATTGCGTGAGATTTTCGCTGCGATTGACAACACTGCAATGATTGCAGAGAAGTATGACTTTAACTTTGAAAGGGTACGTAGGCTTAGGGCATATTTGCAGGACAGTTTGAGTGCTTACAAAGAACTGTATTATAGAAAAATACGCAAGGCTAAGCAGTCAAGCATACTGTCATTTTTCAATCCTTCCACATCAGCCACAGCAGACGACGAAACTCCACCTTCGACATTGAGGCAGGCAGACATAGAAGAAGGTGACCTGCCTGCCCTGATGGAAACAGACGACCATGAGATGACACCCCAGTCTCCTCTACCTCCCACCACCCCAACCTCCGAAGACTCAGCCTAACACACCATCATCAGTGTGCTCACTGTCTTCCCAATTTCGGTAAGTGAAACTACACTGGGCGTACATTATTTCTACTTTATATTTTTATATAAAGTGTATTTTTATGTGTTATTCGGTAGCTTCATAGCTTAAAGGTTACTGGAAAGAGTGCTTCTGCTGGGAGCGCTTGCGCTGTGTGTTTTTACTGTGAGTGCTGCCGAGAGCGCTTGCGTAAGATTTTCGCTGCGGTAGACAGTGCTGCAATAATTATAGAAAAGTATTCCTGCATTATATAGGCTGTGTATTTATCAGATCATTCCTGCTTTTACTATATGTTACTGTTATTTTAGGTTTTATGTGTTATTTGGCATGATTTGGTAGGTTATTTTTTGGGTCTGCGAACGCTCACAAAATTTTCCCATATAAATAAATGGTAATTGCTTCCTCGCTTTACAACATTCCAGCTTACGAACCGTTTCAAAGGAACGCTCTACCTTCGAATAGCGAGGGAAACATGAACTTTAAATAATCTCCAGATTACCTATAATACCTAATACAATGCAAATGCTATGTAAATAGTTGTTTAGAAAATAATGACAAGAAAAAAAGTCTGTACACGAGGCGCGAAGTGAACAATGCTCAAACAACGAGTGCTGGAGAGAGAACATCTGGGCTTTCCCGATCCACAGTTGGTTGAATCTATGCATGCAGAACCTGCATTGAAGGGAAGACTGTACTTCCCTTCAATCACCTTAAAAATATGCCCCATCAAATTAGCCATTTCCACCCTGAGAAAAAGTCTCTAGCTATCCACTCAATCGATGCCTCTTATCATTATGTACACCTCTATCAAGTCGCCTCTCATCCTCCTTTGCTCCAAATAGAAATGCCCTAGCTCACTCAATTCATCCTTGTAAGACATGCTCTCTAATCCAGGTAGCATCCTGGTAAATCACCTTTGCACCCTCTCTAAAGTTTACAAATCTTACCTATAATGAGGCACCTAGAACTGAACACAATTTCCAAGTGCAGTCTAACCAGGATTTTATAGAGCTGCAACATTAATCTCACAGCTCAATCTTCCTACTGATGAAGGCTAACATACCACACGGCTTTATAACCACCTATCAACTTTGAGGGATCTACAGACATGCACCCAAGATGTCCCTGTTCCTCCATCCTGTCTTTAACCCTCTAATTCTACCTTAAAATTCAACCTTTCTAATTGAATTATTTCACACATTTCCAAACAGAATTCCACCTACTTCTTAACCCAGCGCTGCATCCTGTTAACCCTTTATATTATTCACACCACCACCACATAGGTGTAGAACACTTTGGGGTTGTCCTTAATCTTACTCGCCAAGGCCTTCTCATGCCTTTCTAGTTCTCCTATATCCATTTTTCAACTTCTTCTTGGTTATGTTGTAACTCTCTACAGCCCTGTCAGATCCTTGTTTCCTAAACCTCAAGTAAGCTTCTTTCTTCCTCTTATCAACCATGGCTCCTTTACCTCACCATCCTTTACCTGTCTCAATAGGAAAAATCCACCCAGAACCCCAAGCACTCCAAATGCTCCCTAAACAACTTCCATATTTCTTTTATGCATTTCTCTGAATACATCAGTTTCTCCAATTTGTGCTCCCTTTTGGTAAGATGGCAGCACGCTCTAACACAGCAGCCAGTCCAGATCCAATCAAAAGTATTGTTGTTCTGTAAATCTCTTTTATGATTTCAAGTCACTGCCAAATACTTAGAATATAATTACTGCAGGACTATGCAATTAGCAATTGCTTGAGCAAACACGAGGAAATCTGCAGATGCTGGAAATTCAAACAACACACACAAAATGCTGGTGGAACAAAGCAGGCCAGGCAGCATCTATAAGGAGAAGCACTGTCGACGTTTTGGGCCAAGACCCTTCGTCAGGACTAAGGAGAGATACTAAGAGATTTGAAAGTGGTGGGGGAGGGGGGCAATACGAAATGATAGGAGAAGACCAGAGGGGGTGAGATGAAGCTAAGAGCTGGAAAGGTGATTGGCGAAAGTGATACAGAGCTGGAGAAGGGAAAGGATCATGGGACGGGAGGCCTCAGGAGAAAGAAGTGGGGGGGGGGGGAGCACCAGACGGAGATGGAGAACAGGCAAATAACTAAATATGTCAGGGATGTGGTAAGAAGGGGAGGAGGGGCATTAATGGAGGTTAGAGAAGTCAATGTTCATGCCATCAGGTTGAAGGCTACCCAGCCGGTATATAAGATGTTGTTCCTCCAACCTGAGTTTGGATTCATTTTAACAGTAGAGGAGGCCATGGATAGACATATCAGAATGGGAATGGGACGTGGAATTAAAATGTGTGGCCACTGGGAGATCCTGCTTTCTCTGGCAGACCGAGCGTAGGTGTTCAGCGAAACGGTCTCCCAGTCTGCGTCGGGTCTCACCAATATATAAAAGGCCACACCGGGAGCACCGGACGCTGTATACCACACCAGCCGACTCACAGGTGAAGTGTCGCCTCACCTGGAAGGACTGTCTGGGGCCCTGAATGGTGGTGAGGGAGGAAGTGTAAGGGCAGGTGTAGCACTTGTTCCGCTTACAAAGATAAGTGCCAGGAGGGAGATCGGTGGGAAGGGATGGGGGGGACGAGTGGACAAGGGAGTCGCGTAGGGAGCAATCCCTGCGGAAAGCAGAAAATGGAGGGAGGGAAAGATGTGCTTGGTAGTAGGATCCCGTTGGAGGTGGCGGAAGTTACGGAGAATTATACGTAGGACCTGGAGGCTGGTGGGGTGGTAGGTGAGCACAAGGGGAACCCTATCCCGAGTGGGGTGGCGGGCGGATGGGGTGAGGGCAGATGTGCGGGAAATGGGAGAGATGCGTTTGAGAGCAGAGTTGATGGTGGAAGAAGGGAAGCCCCTTTGTTTAAAAAAGGAAGACATCTCCTTCGTCCTGGAATGAAAAGCCTCATCCTGAGAGCAGATGTGGCGGAGACGGAGGAATTGTGAGAAGGGGATAGCATTTTTGCAAGAGACAGGGTGGGAAGAGGAATACTCCAGGTAGCTGTGAGAGTCTGTAGGCTTATAGCAGATAGCAGTAGATAAGCCGTCTCCAGAGATGGAGACAGAACGATCAAGAAAGGGGAGGGAGGTGTCGGAAATAGACCAGGTAAATTTGAGGGCAGGGTGAAAGTTGGAGGCAAAGTTAATGAAATCAACGAGCTCAGCATGCGTGCAGGAGGCAGCGCCAATGCAGTCGTCGATGTAGAGAAGGAAAATGATGGGACGGATACCTGTATAGACTTGGAACATGGACTGTTCCACAAAGCCAACAAAAAGGCAGGCATAACTGGGACCCATACGGGTGCCCATGGCTACACCCTTGGTTTGGAGGAAGTGGGAGGAGCCAAAGGAGAAATTATTGAGAGTAAGAACAAATTCGGCTAGACGGAAGAGAGTGGTGGTAGAGGGGAATTGGTTAGGTCTGGAATCCAAAAAGAAGCGAAGAGCTTCGAGACCGTCTGGGTGGGGGATGGAGGTATATAGGGACTGGACGTCCATGTTGAAAATAAGGCGGTGGGGGCCAGTGAACTTAAAATCATTGAAAAAATTCAAAGCATCCACTGGATCTCCCATCCACTGCCACCAAACTCATAGTTCCCACACCCCGCACTTCCTGTTTCTACCTCCTACCCAAGATCCACAAACCTGCCTGTCCAGGTAGACCTATTGCCTCAGCTTGCTCCTGCCCCACCGAACTCATTTCTGCATACCTTGACACTGTCTTATCCCCCCCCTTGTTCAATCTCTTCCCACCTATGTTCATGACACTTCTCATGCTTTGAATTTTTTCAATGATTTTAAGCAAATGGCTTTCAGCCACCAGTCTTCTGTTTAACGATGCATTTCCTAAAAGCTGTAAGTACGGTACCTGTATACCTGTAACTATGCTTCCCATACCCCTGCCAAATTAGATTAAAACCTTCCCAGTGGTTAATGTAGCAGGCTAAATAAAATTTAATCTTTCACCGGTCCTTGGTACTGCCAGTCCACATGGACTTGTAAATATATTCATAGTATCTTAGCAAATCTAAACTGTAAACCAACATGCAAAACTTCTCACTGACCACAGCAATAAAATAAAACAGTAAAAGACCCTTTGTGTCACATCAGCTGGCTAAAATTCTGCTGAAAGAACTCTTACTCTGCAAACTGTTGTGCAAAAGTGAAAACAGAATCCAAAAGTACCAAACAAGCAGATAAGTATGAAGTAATCATCTACAGTAATCAAAACAACGGAAGCAATCTTTGAATAATTTTTGCTGAATCTGATAAAACAAGGCCACATTTCCAGATTATTTTTAACAAAAGTCACACAGAATTTTAACATAATGTACAATACAGAAAGATGCAAAATGTTGCAGAAAAAATGTCACATAAACTTTCAATTTGCTAATATCAGATTTCATATGCAATCAAATTGAGGCACTAGCATTTATAACATATATGAAGTAAAAGTTTCATCACTCTTGAAATCTGCAAAGGCTGGTCTTTAGTCACTTTATTTTCTTTAATCTGCACAAAACTTATGGAATATTAATATAACAGAATGCTAATATCGTACATATTGTCTCTGACCATAATTAACACTATTTCTATTCTGTAACTAAATACATTCACCCTAGGTCAAACAATTAACTCCTTTCATAATTGGACAGCAAACCCAGGGAAAGACTAAAATGAAGGTTTCCACATTTTTTCTGCTGTACAGCAACAGTTCAAAAAGGTTAATGGTATGCCAGCTGGAAAGTGTTTTTGAATAAGGAGTTTGGGACTTTCATAGCTACTTTCCCAAAAGACTGGGGCACAAACCTTTCAGGAAGGAGGAACCTGCCTCCGGTACCAGTATTTCTTCTCTTGAAGCTTACAAAAATTTACACTTTTGCTCTGTGCCAGGATACTTGTCTACTTAGTTCCCCCCCACCCCCCCCCCCCAAGTGCAAACCCCAGAATGTGCTTACACTCAAATCCCTTTGTTCCCCAGACCTGGAATACCTGGTGCTGCTGTGCAGACTCTACTGGCTGCCTAGGGAGTTCACAGCTATTATCATCACAGCGGTGTACATTCCGCCACAAGTGGATAAGATACTCATGGAGATAAGATACTTGACCACTGTTACACCCCCTTCCATAATGCTTACAAAGCTCTCCTTTGCTCAGCTTTTGGAAAATCAGATCACTCTTCAATCCTGCTTTTGCCAACATACAGGTAGAAGCTGTAACAAAAGACGGCCATAGTTAAAACCATCCACTGTTGGTCCGACAAATCAGCCTCCATGCTGCAGGACTGCTTCGATGACATCGACTAGAATGTCTTCCATGATGATGATGTCCGAGTTCACTGATGGAGTCACATGCTTCATCCGGAAGTGCAACAACGATGTTGTCCCCCAGAATTCAGTCAGGGTCTTCTCGAACCAGAAACCCTGGATCAATAGTTCCGTGCAAGCAGCACTTACAGCGCGACACTGAGCTTACATTGCTGGTGATCAACTAGATCTCAAGAAAAGCAGCTATGATCTGCGCAAAGCTATCAAGGCTGCGAAACAGCAATACAGGGAGAAGATTGAATCAAGATTCATAATGAAGAGCACACGTGACTTGTGGCAAGAGCTGCATACCATCGCAGACTTCAAAGCCAAATGTTGTGGTGCCGCCAACATCGCGGCCTCTTTCCCAGATGGGCTTAATCGCTTTTATGCTCAATTCGATGTCGCTAACTCTAAGCCACCACTACAACCTGCAACCTGGTCATCTCTGAGGCTGAGATACGCAGGTGTTTCCAGAGAGTGGACAGTCACAAGGCTGCAGGACCAAACGGCATCCCAGGGCGAGTACTCAGGATGTGCACAGCACAACTGGCAGGTGTGTTTACTGACACTTTTAATCTCTCCTTCTCCCAGTGTAGAGTGCCATCCTGCTTCAAATTATCCACCATTGTCCCTGTACCAAAAAAGACCAAGGTAACATGTCTGAACCGACTGGCATCCTGTCGCACTCACCTCAATAATAAGTAAATACTTTGAGAGGCTGGTCAAGGATTACACCTGCAGCTTGCTACCACCCTCACCGGACCCCCTACAATTCACCTACCAACACAACTGATCAGTAAATGACACAATAGCCACTGCTCTACATATTGTCAGAAGAAGGATGCTTATATGAGAATGCTGTTCTTGGACTACAGTTCAGCATTCAGCACCATCACTCCATTCAGGCTTGACAAGAAGCTCAGAGACCTCAGCCTTGATCCTGCCTTGTGCAGCTGAATCCTGAACTTCCTGTCAGATCACCAGCAGGTGGGAAGAGTGGGCTCCCTCACTTCCACCCTCTGACTCTCAATACAGGAGCCCCTCAGGGCTGTGAACTGAGTCCCCTCCTTTACTCCTTGTATACCCATGACTGTGTCGCCACCCACAGCTCTAATCTGCTAATTAAATTTGCCGACGACACTACACTAATTGGCCTAATCTCAAACAATAATGAGGTGGCCTACAGGGAAGAAGTCATCTCTCTGACACAGTGGTGTCAAGAAAACAACCTCTCCCTCAATGTCGCAAAAACAAAGGAGCTGGTTGTGGAATACAGGAGGAATGGAGAAGGGCTAACCCCTACTGACATCAATAGACCTGGGGATGAGAGGTTAAACAGTTTTAAGTTCCTCAGCATCCACATCACCGAGGACCTCACGTGGTCTGTACACACCAGCTGCAGGGTGAAAAAAGTACAACAGCACCTCTTTCACCTCAGCCAGTTGAGGAACTTTGGCATGGGCCCCCAAACCCTAAGAACTTTCTACAGGGGCACAATTGAGAGCATCCTGACTGGCTGCATCACTGCCTGGTATGGAAACTGTACTTCCCTCAATCACAGGACTCTGTAGAGAGTGGTCCGGACAGCCAAGCGCAGTTATGAACCTCCCATGATTCAGGACATTTACAAAGACAGGTGTGTAAAAAGGGCCGGTAGAATCACTGGGGACCCGAGTCACCCCAACCACAATCTATTCCAGCTGCTACCATCCGGGAAATGGGGCCACAGCACAAAAGCCAGGGCCAACAGGCTCCAGGACAGCTTCTTCCACCAGGCCATCAGACTACTTAACTCATGCTGATTTGAGTGTACTCTATATTACATTGACTGTTCTATTTATTATAAATTTCTATGATTGCACATTGCACACTTAGATGGAGATATAATGTAAAGATTTTTATTCATGTATGTGAAGGATGTAAGAAATAATGTCAATTCAATTCAATTTTTTGCAGTGAATCACTTTCATTTGATATGGTGGCGCAATGACGTATGCCATTCGGTTACCTCTTGCATACAACCCATAATGAATTATGTAAACAAAGAATACTTAATCAAGTATATTTACATTACTCAAATATTACTGAAATATTAAATACATCACACTCCTCCCTACTTAGCTATAAACTCCAGATTCGTACAGCATGCATGTTAACTCAAATATGTAACATATTGCTCTCTAGTCACACACACACACGCACAGTATACTATACTATATAATAGAACTACTATATAGATACCTGCAGTATAGTAAATTTTGAATTGTCCCATTTTGGCCAAAGCATTTAATCACTGTGGAGGGTGTCTTACTCTTGTGGGATAAACGTCTCCCCTGACTGGGGGGGGGGGGGGGGGGGGTCACTCTGCTTGGCAGATGAGACTTGTGAAACAATCTCAGATTCTGGGCCAACTCCGTGATGGTTGTAGGAGTTGACTCTGGGATTGCAGAAAGTGATTCTGTCAGCTCTGGATGAGTTTCTTCTCTAATAATTGACAGTGCTCTCCTCAACTGATCCAGTGCCATATCCAGATGACATCATACTCAATCTCCACTGTGTAAGAGGGTGGTCCAGTTCTGTCCTTAATCTTTCCAAGTACCCATCTCTGAAACCTCTCTCCAAGACTGTTTGTCCAGGAGTAAAACATTGCATCTCCTTGTTTGAGGAGCTCTCGATTTGTCTCAAGTTGTTTATTCTGCATACTCCTGAGACTGGGTTTGAGGAGAGCCAACCATGAGTGCAACATATGACCCAGGAATAACTGATTATGGAATGTGCTGTGTTGCAAAATGCAAAGAGAAAACTGACGAGCTTCTGATTCAATGTAGCGTGTTCTGCTGATGTTGCTCGCAGTGCGTTCTTTACAGTGAGCAAATCTTTCCGCCAAGCCACTTATAGATAGTTGGGTGGTACAGTACAGGTATGTCTTATTCTATTCATTTTCAGAAATGACTGACTTCCGCTGAGGCACGAGGCAAGATGGCAGCACAGCACTGAGCGCTGACATATAACCCTCCTTTTACACGTTCTTTAGGGCTCATAGATGATCTTAATACAAGTTTGAGTTGGAAAAAGATCTAAATAAAGACATGACCTCAAAAAAAGATCCAAATTCAAACAAGAAACAAGATACAAGCAGACGACACCAAGCTAGCGATTCATCCAAAGAAATAGCTATGCTAATTAAGCAAACAATGGCAACGGAGATGGAATCGCTGCAGGAAACGGTAGCCCACATGCTAAAGGAGTTGCTGGAAAAGGCTCTCGTCCCATACAGAAGCATATGGCAGAGAATGGCAACATTCTCCGGTCATTAAAAGAGAAAGCGGACATACATGCTAAAAAGATTTAGCATTGTCTTCAACAAAATAGACAACATTCAGGTTAGCTTACACAAGAATGAGAAAGATACTAGCTCCTGTCTCACAGAGGTGACTAAGATATGGAAAAAGTTAAACGACTTGGAGGACAGATCCAGGAGAAACAATGTGTGGCTGGTCAACATACCAACAGGCACTGAGGGTGACAATCGAGAGGCTACCTCCAGGAGATGCTGCCTAATTGGATTCCAGTGCTCAAGAACTCCCACAGCAGTCCACTGGAGATCGACAGAGCACACAGGATCTTTTCCAACAACACCTCAAGATCGCAGATCATGGTTTTTAGGCTTCTACTGAGAATGTGAAGAGGGTAAGGGGTACGTGTAGAAGGGGTGGGCGAGGGATAAGTGTAGCAAAATATGTAGACAGGACCAGGGAGGATACATCATTGGGGAAGTGTAGGAGGACAGGGAAGAGGTAGCTAAAATAAGATGCCAGACAGCATGTGGCAACCACAAAGAAGAGGAACCTTGCGACCACAAGACAAGGTGTTTGGCAAAGTATTTTGAGCTATATACCTATTTCCAGTGTTTTGCTTGCGTCCATACCCATTCCAAGTATTACGCTTGCGTCTATGCTTATTCCGAGTATTTAGCGTGCTTAGCTGTGCAATAGCCAATCAATTGATTAATTTGAATCGGTAACCACATTTGCGAATGTAGTACCCTGCTTTTGGGTATAAGTATGACCTTTGTAAACCGACAAATAGGGAGTTGGCTATCTTACACCTGAAGTGCGTGGAGCTGCGAACTCCTCTCTGAATAAAAACCATTTCAGAGGTAATTTCGTGCCTCTGGTGTTTTTCCTCAACTGAGCAGGTTAATAATTTCAGATTGACAATTTGGCGAGCCAGCCAGGAGCCAAACGGTTGGCAGTTCGGGGATCCAGTGTAAGAGATCGGCGGGCAGAGACGGAAGGGCCCTCCGAGAGATTTTTCTCGGTCTCTCTCTCCCTCTCTGACTCCCCGTTCCAACCCCTTTGGCTCCGGCTGACCATCCTACGGCCTCCACGGACCAAATGGAGAACCTCAGTTGAGAGACACAGATAACAGGTAAGAACTGTGTAGAGTTTGGGGTTCGAGTCCCCTGGTTTAAGAAGTTGGGGTTAGAGGCCCTGCACAGAGTTTGGGGTTCGAGTCCCCTGGTTTAAGAAGTTGGGGTTAGAGGCCCTGCACAGAGTTTGGGGTTCGAGTCCCCTGGTTTAAGAAGTTGAGGTTAAAGGCCCTGCATAGAGTTTGGAGTTCAAGTCCCCTGGTTTAAGAAGTTGGGGTTAGAGGCCCTGCATAGAGTTTGGGGTTCGAGTCCCCTGGTATAGGAAGCGGGGTTAGAGTCCCTGCGTGGGGTTTGGGGTTGGAAGCTCCAGAGCAATACATATTTAATTTGATAAAGGTCTGGTTCCAACATCTAACTGAAACCGTATCCTGCCTTAGACTGGTTGCTTAGAGCAGAAATCTGCCACGCGAAGGTCAGGAAACTGAAGTGGATGCGAGAGTAAGTTACCAAAATGGGCCAGACTCTAGATAAATCAGGACCAAATACGCCATTATGGAAAATGTGTAAAGAATTCCCGGAAAACGAGACAGATTTACAAAGACTGAGCGCGCGGATGAATAAGAAGTTGGGGAATGAATTTTGGCCATTAGGAGGAACCTGGGACCGTTTCTGCTCCACTTATGCCACTTATGCAGCGGATGTGGCATTTAACACTGGACAGCCCTCCCCACACTTCCAATGCCATCCTTATCCAGTGTCTCCCAGAAGAGGTCTCGAAGGCCATAAAGACCCATACCTTAGACTGGGCTGACAAGACCAGAAGTCAGATGCGGCACCTGGTAACCCATTTCTGGGCACAGGGCAAATCTGCGCCGACTCTTGTTAAGCGAGAAATGATACAGCACCCTCCCCGTGCTGACGGGGGAACAAGGCATCCGATGGAATCTGTGGTGTGTACCCGCGGGTGGGTAGAGGACTATGGAAATGAGTATTACGAACATCCAAATGGACCATATGGACCTGCCCGTCCACCCTCTCCCAGGGGTCCCCAGCGCTTGCCCAACAGAATGCCGCTGCCAACAGATTACTGTTTCGCTTGCCGCGAGAGGGGCCAATGGCGGCGGTATTGCCCCCGAAGGACTGACCCCTGCCCTCCTCGTTTCCCTGCACTGGCACCCTGGGATAGGGGTCAACCTGGACCCCCGCAGAATAGGCCCCCTTATACAACCGCCAACCCTTTCCGACAACGACGTGAGGCGGGCGAATGGGACTCTCAAGGCCATCCACACAACCTGCTGGTCCTCTCTCTGTCTGCAGAAGATAAACCAATTTTTTACCACTGGGTCCATTCCATACGCATACCCTTCCTCCTTGATACCAAGGCCACCACGGCCACCCCGGACCGTGATGTTTGCATTCGATACGCCTTCCCCCTTTCCGACTCCCGACTTCCCTTTTCGGGATTGTCAGCTCTGGTGCAGGAGTTCCAAATGACCGAAGAACTCCCCACTCGCTATAACCACCATGAGTCCCTTATCAGATTTGCGGTGACCCCCAATTTGGGCATCAACCTGGCAGGAAGGGATATACTCTGTCGTTTCCATCTCACCGTTACCTGCACCAGTGATAGTCTCACCCTGACCGAACCTCCTACCCATTGGGCAGTCTGGCTTCACATTCCCTCACAATGGTGGGCGTTGGACCTCGCCCACCTCCCCTCCTGCTCACCAGTCGCCCTCGAGTCCCCATACACTCCCCATGTGACCCTTGCGTACGAATCTTCAGGACGCTCAGAGGTCTTGGCAGCCTTATTCGCCCCACACTTAGGAACTGAATTCCCAATTTCAGTCTTTGCCATTGTGACTGCGGAGGCAGACATAGCCCTAGCCGCCCATGTCCCCGACTTCCTGTGGCAGCAATCCCCTGGAATAAGCTCCCATATAACCCTCCGCGTAAATGAGGGTCATGCAGCTAAGGAATTGGGTCCCGCCGTCTTTAGGGTGCTACAGCAGGCAGACCTTTCCCTATCGGGAAACCCACAGGAAGTGGATAGTGGTAGTATTCTTTTCTTCGACAAACAATGTGACACCTCAGGGACCCTGCACCACCATCAGCCTCCGACTGACCCCTGCTGCGAACTCCCCACTGAGATTTGGGCAACCTCCAAGACCGACGTAGGCCTTACCCCGGTAGCCCTCGTCCAGATACAGGTAAAGCCCAACACACGATTGCCTCGGATCCCGCAGTACCCTCTCAAAGCGGAAGCCGTTCAGGGTGTTCACCCACTTATTAACTCCTTCGTAGAACAGGGCGTCCTGGTCCCCTGCCTTTCGCCCTGTAATACCCCAATCTTAGCAGTGCCAAAGCCCGGATGCCCCAAGTGGCACCTGGTACAAGATTTAAGGGCAATTAATGACATAATCCCTCCCCTGCATGCCACCGTCCCAAACCCCGCAACCATTCTGGGCCAGATATCCGCTGCTACACGATTTACAACATGCCTTCTTCTCCATACCCCTACATGAGGATTCGCGCTACTTATTCGCCTTCACCTTCCAGGATTGCCAATACACCTGGACCCAACTTCCCCAGGGCTTCAGGGACTCCCCCACTATTTTCTCACAGACCCTTTGTGGCCAACTGAAGGACCTCACCTTCCCCAAAAACTCAGCGCTTGTCCAGTACGTTGATGACCTGCTTTTGGCTAGCGACACTCAGCACACCTGTGAGGAGGACACAAACGATCTCCTCCACGCCCTACATTCCCTGGGATACGTGATTCCTCCGACAAAGGTGAAACAAACTCAGACACAGGTGAAGTTTTTAGGTGTCCTGCTTAGTGCCGCAGATCGAGCACTTACGGCTGACAGAACTCGACCCATAACCCAGACACCCCCTCCACAGACTCCGAAGCAAATGCTTAAATTCCTTGGGCTAGTGAACTCTTGCAGGCAGTGGATCCCTAACGCTGCATGCCTGAATAAGCTGCTCACCCCTTTAGCCTCTCCAAAGGCCCCCTCTCCCTTGATAATGGACGAGCACCAATCGGCCTCTTTTAACTCTCAGAAGGCCTCCCTTTCTGCCCCACCTGCACTGGGTCGGCCACTGTATGACAGGCCTTTTCAGCTCTACGTTTCCATTGTTGATTTATGTGCAACAGCTATTCTCACCCAGACACATGGGGACCAGCGGCGTCCAGTTGCCTATTATTCAGGGATACCCCCCGTGCACTCAAATTCTTCCTGCCATTTATCTTATGGTCACCACAGCATCCAACTTAACCCTACATCAACCAGTGACGGTCTACTCTTCTCATGCGGTAACTGCCCTTCTAACCACGCACCAAACTCAACATCTCACTCAGGTGAGACTCAGCCACTATGAGATTGCTCTTATCCATAATCCATTGCTGACATTCACCTATTGTACTACACTTAACCCTGCTACCTTTGTGAATCACCCGCCCCACCTTCTATCCGAGCCTCCCCTCGGGTCAGACAGCCAATATTTACACGGATTCACGCTATGCATTTGGGGTCACTCACAATTTTGGCACACAATGAGCGTAGCGGGGCTTCCAAACATCGGCTGGCAAAAACATTGACAATTTGCTCAAAGCCATCCAGCTCCCCGGTAAGCTTGCTATTATAAAATGTGCCGCCCACTTATCCGATGACTCTCCCGTTAGTAAAGGCAATGCCAGGGCAGACCTGGCAGCCAAGTGAGCCTCCTCCTCTAAAACAATAACTGTGGATTCGGCCCCACGCCTTCTGCCTGCCAGGCAGCCGGTTGATAGCCCAGGCATATCCGACATCACGCGATTACAGGGGGACGCCCCTGCAGCAGAGATTGATGTTTGGAAGAAACATGGTTGTATTATTAATAACACAATGGGCCTCTGGCAGACCCCAGCAGGCCAGACTTGTATTCCTGATCTCTCCTGCCTGTCCTGGTAGACCGCCTCCAGTCTGACACCCACCTCCACAAGGAGGGAATGTGTATTAAAAACATGGTGGTCCCCCAGTTTGAATGAGGCAGCGGAGAGACGGGCAAGGGGTTGCTTAATTTGCCATAAAGTAAACACGGGTAAATCTATTAGATGTGATAAAGGGTGCACCCCAACCCCAGCAGGACCGTTTGACACATTATAAATGGACTTTATTGAGTTACCTAAGGTGAATTGTTACAAGTACTGTTTAGTTATAATTGACGTCTTCAATAAATGGATTGAAGCCTTCCCCACAACGAACAACAAGGCTTCCACGGTAGTGCGAATACTGCTGAAAGAAGTTATTCCTCGTTTTGGTATCCCACAAAGACTCTCATCTGATAACGGTCCGCACTTCATTAGGAAAGTAAACAAAGAACTCTGCGAAATACTAAAGATTGAACAATTCCACTGTGCCAATCACCCCCGAGCCACAGGAATCGTGGAATGTGCAAACGGCACCCTGAAGGATAAACTAACTAAATTGACCCTTGAAGCAGGACTAAATTGGCTTAAAGTCCTTCCCCTGGCATTGTATCACATGCGCATTACACCTCAAACCGGTACCGGGCTAACTGCTGCTGAAATAGTTTACGGGTGCCCAATTAGAACCCCATGGGGCAGTGACCACAACCCCCCGCCAATGCAAGTAGATCTACAAATGATGGGCGAGGAATTGCAGTGTTACCTCAAGCATTTAACTTTGTCTCTTAAGTTTCTACATACTCAGGTGAAGGAAGCCTCAAGACCTGTTCCTGACAGAGAAGGCGAGTGGCAGGGAGCAGAACCAGGAGATTGGGTGTTAATAAGGAACTGGGATCGACCCAAGCTGGGACCCCGGTGGAAAGGACAGTACCAGGTCCTCCTGCAGACCCCCTCTGCTGTCAAGGTGAAGGGACAAGAACATTTGATTCATCTGAGCGACTGCAAGCGCTGGACCTCGGACCCACTAGAAAATACAAATAAATGAAGGGACTGATAAACGGACTTGATTGAACTGTTGTGTGTTTAAATTCCTTTTTCCTTGTGGTGCCACATCCTTGAAACTGTACTCTGGTAATGGAAGGTAGGATGCTCTTGGTTATCTACATACTTTTAGGAATAATGGAGTATAGGGCAAAGGTTGAGGGACGGCTGGACAAGGAACCAAAACCCCTAAAGAGATCGAAGGGGGACACTTCAAGGCAGAAAAGGGATTGGGGTTTCCCCACAGGCCCCACCCTTGGAAGATCCTCCTCGGGGTTTATAAGTGATAACTATTTCCAAAACGTGCACAAACGACTGTATGGTACTACAACCATCGTTTGCTATCCCCACCCCGCCAGTGTCTCCTCGCTCTTTACCATTTTCCCGCACTGGGATCGTGCCGATCAACCCTTCCGATATGCCCCCACCAGCAAAACATTGCCTGAGGGAAAGAGGGTGGAACTCACCTATTACTCTTCCACAGCCCCTGTCGCGGACTGCCTATTTCCCCCGTCCATCAGTAAGCAGTCAAATCATGGACTCCTTCCGCGGATGAGAAAAGATCTCTGGTGGGAGGGGAATCCCAAGCCCCCGAAGGGTGACCGAGTATATGAGAACTGCTACTTCGGAACAGGGTGGGGATGTTCAGACGTGTATGTCTCGAATAACGTCACCTGCCTCTCCAAGCCCTGTAGGAAAAGGGAGTGTCACCCCACCAAGGACCCCTTAGGGATCTCTTGCTCTTGCCATGAGACAAAGTGCCGGTCCCTGGCCCAGGGGGTGCAACCTCTTTGTGGGGAGGGAAACCGCACCCACCTCCGAGTCAATGATCATGTATTCCTACGACCTGAATATCGCAGGGGTACCAAACGAGTGTACGCCTCTGCTGGTATAGGAGAATGGAGTGATGCCATACACCTAAAGGGTAAGGGTTGCACTGAGATCATGTATACCCTGCCGGGGTATTTTTTCTTCTTTAACCATTGTCACCAACTTCCTGGAGTACCCATACACTTCCTCGGTGGCCTATGGCACCCTCCTCCCTACAGCGGTCCCTTGCCCTGGGACTTGGGGTCCCCTGTCCCGCCCGTCTGGGAGGTACAAGAGAGAGGTCTCCCAAGAATTTTGTGCAGATTACCAAGTCCTGACCACCCTAACCGCAGGTCAGGTGGCCGGATATGGGGCAGCTGGCTTTTTCTCTTTGGGAGCATCAGGAGCCCCTATGGCGGCCCAAAATCGGAACTATCTGGCCTGTGGTCTCATGAGCCTTGGGAACGCCACCAGGGGAGCATTAAGATTCATAACTGACAGCCTTAACCAACAGCGGCTCTTCATGCAAAACCACTATGCACTTGATTACCTCCTCGCCAGGGAGGGTGGGCTCTGTGCTATCGTAAAGGACAAATGCATAATGGGGCTAGACGATGCTACTGCCAACATAACGCGGAATATGAACAAAATAGATGAACAGTTAGGATCCATTAAGGAAGGAACAGGTTGGGCAGGATGGGGGGACTGGGGACTAAGTGCATGGAGGGACTGGTTGATCAATGGGGCTATTTACGCGCTGACGGCTATTATAGGGATTTTTGTCTGTATCGCCATTGTCAAATGTGTCCTGAACCGCATGATGGCCTCGTTAGGGGACCTGCTGCCGGCTAAGCCATTGATGGTAGTACGAGCAACCGTCGAGGCCACCGAACTCCTCGAACCTGCACCAGAGGATTTTCACGATATTGATGAGTGATCATTTCATGATCACAGGAGGGAATGAGAATGTGAAGAGGGTAAGGGGTACGTGTAGAAGGGGTGGGCGAGGGGTAAGTGTAGCAAAATATGTAGACAGGACCAGGGAGAGGATACGTCATTGGTGGGAGTGTAGGAGGACAGGTAAGAGGTAGCTAAAATAAGATGCCAGACAGCATGTGGCAACCACAAAGAAGAGGAACCTTGCAACCACAAGACAATGTGTTCAGCAAAGTATTTTGAGCTATATACCTATTTCGAGTGTTTTGCTTGCGTCCATACCCATTCCAAGTATTAAGGGCTGTACGCCAGGTATAGATGGCATACCTGTGGAACTTTACCTAGCACGTTGGGATATTCTTGGACGAATATGGTTAGAAACATTATGCTATTGGAAATGGTGCCTTCCATAGAGATCTAAACACAGCCCTGATCACAGTTATACTGTGCCAATCACCGGCTAATCTCCTTGATAAATGCCGACCTCAAGATATTTTCCAAAGTCTTAGCTCAAAACAGTAGTTGGGAAAATAATTAGCCCAGATCAAACGGGCTTTATCAGGGGACGTCTCGCATCTGATAATATTCGCCGGCTCTTACACATACTGAGCGCAACACATAAAATCCCGCCTGTCTGTGACCTGCTATTTCTAGATGCTGAAAAAGCGCTCAAACGCCTTGAATGACCATATCTTTGGAGAGTTCTAAAACAATTTAAGTTCGGTGATAAATTTATCAATATGATTCAAACACTGTATGCTAATCCTTCAGCCCAGGTATGTGTGGGAGGAGGTTTATCAGAGTTATTTGACATAGGACGGGGCACACGACAAGGGGACCCTTTGTCTCCTTTAATTTTTACTATACCTATTGAACCGCTTGCATATTTAATTAGAAACTCTCCTCAGATCTCCCCTATTACAATAGGTACAACATCACATTTGATATCACTTTACACGGACAACACATTAGTTTATATGGCAAATGTTCAACAAACTCTCTATGTTTAAAAACACTGGAGCAATTTGGATTACTTTCAGGATACAAAGTTCATCTGTCAAAATCAGCACTGATGCTGATTAACACAGATAAAAGTAAGGTGTCTCTCCCTCCCCAGATTACAAATGAGGTCCTCTACTTGGGTACTAAAGTTAATACTTCCCTATCGTCTGTGACTAAAACAAATTACTCTTTAATTTTGAAAGAAATAGAAGATATTAATAGGTGGAGACACCTGCCAGCATCAGTCCCAACCTGTATATCGGTCATTAAAATGAACATCTTACCCCTCATTAATTTTATCAGCTCAATGATCCCACTTGCGCCTTCAGCAGGAAATTGGCAAAAACTGGACTCCTTACTACAATGATATGTTTAGAACGGTAAACGGCCCAATATAAAGTGGCCAGCTCTACAATTCAAAAAGTCAGATGGGGGATTGGGATGTCCAAATCTTAAATTGTATCACTGAGCATTTGTATTAAAAAGTCTTAGCTATTGGATGGAGGAGGATAACGTTTCATCATGGAAAAATATAGAACAAGAGCACCAGTAAGGTTGAAGGACTTTCTCCTTATAGGTATGTCTACCAAAAAATGTGATTTGTATTATGGTCCAATTTTAACCCTTATGCTATAAGTGTTTAGAGCAGCAGAAAAATTCCTAAAATTTAAAAGCCTATGGTGCAAATTTTCTCCATTATGGAACAATAATCATCTTCTATCTGGGGGGAAACCACTCACTAACAGAACTTGGGAGGATAAAGGCATTACTATTCTTCAAGATATTAATGGGGCAAGTACTATCCTGAGCTTTCAACAACTGGTATCTCGATGTAATATTGATAAATACTCTCTTTTCTTCTACTTTAGAGTAAGATCAGCTTGTAAAGCCTACGGTGTTCCCCGGGGGGTCAGATTTAAAGGACCATCCCATTTTAAGATGGATACAGAGTGCTCCATGACAGATAGTGTCATATAGCTATGATAAATTAAACTCCCAGAAATATATGCCCACATCAGGAATGAAAGCCTGGGATAGGGATATATCTGAATTGGGACAAGACTTAGACTGGGATGCGATTTGGGATAATGCTGCCAGTGCTTCAAAAAATCCAAATTCACCGGTACATACACTTGAAATTTTGTCATAGAGCATATCTAATACCGAGAATTAGACATCAAATGGGACTGGTTCCTGACCCATATTGCTCATTCTGCCCCCACGTCCACCCCTCTTTTATAAATGATGTATGGGAATGTCCAGGGGTTTTTGGTTCATGGGGGAAGACTATCAGCACTCTTACAGAACTAACAGGGGTACAATTACCAATGGACCCCGCTGTACATCTTCTAAATGATGACTCCCATCTTTCCCTTACAGAAAAAACACACAAAATCTGGCTGGCAGGCCTGACTGCAGCTAAGAAGATTGTAGTCCAGTGTTGGAAACCTCCTCATGATATTTCAAGTACTCACTGACATCACAGTTTTTTCGATATTTCTTACCTGGAATTATCATCAGCAAGAGTAAATGATGCACGACCAAACACAATCTTAATGTGGACAAATTTGATATCTAACTTAAAAGATCCTCTGTTAAAATAAGAATGCTCTGTCTGTGTATGCCCTACTATTCGGTTGGTTGGTGGAGGAAAAGAGAGGGGTGGAGAGGAGGGTGGGGATGAGGATGAGGGGTGGGGGTGGCGATGAGGGTTGGGGGTGGCTGGGTTAAACAGTCAAAATGTTATTGGCAACTGGTTGTACTGAATGTAATTTGTTGGTGTTGCAATAAAAAATTAGTGATAAAATAAAAAAATACTGAAACTCCTGCAACAAATTGTGGTCCATTGTCACTGACTTAAGTGTTCTGGTTTCTCAACACATCAACAGTGTACAAGGCTGTAGTGTGTAGGCCACTGGGAACACTTCGGGCCACTTTACAGCTGCATTCACTACTACCAAGAAATTTATGTCAATGAATGGTCTGGCAAAATCCACATGAATCCTCTGCCAGTGCAATGCAAGCTATCCCAGGGATGGAGATGCATTAATCTTAACATCTTCTGGACAGGTTGGCATCCTGAACAGTGCACCGCAAGCTCCTTGGCCTGATCTATCCTAGGCCACCAGACAAAGCTTCAAGCCAACACTCTTTGATCGACCCTAAATGACCAGCAGGTAACTCCTCCAATACTTTAGCTCTCAGCTTGAATGGTACAACTCTCAAACCCCACACTAGGCAACCCCCATCAAGGGCAAGTTCATACTGGCACTGGTAAAAATAAGGGAACTGAAATTTCTTCTGCATATTCCAGCCATTTTGGGTTGACATGTAGACTTGAGACTGTAGGGTCTTTTTTGGTTTTCTTTTAGATCTTCTCTGCCCTAATAGGAAGTCTTTTGATTTGCATTATGGAGAATACATCAAGAGGAGTGTCCTCTTTTGCCAATTTTTCAGGCATTTCCTTTTCCAAAGGTAAATAGGACAAACCATCAACATTTCCACCATTAGTAGTCCTCTTGAATTTGACCTCACAGTTATGTCCTCCAGGAAACAGAGCCCATCCCTTTATTCACTGTGACACTGTTATTAGAACACACTTCTCTGGACTGAAAATGGACACCAGTGGTTGATGATCAGTAATGAAGGTAAACTCTCTTCTATACAGGTACTGGTTGAAATATTTTACACCCCAAACCAGACTCACAGCCTCTCTGTCAATGCGTGCATAATTTTTCTCTACAGTGGTAGGGGAACGTGATACAAAGGCTATGGGGCATTCACTTCCATCACTCATAACATGTGACATGACTGCACCGATACCATAAGGCAAGACATCATAGACAGGCTTCACAGGCTTGAATCATAATGTGCGAGTACAGCATCTGACATCACCATTTCCTTTGCCACTTCACACTGCTTTGTCAATTGTCATTTCTTCCCAATCTGTAGTAATGAATTCAATGGGTGGAGCACAGTAGCCAGGTTTGGCAAAAATCTGTTGTAATAGTTAACAGATCCTAAAATTGTAACATGTCCTATTGCCTTGAGGGCATCCACCACTGCCTGAAATTTCTCAACACATTTGTGTGTAATTCTTGTGCATAAATGGTATGACGACAGTAAGTGATGCTTGGCTTAAAAAAAGCACACTTGTTACCTAGTGCTCTGGGCCCATAATCTTCTAATCTTTTTAACACTGTCTTCAGATAGTGATATTCCCTGTCCATAACATTCTGCCAGTGTGCAGGTGCAGATACTATTTCAAAATTAAACCCATTAAACAATCCTGCGCACGGACTGTTTGATCTGCTTCCGTCTGGTAGGCGCTTCAGATCCCTCCAGACTAAGACTAATAGGCACTGGAGAAGTTTTTTCCCTACTGCGGTCACTTTGCTGAACAGTTAACTGCCGGTTAACTGTCGGCTAACTATTACTTGGATTGCACTACCTGTATGTATAATCTATATTTTCATTTATATTTATCATTATTATTGTTATGAGCAGAGAGACAACATCTGCCGGAAGTAAATTCCTTGTATGTGCATAGGTACTTGGCGATTAAAGTCTGATTCTGATTCTGATTATAGTGATAAAGCCCTTTGTGAATGTTTATGGTGATAAAGACTTTGGACTCTTCTTCCTTCTCCATCTGCAGGTAGGCCTCAGCTAAGTGCACTTTTCTGAAGTGTTTCTCTCCAGGAAGGTTTACAAAGATATCCTCTATGCTGCACAGAGGATAATGATCTACTTTCAGTACTAGATTGATGGTGATGTAACAGATCCTGGCAGATCCATTCATCTTGGTTACTGGAATGATTGGTGTTACCCATGGACTCCACACAATCTTGGAAATAATTCCCTTAGCTTCCATGTGATCTAACTTACTGGCTACTTTATCACAAATGGTATTAAGGACAAGATGGGCATTACAAAAACTGGGTGTGGCATTTTCATTTAACACTATTTTACCCTGCATAAATTAAGATTTCTGACACCATCCTTGAACACTGCTGTGGCATCATCCAGTACCTTTCTTAATTTAGTTTCAGTTGACTCTATTGCAGGGGATGTGGATGGATCTCCAATCAAGCTTTAGTTCTCTCAGCCATTCACAGTCGTTAAATGCTGACCTTCCTGTTTTTACTACATACAAACGCAATGAGGCATGTTAGTCTTTGCACTTCTGTTACAAACATCATTCCCACAGGAGTTATCTTTTCTCCAGTTCAAGTTCCAAGTTGGATATCTGCAGGCTTCCGACTAGTATTTCGGAATGCCATTCAAACTCATTTTGTAGAATGACTAAAACAGGTGAGTCGGTGTCCAATTCATTTTAACTAATATGTTGTTCGCTTCTGGTGTAGGCCATATTGCTTATCTCTAGTTTTCACACTGTAATCAAGGTTACCCCTTCCTGTGTCACTCTCATTATCAGATTTTTCATCAACAGCATGCGGATTAGTTCCTTTTTTGAAACTGCAACTTGATATTTTAACATCTTTTTCCTCTTCCATGTACTGTAATATTAAGAAGTTAGCATCTCGTAGGCCGCTTGTGACCCTGGCAATTTTTAAAGGTCATAGCAGCTATGAGCTTGAGAAAAAGAGTATAAATGCACAAATGCTTTCTCATGAGACAAGCTGAGCTTGCGAAAAATGTATAAATACACAAATGCTTTCCCATAAGATAAGCTGAGCGGGTGACAATAGCCTTGGTGTGAGAAATATATTGTGCCTTGTGTTTCTTATGGCATCTGCAAGATAAGCAATTAGAGGGAGTGACTATTTACAAGAGCAGCAGACTTTGTGCATGTCTGTGTCCAGACATAGTAACAATTAAAACTGTTATACGAACAACTTATGACTGATAACATTAACAATATTCATCTGTAGAGAAACTAAGGGTGGGGTGAACCCACATGTATCTGTGTACGTGACTGCATGATATAAAAAGAACTGTATTTGCTTCAGGAGGAGAGACCCTCGAAGCAGCCTCTGAGAGAGAGTGCTTAAAGAGGGTTCTCTCGAGTAACTTGCTAATAAAGAGTTAAAGTTACTTTCACTGTAGTACGTGGTGTCTTTGCATCAGGTAGATCGAAAGAAGTTTATAACAATTTGGCGAGCCAGCCAGGAGCTCAAGACAAGGTACATTCATAAAGATGGCGTCAGTGGTCGACTCTGTGGCAACGACTTGAGGTGGATGGGCCCACGAGTTAAGATTTGCCTCGATCCCTCTCATTAGTTGACCACTTTGGTGACCTCTTCATCTGACGGGTGACCCTTTGACGAGCTCCTGAAGAGCCACAGTTAAACTACCCGAGTACTACGGTAACTCAGAAGGTGAGGTTCAAGTCCTCAAGATCAAGGTATAAGGTAAGGTTCGAGTCCTTACAATTAAGGTGTAATAAGGTGAGGTTCAAGCCCTCAAACTTCAGGTATCTGGGGTTAGAGTCCTCAGAACTTTGAAGTATAGTGGATAATATTGTTTGAAAGTGCCTGTCTCAGACACCATGCCTTAGACCAGTTGTTAAAAGGGGAAATCCCCCACGCGAAGGTCAGGACCCTGAAGTGGGTGCAGAGAGACACAGCACTAGGTTACAAACGGGTGTATAATCTGAATTCTGAAATGGGTCAGACCCTTGATAAATCGGGGTCTAATACCCCTTTATTTAAACTTTGTAAAGACAACCCGGGGGATGAAATTGGATTCCGCAGACTGTTGGTGTCATTAAATAAAAAACTAGGGATGAGATATGGCCACTAGGTGTCAGCTGGGATTTGGATAAATGTATCAAAGCAGAGGAAGTGCTGTGGAAACGGGGGTCTGCAGAAAGGTGGAAAATATTAATGTCGACAGGGAGAAAGACAGCCGAGGAATTAAACACCAGGTCTAGACAGAACAATTGGGAACATAATGTCCGTAGATGGGGGATTAGTGTATATGACCAGCAGGGTAAAACTAAATCTTGGGAGGTTTTGAAGTATTTGTGTGAGGATTACGATGTTGACCAGAGTAGGAGAGAGAGAAAGGGAGAAAGACATGAAAGGAAAGTGAAGCGGGGAAGTAAAATTGGTGATCACAAAGGTAAAACGGAGGTACCTCCTGACATGTCTGGTTTGCCCCAGTGTTTCAAAATGATAATACGGATGAAACTGAGGAGGATTGGCTGATCTGCCCCACCGCTCCCATATACCCCCCAATCCCGCGTACCTCTTAAAAGGACACAACAACCCCACCCCAGGAACAGTACTGCGACCCTATTGCAACACGGACCAGGAGTCCATCAAAATCCGGAGGCAGGTACCTTACACGGCTCACCGGTCCCAGAGCCCCAACACATGGACTCCCGTATGCACCACCACCCAATTTCCGCGGCTGACCTATGCCTAAGGGAAACCCTAACTATGGACTTCCACCATCCGGACCCCAGCGACCACCCTTAACAAGCGTTAGGATTACAGGATGCTACTTCTGTGGCACCTCTGATCATTGGCAAAGGGACTGTCCCAATCACCAGCAACAGTCCAAGCCCCAGGTTGGCGGCAACCATTCAACGCCCATAACCTGTTTTCTGCCTGACTAGTGGATCAGCCGGATACCAGCTTGATGTTCCCTGTCCTCACTGATAACCCTGAAGAAGAGCCCATATTTAACCTACTAGTAGAAGGCAGCAGTATCCCCTTTATGCTCGATACTGGAGCAACTACGTCAACACTTGAATCTTCCTGCATCAGTCAACATGGTTTCAGGATGGCAGACACCTCAGTGACTCCGAGTGGTTTAATGGGACAAGAAAAATTCTACCTACTGACAAAACCCCTACAAGTCCAATTTGGGGACCAGCAGAGTACAATCCAGTTTGCCCAAACCCTGGACCTCGGAGTTAACCTAGCAGGGAGAGACCTGCTGTGCTCCCTCAGACTTAAAATAAAATGTCTTGATGCTGGAATTACTGTTAGTGGTCCCAACTCCAGACGGACTTTTTGGGTCTATCATCCTCCTCAGTGGTTGCTACCTTCGACCCGAAGATTTCGACCCACCCCTGCAGGCGCCCGTTTTATGTAACACTGTGTTATATGTAACACTGGCGTATGACCCCTCAGGGGTCTCACAGGAATTAGAAACCCAGTATGCCCCCTTTGTGGGCAGCATGGTTAGCATTACTGTTCTGGGAGACGTAAAGGGTAAGGAGGGAGCAGCATTATTAGTTCAGGTGCCTACTGAGATATGGAGCCAGTTGGGTCTTGTGTCCCCTCACATCACCTTGTCAGTGGCTGTGGGACACAAGCCAAAGGAGTTAGGGTTTCTAGCCTGCCGACTGCAGGAACAGGCAGACCCGAACCTCCTCGGAACTCCCCAGATGTTACCGGATGGAATTTTAACTTATTACCTTACCCCTTTTTCGGTAACAGGCTGTGTCCATCGTCACCAGTCTCACCGCCTCGTCTCGGATGAGCCAGCCCCTGACTTATGGGCCGCATCAAAGGTTGAGGTAGGACTAACCTCTGTGACCCCAGTGCAAATTCGGGTGAAACAGGGGATACAGCTGCCCTCCATTCCACAATACCCCCTTTGGAAGGACGCTGTTGACAGTGTCACTTCCCTGGTGGACTCCTTTTGCAAACAGGGCACCTTGGTCCCTTGCCAGTCACCTTGTAACACCCCTATTCTACCCGTTCCCAAATCTGGACAGACAGAGTGGCACCTGGTACAAGATTTATGAAAGATAAATGAAATAGTTGAACCTTTACATCCTGTCGTCCCCAACTCCGCTACCATTCTTAGTGATGTCCCTGCGGACTCATGTATTTTCACTATTATTGACCTGCAGAATGCGTTTGTTGCAATTCCCTTGTCCCCTGGATCCCAGTATTTGTTTGCCTTTACTTTTCAAGGCCAGCAATATGCTTGGACACACCTTCCACAAGGATTTGTCCACTCCCCGACCATTTTCTCTCAAACCCTACATAACCAACTTAAGGACTTGCAGCTGCCAGGGGGGTCATCCATCATCCAATACATAGATGGCCTGTTGCTAGCCAGCCCTTCTGAACCCGCCAATAAACAAGACACTAACAGGCTCCTTAATGCCCTCCACTCCTGGGATATGTAATACCCCCTCATAAGGTAAAATGTGCAACAACGTCAGGTGAAATTCCTGGGCACCCTATTGAGTGCATATGAGAGAAAGCTCACCCCTGAACGAGTAACACTCATCATTGCTACCCCACCACCAGACACACCGAAGAGTATGAGGGCTTTCCTGGGCCTAGTGAACTTTTGCAGACAGTGGTTACCCAACATTGCCCTCCTAACGAAACACCTCTCACCCCTGGTGTCCAGCCAGATGGCGGGACCTTTCGAACTCACACAAGAACAAAGGGATGCTTTTGACCAACTCAAACAGGCACTGGCCAGTGCTCCGACCCTGGGACGTCCCCGCTATGACCACCCCTTCCAGTTATTTGTTAATGTCCTGGAAGACTGCACTACAGCAGTCCTCACTCAGATCCATGGAGATAGGAAAAGACCTGTGGCATATTTCTCCACCCGCTTAGACCCAGTGGCAAGGGGTCTCTCACCATGTTCACAGATGCTCCCAGCCATTTACTCTCTCATAACAGCAGCCTCTAACATAACTCTGCAGCAGCCTTATTCCTCACACACTGTAACTGCGCTTTTGACCTCCCATCAAACCCAGCACCTCACCCAGGCTAGATTGAACAGATATGAGGTAGCACTCCTTAATAACCCACTTATCACCTTTGCCTACTGTACTACTATCAACCCCGACGTTTTTCTAGAAAGCCCGCCTGAGGATCTCATGGAGCCACCCCATAACTGTTTAATGCAGAACCACTTTCTGATTGTCCCCCACCTGGATCTCTCAGATAAGGCTTTCCTGTCTCCAAATTTAATCCTTTACATCAACGGTAGTTCCTCTGTCTCTGAGCAGGGCAGCCGCCTCAGTGGCTATGCGGTTGTAAATGACTCAGCTGTGCTCAAGTCCGCATCCTTGCAGCCCCCTGTATCAGCCCAAAAAGCGGAACTCTTTGCCCTAATTAGAGCTTGTATTTTGGCTAAAGATAAAGTGGCCAACATTTTTACTGACTTCCGCTATGCATTTGGTGTCGCCCATGACTTCGGCCAACTTTGATGTCTTGGTACATATTTATACCAATGACATAGGAAGGAAAAGTAAAGAGGTCCTGAAAAGAGAATTTAGAGAGCGAGGTAGAAAGATGAGAAGCCATGCGTCATTGAGAGTAAAAACAGGATTATTTAGCAGATAAATGCATGGATGAGAAGCTGGTGCAGGGGACAAGCCTTCAGGTTCTTGGATAATTGGGATCTCTTCTAGGGGAGGTATGACCTGTTCGAAAGTGACAGGTTGCACCTGAACCCAAGGGGGACCAATATTCTCGCTGGCAGGTTTGTTAGAGCTGTTGGGGAGGGTTTAAACTAACGGTGGGGGTGGGAACCAGAGTGAAGGGACCCGAGATAGAATGGATGGTAAAAAAGTTAAGATAGCATGCAGTCAAGACTGTCAGGAAGGGCAGGCAGGTGATGGGACTTAGTTGCAGCCAACAGGCTGAGTATCAAATCATTAGGGATGCACAGTCAGAAAGGATAGCAAATACGGTACTCAAGTGTTGTATCTAAATGCACGCAGTATAAGAAATAAGGTGGATGATCTTGTTGCAATATTACAGATTGCCAGGTAAAATGGTGTGGCCATCACTGCATTGTAGCTGAAGGATGTTTGTAGTGAGATAGGAAGGCAGGTGAAGGGGTGGTGTGGCTGTACAGGTAAAGAATGGCATCAAATCAGTAGAAAGATGTGACATAGGATAAGAAGATGTTGAATCCTTGTGGGTTGAGTTAAGAAACTGCAAGAGTAAAAGGACACTGATGGCAGTTATATACTGGCCTTCCAACAGCGGCTGGGAGGTGGACCACAGGTTCCAACAAGAAATAGAAAAGGCAAGTCAAAAGGGCAATGTTATGGTAGTCATGGGAGATTTTAACATGCAGGTCAATTGGGAAAATCAGGTTGATAATAGATCTCAAGAGAGTAAGTTTGTTGAGTGCCTAAGAGAACTTTTTAGAACAGTTTGTCGTTGAGCCTACTTGGGGATCAGCTATGCTGGATTGATTGTTATGTAATGAATTGGAGGCAATTAGGGAGCTTAAGGTTTTAAAAAAAACCCCGTATGAACCAGTGATCACAATATGGTTGTGTTCAACTTGAAATCTGATAGGAAGATAGTAATGTCTGATGTAGCAGTATTTCAATGGAGTGAGAGAAATTACACTGGTATGAAAGTGGAGTTGGCCAAAGTAAACTGAAAGGAGCTGCTGGCAGGGATGTTAGCATAGCAACAATGCTGTGCGCTTCTGGGAAAAATAAGGAAGGTGCAGGACATGTGTATTCCAAAAAAGAAGAAATACTCAAATGGTAAAATAGTAGAACCGTGGCTGACATGGGAAGTCAAAGCAATTGTAAAAGCAAAAGAGAGGGCATACAACAAAGCAAAAATTAGTGGGATGATAGAGTATCGGGCAGTTTTTAAAGACCTACAGGGAGCAACTAAAAAAAATCATTAGAACTGAAAAGGTGAAATATGAAAGCAAGCTAGCAAATAATATCAAAGTAGATAGTAAAAGTTTTTTTCACCTATGTTAAAAAATAAAAGAGAAATGAGAGTAGATATAGAACTGCTAGAAAATGAGGCAGGAGAAATAATAATAGGGACAAAGAGATAGCTGCTGAACTAAATGAGTATTTTGCATCAGTCTTCGTCAGGGTCTCGGCTCGAAATGTCGACAGTGCTTCTCCCTATAGATGCTGCCT
The DNA here is from genome assembly GCF_048418815.1 of Hemitrygon akajei. Classification (NCBI taxonomy): domain Eukaryota; kingdom Metazoa; phylum Chordata; class Chondrichthyes; order Myliobatiformes; family Dasyatidae; genus Hemitrygon; species Hemitrygon akajei. The sequence continues at coordinate 50,129,714 of NC_133139.1, forward strand.
GGCTTGCTGCAATCCACCAGCATTTTGTGTGTGAGACCTAAAGGTACATAAGTCTCCTGGACCAGATGAACTGCATCCTAGGGTTCTGAAAGAGATAGCGTTACAGATTGTGGTGGCACTAGAAATGATCTTTCAAAAATCATTGGACTCTGATGGCTCCAGAGGGCTGGAAAATTGCAAACATTACTCCACTCTTTAAGAAAGGAAGAAGGCAGCAGAAAGGAAATTATAAACCAGTTAACCTGATCCCAGTGGTTGGGAAGATGTTTGAATCAATTGTTAACAATGAAGTGATGGAGTACTTGGTGACATGGGACAAGATAGGACAAAGTCAGCATGGTTTCCTTCAGGGAAAATCCTGCCTGACAAACCTGTTAGAATTCTTTGAGCAGATTACGAGTAGGATAGATAAAGGGGATACAGTGAATGTTGTATATTTGGACTTTCAGGAGGCCTTTGACAAGGTGCCACACATGAGGCTGCTTACCAAGTTAAGAGCCCATGGTATTACAGGAAAGTTACTAACACAGTTAGAGCACTGGCTGATTGGTAAGTGGCAGCAAGTGGGAATAAAAGGATCCTTTTCTGGTTGGCTGCCAGTGATTAGTGGTGTTCCACATGGGATGGTGTTGGGAAAGCTATTTTAATGCTGTATATAAATGATTTAGATGATGGAAAAGATGGCTTTGTTGCCAAGTTTGCAGGTGATACAAAGATTGGTGGAGGGGCAAGTAGCATCAAGGAAACAGGTAGGATGCAGAAGGAGTTAGACAGATTAGGAGAATGGGTTAAAAAAGTGGAAAATGAAATACAATGTTGGAAAATGCACGGTCATGCACTTTGGTAGTGGAAATAAATGTGCGGACTATTTTCTAAATGGAGAAAATCCAGGAATCTGAGATGTAGAGGGACTTGGGTGTCCTTGTGCACAATATCGTGAAGGTTAACTTGCAGGTTGAGTCAGTGGTAAGGAAGGCGAATGTCATGTTAGCAGTCATTTCAAGAGGTCTAGAATACAAGAGCAAGGGATGTGATGCTGAGGCTTTATAAGGCACTGGCAAGGCCTCACCTTGAGTATTGTGAACAGTTTTGGGCCCCTCATCTTAGAAAAGATGTACTGGCATTGGAGAGGGTCCCAAGGAGCTTCACAAGGATGATTCCAAGAATAAAAGGGTTATCATACAAGGAACGTTTGATGGCTCTGGGTCTGTACTCACTGGAATTTAGAAGGATGAGAGAGGGTCTCATTGAAACCTTTCTAATGTCAAAAGGTCCAGAGAGAGTAAATGTGAAAAGGATGTTTCCCATGGTGGGACAGTCTAAGACAAGAGCCCACAGCCTCAAGATAGGGGGGTGACATTTCAAAAAAGAAATGCAGAGAAATTTCTTTAGCCAAAGGGTGATGAATTTGTGGAATTTGTTGCCACATGCAGCTATGGAGACCAGGTCATTGGCTTAATTTAAGGCAGACTTTGATGAGGTAATTGATTGGACATGGCATTAAACATTACGGGGAGAAAGCCAGGAACTGGGGCTGAGGGGGAGACAGAAAAAGGATCAGCCATGATTGAATGGCAGAGCAGACTCGATGGGCCATATAGCCTAATTCTGCTCCTATGTCTTATGGTCAACACTCATAATCTATGCAACCACCTCCCCCCCCCCGCCCGCCGCCTCATAATTTGTACCATTTTCCAATTATCCTCTTTCTTATCCTCTTCCATATCATTAATATCAGTCAACCACCCAATCTTTACAATGCTGGGTGGCTACAGAGCAAATTCAAGCTTGCCTATCCCCTTTGGCGTTCACACACAGGAGAATATTAGAGTAGTCACCTTCAGCAGACCAAAGCAAGAGTTGCCTCACATAGCCTGTGGGCCTCAGTTTGGCACCCCATTTTCTAAAGGTTTAAATATTAGCTTTATTTGTCACATGTACATTGAAACACAGTAAAATGCATTGTCTGTGTCAGTAAGCAACACAGTCTGAGGATGTGCTGGGGGTAACCTGCAAGTGTCACTATGCTTTCAGTGCCAACACAGCATGCTCACAATTTACTAATCCTAACCCATCCAACTTTGGAACGTGGGAGGAAACCAGACACACAGTTAAGGGGAGAACATAGGAACTGCTTATAGACAGCAGAGGAAACTGAACCCTAATCACTGGTGCCATATGGCATTGCACTAACTGCTATGCTTCTATGCTGCCCCATGCCCCATGCACGTACTGTGGCAAATAGTGAATGTCATGTGTTTGAGGGAACAATGGAATTTAATGAACAATATGATTGAAGTTTGTGAAGAACTATAGCCACAAATCTGAATACTTTCCTGCAATAATTTTAACGCTATCTTCTTAAAACATGAAAATATAAACTGCTCTATTCTGCATTAAACCAACCCTTGTTTCAGTCTGAATTGAACAACCTTTCACACTTTGATCTATCCACTGAATGTCTAACCTCATTACCAGTATATCGAGTTTTGCTGTCTTCATTCCCACCAGGCACAAATATTGCATCTTCACAATCGGGCCATAGCAAACATCAATCACGAAAAAGCTGCAAATAAAAAATTTCCAAAACAAGTTCAATAGATATGGGATTAATCTTTCCCTCACCTTGAATGAGCCAATGTTCTTTTCACTTAATCAGTTTTGATAACATCACAGATAATCTGCAGTACATTTTTCACATTAACTTCCCACAGTAATTCTACTAATTCAAGTATCAGAGTCATTGCTAGAGGACTTTTTTTTGGCTTTGAACATACTTCACAAGTTACACTACTGATCCTTGAATCTTCCCAGAAGAGTATCTGTCACAATTATCCAAACATTCTCATGTTTATCTTTTAGCTCAAGCTGAATCAATTTTAGTATGTTTTCACTTCTCTGGTTTGCTCTTGTTAACAACAAGTTCAGCAATTCACACAAAGGAACAAAAGGCATACTGTATATCATCAAATCTAAGTCTAAAGTTAGCAGTAAGGTAGTGGTCACCAAACTTTTTAAGCCCAAGATCCCCTACCTCGGCCTTAGTAAAAGGGAAATCGACCCCACATCAACTAGTTACACGCATGTGCACCAGGGTAGAAAAGACCAGAAGTAAAACCCTGCAACCCAGAAGTAGAAATAATATATAAACACCGGGGGTACCCACCCTTTTTTTTTGCACCACGGACCGGTTTAATATTGATAATATTCTTGTGGACCGGCTGACGGGGGCGGGGGGGGGGGGGGGTGTTAAAATCAACCGGAATACAGTGATACTCAAAACAGGTTCCTTATGTCCAGTCTATTCTAGTTTTCACGCCTCTCAGCTTCTGTCCCGCTTGCTCACGTTTTTTCCGCTGAGAAAACTCAGCGGGTTCGTCTTTAAGTGCTGGGTGCTTGGACTCAGGGTACTGAAGCAGTTTTGAGACAATTGCCTCATTAGACAGCCTACGGGCCCGAACTCAGCCTCCCGTCTGCCCGCCGCCAGACACCTTGGCCAGCTGTGGCTGGTCGTGGGTGGGGCAAGAGGACAAGGTCAGGGCCAGAGATCCCCGTACCGGGGCCATGGCGGTCACAGTCCGGAGAACACGGCCGACCGAGCGGGGAGTGCGACAGAGCGCCCGCCCACCCCCCTGTAGGCTCTATCGGTCGACAGATGTTTGTTTCAATAGATCGCAGCACGGTAGCTGTTCTGATACTTACGAAACACTGAGTCCGAATTAGGTTGTCTGCAAATATTTTAGCACCGGGTTCCCCACAAACATTTGGTGTGCTAAACAGGTTCAGAGGCAGCGCTCCAGGCCAGTAGCGACAGCACTTCCCGCCGGCCGCCTGAGGGCAACCGGTGATCCCTGGCGCGAGGGTATCACTGCATTTAGTCTCCTGATGACTTCACGTGGGTTCAGGTTCAACAGTGGGCTGACAGGGAATGAGGAAAAGTGCAGCTGACTCATATCATTTCCTCGCGGCCAGGTGGTTGGGGACCAGTGAATTACACTGTGTAGTGCGGGAGAGCTATACGCATGCGCACTGGACAGAAAGAACGGAACTAAAACCCCGCAACCCGGAAACAATCGCCCAACAGTATTTGTGTATTTATTTTTCTTTTTTTTTCGGGATTAACTGGGAAAGTCTCAAAGATCGACTAGTCGATCGCGATCAACGGGTTGGCAACCACTACAGTAAGGCTTTTTGTTACCAATGGCTAGCAATTTTTGCCTTACAATTAAAGCCCAATCAACAAAACATAATAAGAAGGGAATCGAAAACAAACACTGAAATAGAATACGTAGACAATCTATCTAATTATGACCTTACATATTATGGTCTCCTGCACTCCACTTTTTCAAGAGCTGTTACACTTTATTTTGAATACTGTTGTTGTTTTATCTTGTACTACATCAATGCACTGTGAAATAAATTGACCTGTATGAACAGTGTTCAAGACAAGCTTTTCACTGTACCTCAGTACATGTGATATTAATAAATGAACACCACTACCTATTCAGAGGATTTCCATGACTGTTGGAATGTGCCACCATTACAGAAAACATTTTTCAGCCAATTTGATTCACTCAACATAATAACCTCAAGAAATGGCCAAGACTATTCTGCATGAAGGTTGGTCACCAGCAGAGTGCCTCAGGGATCTATTCTAGGACCCTTAACTCTTCGTAATTTTTATAAATGACCTGGATGAGGAAGTGCAGAGATAGGTTAGTAAGTTTGCTGATGACACAAAGATTGGAGGTGGTGTGGATAGTGTGGAGGACTGTCAGAGGTTACAATGGGACATTGATAAAACTGGGCTGAGAAGTGGCAGATGGAATTCAACCCAGATAAGTGTGAAGTGGTTCATTTTGGTAGGTCGAATATGATGGCAGAATATACCGTAGATTCCGGACTACAGAGCGCACCTGATTATTAGCCGCAGGCTCTAATTTTAGAAATAAAATCAATTTTTTAATTGTAAAGGCCGCACCGGATTTTAGGCCGCACCGCTACTTTTAAATATACATACGTATCGGTAACACAAATTACGTTGCATATACTTTTTTACTGAACAGCACGAACAACATTCCAATATCTCCTAGCGACTGGTAAAAATATATATATTGCAGCCTACCAGGAAAAGTTATTGATCGACTTTAACTTAAAAGCAGCGTTTTCGATCGGGTCTAATCGGGTCTGACGCTTGCGCAATGCGATCGGGTCTAATCGGGTCTGACGCTTGCGCATTGCGATCGGGTCTAATCGGGTCTGACACGCTTGCGCAATGCGATCGGGTCTAATCGGGTCTGACGCTTGCGCAATGCGATCGGGTCTAATCGGGTCTGACGCTTGCGCATTGCGATCGGGTCTAATCGGGTCTGACACGCTTGCGCAATGCGATCGGGTCTAATCGGGTCTGACGCTTGTGCAATGCGATCGGGTCTAATCGGGTCTGACGCTTGCGCAATGCGATCGGGTCTAATCGGGTCTGACGCTTGCGCAATGCGATCGGGTCTAATCGGGTCTGACGCTTGCGCATTGCGATCGGGTCTAATCGGGTCTGACGCTTGCGCAATGCACTCGGGTCTAATCGGGTCTGACGCTTGCGCATTGCGATCGGGTCTAATCGGGTCTGACACGCTTGCGCAATGCGATCGGGTCTAATCGGGTCTGACGCTTGCGCAATGCGATCGGGTCTGACGCTTACGCATTGCGATCGGGTCTAATCGGGTCTGACGCTTGCGCAATGCGCTCGGGTCTAATCGGGTCTGACGCTTGCGCATTGCGATCGGGTCTAATCGGGTCTGACGCGCTCGGGTCTTGCTTCGAGTATTTTCCATGTTGATGAGGGTGAGTACAAATGACTGATTTACAATAATTTAATTGTGAAAGTGCGCTTGATTTATCGTACAATTTCATTGGACCTCTGTGAACTACTCATCAATTTTATTGGTCTACTGTTACGAGGCAAAATGTTTACAAGGCGGCATGAAAAAAAAAACCATGTATTAGCCGCTCTGGATTATAGGCCGCAGAGTTCAAAGCTGTTCAAAATGTGGGAAAAAAGTAGCGGCTTATAATCCGGAATCTACGGTAGTATTAATGGTAAGACTCTTGGCAGTGTGGAGGATCAGAGGGATCTTGGGGTCTGAGTCCATAGGACGCTCAAAGCAGCTCTGCAGGTTGACTCTGTGGTTAAGAAGGCATGCGGTGTATTAGCCCTCATCAATCATGGAATTGTATTTAGGAGCCGAGAGGTAATGTTGCAGTTATATAGGACCCTGGTCAGACCCCACTTGGAGTACTGTGCTCAGTTCTGGTCGCCTCACTACAGGAAGGATGTGGTAACCATAGAAAGGGTGCAGAGGAGATTTACAAGGATGTTGCCTGGGTTGGGGAGCATGCCTTATGAAAACAGGTTGAGTGAAATTTTTCTCCTTGGAGCGACAGGTGACCTGATAGCAGTGTATAAGATGATGAGAGGCATTGATCGTGTGGATAGTCAGAGACTTTTTCCCAGGGCTGAAATGGTTGCTGCAAGAGGACATAGGTTTAAGGTGCTGGGGAGTAGGTACAGAGGAGATGTCAGGGGTAAGTTTTTTTACTCAGAGAGTAGTGAGTGCATGGAATGGGCTGCCGGCAACGGTGGTGGAGACGGAAATCATAGGGTCTTTTAAGAGACTTTTGGATAGGTACATGGAACTTAGAAAAATAGAGGGCTACTGGTAAGCCTAGTACCGTAGATTCCGGACTACAGAGCGCACCTAATTAAAAGCCGCTGGCTCTAATTTTAGAAATAAAATCAATTTTTTAATTGTAAAGGCCGCACCGGATTTTAGGCCGCACCGGATTTTCGGCCGCAGGTGTCCCACGTTGTAATATGAGATATTTACACAGAAAGATATTACACGTGAGGATTTTTTTAACTTTTAATTAAATCCATATGGTAACAAAAACAAATACATATTGCAAATGCTTTTTTTCGAACCGTGCCCGTAACGCGGCTACTTTTAAATATACGTTGCGTATACTTCTTTACTGAACAACATTCCAATATCTCCTAACGACTGGTAAAAAATATATATACTGCAGCCTACCAGGAAAAGTTATTGATCACCTTTAACTTAAAAGCAGCGTTCGCTCAGATCCAAAGCCGCTCGCGTAATGCACTCCCTCCCTCCGTCCCGTTTCATCGCAAACCGGCATTTTCCCACAAGACACCGCGAAACCGGGTGTGACGTCATAGCATCCCGCGATGTAGTACAGAAAACAAATATAGTTAAAACTCTTCTAACTTTAACTAGAAAATGAATTACTAAGCGAAAATATTATAAACTAAGTAACTGCCATAAGGCAGCACAATACTTCGAGTGTTTTCCATGTTGATGAGGGTGAGTACAAATGACTGATTTACAATAATTTAATTGTGAAAGTGCGCTTGATTTATCGTACAATTTCATTGGACCTCTGTGAACTACTCATCAATTTTATTGGTCTACTGTTATGAGGCAAAATGTTTACGAGGCGGCATGAAAAAAATCATGTATTAGCCGCTCCGGATTAAAGGCCGCAAAGTTCAAAGCTGTTCAAAATGTGGGAAAAAAGTAGCGGCTTAAAATCCGGAATCTACGGTAATTTCATAGGTAGGGACATGTTTGGCACATGTGGACTGAAGGGCCTGTATTGTGCTGTAGGTTTTCTATGTTTCTAATATTGGATATGACAGTAGCAACAGAAACAACATCCTAGTTGTGGTAATGAATACACTTGATTCAGAACTTGCTACACAGCTAGTCAAGCTTTTCCAGTACAGTTAGAACATTGGCATCTACTCAACCATGAAGAAAACTTCCCAAATACGTTCACCAACAATCTAGCCAATTACAGCTCTTCCCCGGTTTCAAACTCTCCAACTTATGGACTATCCATACATACGATCGAGTATTTGGGAGATCAGTGGGATGGATTTGCCAGTTCCTGCAGAACTGTCAACATTTTTTCTGTGTGGGGACAGAGCATTTGCATTTGCCTTTTTTCCTCACCATCCCCCTCTCCCAAGGGACAACAACAGTGCTGAGCAGAGCTGGGATTGTTGAACCACTCATTCACTCACCCACTGCATCAGTAAGGTTGGCTGGCTGGCAAACTGTTCTCTGTTCTTACTTGCTCTCCTGTCAATGACATACACTCCAGACTGTTTTTGTTCATTTCCAACTTGGGAAGTGTTCAGGTTAGAAGCAGATCTCTGGAACAGAATCCATTCATAACCCAAGTTGACCTCTACCACCCAAATGATAGAAGATATCAATCATGCAACCAAATAGCAGATACTCACAATAACTGATGCTCATAAAAAGCTTCGCCAGAACATGTTACTCTGGACATCATAGCCTTTGCTCCAAATAGGACAACACAGCTAAACTCCAGAAGCGAGGTGACAGTAATTAATCTCAACATCATGTCAGCATACGACCAGGTGCAGCATTAAGCAATCTTGATTAAAATTGAAAATAATGAGAAAATTAAGGTGAAAACACTCTAATGGTTAGAGTGGTTCTTTTGATAAAAGAAATTATGTGTGGTAACTAGAGGTCAATGATATCAAACTCAGGGCATCATTTCTTCAAGACAGTGTCCATAAAACTATAAGAACATAGGATATAAGAGCAGAATCAGGTCATTAGGCCCACTGAGCATGCTCTGCCATTTCATCATAGCTGATCCATTTTCCTCTCAGCCCCAATCTCAGGCCTGACAATCTTCAGTTAGCTCAAAGGTGTTTTCTTTTTCCACTATAAAGTCAGACCTAAATGCGTTAACTAATGATTGCTCCTTGTTGAACTTCTTTCAGCAAATAAAGCACAAAACCTCAACAACATAGTCTGATAAGTACCAAGCAACACAAAAGTGTCAGGCAGTTATCATCTCAACAATATTCCTAACCACCAACAATTGATATTCAATGGCATTACTATAGCCAAACCCCACCATCAATATCTGAGGGACACAAATCACAGCTCAACTGGATCAGCCATATAAATACAACGGTGACAAAGGCACGTCAGCGGAAGAAGCTGCTGCAAATACATCATTTCCTGATAACCTGAAGACCTTCTATTACTTACAAGGAACAAGACAGGAGTGTGCTGAAATATTCTCAACTTGCTCAACCATGCTAGAATAACAAATCAAAAAAATTACTATATGCCTGATGTAAAATTAAACTTCATAATTAAGATGAGTCACTAAATCAATCCATTAAGTTCAAATGCAATTTGGGTGCTATAAACATATATCAGCATGGAATAATTTTTTCACCACTTGCCTAAATGCATGTAAGAGCACCTAATACTACTACTTCTATCTTACAGAACAATAATTATGTATTGAAGTTGCTAGCTGAACATCTTGAATAATATTGTACAACTCATACAAAGAGTAATTTTTATTGCAACCCTCGTTTTGCGCTTTGTGGTAAAAATATTTTATCTGGAGACTACTGAATTTTTGACCACAAGGAAGCTGTTATTTATCATGCTATTTCTTAAAATGACTACAGATGATGTCTACTTTTATTTATTTAGAGATACAGCACAGTAACAGGCCCTTCTAGCCCAATGAGTCCACACCGCCCAACTATACCATGTGACTAATTAACCTACATCTTTGGAATGTGGGTGGAAACCAGAGCACCTGGAGAAAACCCACACAGTCACAGAGAGAACATACAAATTCCTTTCAAACAGAAGCGAGATCATGTCCTCCATCACTTCTGCCAGCTTCCTACTCTGGCTGATAAAAGTGCAAACACTGCTCACTCACACAATTTATGGTTTTAAAGAAAAATGCAAAATAGGTACTTATTAATCAACTTTACTGAAACATGAGATAAAGAATCAATAGAGATCTTCTAACAATATTTCACAATGTGCACCCATTACTGCTTCACATATACAACAGCCTAATGAAACCCAAATTATCATTCCTCAAGTTTTATTCACAGCAGACACTATCATTCTAATTACAGTATTTTACTTTTCCAACCAACTTTAGACAAAAGCTAAAACTGCTTTGAAGCTACATAATGCATGTGGCCTTATAAAAAAGGTGTAATTGGGAAGAGCAAGCTCGTTGGCCAGAAGGGCCTATTACCATGTCAATCTCTAAATAAAAATAAAACTTTATTTCATGTGGAGAAAGACCCGCGTTTCAGATACCATATGCCTATCATAATCGATATACACCCTGTCCTCGTTATATGCATGGGATACGTTCTTCACAGTTGACGCTTAGTATGGAAAAAGCATAATGTGAATAATTACCGTAGATTCCGGACTACAGAGCGCACCTGATTAAAAGCCGCTGGCTCTAATTTTAGAAATAAAATCAATTTTTTAATTGTAAAGGCCGCATCGGATTTTAGGCCGCACCGGATTTTCGGCCGCAGGTGTCCCACGTTGTAATATGAGATATTTACACAGAAAGATATTACACGTGAGGATTTTTTTAACTTTTAATTAAATCCATATGGTAACAAAAACAAATACATATTGCAAATGCTTTTTTTCGAACCGTGCCCGTACGCGGCTACTTTTAAATATACGTTGCGTATACTTCTTTACTGAACAACATTCCAATATCTCCTAACGACTGGTAAAAAAATATATATATTGCAGCCTACCAGGAAAAGTTATTGATCACCTTTAACTTAAAAGCAGCGTTCGCTCAGATCCAAAGCCGCTCGCGTAATGCGCTCCCCCCTCCTTTCCGTTTATCGCAAACGGCATTTAAAAGCAGCGTTCGCTCAGATCCAAAGCCGCTCGCGTAATGCGCTCCCCCCCCTCCTTTCCGTTTATCGCAAACCGGCATTTTCCCACAAGACACCGCGAAACCGGGTGTGACGTCATAGCATCCCGCGAAGTAGTACAGAAAACAAATATACCGTAGTTAAAACTCTTCTAACTTTAACTAGAAAATGAATTACTAAGCGAAAATATTATAAACTAAGTAGGCAGCACAATGCTTCGAGTGTTTTCCATGTTAATGAGGGTGAGTACAAATGACTGATTTACAATAATTTAATTGTGAAAGTGCGCTTGATTTATCGTACAATTTCATTGGACCTCTGTGAACTACTCATCAATTTTATTGGTCTACTGTTATGAGGCAAAATGTTTACGAGGCGGCATGAAAAAAAACCATGCATTAGCCGCTTCGGATTATAGGCCGCAAAGTTCAAAGCTGTTCAAAATGTGGGAAAAAAGTAGCGGCTTAAAATCCGGAATCTACGGTATTTAAATGGAGAAAATAGCGATGCGTTCTGCAGGGCTTCCTAAATATGTTTTATCTGTAATTTATTCACATTTTCATACCAATATGACACAAAAGCAGTACCACAAGGCAACATTCATATTATATTTCATCAATTTAAGGTAATATTCAATGTAATAAATAAAGTTAACACATTGGAACACATAAGCAGAGTCAACCTATCCTTTGCTGCCTCAAAACTTGACACAGTCTTTTCATCCTTACTTATGTAAGTGTGTTTCAGCATACACTTCCAAAAAACCCAGTCTCATCTGCATTGAACACCTGCTTTGGTGTGATGCCTAACTCAGCTACTCACAACTGCAAAGGGTAGTGTTCAGCAGCTTCCTGGTCAGCATTAGCTTGCTCACCACTCACAGCTAAGCTGTGAAGCCTGTGACAATTAATAAACTTAGAAAACCATCCCCTACAGACAGACAGACATACTTTATTGATCCCAAGGGAAATTGGGTTTCGTTACAACTGCACCAACCAAGAATAGTGAAGAAATATAGCAATACAAAACCATAACTAATTAAATAATAATAATAAGTTAATCATGCCAAGTGGAAATAAGTCCAGGACCAGCCTATTGGCTCAAGGTGGCTGACACTCCAAGGGCAGAGTTGTAAAGTTTGATGGCCACAGGTAGGAATGACTTCCTATGACGCTCAGTGTTACATCTCGGTGGAATGAGTCTCTGGCTGAATGTACTCCTGTGCCTAACCAGTACATTATGGAGTGGATGGGAGTCATTGTCCAAGATGGCATGCAACTTGGACAGCATCCTCTTTTCAGACACCACCGTCAGAGTTCAGTTCCACCCCCACAACATCACTGGCCTTACGAATGAGTTTGTTGATTCTGTTGGTGTCTGCTACTCTCAGCCTGCTGCCCCAGCACACAACAGCAAACATGATAGCACTGGTCACCAAAGCCTCGTAGAACATCCTCAGCATCGTCCGGCAGTTGTTAAAGGACCTCAGTCTCCTCAGGAAATAAGAGACGGCTCTGACCCTTCTTCTCTGACTCTACTTGCATTAAAGCTAACAATATCACTTGACACTTCCTCACTAGCCTCTAAACAAAGGCAACCATAAATTTCCAAAGCTTTCACACAAAGATGATCGGAACTAGGTGTTTTTTTTTCTTTGTTTCATGCTCAATGTACAAACTCAACATTTTCTCCATTTTTGTCATAATTGAGTCACGCACTTTGGTAACAATCTTTGAAGACACCTCTGATGAATCAATCACTGCACTTTTTATTTTCTCAGCATTTTTCTTTATGTTTCTGATCGTGGACTCACCCAGGCCGAAGTAACGTCCCAGAGCTGTGTTACCTTTGTTACGTATTCAGGCAACAATAAATATATATGAGTTAGGCAAGGGTTTTTATAACAAATAACACGTTTATTAAACACTGAAAACAAACCCCCCAAAAGTAAACAAACACTAACGTAACCGGAAAACAGCTGCTGTGCAGCAGCTTAAACAGTCCTTAAAGCGATACAGCTCAAACAGTTCTTAAATCGATGTTGCAAAAACAGTTGTTTAAAGCGATATTGCCAAAAGTTCAAAATGCTCAGTCCATTTAAAAGGAGAGACTTTTTAAGGTGATTTAAATTCTCTTCCACGTAGTTTTCCTTCGATCCCAGGCGTCGAACTCTTCCCACGAAGAAATTTTATGAAACGTAACGGTTTAAAGGCACTGACCTTTCCTTCCACACTGTCCTCAATCTCCTGCTATCCCAGCAGAGATTAACACGAGAACAGTCAATGAAATCCTTCCGAATGAGGATCACACAAGGTCGAACCCAATCCACCGTCGGAATTCGATTCTCCTCGATCTTTAACTCCCGAACTTCAAACTTCACTGTCCACTAGCAGTATTGTAAAGAAACTGCTGGCAATGACCTTTTAAACTTTAGGCAATAGATAAAACTTCATTTTTCAACTAAACTGCGTCATCACATTAAATCACGCAGTGGCATGAAGTCAACTTGGCAAATCCAGCCACGAACTGCCCCTCCCCACAGGGTGGGTCTTCCTTTTATACCCTGTAAAAAAAACCTGTCACATGATCTCTACTGGCGGGAAAATGATGTCACTCCACCATCACAAGACCATTACCTCAAGTCCAGTATAACTTCAACCCCAATCACGTGACAAGGGTATCACTGTCACGTGTCACGGGTACGCAACACCTTCACCTGACACGGCCCTGTTTATAATTTCCAACTTTTTTTCAAGTGTTAAAGCAGTTCTCTGCCGCTTGGCTGATGGCCCAGGACTTGACATAAAACACTTAGGAGGCATAGTTAAATATTTCAAGCACAAATTCAGTGCACCGTAGGTAATAACAACAAAAGTTTAAGAGCGCAAGATCACACATCCACATGCTGCCAAAACCAAAGCGAGACTGGCGGGAATGAGACTGTGAGGCATGTGCACTTGACTTGTATTGGCGGGAAAGCAGTGCTTCTTGTCCCAACAGCCTTGCATAACTGTGAGTTTTGGACTCATATACGGAGAAGTTGGTAGAAACAGGTTTGACGCGTAACTGTGAATCCGCATTGTCTGAAGATGCATATAACAAGGATAGGGTGTAACTACAAAATAAGCATAAAAGCCAAACACAGAGTACTGCCAGAAATATAAATAGAAAATATTGGAAATCTTCAGATCATAATGGGTTCACAGGAATACTAATAAGTTACACAATATTCTAACATGGAAATATACTGCCATTACACCATCATCACTGGGCCAAAATCTTGAAACTCCTTAAAAAATTACAATGTGAGAACATTTCACTACAAAGACTGCAGCAGCTCAAGGAAATGGGTCACCACCAGTTTCTCAAGGTCACTTAGGAATGGACAGAAATGGTGGTCTTTCAAGCGAAGCATAGATATAAAAAGAAAAACAAATGGCTGCCTTACCAGCAAAGTATTTATAGCTCTGGTTTCAAATCAGACCTGCAACATCTACAATATTTAGGTCCTCCTACTAGAATTACACTAATTCCAAAATTTCCTAATCATCCCTCATAATCTGAACATAAGAAACTGATGGATAAAAAAAAGTTCAATTGGTCCAATCTGTCCTTCAGAAACTGTGAACCTGCAACTTCAACAAATTCTCTAGTCCGGATCCTTTCCTCTCCTCTGTGTGGGGATGCAGCAATTTATAAATACAACATCCTACGAAACAATTGCACTCCACTGGTTAAAATACACATAGCATTAATCTTAGAACTACAGGTAATCAAAGCAAATATATCAGAAACTTTGGTATCTGACATTAATCAAGCATTGGCTAGAATTCTTGGTTAAAGTAGTTACCATTACCACAACATCATTTTAGTAGTCGATGCAGTGATTTGAGCCTGCAGGGCAAAACAATCCTCAAAGCTAAGCTTTCTTGCCTGGAAAATCAATTGCTTAGAAGGGGACTTTAGAACAGAGCCATGAGGGAAGTGTAGCTACCAATCGCAAAAACAGCAAGGCAAATATGAACAGCCATGAACTATCATAAAAGCAATCCGATCTTGGCCAAGTCATTATGTAAAAAGCTCTCACACTCCCACAATTGAACTTTGGAAACTGTTTGGTAATCAGAAAGAATTTTATGGTAAAATTATCCCTCTCTGCAAATGCAGAGATAAATAAAATATAGAAACCCCCCCCCCCCCCAGCAGTAACCTGCTTATACTTAGCATTGAATTCTAAAGTGATTAAGAAATAAATCACAGTCACAGCCAGAAACCAAATCTCTTGTCAAGACTGTTAGACACAATAGCTACTGTACTCAAGCATTCAGCTCATAGCAATTTGTAAAGCTGCTGGAAGAACTCAACCTGGTAAGCAGCATCCATGGAGAGCAATAGACAAGAAGGATCCTTCACCTGGTCCCTTTCATGAGTAGAAGTATCTCAAGATGTATAGATAGGGTAGATAGTCAAAAATGTTTTCCCATCACAGCTTTATAATAGGGGGTAAACCCTTAAGGTGAGAGGAAGAGGCTTTTAAAGGTGATCTAAGGACTTTCTTTTTATGCAGAAAGTGAAACGCGCTGCCAAATGTAATAGTGGAATCAGATAGAACTACTTTAGATAAATAGTCAGGCATGAATCATATATTAAAGTAGGCAAATTAGATTAGTGCAGATGCACAAAAAGACTGGAACACACGTGGTGGGGCTAGAGAACTCTTTCATGAAAAATCACAGATTACTGTTCAGTCGAGCTTAAAAAAAATGACTATTTTGAGATGCTGGAACCTGGAGCAAAAATCAAGTTGCTGGAGGAACTCAGTGGGCCAGGCAACATCTGTAGAAGAAAATGGATAGATATTTTTTTCCTCCAAGTTCCTCCAGCAACTTGTTTTTTGCTCCAGATTCCAGCATCTCAAAATAAAGTTAACTGGGAAGTTGAAATGAAAACAGTAAATACTGGAAAAAGTCAGATGACCAGGCAGTACAGTCGGCCTTCCTTATCCGCGGGGGATTGGTTCTGAGACCCCTCGCGGATACCAAAATTTGCGGATGCTCAAGTCCCTTATTCAACCTGTCTCAATCCGGTGGACCTTAGGACCCAGCGGAACCCCAGACCTTATTTAACCTGTCTCAGTGCGGTGGACATTAGAGCCAGAGCTCTGAATGCGCAGTGTTTCTGTTCACAAAAATAATCATGATCACGATTGAAAATAAACTAGAAATAATAAAGTGATTGGAAAAAGGTGAAACGCCATCGGTCACTGCAAAAGCATTAGGCTACATCGGTCAACAATCGGAACAATTTTAAAGGATAAAGTGAGAAAGGCTCTGCCCCGATGAAAGCTACAATTATTACTAAGCAATGCAGTGGTTTAATTATTGGGTTTTGTGGTCTTGGGTTTTTGATCCTCCACGTCAACCCGGCACGGTGGAGAGTGCACTCGGGAGCGAGCTGTCCCAAGTCCCAAGAACTTCCGTTCACGAGCCCGGCGCTGAAACATACATTCTTGTGTTTTATATGCATAGAAAGGTAAAATATATACTATATACTAAGACAAACATTTGACTAAATGACGTTAAATAATACCAGATGTACCTGTTCCGACTTACGTAGTAAGAGAAATTCCGATTTTTTTCAATCTGATGCACAATAACCCACACACATCCTCCCGTATACTTTAAATCATCTCTAGATTACTTATAATACCTAATACAATGTAAATGATTTGTAAAATGGTTGTTATACTGCATTGTTTAGGAAATAATGACAAGAAAAAAAAAGTCTGTACATGCTCGAACAACAAGTGCTGGAAGAGCACTTCTGGACTTTCGCGATTGGTTGAATTCGCGCATGCAGAATCCGCGAATAAGGAGGGCCGACTGTATCTGTGGAAAAAGGAACAGTTAACATTTCATGCTTCAGATCTGACACCGTGAATCAAAACTGAGAAAATGGGAGAGCTATTTCACACCCTCAGAGAAATTCCTTTTGTCTCCTCCATTTCTCTCCGTCCTACACTTACTTCTGAATTTTACTGAAAAGAACACATAGAATGTGCCAGCTGGTGATTACTAAACACAAGACAATTTCAAGCCTGTTCATTAATATCATGCTTGGTGTATCACATTCAGTAATGGTCCATTAAAAAGAGAAACTCTTCTAGCCACTATCAAGTGGTTATAGTATGCATATACAGATGCAAAAAAAGTTTGAGAGTCCTTTGCAATTGCCCAGTTTTCTGCATTAATTACTCATAAAATATGGACTGATCTTCATCTAAGTAACAATAATAGATAAACATAAGCAACATACACAAAATGCTGTAGGAACTCAGCAGGCCAGGCAGCATCGATGGAAAAAAGCACAGTTGATGTTTCAGGCCAAGACCCTCCGTCCTGCCAAAGGGTCTCAGCCCAAAATGTCAACTGTACTTTTCTCCAATCGATGCTACCTGGCCTGCTGAGTTCCTCCAACATTTTGCATGTGTTGCTTGGATTTCCAGCATCTGCAGATTTTCTCTTGTTTGTGAATAGACAAACACAATCTGCCTCAACTAATAACACACAAACAATTGTACTTCTTCTCATCAATACTAAGATCACCATTTAACCAATCATAGTCCAAGTTCAAAAGAGTATGTGAACCCCTGGGGCAATGCCGTCTATAAAAGCTATTCGGAGTCAGGTGTTTCAATCAATGAGATGAGAATAGAATGTAGGTAGTAGAGATGCCCTACCCTATAAAAAAAAGACATACAAAGTTACAGAGCCTGCTCTTCTCAAGGAAGATTTATGTGCACCATGACTCCAACAAAACAACTTTCAGAGGACTTTAGAAGAATTGTAGAGATGCATGAAGCTGGAAAAGGCTGCAAAAGCATTTCTAAAGACCTGAATGTTCATCAGTCCACAGTAAGATAAATTGTGTACAAATGAAAGAATTCAGTACTGTTACTACTCTCCCTTAGAGTGGGCATTCAGCAAAGATCACACCAAGAACACAATGTGCAATGCTAAAGGAGGTGAAAAAGAACCCAAAGTTAACAGCAGAAGACCTGCGGAAATCTCTAGAAGTTGCTAAAGTTTCTGTTCATGTAACCACGATAATAAAAATACTGAACAAGAATGGTGTTCATGGAAGGACACCACGACGGAATCCACCACTGCTCTGTAATAAAAACATTGCTGCGCGTCTCAAATTTGCAAAAGACTACCTGTATGTTCCACAATACTTCTGTTACAATGTTCTATGGACAGATGAGATAAAAGTTGAACTTTTTGGCAGAAATGCACACCACTATGTTTGGATGAGAAACGGCACTGCATGCCAACACCAAAACCTCATCCAAACTGTGTTGGAAGAAGCATCATGGTTAGGGGCTGCTTTTCTACCTCAGGGCTTGGAAAGCTTGCAGTCACTGAGGGACAACGAATTCCAAATTTTATCAAGACATTTTACAGATTGTCAGGGTAGCAGCCCATCACCTGAAGCTTAATAGAAGTTGGATGATGCCACAAGACTATGATCTGAAACACAAGAGTAAATCAACAACAGAATGGTCAGGGCTGTTCATGAAGATATCCCAGAAATATTGATGAACAAATAGTTTTGTATGGAGGAATGGTCTAAAATTCCTCCTCACAATTGTGCAATTCTGATCAGCAGCTACAGAAAACGTTTGGTGGATATTATTGCTACTAAAGGAGGTTCTACTAGTTATTAAATACAATGGTTCACATAATATTTCCACCCTGGACTGTAAATGATAACACAAGAAATAGGAGCAGGATTAGGCCATCTGGCCTGTCAAGCCTGCTCCGCCATTCTGATCATGGACTCATTTCCACCTATCTGCCTTTTCCCCGTAACCCTTAATTCTCCTACTATGCAAAAATTTATCCAACCTTGTCTTAAATATATTTACTGAGGAAGCCTCTACTGCTTCATTGGGCAGAGAATTCCACAGATTCACCACCCTCTGGGAAATACAGTTCCGCCTCATCACTGTCCCAAATCTACTCCCCCGAATCTTGAGACAATGTCCCTTAGCTCTAGTCTCACCTACCAGTGGAAACAACTTTTCTGCCTCTATCTTTTCTACCCCTTTCATAATTTTATATGTTTCTATAAGATCCCCTCTCATTCTTCTGAATTCCAGCGAGTACACACCAGAACTGCACACAGTGCTCCAGGTGCAGTCTGACCAGTATCCTGTACAGTTGAAGCATAACCTTCCTGCTCTTAAATTCAACCTCTCTAGCAACGAAGAACAACATCCCATTTGCTTTCTTGATCGCCTGCTACACTTGCAAGCCAAACTTTTGTGATTCATGCACAAGCACTCCCATGTCCCTCTGCACAGCAGCATGTGCAATTTTCACATTTTAAATAATAATCTGTTCTTCCATTTTGTCCTTCCAAAGTGGATGGCCTCACATTTACCAACACTGAATTCCATCTGTCAGAACCTTGCCCACTCACTTAACCTATCTATATCTCTTCGCAGACTCTCCATATCTTCAGCACAATTTGCTTTTCCACTCAGGTTAGTATCATCAGCAAACTTAGATACACTACACTCGAACCCCTCTTCCAGATTGTTAATGTATACCGTGAACAGTTGCAGGCCCAGCACCAACCCCCGTGGTATACTGATTGCCAACCAGAGTAACACACATGTATCCCAACTTTTAGTTAACCAATCCTCTATCCATGCCATGACATCACCCCCAATTCTATGCATCCTTATCTTATGGAACATAGAACATAGAAATCTACAGCACATTACAGACCTTTCCACCCACAATGTTGTGCCAACCATGTAACCTACTCTAAAAACTGGCTAGAATTTCCCTAGTGCATAGACCTCGATTTTTCTTAGCTCCATGTACTATCTAAGAGGCTCTTAAAAGACCCTATTGTATAAGTCTTTTATGTGGCACCTTATTGAACACCTTCTGGAAATCCAAGTAAATAGCGTCCATCTGTTTCCCTCTATCCACTGCACTCATTATATCCTCAAAGAACTCCATTAGGTTTGTCAGATGTCTATTTCTTCTTTAATGATAACTTCAAGCATTTTCCCAGCCACAGATGTTAAACTAGTTGGCCTATAGTTACTTCCCTTTTGCCTACATCCTTTTTTGAACAGTGGCGTGACATTCACCGTCTTCCTATTCACTGGGACCTGTCCAGAGTCCAGAGAATTTTGGTAAATTATCACCAAAGCCTCGACTATAACTTCTACCATTTCTTTCAGTACCCTGGGATGTATTCCATCACGACCAGGGGACTTATCTATCTTCAAGCCCACAAGTTTGCTCAGCACTATCTCTTTAGTGGCAGCTATTGTATCAAGGTCCTCACTTCCCATCGCATCCATAACATCTCTCTTTGGCATGTTAGACATGACCTCCACCATTAAGACAGACACATAATAGTCATTCAAAGCCTCTGCCATTTCCTCATTATCCAATATCAATTCCCTCTTCTCGTACTTCAAGGAACCTACATTCATTTTATCCACTTTTCTTAATATAATTATAAATTATTAAATAGTATGTTCAATAAAGACTTGAAAAGTACAATTGTTTGTGTGTTATTAGTTTAGACATGGGGTGCATGGGAGGGGTGGCACCTCTAGATGGTGGGGGGCTTGTCACACTCCTTGGAGTGGCTCGTCATCCATTGGTCCCCACCAATGCCCAGCTCTCACCTGTGGCTCCTCATAGCTGTTTGCATGAGACAGCGGCCACACCCCTGGCAACGGCTTTGACAGGCCGGCTAAACCAGGTGAGGGTAGCCAACGGGTCTGAAACCCTTGGTGAGATAGGAATTTGCTCATCCCAGCATGCGAAGACTGCTTCGGTGGATCAGGCAGAGGAAACCCCGGAGGTTCAACAACTGAGAAGACGTTGCAGCAGCGCATTGTGAAATGCATAGGGTGCAGCAGAGCACTTAAGAAGACATGGCCACCCAATGCAGTAACGATTCTTTGTGCCACTGGATCCTGAGTCCTGAGGCTGAGAGAGTAGGAGTCTCTGTGCAAGGCTTTTCCACTTTAATATCTTTCATGCACTGGTTACATTGTGCAACAAGGTTGGCTGGTGGCACAGAGAGACCAGCACCGGGCTTGAGAACGAAGGTTCCCGAGTTCGATCTAGTGACAGGCCACCCCCGAGCGCACAAGTAATATTCAGTTATATTTTCAGAATAAGTAAATACACATTTGATGGATCTTAAAGCTATTAAATAACATGGAAATGTAAGGAACAGTTAGTTCTATGCTACTAAGAGCTTCCTCAGTCACTGACAATTGGAACTTAACATAGAACATTACAGCAAAGGCCCTTCAGCCCATGATGTCGAGCGAACTTTTAACCCTGCGCTCCCAGCATTTTTCTATCATATCAAAAGTTGTGATTTTATTCAGAGAATTTTCAAAACATCAATAAGATTCAATCACTCCAAAGAATTATAAAATCAAAACAAGTTTGAACCTATGACTGTCACTTCTCAATATCAAAACCTCATTAAAAAGGCAAATTTCTATAATATCTGTGTTTATTGATAGCCAATAACACATTAATCTGACTCCTGAAAGCTATTATAAAACCCAATTAACTTCTGGTGAGTACTTCTTAGCCCAAAGCATTAACCAACACAAACATCCAAAATGTTGGTTAAACCGGTTTCTGCACTGGATTACCAGCTATAACTGGATTTTCTCAAATTTTACGATCTAAGCTTTAATTATTTCTCACACTTCATATTGGACATCAACAAATTCCAATAACATACATGTACCAATCTACCATGAATCTACTAAGTTTAGTACAGAAAATTCTAGTTAATTGGGACATATCAGGACCAGTAGATTTTGGCCTCAATTAGCCGAAATTTCTTGGAAATAATTTAAAACTTATTTAAAAAAAAGATAAACTATCATTTAACTGAGTAACAAATTTGGTATTTAAATGAATATAGAAAAAATGAACACCAACAATATTAAACTTTACAACTGTAGTTCCCAATAATTATCAGAGGAATTCATATAGTCAATGCCGCTGTGTTCTTTTGATTGGCTGTAATGAACAGAATCAGTACCAACACCTAGTGTAGATAATGGACTACTTTCATAAACCCTTCATTTTCATTGTAGCATTCAATTGTCAATACCTTCAAGTTCTTCGTAGTTCCTAATTTATTAAAGTATAAGTAGTAAAATAGTTTCATTTTCACTCCCAGCCCTTTGTAGCATCCCCAAGCTTGAATGTTTGAAATTGCAAGTGAGCAAAACCATTTGAAATTGGCTTACTGCTTATTTCTCACCAACTATTAGTGACAAAAATCATTGTTTGTGTTTTGAACACAAACGCACACAACTATTTGAAAAGTGTTAACTTGAGGCAGGTGTAGCGTTTAACAGCCACACAAGTGCAAGCAACTGACACTAGTTAGAAACCTGGGCAACAGCTTCCTGTCCCAATTAACCAGCACAGTGTCCCAAATACACTCAGGAAATCACAGCTATTTTCTTGATTAGTTTTTGGTTTTCAAGTGTTGTCACAAATAAGCAGCTGCCCCGATTAACTGGAATCCCTTTTACAATACTGCAAAACTTTACAGACTTAAAACGTTGCTTCTTGTATGTACAGAAGGTACTTACAAAATATGTTCAACTCTCATCAGAGAAGGCCTTAGGAGGAAAGACATTAAATTCTAAATACAATTTAAGAGCCTGAACCTACTAATCATGAAGGTGATTAAATCTACTCTTTTCTCAACAGGGTCACACCTAAAATAATCTCACTGTCACGTAAAAAGCATTTTATTATTACCAAAAATATATATTAACTTTAATAATATCTATCAGAAACTATACTTTTTAAGAATTGGTAGTTTTACATTGTTTTCAACAAATATGCCACAGATTCTACTGTTCATAAAAATATCAATTACACCCCTTTGGTCTTAAACTAAAATCTTTAATTGACAGCATTTCAGAATTTGTAAAATAAAAATCAGAATTTTAATTAATGTGGAAATAATCAATATATACTATCACCACCATAGAAATCAGCCTCCTGCACTGATGGACAAACAAAATGCAGTTGATGCACTTGAAATCTAAAACCAGAAAATGTTGTAGAGGATTGTGTAATATCAGCCAAAATTTAATCAAACATTAACGTAAGGTTATCAACCTGAATCATCAACTTCTGCTTCCCTCTTCACTAATTTTTCATTCTCAATTCAAATGTGTAATATTACTTGTTTTTCTTTCTATATTACCAAGACCAGCTTATGCTGCTAGTACCTCCTATTTAATTTTTATACAGAGATCAGAAAGCCTCACTTTACTTGTCATTTACAGTACATCATATACAATTTGCACACATTAAAAACCCATACATGTTTACACAAAATAATAAGCATTCTTATTTTAGTGGGCCATGCCAATCACAATAGAAACCTATGTATTCATGTGAAGTAGAATGTTACTAACCAAAAATCTTGCAGTAGCAGAAAGAGTTTCTGTACAGAGTTAGAACAGAATATTAAGGTGACATTACACAAATATCATGATGCTGACACAAGGGACTGCAAAAAAAAACTGCTGGAGGAATTCAGTGGGTCAGCAAACATCTGCAGAGGTAAAGGGAAAGTCAATGTTTCAGTCCTTATGCAGGGTCTAGATCAGAAAAATCGATTATCCCTTTGCCTCCACAAATGTAAAGATATTTTCATTTGGTCTCACTTGCAAAAATATTTAATCAGCTTTAAAATCCACAAACATACCAGAGGCTGCTAACTTGAGTCAGATGCCAAACTTCTACCATTTCTTATGTGTTTACAGAGAAAGTATTTCTTAAGTTTCTAAACAAAGTTTATCACAGCAATAATAGACACCAAGACGACACAGCGACAAGGATCAATCCAGGCAAGGGAAGGGAGGGGAAAAAAACAGCGAATTTTTATGCACTTCTCCATTATTGAGTGACCCCTAGAGGCTACCTTTACTTGTTGTGAATGTCAGGTTCAATGGTGAGCCCTAAATTCTCAATAAAGCATCACCAAAGCATCATGATTTAAAGAAACGTGACGTACTTTAGATATTTAAAAGGCTAACACCGCTCATTATCTTATTTAGAACTAGGAAGTAAGAAGGTAAAATGAAATATTTGAAGCATCATGCTGACTTTTGGCACATGCAGTTTCTCAATCAATGACAGCCTTTTATAGTGAAAAAAGATTCGTATAGAAATGACAGGCATATCAACATATCACAGGAGAATCAAAACAGTAAAAGCGTGATTCTTGGCACACAGATCTTTCGAGCATCTTTTTGAATAAGTATATCAACCTAAGAGAAAGACTGCGTTTCCTTGCTTCCGCCGGGAAGACCGGGACCAATGTAAATAAATACTGTGGGGTACAAACGGTGGCGGGCCCCGGAGCCAGCCCTCACCAGTTGCAAGCAGGAAGACGGCGCCGATCATATCACAATAAGGGGAAGTGAAGTAGACGACCATCACGGAGGGCTGAGGTTATCCAACAAGGGAATGTATTCAGGTGCTGTCAGCAGCGCACATTGGACTGAAGCTGAGCCGCCGCTTTGATCTCCCCACCCCCCCCCCCCCCGCCCAACCGCGGCCTAGCTGCCTCTCATTTGCCATAGCGCAGCCCTCTCAGACACGCGCGCCTGCTTGAATTCAAAACCCGCTCCAGATGCCGAGTGCGAGGTGAGGATAGCCGCTGCCGCTGCCACCTCCCAGTCCTCTTCGCGCCCCTCAGATTCCCCAGTACCTGAGTGAGGGAAAGCAGCGCCGCCATCTTCGCCGCGGATGGCCACTGGGAGTCCACGAGTACGCGCGCGGTGCAAACACACCCACCCGCGCCAGCGGGAGCGAGGGCGCGCGCGTGACGTGTCCCTATCAGGCATGCGGGAGGTCAGGTCAGCGCGCTCTGCACGAGCGGAGGGGCCGAGTGGCCCCGCTACGGTGAAGCGAGTGTCAACAGTCGTCCGGGCCGGGGTTACCACACTGCCCTTCCATTGTGTTCGCCTGCATCTACCCCATTCATGTCTAGCTAGGTTTCCTGCATCTCCATCTCAGGGCAAAGGGATTTTCCCTGAACACCCACAAAATAAAGCAAGAAAACAGCGTTGCTTTCCATTTCGATTATTTTATTTTGGCCTTCCTCGACACACCCATAATGTTTTACAGCCAGGATAATTGCTGAGATTTTTCCCAAAGTAGGATAAAAATGGTGCAATTATTTCATATTCCTCTCAGTATTCCAAAGAATTTACGAAATTATAACAGTACTTGTACTTAAAGTATGTAACACATTTGTGCAAAGCAACCCTTACAATTAAGATCAACAGATAATGTCATAATTACAATAACTGAGAAACAAATACAAGTTTTGACATAGCCAAATTTGAAGAGTGAGATCCATTATGCACATTTGAAAATTATAGTTGATTTCCATTATCACCAATTGCTGAAAAGTATTACTCTCTATTCTATGCTAGATATCATGGATTCAAATTATATTTCACGGTCTTGTAAGTTAGCATTTTGGTGCAATGCTAACAATTCAGCACCATCCCGTAGTCGTGTGTTTTGAATAACATATTCAATGATGTAACCAGACAAGTAGACAAGAAATACCATGCATACTTTTCCGATTGTTAGCAGAGAAGAGTTCTTTCAAATACCCTAACATTCTTCACTCCTACAAAATCAACACCAAAACAGATCATCTGGTTATTACTACAAAGGTTTCTGTGGAATGAGCTGCACAAGTTGGCTGTCATATTGGTTACATCACAGCAGTGACTCAGCCACAAAGCATTACGTTGGTAAAGCACTGTGATTTCCTGAGGTCAGAAAATAAACTCTATAAATACCCTTTTATTTTTTATATTATCTTCAGGTTGCCTTAATCTCCAATTTTCCATTATCAGTGAAATTCTTTATCATACCCCTTTTGCTAATATCTACATTACTGTGCAAAAGTCTTGGGCACATGTAAAAAAAATTGTAAAGTGAAAATGCTGTCAAAAATAACGAAATGAAAAGTTTCTAAACATCAAAATTTACTATAAAGGACAGTAAACAGTAAAAGACTAAACCAATCAATATTTGGTGTGACCACCCTTTCAAGCTGCATCAATTCTCTTAGCTACACTATCATGCAGTTTTGTAACAAAATTGGCAGGTAGGTTGTTCCAAGCATCTTGCCTCAGTTCTCTGCAGACTTTGGCCATCTCGCTTGCTTCTGTCTTTCCAGAGATCAGTGCTCTGTGGAGGCCATGCCATCTGAATCCATATTTTAAAAATCTTGTGTGCCTAAGACTTTTGCACAGTACTGTAAATCCATACTACAAATGGAAAACAATACAATATGATACACTATTTGCACTACCAACCACATTCCATCAAATCTCCACTCATTCTCCTAAACTCCAGGGTATAAAGTCCTAACCTATTCAACATTTCCTTACAACAGGTTCTAAACTCTCTTGGCTCTTTCAGTCTTAGTGATATTTTGGCCTGCAGATAGGTGGTCAGAACTACACACAAATTGGCCAAGTTTGGCCTCACAAATGTCTTACACAACTTCAACATAACATCCCAACTCCTGTACTCAATACTTTGATTTATAAAGGCCAATGAGCCAAAACTCTCTTTACAACCCGATATACCTGTGATGTCACTTTCAAGTACTTATGGATCTGTATTCCCGGATCCCTTTGTTCCACTACTCACCCCACCATTCACTATGCAAGTTCTACCCACTAGTTTGTCCTGGCAAAGTGCAACACCTCACACTTGTCTGCATTCAATTCCATCTGGCATTTTTCAGCCCGAGTTTCCAGTTAGTCCAGATCACACTGCATTCTTTCATAGCCTTCCTTGACCTCATTGTTGGTGCCATCGACAGATTTGCTGGCCAAGTTTACCACATTATCATCTAAACTATTAATATATATTATAAGTAATAATGGACCCAGCGCTGATACTGGCAGCCCACAACTAGTCACAGGCCTCCAACTACTATCACAACTTTATCTTTCTTACAATTGTCTCGGGGGTGGGGGACAGACAGAGAGGTAGGGTGGTAAGAGAGAGGGAGGGACAGTGGGGGGAGAGGGGAGAGAGAGAGGGGGTGAGAGAGAAGGGGGAGAGGGAGGGAGAGAGAAGGGCGGAGGGAGGAAGAGAAGGGGAGAGGGACAGAGAAGGGGGAGGGGAGAGAGAGGGAGGAGGGGGAGAGAGGGTGGAGAACGGGGTAGAGGTAGAGGTGGGAGATGGGGAGAGGGCAGGAGGGGGAGACAGTGGGAGGAGAGAGAGAGAGGGGTATAGAGAGGGGAGAGGGAGAGGGGACAAGAGACAGAGAGATTATTGATCCCAAAGGAGGTTACAGTGTCACAGTAGTAATACAGGTTCACAGATATACAAATGTTAGAAGAGAAATAAAAATGAATAAAAAAATAAATTAGCTCAAACAATCTAACCGGAGGGGTTCATAACTCCCTTAGCTATAGATTGATTATTTAGCCGAATGACTTCATGTAGTGCTCTTTGAAGCAGCACAGCTGTCTCAGCTGATTACTGAAAGTGTTCCTCTGTTCAGACAAGGTGGCATGCAGAGGGTGAGAATCATTGTCTAGAATTACCAGGATTTTCCAGAGGGTCCTTTGATCTATCCCAGCCTCCATTATGTCCAGTTTGACTCCTATAACTGAGCCAGCCTTTCTAATCAGTTTATTGAGGCTATTGACATCACCCATGTTGATGCCATTGTCCCAGCACACCACCTCATAGAAGGCTGTACTGGCAACAACAGACTGGTAGAACATGAGAAAGAGAGGCCTGCATACTCCAAAGGACCTCAGTCTCCTCAGGAAGAAGAGGCAACTCTGGCCCTTGTACACAGCCTCAGTGTTGCTGCTCCACTCAAGTTAGGCATCCAGATGCATCCCCAGGTACACCCCGTCATCACATCCGGGCCCTCACCATTAATAGTAACAGGGAGCAGTGCAGGCTTGGTCTTCCTAAAGTCCATCACCATCTCCTTTGTCTTACTGATGTTGAGCTGCAGTTGATTCAGCTTGCACCATTTGACAAAGTCCTCCACCAGGACCCTGTATTCATCCTCCCGTTCTCCCTTTATGCATCCAACTATTGCTGAATCATCAGAGAATTTCTGCAAGTGACATGACTCAGTGTTGTTTCTAAAGTCCGAGGTGTACAGAGTAAACAGGAAGGGAGCCAATACAGTCCCACGTGGGCCCCAGTGCTGCTTATAGCCATGTCTGACACACAGCTCTGAAGCCGCACAAACTGTGGTATGCCAGTCAAGTAGTCCATTATCCAGGATACAATGGAAATGCCGACCTGCATTGAATGGAACTTTTCTCCCAGCAAAGAGGGCTGTATGGTATTGAAGACACTTGAGAAATAAAAAATATGATCCTCATGGTGCTGCCCTGCTTATCCAAATGGGAGTAGGCTTTGTTCAGCAGGTAGACGACAGAACGTCGACTTCAATGTGCTCCTGGTAGGCAAAGTGCCAGGGATCGAGGGCTGATCTGACCAGGGGTCAGAGGTGAGCCAGGACCAGCCTCTCTAGAGTTTTCATGATGTGTGAGGTCAGGGTCACTGGACAGTAGTCACTCAAGACTTTCAGTCAGCCCTTCTTGGGTACTGGGACCACACATGATGTTTTCCACACAGTCGGGACCCTTTCCAGGCTGAGACTCAGATTGAAAATGCGCTGGAGAATTCCACATGGCTGCTCATCCCACTCCTTCAGGATCATGGGGTTCACAGCATCTGGTCCCAATGCTTTACCATGTCTGAGTTTCCCCAGAGCCCTTCTCACCTACTTAGTAGTGAAGGAGAGTCTACGATGACTGGGGAGTTGATATGTGGAGGTGTGGATGGTAGGTGCAGAGCAGGGAGAGAATGTAGACAGTGGTAGCCTGGGTTGTTCATTGACATGTTGAACTGGAGGGGGGAGAAGGGTGGAGGGGAGGCATTAGTGCTGAGGAGCATTGGGTGCCTTGGCACCTGGACTGGTGTGCTGATGGGATGTGAACAGGAAGGCAACTGTCAAACCTATTGATGAATTTGTTTGACTCATTAGCCCATTCACAGCTGCATTCCGACACTCTACAGCCAGACTGATTGAAGCCAGTGATGTTCTTCATGCCTTTCCACATCTCCTATGTGCTACTCTGCCCAAGCTTGTTCTCCAGCTCTCTCCTGTATTCCTCTTTAGCCACATCGATCTTCTCCTTTAGCTCCCTCTGCACATTTCAAATCCTGATCGAAAGGCTCTCTTTGAGGTTGAGAAGAGCCTTTAGATCACTGGTGACCTATGCTTTTACATAAATAGAGAGAGAGAGAGAGAGAGAGAGAAGGGAGGGTGAGAGGGGTGAAAAAGCAATCCTGAAACTACAAGATACAAAACATAGTTGCTGGAAATATCCAGAAACGGTGCTGGGAGAACTAAATCTTTGGGGGGATAGATGGGAAGCCAGTGAAGTAACAAACGACTTTGATCTGGATGGTGTCAAGAGTGTCACTGGAGCTACACCAATCCAAGTAGAGTGTATTTAAAGACATTCCTAAAAAGGTACCCTATAGATGATGAAAAAGCTTTGGGATAGCCAGCATTCACCACATGAAACTTAGACTCTGACCCAGCTTTTCTTGACAGTGTTAAGGAGTTCATACATTTATTTTCGTCAGTGGAAATCCCAAGGAAGTTGGAATTCCACTGAATGTTAAGGAGTGGTGGTTGGGCTCCCTCTTTTTTTCAGAATTGTTCATTCATTGGCACTTGCGGCATACAGGATATTGTTATGTCAGTCTATGGTTGAATGTTCTTAGATATCACTAGATGGCGACACAGGCTGCTTGTTTATCTGACGATTTACCATTCCCTATCTAGTTAACCCCACTTGTCATATCTTAGAAGAAGGGTTACTGAAGAAGCTGAGACTGCAGTTCACTCAGTGGGGGTTTTACAGTTAAACAGATTTTCTAAGCTACACTCAGTGGCTACTTCATTCGGTGTGGGAGTGGAACCCAGTGCAGGCTTCTGCTGCTGCAGCCCATCCACGTCAAGGTTCAACGTGTGTTCAGTGGTGCTCTTCTCCATACCACATGTTGCCTTCTTGTCAGCTTGAACCAGCATGGCCATTTTCCTCAAACCCACCACATTAACAAAACATTGTCGTCCACAGAACTGAACTGAGCATTATGGTTACTACAACTCCCAGTGACTGAGAACTATAACAGCTGTAACATCTATAGCCCAGATCATTAAGCTGAGAGTTCCGCTCTTCACACAATTATGTTTCTGTGATTGTAATATCTTGTGCTGATCCATATTCTAAACTCATCTGACTTGCTCATGAGACTTCTTGCTTTACAGTAGATTCTAGCAGTACTCCCAAAAATTCCTAACCGGCTCCTGACTGCTCTGCCATTGGACTTGCTTGATTTATCCTCTAAATTTGGATCAATGGCCTCAACTGCCACTGAGTTTCCCACCGCCTGCCAAATTAGTTTAAACCCCGCTGAGTAGCATGAGCACAACTCCCCACAGGAATATTGGCCCCTTGCATTTTAATGTCTTCTTGGCCCCACCTGCCACAGAAGTGATTGCAATGATCAAAGTACCCTACCGTACCAGCTTTTAAGCTATGCATTCATCTGTCCTGTCTTCATATTTTAACCCCTGTTAGTACATGACATTGGGAGTAATCCTGAGATTATAATCTTGGAGGTCCTGATTTTCATCCTTCTCTACAACTTCCTGCAGACCTCATTCCTTTTACTAATGTTCTTAGTAACAAAATGTACTCCAACATGTCTCTCCCTCTTCAGAATGTTTTGTCCTTCCTCAGAGATATTCCTGATCATGGAACCAGGGAAAGCAGCAGCAGTCCATTCTAGAGTCCCACTGTTGCCCAAAGAAATGCCTGTCAATTCCCCCTCACTAACAAACCCTCCACCATAGTGCTCACCAAGGCTTTCCCCTCCCATTTCAACAGGGCTAACAATGGTGCATCTAACTTGGTTGGTGCCACCCCCTTCCTCTCAGAAGTCATGCTGTCCAACAGCATCCAATATGGTCCATTTGTCTTTCAGCATCCCAATATTCCATCACTAGTCCTACTGCAGTTCCATCTCCTCTATGTGGTCAGATAGGAGCTACAGCCGGACATTCTTCCCATAAGCACAGTCACCAGGGACACTGAATTGCCCACATCCTGAAGGAGGACATAGCTCTGTGTAAGCTTCTACATTCTTAATCCTCAGTCTCTATGAAGAAAAAGAATTAAAATAGAAAACCTCATTTGGTCATTACTGACCTTTCTCATCAATCACTTTGACCCTAGAAACCCCTCTCAAAATAGCCACTCCCATTCAGAAACAAAAGAAAACCTGCTGATCCTGGAAATCCAAGCAACACACAAAATGCTGGAGGAACTCACCAGGCCAGGCAACACCTATGGAAAAGAGTAAACAGTTGATGTTTCGGGCTGAGACCCTTCATCAGAACTGGTGAAGCCTGGTTCTCTTTTTATACCTTGTTCTCAAAAGTTCCACAGGTGGCTGTGGAGGGAAACCGGGTCATTGGGTATATTTAAGGCAGAAGCTTACAGATTTTTGATAGTCAGGGCATGAAGGGATATGGGAAGAAGGCAGGAGATTGAGGCTGAGAGGGAAAATGGATCAGCCATGATGTAATGGCAGAGCAAACTCGATAGGCAAAATAGCCTAATTCTGCTCCTATGTCTTATTCCACAAGTGCTGCCAAACTCCATACTGCCTTATGGTCTTGCCTCTCTTGCTCTTGACACCCTACTCCTGTTCCTATTCCTTGTATTCTCGTAAGATCCAACTCAGATTTGTTCACCATCACTGTCAAAACTGGTGGCAATGCATACCAGTGACTGCAATGCAATGCAGTAGTCAAGTTTCACTTTTCAGGAAACATCCTGCATCTTCTCTATCATTGCTGTTGAAATTAACACGTGTTTTTTTAAGCCGTGCTGGTTTTGGATATATCTCATTATCAATGGCATAAGCGTAACACACATCTGTAGACAAAGGTAGCAGTCTCATGCATCTGTGTAGGCATGATCTGTCTTCAAGCTCCAAGTTGATAATAGGTTATTTTAGAACTACAACTACACAATTCATTAATAATCTTGTTGCAAAGGGACCACTAGAAAGGAGTCCAATCACCAAGAGCAAATCTGCAGATGTGGGAGATCCAAGTAACACAGACAAGATGCTGGAGCAGGCCAGGCCAGGCAGCATCTATGGAAAAGAGTTCAGTCAACGTTTTGGTCCGAGACCCTTCAACAGAGCTGGAGAAAAAAAGATGAGGAGTCGAAGTTAGAAGGTGGGGGAGGGGAGGGAGAATCACAAGATGATAGGTGAAACCGGGAGGGGATGAGATAAATAGTTGGGAAATTGATTGGTGAGAGATACAGGGCTGGAGAACGGGGGATCTTAATAGGAGAGGACAGAAGGCCATAGAAGAAAGAAAAAGGGTGAGGTGCACTAGGAGGTGGCAATGGGCAGGCCAGGAAAAAAGGTGAGAGGGGGAAAAGGGGATGAGAAATAGAGAAGTGGTAGGCATTACTAGGAAGTTCAAGAAATCAATGTTCCTGCCATCAAGTTAGAGGCTGCCCAACGGAATATAAGGTGTTGCTCCTCCAACGTGAGTGTGGCCTCATTGCGACAAGAAAGGAGGCCATGGATAGACATATCAGAATGGGAATGGGAAGTGGAATTAAAATGGGTGGCCCTGGGTGATCCTGCATTTTCTGGTGGATGGAACGTAGGTGCTTGGTGAAGCAGTCTCACCAATATAGTACATTGAGTCTCACCAATGTACAACAGGCCACACCGGACCCCAAAAGACTCACAGGTGAGGTGCTGCCTCACCTGGAAGGACTGTTTGGAGCCCTAAGTGGTAGAGAGGTAGGTGGTGTAGAATTTGTTCTGCTTGCAAGAAAAAGTGCCAGGAGGGAGATCGGTAGGGAGGGATGAATGGATAAGAGTTGCTTATCAGACAGCAGAGAGTTAGGCGGGGAGGGGGTGAGGAAAATATTTACTTGTTTATTGGATCCCATTGGAAGTGGTGGATGTCTCAGAGAATTATGTGCTAAACGCTGAAGCTTGTGGGGTGGTAGGTGAAGACAAGAGGAACCCTAGCCCTGGTGGGGTGGTGGAAGGATGGGGTGAGGGCAGATGTGCACTAAATGGAAGAGATGCAGTTGAGGGAAGCACGCTCTGGATCTTTTCATTGCCAGCTTACTGACGAGATATCAACCAGCTCAATTTCACCACTCTACTTTCCAATTCCAATCTCACTCCTTCCAAAGGCTCTGCTCTCCACTAATCCTAACCTCACCATCAAACCTGTAGATAAGGGAGGTGCTGTAGTAGTCTGGCGGACTAACCTCTACCTTGCTGAGGCCCAGTGACAACTATCCTCTTTCTTACCCCTCAGATTGTACCCCACTAAGGAGCACCAGACCATTGTATCCCACACCAGCACTGACCTGATGGCATGAATATTGATTTCTTCAACTTTCAAGTAATGCTCCCCCTTCTCAATTCCTCAACCCCTTTTCCCTCTCTCACCTCGTCTCCTGGCCTGCCCATCGCCTCCCTCTGGTGCTCCTCCACCTTCTTCTTTCTTCCATGGCCTTCTGTCCTCCATCAGACTCCCCCTTCTCCAGCCCTGTATCTCTTTCACCAACTTCCCAACTGTTTACTTCACTCCCCCCCTCGTTCACAAATCACCTTGTGTTTCACCCTCTGCTCCCCCACACTCTAACTCTGACTTCTCAACATTTTCCCCAGTCCTGCTGAAGGGCCTCAGCTCAAAATGTCAACTGTACTCTTTTCCATATATACAGCATGGCTTGCTGAGTTCCTCCAGAATTTGGTGTGTGTTACTAGAAAAAAGTGACCATAAAAACAACGGAATTTTACATTCAGTTGGAAATTAATATAATTCAATCTGATACCAGGTTTGTCATTCTGAACAAAGAAATCTATGAGTGGCAATTCAACTGCGGTAGAGTGCAAAACTAGCACTTACAGTAATAATGCAATATTCTTAATGTATATACATTCTTTTTAATGCAGGAAATGCAACGAGAGAGAGTTCAATCATGGATTTCAGGGAAAACTATAGATAGCATATTTAAGCAAAAGACTTAACATTATCAGGAAAAAAGAATAAAACTTGAAGTATGAGAATGTCTAAGAATTCAGGAAAAAATGGCCAAGAATTTGATAGTGCAAGGAAAACAAATTGTGACATTAAACTCGCAAATATAAATATAGTGGTAAGCACTTCTATAGAAAAGAAAACATTAATAACAAACATTGTGCCCTTACAGGCAGAAAAATGTTATTTTATAAAGAGCAATGAGAACATGGGTGGAGAACTAAACAAGTACTTTGTCTGTTCACAGAAAAATATACAAAAAAATTCAGAAGTAATGAAAAAAAACCCAGAGTCCAGCACAAATGAGTAATTAAACTAAGTATGAGCTAAACATCTACTGGCAGCAAAGTTAATGTCCAAACAGCCCACATTTTTGAAGATGGCTCATGATGCATACTTTGGTTATCCACTGAAGTTCCATAGATTCTGGTACTTCTACAGATTTAAGATGGTAACTATGATCCAATATTAATGAAAGCAAAAAGGGGGACAGGAAGAACCACTTTTAACCACTTTGGTCGAAAAACTGAAATGCTATTTTTAAATGCTGAAAGACTGGGAATTGTTGATGTCCAAAGGAACCTGGGTGTCCTTGTTATCACCGAATATTAACATGCAGGTGCAACTGGAGCTGGAAATTGTGATGGCAAGATGTATATTGCTCTTTATTACAAGTGAATTTTGAGACAACCAATTTTGAGACAGCCTCAGCATTAAAGAGGTTACCATTCTCTCAATACAAAGTGTTACTACAGCAGGTCCATTATAGTGGGCCACTTATGAGATTTGCTTTGGAAACTGACAACTTCTAAATAGACCAGCAGCTGAATTTGGAGATAGAAACAACTGCAGATACTTATCACCTTTCAAACTTCAGTCAGAATTGAGACATACACTTTTAAATGCATATCCAGTAAAGGTAAGATAGGTTAATGATATGACTCAGAATAAATAACATTGGTCTCTTAGGTACACAACTTGAATTTAAACTATTTCAGACATTTGAGAGCAATAATATGGAAAACTCAAGAAAAAAAACTGTTAGACAGCAATATAAACCTACCACTATAAAATCCCGTGAAATAACTTAATAGCATTTGCTGTTTCTTTCACATTTTGTATTTATTTTCCCAATGCAAAATACATTACAGCAAATTTTATTTTATAATTAGGCAAGGAAGGATTACAGCAGATTCACGAGACTAGTTCTTGTGTTGGCCGGGTTATACAACAAGGAGATATTGAGCAGATTAATCCTCTATTGTCTAGGGTTTAGAAGGATGACAGGGCAATTAGGTGGGATAAAACAATGCTTTCCTTTATGAGTTGAGGCAGAGAATATAAGATCACATAGGTTCTAGTAGAACTACATCACAGGAAGCTGTGATTGCACTGGAATGTATAAAGAAGATTTATGAGAATGTTCCCAGGGCAAGATAATTGTAGCTATGTGGAAAAAGTAGATGAGCTAAGGAAAATTTAATTGAGAGACCAAGAAAAATAGGAAGGACACATATCCTTCCACAGAATGTCAAAAACCAGAGGCTAGAGGTCTAAAACAATTGATGCAGGAAATAGAATGAGTGTTTCTTTCATCTAGGCTGTTAAGGCTCTGAACTCAGTACTTGAAAGAGCTGGAGGCCGAACCTCACATTTATTAACTACTTGGACAGCACAAGAAAAACTGCAGTCTCCAGGTTTATAGCTTCAGCACTAGTCCATGGTTAGATTTGTAATGTCTTTTTTTAAATTCATCACATGGGATGAATTGTCTATTCCTGTGTCATAGATTTTCTGATTCAAAGAGTCAGAATACATTTGACAGGCAACTGAGCACTAGTGTGTTATGTGACCATTCTTGGATATTATACATTGGCCATCATGAAAGAGGACAATAGACAGGAGGTGCAGAAGTAGGCCATTCGGCCCTTCTAGCCAGCACCACCATTCACTGTGATCATGGCTGATCATACACAATCAGTACCCTGTTCCTGCCCTCTCCCCATATCCCTTGACACCGCTATCTATAAGAGTTCTATCTAACTCTCTCTTGAATGCATCCAGAGATTTGGCCTCCACTGCCTTCTGGGGCAGAGCATTCCACATATCCACCACTCTCTGGGTGAAAAAGTTTTTCCGCATCTCTGTTCTAAATGGCCTACCCCTCATTCTTAAACTGTGGCCTCTAGTTCTGGACTCACCCATCAGCGGGAACATGCTTCCTGCCTCCAGTGTGTCCAATCCCTTAATAATCTTATATGCTTCAATCAGATCCCCTCTCATCCTTCTAAATTCCAGTGTATACAAGCCCAGTCGCTCCAATCTTTCAACATATGACAGTCCCACCATTCCGGGAATTAACCTTGTGAACCTATGCTGCACTCCCTCAATAACAAGAATGCCCTTCCTCAAATTTGGAGACCAAAACTGCACACAATACTGTCTCACCAGGTGGGGTCTCACCAGGGCCCTGTACAGCTGCAGCGATGGATGAAATCCATTGAGTCCATGATACAAGAACATCTTCAGCCCCAAGTGTGAAGAGCAGATCATCTTTATCCAAGATCTCCATCAGGGGTTATTTCATTCCATTTCCTTTTCTCCACATGATCAACAGAATTGCAGAAGTATCTTACCTGAAATTAATGAAACCATCTAAGAACAACTAACTACCACCTTCAAAAGGTATTTAAACAGAATTGAGAGTTTGTGATAGTAAAATTTTGCAGTCGGCTCAGCATCAAAGCCACTCTATTCCAAAAAATGGGAATGATACCAACACTTGCAGTGTCACAACACTTAACAATGGGCAAGGAATGTGTGCAATATATTTACTTATCTTGTTTCAGTTATAAGATTTATTTTTGACCTATTTTGACTAACTTTGACCATTCATTTGACACCATTTTCAAAGACAAAGCTGAAGCATTTTCAAGTATCTTCAACTCCAAATCTGAAAGTCAATACATCATTCTTGAATCTACTGTTCATTTTATGTTTATTTCCTTTAAAAGACATTTGGTTATTTTCCTTTTTATATTTATAAAATACCATTAAGTTTGCTTTGATGTTACTTGCCAATATTTCCAGCCCTAAAATCTCTATTAATCTATTTTAATTATAAAACCTGGACATGTTTTACTCCTAAAATCACAGATCTACATCAAAGGAGATTTGCTGCTTGTTGAACAATCTATTTAGTTTTATTTCCACTGTAATTTAATTTTCTGTTGTGCCTATTCAATTACACTTTGCTTTGTCTCTGCTTTCACCAACCTTGCAAACAAGAAGTTCCAGATCGCCCCCACACTATACAAGCTTTTCCTCACATCCCCTTTAAATCTGCAGCCCCTGATCATTGAACAGTCTTTCATTAAAAATAGCATCTCTTAATCCTATCCAAATCTGTCATAATCTTGCTCACTTTGATCATTTCTCTCAAACTGGTAATTAGTTTATTATTGTGACATGTACCAAGGTACAGTGAAAAAAACTTTTCTTGCATACTGTTCATACAGATCAATTCATTACATCAGTGCATTGAGGTAGGATAAAATTACACACCAACGGAGTGCAGAATAAAGTGTCAGTTACAGAGAAAGTGCAGTGCAAGTAGACAAGATAGAATGTAAGGTTAAGAGACCATCTTATCGAACTTGGGAACTGTTCAAAAGTCTTACCAGTGTGTTAGATGTCATCTGCTAGTACATGGTTTCAGCCATTTGTATCTTTGGCCTAATGGGAAGAGGGGATAATAGAGAATTTATATGGTGGTGGGCTCTCTGATTATGCTGGCTCCTTTACAAAGGCAGCAAAAAGAGTAGAGTCCATAGAAGCAAGGCTGGTTTCTGTGATGTGCTGATCACATCACAGATCTGCAGTTTCTCGCGGTCACAGGCAGAGCAGTTGCCATGCCAAACTTTGATGCATCAGAATATAATGCAATAAAAGTTGGTGAGAGTGAAAGGCTCATGCCAAATTCCTTTAGCCCCCTGCTGAAATAGAGGCAATAGTGAGCTTTCTTGGTCATATGTGATTGGACCAGGTGCTCATTCATAGAAACTTGAAGCTCTCAATCTCAGCACTATTGATATGGACAGGCACACATGTGCCATTATCCTTCCTGAAGTCAATGACCAACTCTCGTTTCGCTGACATTGAGGGAAATAGTTCTTGTTATGACACCATATCGCTAGTATCTCTGTTCCCTTCCTGTAATCCAACTCACGGAGATTCAAGGTTATTTACCACATGCACATCAGAACATACAGTGAAATGTGTCGCTTATGTTAAGAATGAATACACCCGAGGATTGCTGGTGGTATCCACAAATCTCGCCACACATTCCAGTACAAACATAACATGCCCACATTGTTCGGTTTAGCTACACAAAATACAAGGATCAAAACAGCAAAACCTCTCCTTTCTCCCCCCCCCCCCATGCATGTATACAGTGACAGACAAGACAGTCCATATTTTTCCGTCTCCAGCAGTCCTGGATTTGCATTTGGATGTAGACATTAGGCCTTCGACTGCCCCAGGAGACCTGCAGAGATATGCAGACCCAGGCCTCTGGCCTCCAATTCAACCTTCAGCATTAACCCAAGACCCAACAATCACCTTGAACTCCAGATGAGCCTCAAGTACTAAACCTCAGACTCCGGTATCACTGATTCATGAACCAGTTGAGATATGGCCCACCACTGTTGGATCATCTTCAAAGTTGCAGAGGGAGTTAGAGCAGAATTTGACCAAGCATCATGTATGTATAAGGAGTAAAGTAAGGTGCTGGGGACACTATCTTGTGGGGTATGAGTGTTGAGAATAATCATGGTGAGATGTTGCTGCTTATCCTTACTACTAATTGTGGTCTGTCGGTCAGCAAGCCAAGGGTCCAGTTGCAAAGGGAGGTGTTGACTCCCAGCTCCAGCAGATTTATTCACTTAAAGAGAACTACTTTCTCCGTTCTGTACAAAATCCACCATTCCTAGAACAATTTCAGTAAATTTTTCATGTAAGATTTTTACATTTTCCTATATTGTGGCGGCCAAAATGAAATGCAATCCTATTGTTTGATGTAAGATTCAATATAACCTAGTGTTTGCATGATTATCGAAATTTATGATTCTCAGGATCCCGTGCTATACTAACTACTTCCTCAACATAACCTCCCACTTTCAAAATTTTATGCACATGTACATCCAGGTCTCTCTGTTCATACACATGGTTTAGAGCTGAGCCAGTATTCCACCATCTCTCATTCATTTTGCTAAAGCATTATTTCACTTTTCTGTATTAAACTTCTTTTCCTACTTACCTGCTGCTTCTACCAATCACGTCTGTTTTGCTACTCCCCTCCCCAGTTGAAAATCACACCCCTAGTTCAAACTCAAAGTTTGATCAGACACTATACGTATGATCCCCAGGACACAAAGCATTCTGATGTTCTCACATAACATCTAGAATTTGTGCACTGAATCCCACCCTGTTGTCCCCCAGGTTTCAAGAAATTACACTAGCTTTCTATTCAACCTTTAGATTTTTTACTAACTTGTTACCCTCATTGTGCAATCCCTTTTCCAAGATCTTTTTACAATCTAATTTTAATATTACTTCCTGTAAGTTGTAACTTAACCCCATGTCTCCAGCTCAAAAGCTACAACAAATACCAGCCTCCCTGATGCTCATGGCTTCTCCACATGGTCATGTCTACTCTTTCCATCCATCTCAAGCATTCCCACCACCCAACCCCCCAAACTCACATAAGCCATCACATCTTTTCTCCTTCCTTAATCCTTTTATTTCTGACTTTGCTGATAACAGGAACTATACTTTTTAAGTCATTGCTTGCATTCTTTTCAAACTCCAGAAAATCTTCCCAGATGTTACTGCAATACATTGGGCAGCAATTCACCTTTTATGTAACTGCTGCCTTTGGGCACAATACTCCGATTTATGGGCCAGCCTAGCTCAGCTCTGCTCCTTTTTCCCTGCCCCTTCAGTGTTGATCTGTCAGTTTTCTCCCCTATCAGAAGTGCTCCTCCACACCAATACACCGTTCTCCGAGCTCAAACACAGGATACAACAGATTCTGCAGATGCTGATAAATTTGAGCAACATACACAAAATGCTGAAGGAACAGAAAGTCCAGCAGCATATATGGAGGAAAATAAACAATCCAAAGTTTCTGGCCAAGACCCTTCAACAGAAAGGAAGGTGGCAGAAGCCAGAATAAGGGAGCGTAGGGAGGAGTACAAGCTGGCTGGTGATAGGTGAGAGGGAAAATGGATGGTTGGGGGAAAAGGATGATGTAAATAGCTGTGAAATGACAGGTTGAAGAGCTAAAGGCCTGATAAAGAAGGCATCTAATTGGAGAGGACCGTGGATCATTGAATAAAGGGGAGTTGGGAGCTAGAGGGAGGTGATGGGCAGGTCATGAGGAAGGAAAATAAAGGATGAGAAGGTAACCAAAATGGGGAATGGGAGAGGGTTGGGGTGGGAAATAGAAGGGAGTGATTACTGGAAATTAGAGAAGTCAATGTTCATGCCATTAGGTTGGAAGCTACCCAGACAGAATACAAGGCGTTGCTCTGCCAGCCTGGGTTTGGTCTCATTTGTGGCAGTAGGGGAGGTCATGGACAGACATGCCAGTTATGGAAATGGAAATTGAATTGAAATGGGTGGCCATTGAGAGATTCTGACTTTTGTGACGTGTAGAGAGAAGGTGCTTGACAAAGTGGTTCCCAATCTGCTTTGAGTCTTACTAATGTAGAGGAGGCCACACTGGGAACACTAGATATAACAGATAACCCTGATGGGCTTCCAAGTGAAATGTCTCATTTGGAAGGATTGTCTTGGCCCCTGAATGATAGTGAGGGAGGCAGTGTAGGGATAGGTGTATTGTTATCTTGAAGGATAATTGCCAGGAGGGAGTTCAGTGAAGAGGAATGGTCGAGGGAGTCACATAGAGATTGATTCCTGAGGAAGTGTGGGAGGTGAAAAGAAAGGTGTATTTCTTGATGTGGTACAATTCCATTGGAGACATTGGAAGCCACAGAGAATGATGTGCTGGATACAGAGACATGTAGGGTGTTATGTGAGATCAAGGAGAACCCTTTCCCTATTTCCTTGGCAGAGAGATGGAGTGAGGGCAGATGTGCTGGAAATGGAGGAGATGCAGTTGAGGGCAGAATCAATGTGGTGTACATGAAAATCTATTTTTTTAAGTTGGGGGAGGGAGGGAGGTACATCACCTATATTATAGAATGGAAACCCCATCCTGAGATCAAATGCAGCAGAAACAAAGGAACTGAGAGAAAAGAATAGCATTTTTTAAAAAAAATACAAGTGACAGGGTTACATTCCAGGTATCTTTCATTTTGACAACTGCCAATTCACCTGCTCCACCATGGACATCCAGCATTTATACACCTCCACTCCCCATCAGATAGCTGTTTCTTTCTGGAACACAGTCCAAACAGTTCTCTTTGGTGAACACTCTCACCCACACTACAGAACATTTTCTTACTCCAACTTCTCTTTCGATTCCTCTTACATTCTGTTAAGCAAAGTAGTTATGGGCCTCAGCCATGTGTTCCTTTCCATTGGCAAGTTCTGATGCACAGTTGATGTTTCAGGTGAAGACCATACCTCTCTTGCTCCACATACGCTGCCCATTGATTCCTCCAGTAATTTGATATTTTGATTAATAGATGAATGTGGTTCACTACCACCTTTTCAATGTTTATTGCCCTTGCCAGCAATATGAATATCCTGTATATGAACAATTTAAACCCATCCTGATGGGCTGAATGACCCCCATTTCTGTGCTGTACAGTTCTAACCAAACTGATTTTTTTGCCAACTAATCATTATCTCATTTGGAAAAAGTAAAACCGTCTCTTGAATAAGCTACTCTTCCCAATCTCTACATACAATGAAGTCTCTTGATCCTAATAGAGTGGAAGAAAAAAATATTTCTATACTTTAATATGTCATCATAATGCTCTAAGATTAAATGATTTAACACAATGAAGGGCCTTGACCTGAAATGTTGACTCTCCATTGTACTTCATAAATGCTGCCTGATCCCCCCCCCCCCCAAGTTCCTCCAGCATTTTGTATGTTGCCCATCTTGCCTCTGTACTCTTACCAAAGTCTCAAACAATCAAGAAGAATTGAAAAGGCAATAAATTCTCATCCATATTTGAGAATTTCCCCTCTTCTCCAAAAGGGTCTGGTTCAGTTGGGATATGATTCGACAAGTACTAGCAGGACTTCTTTCTCTCATTACACTAATCAGAAAGCAAACTAAATCTCACCCCTTTCTCAAACACCCACTGTACAAGATTAAAGAAAAACTCAATAATTCAGCATACTTCGGTGGTGCTGAATAAGCAGACTTTCCAGAGGCTTGGATGCTATTCCAATACATTTTTGATTCACCATGTTTTTAAGAACTTACACTGTCTTACAATAAAGTTCACAATGCACTTAGTAAATTTAAAGGGAACGTGGGAGCTGGGACCCACGTGATTCAGAAGGAAGCATGAGATGCAGACCTGGAGAGTGAAAGCACAAAAACTGGGATCGCAGTGAAATGAAAGAAGGTGCAAGAACCAAGGCCAGAGTCAGAAGAGAGTCAGCAAATATTACCTGGTGATCAGATGTCAAACTAGGATTTCCAAATAGTCAGATAACAAATAGTTGTAATGTTACTTTGTTTGGAAGTCCCACTCCAAACACAAAGCTGACTCGTGTTAACTCTACTGCTTCTCATGCCAAACTAGCTGTGGACCAATAGCAAAAGTCAGGCTCCAAGCTTTGGTGTATATCACAATTAAGTAGCTGCCTAGTTTTGTACATAACTTATCACTTATATAGTAGTTAACATGTTTTTTTTTTAAACATGGCTTTAAGTCACGTTGTTAACTGAAGTTAAGATGTATAGGAATGATGCACCGTCAATCTCATCCAGCAGGAAGTAATAAGACCACTACTTTAGCATTTATGATCAACTCATTCAAGATCTAAGGGACACCCCATCTCCACTGATGTTACTTATTTAATAAACTAGTGAGAAAAATCATAAATTCACCCAAAATTAAGAGCAATGTCAATGGGAATTAGATCAGACTCATTCTGTATTGGAACCTCAACCAGTGCAACTTCTATTCACCTGATAGGATTGGATTAAATCCAGGTACCCAGAGGAGAGTGGGTGTTAAGTAACTCATCTCCAGTACAGTGCTTAAAAATTGGAATGTCACAAGTGTGTTCAGACAGAAAAATTACAATAATAAAGCTTTGTAAAAAGCCTTTATTGTAGTTAACACTGAAACATTATGAATCCCAGGAACATTCAGCAAATCAGCTCTATGTCAAAGGTACCTGATGCAAGACTGGGGCTGACAATTCATTTTGACTCAAAGTGATACAAGGGAAAATTGAGTCACAGGCTGTAAGAGGTCAATTGCAAAGGTTATCAGTGTAAAAATATGAATTGTAGTTGTGCACTGGTCCAATAGCGAATTAATACAACAAAGAGAACAGGATAAATAAACCCCAACTGATTAGCAAGGGGGAATGAGTAATAGTTTTGTCAATTGCACCCCACCCAGTCTTCAGCTGTGTTGCTCTTCAAAACTGTGGTTTAATCTTTCTTGGAACAAAATGGCTCTGGAGAGTTAAAGGAACAGAAGATACAACAGGAGTCAAATTAACATCCCCTTATGTCTAAGCAACAGTGATCTAGCACAAAACCTGCACCACCAGGTGGGTGTACAGGAGAGATGATGCCCCTTCCCACCACAGCCCCCTCCAAAGCCACATTTCCAATTATCTTTCGAGATATAGCTTCCGATTTGGAGGTAATAATACAGTGGAGAAATTTATAAAAGCCTTGAAAGGTGAGCCTTGCTATTCAGTATTTTGCTATGTTTGATTCCACTATTCCCAGATCTGTTTTGTCAATGGCATTTTAGGTAAATGGGGCAAATGACTCCAACAATTATTGATAGCTCTTGTTTTAAGACCTGCTGTAGTGAGATTAGAAATGAATGATGAAACACTGTTTTATCACTTTCCCTCAACCCATTTCAATTCAGCCTTCAGCAGTCAGCACAAAAGGAACATCAGGAAAAACAAGCAAAGAAAAATCAATTAGGTATCAATCCTTATTGATCTCTTCGAGTATAAACAGATGTTAATGGCTGATAACAGTACCATGACAGCTATCAATTCCACATGGTAACCTCTTTCTCAATCACACCTCTCCATGCTGCTACTTCTCCAGTGTTGGAGCATTTGGTCATAAAGTTAATAATTCCACCAACTTGTTTAACAGATTCCAAGCAAAATTCCTCCTTTAACTTAATTGTTAACTATCAGGCAACTAGTTGCTTCTGATCCAACCACATGAGCAATTCAAGACTGTCCTAGCTGAAATTCATTCTTAATAATTTATTTGATGCAGACTTCATATAGAAAATAATATCAATTTCAGTGCTCAAAATATTCTTTATTTCACTTATGAATTCCTGAGGCACAAGTCAAATGACTGCAGTGAGATGGTGAGGGAAACAAAAACTTGCCTATCCACCAGGTAAGATAGAACAGTACTTTTACC
The DNA here is from genome assembly GCF_048418815.1 of Hemitrygon akajei. Taxonomy (NCBI): domain Eukaryota; kingdom Metazoa; phylum Chordata; class Chondrichthyes; order Myliobatiformes; family Dasyatidae; genus Hemitrygon; species Hemitrygon akajei. The sequence goes on from NC_133139.1 coordinate 50,174,425, forward strand.
TGCACCTCAGACAAATTTTGCCATTATTTGAAGGAAACCAAATTCAACAGTGCCTCATGAAATTCTGCACCAATTTTTCCAAATTCTCATTGTTAACATTCAGCTTCTAAGTTTGGTGGGAAACCTGTACATGGGGTGGAAATGGGACAACAATGGTGACTACTCAGGATGGTTTTTAGCAGAGCTAATGTAGAGAGGAGCAGAAATCCAAATTGACTTCCCTTATGAAGCACCTCAAAGCTTATCTTTCACTGAAACTGTAAATTATACAATGAAAAGATTTCTTGTTTCTATTTCATTTCTTGGTGACTGCATTTTGGTTCCTCTGATCTTAGACCAGGGTAAGGGTAAGTAAGCACATATCATGCATAAGCCACAGGGACCTTAGAAATAAACACATGAAAAAGGTCACCCCTGAACTGACCAATCAATCCATCCTTCTCCATTCAGAAATTAAACTTAATTGTGATTTAAAGATCCTTCAGCTCATCTTGAAAATAGCTATTCAACATTTCCATGCATGTTAAAATGATACTCGATTCCTGTATCTACGGCAAATACAGATTCATTTCCCACAACCATCCTGGGGAAAGCCAGCCTCTCTTCCTCCCACCAGACCTACCCACACAAATTTAACTGCTGAAAGTGAATTTTCAGTACTGACTAGTCGTGGGATGCATCATTATCATGTAGGCTCACTTTCTGAACATCTTTTCATGCCCCTTGCCTTTTATTTGTCAAAGCCCATATGATCCGTTTGGCTCTCTAAACTGGGGCCAGTTAGCACTATTAAGAATATTTGTGCAAAGGTAGTATAATATTAAGAAACAGCTACGTGCAGTAAGAGGGTGAGGTCAACTCTAACAAACTTAAACTGCTGCTATTAACTCAGACAAGCTAAAGATTCCTGCAGTGATTGCAAGCTGTAGTTTAATACCGTGCTTTAGATTTTTTAAAAATAAAAGATACAGATCGCAATACACTTCCTAAAGAGCAATGCAAGACAGCGGCATTTTTTTAATACAGCAGTTTTCAACACGGGAACTTAAGTTTTTATTTAAAATAATATATTTTGCTGCCTGACTACGGCTATGGTCGCATTTCCAGTAGTCAGCAGAGAAATCAAGCAATATCTTCTTGGACATTACATCAGATGCCAGCTTCATTCCAGAATGGCAATCTCATATCTGCTATTACTATTCAAATGATTGTACATTTCTTTCCACCAGCCCCTCTTTCACCCCACCAGAAACAGAAAAAAAAAACTACTGAAAATACTGATTGTAGGCAAGTCTGAAACATTATGCTGTAGAAGCACTTTGACCTTCGGTCTCTTTCCCCCGCCTCCCCACAATGTCCAGGCCCATATTCATAAAAGGCACAAATGCACAATTGTTTGCTCCAAGATCTGGGACTAGAAAATTTTTGGTGCACACTGCATAAACTTTTGTGAATACAGGCTCATCTCCCACACATCACCAATATCCTCCCAACCACCGGCTAGTCATCACAAGTTGTCAAATGTCACCTTTTATAGACTGACCAATGGGATATGGTGTTTGATTGTTTAAATATGTGCTTTCCAGTGCTGCACTTCACAATATTGATACAGCCAGGTAACCCATACTTTACCTAGCCTTTCCAAAGACCAACCAATTACATAGAAAGTGAACCAAGTTTTGTTAAAAAGAATGGGGGGGGGGGGGTAGGAGTGGGATGGTTTGGGCAGGAAGGTAGGGAGGGAAGAAAGAAAGGGGGGAAAGAAAAATCATTCATCATCGAAGTTCTGCTGGAGAAGGAAGTTTGCGGCAAGATTTTCGTTCTTCTCACAGGCGAAGTAGGCCTGAATGACAAGTCCCTCGGGGAAACCCAGTGCCTTTAACTGAAACAAAAAAGATACCAACTTGAGTTATTCATCTTTTCACCTATATACATATTCAAAACAAATCAGCAGATTTCCTCCGGAATGAGTAATACATACGAAAACTGCATGCCACATCTCCTGCATGCGTTTCTCAAGCAGAGCTAGTACAGAACAAAAGTTACACTGCTAGGAAAAATAACATGTCTGATCAGTAAAGTGTATGGGTTGTAAAGCAACAAATGAATATTTCTTCCAGAGCTAATATTGGAAAGCCAAGAGTCCATCATCTAGCAATAGGATACTACATTGTGCCGGCCTGGAAGCCACACGAACTTAAATCTGCAAAAGAGGACAATCAACTTGACGGGTGAAATCTGCCTCACAGGGAAAATAAACTGACAGTATAGCTTTCTAAACTACTCATAGCAATTGGGTTTTTCTTCTTTTTTGAAAAACAAATTAAGTTCTAAAGAGGACTGTAACAAGATATTTCACTTTGTTCCAAACAGCAGACCCAGTGGGCAAGTGTTGGGAAAACATTGGGTAAAGAATGAGGAGTCAAGTCTACAGAATACACTAAAGGAAATGGTGGCAATTGGTATAATTTATTCAAATACAAAAAAACTTGCATTCAAAAGTGTAATCAACTTTGTGAAATGTTTCAGAGAACCATAACCGAGAGCTCAACCCAAAAGAAGAAAGTTCTAAGTAAAACTTGCTATCAGCGTACATACGTTACCACATACAACCCTGGGATTCTTTTTCTGTGGGCATACTTAGCACAGTGATTGCAAACTCCAAATATAAATAAAATAGCAATAATTAACAAGCATGAAATAACAATATAACAGAGTCCTTAAATGAGTGTAGTTATCCCCATTTGTTCAAGAGCCTGATGGTTGAGGGGTAGTAACTGTTCTTGAACCTGGTGGTGCAAGTCCTGAGGCTCCTGTACCTCCTGCCTGATGGCAGCAGCGAGAAAAGAGCATGGCCTAGGTGGTAATCTTTGATGATGAATGCTGCTTTTCTACGGCAATGTTTCATGTAGATGTGCTCAATGCTTGGGAGAGTTTTACCTGTGATGTACTGGGTCAAATCCACTACCTTTTGTAGGATTTTCTGCTCATACCAGGCTGTAATGCAGCCAATCAGCACTTTCCACCACACAGGTTTTTGATGACATGCTAAACCTCCACAAACTCCCAAGTAGAAGCACTGTCGTGTCTTTGCAATAATATATGATTATATTTATATTTATACCCAATAGTATGAATGGCAGCGATGCTTCACTACCAGATGAACTCAACCCCTTCCATGCATGCTTTGAAAGGGAGAACACAATGACAGCTATGAAGATCCCTGCTGCACCCGATGACCCTGTGATTTCAGTCTCGGAGGCCGATGCTAAACCGTCTTTAAAGAGAGTGAACCCTCACAAGGCAGAAGGTCCCAATGGAATACCTGGTAAGGCTCTGAAAACCTGTGCCAACCAACTAGCAGGAGTATTCAAGGACATTTTCAACCTCTCACTGCTACGGGCAGAAGTTCCCACTTGTTTCAAAAAGGCAACAAAAATATCCAGGGCCTAAGAAGATTAATGTGGGCTGCCTCAATGACTATTGTCTGGTAGCACTCACATCGACAGTGATGAAAAGCTTTGAGAGGTTGGTTACGACTAGACTGAACTCCTGGCTCAGCAAGGACCTGGACCCATTGCAATTTGCCTATCGCCACGAGAGGTCAACAGCAGATGCAATCTCAATGGCTCCCCACTCAGCTTCAGACCACCTGGACAACACAAACATCAGGATGATATTCATCGACTGTAGCTCAGCATTTAATACACTCATTTCTACAATCCTGATTAAGAAGTTGCAGAACCTGGGCCTCTGTACCTCCCTCTGCAATTGGATCCTCGATTTCCTAACCGGAAGACCACAATCTGTGCAGATTGGTAGTAACATCTCCTCCTCACTGACGATTAACACTGGCACACGTCAGGGGTGTGTGCTTAGCCCACTGCTCTACTCTCTATATACACATGACTGTGTGACTAGACATAGCTCAAATACCATCTATAAATTGGCAGAATCTCAGGTGGTGACGAGAGGGCATACAGGAGTGAGATATGCCAACTAGTGGAATGGTGCCATAGCAACAACCTGGCACTCAACGTCAGTAAGACGAAAGAGCTGATTGTGGACTTCAGGAAGGATAAGACAAAGGAACACATACCAATCCTCAGAGGGATCAGAAGTGGAGAGAGTGAGCAGCTTCAGGTTCCTGGGTGTCAACATCTCTGAGGATCTAACCTGGTCCCAACATATGGATGTAGTTATAAAGAAGGCAAGACAGCGGCTATATTTTTTCTTCTGCTAGATTATGTATTGCATTGAACTGCTGCTGCTAAGTTAACAAATTTCACATCACATGCCAGTGATGATAAACCTGATTCTGATGACCCACAACAGATCCTCTGAGGCTACGTCCACACTACACCTGATAAATCTGTAACCGAAGCTTTTTCTCTTCATTTTTACCCTCCGTCCACACTAAAACAGCGTTTTCGTCCCCTGAAACCAGAGCTTTTCAGAAACGCTTTCCAGGGTGGGTATTTTTGAAAATGCTGCTCGGGCAGATCAGTGTGGACGGGGTAACTGGAGACATGTGAAAACGCTGTCAGATGGCAGCATGCGATTTCATTGTTTTCTTGAACGCAACCTAACAATTTCAGAACAGACGCCAACGAGCCTGAAGCCACAAGTTAGAAATGTACTCATCAAATACTTTGACCCATAACTTACTGAATAAATAAGTATACTCACTTTGCCCTGTTTTCTGTCCTTGCTCGTATGAAGGTGGTTTACCTATTTATGCAAGTACTTCTCTGACAATAGATGTCTAACAGCCTGCTGTAACATTGTATGGAAATACAAGATAACACTGATGCAGATATGTTTTATACATTTAACAAGGTGCTTTATTAATGCAACAGAGTTAGTCAGATTTTCAATGTTTATCGTCAGCCAGTTCAAACTGTCCGTGAACTCCCTGTCGGTTGCCTCTGTACGCTCCAGTATTTGTTTTTTTTACTCTTAAGTTCTCCTGCGCGAAAGCCAACAGCTGCCCATCGCTTTAAGTTTTTCTAGTCTGTAACTTCACAAACACACACTTTTACGGCAAGATTCAACACCAAACATGTCACTTGTCTTCGGTAGATGTGTTCTGCGCATACGCAGTAGGAGGAGATATTTTCAAAAAAAGCATAGAGTGGACACCTATTGTTTTTACGTGAAACCGGCGTTTTCAAAATTATCCGGTCTAGTGTGGATGTAGCCTGAGATAGTGAACTCAAGAATTTAAAGTTACTGACCCTCTCCACCTCTGATCCAATGATTATCATGGACCTCTGGTTTCCCTCTCCAGAAGTCTATAATCAGTTCCTTTGTCTTATTGATGTTGAGTGAGAGGTGTTTATTACACCACTCAGTCAAGTTTTCAATCTCCTTCTTGTATGCTGATTTTTCACCCCCTTTGATACAGTCCACAACAGTGGTGTCGTCAGCAAACTTGTACATGGTGTTGGAGCTGTAATTAGTTACACCGTCATAGGTGTAAAGCATGTAGAGCAGAGGGCTAAGTACACATCCCTGTGGTGCTCCTGTGCTGATGGAGATTGTGGAGATGTTTTTGTCAATCCAAACTGATTGGGATCTGCAAGTGAGTAAATCCACGATCCAATTGTACAAGAGGGCATTGAGGCCCAGGTCTTGTAGTTTATTGAGTAGATATGAGGGGATGGTGGTGTTAAATCAAAAAAGAGCCTCCTGATGTATGCATCTTTGCTGTCCAGATGTTCCAGGGTTGTGTGAAGAGCCAATGAGATAGCATCCGTTGTAGACCTTTTGCTTCTGTAGGCAAATTGGAATGGATGCAAGTCATCATTCCGACAAATGCTGAAATGCTTCAACACAGGTCTCTCAAAACACTTCACGACTGTGGATGCAAGTGCCACTGGGTGATAGCCATTTAGGCAGGTTACCATGCTTTCTCAGGCACTGGCGCGGTTGAAGCAGGTGGGCACCTCAGCTGAGAAATTCAGTTGATTAAAAGCTTGGGCAATGAAGTACATGTTGGAATGACTTTAAGAAAGCAGAGCATTGTAGATGCTTCAATGCATTTAGCAGAGTGCAGAAGTGTGTGCACTTCTGGTGCCACTGCTTTCGGAAGGATGTCATTAAGTTGGAAAGGGTGCAGAAAAGATTCACAAGCATGTTGCCAGGATTGGAGGCTTTAAGTTCTATGATAAAACTTAATAGGTTGGGACTATTTTACCTGGAGTGCAAGAGGCTGAGGGATAACCTTATGGAGATTTTTTAAATCACGAAGGGCCTAGATTAGGTGAATTCCCAAAATTTTTTACCCAGGACAAGAGAATCTAAAACTAAAGGGCATAGATTTTATTGAGGGGCAAGACCATGTTCGTAATAGAACACTTTGGTCTCTGCCCAAATTCACTACATTCTCTCTGGATTTATTGCAGTTAGATTGCCACAATGTGTCAAAAATTACTGCTACATTACATTTGTTGCAAAAGAACAGGATAGTCACTTTTCTTCAGGCCAAATCCAGTGAACTCTGCTCAACACTTTCCTACCAGAGATCCACTAAAGGCACGTAAAGGATTGTGTAGGTAGTTTGCTACAATTTGTTAATTGTGGGTTGCTTCAATAATAAACAGGAGAAAATCTGCAGATGCTGGAAATCCAAGCAACACACACAAAATGCTGAAGAGACTCAGCAGGCCAGGCAGCATCTATGGAGAACAGTACAGTTGATGTTTCAGGTCTTGCCAAAGGGTCTCGATCCGAAACATCGACTGTACTCTTTTCCATAGATGCTGCTTTACCTGCTGAATTCCTCCAGCATTGTGTGTGTTGTTGCAATAATGCTTACTTTTTATAATAAGAGGAGCTAAGAAAATAGATATATTTTATATTAAATTTAAATGCCAATGCAGTTATCATCCTTTTGGGGTCAAAACTACTGTTTGGTATAAAAATAAATACAATCTTTAAACGTCTGTAGATGTGCTGGCCATGGTCATGCTCTTTTCCTGCTGCTGCTGTCAGGCAGAAGGTACAAATCAAAACTATCCTGATTTCTGATAAACTTTGGACCTGGAAAAAAAAACAAACTCCCTCTTTCCATAGGTGTAACCTGATCTGTTCAGTGATTACAACATGGTTTTTATTCTTCAGTATTTACTTCCCAAACCTCATCATCATTCATCAGAGGAGCAAAGGTGGAAAGGGTCAGTTACTTTAAATTGCTGGGTGTCACTATCTTAGAGGACCTGTCCTGGACACATCGTGTAAATTGTAAAGAAAACACAACAGCACCTCGACTTACTCAGGAGTCTACAAAGATTTGGCATGACATCAAAAACCTTGATAAACTTCTATAGATTATACTGGAAAGTGTATTAACTGGCTGCATTATGGCCTGGTGTGGGAACACCAATGCCTTTGAATGGAAAATCTTACAAAAGGTAGTGGACTTGGCCCAGTATATCACAGGTAAAGCCCTCCCAACTATTGAGCACATCTATATGAAATGTTGCCGTAGAAAAGCAGCATCCATCAAAGATCCTCACCACCCAGCCCATGCTCCTTTCTCGCTGCTGCCATCAGACAGAAGGTACAAGAGCCTCAGGACTTGCACCAGCAGGTTCAAGAACAGTTACTACCCCTCAACCATCATGCTCTTGAACAAAACAAGATAACAACACTCGTATTTATGAAGTTCCACAACCGATGGTCTCATTTGAAGAACTTTCATTTTTTTCATGCTCTTGTTATTTATTGCTATTTATTTATATTGCATTTGCACAGCTTGTTGTTCATCGATCCTGTTTAGTTACTGTCCTATAGATTTGCTAAGTATAACCGCAAGAGAAAGAATCTCAGGTTTGTATGTGGCAACATGTATGTACTCTGATAAAAAAATTTACAATGAACTTTGAAACCTATGAGCATCTGGAAATTGTTCTACAAGATGGACAGCAAATCAATTTATTGAGAACAAAATTTAAACAGAGCAAGCAGAAATGATCACAACCATTCTCAATAAAAGCACAATTTTTTTTCACCCTCAAAAAAAACTGAGAAAGTTTGCTTATATAGTATGTGCATAAAATCTATCATCATCGCTAACAGGGTGGCCACCAAGCTGGATCGACTGGGAACTATCTGTTCATCTCTGCTTTGGGAAGCTACAGCGTGGTCACAAAGCATCCAAAATTGGTCCATAACTACCTTAAGTTGCCATACTCTTACATCCTTATTTCTTAAATTAAGACACAAAACTAGGAAATTCAGTATAGTTCATACCCCAGAGGGATATTAACCAAGTTATCTGTCTTCACTCAAGTATACTCTAATCCTGCCAAAAATTTACAGCATTCTGCCACCAGGAAACAAGTTGGTCACCTTTCACTGCCTGCACCAGACAAGCATAGCAAATGAAATTAAAAGATGTAGTTTTGTATCCAAATGTGATTAAGTTCCATTTCAAACCACTTGTACATCTGAGATAGTTATCATTGCAGACGGCACATGAACAGGGCAACAATGAATTAAAAACATTTACAGGATGAAGCAATGCCAGACATCTAGCACTTGCCACTCATGACTGATGTTCTTTAAGAAAAGTCCCTTCACTTTTCTCTGCCATTGAATATGACCACAGCTCTTACATTATTTCAATTGCACATCACTGCACTATCAATTCCCTGAATATCCAAATATCTCTAGATCAAATATCATTTCAAGAGTACAAAATTCCTGAATACCTCATCCAGAAGAAATATAATCTCCACATGTACTAGTCATGCCAATCAATATTTTTTCTATGTTTGCAATACAACTAAATCTTGTTATTATAAATTCTCATATGCACCAGCATGCAGAAGAAATAACTGTCCTGGAAATTCACTTGTGAGTGACACTTATATTGCACTGCCTCTATTACAACAACATTCTAAGATTGAGAGACTAGAACTTGAAAAATTTCCAAGACAGTCTAACTATAGCCTCAATCTCAATAAAATGCACTGTGTTCAAACCCTCCAAAATAATTTCTTGTACCTGCATGTTAATTTTTCCCGTGATTCACATGCAAGGACACCCAGATCCTTCCAAACTGTACCATCTTTCAATATATCAGCAATTAAAAACATTTGATAACATAATGTAATAATCTGGATGTAAAAACAGGGAAGGCTAGTTTGTTTGCAGGAAAAACTAAAGACATTATTTACGGTAGAGTGACCGACTCAAGAATTACGTTGACAAATTGGTTAGACATGCAGAGAAATACCAGATCAAATTTGATCTTCAAAAATGTGAGCTGATGCATTTATGGGAGATATATGGGAAACAGAATACAAAAGAGATATTTGTAAAACAGCTATTAAGATCATTAATATGTCCTGACGAAGAGTCTCAGCCCGAAATGTTGACTGCTCCTTTCAACGGATGCTGCCCGACCTACTGAGTTCATCCAGCTTGTTTGTATGTGTTTATTTGACCACAGCATCTGCAATGTACATTGTGTTTACTATTAAAATCATTCAACCCAATATTACTTTTACTAGGTGATATTGAAGGGATAAAACCGATATCCAAATTGAATAAATATCAGAAAGAATTTATAAAAATTGCATTGGCAGTAGCCAAAAAAGCTATTGCAGTGACTTGGAAATCGGATACATATCTAAGTATAGATCGTTGGAAGAACGAAATTTATGGCTGTATTCCACTTGAAAAAATTACTTATAATTTAAGAGATAAATATGAAACATTTTTGAAAATTTGGCGCCCTTATTTACAAAAGACAGGATTAAATATATAGGTGCTCCGAAGATGAAATAATTGGTTACTTGGGGAAAGAAATAAATATATATACTAAAGTTATTACTAACTCCATGGAGCATGTGGGGATCTTCCAATATCCAGGCATTCCTTTTTTTTCTTTCTTATTTTTTTAATAGGGATGTTAGGGGGGAGGGGTTAAGGGGAGGGGGGCTGGGTAACACATTTTTTTTTATACACATTTATTCTGTAACTATTTGAAAACAATTTTAAAAAACTATTAAAATCATTAGTTAGGCCAGAATGAGATTACTGCGTGCAGTTTTGGTCACTACACAAATTGGATGTGGTTGTGTTGGAGCAGGTGTGGGAGATTGATTTTGTCACCCAGGGTGGTATTCCAGACAGAGAAGAGAATCAATAAGCTTGGTTTTCATTATAGGAAATGCAATCTAACAGATACAGAATATGAGGGATATACATAGGGTAATGAGGTTTAGAAACCTTTCTAAACAGCAGAGATATTTATTACCGGTGAGATGGATGAGGTGGGGGGGGGGCACATTTATTTACAGCAAGGCTGAGAAATTTAACGGGCATTTGAGGAAGAATTTTTCCACTGATTGAAATTTGGAAGGCACAGCTTGAGAGAAGGCATTCTCACAACATTTAAGTTCTTAATATGAACACCTGCAATGCCATAACAGATGGTTCCAGACTAAGTGCTGGAAGATGCCACTGGTACAGATAGATATTTGAATGGCCACAGACATGTTGGACTGAAAGATCTGTTTGCATGCTATATATCATTGATCTAATTTTTCATATTTCAATCGTCATATACTTACTAACTTCCTTAGTGCATATATGTTCTCTTGCAGCTACCGAGTACGATCTCAACGCATATTGTTGTGTTGGATATATTACATTTGGTCTCCTCATCCAAATCAATGTACACGACAAACAGTACAGAATTTACACTGGCAGTCATTGAGGACTGAGTATCATCTATCATTCTGTGTGCTCTAATTTTGCCTCATGGCACTTTAACAAAGGCTTTCTGAGCATCCATGTTCACTAGTTTCCCCCAAAACTACTCTATTAATCAAATTTGACAAATGTAGGTTTTTGAATTATCTTTTCATAAATGTAGATGAGCTCTGCCAGATGCAATGCTCTATAATCACTTAGTACTTAACGGATTATAGCATTTTATTTAAGTGCTTTATAGCTCATTTCCCTTTGTTTCCATTTTTTAAGATGGTAGGGTTACATTTGCTATCTTCCAATTGTTGGCAATCATTCTGGAGTCAGTGAAGTTATGGAAAAATGACAATGAGTACATCTACTATTGCCATTGCAGTTTCTTTCAAAAAATGTTTGCAGCTCATCAGATCCTGGGGTTCATGGGTTTTAGTCCAATTAATTTCTCCATAACTATTTTTCAATTTTATCAATGTAATTTTTTTTCACTTCCTCATCCACACTAGTTCGCCATTTTCCTGAAGCTTTGCACCTTTTTCAATAAAGACAAACACAAAATATACACTCAGCAGCTACTTTATTAGGTACTTCCTATATCTAATGAAATGGTCACCGAGTGTATGTTCATGTCTTCGGCTGCTATTGCCCAGGTTTGACATGTTGTACATTCATAGATGCTCTTCTGCACATCACTGTTGCAACAGGTAGTTATTTGAGTTACTGCACTTTCCTGTCAGCATGAACCAGTCTGCCACTCTCTCCTCTGACTTCTCTCCTTAAGGCATTTCTACCATTCACTGGATTTTTTTGTTTCTTGCACCATTCTCTGTAAACTCTAGAGACTTCTGCGTGAAAATCCCAGCAGACCAGCAGTTCCTAAGATACACAAGCAACTTGTCTGGCACTAAGAATCATTCCACAGTCAGAGTTGCTTAGTAGGTTTAATTTCTCTGCTACTTCCTCAGTTCCCAAATTACTCTCCTCTAGTTCAATATGTAATGGGCCCATATTAATTTCTGTTAATTTCCTGCTGTTACTGAGATACCTTTCAAGGTAGTTTTCCTTTTAATGCTTCTCATTAGGTTAATCATTCTTCTATTCTAATCAATTCATTGATACTCTTTTGTTAGTTTTTTCCCCAATTCTCTGCTACTGATTCTTCTGTCAACATTAAGCCTTTTGTTATTATCATTGAATGCTCTCGTACCGTATGCTGTAGTTTTAACACTTTTCCTACTGAGATCTGTGCCCAGATTTGACCATAAGATATAGGAGGACATTCAGCCTATCAACTCTGCTCTACCATTCGATCATGACTGCTTTATTTTCCCTCTCAACCCCATGCCCCTTCTTTCTTAGCATAACCTTTAATTCCTTCATAATCAAGAACCTATTAACCTCAACTTTAAATATACCCACTAACTTGGTCGTCTCAGTCACCTGTGACAATAAAGTTCAGATTCACCACGCTCTGGCTAAAGCAGTTGTTCTTCAACTCTATTTTAAATGGACGTCAGAATCAGAATCAGATTTATTATCACCGACGTGTGTTGTGAAATTTGTTAATTTAGCAGCAGCAGTTCAATGCAACACGTAACATAGAAGAAACAGAATAAAATAATAACAAATTACAGTATATGTATACTGAATAGATTAAAAATAGTGCAAAAAAAAGAAATAATATATATTAAAAAAGTGAAGTAGTGTTCAGTGGTTCAATTTCTATTTAGGAATCGATGGCAAAAGGGAAGAAGCTGTTCCTGAATTTTTGAGTGTGTGCCTTCAGGCTTCTGTACCTTCTACCTGATGGTAACAGTGAGAAAAGGGCATGCCCTGGGTGCTGGAGGTCCTTAATAATGGACGCTGCCTTTCTGAAACACCGCTCCCTGAAGATGTCCTAAGTACTTTGTAGGCTAGTACCCAACACAGAGCCGACTAAATTTACAACCCTCTGCAGCTTCTCTTGGTTCTGTGCAGTAGCCCCTCTATACCAGTGATTCAGCCTGTCAGAATGCTTTCCATGGTACATCTAGAGAAGTTTTTGAGTGTATTTGATGACGTACCAAACTTCTTCAGATTCCTAATATAGTCGCTGTCTTGCCTTCTTTATAACTGCATCTATATGTTGGGAAAAGATTAGGTCCTGGAACTTGAAACTGCTCACTCTCTCCACTTCTGATCCCTGTAAGAGGACTGGTATGTGTTCCTTCATCTTGGCCTTCCTGAAGTCCACAATTACATTACTTTTGCATTACTGACACTGAGTGTAAGGTTGCTGCTGCGACACTACTCAACTAGCTGGTATATCTCGCTCCAGTATGCCCTCTCGTCTCCAACTGAGTTTCTACAACAATGGTTGTATCATCAGCAAATTTATAGATCACATTTGAGCTGTGCCTAACCACACAGTCATGGGTGTAGAGAGAATGGAGCAGTGAACTAAGCACACACCAAGGTGCACCAGTGTTGATCGTCAGCAAGTCGAAGTTACCACCAATCCACACAGATTGTGGTCTTCCAGTTAGGAAGTCATGAATCTAGTTCCAGAGAGAGGTACAGAGGCCCGGGTGCTGTGACTTCTCAATCAGGATTGTGGGATTAATTATATTAAATGCTGAGCTATAGTCGATGAACAGCATTCTGGCATAGGTGTTTGTGCTGTCCAGGTCGTCTAAGGCTGTGTGAAGAGCCATTGCAATTTGCCTATTGCCGCAGTAGGTCAACGGCAGGTGCAATCTCAATGGATCCAGGTCCTTGCTGAGACAGGAGTTCAGTCTAGTCATGACCAACCTCTCAAAGCATTTCATCATTGCAGATGTGAGTGCTACTGGGCGATAGTCATTAAGGCAGCTCACATTATTCTAAGGCATAATTGTTGCCTTTTTGAAGCAAGTGGCAACTTCCACCCATAACAGTGAGGTTGAAAATGTCCTTGAATACTCCCGCCAGTTGGTCGACACAGGTTTTCAGAGCCTTACCAGGTACTCCATTGGGACTTTCTGCCTTGCAAGGGTTCACCCCCTTTAAAGACAGTCACTCTAGTCTGAGGCTGTGCCCTTGGGTCCTAACAACCTCACTCTTGGAACATCCTCTCCACGTCCACACTGTCTAAGTCTTTCAATATTTTGTATAAATTAATAAGATCCTTTCTTTTTTTTTTAAAACTCCAGCAAATATAGGCCCAGAACCATCAGCCACTCCTCATATTATTTCCTTTCATTTCCTAGGATCTTTCTTGTAAACCTCCTCTAACCCTCTCCAATGCCAGCACATCCTTCCTTAGTTATGGGGCTCAAAACTGCTCATAATACTCCAAATATTGCTTGACAGATGCTTTCTTTAAATGTTTGTGCATTTCTTGTTTAGTGTTGTATCTTTAGTTTCCCCAATCTACCCTTTGTTGTCTATTTGGATTAAGACCTGGGTTTCAGATTGTATGAAATCACTTTCAATCTTTCACAAAATTCTATTAACACTTCCCTGTAGCCCATCTAGAAGTTTATTAATTGACATTTGGGCACCAAGACGATAAATTGTAGTGAAATAGAATTCTACAGCTGATGACCTACAACATCCTAAGGATGCTTCATCTGAGCTCAGATCTACTCACAACCCCTTCCATAAACATTTAAAGAAATCCCTGAAATAAAGGCTAACCATGAAGTTAATTTTCAATCAAACTTAACTACCTAATATTTTTCCAAATATTGTACTTAAGTATTGGGTAGCATCTGCATCAGTTACGATGTTTCTTTACTAAAACCAGGCAAATTATATGAATGGCATGTGACCCAATCTAAAAAGACCAGTTTGTGTATTTGATATAAATGTGAAAACCTCCCTGAAGTTTATACATCTTTGCTTATGTGGGGCTAATCTGAACATACATCTGTGGTGACCACATGGAATAAACCGAGCTCTAAACAAGAAAAATCCACAGTACTCCAAGCATCAACCCATGAAGATTTGCACCCCAATTTGCTATTTCATAAAAGGACTGTGTCCTAACAAAGATACAAGAATCTAACTTTACTAGTCACAATCATAGAGCACAGAAACTGGTCCTTCAGCTCAATATGTCTATCAAGTCCCTATCCATACTACGCAAACACAAGGAAATCTGCAGATCCTGGAAATTCAAGCAACACACACAAAATGCCGATGAAACACAGCAGGCCAGACAGCATCTATAGGAAGAAGCACTGTCAACGTTTCGGGCCGAGACCCTTCGTCAGGACTAACTGAAAGAAAAGATAGTAAGAGATTTGAAAGAAGGATGGGGAGGGGTGGGATGAAGCTAAGAGCTGGAAAGGTGATTGGCAAAAGGGATACAGAGCTGGAGAAGGGAAAGGATCATGGGACGGGAGGCCTAGGGAGAAAGAAAGGGGGAGGGGAGAACCAAAGGAAGATGGAGAACAGGCAGAGTGATGGGCAGGGAGAGAGAAAAAAAGGAGGGGGAAATAAATATGATGGGGTAAGAAGGGGAGGAGGGGCATTAACGGAAGTTAGAGAAATCAATGTTCATGCCATCAGGTTGGAGGCTACCCAGACGGAATATAAGGTGTTGTTCCTCCAACCTGACAGTCCTTCCAGGTGAGGAGACACTTCATCTGTGAGTCGGCCAGTGTGGTATACTGCGTCTGGTGCTCCCAGTGCGGCCTTTTATATATTGGTGAGACCTGACGCAGACTGGGAGACCATTTCGCTGAACACCTACTGGGAGACCATTTCTCTGTCCGCCAGAGAAAGCAGGATCTCCCATCTACATCCCATTCTGATATGTCTATCCATGACCTCCTCTACTGTCAAGATAAAGCCACACTCAGGTTGGAGGAACAACACCTTATATACCGGCTGGGTAGCCTCCAACCTGATGGCATGAACATTGATTTCTCTAGCGTCCGTTAACGCCCCTCCTCCCCTTCTTACCCCATCCCTGATTTATTTATTTCCCCCCTCCCTTTTTTCTCTCTCTCTCTCTGCCCATCACTCTGCCTGTTCTCCATCTCCATCTGGTGCCCCCCTCCCCCTTTCTTTCTCCCTAGGCCTCCCGTCCCATAATCCTTTCCCTTCTCCAGCTCTGTATCCCTTTTGCCAATCACCTTTCCAGCTCTTAGCTTCACCCCCACCCCCTCCTGTCTTCTCCTATCATTTCCGATTTCCCCCTCCCACTTTCAAATCTCTAACTATCTTTTCTTTCAGTTAGTCCTGACGAAGGGTCTCGGCCTAAAACGCCGACAGTGCTTCTTCCTAGGCTGCCTGGCCTGCTGTGTTCCACCAGCATTTTTGTGTGTGTTACCTATCTATACTATCTACATTTACCAGCATTTGGTTCATTGTTTACTATGTCTTAGCAATTCAAGTGCTCATCCAGATACTTATTAAATGTTGAGAGAGTAACTGCCTCCACCACACCTTGTCCATTAGAGAAAATGAGAAAGAAAACAGCATTTTCTGTAAAGATTGAAGGTAATTTCATACAATCTGAAGTATAAACAATTGGAATAAATTATATAATTAGAAAAGAAAATTGATTTTATTTTGTTTGAGTTTTAGATTCAAGATTCAAAATGGTTTAACATCATTTCAAGTAGAAAAGGCGACTGAAATAATTGTCACTGGATCTGATGCAGCACAAAAAAGCAGAAATAAACACAATAATAAATAAATAAACAAACACACTGTAAATACATAAGATAACTAATATACATAGATTGATTGTACATCCACAAAGTGACGCCAGGCACAGGAGTGGTTGTACATAAAGCGACTCAGACAGGAAATGATAAAGTAGTGGTAGTGAGGGGGGTGGAGTGTTGGGTTAGTGGGTGGCGTTGAACAGCATTATTGCTTGGGGAAAGTAACTGTTTTTGAGCTTAGTGGTCCTGGCATGGATGCTATATTCCCTCCTCCCTAATGGGAGTGGGACAAACAGTCCATGAGCAGGGTGGGGACATAGACATACATACATGTATGTGCACTCCCAGGAGTTTGAAACTGCTCACAGTTTCTACTACTGTGTCATTAATGTAACGAGGGATATGAGTGGTGCAAGTTTTCCTGAGGACAATAACCATCTCCTTTGTGTTGTTTGCATAACAGATTATTTGCCTGGCACCTCATCTCTATAGGCTGTATCATTGTCTGTGATGAGCCCCACCAATGTAGTGTCTTCGGCAAACTTGACAACATGATTACACGGGTGTTTGTCCATGCAGTCATGTGCGAGTAGAGGGCTCAGCACACAGCCCAAGGAAGCATCCATGTTGAGAATGATGGAATGGGAGGAGCAGTTCTGCATCCTGACTATCTGAGAACATACATTTTCCATTTAAACATCTTCAATTCATGAAAGCAGTAACGTGCAACTCGAGAAAGTGTATGAGACTGCACAGATGGCTGAGAAATGCAGACTGAAAGTGTGGTAGAAGTATTTGCAGTGATGAATTTTCTACTTAAAATATTGTATTTTAGTTTACTTCACAAATATCCTCAGATTTTCTAAGCATTATTACCCTCTCTATTGCTTCTTTCTCCTGGGGCGTAACCTGGATGTAGTTAGTGTGCGGTGAACCATGACCTTCTGCTCCTTCACTTCCAGCCTCTCCCAAAGGATCATTCAGCATTTGAACAAACTGCTCCTGGTGTTGAGTTATTTGCTGAAAAATATCAAACACAAAGTGGGCATCAGAGGAACAGGCATTATAAATAATTGTTTAGATCAACGTAATTCCTTGGCCTGACAGGTTCGGTACAGGGATAGTATCTAAAGCAATCAATCTATATTAAAATATAATAATGTTCAAAATTTAATCTGACACATTGTAGTCTTCATGGTGACAGTGTCAGTACTGAGAACATGAAACCCAAGCACTATATCAAGTATTCCAGATCAAATATAGCACTAATAGATGTAAAGTAAACCATCTTTTCTTCAACAAGATGTCCTTTAGTTCTACCTATAGAAGTATATTCCCTATTCTCTGTTTCTGCAGCTCTCTTCATCGAACCCATTCATGCTCGAGCAACATCAGTGAACAATGTAATCCACCAAAAGTCCACACTGGGCAGCAAGGATGGGATCTGAATGCTCATCTCCAGTGGTATGAATTTCTAGGATTCCACTAAATTAGAGCAGAAGCCCTGCCCATGACACTATCAATCCTAGCTTGTTGGAGGAAACCCACATAGTCCTGGTGACAACAGGGTTGAAATGTCTAATAAAAGGGGATGCGAGGTTAAGTTTTTTTTTAAACTGAGAGTGGTGGATGCCTGGAATGCGCTGCCTGGTATAGTGGTAGAGGCAAATACAGTACAGTAGAGGCATCTGAGAGACATTCAGGTACGCACATGGATACGAGGAAGATGGAGGGATATGGAAGATGGAGGGATATGGAAAAAGGGTAGTTAGAACGGATTCATTTCTGGAGGGTTTTTTAAAAATTTACTTTTTGGCTGGTTTGGCACAGCACTGTGAGCCTAAGGGATGTTCCTGTGCTGTACTGTTCCTATACTCTAATAAATAAATGGAAAGCAAATAACAATGCACCTACCGCATCACAAGATCTGTAAATAACTTTCAATGCATCACTTTCAACTTGGAAAAGCCACCAGCCAGTAACTTGGGCATAGCTTGTGACAAATTAAGGGCAGTTTGGGGGCTTTGAGTAATGCAAAACCAAGTTCATTTGGTCACCTCATCTAACATAAGACTTAAGAGACTAAATACTTAGTCCAAAGAATACGTACACAACGCTGGAAGAACTCAGTAGGTCAGGTAGCATCCGTGAGAAAACAGTAGCCAACGTTTCCAGCCAAGACCCTTCATCAGGAATGGGGGGAAGAGAGGGCCGAAGTCCAATAATAGAGATAGGGGAGGGGGTAGGGCCTAGAGGCCCCAGGTGGAAAACCGATCAGAGGAAAGATAAAGGGGGGAGGGGGAGGGGATAAGCATGAAAGAACTGTAGAGATAAAGAAGCAGAAAGTTGAAAGGGGAGAGAGGCAGAGAGAGACCGGGGAAGGGAGTGGGGGAGGGGATTACCGGAAATTGGAGAATTCAAAGTTCATACCACCAGGCTGGAGGCTACCCAGACGGTATATGAGGTGTTGTTCCTCCAACCTGAGTTTGGCCTCATCATGGCAGCAGAGGAGGCCATGTATGAACATATCCAGATGGGAATGAGAGGCAGAGTTGAAGTGGGTGGCAACTGGGAGGCCCTGTCTATTGTGACGGACGGAACGCAGGTGCTCCCCCAATCTGCGTCGGGTCTCGCCGATGTAGAGGAGGCTGCACCGGGAGCACTGGATGCAACAGACGACTCCAGCAGACTTGCAGGTGAAGTGTTGCTTCACCTGGAAGGACTGTCTGGGGCCCGGAATGGTGGTAAGGTGGGAGGTGTCACACTTCACCTGCGAGTCTGCTGGAGTCGTCTGGGTAGCCTCCAGCCTGGTGGTATGAACACTGAATTCTCCAATTTCCGGTAATCCCCTCCCCCTCCCCCAGGTCCCTCTCTGCCTCTCTCCCCTTTCAACTTTCTGCTTCTTTATCTCTACAGTTCTTTCATGCTTATCCCCTCTCCCTCCCCCCTTTATCTTTCCTCTGATTGGTTTTCCACCTGGCGCCTCTAGGCCCTACCCCCTCCTCTATCTCTATGACTGGGCTTCGGCCATCTCTTCCCCCCATTCCTGATGAAGGGTCGCGGCCCGAAACGTTGGCTACTTTTTTCTCACAGATGCTGCCTGACCTGCTGAATTCTTCCAGCGTACACAACGTACGTATTCTTTGATCCACAGCATCTGCAGTTGTATTTCTGTGTTTTGATACTTAGTCCAACTGGTTTTCTTTTTTCACAGTTTGAATATAGAATATTTTACAAACCTAAAGAAAACTGCCAGTAAAAAATATGGATAAAGTAATTTACAATACGAGATGTTTCTGCTACAAGAATGACAGGAAAACCTAAGATTCTCTGTTAGATCAATGACAGGACTGTTTGAAAGTGAAGAGGATTCACATCGAACAACTCTGCTAATCATTTCCACTGCTCTAGCAACAAACAACTTGAGGTTATAAATTTACCAACTTTATATCACAAAAACAAAAGGATTAGAAGAAGGCAATTATTACAACTTTCAGTATTATGGGAGAGATTATCCAAGCAGAAACAGTGATCTAATACAACTATACAAGGTCCTACACAGAAAGATGAATTAATATTGGAGAAAAAGAAATCTTAAAGGATATGAAGAACGGGAGCGAGATGTCTTAAGGCCTTCAAGGCATAATAAGAAGGGAGCAGAATTAATTAGAAGAATCTTTCAGTCAGTATGGTAAGTTGGATGACCCCTCCCCCATGGTTAAACCTTTGCAAAGTTGGAGTCAAACAGCACAGAAAAGCTCAATTCAGTTATTTCTTTTTCATTTTACTTCTCCCACATTCTCATTAAATCCTCTCATTCTACCATTTGCTTCATTCTGGAGGCAATTTATAATGGGTGATTTATAAGTTTGTAGCCTAAGGTAGGAGTCAATTTTAGAAAACCTAGCACATTTATTTTTCAACATCGTCCCCTCCTACATGTACACACTAAGTCCAGCAGTCGTGGAGCATACGGATCCCTTCTTTGTAGAAGTGGTCCACAGCAGGGGTGATGATAAGTTCGTGGCCTAAGGTAGAAGAGGAGTTATACAGCTCTCGTTACATGCACGTACATTTCAACTCTGAATGAAAATGCAGAAAGTTTGAAGTTAATAACTCATCTCGTTCTACCTTAGGCCACAAACTTATCAATCACCCCATGCCATGGACCACTTCTGGAGATTCAAGATGCTGACTTCTACAAAGAAGGGATCCGTATGTTCCACGACCGCTGTATAAGTGTGTAAATGTATAAAAATAAATGTGCAAGGTTTTCTAAAATTGACTCCTTCCACCTTAGGACACAAACTCATCAAACACCCCTTGTACAGGAGTGAATTAACCTGCCAGTCCACATCTTTCAGATGTAGGAATCTGGAGCACCAGGAAAACCTCGATCACAGGGAGAATATACAATCTCCACACAGACAGCAGGTCAGGATTGAGTTTCGAACAGTAATGCAGCTGATCTACCAAAGTTGCCATTGCTGGTCTTTTTATTTAGACTTGAATCTAAATATGACAGATGAGTCTATTGAGGAATATAGGATAGCAAGAAAGGAGCTTAAGAAGGGGATGAGGGGAGCAAGAAGGGGGCATGAGAAGGCCTTGACGAGTAGGGTAAAGGAAAACCCCAAGGCATTCTTCAATTATGTGAAGAACAAAAGGTTGACAGGAGTGAAGATAGGACCGATTAGAGATAAAGGTGGGAAGACATGCCTGAAGGCTGTGGAAGTGAGCAAGGTCCTCAATGAATACTTCTCTTTGGTATTCACCAGTGAGAGGGAACTTGATGATGGTGAGGACAATATGAGTGAGGTTGATGTTCTGGAGCATGATGATATTAAGGGAGAAGAGTTGGAGTTGTTAAAATACATTAGGACGGATAAGTCCCAGGGCCTGACGGAATATTCCCCAGGCTGCTCTACGAGGCGAGGGAAGAGATTGCTGAGCCTCTGGCTAGGATCTTTATGTCCTCATTGCCCACGGGAATGGTACCGGAGGATTGGAGGGAAGCGAATGTTGTCCCCTTGTTCAAAAAAGGTAGTAGGGATAGTCCGGGTAATTATAGACCAGTGAGCCTTACCTCTGTGGTAGGAAAGCTGTTGGAAAAGTTTCTTAGAGATAGAATCTATGGGCATTTAGGGAATCATGGTCTGATCAGGGACAGTCAGCATGGCTTTGTGAAGGGCAGATCGTGTCTAACAAGCCTGATAGAGTTCTTTGAGGTGGTGACCAGGCATATAGATGAGGGTAGTGCAGTGGATGTGATCTACATGGATTTTAGTAAGGCATTTGACAAGGTACCACACATTAAGCTTATTCAGAAAGTCAGAAGGCATGGGATCCAGGGAAGTTTGGCCAGGTGGATTCAGAATTGGCTTGCCTGCAGAAAGCAGAGGGTCGTGGTGGAGGGAGTACATTCAGATTGGAGGGTTGTGACTTGTGGTGTCCCACATGGATCGGTTCTGGGACCTCTACTTTTTGAGATTTTTATTAACGACCTGGATGTGGGGTAGAAGGGTGGGTTGGCAAGTTTGCAGATGACACAAAGGTTGGTGGTGTTGTGGATAGTGTTGAGGTTTGTCAAAGATTGCAGAGAGACATTGATAGGATGCAGAAGTGGGCTGAGAAGTGGTAGGTGGAGTTCAACCCGGAGAAGTGTGAGGTTCTACACTTTGGAAGGACAAACTCCAAGGCAGAGTACAAAGTAAAGGATACTTGGGAGTGTGGAGGCGCAGAGGGATCTGGAGGTACATGTCCACAGATCCCTGAAAGTTGTCTCACAGGTAGATAGGGTAGTTAAGAAAGTTTATGGAGTGTTAGCTTTCATAAGTCGAGGGATAGAGTTTAAGAGTCGCGGGGTAATGATGCAGCTCTATAAAACTCTGGTTAAGCCATACTTGGAGTACTGTGTCCAGTTCTGGTCACCTCACTATAGGAAGGATGTGGAAGCATTGGAAAGGGTACAGAGGAGATTTACCAGGATGCTGCCTGGTTCAGAGAGTATGCATTATGATCAGAGATTAAAGGGAGCTAGGACTTTACTCTCTGGAGAGAAGTAGGATGAGAGGAGACATGATAGAGGTATACAAGATATTAAGAGGAATAGATAGAGTGGACAGCCAGCGCCTCTTCTCCAGGGCACCACTACTCAATACAAGAGGACATGGCTTTAAGGTAAGGGGAGGAAAATTCAAGGGGGATAATAGAGGAAGGTTTTTTACTCAGAGAGTGGTTGGTGCGTGGAATGCACTGCCTGAGTCAGTGGTGGAGGCAGATACACTAGTGGAATTTAAGGTGGAGGGTTATATGGGAGGCAGGGTTTAAGGGTTGGCAAAACATTGTGGGCCAAATGGCCTGTACTGTGCTGTATTGTTCTTTGTTCTTTGAACTGAAGATCCAATGCAAAGAGGACACAGTATAAACAGACTATGAAATACAATTACTCTGCCACACTTTGCATTAACTCAATACATCTTAAAAATTTAATGTTTCCGCTGCATGCTTTTGATATACACCAAACTTGGAAAAGAGAAGTACATATTTTTCTACACTGCTTTAATACATTCAAAATTATATTGGGGCTTGGTGGTAAAAATTGGGATAACTTGCTTCCAGTGCCAGAAGAAATTCTTAGGGATAGGATATGAGCATTTGGGAAATCCATGGCCTAATTAGAGAGAGCCAGCATGGGTTTGCTCAGGGCAGATCGTGCCTTACCAACTTGATTGAGTTTTTTGACAATGTGACGAGAGAATTATGAAGGTAGAACAATGGATGTTGTCTGCATGGGTTTTAGTAAGGTGTTCGATAAAGTCCCTCACGGAAGTCTAATTAAGAGATTAAGATGCATAGGATCCGCAGTGAACTGGCTGTTTAGATTCAGAACTGGTTTGCACATAAAAGACAGGGGTTAGTGCTTGAAGGGACTTATTCAAACTGGAAATCTGTAATTAGTGGAGTTCCTCAGGGATCTGTGCTGGGTCTTCTGCTATTTGTAGATAAATGAGCTGGATGAAAATGTATATGGGTAGGTTAGTAAATTGCAGATGATGCCAAGATTGGTGGAGTTGTGAATAGTGTAGAAGTCTGGTTAAGAAAACAGCACAATAGAGAACAGTCACAGAGATGGGCTGAGACATGTCAGATGGAGTTTAATCCAGATAAATATTAAACGCTGCAACTCATTAGGGCAAATGCAAGGAGACTAGAGTTAAGGGCAAGGTCCTTGACAGTGTTGCTGAGCAGAGAGATCTTGGGATCTTAGTTCATAGCACCTTGAAAGTGGCTACACAGTTCAATAAGGTGGTTAAGGCGGCTTATGGAATGCTTGCTTTTATTAGTTGAGGCACTGAGTTCAAAAGTCAGGAGATTATGTTGCAACTTTATAAAACTCTGGTTCGGCCACATTTGGAGTATTACATACAGTTCTGGTTATCCCAATATAGGAAGGATGTTGAGGCTTTAGAGAAGATGCAGAAGAGGTTCACCAAGATGCTGCCTAGCTCAGAGTGCATGTGCCATCATCAGAGGCTGGACAAACTTGTGCTGTTTGATCTGCAGCTTCAGAAACTGAGGGGAGATCTGGTAGAGGGTTAAACAATTATGAAAGGCATAGATAGAGTGGACACAGAGCATCTGTTTCCTAAGGTTAAGGATGTGAGGACAAGGAGATAACAGAGGATGCATTCCCAAGGCTCAAGGAGGATGTGAGAGGCAAGTTTTTTTACTCAGTCGTAGATGCCTAATATGTGCTGCAATTACATTAGAGGCTTTTATGAGATGTTTGGACAGGCACGTGGATGTAAGGAAACTGGAGGGATATGGATATAGTGTAGGTAGGTAGGAGGCATTGGTGTTTGGGTATATTTGATTTGCTTTTTAGCTGGTTTGGCAAAACACTGTGGGAACTTTTACTCAATTCTCCAACTGTGATGTTCATTTCCTTTATCAATACCAATGAAAAGTATTCATTTAGGGCTTGACCTGTACCTCTGGTTGCACAGACTGCCTTTGTCTTTAATGAACACTGCCTTTTCCCTTTTTCCCTTAATACATTTATAGAACATCTTTAGATTTAACTTAATCTAGCCTGCCTGTGATTTTTCATGATCCCTGAACATTTTTAATTTTCTTTTTAAAAATGCCTCCATAAACTTTTTAATAACCACTTGATGGGCCTCCTCATTCCTTCTATATCCAATCTTCAATGTCCCTCGACATAGTCACCCTGGATTTAATTCTCCATATTATTCTCCATTTCCAATGTCTGTTCCTTTTGTGTGTTTTTTTTAAAAAGTGTTCCAACAAAGCCTGATGTGTACTTAAGGACCATCTCAACTTCCATGCTGAGGCTTTCCGAGTTCAATGAATACAACAATTTCCAATAATCAGCGTCTACAGTTTGTGAGAGAACTATCCAATTATGGTGCAAAAGCAGAGAATACAGGATGCATTTGGTGAACCGAATACCTAGAACAAGTATGGCTACGTCGCTGGTCTTCCACAGTGGTGTCGTCAATCTGGAGAGCTGGATTTCATTTCTCTCTCTATTGCCTGGCCTGAGTGTTTTCAGCATTTCCTATTTTGGTTCAATTGACTGGCATCTGCACATTTTCCAATCCTTGACAAGTTCTGATGTCGCTCCATTTCTCTTTCAAGCTCTGCTGCCTAATTTGCTGGGCTTTCCCTGCATTACCCATGCTTCTGATTTCCAGCTACCACCATACTCTGCACCTCAGCACTTTTGCTTTCTTCCCTGTTCTCCCTCCATTTACTCTTCCTCCAGATACTTCAGCTAATACTAACAAGCCTTCACAACCCTCAGCTGATACTCATTTTCTGTGTCCACTGCTCAGACATTACCCCTTCCCCTACTCTATTTTAAAATGTTTGTTTCCCAAAATCTCTCAATTTCAATGAAATATCATTGCTTTAAATATTTGCCACTTTCTTCTAAAGACTGACCTTTGAATACTTCTGGCATTGATTTCTGATTAAAAACAATCAGCTGTACTCTAACAATATTTAGAGAAAACATCCTACTAATATACATTAAAAACAGAAGAATGAAAACATCACTGGAATAGTCTTTCATTTCCTACAAGAACTACCAATCAATAATTTCATGTTTTTATTTCCCTAAAGGCTTAAGATACCCATTCCAATTTAGGCTGATTCAACCAGTGGAATTTCCACAATGCTTCTTGAGGTGTGCCATATAGTAATTCAAGGGTTCATTTATTGTCGAAGTATCATCATCATCAGGTGCCGTGTCCAGTTTGAACTTGGACTGCCATGGCCCACACACTCCTGTTTCTGGTCAAGTGGATCAATTCATTGGTATTCATTTCCAGTTCTCTGGCTGCTGTCTCCATCATCATTTGTCTTTGCCTTCCTCTTGCTTTCTTCCCTTCAATCTTTCCCATAATTACCTTACATTCTAACTCCTCTTTCCTAGTCACATGTCCAATGAAGTTACATTGCCTTTTCAGGATCTCATACATCATTTCTCTTTTTGTGCTTGCTCTGTTCATGACATTCACGTTAGATATTCGTTTCGTCCATGATATTCTTTGCATCCTCCTCAAAAATCACAGCTCCACTGCTCCAAGTATACAACTCTGAAATTCTTCTCCAAGTAGCCATGAAACCAAGACAAAAAGAATGGCAGGACAATCATAAACTCCCAAAATTCCTCCTACCTCCCCCCCTCCACACAAAAAAATGACAGATTGGGTAAAAAAAAAACAGAATATAAAGAACAGTAAGACTGAAAAAAAATTCCATAGCACAAGTCCATACCCAAAACACAGAAAACCTGGGAAACATTCTCCAGGCACAGCGACAGCCTCTCTAGCAGAAGAGCAATGCCACCAGCAATCAAAAGGCAGCTCTCCTCTCCGGCAGCAGAGCAATCCCACCAGTGATCCAAAGGCAGTCTCCCCTCTCCAGCAGCAGAGCGATCCCACCGGCGATCAAAAGGCAGCTTCCCCTCTCCGGCAGCAGAGCGATCCCACCAGTGATCCAAAGGCAGTCTCCCCTCTCCGGCAGCAGAGCGATCCCACCGGCGATCAAAAGGCAGCTTCCCCTCTCTGGCAGCAGAGCGATCCCACCAGTGATCCAACGGCAGTCTCCCCTCTCCAGCAGCAGAGTGATCCCACAAGTGATCAAAAGGCAGTCTCCCCTCTCCGGCAGCAGAACAATCCTATCAGCAATCAAAAGACAGGCAGCTGGCGCATTCACCTTGATATTTCAATCTCTCTCGTTGCTTTAATCAGCGAAGAATGGAAGTTTTATCTGATGAAATGGATCATCAGCTCATGCCCCACCCCTGCAGCCTTCTTGCCACAAGGTTTGTGCATGCTGCTTCTGCCTTCCAGAATCCTCTTGGAGATAGCAGAATACTGAAACACCCAAATGATCTCCAAACAAATCACAGGCTTCAACAGTTCCAGAATCACGTTCAAGACAAGAAACAAACAGAAAATACATAAAAGAAACAAAATATACGGTTTCATGGTCTATCCAGAAGATGTCAATCTTGGGAGCACTCTATGCAGGCACCATCTTGACCATAAGGTTAAGACAGTGAATCTCATGTTAAGCTGTAGAAACTATTCTCACCCCATTATGACCACAGTAATCTGCCATTTCTTCTTTTTCTACCTTGCATTACCTGTTGGAAATTAGAGCCAAACAAATACCATACAATTAAGTTACTTGGAACAAAGAACTTTTGGTAGCCAGAAACTACAGCCATGTAAAATTAATTAGATTAAGGAGGAGATCATAGGAATAAAGGGAATTCTGTTTTACGTATGGTGACACTAATGCAAATAATACTGGACACCTGTAGGAGTGTTGGGTTGTCTCTACCGAGTTGCTGGAGAAGGGCCGGCAGTAATGCCGGGTTCTGTTGTATTATCTGACGCATCTGCTGAAACTGGGGTTGAGTTCGCAGAAATTCCAGTGGATTACCTGGAACGAACAAATAAAGTTAAGAACCTGCATTAATCTAAACCTACATTTGAGTGAATTTCAAACAAAATTAAATGTAATGTATATATTGAGCCTTCGGTTCCATATTACAGTCAGCCCTCCTTACCCACGAGGGATTGGTTCTGGGACCCTTCGCGGATACCAAATAAATTGGATGCTCAAGTCCCTTCTTCAACCTGTCTCAATGCAGTGGACCTTAGGACCCAGCGGAACCCAAGACCTTATTTAACCTGTCTCAGTGCTGTGGATATTAGGACCCAGCAGTGGAGCTCTGAATCCGCAGTGTTTCTGTTCACAAAAATAATCATGATCACGATTGAAAATAAAGTGGAAATAATAAAGCAATCAGAAAGAGGTGAAACGCCATCGGTCATTGGAAAAGTGTTAGGCTACAGTCGGTCAATGATCAGAACAATTGTAAAGGATAAAGTGAGAAAGGCTCTGTCCCGATGAAAGCTACAATTATTACTAAACAATGCAGTGGTTTAATTATTGAAATATGTATGCTTCTTAAGCGTTTTATATGCATAGAAAGATAAAATATATACTTAAGACAAACATTTGAATAACTGACACTAAATAATACTGGATGTACCTGTTCGGACTTATTTAGTAAGAGAACTTCTGACTTTTTCTCGATCCTGATCCACGGTAACCTATGTACATCCTCCCGTATACTTTAAATAATCTTATAGATTATTTATAAATCCTAATACAATGTAAATGCTATGTAAAATGGTTGTTATACTGCATTGTTTAGGGAATAATGACAAGAAAAAAAAAGTCTGTACATGCTCGAACAACAAGAGCTGGAAGAGCACTTCCGGGTTTTCTCGAATCGCAGTTGGTTGAATTCACACATGTGGAACTCGCGGATAAGAAGGGCCGACTACTAGCAAGTGTTTTACAATACTAACAAGTGCCATTCAAACTATAAATGCAACAGCTCAATACTGTTATAATAATGCAAATTCACAATTCTTTTGTTATACACATTGAACACTTGCACTTACTAGCTGGTGTAGACTGTGTTGATGGCTGTGATGGTGGTTGTGTTGTGACTCGTGGTTGTGGCTCCTCTGGGACTTCTGGTTCTGCTGGGATTCCCTAATTGAAAAATAAAACATACTAATTACACACCTCCCTTTATCTTCAGGTGCATGGAGGCAGAGGAGCTAGACAAAATTCTTATTTGGGCAGTACCATGGTGGAGCTGGCTGCCTCACAGCACCAAAGATCCAGGTTCAATCCTGAACTCAAGTGTTGCCACTGTGGTTTTTGCAAGTTCTTCCTGTAAATGCATAGGTTTAATCAGGTGTTCAGTTACCCCACATACCAAAGATGTAAGAAATTCCAAATAATTCAGCCACTGTAAATTGCACAAGTGGTTGAATCAGGGGTAGGAGGGGTATGGGGAGAGCTGAAGAAAATATGGAGAACGTTTAATGTCAGCAGGGAAAACATTGTCAATGGCAAGGCCCTAGGGTAGATTATTGAACAGAGACCTTGAGATACAAGTAGATGAAAGTGGCAACATAGTAGACAGGGTGAAGAAGACAAATGGCATGCTTAGCTTCTCCACCTGAGGCATTCAGTATGAGAGTGGGGCATGTTACAGCTATACAAAGAGACAGTTAGGCTGCACTTGGATTGGATATTGGGTGCAGTCTGGTCAACATGTTATAGGAATGATTTAAGTTAGAGAGATTCTGCAGTTGCTGGAAATTCAGAGCAACACACAAAATGCTGGAAGAACTCAGCAGGTCAGGCAGCATCTATGGAAGGCAATAAACAGTCGACTTTTTGGACAAGACCCTTCATCAGGTCCAGCATTTTGTATGCTGTCCATAAGTATATTTCCTGAGTATGGGAACTTGAGTGATAAAGAGAGATTGGATGGGCTTAGATTCATATGAAGAAAGACTGGATCGACTAGGCTTATACTCGCTGGAATTTAGAAGATTGAGGGGGGATCTTATTGAAACGTATAAAATTCTAAAGGGATTGGACAGGCTAGATGCAGGAAGATTGTTCCCGATATTGGGGAAAAGTCCAGAACGAGGGGTCACAGTTTAAGGATAAAGGGGAAGCCTTTTAGGACCGAGATGAGGAGAAACTTCTTCACACAGAGAGTGGTGAATCTGTGGAATTCTCTGCCACAGGAAACAGTTGAGGCTGGTTCATTGGCTATATTTAAGAGGTAGTTAGATATGGACCTTGTGGCTAAAGGGATCGGGGGTATGGAGAGAAGGCAGGTACAGGGTTCTGAGTTGGATGATCAGCCATGATCATACTGAATGGCGGTGCAGGCCCGAAGGGCCAAATGGCCTACTCCTGCACCTATTTTCTATGTTTCTATGTTCTCAATGGAGCACAGAAGGGTGACCTTATAGAAAATTATAAAATTATGATGGGTAAGGATTTGATATGAGTCTCCAATGAGTTTCCAATGGTAAGGACATATAAAACAAGAGGACATAAGTTTAAAGTGAGAAGGGGATTTAAAAAGGTATCAGTAGGGTATTTTTCCTATACAAATAGCAGGTAATTGGAAAAAGCTATACGAGGTGATAAAGACAGGAACATTTAAAGGGCTTAGGGACAGGTACTTGAATGCGCAGAGCACAGAGGGATGCAGAATTAATCCAGTCAAGTATAATTAGTATATATAGTCATAATAGTTGGCAGAGACATGGCAGGGTGAAGAGCATATTCTTGTGCTTTTGAACTCTAAGAAGGTCCCATTCCAAGGCTACACACTACAGATGAAGAGAATGCTATTACCATTGGATGCTAACTATTTATTTCAATCAATGCAAGAGGTACTAAATTGGGTTGCTTCTACAATGTTTTGTTTAAATTACTTCTCTTTTCTCAAATCTCAGTTCCAAAGCATGACCTGACATAATATCATGAAGACCAGAAGAGGACAAAGCTCAGCAAATGAAGCATTTGGAATCTAGGCAAGCAATCACATGGAAGTGATTCGGTTGTAATGCCCAACAGCAAATAATTTATTCAGGCTTGGACAAACATGACATGTTTGGAACTACAATGCAACAAAAGGCTTGGCATTAATTTAAAATATACATGTATACTGTACAACTAAAACCACCAATAAGGTGAAGGAAGAAATAAAAGGCCACTCGTTTCACTTTGCTCATCAGAATTCTATTGCAGGTATAGGCAGGTAGGAAGAAATGGGTTGCTTATGGAGTACAAGAAATATAAGAGAACACTTAAGAAATCAGTAAGGTTAAAAGAAAGCATGAGGTGCCCAAGCAGACAAGGTGAAGGAGAAGCCCAAGGGATTCTACAGATATATTAAGAGCAAAAGGATTACAAGGGATAAAATTGGTCCTCTGGAAAATCAGAATGGTAATCTATGCGTGGTGCTAAAAGAGATAGGGGAGATCTTAAATTAATTCTTTGCATCTCTATTACTCAGGAAACGTACACAGAGTCTACAGAAGTCAGGCAAAGCAACATCAACTTAATTAGTCCTATACCGGTTACAGAGGAGGATGTGTTTGCTGTCAAGGCAAATTAGGGTAGATAAATCCCTTGGACCTGTGGGATACAAGTGTTGAAATTACAGGGGCCCTAGCAGAGATAATTAAATCATCCAAAACGACAAGTGAGGTACCAGAAGATTGGAGGACAGCCAATGTTGTTCCACTGTTTAAGAAAGGCTCTAAAAATAATTCAGGAAATTAAGGACACTGAGCCTGACATCAGTAGTGGGAAAGTTATTGGACTGCATACTAAGGGATCAGATACAAGACTATTTAGATAGACATGGACTGATTAGGGACAGTCAGCATGGCTTTGTGCATGGTAGGTTGTGTCCAACCAATCTTGAGTTTTTTTCTGTAATTTTTTTTTATTGAAGTTCATCAAACAAACATTTCCATAAGATGTATTTCAGACATTGTACATATATATCATATAACCATATATATCACAAATCTCCACAAAGTATTTATCTGGGGAATACACTTATAGAAAAGAGTGGAAAGAAAAAACAAGCAAAAAGAAAGAACTATGTACAAGTAAGGAGTGTTTTTTTTTTATACAACAGATTCATTGATTTGTGAGAATAAAATTAGGCCTATGAGGCATTTTGTAGTTAGACCATTTTTCCCAGTATGAATCAAATTGTTCCAGCTTATAATCAACAGATGCTGTTACCTTCTCCATTTTGTAAATGTCCATTGTAATTTCTATCCATGTTTTTAAAGTTGGGCTCTCCTGTGATAACCACTTCCTATTAAGTCTTTTTACCAGCCACCAACAGGATATTCATTAAATATTTATCTCTTTTCAACCACTCTTGAGGTATATATCCAAAATATATGGTCTTACTCTCCAAGGGTATTCCACATTTAAAGATGTCTTGTAGGGCATTGTGTATCCCCCTCCAACAGTTTTTTATAACAGGGCAGTCCCAAAAAATATGATGATTTGCATTTTGATTTCCACTATTTCTCCAGCAAACAGGGAGGTTACTATCATAATGGGATTTCTGAGAGGGTGTAATAAAATATCTTATCAAGTTTTTCCATCCAAACTCCCTCCATTTCTGGGAACTGGTACACTTCCATTGATATCTCCATATTGTTGCCCATTCTTCCTCAGATATAATTATCCCTCCTTCCTTCTCCCATTTTGTTTTAATGTATGAAGTCGAATGTGTTTTAAGATTTGACAACCCCTTATACATGCTTGAAATTATTCTACTACCATTATCTGAATTATATGCTTTTCTAAAGAGCTCTATCAAGCATGTATTTGCCTTGGTTACATTTTTAAGTGTCTTATTAACATATTGTCGCATCTGTAAATACCGATAAAAATCTTGTTTTTCTAATAAGTATCTCTTTAAGCATTTCAAAACTGAACCGTGTTCCTTCTTTCATTATGTTGCAAAGAACTGTTATTCCTTTAGCTGTCCAGTCCTCAAATCTAGCATCCAATTTATTTGGTGTAAAATCCAAGTCATATGCACACCATTTAAGAATTGCAATATCTCCCTCTAGATCAGGGGTGTCAAACTCATTTTAGGTCACGGGCCGGATTGAGCAAAATGCAGCTTCATGCAGGCCGGATCAGTCGGACGCATGCGAACGCAGCTTTCGTTGCCTCCGTTTTTTCAGCCTGCTCTCATGTGTCTCAGTCTCTGCTATAACTACAAAGTGTTTCACTTTACAAATTCCGTTTCTTATGAAGAAGACTGCCGAGCAAGACTGCCGAATAAACACTAAAAACCCTGAAAACCTGGTACCTGAATAAACTCAGCATTAGCCATATCATACGCCACAGGCGCTTCGATTACTGGGGCCAGCTTTAATAGTAATTAGATATTATCTCACGGGCCAAAGATAATTCCACCGCGGGCCGGATTTGGCCCACGGGCCTTGAGTTTCACATATATGCTCTAGATTATATTCTTTTATAGTAGCTTTCCATATTTTAAGAGTCAATTTCACCCATGGGTTATCAATAGTATTTATGTACCTTTGCAGGTTGTTATCAGCCAAAATTGCTTGTATGGGGATGGGAAGTACCTGCTCCTCAATGTTTTTCCATTGAGCGACATATGATGGGTTGCACCAACATATCACAGCTCTCAACTGTGCTGCAAAATAATAATCTCTAAGAGAAGGTAAGCCCCATCCCCCCTTTTCCTTTGCTAATTGCAAAGTTTTGAGATGAGGCCTTTTACCCTGCCAAATATACCTTGATAGCATCTTGTTCCATTCATTGAATTGATTTTGATTAATCTCTATTGGTAGGGTCTGAAAGAGATATAACAGTCTGGGCAGTATATTCATTTTAATAGACTCAATCCTTGAACTGAGACTGAAAAAAGGAATCAGGTTTCATCTTGCCACATCTTCCTTAATTTTTTTTATATAAAGGCTAATAATTACATTCTGATAATTTTGCCAAATCTTTTGGCATAATGATGCCCAAATATTTGAAAGACTCTGTGTGCCATGCCCAGGAGTATCGACTTTCAATTTCTCTTGGTGGGCCATAGTAATATGAAAGTAATTGGGTTTTATCTATGTTGATCTTGTATCCTGATAATTGACCATATTGTTCAAAGGATTGCATCAATTTAGGTAAAGTGTATGTTGGTTGCCCTAGATAGATCAAAATGTCATCCGCATAACAAGCCAATTTATGCTCTGTCCCTTTAATAGTAGTTCCCCTGATATCTTCATTTTGTCTGATGTATTGAGCTAATGGTTCCAGATATAACGCGAAGAGTAGTGGTGACCATGCACAACCCTGTCTCATGCCCCTTTCTAAGGTAAGACTATTTGATAAATATCCATTGATTTTAATCCTAGCAGTAGGATTGTCATATAGTGTCTGTAGAGTTTTAATAATTGTCTTAGAAACCAAACTATGTAAAACTCTGTAAAGAAAATTCCAATTAACCGAATCAAATGCTTTTTCAGCATCCACGCTTATCACTATTGCTTCGATTTTATTTTTTTGTATATGATCCATAATATGAAGTATCCTTTGTATATTGTCTTGTGTCTGGCATTGTCATATAAAACCTGTCTGATCGTTATGTATCAGTATGGGTAGAAACTCCTCTAATCGTTTGGCCATGATGGAGGTAAATAACCTATAATCTACATTAAGAACGAATATTGGTCTAAATGACCCACATTCCATTTTATCTTTGCCCTCTTTTGGTATAGCTGAGATTATCGCTTCCTTCCAACTAGGTGGCATTTGTGCCTTTTTTAGAGCCCAGTTCAGTGTGGGGAGTAAAACAGGATTTAACTCACTTTTAAATTATTTGTACCACTCTGCCGTATACCCATCTGATCCTGGTGACTTGCTTAATTTAAGCCTACTAATTGCAGCTTTTAATTCAACTTCAGTTATGTCAGCAGTCATCCTTCTATTTTGTTCGTCACTTAAAGTGGGTAACTCTAGAGAATTCAAGGTGGTGTTAATTTGGGTTATGCTTCCCCATGGAACTTTGGAATATAGAGTTTTGTAAATCACTTCAAAAGCTTCTTGAATTTCACTTAGCTTATTTTTTATCATTTTCGTTCTTGGGTCCCTAATTCTATGAATTGTATTTTCTGCTATTTTTTTTTTCAGTTTCCACGCCAGTATTTTCATAGATTTCGATTCACTTTCATAATGCCTCTGTTTCAGAAACATTAAGTTTTTCCTGATTTCTTGCGGAGCCAAATTATTTATTTCATTCCTAATTCTTTTAATTTCCCCAATGTATCCTGTGCCAAATTCAATTTGTGTTTTTTCTCTAGTTCCATCAGCCTATTTTGTAATTCTTCTGTTTTATTCCTTATTTTTTTCTTGTATAAAGATATTGTTATAATTTTCCCTCTTAAGACCACCTTCCGAGTATCCCATAAAATGGGAGGTGAAACCTCTCCATTATCATTAAATTCTAAGTACAGACCAATTTCTTTTTTAATTTGTTCCTTAAAATACGGATCATTGAGTACACTTGAATTTAGTTTCCAAACAGTATTCTTTGGTTGAAGGTCAAAATCAACAGATAAATATATAGGTGCATGGTCACTTACATCTATTGTCCCAATTCCACAGGTGTTTATTTTGCCTTTGTCTTTTCCAAATGTTATGAAATAGTCTATTCTTGTATATACAGAATGGGGAGCGGAATAATGAGTGTAATCCCTTCTGTCAGGGAAAAGGTCCCTCCATAAATCAATTAAACCAACATTCTCAAAAAGTGTATTAACTTTCTTATGTAAAGATTTTGTTTCATAGGTTTTTCTATTGGAAGAGTCCAAGTTTGGTTGTAATTGTAAATTTAAGTCTCCCCCACATATCAGGAGACCTTCTGTTTCCGTTACCATAATATCAGTAATTTTCTGAAAGAAACCAATATCACTTCCCGGGGGTGTGTATATATTCAATAGAGTAACTGAATTGCCATCTATATTCCCCCTTACCACAATATATCTGCCCTCTTTATCTCCCATTTCGAATACTTTTTCAAAATTTAGCTTACTTGGGATAAGAATAGCAACTCCTCTCCTATGTCCTGATTTATATGAGAAAAACAGATTAGTGAAGCCCATTCTCTTTAGTTTTTTATGCTCATTATCACTTAAATGAGTTTCCTGTAAATATACTACATGGGCTTGTTCTTTTTTCATTTTGGATAAAATTCTCTTATGTTTGATTGGATTTAATAGCTCATTGACAGTAAAAAGAAATGAATTTTACTTTGTCCTTAGCCATCTGTATTTATCTGTCAATGTATCATTGAAATAAGACAAAAATGGGAAAGTGATTTGAATATCAAAATTGAAGAAAAAAACTGGTCAAGACTATGTCTTGAGAGTATGACAAATACAATAAACGTTCGATTAAGATTAGTGCAATACAATTTTCTACATCAACTATATATTACACCACAAAAAATAAACAAATTAAACCCAAATCTATCTGATCAGTGTTTTCGATGTAACCAAGAAATTGGTACTTTTTTACATTCTACTTGGTCTTGCTCTAAAATTCAACCTTTTTGGACAAATTTAAGAGTTTTACTGGAACAAATCATTGGAATACAACTTCCACACAACCCAACATTACTTTTACTAGGTAATATTGAAGGGATAAAACCGATATCCAGATTGAATAAATATCAGAAAGAATTTATAAAAATTGCATTGGCAGTAGCCAAAAAAGCTATTGCAGTGACTTGGAAATCGGATACATATCTAAGTATAGATCGTTGGAAGAACGAAATTTATGGCTGTATTCCACTTGAAAAAATCACTTACAATTTAAGAGACAAATATGAAACATTTTTGAAAATTTGGCGCCCTTATTTACAAAAGACAGGATTAAATATATAGGTGCTCCGAAGATGAAATAATTGGTTACTTGGGGAAAGAAATAAATGCATACACTAAAGTTATTACGAACTCCGTGGAGCGTGTGGGGACCCTCCAATATCCAGGCATTCCTTCTTTTTTTTTCTCTTTCTTTTTTTTTAGGGATGTTAGGGGGGAGGGGTTAAGGGGAGGGGGGCTGGGTAACATTTTTTTTTCTCATACACATTTATTCTGTAACTATTTGAAAACAATAAAAAAAGTTTAATAAAAAAAAATGTATCATTGAAATTAGAATAAAAATTAATCGATCAACTCCCTGAACAAATAAGAACCAAGAAACGCAAATAATAACAAAAACGGAAACGACGTGTGATTCCAAGGCTGAGGTCTCTAGTAGATGACCCTGCATTGAGCTAGAGGAAATGTCCAGCTGTGGGGGATAACCCCTCCTACTTGTGAGTTGAGGGCCCCCATTGCAGTATTCATAAAAGTCAGTAAACAAATCCATAATACAGAAAAGATTTCTCTGTGTACTCCTCCTATATATACATATATATATATTTGTGTGTGCATATATATTTGTGTGTGCATATATATGTGTGTGTGTATATATACACACACACACAAACACATACACACACATGCATGCACACACACACACACATTACATACATACACATATATATATTCTCATTTTGGTGGGGAAAAAGGAGTAAGTGAGAATAACAACTAAGTAATATAAAATCCACATAATAAGTATTTCTCAAGATAGGTATATCACCGTGTACTTTTGCTTCCATTTAGCTTCTCAACATTTTTAAAGTTAGCCAAACCTTATGGCTCTTCTGAAGGGGGTGAGGACTGTCTTTGGGAAACTCCCGGTCTCTTCATGATATATTTCTCTCGGCCTCCTTCCGTCTCCTGCCTTCTCCTTTCTCGCACTACTTCCCAAGTGGAGCAGGATAATTCCTCAGCCAGGCTTTCCTTCATTTTGGTCATGCTGACGGGCAACCCTCTGGCCTTCCTGTCTGTAGTCGCCTCTTCCACTGTCTGGTACAACCGCGTCTCATTGTCATATAACACTCGAAGTTTAGCAGGGTATAGAGTTTGAAATCTCCAGCACGTCCTGCAGTAACTTTCCAACAAACTCCCGTCATAGACGAGCCCTCCACTCCTTCAGGAACGTTGTAGATTCTGATATTTTTCCGCCATTATCTTCACTCCAGGTCAAGCGGTTTACGTTCTTGGTGATTTAATATTTTTATTGTCTTACTCAGTATCCGTCCCACGTTTTGAACGCGATCTTCCACCTTCTTAATTTGAGTCTCTGCCACCACTATTTTTTGATTGACACTGGCGAGCTCTGACTTAATATCACGGAGCTGCTGCTTTATATCTTTCTGGACCTCCATTATTTCTTTCAGGATTTCGAAGATATTCGCCGCTTTGCCTGAACGAGGCCCGGCGTCAGCCTCGCTAGCACACGGTTGGGTAGGAGAGCCGCTCGCTGCACTCCTCTCTGCCGCAGGCTCCGCAATGTCACTTTTTAAATTTCCATTCTTTTTCCCCATTCTTGCCCCTCTTTTCAGTTCAAATCTTTTTCGAAAAATATTATATTTGATGGGTTAACGGGGCTTAATACGCATTTTTCCGGAGGCGCTAGTGACTTAAGCTGCTATTCTCAACGATGATGTCACCGGAAACCCTTTAAGGGTTTTTTGGGGGAATTACCAGGAGATTGAAAGCAAAACTGTGGATGTTGTCTAATGGACTTTAGCAAGGCATTTAACAAAATCCCGCATGGAAGATTGATCAAGTTTCAGTTGCTTGGCATTTAAATGAGGTAGTAAATTGGACAAGACATTGATTTTGTGGGAGAAGCTATAAGGTGCTAGTAGATGGTTACCTCTCTGACTGAAGGCCAGTAGCTAGTGAAGTGCTGCAGGGATCATTGATGAGTCCGTTGTAGTTTGTCATCTATATCAACAATCTGGAGGATAACATCAAAAACTGGATCAGGAAATTTGCATTTAGCACTAAGATTGGGGTGTAATGGGTAGTGAAGATGACTATAATGGCTTGCAGTGGGATCTGGACCAGCTGTAAAAAAAAATGGCAGATGGAATTTCATGCAGACAAGTGCTCAGGCTTGCACCTCGGTAGGACCAGCTATTAGGTCTTACACAGTGAATGACAAGGCATTTAGGAGTGCTGTAGACCAAAGTGATCTGGGAATACAGGTCCATAAATCATCGAAAGTGACGTCACAGGTAGATAGGGTCGTAAAGAAAGCTTTGGCACGTGCTGTTACGTGTAAGGAGTTTGTACGTTCTCCCTGTGACTACATGGATTTCCTCCAGGTGCTCTGGTTTCCTCCCGCAGTCTAAAGGCACACCAGTTGGTAGATTAACTGGTCACTGTAATTGTCCCATGATTAGGCTAGGGTTAAATTGGGGGTTGCTGGGAGACATAGCTGCATTTCAATTTTTAAAAAATCAAATAATTGAGTACAGGGGATGGGATGTGGTATTGAAATTGGACAAAATGCTGGTGAGACCTAATTTGGAGTATTGTGTACAGCTTTGGTCACCTACCTACAGAAAAGACGTAAATAAGGTTGAAAGAGTACAGAGAGATTCACAAGGATTTTGCCAGGACTGGAGGACCTGAGTTACAAGGGAACAATGGCTTGTAATTAGGACTTTACTCCTTGGAATGTAGAATATTTGCTAAAGGTACACAAAATTATGAGGACATGTATAGAGTAAATGCAAGCAAGCTTTTTCCACTGAGGTTGGTTGGGACTACAACTAGAGGTCATGGGTTAAAGGCAAAAGGTGTAAAGTTTAAGGGGAACATGAGGGGAAACTTAGTCACTCAGAAAGTTGTGAGTGTGGAATGAGCTGTCAGTGCAAGTGGTGCATGCGAGCTTGATTTCAATGTTGAAGAGAAGTTTGGAAAGGTACATGGACAGTAGGAGTATGGAGGACAATGGCCCCTGTGCAGGTTGTTAGGAGTAAGCAGTTTAAATGGCACTCATTAGATACGCCAAAGGGTCTGTTTCTGTGCTGTACTTTATGACTCCATATTCAATAGGTACATTTAATGTCAGTAAATGTACCTAATATACATCCAGAAATTCTTTTTCTTCACAAATATCCACGAAAACAGAGCAGTGCCGGGAAGAATGAATGACAGTTAAATGTTAGAACCCCAAAGCCCCCCAACACCCCCCTCCCACACATAAGCAGCAGCAAAGCAACAAATGCAAGTTTGGATGCATTGGTTTCTTAAGGCTGCTACAGCCAGGGCTGGCAGTGGGGATAAGCTCCCACTACCCATTAAATGCTCCCAATGGTGTGGGTCTCTGATAGCCTCTGACAGCCAAGTCTAGCTACTGGCCCTCACTTGTAACTTAGTTACTATGCCTGCAGAACTGATTCTACCGAGAGGGGACACAGGTGCGTTGCTTGCTCCTTAAAACCAGTTGCTTCAAGCATATAGGGGTCCATCAGCCATGGCACGCAGCTCATCTTTGACAAGAAAAACTCTGATCTCAAACCTTCACTGTTTCAGCTACATCCACACACAGGGGAAGGCCTTAAGGTTTAGGCCAGTTAGAAGAGTGGACTGAAAGATGGCAGATGGAGTTTATTGCTGGTAAGTGTGAGCTACTACATTCTGGTAGGACTAATCAAAATAGGATATACATGGTAAATGGTAGGGCATTGAAGAATGCAGTAGAACAGAGTGATCTAGGAATAATGGTGCATAGTTCCCTGAAGGTGGAATCTCATGTGAATAGGGTGGTGAAGAAAGTTTTTTGTATGCTGGCCTTTATAAATCAGAGCACTGAATATAGGAGTTGGGATGCAATGTTAAAATTGTACAAGG
Source organism: Hemitrygon akajei (assembly GCF_048418815.1). Classification (NCBI taxonomy): domain Eukaryota; kingdom Metazoa; phylum Chordata; class Chondrichthyes; order Myliobatiformes; family Dasyatidae; genus Hemitrygon; species Hemitrygon akajei. The sequence continues at coordinate 50,214,551 of NC_133139.1, forward strand.
CATTGGTAAGGGCAAATTTGGAGTATTGTGTACAGTTCTGGTCACCGAATTATAGGAAAGATGTGGCCTGTTTCCGTGCTGTAATTGTTATATGGTTATACGGTTATATATGGAATAAGCACCAAGAAAAAAAAGAGCTGGAATCCCTAAGACAGTCCTACACCGAGTTCAATACCGATTGGTAACTCCTGCAGTACCACTGCTGCCAAATAGGTCTCTGTTATTCCTTTGGTTTCACCAGCTGTATAGAAGGGGGGGGGGGGGGGGGGCCTACTGATTGGGCAACAACTTGTCCCCATAATGTACTGCCCTGGTTTGCGTAGGATGGTTTACCTGACCAACAGAGGGTCTCATCAGATGCATTGGAATTAAGCCAAAGCCTCCATCCAAGGGTGAGCATGAGCGCTCAATACCCAGAATTCAATCGCATCTCACCGTCAGAAGATACTCCACTGCTCTGTCTGGGTTGTTAAAGCTTGCTCGTAGTGCTGCAAGAACTTGCTCTCGCTCATAGCCCATCGACATGATCTCCGCCACCAGGTTTTCATAAGCTTGTCCTGTAACTGAAGCAAATTTTCATAATTAAAGATATTCAGCTTCACATGGGAAGTCAAATTACTGAGAATAAAGTTTAAGCAGACATAGCTAGCATATTACTCACAGTTTTATCAAAATACTGACAATTCCAGTCGGTCTGTATCAATTAAATTTAGCAATATATCAGGTAAGACCACAAGCTCAAATTTAACTGTCATTCAACCATACACATGAATGCAGGCAAACAGCATTCCTCCAGGGACAAGGTGCAAAAAAAATAGTACGAACAGTACATTGCACATAGTCACGACAGCAGCAAAATACAGTCTGACAAAAAATAATATATTCCATGACCTGTAGATTGACAGTGCACCAGGAAGGACTGTTTGGGATAAGGCACAAAACAGGATTAGGCCATTCGGAAAGTCCACCCCGCCATTCAATCATGGTTCATTTATGATCCCTTTCATCCCCATTCTCCTCCCTTCTCTCCATATCATTTGATGCCCTTACTGATCAAGAAACTATCAACCTCCTCTAAATTTCCCTCCCTTCACCATCAATGTTGCCTTTCCTTCCTCCACCATCAACGCTGCCCTCAAACACATCTCTTCCATTTCACACACAGCTGCACTTACATCATCATACCAGGGATAGGGTTTCTCTTGAACTCCCCTACCACCCACCAGGCTCCAAACCAGCACATAATTCTCTGAAACCTCTGCCACCTCCAACGGAATCTCACCACCAAGCACATCTTTCCCTCCCCCCAACTTTTGCTTTCCACAGGGATCACTACCTATGCGATTCGCCTGTCTATTCATCCTTCCCCTACACCTCCTCCCTCATAACCATCCAGGGCCCCAAACAGTCCTTCCTGGTGAGGCGACACCTGAGAATCTGTTAGAGTCATATACTGTGTTCGGTGCTCCCGATGCAGCACCCTGTATATCAGCGAGACCAGACGAAGACTGGGAAACCACTTCACCGAGCATCTACATTCCATCTGCCAGAACAAGCAGGATCTCCCGGTGACCACCCATTTCAATTCTGCTTCCCATTCTGATATGTCCATCCACGGCCTCCTCCAATGTCTGGAAAGGCTACACTCAGGTTAGAGGAACAACACCTTATATTCTGTTTGGGTAGCCTCCAACCTCAAGGAGATAACATGAGAGAGGGACAAGGGAATGGGAAATGGTGAAGGTGGGAGTGGGGGATGCATTACTCCTCACATCCTCAACCCTGGGAAACAGATCTCCTTGCCCGCCTTTGCCTCCATCTCGTGCTCCACCTCGTTTTTCTTTCTTCCATGGCCTTCTGTCTCTTTCACCAGTCAACTTCCCAGCTGTTTACTTCATTCCTCCCCCTCTGGGTTTCACCTGTTGCCTGGTGTTTCTCTCTCCCTTTCCCCCATCTTTTAAATCCACTCCTCAGCTTCAGCAAAGGATTTCAGCCCGAAATGTTAACTGTATTTTTTTCCATAGATGCTGCCTGGCCTGTTGAGTTCCTCCAGCATTTATGTGTTGATTTACAAGGATGTTGCCTGGATTGGGGAACATGCCTTATGAAAACAGGTCGAGTGAACTCAGCCTTTTCTCCTTGGAGCGACAGAGGATGAGAGGTGACCTGATAAAAGTGTATCAGATGATGAGAGGCATTGATCATGTGGATAGTCCAAGGCTTTTTCCCCAGGGCTGAAATGGTTGCCTCAAGAGGACACAGGTTTAAGGTGCTTGGAAGTAGGTACAGAGGAGACGTCCGGGGTAAGTTTTTTTACTCAGAGAGTGCTGTGTGCGTGGAATGGGCTGCCGGCAACGGTGGTGGAGGCGGATACGATAGGGTCTTTTTTAAGAGACTTTTGGATAGGTACATGGAGCTCAGAAAAATAGAGAGCTACAGGTAAGCTTAGTAATTTCTAGGGTGGGACATGTTCGGCACAACTTTGTGGGCCGAAAGGCCTGTATTGTGCTGTAGGTTTTCTCCTTTTCTATGACCGCTAGAAAATGAGGCAGGAGAAATAAGAATGGGGACAAGGAGATGTCTAATAAACTAAACATTTTGCATCAGTCTTCACTGTGGAGGGCACTAGCAGTATGCCTGATGTTGTAGTGTATGAAGGAAAAGAAGTGGGTGCAGTTATTATTACAGGAGAGAAAGTACTCAAAAAGCTGAAAGGATCTCATTGAAATTTTTCAAATGTTGAAAGGCCAGACAGAGCAGATGTGGAAAGGATTTTTCCCATGGTGAGAGAGTGTAGGACAAGAGGACACAGCCTCAGGATAGAGGGGCGCCCTTTCAAAACAGAGATGTAGAGAAATTTCTTTAGCCAAAAGATGGTGAATTTGTGGTATTTGTTGCCAACTGCAGCTGTGGAGGCCAGGTCACTGGGTGTATTTAAGGCAGAGATTGATAGGTTCTTGATTGGACATGGCATCAAAGGTTATGGGGAGAAGTCTGGGAATTGGGGTTGAGCAGGAGAAGAGAAAAAAGGATCATCCATGATTGAATGGCAGAGCAGATCATCCATGATTGATGGGCCACATGGCCTAATTCTGCTCCTGTGTCTTATGGTCTTATGATGTAGCCAAGATGAGCTAGAAAGACAAAGTAAACCTTGGTTTGTATATTTGCTCTGCACTTTCCCACTTCTATGGCATATCAGACTGCAGAAGGTATGGTAGGCATAGTGATTATGTTACTCAATTTGTTCTGGACCTAGACACAGGATCATATCCTTCCATTGTAAATGGGGAAATGTATTCCAAGGAATTCAGGAAAAAATTGCTGGAGACTCATGAGCCAGTCCTCATCAAGGGATCAAAGGTGGAGAGAGTCGGCAACAGAGATCAAGAACGGGGAGAGAGGTGTCAGAGATGGACCGAGTGAACTTAAGGGCAGGGTGATTCAAATAATGCAACACCAGAGAAGCTTCCAGAGCTTTCCAGAGTACAAAGGACTGTATCCACTAGGGGATACATTGAAAAACTGTATATACATACTGTAGCCATTAGGAAACATACAAAACAGATATATTTAAAATAGTTATAAAAAATACAAGTAGACAATTAATTGTTGAGCTGCAAAGAAAATAACAAATAGTCTAATCAAACAGCATGGAGACACCTTCACCAACACCCACAGCCACAGCCCCCAACGATCCTACGATTTTATTCTCTGAAGCCAACATGAGAGCACCCTTCAAGAGGGTGAATGCACGGAAAACATTGGTCCAGATGGTTTACCTAGCCGAGTACTAATCAACTAGTTGAAGTGTTTCTAAAAAGCAAACACGAGGAAATCTGCAGATGCTGGAAATTCAAGCCACACACACAAAATGCTGGTGGAACACAGCAGGCCAGGGCGCATCTATAGGGAGAAGCACTGTCGACATTTCAGGCCAAGACCCTTCATCAGTCCTCTCACTTTGACGGCCTGAGGGTACCGATCTGCTTCAAACAAGCTTCAATAGAAGAGTGCCCAAGAAGAATGTGGTAACCTCAATGAATATCATCCAGTAGCACTTGCATCCACTGTGATGAAGTTGAGAGGTTGATCAACTCCTGCCAGAGGACTGACTTGGACACACTCCAGTTTGCCTACCACCACAACAGGTCAATAGATGCTACTTCATTGGATCTTCACTCATGTCCTGAACACCTGGACAGTGAAGGTTCATACATTGTTCATTCACCAATTACAGCTCAGCATTCAACACTATCATGCCCTCAAAATAATCAGTAAGCTCCAATACCTAGGCCTCAATGCCTCTTTATGCAACAGCCCCAGCACCATATTTAAGTTTGCTGACAACACAATATTTAAGTTGGTCAAATCAAAGGTGGTGATGAATGTGCATATAGGAGAGATTGAAAATCTGGTTGAATGGTGCCACAATAATCTCTCACTCGTCGTCAGCTAAACCAAAGAGCTGTTTATTGATTAAAGGAAGTAAAAAAAACTGGAGGTCGATAACCCAATCCCCATTAGCAGGTAGGAGGTGGAGAGGATGAGTAACTTTAAATTCCTTGCCGTTATAATTTGGAAAGATCTGTCCTTGGATGAGCATGCGAGTGCCATTACAAAGGCAGCACAGCAGCACCTCTACTTTCTTGGAGACTTGCGCAGATTTGGCATGTCACCTCAAACTTAGATGCAGATTGGAGAATATTCTGAGTGCTTGCATCATGGTCTGATATAGAAACACTGATATCCAACAAAAAGTAGTGGATGTAGTCAAAAGTATTATAAAGCAGGACAGAAGCGGTTCTTGAGCCTGGTGCAAAGTGCTTTCAGGCTTTTGTATCTTCTGCCCAGAGGGGAGATGTCTGGGTAGGTGGTGTCTTTTATGCCAGCTGTTTACTCAGCAGCAAGACAGAGATGGAGTCCATGGATGAGAGACTGGTTTTCATGATGTATAGACAACTTAGCACAAGTCTGCAGTTTCTTGTTGTCACAGGCAGAGCAGTTGCCATTCCAAGCCATGATGCATCCAGATAGGATGCTTTCTATGCTGGATTAAAAATTGGTAAGAGTTGACAGGAACATGCCAAATTTCTTTAACCTCCTAAGGAAATAGAGGTGCTGTTGAGTTTTCTTGCCTGTGGCATCTATGTGGTTGATGATATCACTCCTAAGAATCTGAAGCTGTCAACCCTCTCAATCTCAGCAATTGATGTACAAACCCCATTTCCAGAAAAGTTGGGATATTTTCCAAACTGCAAAAACAAAAATCTGTGATATGTTAATTCAAGTGAACCTTTATTTAACTGACAAAAGTACAAAGAAAAGATTTTCAATAGTTTTACTGAGCAACTTAATTGTATTTTGTAAATACACACAAATTTAGAATTTGATGGCTGCAACACACTCAACAAAAGTTGGGACAGAGGCATGTTTACCATTGTGTTACATCACCTTTCTTTTAAAAACACTTTTTAATCATTTTGGAACTGAGGATACTAATTGTAGTAGATTTGCAATTGGAAATTTTGTCCATTCTTGCTTGATATAAGACTTCAGCTGCTCAACAGTCCGTGGTCTCCGTTGTCTGATTCTCCTCTTCATGATGCGCCATACATTTTCAATAGGAGATAGATCTGGACTGGCAGCAGGCCAGTTAAGCACACGCACTCTGTGTCTACAAAGCCATGCTGTTGAAGCCCGTGCAGAATGTGGTCTGGCATTGTCCTGCTGAAATAAGCATGAACATCCCGGGAAGAGACGTCGCCTTGATGGCAACATATGTCTCTCTAAAATCCTAATATACGCCTCAGAGTCAATGGTACTTTCACATACATGCAACTCACCCATGCCGTGGACACTGATGCACCCCCATACCATCACAGATGCTGGCTTTTGCACCTTTTGCTGATAACAATGAGGATGGTTGTTTTCATCTTTGGCACGGAGAACTCGACGCCCGTTTTTTCCGAAAACTAGCTGAAATGTGGACTCATCTGACCACAGCACATGGTTCCACAGTCTTTCGGCCCATCTGAGATGAGTTCGGGCTCAGAAAACTCACCGGCATTTCTGGATAGAGTTGATGTATGGCTTCCTCCTTGCGTAATAGAGTTTCAAGTTGCATTTCTGGATGCAGCGACGGACTGTGTCAAGTGACAATGGTTTTCCGAAGTACTCCCAAGCCCAGGTCTATAATTGTCACAGTAGCATAACGGTTTCTTAGGCAGAGCCGCCTGAGGGCTCGAAGATCACGCACATTCAACAGTGGTTTCCGACCTTGCCCTTTACGCACTGAGATGTCTCTGAATTCTCTGAATCTTTTCACAATATTATGTACTGTAGATGTTGAAAGACCTAAATTCTCTGCAATCTTGCATTGGGAAATGTTCCTTTTGAACTGACTAACAATTCTCTCATGAATTTTGGCACAAAGTGGTGAGCCACGACCCATCCTTGCATGCAAAGACTGAGCCTTTGGTGGATGCTACTTTTATACCCAGTCATGATACCTCACCTGCTACCAATTAGCCTGTTTAATGTGGAGTCTTCCAAACCGGTGTTACTTGAATATTCTGTGCACTTTTCAATCTTTTTTTAATTCTGTCCCAACTTTTGTTGAGTGTGTTGCAGCCATCAAATTCTAAATTTGTGTATATTTACAAAATACAATTAAGTTGGTCAGTAAAACTATTGAAAATCTTTTCTTTGTACTTTTGTCAGTTAAATAAAGGTTCACGTGAATTAACATATCACAGATTTTTGTTTTTATTGCATTTTGGAAAATAACCCAACTTTTCTGGAAATAGGGTTTGTAGATAGGAGCATGTGCACTGTCCTATTCCCGAAGAGAATGACCAGCTCATTTATTTTGTTGACATTAAGAGTTTGTCAGTCATGATATGCTCTCTGTCGCATCCAAGCTCTGTCTCCTTCCTGTAAACTAGCTCTTTATCTGAGATACAGCCCTCTGCAGTGGTTTCGTCTAAAGGTTGTAAATGAATTTGGAGCAGAATATGGCCATGCCATCATGAGTTTACAGGGAGTAGAGTGGGTGCAATGGGTTGAGGGAGAAACCTTGTGATAAGACAAGGCTGCTCCATCTTTTTTCCAATTTACTGTTTCTTCCCTTGCCTTTTGCACTCCCAAATGCTTTCACACTTCACTAAACTTTATTTGCCACTTCTTCCCAACTGACCAAATTATCTGTATTTTCTACAGTCCACAGCACTTTTCTCCACCAAAAGGCAAATTTATTATAATTTTCAAACTTTTTAAATCATGCCCCACACAAGGCTACATTATTAAAATACACGAGTGAGCAAACACTGATCCCATGGAACTCCAGGAGTAGCAGCCTGGCAGTCACAAAAACATCCATTACTTTTTCACATTTTTCTAATTTTGAATCCAGTGAGTCTATGGACTTTTGACCAGCCTATCAGGTAGGGTTGTATCAAAAAGTTCCCATGCAAACTACATGAAATACTGTCCTTTCTGCCTCCTCAAAGAATTAAATCATAGATGTTTCCTAAATAAATCCAAGACTCTTCCCAAACAATCTGAGACTTGCTATTCAAAGTTTGTGTTACTTAGAATGGTTCCCAATAATTTGTCACCAAATTGGAATATTCCTTTCCACCCAATCTTTTTAAACACAGATATGAAATTATCAGAGCTCTGGGAAATCATGTGATAATGGAAAATCTAAACATTATATTGCCTGCCCAGTTAATAATTCAGGCGAGTTCAGTACAATTCTTCTGGCCATCCCAGAAATTTCCGTACTCCACATCCACTTGCATTCTTCTGGGATCTCGTTGCTGCCACTACCCATATGATTGAGTAACAGAGATACAATTGATTACTTATGTTGACTCATGAAATACATGAACAAGATTTCCCAATACGACACAAATTCAATGAGAAAAAAAATTGTGAAGGAGATAGGTTAATGGATTCCATACATTAATGATAAGTACTACAAAAATTGAAATTGGTCCAATATCCAAAGTAGTCAACAAAATAACCTATCTGCAATGCATGCACAGGATATGAAAAATATTGACACAACAATAAGACAGTTATTTGATATTGGCTAGTTAATAGTCACTGGAAGCAGATTAGACTTAGTTAGCAATTGATCCTTTTGGCAGAACAGAAATCCTGCAAAAGCCTTAAAGAGATGAAAAGAAATACAATTCTTCTTTCACCTAGTTAACATAATACCAGGTTAGATACTGGTGCAAACATCATTCTCTTCTAGTTTCATGCATACAAAACGTTTTAACCAAGTGACTAGATATACACACATAGGACGTTCAACAAAGTAATTATAAAATCAAGTGATAAATGAGTACAAATTATTCCTATTAAACTGGATCGAACTTACCTAACGTAGAAGATGCAGTTTCTACCAGATTCAAGTCAATTTCTTCAGCCGCCGATCTAATAATAACATCACAATTAAGTAATGAAACCACTCATCATACTGGCACATCAGAGATTAGATCAGAGCATTGTTCCAAAATTACAGTACATCTAAGTATTCACAACACTTAGAGGGAATATCCCAGAGGAATTAACAAATGAATGCACATGGGTGGAACTTACAGGGTCAATCACTTTGGGTTATACTAGAGGTCTCCCAATAGACAAGAAGAATTGGAGGGACATGTATGTAAACAAACTGTGGAAAGGTACAAGAAATAGAATGATTATAGCTGCTGATAACTTTAACTCAATATTGAGAATGCCTCAATGAAAGAAGCTTTGATGGGGCATAATTTGCCAAGAACATCTGAGATAGTTTTTTGACACAATATGTAGATAGTTCTATTACTCGAATAGAACCTTAGTCTAGGAAATGAAAATGCCAGACAGTAAAAGCATCAATGGGGGAAATACTCAGGTATATTAAGAATATTCCTGCAAATTTCAAGGTAGTTGATGAATTGGTGCAGGGGGCAGGGTTTCAAATTTCTGGATCATTGAGATCTCTTCAGGGGAAGGTACCAAAAAAAAAAACCCAAAACCAAGTGGGACAAATATCCTTGCAGGCAGGTTTGCTGAGCTGTTGGGGAAGGGTTTAAACTAATTTGGCAGGGGGTGGGGCAGTTGGTGTACAACTAGATATAGTATAGGACATGTAGATGATAGGGCAAAATTGCAGTCAGTGAGATAATTTGAAGTGTAACGTGGGAGCAAAATTGAAAAGGGTGACGAATACAGCACTGAGGGTGTTATATTTGAATGCACTCAGTACACAAAAAAGGCAGATGATCTTGTAGTACCGTTAGAGATTGGAAGGTATTATATTGTGGGCATTACTGAATCATGGCTGAAAGATTATGGTTGGAAGCTTCACATCCAAGGATACACACTGTATCAAAAGAACAGGCAAGTCGGCAGAGGAGGTGGGGTGGTTCAGTTGGTAAAAATGAAATCAAATCCTTAGAAAGAGGTGACATAGGATCAGAAAATGTAGAATCCTTTTGGGTAGTTAAGAAACTTCAAGGGTAAAAAGACCCTGATGAGAGTTACTGTATATACAGCACTCTAAACAGTAGCCGGGACGTGGGTTAGAAATTACTATAAGAGATTGAAAAGAATGTTGCAATTGTCATGGAAGATTTCAATATGCAGGTAGATTGGGAAAATCTGGCTGATGCTGGATTCTAAGAGAGGGAATTTGTTGAATTCCCATGAGATGGCTTTTTTTTTTTAAGAACAGTTTGTGGTTGAGCTCACTAGAGGAACAGCAATTTTGGATTAGCTGTTGTGTAATGACCCAGATTTGATTAGGGAGCTTAAGGTAACAAAACCTTTCAGAAGCAGTGATCATAATACGATAGAATTCAGTCTGCAGTTTGAGAGGGAGAAGATACAATCGTATGTATCGTTATTACAGGAAGCACAAGAGAGGAGCTGGCCAAAGTTAATCAGGAGGGGCCACTAACTAGCAGGGATGATGGCAGAATAACAATGGCTGGAATTTCTGGGAGCAATTCGGAAGGCACAGGAAAGATATTCCAATAAGTATTTTAAAGGGAGTGATGAACCCATGGCTGATGTTATAAACCGCATAAAAGCAAAAAAATGGCATACACTATAGCAAAAATTAGAGGGAAGGTAGAGGATTAGGAAGCTTTTAAAATCCAACAGAAGGCAACTAAAAAGCCATAATGAGAGAAAAGATGAAATATAAAAGCTAGCCAATAATATAAAAGAGGATACAAAACGATTTTTCAGGTATATATAAAGAGTAAAACAGAGACAAGGGTGGTTATGGGACCGCGCTATTACTAAGAACGTGCTTGGGAGGCTGAAAAATTTTAAGGTAGATAAGTCACCTGTACCAGATGGACTAAACCCAAGGGTTCTGAAAGAAGCAGCTGAAGAGATTGTGAAGACATTAATAATCTTTTAAGAATCATTAGATTCTGGAATTATTCAGGAGGACTGGAAAACTGCAAATGTCAATTCACTCTTTAAGGGAAGGAAACAGAGCAAAGGAAATTACAGGCCAGACAGACTTACTTCAGTGATTGGAAAGATGCTGGAGTAAAATATTAAGAATGTGGTTTTGGAGAACTTTGAGGCACATGGTAAAATAGGCCAAAGCCAACACAGTTTTCAAAAGGGCAAATCTTGCCTGACAAATCTGTTGTAATTCTTTGAGAAAATAACAGACAGGATAGACAAAAAGAGAGTCAGTTGAAGTTATTTATTTGGATTTTCAGAAGGCCTGCGACAAGGTGAAATATATGAGGCTACCTAACTAGACAAGAGCTCATGGTATTACAGGAAATACAATATACTAGCATTGACAGAAAATTGGCTGACTGGCAGGAGGCAAAGAGTGGGATAAAGGGAGCCTTGTATGGTTGGTGTCAGTAACTAGCAGGGTCAGTGTTGGAACCACTTTTCACATTTGCCAATGGTTTGGATGAAGGAATTGATGGCTTTGTGGTAAAGTTTCTGGACAACATGAAGATAGGTGAAAGGGCAGGTATTGCTGAGGAAGCAAGGAGTCTGCAGAAGGTCTTAAATTGGTAGAATGGCCAAAGTAGCAGATGGAATATAGTATAGGGAAGTGCATGGTCATGCACTTCGGTAGAAGGCATCAACTATTTTCTAAATGAGGAACAAATTCAAAAACCAGAGGACTTGGGACTCAGGAGTCCTCATGCAGAATTCCCTAAACGTCAACTTGCAGGTTGATGCAGTAGCAACTTCAATATTAGCATTAATTTCAAGAGGACTAGAACATAAAAGCAAGGCTCAATGCTGAGGTTTTACAAGGCATTGGTCAGACCGCACTTGGGAGTATTGGGAGCGTTAGGAGCAGTGTTGGGCACCTCATCAAAGAAAATATGTGTTGGCATTGGAAAGAATCTACAGGAGGTTCACAAGAAATGAAAAGGTTGATTTTATAGAAAATACAAAAAATTTAGGCACAAAGGGAGTTGGGAGTCCTTGTACAGATCAAATCTGTGGTGACGAAGGCAAATGCAATATTGACATTCAGTTCAAGAAGACTAGAATATAAAAGCAAGGATGTAATGTTAGATATAAATGTCAAAAGAATGTAATGCTGAAATTGGAGAGGGCTCAAAGGATTAAACAGCTTGTCATATGAAGAGCATTTGATGGCTCTGGCCCTGTATCCACTGGAATTTAGAAGAATGATGGGTGACCTCATTGAAACCTATCAAATGGTGAAAGGCCTTGACAGAATGGATATAGAGAGGATATGGTGGGAGACTAAGACCAGAGGACACAACCTCAGAATAAATGGACATCCTTTTAGAACCAAAATGAGGAAAAATTTCTTTAGCCAGAATGGTAAATCTGTGGAATTCTTTGCCACAGACAGCTGTGGAGGCCAAGTCTTTATGTATAGTTATCTCAAGGGTTGATAAAATTCTTGATTAGTCAGGCATGAAATGATAAATGGGAGGGGGTGGGGGTGGAGGCAGGAGATTGGAGCCACAATGAAATGGCGAAACAAACTCAATGGGCCAAATGGCCCAATTCTGCTCTTATGGTCTTAAATATTTAATGAGGTACCATCCTATGCTTCCCTGGGTAGGCAATTTCACAGATTTGCTACTCTCTAGGAAAAGCAGTTTCTCTTCACTTCCATCCTAAATTTATTCCCCCAAATCTCAAGGCCATGTCTCCTAGTTTCTCTTGCCAGTGGAAATAAGTCTCCTGTTTTTATCTTATATATTCCTTTCATAATTTTATATGTTTGCATAAGATCTCCTCTCATTTTTCTGAATTTTAGTGAATTCAAAATTCTAGACAATTCCCAAGTGGTTGTGAAATATTCCTGGCAAGATGGATCAAGGAGACTCCAAGGACATTTTATAAATTTATCAAGAGCAGGAGGGTAGCTAGAGAGAGTATGGATTCCATTAGGGACCAAAGCACTAAGCGGTGCTTGGGAGCCAAGCAGTGCAAATGAGATCCTAAATGAATACTGCATCTGTATTGACCAAGGATGGGGAGTTTAGAGAAGTGTACATGGATCATCTGCATCAAGACTGTATTAAAGAGGTATGAGATGTCATTAGAATCATAAGGGTTGATAAAACTCCCGAAACCTGGTGACATCTATCCCAAGATTCTATGGAAAGCAAGGGAGAAGGTAGCTGGGTCCCTGACAGATCTTTATTTACATCTTTGTTAGCCACAGGCCAGGTGCCAGAAGGTTGGAAAATAGCAATATTTTTTAAAAACTAGGTAATTATATGCAACAAACCCAATTAAAATTAGAGACAATCTTAAGGTATAGGTTTTTTGTAAATTTGGAATAGTCAGCATGGCTTTGTGCTAAAGAAATCCTTTCTTTCTAATTTAATTGAGCAAATATGTAAGAAAAGTAAGAAAGTTGATGAAGACAGGGTAGTAGATGTTGTCTGTTTAGATTTTAAAATACTGTATCTTAAAATAAAGTCTTATATAGCAGGCTAGTCCAGAAAGTTGAGGTACACAGGATCAAAGGCAAACTGGCTAATTGCTTCCTAGTGACAGGAGGCAGAGAGTAGTTGTGAAAAGATGCTCTCCTGACTGTAGGTCTTTAGTGGTGTACTGCAGGGATCAGTACTGGGATATATCGATATACATTAATGACTCAAATGTGACTGTAAGAGATGTGATTAATAAATTTGCAGATTACACAAAAGTCAGTGATATTCAGAATACTAAAGGTGGTCATCCAAGGCTACAGATCAGATGGAAAATTGGGCAAAACTTTGTAATTTAATCCCAACAGTAATGAGAGTCAAACAGAGGTAAGACAAACAATAGACTGCAAGGGACCAACAAACCTTTCACAAAACTTGGTAAATTCTTTTTGAAACATGAATAAACTATTCAAATAATAAATCTAGCATGTATTCACAATATGCAGTTTAAAAAATAACTGCAAGGTTCCTAGCAATCTACAAAGTTCTCATAGCCTCCGCATAGTCTTCCTGCAGCTGGAACGTCTGTCCAGAAACAAATCCAGTTTAAAAACTCTGAACACTCAGGGATTTTTTCTAGACGTGCTTAACTTGAGCATTACAAGCACGTTTTGCGAAGTCCTGATCCTTTCCTACTCAACTTTATTATACCTTGGATTTGGTCCTTGAGAAGCAGCACTGGTATCTTCTTTTGTTTCTTCCTCCTTTGGCCTTTCTTCTGCGGCTGTACTACTGGGATCAGATGCTGGAACTACAGCTGGTGGAGAGGCAGGGACCGCGGTTGGAGCTGTGTTAGGGGTGGAAGCCTGATTTGAAGGAAATATTGAATCTGCAATTAAGGTTGGAAAGGAAGATGAAGTTGTTGAAGCTGAAGTTCCCGTCGAGGTGGAGGCAGCTGCTGTGGTACTCACTGAAGCAGGTACTGGAGCAGGTTGTGTTGACGGTGTAGGTGCAGCAGTAGCTTTAGGCTGTTTTTAAAGAAAAAAATATTAACTCTAATTAGATCAGCTGTACTGAATAATACAACTAGGAGAGCAGCCAAGCATCTCTGCACATTCAATCATAGACACATTGTAATCCTTGTCTCAAATGAAGAAAGAATTCAGGCTTTCTTCCAGAGTCATATTTTGCCACTGCATAGGGTATCTTCTAATACATCATGAATATGATTATAATGTCCATCCAAATATGCAGGGTAAATGAGGGAACCTAACATATTGGGCATTTTCCACAGCCCCACCTTCAGCAAAATAAGTAATATCACCCTTAACTGCCTCATTAACCTAGTATCATATTCCAGATATTGCCTTTGTCCTATAAATGCCTCTCTTCACTTTCACTGCAACTTCAAATCCTTATGTAATCTCTTTTCCAGTTCTGAAGTGTCCTAATCTCAAAATGTAAACTGTTTCTCTTTCGACAAAAGTTGCCCAATCTCCCAAGTGATTTTTTAAGCATTTTCTAATTATATTTCAGATATAGGAGTATGGAGTGGACTAAATGCAAAACATATTCCTCACTCCTCCAGAGTAAAGATACAACTATATTCAACTTCCAATACTAGACCAAGGCTGTAAGCTGGGTAACACTGCTTCATACCACCAAAATTATATATTTCTCAAAGCAAACGAACTTTGCAAGCACACCAACAACTCCTCTTCCTAAAGTTTATTGTTATTGTTTACACTGACCTAGTTGACCAAAAATAGAAATATTTGTTCCAAACTGACTCTGAAGTGATACAAACTGGTTAGGAGCATACCTGTTTGGCAGCAAATGTAAGAGTCCCAAAAAGATAGGAAGGGAAAATCTTGGGCAATATTCTTTTAAAATAAATGTAGAGAATGAAAGGTATTTTAAAATATTTTTAAAATTGCAATTTTTGTGTTGATTTTTGTACTTAAATGTCTAATCGTTAAGAGGTTTGAAGTCTAGATCCAGGCCTAGACTATGTTTTGTTTTTCTTTCCATTGGTTTTGTTACCAAGAAATACAGTCTTACAAACCACTAAGATGACTGATGAGGACAGGATGTGTGTCATATATGTGGACTTTATAAATGTTTTTGACAAACTGGTCCAGAAGGAGAGATCACATGGAATCTAGAGTAGGCGAGCTAATTAGTTACAAAACTAGCTGGGTGGAAATATTCCGAGGGGGGTGGTACAGAGCTGATTTTCATACCAAATGCCTGTGACCAATGGTGTACATTGGTCACACAAAGAAATGACAAATGACAGGGTTCAGGGAATGTTGTAGAACAGAGACACCTACAGATATAAGTTCATGGTGACACTGGTAGAGAAGGTGGTGAAGGTGTATGGCATACTTGGCTTCACTGGATGGACTGAGTACAAGAGTTGCGATTTCCTGTATCAGATGCAGGTGAGACCACACGTGGAACACTGCAGTATAGGAAGAATGTGCTTAGGCTAGCAAAGATGCAGGGATGCTCTCACGTTGGTCTCAAAGACTGAAATCACAGGATCATTGAGGCTGTGGGATTTCGTGATGATTCTTCCATAGTTTGATGGTCAAAGTGTGCATAAAAGGTGTTGAGCTCATCTGAAAGCAAAATCCTGTTACACCTATCTTTTTTTTTCACTTTGTAAGAGGTGCTAGAATTCAAGCCCTGACACAACTGCCAGGCATCCTTCATTGGTTCAAGTTTAGTCTGGAATTGCCACTTTGCCAGTAAGATGGCTTTCCTGAGATCATACCTAGACCTCTTGTAACCTTCTTGATCACCCAACTTGAATGCATCTGATCTAGCCCTCAACAGATTGTGAATCTCACAGTTCATCCTGGGCTTCTGGTTGGGGAAAACTGAATGTTTTTGAGGGGACACACTTGTCTACAACCATTTTTGGTCCTAATCTTCTGATCCTTGCTCTTTAGCTTCTGCTTGTATGCAGGTAGGAGACGCAAAGCCAAGTGATCAGATTTTCCAAAATGCTTCTAGGCATGAAACAGTAGGGATTTCTTACCTTAGTACAGCAGTAGTCTAATATTGGGACCTCTGGTGCTACAGGTTATATGTTGATGGTAATTGGGCATGGAACTTAGATCTGTATCCTATTGTTTGCCTTTTACTATTCAACACAGCAGAATGTTGATTCTTCAAGATAAGCTCATTGAAATAAAGGTGTTAATTTACCTCCCCATAAATAAAATGTTATTTAAATAACTGATTCTGTGATTTTGTAATTTACAAACAATATAGTACAGTAAACATTAAGACAGTACCAATGAAGGAACCAAACTGGGTTATCCACTACATATACAAATTAATAACCACACTGCTCTAACAAGATGAGTGAGCCTTAAGTTGAAACTCTTCATTTAACAGATCCTATCAAATTGCTTACCTTTGTTACCATAACCACTACGAAGTTCTTCTCATCAATTTTGTAATCTTTTAGTTGAGTGTCATCATTGAGGATTTTACCTGCAACAAATAGTCAGTGAACTTTAACCTTAATTTACACACTTTAAACAAACAAAACAGAGCCATACATGGACAATGTTTAAAGTGACCAAATACAATTGAGCCTATACAATGCAGAACAGAGCTCTAATCTCACATTCAACTTAAGTGAATTAAATTATTATTGTCATGTATGGGGAGATAACACTGTAATGTTGAGAGCTGCAGGTTGGTTCAGCAACTTTAGCTATGACCTTCATGACATGGATAAATAGAGTTTTATGTAGCAATTCAGAACTCAGAATTTCGAAGGACCAAGATGTGTGCAAAGTTGGTTAAGCATGGAATGACCAAAGACAAAATGTGGAGATTCTTAAAACATCAAAAGGCAACAGTCACTCTTCCCTAAGAGCAGGGGTTTCCAACATTTTTTAAAAATATATACATGCCATGGACCCCTACCATTAACTGAGTCGTCTGTGGACCCCAGCTTGAGAGGCAAGTCTTTATCTGCCTAGTATTTACTTTTGTTTTCTTATTTCCTTGCAATATAGGAGATTGGCGTTCAGCCCAAAAGGTCTGAGAGCAATCCCATTGACCACTTCATTATAACTTGTTCTCTTACATATACATTAAGCCACTATTCCAACTCTCATGCCCCCAAACAATTCTTCTACCACCATCTACACCAGGAGCAACTTACATAAACTTAACAGCTCACGGATCACTGGAAGAAAAGAGAGGATTCAGAGAAAACCCACTGCATCACTGCGTAGTATGGGAACTGTAATTCGCTCAATCACAGGACTCTGCAGGGGGTGGTGCAGAAAGCCCAGCGCATCTGTAGATGTGAACTTCCCACTATTCAGGACACTTACCAAGACAGGTTTGCAAAAAGAGATCATCGGGGACCCGAGTTACCCCAACCATAAACTTTTCTAGCTGCTACCATCCAAGAAACAGTACTGCAGCATAAAAGCAAGGACCAACAGACTCCGGGACAGTTTCTTCCACCAGGCCATAAGACTGATTAATTCATGCTGATACAATTGTATTTCTACGTTATATTGACTTTTCTGTTGTACAATTACAAATTACATTTAGTCAGAGACACGACTAAAAGATTTTAACTTCTCATATATGAAGGATGTAAGCAATAAAGTCAATTCAATTCACACAGATTCTGCAAGACTTTACAGATAGCTAAAACTGCCTTGTACTGCCTTGAGTGGTACTAAGACTGTCAAACAGCACCACTGCAGTTCCATTCTTCCTTCACCAGTATTGTACATCCATTTAAACAGGAACCTTCTATAGTATGTACAAATACACACTTTAGTAATGTTACGAAGGATGAACAACTCTGATGGGCAGAAGGGTGCAGAGTTGCCCATGCCCCCCCTTTTGGAGAAACGCAAACCGTTTCTATTTCGATGCTGCTAATAAGGAGGGTAAGAGAGACAAAAGAAAACATGCTAGGACAGCTGTTACTGATAACAGCTCATGAGAGAGAATGAGAGAGACACAGATAAGAGGTAAACAAGTTGGAACATCTGCTATTGATAAGAGAGGAGAGGAGCCATTGATTTACTGTTATTGTCTTTTGGAGAAGGATTGTTTACTTGGTACTATTCTATTCATTGAAATTCCTCAGTGGACAGCTGGAGTGAGCTGGTTTGATGGGCTAAGCCATTCAAAACTGATTGACACTTGAGACCCCGTGAGTGGGGATAAAAGTGAGGTCTGGGGTGACACCCCTCAGACGCACCAGGAGACACACTAGTGAGCATCAGACACCCACGAGAAAGTGAGGGGCATCGGAGACCGAACGAAGGATCGGTAAATTTTGACTCACTGTTTATAGCGAGGCCGGTGGGGGCTTATGTGTGTGTCCACCCTTGCCTGGGTGACGAGTCCACCACGGAAAAACGGTCTAGCTAAAGGATGGAGGGGTCATACTTGAATGGCCACAGCAATAACAACATCGACGGATCAAGATCGTAAAGGAAGGTTGGCAAGACAATAGCTGTTACTGTTTGTGCTCTCTCTCTCTCTTTCTCTCTCCAACAATTACAACACATCAACCAACAACTACCTCAGCCTGCATGAACTGAACTGAACTTTATATTTCCACGTGACAATTCATTATCCCCTAGACAACGATAGAGCTGGTTTATTATTGATTACTATTATACCCACACTTTTAGGTTTAGTATTGCTAACGTATATTACCTGTATATTTTGCATTGATATTGTTTTGTATATTTTTACTAAAACACTGTTGAAAATAGTACCACCAGACTCCAACGGACACTTCTATCTTTGCTGGTAAGACACCCAGTTACGGGGTACATAACAGAAAGAAAACATGACACTACAAAAGTGCCAAGTCACAAGAGCAGAATGGCACAACACAGCTGATTTATTATCCCTCTCAATCCTATTCTCCTCCTTGTAATCTTTAACACCCTTATTAATCAAGAACCCATCAACCCCCACTTTAAATATACCTAATGACTTGACTTCCACGCCGCCCGTGACCATCAATTCCACAGATTCACCACTCTAGGGCTAAAGAAATTCCTCTTCATCTGTTATAAATGGATGCCCCTCTATTCTGATCCTCTGGTCCTAGACTCCACCAGTACGGAACGATCTTCACCAGACCCACTCTATACTGGCCTTTCAATTTGATAGGCTTCACTGAGATCCTCCCCTCATTCTTCTAAACTCCAGTAAGTACGGTCCTAGAGGCATCAAACACTCATGCCAAGCCTTTCATTCAGAGGATAATTCAGGTAAACCTCCTCTGAACCCACTCTAAGGCCAGCACATCCATTCTTAGATCAGAGGACAAATTTGCTCACATTACTCCAAATGCAACCTGAGCAAAACTTTATAAAGTCTCAGATTACATTCTTGCTTTCATATTCTGGTCTTACTGAAATGAATGCCAACTTTGTATTGACCTTCCCTAACAGTGCCCCAATCTGTAAGTTAACCTTTAGGGAATCCTGCATGAAGGGACTCCCAAGTTATACTCCATCTGCCACATTGTTGCCCATTCTCCCAATCCAAGTCCTTCTGCAGGCTCCCTGCTTCCTCAACATTACCTGTCCCTCCACTTATCTTTGTATCAGCAGCAAACTTGGCCACAAAGCCATCAAATTCCATCAACCAAATCACAGACATAGCATGGTCCCAAGAGAAACTCCTGCAGAACACCACCATAATTCATTGAAAGTGGGTAGATAGGGTCATAAAGAAAGTGTGGAACATTGGCCTTCATAAAGTATTGGGTACAGGAGATGGGATGTTATGTTTAAGTTAGGGAGGGTTTAAACTAATTTGGCAGGGGGATGGGAACTGGAATGATAGGGCTATGGAAGGGGAAAACAGCAATAAATCAAAGATAGCTTGCAACAGAGATGATAGAAAGGGCAGGCAGGAGATGAGGAATAATCACAGCCAGTGTGATAAGCTACAGGGCAATAGAGGCATGGTGCAGTTAAAACAGAAAGCAACAAATACTGGACTGAAAATGTTATATTTGAATGCATGCAACATAAGAAATAAAATGGACAACCTTGAAATTCTGCTACAGATTGGCAAGTATGACGTTATGGCCATCTCTGAAACTTGGCTAAGGGATGGCTGCCATTGGGAGATGAACGTTCAAGAATATACAGTGTATCAGAAAGCTAGGTTAGTAGACAGAGAGGGTGGTGTGGCCCTGTGTACAATAAATAATATTAAATCATTTGAAAGAGATGACTTGGGATTGGAAGGTGTAGAGTCTCTATGGGTTGAGTTAAGACATGGTAAAGGTAAAGGACCCTAATGGCAGATGTATACAGACCTCCAAACAGCAGCCAGGATGTGGATTACAAATTACAGCAGGAGATAGAAAAGGCATGTCAGAAAGGCAATGTCATGATAATCAGGGATTTTAACATGGAAGTGGATTGGGAAAACCAGGTCAGTACTGGACCTCAAGAGGGAATTTGTAGAATGGTTAAGGGATGGCTTTTTAGAACAGCTTGTTGTTAAGCCCACCACAGCAATGATCCAAAGGTAATGAGAAAGCTTCAGGTTAAGTAACCCCTAGGGAACAGTGATCACAATATGATCAAATTCATTCTGAAATTTGAGAAGGAGAAACTAAATTTCGATGTGTCAGTATTTCAGTGGAATAAAATAAATTACAATGGCATGAGAGGGAAACTGGCCAAAGTTGACTGGAAAGGGATATTAGCAGGAAAGACAGCAGAACAACAATAGCTGGAATTTCTGCAAAAAATGAGGAAAGTGCAAGACAGATATATTCCAAATAAGAAGAAATTTTCCAAATGGAAGAAGGACACTACTGTGGCTGACAAGTGAAGTCAGAGTCAAAGTAAAAGCAAAAGAGAGGGCATACAAGGAAGACAAAGCTAGTGGGAAGAGGGAGGATAGGGAAGCTTTTAAAAACTTGAAGGAAACTAAGAAGGTCATTAGCAATGAAAAGATGAATTATGAAAGTAAGCTGGTGACTAATATCAAAGAAAATACTAAAAGCTTTTTTAAGTACATAAAGGGCAAAAGAGTTGAGGGTAGATATAGGACCAATAGAAAATGACTCTGTAATGAGAGACGCAGAGAAGGCAAAGGAACTGCACACGTAAGTGAAGTACGTGCAGTGAAAATTACGACTGAGAAGGGGTTCAGGAAGCTTAATGATCTGAGGGTGAATAAATCTCCTGGGCCTGATGGAATGCACCCTCGGGTTCTGAAGGAAGTAGCTGGAGAGATTGCAGAGGTATTAACAATGATCTTTCAAGAATCAATAGATTCTAGCATTGTACTAGATGACTGGAAAATTGCAAATGTCACTCCACTATTTAAGAAGGGTGGGAGGCAGTAGAAAGAAAACTATAGACCAGTTAGCCCTACATCAATGGTTGGGAAGTTGTTGGAATCAATTGTTAGGGATGAGATTACGAAGTACCTGGAGGCACATGACAAGATAGGACAACGCCAGTATGATTTCCTGAAAGGAAAATTCTGCTTGACTAACTTCTGCAATTCTTTTGAAGAAATGCAGTAGATGTGGTGTACTTGGATTTTCAGGCCTTTGACAAGGTGCCACACACGAGGCTGCTTAGCAAAATAAGAACCCATGGAATTATAGGGAAGTTACTAGCATGGGTGGAGCATTGGCTGATCAGCAGAAAACAGAGTAGAAATAAAGGGAACCTATTCTAGCTGGCTGCCAATTACCAGTGGAGTTCCACAAGGGTCAGTGTTGGGACCGCTGCTTTTTATGATGTACTTCAATGATTTGGACTATGGGATTAATGCATTTGTGGCTAAATAATATGAAGATAGGTGGAGGAGTGAGTAGTGTTGAAGAAACAGAGAGCTTGTAGAGAGGCTTAGATAATCTAGGGGAATGGGCAAAGTGGCAAATGAAATACAATGTCACACACTTTGATAGAAGAAATAAATGGGGAGACTATTATTTAGATGGGGAGAGATTTCAAAATGCAGAGATTTAAAGGGACTTGAGAGCCCTTGTGCAGGATACCCTAAAGGTTAACCGCCAGGTTGAGTTGGTGGTGAAGAAGGTGAATGCAATATTGGTATTCATTTCTAGAGGTATAGAATATAAGAGCAGGGATGTGATGTTGAGGCTCTATAAGGTACTTGTGAGACCACACTTGGAGTATTGTGTGCAGTTTTGGTCACCTTCCTACAGGAAAGATGTTAATAAGATTGAAAGAGTATAGAAAGAAATCACAAGGATGTTGCCTGGACTGGTGGACCTGATTTATAAGGCAAGGATGAATAGATTAGAACTTTATTCCCTATAACACAAAAGACTGAGGGGAGATTTGATAGTGGTCTACAAAATTATGAAGGGTACAGATAGGGTAAATGCAAGCAGGCTTTTACCACTGAGGTTGGGTGTGACTACAACAAGGTATGGGTTAAGGATGAAAGGTGAAATATTTGATAGAAACTCGAGAAATTTCTTCACTCAGAGGGTCATGAGAATGTGGAATGAACTGCCAGTGGTGGATGTGATTTCAATTTCAACATTTAAGAGAAGTTTGGATAGATACATGGATGGAAGGGGTATGGTGGGCTATGGTCCAGATGCAGGTCAATCGGACAAGGCAATTTAAATGATTCAGCACAGAACAGATAGGCCGAAAGGCCTGTCTCTGTGCTGTAGTTTTCTATGGCTATTAGAACCCTTGAGTGTAGTCCATCTGCTCTAGGTGACTTAGCTACCTTCAGACCTTTCAGCCTCCCAGGTATCTTCTCCTTAGTAAAAATCAGGGCATTCACTTCTATCCCGACACACAAATTTCTGGCTTACTGCAGTATCTTCCACGGTTAAGACTGATGCAACATACGTAATTTCATCCACAAATTCTTTGCCCCCTGTTACCACTTCTCCAAGTGTCATTTTCCACTGGAGAATATCCACTCTCATATCTCTTCTACTCTTTATACATCTCAAAAGTCATTCCAGTTAGTAGGTTAATTGGTCATTGTAAATTGTTCCATGATTAGGCTAGGTTTAATCAGAGTTCTTGGGCAGTGCAGCTCGAAGGGGTGGAGGGGCCCTTTCTATTTCATAAGACCATAAGACACAGGAGTAGAATTGGGCCAACTGGCCCATCGAATCTGCTCCGCCATTCAATCATGGCTGATGTTATTTTCCCCTCCTCGGCCCCACTCCCCAGCCTTCTTCCCATAACCCTTGTGTTGTGGCCAGTCAAGAACCTATCAAGAAATACACCCAACAACACGCAACCACAGCTGCCTGGGGTAACAAATTCCACAAATTCACCACTCTGTAGCTAGAGAAATTTCTTTGCATCTGTTTTAAATGGACACCCCTCTATCCAGAGGCTGTGCCCTCTTGTCCTAGACTTCCTCCACCATGCAAAACATCCTTTCCACATCTACTCTGTCTAGGCCTTTCAACATTTCAAAGTTTTCAATGAGATCCTCCCGCATCCTTCTAAATTCCAGTGAGTACAGACCCAGAGCCATCAAACGTTCCTCGTATGATAACCCTTTCATTCCTGGAATCATCCTTGTGAGCCTCCTCTGAATCCTCTCCAATGCCAGCACATCTTCTCCTAAATAAGGAGCCCAAAACTGTTCAGAGTACTCAAGGTGAGGCCTCACCAGTGCCTTATAAAGCCTCAGTATCACATCCCTGCTCTTGTATTCTAGACCTTTTAAAATGAATGCTAACTTTCCATTTATCTTCCTCACCACCTCAACCTGCAAGATAACGTTTAAGGAGTTCTGCACAAGGCTTCCCAAGTCCCTTTACATCTCAGATATTTGGATTTTCCTCCCGGTTTAAAAAATAGTCTGCATCTTTATTTCTTCTAACAGTGCATGACCATGCATATTTCCAACATTGTATTTAATTTGCCACTTTCTTGTGATTTCTCCTAATCTATCTAAGTCCTTTTGCAGCCTATCCGTTTCCAACACTACCTGCACCTCCATCAATCTTTGTATCATCTGCAAACTTGGCAACAAAGCTATCGATTCCATCATCTAAATCATTGACATACAACATAAAAAGAAGCGATCCCAACACTGAACTCTACCGAACACCTCTAGTCACTGGTAGCCAACAAGAAAAAGATCCTTTTATTCTCATTTGCTGCCTCCTACCAATCAACCAATGTTCTAACTATGCTGGTAACTTTCCTGTAATACCATGGGCTCTTAACTTGGTAAGTAGCCTCATGTGTGGCACCTTGTCAAAGGCCTTCTGAAACTCCAACTATACAACATCCACGACATTCCCTTTAACTATCCTACTTGAATTTCCTCAAAGAATTCCAACAGATTCGTCAGGCAAAATTTTTCTTTAAGGAAACCATGCTGACTATTTTGTCCTGTGTCACCAAGTACTCCACAAGCTCGTCCTTAACAATTGACTCCAACATCTTCCCAACCACTGAGGTCATTAACTGGTCTCATTTTTTTTCCGCTGTCTTTCTCCTTTCTTAAAGGGTGGACAGGTATTTGCAATTTTCCTGTCCTGCAGAACCACGTCACAGTCAAATGATTCTTGAAAGATCATTACTAATGCCTCCATAATCTCGATCGCTACCTCTTGCAGAACCCTAGGATGCAGTTCATCTAGTCCTGGTGACTTAGGTACTTTTAGATATTTCAGCTTTTTGAGCACCTTCTTCCTTGAATAGTAACTGCACCCACTTCTCTTCCTTCACACACTACAACATCAGGCACACTCCTAGTGTCTTCCACACTGAAGACTGATGCAAAATACTCTTTTAGTTCATTTTCCATCTCCTTGCCCCCCATTATTTCTCTGTCCTCATTTTCTAGCAGTCCTATATCCACTCTCGTTCTCTCATTTCTTATATTCTTGAAAAAGCCTTTTCTATCTATATTGACAGTTTGCTAGCTTGCTTTCATATTTCAACTTTTCCCTCCTCATGATTCTTAGAGTTGCTTTCTGTAGGTTTTTAAAAGCTCCCAAATCCTCTATCTTCCCACTAATTTTTGCTTGTATGCCCTCTCTTTTGCTCTTATGAAGGGAAGCTTTGACTTCCCTTGTCAGCCACAGTTATACTATTTTGCCATTTGAGTACGTGTTTTTGGAATACATCTATCCTGCACCTTCCTCATTTTTCCCAGAAACTCGCACCATTTCTGCTCTGTTGTCATCCCTGCCAGCAGCTCCTTCCAATTTATTTTGGGTGACTCCTCTCTCATACCACTGTAATTTCTATTACTCCACTAAAATACTGCTATGTCAGGCTTTACTTTCTCCCTATCAAGTTTCAAGTTGAACTCAATCATATTGTAATCTCTGCCTGCTAAGGGTTCTTTTACCCTAAGTTCCCTAATCACCTCTGATTCATTACATAACACCCCATCTAGTATAGCCGATCCCATAGTAGGCTCAACAACGAAAAGCTCTAAAAAGCCATCTCCTAGGCATTCAACAAATTTGCTCTTTTGGGATCCATTACCAACCTGATTTTCCCAATTGACCTGAATGTTAACATTTCCCAAGCTTATCATAACATTGCCCTTTTGACATGACTTTTCCATTTCCTGTTGTAATCTGTGGTCCACATCCCAGCTACTACTTCGAGGTCTGTACATAACTGCCAGAGTCATTTTACCCTTACCATTTCTTAACTCAACCCCCAAGGATTCAGTGTTTTCCGAGGCCATGTCACATATTTCTAATGATCTGATGCCTTCTTTACCAGCAGAGCCACACCATCCCTTCCACTTACCTTCCTATCCTTCCAATATGTAACCCTGAACATACAGCTCCCAACTACAACCATCTTTCAGCCACAATTCAGTGATGGCCACAACATCATACCTGACAATCTGTAAAGGTGCAACAAGATCATCCACCTTTTTTCCTTATACCTCCTATATTGAGATATAACAATGAGTACTGTATTTGCTACCCTTTTTGATTTGGCATCCCTGACGCACTGATATCCACCATGCTGGCTGCAATTTTGTCCTATCATCCGCCTGCCCACACACCATCTTTGCTTTTTTTTTTAAACCATCCATCTCATCCCTTATTCCAGTTGCCATCCCACTGTCAAATTAGTTTAAACCTTCCTCAATAATTAACAATCATGCCCACAAGAGTATTGATCCCCCTTGGGTTCAGGTGCAACCAGTTCCTTTAGTACAGGTCACACCTCCCCCAGAAGAAATCCCCATGAACCAATAACCATAAGCCCTGCCTCCTGCACCAGCTTCTCAGCCACAATTAATCTGTCAAATCATCTTGTTTCTACCCTCATTGGTGCATGGCACAGGTAACAATCCAAAAATTACTATTCTGGAGGTCCTGCTTCTCAGCTTTCTGCCTAGCTCTCTAAATTCTCTCTTCAGGACCTCATTGCTTTTCCTTCCTGTTACTGGTACCAATATGTACCAAGATATCTGGCTACTCTCTCTTCCTCTTCAAAATGCTGTGGACATAATCTGAGACCCTGGCACTTAGGAGGCAACCATCCATCTGGTGACCCACTCACTTCCACAGAATCTCCTGTGGAATTCATATTTTCTCCCCCTTCTTAAAAAAATTTTTCCTTGTTTGTTTTTAAGTTTCCCAATCATCTAGCTGCGCACAAATTCATATTATATTGTATTCTCTCTTTCGCTTTTATGCCATCTTTGTCACCTAGTTGACTCACCCTCTCTTTAGAATACTACTTCTTTGGGAAGAATCATGTACCTTTCGAATTGCTCCCTGAAATTCAAGCCATTGCAGTTGTGCCAACATACCTGCTAGTGGCCCCTTCCAATCAACTTTGGCTAGATCCTCACTCGTGCCTTTGTAATTCCCTTTACTCCACTATAATACTGATACATCGAATCTTAGCTTCTCCCTCTCAACTTGCAGGATGAATTCTATCATACTATGATCACTGCCTCCTCAGGGTTCCTTTACCTTAAGTGCCCTAATCAAATGTGGCTCAATGTGCAACACCCAATTCAGAACTACCTTTTCCAGAGTGGGCTCAACCTCAAGCTGCTCTAAAATACCATCTCATAGGCATTCTACAAATTTGTTCTCTTGGGATTTCAGCATCAACCTGCTTTTCTCAATACATACCCCGTGACTATCAAAGAATTATCCTTTTCACCCTCACTGCCACGTGTCACAGGCAGTTATACAGGGCCCTTTTAAGGTTCTGTTTTTTGGCTTTCTACCCAACTCCCTAAATTCTCTTTCACACATATTCTAATTCTAATTCTAGGTTGAACTAGTATCTGAATCATGATTAAAGGATGGCAAGCAGTGATTAAGGTTTTTTTTTTAATTAAACTACACTCAGACCCTGCTTAACGCTGAGGGTGCGTTCCTTGCAGATGCAGCGCTATGAAAATCAGCTCTATATGGGGTCATTATAACATTATGTCAATGGACATGTGCCTAATTTTTTTAAAAAATCAAAGCCGAAATATGGTATTTTATGTATACACAGTAATTCATGAACTAACAAACAGACAAATAAACCCAACCTGTACATCTATGGAGCAGCAGTGGAGGGAAGCGGGTGGTGATTACATCTTGGGGGAGGGACCAGGCTATGGGTCCTCCTCTAACTTTGGCTTCTTCTTCAAGTAGGTGTTGAGATTTGACTGCCTTTCCTTAAGTTTCCTCTCATGATGCAGTTCTTGGTAGGAGGAAGTCATGTCGAGAACACCTCTTTGCCTTATTGCTTCACTTTCAGTCAGGGTCATTGTTGATGTGTCTGACTGTGGTGATGCCAGTGCTGAGGTTTTTTTGTTGATGTTTCCTTTTCTCCATCCATGTCCTCAGATTCACCCAGAATGCTTTGCTCTGCCAATTCTCGAAGCTCTTCATTATTAAGGCTCTCATCATGAGAATGCAGCAAATCTTCAACATCGCCATCATTAACACCCTCACGCTATATCACTTGGAGTTTCACATCCATGCTAATGCTCTTCCTAGATATCTTAGATATACTACCCTCACTGGAAGTTGCAGGCTGTTTTCCAGATATTATGGTTGAAAAAAAATGGAATAAATTGGCGAGGGAGCAAGAACGTTTACATATGGAGGTAAGGCAGAGCTAATATGTGAGTGGCTCACAGCGTATGTAAAGCACTCATTGACTGATTGAATGTTTGCTATAATGGCAACCACTCGAGAAGTTTTGTGTTGTTTAGAATGAATTTTTGTCATCTTAAAAAAAAATTTCAATAAAGACCAGAATAACTGCATTGCAATGAATCAGCGCTATGCAGGGTTGAGTTATGCGGTGTCTGAAAGTAATATATTCTACCTGCCACTTTTTTGCCCATTCTCCTTATCTGTCTAAGTCCTTCTGCAGACCTCCTGCTTCCTCACCACTACCTATCCCTCCACTTAGCTTTGCATCATCCACAAACCTGCCCACAAAGCCATCCAGATCATTGACATATCATGAAAAATAGTGGTTCCAATACCCAACACCTGCGAACAGCACTAGTCAATGGCAGCAAGCTAAAAAAGGCCACTTTTATTCCCACTCTTTGCCTACTGTCAGTCAGCCTCTACTATAATACCAAGGGCTCTTATTTTATTTAGCAGCTGTATGTGCAGCACTTTGTCAAAGGCCTTCTGAAAATTGAAATAAACAATATCCAGTGACTCTCCTGTTTTTCTTCAAAGAATTCCAACAGATTTTTCGGGTAAGATTTCCCCTTGAGAAGAACATGCTGACTTTAACCTATTTTATCATTTGCCTCTAAGTACCCTGAAACCTCATCCTTAATAATTCAATTACCAACCAGTCAAGTCAGCTAATTGGCCTATAGCTTCCTGTCATTTGTCTCCCTCCCTTAAAGAGTGGAGTGACATTTGTAATTTTCCAGTGCCAAATGTGGAACTTTTCCAAAGCATTCAGAACCTTCCACGCTGCCATGGGACATAAACCATATTCAAATATACAAAAGCTTTTACTTACAGCTGAGTCATTATATTCTTTTTATAACTGGAATGATTAAATATTAGGTTGTGATAACAATCACTTTATAACTCAGATCCTAGTATTTGTTTTACTATCAAAAGGTAGAAAAAGGTTCAAATGCTTTTCCACAATGAAAGAATTCCACCATACAGAGAGAACAAAAAAAACTGCCCTTTCATTCCAGTGGGCAGAAGGAACAAAACTTTACAAGCGTATTTCCAAAAAATAAATCACATCTGTACACACCAGTGTCCCCAGGTAAACCTTGATCAACATACATCAGAAAGAGAGGTTTATGGTTGAGGTTCTTAAAATATTTCATTACATGAAGACAATTTTTTTGATTGATTTTTTTAAGACAATTGTCAGCTGTTTCGCTCCATGATGTTGCCTGACCTGAACACTTCCACCATTTTGCTTTTTAAATTCAAATATTTGGCACTTGCTCTATTTTGTATTTGTATTAAAGATGAATTCACTGTGGAAAAATTATACATTCTAAGTTCACTGTGGTTATTTTACTAACGTTTACACCAAATGGCCTTGCTGGTGAATGTGGGAAGCAACTAACTGAATCAGTTAAGTGGCACATTCTGTAACAATCAACAGCTTCAGTTATAGACACAATACATTTCACATTTTGCATGCTTTCAAAACTGGACATGCTTTCGCAAAACAGGCTTATTTAACTTCGTTAAAAATGTCTTATAATATGTTACATGCATTTCACACCACAGGCAGACAGATTCTGCAAGATCTAATGAGCAAGATTTAAATAAAATGCATTAAAAGTGCTGCAAGTTTAAAGTTAACTGGGAATGTGGGAATACTTGTTATTAAGTCAAAGTGTACCTATAATGAAAGGTCATCAACTTTAAACCAACAATATTTTGTTTTCTTTGTCAAGTGATTAAATCAAAATCATAGTTAAATAGGATCCATTATTTATGAATTTGCAAATGAAAAGGAATTTTTAAAAACCATATATTCAAGTTAAACCCATTTTGCTTGAATTTCTCCAGGGCTTATACTTTCCTATATTTAAAACATCTTCCAGTCCTCTGAAATGTTCCAAATTCTAGCCTCTTGCATGCCTCCAATATCCCTTCAGTCTATACCAATTGCTCAGCTTGCATGAAGTTTGTTTTTAAACACACACTTATCATTAAGTTTGTACATATGGTTTTCTTTGCATGAAATACTGGCAATTATTTGAAGAGGTAACAAAAGAAATTGATGAAGGTAGGGCGGTAGATGTGGTCTTCATGGATTTTATCAAGGCATTTAACAAGGTCCCCCATGACAGACTCATCCAGAAAGTCATGAGGCATGGCATCAGTGGAACCTTAGCAGTTTGGATAAAAAATTGACTTTACAGGAAGAAAGCAGAGGGTAGTAGTGGAAGGAAAGTATTCTGCCTGGAGGTCGGTCTCTAGTGGAGTGCCGCAAGGATCTGTCCTGGGACCCTTGCTCTTTGTGATTTTTATAAATGACCTAGATGAAGAGGCGGAAGGATGGGTGAGTAAGTTTACGGATGACATTAAGATTGGAGGAGTTGTGGATGGAGCTATAGGTTGTCGAAGGTTACAAGAGGGTATGACAGGATGCAGGGTTGGGCAGAAAAGTGACAGATTGAATTCAATCCAGATAAGTGTGAGATGATGCATTTTGGAAGGACAAACCAGACCAGAAGGCTGAGTACAGGGTTAATGGTCGGTTACTTAAGAATGTGGATGAACAGAGGGACCTTGGAGTTCAAATCAATACATCCCTCAAGGTCGCTGCACAGGTTGATAGGATAGTTAAGAAGGCCTATGGGATGCTAGGCTTCATTAATAGGGGGATTGAGTTCAAGAGTAGAGAGGTCATATTGCAACTCTACAAATCTCTGGTGAGACCACATTTAAGAATATTGTGTTCAGTTGTGGTCACCTCATTATAGGAAGGATGTGGAAGCTATGGAGAGGGTGCAGAGGAGATTTACCAGGATGTTGCCTGGATTGGAAAACAAGTTTTATGAGGCAAGGTTAGTAGAACTGGGACTTTTCTCTTTGGAGTGAAGGAGGATGAGAGGAGACTTGATAGAGGTCTAGAAGATTATGAGAGGCATAGATAGGGTGGTTAGCCAGTACCTGTTTCCCAGGGAACAAATAGCAAACACCAGAGGGCATATGTACAAAGTTAAGGGAAGTAAGTTTATTAGGGGAGACATCGGGATAAGTTTTTTTTTTAAAACACAGGTCTGTGGGTGCCTGGAATGACTTGCCAGGGACGGTGGTGGAGGCCAAAACATTAGAGGTATTTAAGAGCCTCTCGGACAGGCACATGGATAAAAGAAAAATAGAGGGTTACAGGATTGTGTGGGTTCAGTACTTTTTTTTAAAGGAATATATGGGTCGGCACAACATCGAGAGCCGAAGGGCCTGTAGTGTACTGTAGTATTCTAGTCTCTAGTGAAAATATAGCAAGAGCCTAAAAAGAGATAAAAGTTAGGGCAGAGCAGCAAACCACCATCTTTCCACCACTGGCTCTGTGTTGATGACTGATCCTAAGTTAGTGACAGGGGAATACAAAGGATTAGATTTCATTGCCTGGGAACAGGCTGTTGAGGCACAACCTCAAGGAGATCAAAATCATTCAGTCAAAACTGAAAGATCTCTCATTCCAGAAGGCTGAAAGAAGTTACACTTCATCTAGAAGTCACTCTATACTATTGCTTTTTGGCATCCCCAGCACAAATTGGCAACAAGAAGACATTTACTTCTAAAATATTAACTATGCAATTACTGTAAATATATTAATCATACTTTAATGGCAATTAACTGTTAGCCCTAATCTTTTACAAATCAGCAAAATCTGAGATGCATTTTCATTCAAGTAGATTTAAGAAATTAGATTTTTTAGGTGGTTTACTTTGAACCAGATGAAACCCCTTGTGAAAGGAGTATTTCACAGAGACTAAGACGTATTAATTGGTGGACAGAACAGTGTCCTGAGCTCAGGACTTCCAGCATGCCCACATACCAAATCCAAGTACACACTTCATAGGAGTACAGAATTTTTTTAATACATTAATGTGATTGCAATGAGTTAATTTTGATTCTTATTGAATTACCCTTCACATGAATCTTACCCATTGACATTAACCTCCAATCTCAATTGGTCCCAATAGGGAAACCTAACGCAGGAAAGGCAGAGGATAAGGGCATTATTTTTTTTAAGAAAACAATGCTTTGGCAATTTACAGCACAAAATTCTCTCGTGTCAAAACAAACACATCACAATGTCTAATCATCCACAAGCTCCACATTTTGTACATCAGCCAAATATATCCTAAACTGTACTTGTCTGTACACACCCAACATTTTGAACTAGAGAAAATGCATCTTACCTGCATATATTAGCTTTTGCCCAGCAGCTGGGAAAGCATCACTTCCCTTCTCTGCTTCAATTTTCTCTTTGAGTGCCTTTACCTGAAGGATAAATAGAAAAGGTGGTAAGAACACACACAAAATGCTGGTGGAACACAGCAGGCCAGGCAGCATCTATAAGGAGAAGCACTGTCTTACCAAAGGTGGCAAGAAGATCACTATGCAAGTTCCTTGCCATTATTAACCAATTTCAATGGGCATTTATTTACAAAACCAAAGACCTATCACAATTTACTTTGGGCCTTTCGCCATCAATCCAGATGTCATCTTAGAAAATTCAAGATGCTTACTTTTCAGAATGGATACAATATTGGCATGAACAATCACAACTATTCAGACTAACATGCACTTGAAACAATGATTTAATCAGCCAGCAATATTCTACAAAATACATCTCTCTGCCTGCACTATTGACAGTTCAGCCTCATGTACAGGATAAAACAACTGCACATTCACAATTTCAAAGCCTCAGGATAAATTTGGAAACACGATGCATGATTACATTTCGCTAACTTAACTCACCTCTGAATTTAATTGACCTACCACCAAGCATTTAGAGAAGGGGTCCCCAACCTGGGGGTCACAGATTGCTGCATTAATGGTAAGGGTCCATGCCATAAAGTTAGGAACCCCTTAGTTGGAGCATGGTTCCCAAACTTTTTTGGATTACTGCCCCTTGGCTCCCAGACCACATCTCCAGCATTCATCTCCCTTTCTAGCCATTACATAAAGACTATAAAGAAGACTACAAAGAACTTTGGTTTACGATGCACAATGAAAGAAAGAAAGAAAGAACTGTCAATTCAGAGCAGTGACAAATAATTGCAAAAAAATTATCAAATCAATTTAAAATGCCTTTAATTTCAGTTAAAAAAATTCAACAATTTTACAGTGTACATTAGTAGTCCAACTATTCACTACTTCATTGCTTTTTCATCTTTCAACGAGATGGATGGGCTTGTTGCAGTGATATCAGTTTCTTAACATCAGTCCGAATGTCACTCAGGAGTCTTAGATCTCCACATTGAGTAATTTGCTACCTGCTTTCAAAGTTGGGTGACTGCATTGAAACCATGCTCCACTAAATATGATGTTGCAAAGGCTTGATAAAGAACAGCCTGACCTTTTTGTTTTTACAGTGCAAGACAGTACTTAAGAGTTTTTTTCTGCAACCAAAACGTCTTGATTTTTTTTTTAACTTCAGCTTCAGCTCAAAATCATTTTTAATCAGATCATTTCTTCCTCCATTTTTCCTGTTAATTCATCAGTACTCGGGAGTACTGTGCTCAGTTCTGGTTGCCTCACTACAGGAAGGATGTGGAAGCCATAGAAACCGTGCAGAGGAGATTTACAAGGATGTTGCCTGGATTGGGGAGCATGCCTTATGAGAATAGGTTGAGTGAACTTGGCCTTTTCTCCTTGGAGCAACGGAGGATGAGAGGTGACCTGATAGAGATGCATAAGATGATGAGAGGCATTGATCGTGTGGGTAGTCAGAGGCTTTTCCCCAGGGCTGAAATGGTTGCCACAAGAGGACACAGGTTTAAGGTGCTGGGGAGTAGGTACAGAGGAGGGGTCAGGGGTAAGTTTTTTTACTCAGAGAGTGGTGAGTGCGTGGAATGGGCTGCCGGCAACGGTGGTGGAGGCGGATACGATAGGGTTTTTAGGAGACTTTTAGATAGGTACATGGAGCTTAGTAAATTAGAGGGCTATAGGTAAGCCTAGTAACAACTTCTAAGGTAGGGACATGTTCGGCACAACTTTTGTTTCTATCATTACAAGCACACAGGAATGGATTTGTTACCCAACCTCGAATTTGGCTCGAGAGAAGACCCTAAAATCTCTAACACGTCTTTACGCAACTCACCCAGTTGGGCACAGTATACTTGAAGATAATCTGGTATTCTTTCCTTCTCTTCCAACTCAGAAAGACTTGGAAATTGTAAAAGGTTGCAACAGTCAATAGTGGACTTTAGTAGGATTAACCTGGACAGAAATGTGGAGAAGACGGATTCTGACTTTGATTCACAGCATTTCCTTGCAATCGAAGATTGATTTCATTATACTTTGCAAATAATTCTGACAAATAAGCAATGTCATGCCTAAAATTTCTGTGTTGATTACTAAATGAAGATTTAAGTCTTTGAAGAATTTTATCAGTTTCAAAAAGCACATGAAAGCATCGCAGGCAGCTTCCTGTTGAGAGCCATCTGACTTCAGTGTGCACTAGCATTCAAACTATTCATCATTCTCCATACAAAGCTCTTGAAATAGTTGAGAATTGAGAGCATGTGGATTGATTTTATTTACCATTGTGGTAACAGTAATGATTTGCACAACCAATCACTCAGGTTTTTTGTGACAAGACATTGTCTGTGAACTATACAGTGAATGGTAAACATGTTAGGTAAAGCATTTTTTCAGGAAGTAATAACCCCACAGTGGTATTCTGTCATTGATGGTGCCTCATCTATGCACAAGCAAGAATGTAGGTAAGCAAAATGTCCTTCTTCCAAAAATTGCTCAAAATCCAAAATATTGACTCCCTCTTCATATCTGTTTCCAGTCCCTTTGCAAATAACAACTCTTAAACCATGCTTTCATCTTTTAAGAACCAAACATAACCAAGAAGCAAAGATTCTATACCTGAAAGAGTTGACTTATCCAACTGCAGAGCAAATTCTGCTGTCCTAAGTATGCTGCACAATGTGTCTTCCATGTTCTCAGACATCTAATTTGTCTTTAAAGATCTCAATGAAAACACCAGCTAGTCGATCAGCACAGGTCTTTAATACCTGGCCGAAAGTTCACCCTCCTGAAGGCTATTTGCATATCAGCTTCAGAGACTGAAACCATGGGATCATTAGGGGGTGTGAGAGCTCATGATAGTTACTCCATATTTTGACAGTCAAAGCGAACATACGAGGCATTGAGGTAATCTGGAAGCAAAGCCCCACTGTCTCCTATGTCGCATAGGTGAAAGTATTCAAGAGCTGCCTCAACTATCAAACATCATTCGTTGATTCAAATTCCAGAAGAATTACCACTTCGTCCAGAGATGGTTTTCCGGAGATTGTAACTGGACCTTTTGTAATTTTCTTGGTCACTAGACTTGAATGCCTGTGGTCTGGCTCTCAGCAGATTTTGGATCTGATGGTTCATCCAGTGCTTCTGATTAGTGAAGTATCTGAATGATTTTGTGGGAGCACACTTGCCTACAGCTGTTTTACTAGAGTCTGTTACAATGATAGCATATTCATTCAGAACTCTAGATGAGTCTTGAACACGGCCCAGACCACTGACTCAAAGCACTGACAGCTGCTTCCCTGTCCCCCGCGATCACCTCTTTGCTGTTCTAATCACTAGAGGTTTGTTCTTTAGCCTCTGCCTGTATGCAGGTCGGAGATGGACAACCAAGTGATCCAATTTGCTGAAAGACGGCCTGGTCATGGAACAGTAGGCATCCTTAGTACGCTGGTATGTTGGGACCTCTGTTGCTATATGCC
The DNA here is from genome assembly GCF_048418815.1 of Hemitrygon akajei. Classification (NCBI taxonomy): domain Eukaryota; kingdom Metazoa; phylum Chordata; class Chondrichthyes; order Myliobatiformes; family Dasyatidae; genus Hemitrygon; species Hemitrygon akajei. The sequence goes on from NC_133139.1 coordinate 50,250,400, forward strand.
CATGGTAATTGGGCAGGATTTTCTTCAAACAAGCTTGGTTGAAGTCTCCGACTATGATTTGAAATGCATTGAGATGGGTTACTTCTTGTTTGGAGATGACATCAGGTGAGCGCTTGATCATAGCTAGCTGCTGGTGGTAAGGATCATGAATGAGAACTCACTAGGTGAATAGAAACAGTGTAAATAAACTAGATGAATAAAAAAATGTGCAAGGCTGTAGTAGAGACTATTGTGAACACTTCTGGACACTTGGCAGCTGCATCCACTACTACCAAGAAATTTGTGCCCATGAATGGTCCGGCAAAATCCACACAAATCCTCTGCCAGGGCAATGCAGGCCATTCCCAGGGGTGGAGAGGCACTCCTCTTGGCAACTTCTGGATGTGGTGGCATCTTGAACAGTGCATAGTGAACTGCTCAATCTGTTGATCCATTCTGGGGCACCAAGCAAAGTTTTAAGCCAACACCTTCATTTTAACCACTCTTAGCTGACCAGCATGTAACTCCAGCACCTTAGGTCTCAGCTTGGAGGGTACAACTCTCAATCGTCACACAAGGCAAACTCCATCAAGGGCAAGTTCATCCCAGCACTGATAAAAATGGGGAAATCGGAGTTTCTGATGCACATTGCAGCCATTTTTGGTGGCTATCTAGACCTGAGACAATATGCAATCTTTTCTTGTTTCCTTTTGGATCATCTCTACTGTAACAAGGAGAATAAGTCAAGGGAAGTGTCCTATTTTGTAAACTTTTTCTTTATTTTCTTTTCCAAGGGCAAACAGGACAATCCATCAGCAAATCCATGTACAGTTGTCCCTTAGTAATTACGTCCACTAAGAAACAGAGCCCATCTCTACAGTCATTCTTCTGCTGTTAGTGGAACACCCTTCTATGGTTGGAAATAGATACTAGTGGCCAGTAATAAGGATAAGTATTGGTTGAAACATTTTTAACCCCAAATCTGACTCAAGGCCTCTGATAATCTGCGCACAATCTTTCTCTGCAGCAGTAAAGGAATGTGACTACAGCAGGTGATGCTTGTTTTATAGAATTCACACTTCTTGTGTCATGCAACAAGTCCATAACCTTCTAATTTTTTAACATGGTCCTGAGATTTTTGAAATGTTCCTTGTTATATTTACCTGTAAAAATGATGTCTATAAGCTTTCTGTCAGGTGCAGATACTACTTCAAAAATAAGCCTATTATAGCAATAAAGTCTTTTGTGAGTGTTTATGGTGAGAAACAATTTGGATTCTTCTTCCATCTCCATCTGTAGGTAAGCTTCAGCTAAATTCACGTTGTTTTAAGTGTTTCCCTCCAGAAAGGTTTGCAAAGATTTTCTCTATCTTAGGCAGAGAGTATTAATCTACTTTCAGTATCAGGTTGATGTGACCTTAAAATTGCCACTGATCCTGACAGACCCATTCTCCTTGGTAACTGAAACCAGTGGCATTGCCCATGGGCTCCACTCAACCTTGGAAAGAATTCCTTCAGCCTCCATGTGATCCACCTCACTGACTACTTTAAAACCAGACAGGATGGTACATAAAACTAGACAGGTTTTGCAAAACTTGGGTGTGGCATTAACAGTGTTATTTAACACTATTTCACCCTTGATATGTTTGAGTTTACCAATGCCATTCTTGAACACTGCAGTGGCATCATCAGCACTTTTCTTAATTCACTTTCAGTTCACTATTACTGAGGATATGGCATGAAAATGATTGATGGATCGCCAATCATGTCCCCACATTACTGACCCTTGTTTCTACCACATACAAGCCCAATGTGGCTTGTTGGTTGTTCTATTTCACTGTTACAAATGTTATTCTCACAGCAGTTATCTTTTCTCCAGTATGAATTTTAGTTGGATATCTGCAACTTCAGTTCAGTATCTTTGAAATGCCATTCAAACTCACTTTGGGGGATGAATGAAAGAGCCAAGTCAATGTCAAATTCCATATTAATTAATTTGCCATTCATTTCTGTAAGCCACATTGCTTGTTTCAAGTCATCTCGCTGCGCTTCAACAGGTCGATAGATGTTGAGGGTTTGTTTTAAAAATACCTCATTGCTACTGTTGTTTTGTAACTCCAAAACATTAAACTAATTCAAAGGAAAACAAGAGAGCCAAGAGTTGAAAGTCTTAGCTACTTTAAGGCAGCACATATCACATGGCAGGGTGATGACATATGTAATTCACTTACTTTTACATGTAACCCATTATGAATTATCCACACAAGAATGCTTGATCAAAATATATCTACAAGATTACTGAAATATTAAACACAATAATCATTTAGAATAAACGACATACACAAAATGCTGGTGGAACGCAGCAGGCCAGGCAGCATCTGTAGGGAGAAGCAGTGCTTTGACAGTGCTTCTCCCTATAGATGCTGCCTGGCCTGCTGCATTCCACCAGCATTTTGTGTGTGTTGCTTGAATTTCCAGCATCTGCAGATTTCCTGGTGTTTGCTTTTAAAATCATTTAGAATAATTGATTTCTTAATGATTGCAGTTTGTAGGTCAGGAATCTGAGGATCAAGTTGGGGGAATGTTGACTCCCTGTATCTGGAGTCTGGTGATAAGTTTGCTTGAAATTATAGTAGAGCTGTAGTTAATTTTTTACGAAGTCTAACATAGATTGTTTTATTGTCCTGATGCTCCAGAGATGAGTATAGGGCCAGGGAGATGGAGTCCACCATAGGTCTGTTTCAGGAGTAGGTAAATTGGGTCAAAGTTGTCTGGGAGACCGAAGTTAATGCATGCCCATGACCAATCTAAAAAGCACTTCATGACGGTAGATATCAGAGCCACTGGGCATTCGTCATTAAGCCATGTTATCTTGTCTTTTCTTAGGTACAGGAATGATAGTGGTCCTCTTAAAGCAGGAGGGAACCACAGATTGAATCAGGGAGAAGTTACAAAAGTTTACCAGCTGATCAGCATAAGAGCTCAAGACACAGCCAGGCCACATATTTTCCACGGATGCACTCTCCAGAAGGCTAATCTTACGCCTGCAATGGTATGCCAAAAGCAGCAAGGATGTAGGATATCAATGTCCATCAAGCAAGCACTACACTAAGCTAACCATGGAATATAGTTATCAAACTGGATCTGCAGCAATCAATGAACAAAGCATACAGGATAAACTTGATTTTGCCCTTGCTAACCTATCTGTTGCTTCCATCCATGACAGCAGTCGTTTATTTATTTTGTTTTATTTAGAGGTACAGTATGGAACAAGCCCTTCTGGCCCTATGAGCTACAGTGCCCAACAACCCACCTACTTAACCCTAGCCTAATCACAGAACAGTTTATAATCACCAATTAACCTACTACCCAGTACATCTTTGGAATGTGGGAGGAAACTGGAGCACCCAGAGGAAGCCCACACTCTCACAGGAAAGACGAGCAATCTTACAGGCAGTGCCTGAATGAAACACCCATGTACCGAGCTGTAATCGCATCACACTAACTGCTACACTACCATAGCCCCCTAGAAGTCGGCACGACTGTGGTCTTGTAGGGAGTAACTTTGATGTGAAATTCTCACTTCACACAGCGGACATCCTCTATTGTGACTCAAGAACACAACAGACAGCTCAATGTTAGGCATACACCAGGACCAGCAAGAGACCAGGTTAAAATATCTCCAAGTGCTGAGCAGAATGCAGGTCTGCTTTGTCCTGAGATCATAACCGTGACAGAAACATTCTGGCCAATAAAATTCGTTGAAATATTAAAAAAATCAGACAGCAGTGGCACAGTAAGGGTCATACAAGATCCCAGCTGTTACACTTATGCTTCAAAATTATCTGACTCTCCAATTACTAGAGTTACAACAACGTGGAAGCTTGCCAGGTCTGTCAAGTTCACAAGAAGTGGCTCTAGCTGATTCACACCCAGTCTACTCTGAATAATCCAAATGATGGAATTTGTCTATGACAATGCTCTCTGTCAATGCTATTCAGCTTGTTGGATCATCATGGACCAAAAACTGAAGATAATGGACAATGGAAAAATATTTCTATAGCTGAAGTCCTTCCTCACAAAGCAAATGCTTTTCTTATCCGCGAGTTCCGCATCCGCGAATTCAACCAACCGAGAATCGCGAAAACCCGGAAGTGCTCTTCCAGCACTTGTTGTTCGAGCATGTAGACTTTTTTGTCTTGTCATTATTCCCTCAACAATGCAGTATAACTATTTTACATAGCACTTACATTGTATTAGGTATTATAAGTAATCTAGAGATGATTTAAAGTATACGAGAGAATGTGTGGGGGTTATCATGGATCGGGATCGATAAAAATCAGAAGTTCTCTTAAGTCGGAACAGGTACATCCAGTATTATTTAGCGTCAAACGTTGTCTTAGTACATAGTATATGTTTTACCTTTCTATGCATATAAAACAGTTAACATATGTTTTACCGGGCTGAATCCAGTTCGATCCAGTGACTGACCGCTCCCGAGCGCGCTCTCCATCCATGCCAGGTTGATGTAGAGGATCAAAAACTCAAAACCCCAAAACCCATAATTAAACTACTGCGTTGCTTAGTAATAATTGTAGCTTTCATCGGGGCAGGGCCTTTCTCACTTTATCCTTTAAAATTGTTCCGATCATTGACCAACATAGCCTAATGCTTTTACAATGACCGATGGCGTTTCACATCTTTCTGATCTCTTTATTTTCAATCGTGATTATTTTCATGAACAGAAACACTGTGGATTCAGAGCTCCGCCGCTGGGTCCTAATGTCCACCGCATTGAGACAGGTTGAATAAGGGACTTGAGCATCCATGTTTTTTGGTATCCGCGAGGGGTCCCGGAACCAATCCCTCGCGGATAAGGAGGGCCGACTGCAGTTGTTACAAGTCATTCATCTCAACTCCAGGATATCAATGCTTGAGTTTCTCATAGCAGTATCTTAAGCCTAACCATCTTCAATTGCTATGACTAATCTTCCTTCTATTATGAGAGAGGAATATTTGCTGAAAATTACACAATGTTAAATTACATTCCAACTCCTTAACAAATGACAAAGTCCATGCCTGCATGCAGGAAGACCAAAGTAGACAACATCTGGACATGAACAAGTAACATTAGCTTGTGTTAACATCAATGGCACATTTCACTATACATTTTGGTGTGCATGATAAATAAATGACGGAAACACAAGCTACCACAGAAATGCCAGACAGCAACACCAGAAACTCAAATGACATCCACATAAATACTGTAGCTACAAGAGCATAGTAAGTGCCTAACCTGCTGGCATCCAAATGCTTTCTGCCATCTACAAGGTATATCAGCAGAATGATGGAATACTTTCCACTTGCCGAGAGTAGTTTTAATATCTCTCAAAAAGCTTGACATCATGCAGAACACTCCACATATTAACCATCATAAACATTCATGCCATGACTGGGCACAGTGATTGTACTGTGTATCATCTACAAAGTGTTTTGCAGTTACCCACCTAACCTACTCCAACAGCAACTTCCAAACTCTACCACCTAGGAAGAAGCAGACAGCTGGCAAATGGGAACGCCACAAACTGTATGTTTCTAGTCACACAACCCTGACTTAGGAATACAATGCTAGCCTTTCAGCAGTTTGGTCTTAATCCTGGGACTGCTTACCATTGGCACTATGGGAGTAACTGCATCAGAAGGACTGTAGTGGCTTATTGGCTATTTTTAAGGGCAATTAAAGACAGCCAGCCAGCCCACATGCAAGAGGACAGACAGACAACCATCAGATTCTGGAATTAAATAAATATCAAACTAATTACACCATTTTATTCTTCAGTAGACTCATTTTGTTGTTCCTACTGATCCAGTAAGATCTAATAAAATTTCACTAGGAGCCAACCACACCTTTAAACTAGTGTAATGTTATTACCCAATTTGTTAAACAATTCCTTGGTAAAAGGTTAGCTTTAGAAGGCAGTTTTAGTTTTCCTACTGGCTTAAATTCAATATATGGGCTCTACAGCTGGTATTTCATACCACCCAACATAATTTGCATACCACCATGCTACTTTTCAAATTAATGCAATGGCTCTTTGCTTTAGATGTCCTGACTCAACATAATCTGCAACAAAACTGACCACTGAAAATGCAAAATTATTCTACATCTGTATGGACAAGATGAGACTGTATAGTCTATGTTAAAAATATTCCCAATCGCAACCACAGAATGACAAAGTTTAAAAGGGTAAGCCAATCATATGTTGGATGTGATTTATTTTTCTGTAATATATTTATAGGAGATTATAGCACTACTTAAACGAAGTTCAGGTAGCAAGTCCCTGTTGTATGATTTAATAATGCCAGCCTCCAACTATAGCAATACATGAAAAGCCTTGACCAGAAAAGCACTAACACTATACTCACTGCGCTCCTGTCTCTACCCCTCCTGCTGCAGAATTCCAGACATATACGGATCACATCTCATGAATATTTCTACCATGACTAGACAGCCTACCATAAAAAAAAGATCTGTCATTTATGACAAATCTGAAGCACCAGGGAAAGCAGCTGCAGTGGGATCACTATGACACCAATTGATTCTCAGTTTGTTTGTTACTACACAGCAATTCCTACTTAGCTGGACTGAAAGCATGCTGTCTTCCATCCTATTCAACAAATACAAAAGCTCCTCGTTACTGACATTTTAATAAAGGCAACCTTAGCTCCCCTTAAAATACTAACAGTTTGAATACCAAGCCAGCATCAGCAGAAAATTCAAATACAGAGGAATCAAATCAGTTCACTTATGTCCTCACCTATCTATACTTATTTTGAAAGTAACATGGATTAAAGTAATGCAAAACCAATTTAACCTCCATGCAATCCAAGTATGCCAAGCCCAAAGGTACCACACAGTTACTGTTCCATCCATGTTCTGCACAGGTTCTTCCCAACATAATGGGTTTCATTCATTAACTCAAAAATAAAAACAAACTGACTTGGTGAGTGAGCCTGCTCAGAAATCCCAGCTCTGCTTCATTCGGTTATGGTTCTGAGAGGGGATGAGGTGGTGTGCAACATTAACACTTTCCCACCCAGTAGAAGATAGCTACAGCCCTGCGGCATCCAGTAAATCCATCCCGCCAATCTCCCAAATGCCTGTTTGCATGTACAAGCAGAGTACCAGTGTATGGGGAGAACAATACACTATACAAGTGCAACTTGCAAAACACTTCTCTGCGGACATCTGCTAAAGGGGCACTATTAGTTTTAATTATAATTACCATTTCAGTAATGATACCTTATAAATGTCTTTCTGTACTACTTAATTTCCAATTCCCCCCCACGAGATCTTCTGTTCTCAAGATCAAACAAATCATGAAATACATAGTTGTATTCCATTTGAAAAAATTACATATAATCTAAGAAATGAATATGATATATTTTTGAAAATTTGGCTCCCATACTTACAAAGATAGGATTAAATACACAGGTCCTTTGAAGATAAAATCATAGTTATTGGGGAAAGTAAAAATAAATATCGAAATTATTTTGAACTCCATGGAGCATGTGGGGGTCCTCCAATATCCAGGCAATCTTTTTCTTCTTTCTTTTTTTTTTCTTTTCTTTAGATAAGGGTTAAGGGGGGGAGGGTTAAGGGGAGGGGGGAGGGTCAACATTATTTTTCTTACTATTTTATTATTACACTTATTCCTTGTAATTTCTAAAATTTAATAAATAAATAAAAAGATCAAACAAATCACAAAGAATGCCGAAAGGCCTTGATAGAGTGGATGTGGAGAGGATGTTTCCTATGGAGGGAGTGTCTAAGCCCAGAGGACACAGCCTCAAAATCCTTTTAGAACAGATAGCCCTGCTTCAATCATTCCTTAACTTGCTGTGTTTCTAACAATTAAACATGTAGAGTTAATCGTAAGTTATTGCACAATCACAGAACACCCAACCCAAAGAACCTTGCTCAACACAAAGCAAAGCAACCACTTGACTTGCTGTGCAGAGCAAGATCAGTGGAAAACAAGGGACAAAAAAATGTGAATGATGTATATAATCACTATCCAGCATCATATTCAACTGAAAACTGCCATCTCAAATATAACAGAAATATTAAATCTCAGGGCAAGTCCAACTCTAATATGTTTCACTCTTTCACAATTTCTCCATTCCTTGAACACATTTAAAGAAACTTGAGCACCTGCCAAGTACACCACTCCATGACTTTCAAAAAGTCATCCTTTCTTACATCTTAACTGGGATCAGAATAGCTAATACTACCATTGCATCAAATTAACGCACAATACCAAAAAGTTCTTTGAATCTAATTCTGACATGCTGTGAACATTAAAAGTATTTCCAACTGATTAAAAAATGGTTGAAATACACTTCAATTGGTAAGAATAACATTAAAATAAAAATATCCTTTAGCAGAATTAATAACCTGACAAGCCTATCAATGTAATCAGTGCAGGCAATTTCACAGACTAATTTTGTATCTTAAAATTACAATAATTAGGAACCCCTTTTCCTCCTGTGCAGAATCACCAATATTAAAGCAAAAGTAGTTTCAATTGTTCCAGCAAAGAAAAGCATGTTTACACTCCCAAGATATTTGTTATTTTGCTCAATAGAAAACCAGAAAATCTAGCTGACGACACTGGAACCTCTGCAATTAGTAGTGTCCACACATTTTTCATGCAAAATCAACAGAACTCAAAAATCTATTTCAATTTTGCAAGGATTATTCTAGTCAATGACCAATCAGTAGATAAATATCTTCATTTGCTTCAGTACTCAAAAGTGAAAAGGATCTTGATCAGGATGAGGTTGAAGTACAGCGGGCCTGTGTGCTGGACAATGTGGAGATTAAGGAAGAAGTAGTGCTGGATCTTCTTAAAAACATTAAGATTGATAAATCCCCAGGGCCGGATATGATACACCCCAGGTTGTGGGAATTGAGAGAAGAGATCGCAGGAGCATTAGCTATGATCTTTGAATCCTCTTTGGCTGCAGGGGAAGTGCCAGAAGACTGCAGAATGGCAAATGTAGTTCCCTTGTTTAAAAAAGGTAATAGGGAGAAACCTGGGAACTATAGACCAGTGAGTCTTACGTCGGTGGTATGCAAACTACTGGAAAGGATTCTTAAGGAAAGGATCTTCGAGCATTTGGAGAAGTACAGTCTACTCATGGATAGTCAACATGGCTTTGTAAAGGGAAGATCGTGCCTCATGCGCCTGATTGAGTTTTTTTTGAAGAGGTAACAAAAGAAATTGATGAGGGTAGGGCAGTGGATGTGGTCCACATGGACTTTAGCAAGGCATTTGACAAGGTCCCTCATGAGAGACTCATCCAGAAAGTCATGAGGCATGGGATCAGTGGAATCTTGGCTGTTTGGATAAAAAAACTGGCTTAAAGGAAGAAAGCAGAGGGTAGCTGTGGAAGTAAAGTATTCTGCCTGGAGGTCGGTGACTAGTGGAGTGCCACAGGGATCTGTCCTGGGACCCCTGCTATTTGAGATTTTTATAAATGACCTGGATGTAGAGGCGGAAGGATGGGTGAGTAAGTTTGCGGATGACACGAAGATTGGAGGAGTTGTGGATGGAGCTATAGGTTGTCGAAGGTTACAAGAGGATATAGACAGGCTGCAGAGTTGGGCAGAAAAGTGGCAGATGGAGTTCAATCCGGACAAGTGTGAGGTGATGCATTTTGGAAGGACAAACCAGAAGGCTGAGTACAGGATTAATGGTCAGTTACTTAAGAGTGTGGATGAACAGAGGGACCTTGGAGTTCAAATCTATACATCCCTCAAGGTCGCTGCACAGGTTGATAGGGTAGTTAAGAAGGCTTATGGGATGCTAGGCTTCATTAACAGGGGGATTGAGTTCAAGAGTAGAGAGGTCATGTTGCAACTCTACAAATCTCTGGTGAATTTAAGAATATTGTGTTCAGTTCTGGTCACCTCATTATAGGAAGGATGTGGAAGCTATGGAGAGGGTGCAGAGGAGATTTACCAGGATGTTGCCTGGTTTGGAGAACAAGTCATATGAAGCAAAGTTAGCAGAGCTGGGACTTTTCTCTTTGGAGCGTAGAAGAATGAGAGGGGACTTGATAGAGGTCTAGAAGATTATGAGAGGCATAGATAGGGTGGATAGTCAGTACCTGTTTCCCAGGGCACCAATAGCAAACACCAGAGGGCATATGTACAAAATTAAGGGAAGGAAGTTTAGGGGAGACATCAGGGGTAAGTTTTGTTGTTTGTTTGTTGTTGGGTTTTTTTTTAAACAAAGGGTTGTGAGTGCCTGGAATGACTTGCCAGGGATAGTGGTGGAGGCTAAAACATTAGGGGTATTTAAGAACTTCTTGGACAGGCACATGGATGAAAGAAAAATGGAGGGTTATGGGGTAGTGTGGGTTTACTACATTTTTTTTAAGGATTATACGGGTCGGCACAACATGGAGGGCTGAAGAGCCTGTACTGTGCTGTAGTGTTCTATGGTTCTATGATTAAAAAGAGAACAGAGACCACCTCAGAAATAAGAAACACAAACCTTTAAAGGATACCCAAATACTGAACCCACGAAAATAGAAGGACGAGGTCATCAGGAAGCTGTCCACATCCATTAAAATCACACCAAGATTAATCTCCTCTTCCAGGGTTACTGAAATAGTATACACTATTGTATATAATGTAGTGGACATCACTGAATCATGGCTGAAGGATGGTTGCAGTTGGAAACTGAATGTCCAAGGTTACATGTTGTATTGGAGGGATAGGAAAGTAGGCGGAGGGGGTGTGTGGCTCTACTGGTTGAAGAATGGTATCAAGTCAGTAGAAAGATGTGACATAGGATCAGAAGATGTTGAATTTTTGTGGGTTGAGTTAAGAAACTGCAAGGGTAAGTTATATACAGGTGGTAGTTATATACAGGCCTCCCAAAAGTGGCTGGGAGGTGGACCCCAGATTAGACCATAAGATATAGGAGTAGAAGTAGGCCATTTGCCCCATCGAGTCTGCTCCGCCATTCAATCATGGGCTGATCCAATTCTTCCAGTCATCCCCACTCCCCTGCCTTCTGCCCATACCCTTTGATGCCCTGGCTAATCAAGAACCTATCTATCTCTGCCTTAAATGCACCCAATGACTTGGTCTCCACAGCCGCTTGTGGCAACAATTTCCACAGATTTACCACCCTCTGACTAAAGTAATTTCTCCGTATCTCTGTTCTAAATGGATGTCATTCAATCCTTAAGTCATGCCCACTTGTCCTGGACTCCCCTGCCATGGGAAATAATTTTGCCATATCTAATCTGTTCAGACCTTCTAACATTTAGAATTTTTGTTTGAGATTCCCCCCCCCCCCCCCCCCATTCTCCTGAACTCCAGGGATTACAGCCAAAGAGCTGTCAGACATTCCTCATATGGTAACCCTTTCATTCCTGGAATCATTTTAGTAAATCTTCTCTGAACTCTCTACAATGTCAGTATATCCTTTCTAAAATAAGGAGCCCAAAACTGCACACAATACTCCAAGTGTGGTGTCACGAGTGCCTTATGAAACCTCTACATCACATCTCTGCTCTTATATTCTATAGCTCTAGAAATGAATGCCAACATTGCATTCCCCTTCTTCACCACTGACTTAAACTGGAGGTTAACCTTTAGGGTACCTGGCACAAGGACTCCCAAGTCCCTTTGCATCTCTGCATTTTGAATTCTCTCCCCATCTAAATAATAGTCTGCCTGTTTATTTCTTAAACCAAAGTGCATGACCATACACTTTCCAGCACTGTATTTCATTTGCCACTTTGCCCATTCCCCTAAACTACCTAAGTCTCTCTACAGGCTCTGTGTTTCCTCAACACTACCTGCTCCTCCACCTATCTTTGTATCATAAGCAAAGTTAACCACAAATCCATTAATCCCATAGTCCAAATCATTGACATACATGGTAAAAAGCAGCAGTCCCAACACCAACCTCCTTGGAACTCCAGTGGTAACCGGCAGCTAGCCAGAATAGGATGCTTTTATTCCCACTCTCTGCTTTCTGCCAATCAACCAATGCTCCACCCATGCTGTTAACTTCCCTGTAATTCCATGGGCTCTTATCTTGCTAAGCAGCCACATGTGCAGCACCTTGTCAAAGGCCTTCTGAAAATTGAAGTTCACCACTTCTACTGCATCTCCTTTGTCTACCCTGCTTGTAATTTCCTCAAAAAATTGCAGTAGGTTAGTTGGGCAGGATTTTTCTTTTGGGAAACCATGCTGGCTTTGGCCTATTTTGTCACGTGCCTCCAGGTACTCTGTAATCTCATCCCTAACAATCGATTCCAACAACTTTCCAACCACTGATGTCAGGCTAACAGATCTATTGTTTCCTTTCTGCTGCCTCCCACCCTTCTTAAATAACAGAGTAACATTTGCAATTTTCCAGTCATCCGGTACAATGCCAGAATCTATTGATTCTTGGAATATCATTGCCTCCACAATCTCTCCAGCTACTCCCTTCAGAACCTGAGGGTGCATTCCATCAGGTCCAGAAGATTTATCCACTGTCAGACCATTAAGACTACCGTCATTCCTGAACACCTTCTCAGTCATAAATTTCATAGCACATACTTCACTTCCCTGACACTCTTGAATGTCCGGTATACTGCAGATGTCTTCCAATGTGAAGAGTGATGCAAAATTTGTATTCAGTTTCATCTCTGCACCACATTACAATATCTCCAGCATCATTTTCTACTGGTCCTATATCTACCCTCAGTTCTCTTTTACTCTTTATATACTTAAAAAAGCTTTTAGTATCTTCTTTGATATTACTCACCAGCTTCCTTTCACAATTCATCTTTTCCTTGCTATTGACCTACTTAGTTTCCTTCTGCAAGTTTTTAAGAGCTTCCCAATCCTCTATCTTCCCACTAGCTTTGGCTTCCTTGTGTGCCCTCTCTTTTGCTTTTACTTTGGCTCTGACTTCACTTGTCAGTCAAGGTAGTGAGATTACAACAGAAAATAGGCACGTCAAAAGGGCAATGTTATGATAGTCATGGGAGATTTTAACATGCAGGTTGGCTGGGAAAATAAGGTTGGTAATGGATCTCAAGAGAGTGAGTTTGTTGAATACCTAAGAGATGGCTTTTTAGAGCAGTTTATTATTGAGCCTACTAGGGGATCAGCTCTGCTGGATTGGGTGTTATATAATGAACCGGAGACAATTCGGGAGCTCAAGGTAAAAGAATCCTTAGCAGCCAGTGATAATAATATGATTGAGTTCAACTGAAATTTGATATGGAGAAAATGTCTGACATAGCAGTATTACAGTGGACGAAGGGAAATTACAGTGGTACAAGAGAGGAGTTGGCCAAAGTAAATTGGAAAAAGGTGCTGACAGGGATGACAGCAGAGCAGCAATGGCTTGAGTTTCTGGGGAAAATGAGGAAGGTGCAGGTCATTCCAAAAATGAAGAAATACTGAAATGGTAAAATAGTACAATCGTGGCTGACAAGGGAAGTCAAAGCTATTGTAGAAACAAAAGAGAGGGCATACAATAAAGCAATTAATGGGAAGATAAGAGGATTGGGAAGTTTTTAAAAACCTAGAGAGCAACTAAAAGAATCATTAAAAGGGAAAAGATGAAATATGAAAGCAAGCTAGCAAATAATATCAAAGTGGATAGTAAAAGCTTTTTCAAGCATGTAGAAAACAAAAGAGAGATGAGAATGGATATAGGACCATTAGAAACTGAGGCCAGAGTAATAATAATGGGGAACAGAGATGAATTAAATGAGTATTTTGCATCAGTCTTCACTGTGGAAGACACTAGCACTGTGCTTGATGTTGTAGTGTGTGAAGGAAGAGAAGTGGGTGCAGTTACTATTACAAGGGAGAAGGTGCTAAAAAACCTGAAAGTACATAAGTCACCCAGACCAGATGAACTGCACCCTAAGGTTCTGAAAGAGGTACTGTTAGAGATTGTGGCAGCATTAGCAATGATCTTTCAAAAATCATTGGACGCCGGCATGGTGCCAGAGGACTGGAAAATTGTAAACTTCATTCTACTCTTTAAGGAGATTGATGTAGGATAGATAAAGGGGAAGCAGCGTATGTTGTATATTTGGACTTTCAGAAGGCCTTTGACAAGGTGCCAAACATAAGGCTGCTTACCAAGAGCACATGGTATTACAGGAAAGTTACTAGCATGGTTAGAGCATTGGCTGATTGGAAGAAGGCAGCGAGTGGGGGGTAAAAGGATTCTTGTCTGGTTGGCTGCCAATGACTAGTGGTGTTCCGCAGGGGTCGGTGTTGGGACCACTTCTTTTTATGCTGTATATCAATGAGTCCGAGTGCTACTGGTACCATGTAACCTAGTACTACCCGTCGCGTGGTCGGGCGGTCGGCGACTAAACCAGCTCCCCCACCAGGCTTGCCTGGTGAGGAGGGTGGGGGGCTAGACACCCTGCAGGATGAAAAACGAGGCCTGTCAAAGGGCAGATGAACCCTCTCGTAGGGTCAACGGCCATCTAACAAACAGGTGCCGTGAAGCGCAGAAAAGGTATCCCTTGCATCGAAGCTTGGTCTGGCCATTCACAGCAACAGAACTTCCCCCAGCCATCTTGGACCCCACATGCCACTGGATCCGGGAGGGGCTGTCAAGAGGGTGGGTCTGGACCTGTGCAACCCCCCTACTCACCTAAAATCCATTCCTTTCTGAGGAGTGGGGTCCCCATTAACTGACTGAAAGGAACTATCATCATCCTATGGGACGGATAGCCAGAGAAAAATATAAATGACTTAGATGAAATAGATAGCTTTGTTGCCAAGTTTGCAGATGATACGAAGATTGGTGGAGGGGCAGGTAGTGTTAAGGAAACAAGCAGGACGCAGAAGGACATAGACAGAATTAGAGAATGGGCAAGGAAGTGGCAAATAAAATACAATGTTGGAAAATGCATGGTCATGCACTTTGGTAGTTGAAATAAATGTGCGAATTATTTTCTAAACTGAGAAAATCCAAAAATCTGAGATGCTAAGACACTTGGGAGACCTTGTGTAAAACACTCTAAAGGTTAAATTGCAGGTCGAGTCTGTGGTGAGAAAGGAAAATGCAATGCTAGCATTCATTTTTCAAGAGGTCTAGAATACAAGAGCAGGGATGTGATGTTGAAGCTTTCTAAGGCACTGGTGAGGCCTCACCTCAAGTATAGTGAACAGTTTTGGGCTCCTTATTTATAAAAGATAGGAGCAGAATTAGGCCATTTGGCCCATCAAGTCTGCTCCGCCATTCAATCATGGCTAATCCTTTTAGCCCCCTCCTAAGCCCCACTCCCCAGCCTTCTCCCCATAAACTTTGATGCCGTGTCCAATCAAGAACCTAGAAAGCTCTGTCTTAAATACACCCAATGTCCTGGGCTCCACAGCTGCCTGTGGTAACAAATTCCACAAATTCACCACTCTCCGGCTAAAGAAATCTCTCCGCATCTGTTTTAAATGGATGCCCCTCTATCCTGAAGCTGTGCCCTCTTGTGCTAGAACCTGCCCCCCACCTTGGAAAACATCCTTTCTACATCTATTCTGTCTGGGCCTTTCAATATTCCATAGGTTTCAATGAGATCCCTCCACATCCTTCTAAATTCCAGCAAGTACAGACCCAGAGCCATCAAACGTTCCTCATATGATAACCCTATCATTCCTGGAATCATCCATGTGAACCTCCTCTGAACTCTCTCCAACTTCAGCACATCTTTTCAGAGATGAGGAGCCCAGAACTGTACACAATACTCAAAGTGCCTTATAAAGCCTCAGCATCACATCCCTGCTCTTGTATTCAAGACCTCTTGAAATGAATGTTAACATTGCATTTGCCTTCCTCACCAACCTCTCAACCTGCAAGTTAACCTTTCGGGTGTTCTGTACAAGGACTCCCAAGTTGGTTTGCAACTCAGATTTTTGGATTTTCTTCCCATTTAGAAAATAATATGCACATTTATTTCTATTACCAAAGTGGATGATCATGCATTATCCAACATTGTATTTCATTTGGCACCCGCTTGCCCATTCTCCTAATCCAAGTCCTTCTGCAGACTATCTGTCCTTCCACTAATCATATCATCAGCAACATTGGCAACAAAGCTATTTATTCCATGCTCTAAATCATTGATATACAACATAAAAAGCTGTCCCAACAATGACCTCTGCAGAACACCTCTAGTCACTGGCAGCCAAGCAAAACAGGATCTTTTTAATTCCCATTCACTGCCTCCTACCAATCAACCAATGTTCTAACCATGTCAGTAAACTTACCTGTAATACCATGGGCTCCTAACTTGGTAAGCAGCCTCATGTGTGGCACTTTGTCAAAAGCCTTCTGAAACTCCAAATATACAACATCCACTGCATCCCCTTTATCTATCCTACTTCAGTCTCCTTAAAGAACTCCAACAGGTTCATCAGGCAGGATTTTCCCTTAAGGAAACCATGCTGACTTTGTCCTATCTTGTCCTGTGTCATGAAGTATTCCATCACCTCATCCTTAACAATTGACTCTAACATCTTCCCAACCACTGACATCAGGTTAACTGATCTATAATTTCCTTTCTGCTGCCTTCCTCCTTTCATAGACTGGAGTAACATATGCAATTTTCCAGTCCTCCTGCACAATGCCAGAGTCCAGTGATATTTAAAAGATCATTTCTAATGCCTCTACAATCTCTATTGCTACCCCTCTCAGAACCCCAGGGTGCAGTTCATCTGGTCCAGATGGCTTATGTACCATTAGGTCTTTCAGCTTTTTGAGCACCTTCTCCCTTGTAATACTAACTGTACTCACTTCTCTTCCCTCATACCCTTCAACATCTGGCACACTGCTAGTGTCTTCCATAGTGAAGACTGAGCAAAAATACTCATTTAGTTCGTCTGCCATCTCCTTGTTCCCCGTTGTTATTTCTCCAGCCTCATTTTCTAGTGGTCCTATGTTCACACTCATATTGCATTTTTTAAAAAGCTTTCACTATCCATTTTGATATTGTTTGCTAGCCTGCTTTCATATTTCATATTTTTCCTCCAAAAAATTCTTTTTGTTCTCTGTAGGTTTTTAAAAGCTCTGACTTCCTTTGACAGCCACAGCTTTACTATTTTCCCATTTGAGCATTTCTTTATTTTTGGAATAAATCTATCCTGCACCTTCCTCATTTTTCCCCAGAACTTCATGCCATTGCTGCTCTGCTGTCATCCCTGTCCACATCTCCTTCCAATTTACTTTGACCAACTCCTCTCTCATACCATTGTAATCTCCTTTACTCCGCTGAAATACTGCGAAATCAGACATTCTCCCCATCAAATTTCAAGTTGAAATTAATCATATTGTGATTACTGTCCCCATAGGGTTCTTCTACCTTAAACTCACAAATCACTTCCGGTTCATTACATAAACCCATCCAGTATAGCTGATCCCCTAGTAAACTCAATGGCAAACTACTCTAAAAAGCCATCTCATAGGCATTCAACTAACTCACTCTTGAGATCCATTACCAACCTGATTTTCCTCATGTTGTAATCTCCCTTTTGACATGCCTTTATCTATTTCCCATTGTAATCTGTGGTCCACATTCCAGCTACTGCTGGAAGGACTGTATATAACTGCCATCAGGGTTCTTTTATTATTGTGGTTTCTTAACTCAACCCAAAAGGATTCAAGGATTCAACATCTTCTGATCCTATGTCACATCTTTCTACTAATTTGATGCCATTCTTTACCAGCAGACCTATGCCACCCTCTCTGCCAATGTTCCTACCCCTCTGATATGTGTAATCTTGGACATTCAGCTATGACATACAATGGACATACAACTATCCTTCAGCCATGATTCAGCAACGGCCATAATGTCATACCTGATGGTCTGTAATAGTGCAACAAGATCATCCACCTTATTTCTTATAGTCCGCACACCGAGATGTAACATTTGCAGTACTGTATTTGCTACCCTTTTTGATTCTACATCCCTAATGCACTGGTGCTCACCCTGCTGGCTGCAATTTTGTCAAAGATCTGCCTACCTTTCCGGACAGTCTGACTGCATGCATTTTTGCTTTTTTTTTTAAACCATCCATCCTTTCCTGAGTCCCTTCACTCAGTTCCCACCCCCTTATCCAATTAGTTAAAACACACCCCAGTAGCTCTAACAACCCTGCCCACAAGAATATTGGTCATGCTTCAGCTAAGGTGCAACCCGTCACTTTTGTACAGGTTATAACTCCCCCAGAAGATATTCCAATGATCAAAGATCCTGCAGCCCTGCCCCAGCTTCTCAGCTGCACATTAATCTGCCAAATCAGCCCATCTGTTTTGTACAGGTCATACCTCCTGTAGAAGAGATCCCAATAATCCAAGAACCTATGCCCTGCCCCTGCACCAACTTCTTAGCCACACATTTATCTGCCAAATCCACCTTAGAGTGGTCATTCTTCATCAAATGGGTCTGCCTCTAGGAAAGTCAGGCCCAATTGAAGTGTCAGGGGCATACTTTCCAGCAGGGGTCACCTAGATAGCAATTACGATGAATCCCTCCTCAAGATTCCCTTCTTGTTGCTGAGGTCAATTGCAGGACCACAAACACTACCAGGTTGAGAGAAACTAAACTAAGAATTAAAACCATGCAGTACCCACTGCTCAAAATGCTTTTTAATATTACCCACAGTCCAGTTATCAAATAATGCAAAAGCAGCAACTTTTTTTCAAAACAACTTTCCAAAAGAAAAATAATTACTCGTTTCACACTAAATGCAAACCATGAGTAGCCATTTACACTTTCCTGATCAATCATGTGGTAATTTTTTCTTGGATGTAATATAGCTCAATTGTTTGATTTGTCACACTTCAGTTCATCGATACCATTGTATAAAATAAAAGATGTTATTAGAGTTGAGCTTATTTCAAACACTAGAAAATCTGCAGATACTGGAAATCCAAAACAGCACATACAAAATGCTGGAAGAACCCAGCAGGCCAGGCAGCATTTCTGGAAAAGAGTAAACAGTTGACATTTCAGGCCAAGACCCTTCATCACAACCCATCTGATGAAGGAGCTCAGCCCAAAACATCGACTGTTTACTCTTTTCCATAGATGCTGCCTGGCCTGCTGAGTTCCCCCAGCATTGTGTGTGTGGAGTTTATTTCAAAATTTGGATTCACTTCAAATTATATGCTTGAAACTAAATTTGACTTCACCTTTCTTCTATTCACATTGTTTCAAGTTCTAATATTTACCCTTCCTTGATGAATACTTTATATTTCAGCATTTTGCCCTTAGAAAAACTAATAAAGGCATTACATAAATTAACTTCACAGTAAGTGGTTTTAGACTGGCCTTACAACAACTTGTTCAATATATATTTTTTATTCTGTGAACAGTCTACCCTCCACCACCAGAGACACACACACAGAATCTCAAAAACTGACAAACTGAAGAAAGTGACTTAAATACTCTTAACACAGCTGTAGAGATTGTCATAGAAATAAGCATGCATTTTTTTAAAACTGTGATAATGAGCAAAAGTTAATCTTAGCTCATTAGACATCTTGGCAAAAAGTCTTAAAACTGTAACGTTAACTCTGAACTGATGAGTGGTTCCTATACCTTGATTTTATATGTTCTTCAGAAGTCTAGGTAACAACTGCTTCTTAATAAGAATTGCACAAACAAGTTGTCAATTCAGTGTTCTGGAGCTGCTCTGCTGCTCCTATGTACTCAACACCAAAACCGTGTGCACTGCTGTGTCATGGTTGTTTTGGTTTGTGCTGCCAGTACACGTTTCAACTTTCACTCTTTCTAATTTCATGCATCATGTATAGCTCTCCGGTTATTCACTCCATGCTGAGCTTAAGCTTGTCAAAAGGAGGTTTATTAACCCATCAAAGTCGGAAAGCTCTCACCCCTTGTCTGCCCCGTTAAAGATCACAAGATACAAGTGAGGCAAGTGGATATTCTGTTGGTCGATCGGGCCCTGGCAAAAACTTTGCTCCCGAAAGCATCGTGTAGCTCGAGAAAGTGTCCTTCGGACCCACTACGCCTGCGAAAGGAACACCATGAGCCGGCTGACTGGCTTTCGGCGACCTAACAACCGCAGGATCACCGTGGTTTCCTATGATACACGCGTCCCGAACCCCTGGAAAAGGAAAGCTCCTGTTACACCCAGGCGCTTCCACGGACTGTAAGGCAGTCCAGTGCTTACAAGCTTCTTGTCCCTTCCCCACTCCATGTTAGTCTGGATGGCTTTGCACCCGGGCCTGAGCCTGGGCCTACAATGCCGCTCTCTGTCCCGCGGCCTGGTCCGAGTGCGCCGCGGCTCTTCTTATCCCCGCCCTCTCCTTCGACTTCACTGCATTTTGAGGCCGAAAAGCTGGGCCCAGTGCAGTGCAGACAGACCTACCGTCTGCTCAGAGTCGATGTCTATGCGAAAGGTTTGCTGCTGGAGGGTCTTCAGCGTGATCTGCATCGTCTCCCTCTCCCGCTCTCGATCCGTCTGACTCTAACCCCTTGCAGCCGCTCAGTCACTCAGAGTGTCAACGTGCGCGCACTCGATGCCATCACGCGTCTTCGTGCTCGCAATGCTGCGTCATTACGCTTGGGCCGAGCGAGGATGTTGCTGCGTTCTTAGACCACGAGTGCGGAATGTCGTCGTCGTGGAGCGAGCACGCTCGGCATCTTGCACGCTCCCAGCGGCCCCGCCTCTCCACCTGCTGCATGTGGCACGTGATCAACGCGCCACCACCATCTTGGCGACGGAGAGATCGTGTGCGGTTGGAGTAGGGAGTCGCTGTGCAGATCTCCTGGCGCGGGAGTCTCACGTGGCTTTGTAAACCTCAGGCTGTGTGGGATGTTTCAGTAAGAGCCTCACATTGCACCATCGAAACAAACAACTTCTGCTTTTCGATAAAATAGCGAGCGCTCGGCCATTTTCCGCCACCTTTTGGCAAACTCCGGGCGTGATGTCATGATGGAGGACGCGTTTGTTTTGACGTCACCGAAGCAGCAACTGGGAATCCCCATGTGACGTCAACAGCAGCTGATGGTGCGGGGAAACCCCTTTGGTCAGCTGAAGAAAGAAATCGCCAAAATAACACTTTTTATTCCTTTTAACTTGACATGTTCGTTAGTTATATAAATAGATATCAATGCTTCATTTTCCCATGCCATATTATAAAATTGCCTGGTCGATAATACCGAGAGTAATCCAAAGCACTAGATCCTTTAACAATATTCCAATTCTTTTCTCACTGCTGTAAAGATTCATGTTCAATCCCGTTGTGTGGAACTTGTACGTTCTTGTCACCGTGTGAGTTCCCTCCACCCTCCTGTTCTGGTTCTTCCTGCATCCCAAAGACATATTAGAGGGTTAGAGTGGTTGGCGGCTATAAAATTTCCCTATTTGTAAGTGGATATCAGAAGAACTCAAGGGTGATTGGGATATGTTGTGGGGCTAAAAGGATTAAAGTAAGGGTAATGTAACTATTGAAATTGCTCTGCTGAGAGTTAATATACACTCAATGAGGGAATAAGCTCTTCCTATATAACTAAAACCTGTCAACAGAAATATTGACGTTTATTTATTTACATATCTCACAGAACAGTTTACAATCAGCAATTAACCTACTAACCATTAGTAATAACCTACTAAAATCCTTAGACAGACAGACATACTTTATTGATCCCGAGGGAAATTGGGTTTCGTTACAGTTGCACCAACCAAGAATAGTGTAGAAATATAGCAATATAAAACCATAAATAATGAAAAAATAATAATAAGTAAATTATTCCAAGTGCAAATAAGTCCAGGACCAGCCTATTGGCTCAGGGTGTCTGACACTCCGAGGGTGGAGTTGTAAAGTTTGATGGTCACAGGTAGGAATGACTTCCTGTGATGCTCAGTGTTGCATCTCGGTGGAATGAGTCTCTGGCTGAATGTATTCCTGTGCCTAACCAGTACATTATGTACTGGATGGGAGTCATTGTCCAAGATGGCATGCAACTTGGACAGCATCCTCTTTTCAGACACCACTGTCAGAGAGTCCAGTTCCACCCCTACAACATCACTGGCCTTACGAATGAGTTTGTTGATTATGTTGGTGTCTGCTACCCTCAGCCTGCTGCCCCAGCACACAACAGCAAACACGATAGCACTGGCCATCACAGACTCATAGAACATCCTCAGCATCGTCCGGCAGATGATAAAGGACCTCAGTCTCCTCAGGAATTAGAGACAGCTGTGACCCTTCTTGTAGACAGCCTCAGTGTTCTTTGACCAGTCCAGTTTATTGTCAATTTGTATCCCCAGGTATTTGTAATCCTCCACCATGTCCACACTGACCCCTTGGATGGAAACAGGGTCCACCCAACTGGAAACTGAAACACCCAGAGGAAACATACACAGTTCATGGGGAGAACATAGAGACTCCTTTCAGATGGCAACAAACCGAACTCCAAACTCCGGAACACCCCGAGCTGTAATAGTGTCATGCTAACTGATATGCTGCTGTGGTGCCCCATTTGAGAAAATGTTGAACAGTTTGGAAAGGAGAATAAAACTATACCTGTATGAATCCCTGCAACATCTTGTAATCCTGTGTTTTCTCTTGAAGCTGATGTCTGCACATCTTTTTGTAGATGGGGTGAATCCTCACAAGGCATCAGGCCTTGATGATGTCCCTGACAGGGCACTAAAAACCTGTGCCAACCAACTATCTGGAGTGTTCAAAGGCACAGAGTCATCAAACACTACAGTGCAGAATCAGGACCTTTGGCCTACCTAGTCTGTGCCAATCTATTATTCTGCCTAGTCTCATCGACCTGCACCCAACCCATAGCTCTCCATAACACTCCCATCCATGTATCGAATGAACTTATTCTTAAATGTTGCAATCAAACCTGCATCCACCACCTGTACTGGCAGCTCATTCCACTCTCACACCCACCCTCTGAGTGAAGAGGTTCCCCTTAAACATTTCAACATTCACCCTTAGCCCATGACCTATAGTTCTCGTCTCACCCAACTTAAATGAAAAAAGCCTGCTCACACTTATCCTGTCTATACCCCTCATAATTTTATCAAATTTCCCCTCATTTTCCTACATTCCAAGGAATAATGTCCTAACCTATTCAACTTTTCCCTATAACTCAGGTCCTCAAGTCTGGGCAACACCCTTGTAAATTTTGTCTGCACTTTTTCAATCTTTCCTGTTGGTAAATGGCCAGAACAGCACATAATATTCCAAATTGGGCCTCACCAATATCTCTTAAAACTTCAACTTAACATCCTAACTTTTGTACTCAATACTTTATGAAGGCCAATATACCAAAAGCTTTCTTTACAACCTCGTCTACCTATGGTGCTCTTTCAAGTATTCCCTGATCCCTCTGTTCTACCGCAATCTGCAGTGCCCAACTGCTCGCCATGTAAGCCCTACCCTAGTTTGTCTTCCCAAAGGGCAACTCTCCGCACTTGTCCGTGTTGAATTCCAACTGCCCTTTTTCAGCCTATTTTTCCAGTTGGTCCAATCCTGTTGCAAGCTTTGATAGCCCTCCATGCTCTCTACTACACCCCCAATTTTGGTGTCATCTGCAAATCAGCTGATCCAATTAATCACATTACCATCCAGATCAATGATGCAAATCACAAACAAAAACAGACCAGCACCGATCCATGCAGTGTCCCACTAGTCACAGTCCTCCAGACAGAGAGGCAACCATCTACTACCACTTACAGGCTTCTCTGTGAAGCCAAGGTCGAATACAATTCATCCTGACTGCCAAGCGACTGAACTCTGTTGACCAACCTCCCATGTGGAATCTTGTTAAATGCCTTGCTAAAGTCTGCGTAGTCACATTTACTGCCTTTCCTTCGTCAACCTTCCTGATATCTTCCTTGAAAAGTCTATAAAATTGATTACACATAACCTAGCACACATAAAGCCATGTTGGCTATCCCTAATCAGTCCTTGTCTATCTGGTCCTTTAGAATTCCTCTAATAAGTTACCCATAATAGATGTCAGAGTCAGTAACCTATAGCCTTCTGACTTGTGCTTAGAGACTTCCTTAAACTTTGGAACATGAACTAACTTCCAGCACCTCACCTGTGGCCAAGGATATTTTAAATACCACTGCTAGGACCCCTGCAATTTCTGCACTGGCTTCCCACAAGATCTGAGAGAACCTTGTCAAGTCCCTGGGGATATATCCACCAAACCTCCCTCAAGACAGAAAGCACCCACCCTTCTTTAATCTATATATAGTCTCACGCTGATTTGTCTTGTTTCCATCGACCCTGTGTCCATTGCCTGAGTAAATACAGATGCAAAAGAATCCATTTTAGATTGCTCTAGAAATCGTGGACGCATTGGTAATCATTTTCCAATGTTCTATAGATTCAGGAACAGTTCCTGCTGATTGGAGGGTGGCTAATGTTGTCCCACTTTTCAAGAAAGGAGGGAGAGAGAAAACAGGGAATTATAGACCGGTTAGCCTGATGTCAGTGGTGGGAAAGATGCTGGAGTCAATTATAAAAGAGGAAATTATGACACATTTGGATAGCAGTAGAAGGATCAGTCCGAGTCAGCATGGATTTATGAAGGGAAAATCATGCTTGACTAATCTTCTGGAGTTTTTTGAGGATGTAACTATGAAAATGGACAAGGGAGAGCCAGTGGATGTAGTGTACCTGGACTTTCAGAAAGCTTTTGATAAAGTCCCACATAGGAGATTAGTGGGCAAAATTAGGGCACATGGTATTGGGGGCAGAGTACTGACATGGATTGAAAATTGGCTGGCTGACAGGAAACAAAGAGTAGCGATTAATGGGTCCCTTTTGGAATGGCAGGCTGTGACCAGTGGGGTACCGCAAGGTTCGGTGCTGGGACCGCAGCTGTTTACAATATACATTAATGATTTAGATGAAGGGATTAAAAGTAACATTAGCAAATTTGCTGATGACACAAAGCTGGGTGGCAGTGTGAAATGTCAGGAGGATGGTATGAGAATGCAGGGTAACTTGGACAGGTTGGGTGAGTGGGCAAATGTATGGCAGATGCAGTTTAATGTGGATAAATGTGAGGTTATCCACTTTGGTGGCAAGAACAGGAAGGCAGATTACTATCTAAATGGAGTCAAGTTAGGAAAAGGGGAAGTACAACCAGATCTAGGTGTTCTTGTACATCAGTCAATGAAAGCAAGCATGCAGGTACAGCAGGCAGTGAAGAAAGCTAGTGACATGCTGGCCTTTATAACAAGAGGAATTGAGTATAGGAGTAAAGAGGTCCTTCTGCAGCTGTACAGGGCCCTGGTGAGACCCCACCTGGAGTATTGTGTGCAGTTGTGGTCTCCAAATTTGAGGAAGGACATTCTTGCTATTGAGGGAGTGCAGCATAGGTTCACAAGGTTAATTCCCGGAATGGCAGGACTGTCATATGTTGAAAGATTGAAGCGACTGGGCTTGTATACACTGGAATTTAGAAGGATGAGAGGGGATCTGATTGAAACATATAAGATTATTAAGGGATTGGACATGCTAGAGGCAGGAAGCATGTTCCCACTGATGGGTGAGTCCAGAACTAGAGGCCACAGTTTAAGAATAAGGGGTAGGCCATTTAGAACAGAGATGCGGAAAAACTTTTTCACCCAGAGAGTGGTGGATATGTGGAATGCTCTGCCCCAGAAGGCAGTGGAGGCCAAGTCTCTGGATGCATTCAAGAGAGAGTTAGATAGAATTCTTATAGATAGCGGTGTCAAGGGATATGGGGAGAGGGCAGGAACAGGGTACTGATTGTGTATGATCAGCCATGATCACAGTGAATGGCGGTGCTGGCTAGAAGGGCCAAATGGCCTACTCCTGCACCTACTGTCTATTGTTTATTGCCTCCATTTCTTCCAACCTCCATGCATTGATGACCACTGTGATCTTCAAGAGGTCCAATTTTGTCCCTTGCTGTCCTTTCGCTCTTAATATATCTGTAGAAGTCTTTGGAATTCTCCTTCACCTTGTCTGCTGAGCAACTTCTATTTCCTTCTTGATTTCCTTCTTTAGTGTCACTTTCATCTCTTTAAGTACCTAATTTGTTCTTTGCTGCCTAAACCTGCTATGCATTTCCCTCTTGATCTTAACCAGGGATTTGATATCTCCCAAAATCCAAAGGTTCCTTGACTTTGACTCTGTATTGTCAAAAATTTATTTTTGAAGACCTCCACTTACCAAACACAACTTTCCCAATCTACACTTGCCAGATCCTTTATGATATCATCATAATTGGTTTTTCTCAGTTTAGAATCTCAATACAAAGATCCTTCTCCATAATTATCTTGAAATTAATGGCATTATGATCACTAGATCCAAAGTGTTCCCCTACACACACTTCTGTCACCTGCCCTGTCTCATTCTCTTAACAGGAGATCCAGCTTTTCCCTCTCTCTAGCTGGGACTACCATATATTGATTAAGGAAAATCTCCTAAATACATTTTACTACTCTATCCCATCTAACTTTTTTACAGTATGGAAGTCCCAATCAATATGTGGAAAGTTAAAATCACCTTCTATCACAAGCTTATATTTCTTGCAACTGTCTGAGGTCTCTCTACAAATTTGCTCCACTAAATCCCATTGACTATTGGGTAGTCTACAATATAATCTCATTAACATGGTTATCCCTTTCTTATTTCTCAGTTCCACCCAGAAAGCTTCACTAGGTGAATTCTTCAGTCTGTCCTGTCTCAGCACTGCCAGGACATTTTCTTTCAACCCTCCCTTTTTAATGCCTCCCTTCCCTTTTTAATCCCTCATTCTCTATTATGTCTAACACAATTGAACCCCGAAACATCGAGCTGCCAGTCCTGCCCTTCAATCTCTCTCTGCTGCAGTCAGAAGTTCAAAAGGTCATCACTGATATCAGTGCCCAAGAAGAGCAGAGTGAGCTACCTCAGTGACTATTGCTCATTAGTACTCACATCTACTGTGATTAAGTGTTTTGAGAGGTCAGTCATGCCTAGAAGTAACTCCCACTTAAGCAAAGACCTTGACCTGCTGCAATTTGCCTCTTGCCACAATAGCTCTACAACTGATGCAATCTCAATGGCTCACCACTTGGCCTTGGATCACCTGGACAACTGCAATACCTCAGTTAGGCTGCTGTTTATTGATTACAGTTCAGTGTTCAACAGTATCATCCCCTCAATACTAATCAACAAACTTCTGGGCCTCTGTACCTGGATTCTTGACTTCTTCATTGATACCCCATTGTCAGTGCAGATGGGAAATAATATCTCTTCCTCATAGAACATAGAACATTACAGGCCCTTAGGCCCACAATGTTGTACCAACCATGTAGCCTACTCTAGAAATTGCTTAGAATTACCCTACCACATAGCCCTCTATTTTTCTAAGCTCCATGCACCTGTCTAAGAGTCTCTTAAAAGACCCTATTGTATCTGCCTCCACCACCATCGCCGGCAGTGCATTCCACACACCCACCACTCTCTCAGTGAAAAAGATACCCCTGACATTTCCTCTGTACCTATTTCCAAGTACCTTAAAACTATGCCCCCTCATGTTAGCCATTTCAGCCCTGGGAAAAAGCCTCTGGCTATCCACACAATCAACAACTCTCATCATCTTATACAGCTCTGTCAGGTCACCTGTCATCTTCTGTCGCTCCAAGTTCACTCAATCTATTCTCCAATCCAGGCAAATTCCTTGTAAATCTCCACTGCACTCTCTCTATAGTATCCACAACCCTCCTGTAGTGAGGTGACCAGAAATGAACACAGTACTCCGAGGCCTTGTAGAGCTGTAACATTTACTCATTGACAGTCACCACACTTCAACGATGTATGTTTAGCCCACTGCTTTTCTTTCTCTACACTCATGACTGTGAAACTAGGCACAATTCAAATGTCATCTATAAATTTGCCAATGAGACAACTATTGTAAACAGAATCTCTGAAGGTGATGAGGAGACATGCAGGAGTGAGATAGATTGGCTTGTTGAGTGGTGTTCTAACAATAACCTTGAACTCAACACCAATAAGACCAAGGAACTGATTGTAGATTTCCAGAAGGGGAGTCAAGAGAACACACACCAGTCTTCATTGAGGGGTCAGTGGAAAGGATAATAGGATTCAACATCTCTGAAGATCTATCCTGGGTTCAACATATTGATGCAATTACCGAGGAGGCATGCAGAGCTATATTTCATCAGAAGTTTGAGGAAATTTGATATGGCTCAAAGACTCTAGCAAATTTCTACGGATGTACTGTAGAGAGCACCTGATTGGCTGCCTCAACATCTGATATAGCGGCATCAGTGCACAGGATTGGAAAAAGTTGCAGAGGGTCGTAAACTCAGCCAGTTCCATCATGGGCACTAACCTCTCCACATTGAGAACATCTTTAATAGACAATTCCTCAAGAAGGCGGCCTCCATCTTTAAGGACCCTCGCCGGGAGGAGGTACAGGAGCCTGAAGACACATACTTCGTTTTAGGAACAGCTTCTTTCCCTCCATCATCACGTTTCTGAATGGACCATGAAACCTTTGAACACTTAGTCACTGTTTTCTCTCTTTTTGCACTACCTATTTACTGATTATATATATGTATTATTGTAAACTACAGTAATTACTTTATGTAATGGTGCCTCAAAACAAATTTTACAACATATGTCAATGATGATAAACCTGGTTCCGATTCTGAATTTTGATGGGTATAAAATCAAGACTCGCCTTGATTTATGTTTTATTGCAGCATCAGTGCTGTTTTTTGGAATATTTGAATATTATCCATGATTAGTAATAGACCATGAACGTATTTTACAAATTGCGGCGACCCACTTCCTGCGCAGGCGAACCGGCTCACAAATAGCCAGCGCGCGGGAGGAAACTTTGGTAATGCGCCTCTGATGTCATTTCCGCCCGGAGAGGGCGGGCGCTAGGGATTAAATGCCAGCGCCGCGAAGTTTGAATAAACTAGTCTCGAAATGACTTACCGACTGCGTGTCGTTATTTCAGCGCTGTGTGTAGCACATCACTACAAAATAATATATTAATATAATATGAATGATTGGGATCTGGGGTGTGTAATAGAATAGAAGAACCAAGGAGTACAAGTGTATACTTTGTTGAATGTAGTGTCACATGGTGGTGAAAAAGACATTTAGTATGCTGGATTTTATCAGTCAAGGGTTTAGGAGTTAGAACATGATGTTGCCTTTGTTTAAGTCATTGGGGAGGCCACACATGGAGTACAAAGGACACCTTTAAAAAAGCTTAATATCATGAGAGGCATAGATAACGTGGATGGTAACAGTCTTTTCCCCAGGATAAGAGAAACTAGGAATCATAACTTTAAGGTGAGATAGGAAAGATTTAAAAGATACCTGAGGAGCAACTTTTTCCCACAGATGATGGTAGTATATGGAATAAGCTGCCAGAGGAAATGGTTCAAACAGGTACAATAGTGTCATATACGAAGCACTTGGATAGTTACATTGAGGGGTGGGGCTTAGGGGGATATGGGCTGAATACGGGAAATTGGGTCTAGCTGGGTGGACCCAATCTCCTGCCATCTCCCTGTATCCCTTCATGCCCTGACCAATCAAGAATCTATCAAATAAGCTGGAAAAACTCAGCAGGTCGGGCAGCATCCATTGAAACGAGCAGTCAACCTTTTGGGCCGAGACCCTTCGCCAGGACTGAAGAAGGAGGGGGAAGGGTGGAAGGTGCCAGGTGAAAAACCAATCAGAGGAAAGATCAAGGGGTGGGGGAGGGGAAGCAGGGAGGGAATAGGCAGGAAAGGTGAAGAAGGAATGTAAGGGGAAAGCACTATGGGTAGTAGAAGAAGACAGAATCATGAGAGAGGTGATAGGCAGCTAGAAAAGGAGGCAGAGTGCAAGTGGGATGGGGGAAGGGAGAGGGAGGGAATTACCGGAAGTTGGAGAATTTGATGTTCACACCAAGGGGCTGGAGACTACCCAGACGGTATATGAGGTGTTGCTCCTCCAACCTGACTTTGGCCTCATCATGGCAGTAGAGGAGGCCATGTACGGACATATCCGAATGGGAATGTGAAGCAGAGTTGAAGTGGGTGGCAACCGGGAGATCCTGTCTGTTGTGATGGATGGAGCGGAGGTGCTCGATGAAGCTGTCCCCCAATCTGCGTCGGGTCTCGCCGATGTACAGGAGGCCGCACCGGGAGCATCGGATGCAATAGATTACCCCAACAGACTCACAAGTGAAGTGTTACCTCACCTGGAAGGACTGTTTGGGGCCCTGAATGGTGGTAAGAGAGGAGGTGTAGGGACAGGTGTAGCACTTATGCTTGCAGGGATAAGTGCCAGGTGGGAGATCTGTGGGGAGGGACATGTGGACCAAGCAGTCGCGGAGGGAATGATCCTTGCGAAAAGCAGAGAGGGGTAGAGAGGGAAAGATGTGCTTAGTAGTGGGGTCCTGTTGAAGGTGGCAGAAGTTGCAGAGGGTAATATGCTGAATCCGGAGGCTAGTTGGGTGGTAGGTGAGGACAAGAGGAACGTGGACCCTGTTGTAGTGACAGGAAGATGGGGTGAGGGCCGAAGTGCAGGAAATGGAGGAGATGCAGGTGAGGGCATCATTGATGATGGTAGAAGGGAAACTACGATTCTTAAAGAAAGAGGACATTTGAGATGTCCTGGAACAGAAAGCCTCATCCTGGGAGCAGATGCGGCGGAGACGGAGGAACTGGGAATAGGGAATAGCATTTTTACATTTGGCAGGGTGGGAAGAGGTATAATCAAGGTAGTTATGGGAGTCAGTGGACAGTCTGTCTCCAGAGATGGAGACTGAGAGATCGAGAAAGGGGAGAGAAGTGCCTATCTCTGGCCTATCCTCTCCCTGCTTCCCCTCCCCCACCTCTTGATCTTTCCTCTGATTGGTTTTTCACCTGGCACCTTCCACCCTCCCCCCACCTTCTTTATAGGGCCCCTTCCCCCTCCTTCTTCCGTCCTGACGAAGGGTCTCGGCCCGAAAGGTTGACTGCTCGTTTCCATGGATGCTGCCCAACCTGCTGAGTTCATCCAGCTTGTTTGTACATGTTGATTTGACCACAGCATCTGCAGTATACTTTGTGTTTAAGAATCTATCAACTTCTATCTTAAATACATGTGAAGACTTAGCCCCACAGCTGCTTCTGGCAAAGAATTCCACAATTCGCCACTCCCTGGCTCAACAAATTCCTCCTCATCTCTGTTCTAAAAGGACACCCCTCTATTCTGAGGCTGTGCCAATTGGTCTTAGACTCTATGAGCTCACCGCTCATTCTTCTGAATTCTAGTGAATGCAGGCCCAGAGGAATCGAACGCTCTTCATATGACAAGCCATTCAATCCTGAAATAATTTTCGTGAACCTCCTTTCTAAGATATGGGACCCAAAATTGCTCACAATACTCCAACTGAGGCCTCACCAGAGATTTATAAAGTCTCAACATTACGTCCTTGCTTTTATATTCTTCTCCTCTTGAAATAAATGCTAACATTGCGTTTACCTTCCTCACCACCGACTCAACCTGCAAATTAACCTTCAGGGAATCCTGCACAAGGACTCAAAGTCCCTTTGTGCCTTAATTTTTTGTATTTTCTCTCCATTTAGAAAATAGTCAACCCTTTCATTTCTTAATGAATGCTTTGCTTTAGTATTCACTACAGAAAAGGATCTTGGTGGTTGTAGGGATGACTTACAGCAGACTGAAAAGCTTGAGCATGTAGATATTAAGGAAGAGGATTTGCTGGAGCTTTTGGAAAGCATCAAGTTGGTTAAGTCACTGGGACCAGACAAGATGTACCTCAGGCTATTGTGGGAGGTAAGGGAGGAGATTGTTGAGCCTCTGGTGATGATCTTTTCATCATCAATGGGGACAGGAGAGGTTTCGGAAGATTGGTTGGTTGCAGATGTTGTTCCTGTGGTGAACTACATATACCTGTCTGGACACCCCCCCCCCCCCCACCCCCGCTGACTGCTCCTGTGGCTCCTCCCACAGACCGTGGCTCCTCCCACCAACCCCGGTATAAAGGCGATTGGAGCCACAGACCCTTCCTCAGTCTCCAGGATGTCGTGTGATAGTCACTTGCTGCTTGTGCTTTCTTCCAGCCAATAAAAGCCTACCTTAACCCATGTCTCAGAGTTATTGATGGTGCATCAGTTCCCTTATTCAAGAAAGGGAGTAGAGATAGCCCAGGAAATTATAGACCAGTGAGTCTTACCTCAGTGGTTGGTAAGTTGATGGAGAAGATCCTGAGAGGCAGGATTTATAAACATTTGGAGAGGTATAATATGATTAGGAATAGGGATGTGATGAAACACATTGATGAAGGTAGACCAGTAGATGTAGTGTATATGGATTTAGGCAAGGCATTTGATAAGGTACCCCATGCAAGACTTATTGAGAAAGTAAGGAGTTATGGGATCCAAGGAAACATTGCTTTCTGGATTAGAACTGACTTGCCCACAGAAGGCAAAGAGTGGTTGTAGACGGGTCATATTCTGCATGGAGGTTGGTGACCAGTGGCGTGCCTCAGGGATTTGTTCTGGGACCCTTACTCTTTGTGATTTTTATAAATGACCTGGATGAGGAAGTGGAGGGATGGGTTAGTAAATTTACTGATGACACAAAGGTTGGAGGCATTGTAGATAGTATGGAGGGCTATCATAGGTTACAGTGGGACATTGACAGGATGCGAAACTGGGCTGAGAAATGGCAGATGGAGTTCAACCCAGATAAGTGTGGCGGTTCATTTTGGTAAGTCAAATATGATGGCAGAATATAGTATTAATGGTAACACTCTTGGCAGGGTGGAGGATCAGAGGGATCTTGGGGTCGGAGTCCATAGGACACTCAAAGCTGCTGTGCAGGTTGACTCTGTGGTTAAGAAGGTGTATGGTGTATTGGCCTTCGTCAATTGTGGAATTGAATTTAGGAACCGAGAGGTAATGTTGCAGCTATATAGGACCCTGGTCAGACCCCACTTGGAATACTGTGCTCACTTCTGGTCGCCTCACTACAGAAAGGATGTGGAAACCATAGAAAGGGTGCAGAGGAGATTTACAAAGATGCTGCCTGGATTGGGGAACATGTCTTATGAGAATAGATTGAGTGAACTTGGCCTTTTCTCCCTGGAGCGACAGAGGATGAGAAGTGACCAGATAGAGGTGTACAAGATAATGAGTGGCATAGATCATGTGGATAGTCGGAGGCTTTTTCCCAGGGCTGAAATGGCTAGCACGAGAGGGCACAGTTATAAGGTGCTTGGAAGTAGATACAGAGATGTCAGGAGTAAGTTTTTTACACAAAGAGTGGTGAGTGCATGGAATGGGCTGCCAGCGACAGTGGTGGAGGCAGATACAATAGGGTCTTTTAAGAGACCCCCAGATAGGTACATGGATCTTAGAAAAACAGAGGGTTATGGGCAACCCTTGGTAATTTATAGGGTAAGGACATGTTCGGCACAGCGTTGTGGGCCGAAGGGCCTGTATTGTGCTATAGGTTTTCTATGTTTCTTCTGCCAAAGGTCATGACCGTACACTCCCTGACACTATAGTCCATCTGCCATTTCTTTGCCCATTCTCCTAATCTAAGTCCTTCTGTAACCTCTCTACTTCCTGAAAACTTCCTGTGCCTGCACCTATCTTCACATTGTCTGCAAACTTTGCAAGAAAACCATCAATTCCATCTTCCAAATCATTGACATATAACATAAAAAAGAATCTGACCCAACACAGACCCCTGTTGAACACCACTAGTTAATGGCAACCCACAAGGAAATGCTCCATTTATTCCCACACTTTGCTTCCTGCCAACCAGCCACTGCTTTATCCATGCTAGAATCTTTCCTGTAATACTACGGACTCGTAGCTTCTTAAGTAGCCTCATGTGTAGCGCCTTGTTAAAGGGCTTCTGAAAATCCAAGTACACCATAGTACCATAGAACCATAGAACATTACAGCACAGAAACAAGCTTTTTGGTTCTTCTTGGCTGTGCTGAACCATTTTTCTGCCTAGTCCCACTGATCTGCACCTGGACCATATCCCTTCATACATCTCTCATCCATGTACCTGTCCAAGTTTTTCTTAAATGTTAAAAGTGAGCCCGCATTTACCACTTCATCTGGCAGCTCATTCCACACTCCCACCACTCTCTGCATGAAGAAGCCACCCCCATGTTCCCTTTAAACTTTTCCCCCTTCACCCTTAACCCATGTCCTCTGGTTTTTTTCTCCCCTAGCCTCAATGGAAAAAGCCTGCTTGCATTCACTCTATCTATACCCAT
Organism: Hemitrygon akajei; assembly: GCF_048418815.1. Classification (NCBI taxonomy): domain Eukaryota; kingdom Metazoa; phylum Chordata; class Chondrichthyes; order Myliobatiformes; family Dasyatidae; genus Hemitrygon; species Hemitrygon akajei. The sequence continues at coordinate 50,284,722 of NC_133139.1, forward strand.
CATAATTTTATACACCACTATCAAATCACCCCTCATTCTTCTGACGCTCCAGGGAATAAAGTCCTAACCTATTCAACCTTTTCTGTAACTCAGTTTCTCAAATCCCAGCAACATCCTTGTAAACTTTCTCTGCACACTTAAAACCTTATTAATATCCTTCCTGTAACTCGGTGACCAAAACTGTACACAATACTCCAAATTCGGCCTCACCAATGCCTTATACAACCTCACCATAACATTTCAATTCTTATATTCAATACTTTGATAAAGGCCAATGTACCAAAAGCTCTCTTTACTACCCTATCTACCTGTGACACCACTTTTAGGGAATTTTGTATCTGTATTCCCAGATCCCTCTGTTCTACTGCACTCCTCAGTGTCTTACCATTTACCTTGTATGTTCTACCTTGGTTTTTCCTTCCAAAGTGCAATACCTCACACTTGCCTGTGTTAATCTCCATCTGCCATTATTCAGCCCATTTTTCCAGCTGGTCCAAATCCCTCTGCAAGCTTTGAAAACCTTCCTCACTGTCCACTATACCTCCAATCTTTGTATCATCAGCAAATTTGCTGATCCAATTTATCACATTATCATCCAGATCATTGATACAGATGACAAATAACAATGGACCCAGCACTGATCCCTGTGCCACACCATTAGTCACAGGCCTCCACTCAGAGAAGCAATCCTCCACTACCACTCTCTGACTTCTCCCATTGAGCCAATTTACTACCTCACCATATATACCTACCGACTGAATTTTCCTAACTAACCTCCCATGCAGGACCTGGTCAAAGGCCTTACTGAAGTCCATGTAGACAACATCCACTGCCTTCCCTTCATACACTTTCCTTATAACCTTCTCGAAAAACTCTAATAGATTTGTTAAACATAGCCTACCATACACAAAACCGTGTTGACTCTCCCTAATAAGTCCCTCTCTATCCAAATACTTGTAGATCCTATCTCTACTACCTACTACCGACATCAAACTTATCAGCCTATAATTTCCCAGATTACTTTTTGAGCCTTTTTTAAACAACAGAACAACATGAGCTATCCTCCAATCCTCCAGCACCTCACCTGTGGATACCGACATTTGAAATATATCTGCCAGGGTCCCTGCAATTTCAACACTAGTCTCCTTCAGGGTCCGAGGAAATACAGTGTCAGGTCCTGGGGATTTATCTACTTTGATTTGCCTCAAGATAGCAAGCACCTCTTCCTCTTCAATCTGTATGTTCCATGACCTCACTACTTGTTTGCCTTATTTCCATTGACTCCATGCCAGTTTCCTTAGTAAATACAGATGCAAAAAATCCATTTAAGATCTCCCCCATTTCTTTTCGTTCCATACATAGCCGACCACTCTGATCTTCAAGAGGACCAATTTTATCCCTTACTATCCTTTTGCTCTAAATATACCTGTAGAAGCTCTTTGGATTATCCTTCACCTTGACTGCCAAAGCTACCTCATGTCTTCTTTTAGCCCTCCTGATTTCTTTCTTAGTTTTTTTAGTACTTTTTATACTCCTCAAGTACCTTATTTGCTCCGTTCCTATACACATCATACATCTCTCTCTTCTTCTTTATCAGAGTTCCAATATCCCTAGAGAAACCAAGGTTCCTTCAACACACAAAATGCTGGTGGAACACAGCAGGCCAGGCAGCATCTATAAGGAGAAGCACTGTCGACGTTTTGGGCCGAGACCCTTATTCAAGGTTCCTTATTTGTTTTCACTTTGCCTTTAATCCTGACAGGAACATACAAACTCTGCACTCTCAAAATTTCTCCTTTGAAGGCCTCCCACTTACATATGACATCCTTGTCAGAGAACAACCTGTCCCAATCCACGCTCTTTAGATCCTTTCTCATTTCTTCAAATTTGGCCTTTTTCCAGTTTAGAACCTCAACCTGAGGACCAGATCTATCTTTATCCATGATCAAGTTGAAACTAATGGTGTTATGATCACTGGAACCAAAGTGTTCTCCTATGCACATTTCCGTCACCCGTCCTAACTCATTTCCTAATAGGAGATCTAATATTGCATCCTCTCTAGTTGGTACCTCTATATCTTGATTTAGAAAACTTTCCTGAACACATATTACAAACTCTATCCCGTCTAGACCTTTAACAGTATGGGAGTCCCAATCAATACATGGAAAATTAAAATCCCCTACTATCACAACTTTTTGTTTCCTGCAGTTGTCTGCTATCTCTCTGCAGATTTGCTCCTCCAATTCTCGCTGACTATTGGGTGGTCTATAATACAACCCCATTAATGTGGTCATACCTTTCCTGTTTCTCAGCTCCACCCATATGGCCTCGGTAGACAAGCCCTCTAATCTGTCCTGCCTGAGCACTGCTGTAACATTTTCCCTGAATAGCAATGCCACCCCCACCCCACCCTTCATCCCTCTGCCTCTATCACATCTGAAACATCGGAACCCTGGAACATTAAGCTGCCAGTCCTGCCCCTCCTGTAGCCAGGTTTCACTGATGGCTACAATGTCATAATTCCTCATGCCAATCCATCTCCACAATACTCCTCGCATTGAAATAGACACACCTCAGAAGATTATTACCACCACACACAAACCTTCTATTTGTGACTTTGCATGAACCTTTAACATCATTTATTTTCACCCCCGCTCCACTATCTACTCTGGCACTCTGGTACCCATCCCCCTGCAAATCTAGTTTAACCCCCCCCCCCAAAACTGTACTAACAAACCTCCCTGCAAGGATATTGGTCCACCTGTAGATCAGGTGTAACCCGTCTCTCTTGTACAGGTCCCACCTGCCCCAGAAGAGGACCCAATGATCCTGAAATCTGAAACCCTGCCCCCTACACCAGTTCCTCAGCCACCTGTTCATCCTCCAGAGCATCCTACACTTACCCTCACTGGCACGTGGCACAGGTAGCAATCCTGAGATTACTACCCTCGAGGTCCTGCTTTTTAACTTCCTATCAAGCTCTCTATACTCACTCTTCAGGACCTCCTCTCTCTTTCTTCCTACATCATTGGTACACAACAGCAACTGATTCTCCTGTGGCAACCTTGCTTGTTATTTCTTCGAAGAATTCCAACAGATTTGTCAGGCAATATTTTCCCTTTAAGAAGCCACGCTGACTACAGTCTATTTTATCATATATCTCCAAGAACCTGGAAACCACAACTTTAACAATTGACTCCAACATCTTCGCAACCACTGAGGTCAGACTAACTGAGCTATAGTTTCCTTTCTTCTGCCTCTCTGCCTTCTTGAAGAGTGGAATGCCATTTACAATTATACAATCTTCCAGAATCTAACGTTTCTTGAAAGATCATTACTAATCAAGTCAAGTCAAGTCAAGTCACTTTTATTGTCATTTCAACCATAACTGCTATGTACAGTACATAGTAAAAATGAGACTATGTTTTTCAGGACCATGGTGTTACAAGACACAGTACAAAGACTAGACTGAACTACGTAAAAAAACAACACAGAGAAAGCTACACTAGACTATAGACCTACACAGGACTGCATAATGTGCACAAAACAATGCAGGCAATACAATAAATAATAAACAGGACAATAGGGCAGTAAGGTGTCAGTCCAGGCTCTGGGTATTGAGGAGTCTGATAGCTTGGGGGAAGAAGCTGTTACATAGTCTGGTTGATGGAGCACGGATGCTTCGGTGCCTTTTCCCAGATGGCAGGAGGGAGAAGAGTTTGTATGAGGGGTGTGTGGGGTCCTTCATAATGCTGTTTGCTTTGCGGCTGCAGCATGTTGTGTAAATGTCCGTAATGGCAGGAAGAGAGACCCCGATGATCTTCTCAGCTGACCTCACTATCCGCTGCAGGGTCTTGCGATCTGAGATGGTGTAATTTCTGAACCAGGCAGTGATGCAGCTGCTCAGGATGCTCTCAATACAACCCCTGTAGAATGTGATGAGGATGGGGGGTGGGAGATGGACTTTCCTCAGCCTTTGCAGAAAGTAGAGACACTGCTGGGCTTTCTTTGCTATGGAGCTGGTGTTGAGGGACCAGGAGAGATTCTCTGCCAGGTGAACACTAAGAAATTTAGTGCTCTTAACGATCTCTACCAAGGAGTCGTCGATGTTCAGTGGGGAGTGGTTGCTCCGTGCCCTCCTGAAGTCAACAACCATCTCTTCTGTCTTGTTCACATTCAGAGACAGGTTGTTGGCTCTGCACCAGTCCGTTAGCCACTGCACCTCCTCTCTGTAAGCTGACTCGTCGTTCTTGCTGATGAGACCCACCACGGTCATGTCTTTGGCGAACTTGATGATGTGGTTCGAGCTGTGTGTTGCAGCACAGTCGTGGATCAGCAGAGTGAACAGCAGTGGACTGAGCACATAGCCCTGGGGGGCCCCCATGCTCAGTGTGATGGTATTGGAGATGCTGCTCCCAATCTGGACTGACTGAGGTCTCCCAGTCAGGAAGTCTAGGATCCAGTTGCTGAGGGAAGTGTTCAGGCCCACAATCTATTCATGATTAATTGTAAATGCCTTCACAATCTCTTCAGCCACCTTTTTCAGAACCCTGGGGTGTACACCATCTGGTCCATGTGACTTATCGGCTTTCAGACCTTTCAGTTTCCCAAGAACCTTCTCTCTAATAATGGTAACTTCACACACTTCATAACTCCTGAGATCTGGAACTTCTGGCATACTGCTCATGTCTTCCACAATGATGACTGATGCAAGATTCAGTTCATCCACCATTTTCTTGTCCTCTGTTACTACCTCTCCAGCATCATTTTCCAGCTGGTCTAATGTTTACTCTCAAGTCTCTTTTACATTTTATGAATCTGAAAATCCTTTTGGTATCCTCCTCATTATTACTGGCTTGCCTACTTTTGTTTTCCATCTTTACCTTCATAATGATTTTTTTTTAGCTGCCTTCTGTTGGGTTTTTAAAAGCTTCCCAATCCTCTAACTTCCCACTAATTTGAAGTCTCACCAAAGTGAAGTCAGTGGTTAAAAGATTACCTTTACACTCAGCGGTCACCTGCTTATTAATGCAAATATCTAATTATCCAGTTACATGGAGGCAAACGCAATACATAAAAGCATGCAGACATGAGCAAGAGGTCCAGTTGTTGTTTGGGCCTGACATCAGAATGGAGAAAGAAATGTACTTTGTGACTTTAACCGTGGAATGATTGATTTTGCCAGATGGAGTGGTAAGAGTACCTCAGAAATTGCTGATCTCTTGGGATTTCCACCTGCTAATTATTAGAGTTTACAGAGAATGGTTTGAAAAAGAAAATCCAGGGAATGCAGTTCTAGGCAAAAATGCCTTGTTAATGAGAGGTCAGAGGAGAACAGCTGACAGGAAGGCGACATTAACTCGAATAACCATCTGTTACAACAGTGGTATGTGGAAGAGCATCTCTGAATGCACAACCCATTGAACCTTGAAATGGATGGGCTACAGCAACAGAAGACTACACTGGGTTGCACTACTGTTCCCAAAAAAGAAGCTAATGAATTTTTTTTGTCATATGTATCTTGAAACATTCACTGAAATGCATCATTTATGTCAATGACCAACTTAGTCCAAATATGTGCGGAGGGTTGTCTGGAGCCGTCGCCATATTTCTGACACCAACATGGCCACAAACCATATCTAAAATCTGTATCCAGCAACACACACAAAACACAAGGAAATCTGCAGATGCTGGAAATTCAAACAACACACACAAAATGCTGGTGGAACACAGCAGACCAGGCAGCATCTATAGGGAGAAGCGCTGTCAACGTTTCGGGTCAAGACCCTTCGTCAGGACTAACTGAAAGGAAAGATAGTAAGAGATTTGAAAGTAGGAGGGAGAGGGGAAAATGCAAAATGATAGGAGAAGACTGGAGGGGGTGGGGTGAAGCTGAGAGCTGGAAAGGTGATTGGCAAAAGGGATACAGAGCTCGAGAAGGGAAAGGATCATGGGACAGGAGGCCTAGGGAGAAAGAAAGAGGGAGGGGAACACCAGAGGGAGATGGAGAACAGGCAGAGTGATGGGCAGAAAGAGAGGAAAAAAAGGAGGGGGGAAAAAGCTAAATATATCAGGGATGGGGTAAGAAGGGGAGGAGGGGCATTAACAGAAGTTAGAGAAGTCAATGTTCATGCCATCAGGTTGGAGGCTACCCAGCCGGTATATAGGGTGTTGTTCCTCCAACCTGAGTGTGGATTCATCTTGACAGTAGAGGAGGCCATGGATAGACATATCAGAATGGGAATGGGACGTGGAATTAAAATGTGTGGCCACTGGGAGATCCTGCTTTCTCTGGTGGACAGAGCGTAGGTGGTCAGCGAAATGGTCTCCTAGTCTGCATCGGGTCTCACCAATATATAAAAGGCCACACCGGGAGCACCGGATGCAATATACCACACCAGCCGACTCACAGGTGAAGTGTCGCCTCACCTGGAAGGACTGTCTGGGGCCCTGAATAGTAGTGAGGGAGGAAGTGTAAGGGCAGGTGTAGCACTTGTTCCGCTTACAAGGATAAGTGCTAGGAGGGAAATTGGTCGGAAGGGATGGGGGGAATGAATGGACAAGGGAGTCGCATAGGGAGAGATCCCTGTGGAAAGCAGAAAGAGGGGGGAGGGAAAGATGTGCTTAGTAGTGGGATCCTGTTGGAGGTGGCGTAAGTTACGGAGAATTATACGTTGGACCTGGAGGCTGGTGGGGTGGACAAGGGGAACCCTATCCCGAGTGGGGTGGCGGGTGTGTCACGTACCCCATGACCAGGTTACCGAACCAGCAGAAATGAAAACACCTTTGGAGTCTGGTATTACTGTAACTAATAATGTTTATTAGTAAACTAAGTAATACAGTACTACAAAATGCAAAAAAATGAAACAGGTTAGCAATGATATATACAGAAGTGTGGAAATAGAAATCAAAACCAAGCTCTTTCAAAGTCTAGGGGTAAATGAATAGTCTTACGATGGTGCAGAGTTCAGTTCAGTTCAGTTTAGGTCGAGGTAGTTCTGATGTAATGTTGGAGAGAGAGAGAGAGGTAATGCTGTTGCCGTCGATCTTCCTGTTGTCTTCCTGTTGCAGTCACCGACTGTGACCGTACCAGGCACAACTGTTCTTCAGTGGTAGACCTGTCACCCAGGCAAGGGTGGACACACAAACAAGCCTCCACCAGTCGCACCTTCACACACTGTGAGCCTCTGATCGATTCCCCCGAATCGATCCTCCAAACCCCACCTTCACGTGGGTGCACAATGCTGTTTCAGTATCCCGTGGTGTGTCTGCTTGTGCCTTCGCAGACCTGCTTTTTATCTCCCCTTGCGGGGCACCAGCCATCCATCACCTGGTCCCCCTTGCTGTCTCAGCAAGAATCTTCACAAGTCGGCAAAGAAAGTGTCCTTGGAGCAAAGGTAAACAATCAGCCAAAGACATAATATTAAATCATGTCTCTCTCTCTCATCTGCAGCAGGATCATCTTCTCTCTCTCTCTCTCTCTCTCTCTCTCTCTCTCTCTCTCTCTCTCTCTCTCTCATTAGCAGCATAGTTCACAGGGGGGGGTCAACTCTGGACCCCATCTTAGCTTGGTTTGCTCATCACAGGCAGATGGGGTGAGGGCAGATGTGTGGGAAATGGGAGAGATGCATTTGAGAGCAGGGTTGATGGTGGAAGAAGGGAAGCCCCTTTGTTTAAAAAAGGAAGACATCTCCTTTGTCCTGGAATGAAAAGCCTCATCCTGAGAGCAGATGCGGCGGAGACGGAGGAATTGTGAGAAGGGGATAACATTTTTGCAAGAGACAGGGTGGGAAGATGAATAGTCCAGGTAGCTGTGAGAGTCTGTAGGCTTATAGTAGATAATCCGTCTCCAGAGTTGGAGACAGAAAAATCAAGAAGGGGGAGGGAGGTGTCAGAAATGGACCTTGTAAATTTGAGGGCAGGGTGAAAGTTGGAGGCAAAGTTAATGAAGTCAACGAGCTCAGCATGCGTGCAGGAGGCAGCGCCAATGCAGTCGTCGATGCAGCGAAGGAAAAGAGGGGGACAGATACCCTTATAGACTTGGAACATGGACTGTTTCACAAAGCCAACAAAAAGGCAGGCATAACTGGGACAACACACACAAAATGCTGGTGGAACACAGCAGGCCAGACAGCATCTATAAGGAGAAGCACTGTCGACGTTTCGGGCCGAGACCCTTCGTCAGGACTAACTGAAAGGAAAGATAGTAAGAGATTTGGAAGTAGTGGGGGGAGGGGGAAATGCGGCATAACTGGGACCCATGCAGGTGCCCATGGCTACACCCTTGGTTTGGAGGAAGTGGGAGGAGCCAAAGGAGAAATTATTGAGAGTAAGAACTAATTCGGCTAGACGGAAGAGAGTGGTGGTAGAGGGGAACTGGTTAGGTCTGGAATCCAAAAAGAAGCGGAGAGCTTTGAGACCTTCCTGGTGGGGGATGGAGGTATATAGGGACTGGACATCCATGGTGAAAATAAGGCGGTGGGTGCCAGGGAACTTAAAATCATTGAAAAAATTCAAAGCGTGAGAAATGTCACGAACATAGGTGGGAAGGGATTGAACAAGGGGGGGATAAGACAGTGTCAAGGTATGCAGAAATGAGTTCGGTGGGGAGGAGCAAGCTGGGACAATAGGTCTACCTGGACAGGCAGGTTTGTGGATCTTGGGTAGGAGGTAGAAACGGGAAGTGCGGGGTGTGGGAACTATGAGGTTGGTGGCAGTGGATGGGAGATCCCCAGAGCTGATAAGGTTGGTGATGGTATAGGAGACAGTGGCCTGGTGCTCCTTATTGGCTCATGATCAAGGGGTAAATAAGAGGAGGTATCAGAGAGTTGTCATTGTGCCTCGGCCGGGTAGAGGTCATTACGCCAGACTACAACAGCTCCCCACTTATCAGCAGGTTTTATAGTGAGGTTGGGATTGGTGCGGAGGGAGCGGAGAGCAGAGCGTTCGGAAGGAGTGAGGTTGGAATTGGAACAGGGTGTGGTGAAGTCGAGATGGTTGATGTCCCGGCGGCAATTAGCAATAAAGAGATCCAGAGCAGACAGAAGACCAGAGCAAAGTGTCCATGAAGAGGAAGAGGGTTGAAGACGGGAGAAGGGGTCATCGGTGGGGGTAGGAGAGTCCTTGCCAAAGAAGTAAGCTCGGAGACGGAGCCGGCGGAAGAGTTCAGCATCATGGCGTACGCAGAACTCGCTGAGGTGTGGGTGAATCTTCTAAAATCTGTATCTTTGGATTGTGGGAGGAAAGCAGAACACCCAGAGGAAACCCATGCAGTCATGGGGAGTACATACCAACTCCTTACAGACAGTAGCAGCAACTGAATCTTCAATGCTGGCACTGTAATAGTATTGTACTAACCACTATGTCAGAATGTTACATAATTTTAAAAAATCAAGAACATAAGAACATTACACGCAGTGAGAAGCAAGGAGACCTACTTGTGAAGAGGTTAAAGATAAGAGTATAATACTTAATCTCAGGGAAATTGGAGTTTTGGCTTAATGGTAAAGAGCGAGTATAGAAGCACAGGTTACAATGACCCCATGCTGGGTGATACAGAATGTAAAAGACTAGAGAAGAAATGGCCAAAGTAGAAATTAGCAGAATGGTTTATGCTATTAATTTCTGTTTATTTAATTAAATCCCTCAACTTCATCCAAGTCTGCAGATCTTAGTCATGGGTCCTTTCGTTGGGAGCTGAATCTTGAAGATTGCTCAGCCTTGATCAATTGATAAGTTCAGCACATCTGTTACTAAATTGATTTCAATTTTCCAACATTGGTATCTTTCATCCACTCTCCTGTGTCTTGAGTAAGAGCCGCACATCTTCCCTCCTTTCCTAAACACTCTGGAATATCGCCTTTCCTACTTCAACACTGTACAAAGTGTGGAATCCACAGTGGATTATACAAAGTGTGGAATCCACAGTGGATTATACAAAGTGTGGAATCCACAGTGGATTATACAAAGTGTGGAATCCACAGTGGATTATACAAAGTGTGGAATCCACAGTGGATTATACAAAGTGTGGAATCCACAGTGGATTATACAAAGTGTGGAATCCACAGTGGATTATACAAAGTGTGGAATCCACAGTGGATTATACAAAGTGTGGAATCCACAGTGGATTATACAAAGTGTGGAATCCACAGTGGATTATACAAAGTGTGGAATCCACAGTGGATTGTACAAAGTGTGGAATCCACAGTGGATTGTACAAAGTGTGGAATCCACAGTGGATTGTACAAAGTGTGGAATCCACAGTGGATTGTACAAAGTGTGGAATCCACAGTGGATTGTACAAAGTGTGGAATCCACAGTGGATTGTACAAAGTGTGGAATCCACAGTGGATTGTACAAAGTGTGGAATCCACAGTGGATTGTACAAAGTGTGGAATCCACAGTGGATTGTACAAAGTGTGGAATCCACAGTGGATTGTACAAAGTGTGGAATCCACAGTGGATTGTACAAAGTGTGGAATCCACAGTGGATTGTACAAAGTGTGGAATCCACAGTGGATTATACAAAGTGTGGAATCCACAGTGGATTGTACAAAGTGTGGAATCCACAGTGGATTATACAAAGTGTGGAATCCACAGTGGATTGTACAAAGTGTGGAATCCACAGTGGATTGTACAAAGTGTGGAATCCACAGTGGATTGTACAAAGTGTGGAATCCACAGTGGATTATACAAAGTGTGGAATCCACAGTGGATTGTACAAAGTGTGGAATCCACAGTGGATTGTACAAAGTGTGGAATCCACAGTGGATTGTACAAAGTGTGGAATCCACAGTGGATTGTACAAAGTGTGGAATCCACAGTGGATTGTACAAAGTGTGGAATCCACAGTGGATTGTACAAAGTGTGGAATCCACAGTGGATTGTACAAAGTGTGGAATCCACAGTGGATTGTACAAAGTGTGGAATCCACAGTGGATTGTACAAAGTGTGGAATCCACAGTGGATTATACAAAGTGTGGAATCCACAGTGGATTGTACAAAGTGTGGAATCCACAGTGGATTATACAAAGTGTGGAATCCACAGTGGATTGTACAAAGTGTGGAATCCACAGTGGATTGTACAAAGTGTGGAATCCACAGTGGATTATACAAAGTGTGGAATCCACAGTGGATTGTACAAAGTGTGGAATCCACAGTGGATTATACAAAGTGTGGAATCCACAGTGGATTATACAAAGTGTGGAATCCACAGTGGATTATACAAAGTGTGGAATCCACAGTGGATTATACAAAGTGTGGAATCCACAGTGGATTGTACAAAGTGTGGAATCCACAGTGGATTATACAAAGTGTGGAATCCACAGTGGATTATACAAAGTGTGGAATCCACAGTGGATTATACAAAGTGTGGAATCCACAGTGGATTATACAAAGTGTGGAATCCACAGTGGATCCTCCTGTCAGTGTGTGTTGCATATTTTGTTTCCTCAGAATCTATTAAAAAATCAACAGTGCTTAATGGATAATCTCCGGGTTCAAGTCCCACATATCTTAATCAAAAAAATCAAAGTTCACTTCAATGTAATATCTAAGGAGTTGGAAGTTGTCAGGGAGTAATTCTGGAGTTATGTGGATATAGCAGATATTAATTCAAACAATTCAAATAAGTTCAGGAAGCTTGCAAGTAATCTTCAGTTTTTATTATAAATTGCAAGTAGTAAACTGAAGTTAAAACCCCACAGACTAACAGATATGGTTTGCAAAATGGTGACCATGAGATGCTTACATATGCATGAGTCAAACGCTAAGACAATAGGGCTGTGTTAATTTCCCTGCATCAATTATGGGTTATAAGGAATTTGGACCATTATAAATATAATAAGTTCAGGGAAGTGTCCTAGTCAAGATATTTGAACATTTGGAGACTCCTAGTGTAAATATATCCAAAAGTTTTAATGTAAACAATGTCATGGTAACTATTGAAACTGTGTTGAATCACTAATAGTTACCTTTCATGTTTCAACTGATTGTGATACAAGCTGGAATGGATGGTTATCTGAAGTTAAATTTAATGTCTTCCTTCTCTGGCATAATTTTTAACTCTACTCTTTTCCTGTAAATCAGATGTATTGCCAAAGGGACTTGCATCCCTATCTCTTTGTGGAATACATGGAACATTTCTTGTTACACAACACATCCTAACCCATTTCTGTTACATTGACAGTAGTGCTATTACAGCTTCCCTGCTCTTGTGCAGAACTAAAGTTGCTGTTGCTATCAACTTCCATCTTGGACTCTTAAGTTTTCCCTCAATCTTTATTCCAGGTTGATTATAAATCTTTCCACTCTTTCCTTATTGCTCCTGGCTCTCCAACGATGTTGTTCCAATGATACCATCTTACATACCAAGACTTCTTAAATTTTACTTTCCCCTCAGTTGTTATTTCCCTTACAGAACTGGGTCTGTACCATTTAATGCATACCTGCTCTCAGCCCCACTCTTCTCACCTAGAATAAAGATGGTTTCCTAGTCTTCACCCCTACTAGCCCCTACATTCACCAGAATATCCTGGCAATTTCCACATCCAACATGATACCACCATCTTACAGTTCCACCCTTTTTTTTACCATTCTAAAGGAATCATTCTTTCTACATCTTTCTTGTTCATTCTTCTATCACAATCAACATCTGTACTTTTGCCTGTACTCACCATCAGAATTCAGAATCAGACATCATCACTAACTTAGGCGAGGTGAAATTTGTTGTTTTACAGCAACAGTACAGAGACATAAAATAACTATTAATTACAAAAACTCAATAGTGCAAACAAAATTAGATTAACAAGATGGTTTTCATGGACTATTCAGAAATCCGATAGCAGAAAGGAAGAAGGCGTTTCTGAATTGACTGTGGGTCTTTAGGTTCTTGTACTTCCTCTCCAATGGTAGTAATGAGGGCAAGGGTCCTTAGCATAATTCCAATACTGCTCCTATTTCGCCTGTACTTCCTCCAATTTCATGTACCATATTTAGTGCTACACTTTGTGCCTGCACTTCTATTTTCCTGACCACAGCTTTTGACATCTCAATCCCAGTCTGGTCTGGGTCATTGGTCTCTTTTTTTTTCCCCTTTCTTTTTCCATCTTTTTATTATCATTATTAATAACAACAAAATAAAATTGATACATAGATAATGAGATTACACGCATACATATTTCAACTAACTATAAAAGATTACAAGAGCAATGATTACAGTATAAATGAGTATTCCCACATCGTAAATGATACAATATACAAATAGACAAGGCAAACCTAAGTGTATCATAATATAAAATAAAAAAGAAAAAGAAAAAAATAAAAAAATCATTATGCAAAAAACTAATCTAAAAATCTAATAACTAATAGAAGAGAAAAAAACAAAAAAGAGAAAAAGAAAAAAGAAAAAAGAAAAAAGGGCTGTTTATAATATCTCACAAAAATACAAAATCATCAGTGTCGTCAACTCCGATCCTCTTGACATATATGCAATCAAAACTGGAAAATCAAATAGGCCTGGAACAGGGTCCTATTACATCATATGAAAATATTGAATAAATGGTCTCCATATCTTTTCAAATTTAGTAGAAGTGTCAAATACACCACTTCTAATTTTTTCTAAATTTAAACATAACATAGTTTGAGAAAGCCAATGAAATACAGTAGGAGGATTAATTTCCTTCCAATTCAACAAAATAGATCTTCTAGCCATTAGTGTAAGAAATGCAATCATTCGACAAGCGGAAGAAGATAAATGAAGTGAGTCCATCATTGGTAAACCAAAAATTGCGGTAATAGGATGGGGTTGTAAATCAATGTTCAATACCGCAGAGATAATATCAAAAACATCTTTCCAATATTTTTTCAAAAGCGGACACGACCATAACATGTGAGTTAGAGACACTATTTCAGATTGACATCTATCACAAATAGGATTTATATAGGAATAAAAATGAGCCAATTTATCCTTGGACATATGAGCCCTGTGTACAACCTTAAACTGTATTAATGAATGTTTAGCACATATAGATGATGTATTAATTAAATGAAGAATTTTATCCCAATTTTCAATAGGAATAATAATGTTGAGCTCTCTTTCCCAATCATTTTTTGTCTTATAAAGGGGCTCTGAATGCATCTTCATAATTATATTATAAAGTTTTGATATAAGCCCTTTCTGAAAGGGGTTTAATTCAAACAAATTCTCCAAAATGCCTGAAGACACATAGTTTGAAAAAGTAGGAAGTACAGTATTTAAAAAATTCCTAATCTGTAAATATCTAAAAAAATGAAATCTAGGCAAATTATATTTATTAGATAACTGCTCAAAAGACATAAAACAATTATCCAAAAATAAGTCAGAAAATCAGTATTCCTTTAGTCTTCCAAGCCAAAAAAGCTTGGTCTATAATTGAAGGGTGGAAAAAACAATTGGATACAATAGGAATATTTAAAACAAACTGAGTCAACCCAAAAAATTTCCGAAATTGAAACCATATACGTAAAGTATGTTTAATTATCGGGTTGTCAATTCGTTTCGGCAATTTAGAAAGAGCAAAAGGGAGAGAAGTCCCCAAAATAGAACCCAGTGCAAAACCTGGTACCGATTTAATTTCCAGGCTCACCCAATGAGGGCTAAAAGATCCATCCCAATCTTTCAACCAACATATCAAATATCTGATATTAACTGCCCAATAATAAAATCTAATATTAGGCAATGCTAATCCACCTTCCTTCTTTGCCTTCTGTAAGTATATTTTACCTAACCTAGGATTTTTATTCTGCCAAATATATGAGGAAATTTTTGAATCAACATTAGTAAAAAAAAGATTTCGGAATAAAAATTGGTACCGCTTGAAAAATATATAAGAACTTAGGTAAAATAACCATCTTAATAGTGTTAATTTGACCTATCAGAGATAAAGATAATGGTGACCACTTAGTAAACTAGCATTTAATCTGATCAATTAAGGGTACAAAATTAACCTTAAATAAGTCTTTGTGGTTTTTTGTGATTTTAATCCCTAAGTAAATAAAAGAATCATTAACTAATTTAAAAGGTAAGTTTCCATAAATTGGGACCTGTCTATTTAAAGGAAATAATTCACTCTTATTAAGATTTAACTTATACCCAGAAAAATCACTAAATTGAGCCAACAATGATAAAACTACAGGAATAGATTTCTCAGGATTGGAAATAAATAATAATAAATCATCTGCATACAAAGATAACTTATGAATATCTGTCCCACGATTAATACCAAGAATATCCTGTGATTCTCTGATAGCAATTGCCAAGGGTTCTAAAGCAATATCAAATAATAGTGGACAAAGAGGACAGCCTTGTCTAGTGCCCCGAAATAAACGAAAAAAGGGAGATCTTTGATTATTAGTAAACACCGAGGCTACAGGGGTATGATAAATCAGTTTAATCCAGGAAATGAATGTCGGACTAAAATTAAACTTCTCCAACACATTAAATAAGTATGGCCATTCAACTCTATCAAATGCTTTCTCCGCATCTAATGAAATAACACATTCTGAGATATTATGTGAAGGAGTATACACAATATTCAATAACCTCCTAACATTAAAAAAAGAATAACTATTTTTAATAAAACCGGTTTGATCCTCCGAAATAATTTGGGGTAATACCTTCTCCAATCTGGATGCAAGTAACTTGGAAAAAATCTTGGAATCTACATTCAGTAAGGATATTGGTCTATAGGATGCACAATCAGTAGGGTCTTTATCTTTCTTCAATATTAAAGAAATAGAAGCTCTATAAAAAGATTGTGACAAATT
Organism: Hemitrygon akajei; assembly: GCF_048418815.1. Classification (NCBI taxonomy): domain Eukaryota; kingdom Metazoa; phylum Chordata; class Chondrichthyes; order Myliobatiformes; family Dasyatidae; genus Hemitrygon; species Hemitrygon akajei. The sequence continues at coordinate 50,300,526 of NC_133139.1, forward strand.
GCCCAATCTAATTGCTTCTTCAAAAACCTTATATAACCAAGGAGAGAGAGTAGCGGAACAACATTTAAAAAATTCTGCTGTATACCCATCTGGACCAGGTGCTTTCCCTGAATTCATGGAAGAAATAACCCCTTTGATTTCTGCATCAGTCATAGGAGTTTCCAATATTGAAAGATCATCTGGTGATAATCTTGGGAAATTCAATTTCCCAAGAAAATCACACATGGCACTGCAATCCTGAGGAAATTCAGAATGATACAGGGAAGTATAAAAATCTTGAAATGATTTATTTATCTCATCATGGTTAATTGTCAAATCCCCATTTTGCTGACGGATCTTAGTAATTTGACATTTAACCAAAGCATTCTTCAATTGATTAGCTAATAGTTTACCCGATTTATCACTATGTATATAAAAATCAGATCTGGACTTCATCAGTTGATTTTCAATCGAAGATGTAAATAATAAACTATATTCTGTTTGAAGTTCAACCCCTTGTTTGTAAAGCTCCTTACTAGGAGTAATCAAATATTTCTTGTCAATCTCTTTAATTTTATCAACCAATAAAAGAGTTTCCTTCTTTATGCGTTTTCTCAGACCAACAGAATAAGAAATAATCTGTCCACGTATATATGCTTTAAAAGTGTCCCAAAGTGTTCCGTAAGAAATATCTTCCGTGGAGTTGGTTGAGAAGAAGAAATCGATCTGTTCATTCATAAATTTAATAAAGTCCAGATCTTGCAATAAGGTAGAATCAAACCGCCATTGTCTAGCATTATGAACTGTGTCCATAAATTTAATAGAAAGTTTTAATGGAGCATGGTCAGAAATAGCTATACTATCATAATAACAACCACTTACCGAAGGAATCAAACAAGAGTCAATACAAAAATAATCAATTCTCGAATAAGAATGATAAACATGTGAGAAAAAAGAAAACTCTTTGTCCTTAGGATGCTGAAATCTCCAAATATCAAAAATTCCATTATCAGTCCAAAAAGAGTTGATACAAGTGGCCGACTTATTGGGTACAGTCTGAGTAGATATAGATTTGTCCATCAAAGGATTTAAACAACAATTAAAATCACCACCTATTATTAACTTATATTCATTTAGATTAGGTAAAGAAGTAAATAAGGACTTTAAAAAATCAGGACAATCCACATTTGGAGCATAGACATTAACCATAGCAACCTTTTTATTAAAAAGTAAACCGTTAATTAACAAAAATCTACCATTCGGATCCGAAAGGATATCATGTTGGACAAATGTAATAGAGGAGTCAATAAAAACTGAAACTCCCTTTACTTTGGCATTCGAATTTGAATGATACTGTTGACCCCGCCAAAACCTAAAAAAGCGATAGTTGTCCTCCTTCCTCACATGAGTTTCTTGTACAAAAATGATATGAGCATTAAGTCTTTGGAATACTTTGAAAATCTTCTTTCGTTTAATCGGATGGTTTAAACCATTAGTATTCCAAGAAACAAAATTAATGGTCTGAGCCATAGTTCTAAAATCAACCCTTTGGTATAAAAAGGGTTAACCAAATTACAAACTCATGCCCCCGGAAGAAGAACAAAAATAAAAAGCGGACCCGGAAGTGACGACATCACGGACATATTTGTAGTTCAAAATCAGCCCAAATGAAAAAACTAAAAAAAACTGATAGAAAAAATATAGAATTAGAAAAAAGACCACCCCCCTCCCACTCAAGAAAGAGAAAAAAAACAGAGCCAAAAAAAGGCTGGGAAAAAGCAAAAATGAAACTAACCCTACCCCCATATCAGCGGAAGACCACTCCATATATAAAGGATATATATAAAAAAAACACCCAAACTTTAAAAATTATAATCACTATACTAGAACCAGACTTCTTAATATAATTGGTAGTAGAAAAAAAACCCGAAGAAAATATAATCACTAAAAACTTATAAATCGGGTTAAAACCCAAACAAACCAAAAAAATATTTAAACTGTGATAAGCGATGCATTGTAGGAAGAAGACGAGAAAAAAAATAGCATCATCTTAAAAAACACCAAAAATGTTTTATCAAAAAACCATCTTAGTAAAAAAATTCACCTTCGAAGGATTAAAAATACACCTTCGAAGGAACAGAAAATAGTCAGCAATACAGTATAATGGTTAAAGTGTGTAAAACAAAACGATTAATATGTCGAAAGAACACTTTAACTTGAGTATAAAGTGTAGAGTAAACCTACACCAACAACCGGAAACAAAATCTGGTTTGGAGGATCAAAAACCATCTTACACGATCGAAATCACTCATTCATTGGGCCTGAGAGCCCGTAGCAGTAGGGAAGTTCTCGTTCAGAAAACATCTCGCTTCAAATGTAGAAAGGAAAACCCGGCGAGGAGCGTTCGGCGGGGAGATTCTGAGCTTCGCAGGGTATAAGAGCGCTGGTTTTAAATTTTTCTCAAAACATTCAGACATCAGCGGTTTAAAAAGAAGCCGTGCCCTCATTACCTCAGGACTAAAATCTTCTACTAAGCGGAAATTGTGATCTTGAAATTTGACCATCCCTACACGTCGAGCCACACGAATAAGTTGCTCTTTAACATGCACATAATGGAACCGGACAATTACAACCGAGGGTTTAGCTGAAGCACTCGGTGATCGACGCATAATTCTATGCGCACGATCAAGTAACGGCGGGCTGTCTGGAAAAACAGACGGGAACGCATCCTTTAAAAGTTGAGCAAAATACTCCCTGGGGTCGTCTTTTTAGATACCTTCTGGGAGACCAAGTATACGTAGGTTCAGTCTTCTGGACCGATTCTCAAAGTCGACACTCTTGGCTTTAAGTGTTTCCACCAGTTTAGTAGTCGAAAGTAAGTCCTGTTGCAATTTTTCAATTATCAAATCTCGTTTCCGAGCGTCTTCTTGCAGAGACGCGATAAGAACTTGCTGCTGGTTAATTACTGAATCTGTCTTATCCATATAATCTCGAAAAGCCTTTATATCTTGTTTAAAAATTTGTTGTTGTTCATCAAATTTTTTATTCAAAACCTCCAATAACAATTCATAAGTTAACTCAGTGTGTTGCGGATGAGCTTGCTTCTTTCCATTACCATTCGGGTTCCGCCCAGGTTCTCGTCCTTTAGATCTAAGAGCCATTTCTGAGTACATATCTTCAAAAATTCACAATAAACTCTTAACGATAAGTCCAAAAAACTAGCAAGAATCTTTTGGTGTAGGTAAAAATAAATTGAATAAGGGTGATCAAAGGTTAAAAAAAGTAAAGGTTATGGAGCGAATCTAAAACAGTACTCACTCCATGAGCGTCTCCCGCTGACCCATTGGTTTCTTTAACTGTTCCAAAGCTTGGTGAACAGATCTCACCTCCTGACTTGGTGCATTACAGCTCTCAGCACTCTAAAAACACAAAATGCTGGCAGAACTCAGCAGGCCAGACAGCATCTATTGGGAGGGTGAGAAACCCTCCTGATGAAGGTTTTCGGCCCGAAACATCGTCATTGCCTCCTCCCATAGATGCTGTCTGGCCTGCTGAGTTCTGCCAGCATTTTGTGTTTTTATTTATTTCCAGCATCTGCAGATTCACTCTTGTTGTCTCAGCACTCTACATTGACTTCAACAGTTTCAGAAAACCAGCTTGTCTTGGAACTGGCCAAGACCATTAATTCTGCTTCTCTCTCATTGACACTGCCTGACCTGCAGAATAGTTTCACTTCAGATTTATAGAATTTATCTTTGCATATTCCTTATAGGTAAATACTTAGTATCTATGCTACAGTGTGCTTTTTTGGGTAGTGTACAACTTCTGTAGGGATCAGTTGCAAATTATTGGCAGTGACAGTTGATTTCTATAAGATCAACAGAAATATCACTGGTTGAACAGGAATCAGCAGGTATTATTAGTCTGGTATATTAGCCCATTAAATTATTTTGAAATCAAGTGAATCAAGTGAAGACCACAGCAGGAAAAAACAGAATCCATAATAATCCTTTTGGCCATGTTTATTATATATTTAGAGATACAGCACAGTAACAGGCCCTTCCGGCCCAACAAGCCTGTACCATCCAATTACACCCATGTGACCAATTAACCCAGTATCCCGTATGCCTTTAGAACGTGGGACCAGGAGGACACCCACACGGTCACAGGGAGAATGTACAAACTCCTTACAAACAGTGGTGGAAATTGAACCTGTGTCGCTGGCTATGTAATAGTGTTATACTAAGCACTATGCTACTGTGCCTCCTCTAACTTTAAGACAAACTTTTGGAAATACTTTCAGATTCTACAAAATCATTTAAATTTATACTTCATTTTTTAATATAAAATGTACCAAAATAATTTAAAGACCTTGGTTGAAGGACTTAGCTTGCAATTAGTTACAGCAAGTCCTGACAGCAGTTTGTTTTTAATCCAGTTCAAATCTGATGAAGAATCTATTCGTCAGTTCTTCATTCATTAAAAAGCAAAACTCTTCTAATTGAATCCAACAAATGTTTTTTTTTAATAGAATTTGCATTAATTGTTCTTTTTATAACACTGATTCCAACATCATTTTGTGCAACAGAACTATACCTTGTTTGTTTAAAATGTTGTCACTTTTAAACACACCAGTCACCCTTGGTCCTTTGAAAGTTTTACACCCTTAATGTTTCAAATCTACTGGATTAAGCGAGGGATCCACAGCTTGTTTAGTTCAAACTGATACATTCACCATGTGTAACAAGACAATGTAACAAAAACGGAGAGCTCACTTTTTTTAAACTGAATCTCCCAGACACCAACAGCATAAGGAGATTGTGCAAAAGTTGTTTAAAGAAGTTCAAAGATTTTAATAATGAAGCTCTCAGATTGTGGAGGACATTTCAATTGGTTTTGTTAAGGTTTGAGACCAATGAAAGGATTAAATTATAGGGAAAAAATCAGTGATGGTTGGAAATTTCCAACCATATTTCCAGTCAAGGTTGGAAATATGCAGATCTCACAATTCATCTTTTTTCAGAGTTTTGTCTTCAGTTTCATTTTCCTCCTCCTCTTCCTCTTTGTTTTGGTCTTCTTCTTCTTCCTCCTCCTCCTCCTCATCCTCCTTTTCATCATCTTCATTTTTCTCTTCCTCAGCATGATGTTTCCTTTCTTCTTCATCCTGGCTTTCCTTCATTTTCTTCTCAGGTTCCTGTAAGTAAAGATCAAGAAGCTTCAGCAACTGTTCTCAAAGCCACGCTGAAATCAAAGATAACATTTGTCCAAAACACACGTTTTCATACATAACCAAATAACATCACCCAATTAAAGTATCTTATTTTATTGAACAAAATATACAAAATTCACTGGAACGTCAACAAAAAATTCAAATAATAAAGTTTTAAAACATTCTGCTGTACAAATTTGAAATATTTCAATTGTTATGTTGTGCTCCATACAGCAAGGCTTCTCACTCATCAGTTCTGACTAGATATTTCTCTCCATTTGCTAGAAACAGATCAGATCCCTTTCAAGTCAGTTAATAGTGGTGATGTCCATTTTAATCATTGACATTGAAGTTCTCTTTCAAAATTTGATTCTGTGCTTTTATAGTATTTTCCCCCATATATTGCTCAAATTGGAGGAGATTTTATTCAACAGTTGATTATCTTCAGGGTATTTCCTTATTGAACCTGATATCATTTCATTGAGAGTGCAGTCAATAAATATAACTTAAGGTACACTCCTACATGATTTTATTCTATGTGATTCTGTCTCTGCCTCTGGTGCTGGGTTTATCTACCATTCAAACCAATAATTAAGATGGAGAAGATTGGGACATTGACTGATAAAATGCAACAGCTAGTAAAACGTTATTTAGATAAAACAAATTGATTGTAACAATTCTGACAAGATAAGGTAGGGATCTCTACAGTTAATAGACATTTTCTGACTCTATTTTGAAAAAAGGCCATTGCTGAATGTAACATCTAGAATTTGATTCATTTTAGCTGAAGGCTACGGTTACCTCATAAGGTAACTGGAAAATGCACCCTAACAGGTGTATATAACAAGTAATCGCTGGTTTTTACCAGTGGCTTCCAGGAAAGACTGGATGGCAACCGAGGAAGGTCGGTGACGCTGGAGAGACAGCTGACCTCCAGAAAAGACTGACATGGGCTCACAAGGCTAGCAACCTTGTGGGCAGCACTTGCAAGAGGGCACCACTCAAGCTACGATTGAACACGAAGAACAATACCCCCAGAGTCTCCTGGTGGGGGGGGGGAGTGGAGGATGAGAGACTCAACGGGACGGACATACTGACAATGGCCAGGACAGGAAACACGACTACAAGGAAGCAAAAATAAACAACGCTAATCCGAGGGGACTTCACCGTAAGGTGTCATTGCGGGAAAGTCTGCAAAAACATCAGCGGGCTCAAGATACACCAGAGCAGGTCTAGATGTGGATCCACGGTGACCCAAGTGCAGCACACGGACTTAGTATCCAGTGAGACGAAGGAGATTGACAGCCAGGAAGCACCCCACAGAGCTGAAGATCTCTCCGCACTTGAGTCGCCTCAGCACTAAACAACAGACCAAGTGAGTTCCACCTCGGCTACCCCAATACATTCATCAAGGAAAGACAGGATCGTAATTTATTTTTTTATTGAAGTTCATCAACAAACAAACATTTCCATAAGATGTATTTCAGATATTGTACCTATATATCATATAAATCACAAATCTCCACAAAGTATTTATCTGAGGTACACACTTATAGAAAAGAGTGGAAAGAAAAATCAAGCAAAAGGAAAGAACTATGTACAAGTAGGGAGTGATCTTTTTTTTTACAACAGATTCATTGATTTGTGAGAATAAAATTAGGCCTATGAGGCATTATGTAGTTAAACCATTTTTCCCAGTATGAATCAAATTATTCCAAATTGGATAAAATTCCCTTGCGTTTGATTGGATTTAATAGCCCATTGACATTAAAAGAAATGAATTTTACCTTGTCCTTAGCCATCTGTATTTATCTGTCAATGTATCATTGAAATTAGAATAAAACTTAATTGATCAACTCCCTGAACAAATAAGAACCAAGAAACGCAAATAATAACAAAAATGGCAACGAACGTGTGATTCCAAGGCTGAGGTCTCTGGTAGATGACCCTGCATTGAGCTAGAGGAAATGTCTAGCTGTGGGGGATAACCCCTCCTACTTGTGAGTTGAGGGCCCCCATTGCAGTATTCATAAAAGTCAGTGAACAAATCCATAACACAGAAAAGATTTCCCTGTGTACTCCTCCTATATATACACACACACACACAAATATATATATACACATACGCACGCACACACACAAATATATACACACATACATTACATACATACACAAATATGCACACAAATATGTATTCTCATTTTGGTGGGGAAAAAGGAGTAAGTGAGCAAATAAAGAATACCAACTAAGTAATATAAAATCCACATTATAATAAGTATTTCTCGAGATAGGTATATCACCATGTACTTTTGCTTCCATTTAGCTTCTCAACATTTTTAAAATTAGTTAAACCTTATGGCTCTTCTGAAGTGGGTGAGGACCGTCTTTAGGAAACTCCCGGTCTCTTCCTGATATATTTCTCTCAGCCTCCTCCCGTCTCCTGTCTTCTCCTTTCTTGCACTACTTCCCAAGTGGAGCGGGATAATTCCTCAGTCTGGCTTTCCTTCGTTTTGGTCACACTGATGGGCAACCCTCTGGCCTTCATGTCTGTAGTCGCCTCTTCCACTGTCTGGTACAACCGCGTCCCATTGTCATAAAACACTTGAAGTTTAGCAGGGTACGGAGTTTGAATTTAATTTTTTTTGCTTTAGTACTCGCTTTACTTCAGAGTATTCTTTGCGTTTCTGCAGGACCGCGGGGGGTAATCTTGGCCGAAATTTATCATCGAAAAACACTCTCTTCTTACCCCAGGCCCTTCGTAGAATCTCCGCCTTGGTGCTGTACCGAAGGAATTTTATTATTATTGAGCGTGGCTTTCTATCCCGTGGTTTCGTGGAGCGTGGTTTCGGAACGCTCTTTTGACTTCCAGCTCCATAGCCGGGGGAAGATCCAGCGCGTCCCGCAGTAACTTTCCAACAAACTCCGTCATAGACGAGTCCTCCACTCCTTCGGGAACGTTGTAGATTCTGACATTTTTCCGCCGTGATCTTCCCTCTAGGTGAAGCAGTTTACCTTCTTGGTGATGTAATATTTTTACTGTCTTACTCAGTATCCATTCCACGTTTTGAACGCGATCTTCCACCTTCTCAATGCGAGTCTCTGCCACTGCTATTTTTTGATTGACGCTGGCGAGCGCTGCCTTAATATCACGGAGCTACTGCTTTATTTCTTTCTGGACCTCCATTATTTCTTTCAGGATTTCGAAGATATTCGCCGCTTTGCCTGAACGAGGCCCAGTATCCGCCTCGCTAGCACGCGGTCGGGTAGGAGAGCCGCTCGCTGCACTCCTCTTGGACGCAGGCTCCGCAGTGTCGCTTTTTTATTTCCATTTCTTATCCCCATTCTTGCCCCCTTTTCAGTTCAAATATTTTTCAAAAAATATTATATTTGACGGGTTAATGGGGCTTAATACGCATTTTTCCGGAGGAGATAGTGACTTAAGCTGCCATTCTCGACGATGACATCACCGGAACCCTCAGGGAAGAAGGATCAAATGGCCTAGATCGTCAGACAACGTCGCCTGGATGCAGTCCGATGATGATCCAGACGGCATCCTGGAAGTTGCCTTAGCAGGCCCAGTACACAGAAAGATTGACTCACTCACAGCCATAGCGTACAATCTAGCTAAGGAACGATTTGGTCCAATGGAGCGGAGAAGTCAGCCAAGTTACCGTGGCAACCAAATAGGAGGGAAAGGGAGGTTCGTCGATTGAGAGGCGAATTAAAGATGCTCAACAAGAGCTTTAAAACCAGCTCACCAGCCGAAAAAGGTATCAAGGACTTAACCAGCATGCTGCAGGAACAGCTGTGTAAACTCCGGAGGGCGGAACATCTTCAACAGCAAAGAAGGAAGAAAGAGAAAAGGCGAGTGCATTTTGTGAGAGATCCATTCAGCTTCACCAGGGCTCTTCTTGGCCAACAAAAACTCTGGTGTACTATCCAGCTCGAAGCCAGAGGTAGAGGAGTTCCTGCGGGAGGCACACAGCGACCCAAGGAGGGGTCAGGGACTAGGAGCCAATCGGGCTGTGCATAGACCAGAAAAACCATCAATTGAGCTGAATGTGAAGGAGCCTACATGGCAGGAAATCCAGGACATCATCCGGAAAGCTAAAGCATCAGTTGCCCCAGGCCCAAGCGTCATACCTTATAAGGTGTATAAGAAATGCCCAAAACTTCTTCAGAGGCTGTGGAAGGTCATGAGAAAGATCTGGGCCAAAGGTACTATACCATCAAATTGGAAATTGGCAGAGGGATGCTTTATTCCAAAGGAAGAGGATTCCTCCACAATTGCCCAGTTTAGGACAATTTCCCTCCTGGATGTGGAATGTAAGATTTTTTTTTCTGTGCTTGCAAGAAGGTTGATTTCTTACATAACGCAGAACCGCTATATCAACACAATCATTCAGAAAGGCGGCATTCCAGGTTTTTCAGGGTGCCTGGAGCACACCTCAATGATTAGCCATTTGATCCGTGAGGCCAAGCAGAAAAAAGGTGACCTAACAGTTGTCTGGTTAGATCTCGCAAATGCCTACGGGTCTATTCCACATGACCTCATCCTAGAACAACTTGACCACTACTACATCCCAGTGGCTATTCGAGACATGATCACCAGCTGCCTAGGAGGATTCAAACTCAGATTTACATCAGTCCATTTCGCAACTAGTTGGCAGGACCTCCAGACGGGGATTCCAACAGGGTGCACCATCTCCCCCACCCTATTTATTATGGGAGTGAACCTCCTAATATCAGCAGCATAAGACGTAACCCGTGGCCCGACACTGGAGTTGGGCAGTGCCCAGCCGGCTCTACGAGGGCTCATGGATGACATCACTATAACAACTGTGTCACATGTCCAAGCAGGATGAGTATTGGAAACTCTGGACAATGTAGCCACTTGGCTGAGGATGTCTTTCAAGTCTTTCCAGGCGTATGGTGATCAGAAAGGGCAAAGTAACTAGAAAGTTTAGCCTCCAAGTTCACGGTGCGGCCATCCCTTCCATCGAAGATAAAAATCGATAAAGTGCTTGGGGAAGTGGTTTAATGCGTCACTGACAGATGGGGCCAATGTCATCAATGCTGTGAAGCAGACAGACGAATGGCTGAAGAAAGAAGATCGACAAATCCGGACTTCCCAGTAAAATTCAAGACCTGGCTGTACCAATACGGCCTTCTGCCCAGGCTTCTCTGGCTCTTCACACTTTATGAGTTCCCCATGACTGCCGTAGAGGGCATCGAGAGGAAAAGCAACAAGCACCTGCAGAGATGGTTAGGAGTTCCCCCAAGCTTCTCTTCAGTGGGCCTCTATATTCGATCCAGGCAGCTGCAGCTTCCCTGTCCTCTGTTGTGGAGGAATTCAAGGTGGCTAAATGCAGAGCCTTATGAAGCTTGAGAGATTCCAATGACGAGCTGGTAAAGCAAGCAGGCATTACAACCAGATCTGGGCGCAAGTGGGCAGCCAACGCAGCAGAAGAGCAGGCGGTGTGTTCTCTGAAGCTGCGAGATATCATCGGCAACCCCTGCGTCGGGTGGCAAGGCCTCGGCTCAGTTCACTTCCAGCAGTGGGGAAATACAGGCGTAAGGAACAAGCGAGACATGGTACAGGCAGAAGTACAGATCTGTGAGGAAGAGAAGCGGATGTCAAAGGCAGTGGAACATGTCCCAGGGTGCCTGGACAAAATGGGATCTGCCCAAGTGTGAGATCTCATGGGTAGAGTTATGGAGACTGGAGCCCTTCTGTATTTCCTTCCTCTTGCAATCCATGTATGACACTCTTCTTTCGCCATTACATCTGTATACATGGGGGATGAGAGAGGACCTGAACTGTAAGCTCTGTGGTCAAAAGGGGACACTGGCTCATGTACTGCCCGGGTGTAAAACAGCTCTAGTTCAAGGACGGTATACGTGGAGCCATGATAAGGTGCTGCTGGCTCTTGCTGACACACTAGAGCGAGAGAGATGCAAGAAGAGGACGGCTGGCCATCACCTTCATCAAAGAGGAAGCCAGGCCTATCACAACCAAAGGCAAATCTGCTGCTAACGGCTAGGCCCTGGGAGATGAGGGTCGATGTGGGAAGGAGGTTGCAGTTCCCGGAGGTGGTGCACACAACCCTCCGCCCGGACATTGTATTGTGGTCAACAGAAGACTGGAAAATAATTCTGTTTGAGCTGACAGTGCCACGGGAGGAGGGATGGGAAGAGGCCCACAAGAGAAGGGCCTTGAAGTACCAGCCCTTAGTGCAGGAGTGCAAAGACAAAGGATGGCAGGCATGGTTGTTCCCTGTGGAGATCGGCTGCAGAGGTTTCCCAGCCAAATCAGCATGGCAGTTGTTGTCAGCTCTGGGCCTGGATGAAAGGAGCAAAAAACAAGCAGCTCGTAGGATGGGGTGGGGGTGGGGGGGGAAAACAGGCAGAATGAGCCTCTTGTTGGATTTGGAGTAGGCAAGAGGAGGGAAGCTGGAAGCCAGGAGCAGATGGGCAGTGATTTGGCCACCACCGCCAGCCCACCAACTGGACAGTGTCGTGGTTAAGGGTCAAAACACTCTGTGAAGGTTGGGAACCACCTGATGACATCTGCTCCTGGCTGAAGGCTACGGTTACCTCATAAGGTATCTGGAGAATGCACCCTAACGGGTAACATCTAGGATTTGATTCATTTTAAGTTCTGATTAAGATTAGTTTGCTATTAGGGAAATACCAAACTGAAATCTAAACAATATTGCCCCATTTTAAGAGGACTTTATGTACAGATGTACCTCCTGTGAGGATTTGGGCTGGTGTTGCAGGGGTGGTCTTTTCACCAAGTGGGACACTTCTGGTCACACCTCTTGAAACTCAATTGACCCCACCCCTAACAGAGAATTCTAAATGTATACCCCTAGGTAGGACTAGAAAAATCAGTGCATTTATTAAGTGTCATTGAAGTTGATGGACAAACAAATAGGACAGCCTTCGTGACAAAATGTGCTGCAGAACCAACATATTAAAATTAATTTAGTTAAGTAACTCGAATGGGAAAGATTTGTGTGCAAATTGAAATAATGGATACCTCACCTTTGTCTTTTGCCAGATCTCATTTCCAAACTCTTCTGCATATTTTTCATCATCAGTAATAAGAAAATTATCAAAAATAGTTCCTGATTTCACCTTTAAAACAAAAGAAAGGAGAAAAGCGATTAGCCAGGGTTGTGAGCATCCACTTCATGCAAATCAATGTCAGTACTTTCAGTGTCACACTGTTTAAAGGTTGTACTCACCCACTTCATAAGCCAGACATGCCAAAATTCAGTACAATCATAATATATCACAACAGTTACAACATAGTACTGGGAATGGACAGAAGACACTACTCTTAGTATTCCAGTCTGTTTGTCAAAATTATCGTCTGAAAGTGGTAATATCTGAATGATGCTACTCAGAGCAGAGCCTTAATATTTAAAAATCAGTCTTCATTACATCCATAACTGCCTGACTTAGAAGTACAAAAAATGTCAACACCAAGACAAGGATGACACAGTCATTGGACTGCACAGAGGAAGAAGCGAGCTGGGCCAGGTGGTGATCCCGAGGAAACACTGCATTGAATGTAATTAGGTACTTGGCGAGAACCTATAAAAAGAAGTTAGGGGTATTGTGGGAGTGGCCATTGTGTGAATGGGCCAGTGTTGGAGTGGGGAGTTGAGACTTTGGCATAGACGCTTAGGAAAGGCGTAGGCTGCAGGTAGATATTTTCTTGTTATTTATTCTTTCTCTCTTCTTGCAAATTTAGAGCAGTGAGGATGGCAGGCTAGGTACTGGAGTGCCCCTCTTGCAGAATGTGAGAAGGCAGGAAGACCTCCAGTATCCCGGATGACTACACCTTCAAGAAGTGCATCTCGTGGCAACTTCGAACAGAAAGTATTAAGGAGTTGGGAGTTGGAACTGGATGAACTTTGGATCATTCAGGAGGCTGAAGGATTGATAGACAGAACATATAATGGTAGTAACACCCAAAGTGTATGACACAGGTAACTGTGTGACTGTCAGGAGGGGAAAAGGGGATAGGCACACAGTTCAGAGTACCTCTGTAGCCATTCTCTTCAACAACAGGTACACTGCTTATAGGATACTGTTGTTTGGGGAGGGATGGGGAATGACCCAACAGAGGAAACCCACAGCAGTCGGGTCTCTGGCACTGAGTCTGGCTCTGCGGCTCAGAAAGGTAGGCGGGAAAAGAGTTGAACTGTAGTGATAGAGGATTCGCTGTTAAGGCAAACAGAAAGGAGGTTCTGTGGACAAGAATGAGAGGTTTGTAACTGAACCGGAGAGGTTCAATATCTTCACTGGATGGTTTACTAGTGCTGCACAGGTGTGGGGTGGGTTTAAATTATAGTTGCAGGGAGATTGGAACCAGAGTGCCAGAACAGATAGTGAAACGGTCATGGTAAAGAATGTTGTCAAACCAACATGTAAACTCAGAATCAAAAGGTTGAGCATGGTGGGGCTAAAGTTCTGAGGGCTGGATGGGATTGAGTTTGTCAGATGTGTTCAGGAAAGTTTCCTTGATTAGTAGATAGAAGTACCAACTAGAGCAAGTGTGGTACTGGGTCACCTATCAGGGAATGAGACAGGGTGAGTGACAGAGGATTGTGTAGGGAAACACTTTCAAACCAGTGATCATAATGTCTGGAGAAAGTGTACTTGATAAATGGGAGGCCTTGGTCAGTGAACTTTGTACAGATTACAGAGGAGGAGATGTTTGCTGTCTTGAGGCAAATTAGGGTGGATAAATCCCCAGGACTTGATAAGGTGTTCCCTCAGATCCTACAGGAGGCAAGTGTAGAAATTGCAGAAGCCCTAGCAGAGATATTTAAAATATGCTTAGTCACGGGTTAAGTGCTGGAGGATCAGAATATAGCTAATGTTGTTCCGTTATTTAAGAAAGGCTGTAAGAATAAGTGAGGAAATTATAGGCTGATGATCCTGTTATCAGTAGTGGGAAAGTTATTGGAAGGTATTCTAAGGGACCAGATATATAGTATTTGGATAGACAGGGTTTTCTGAGGAAGTTACCAGGAAAGAGGATGAAGGCAAGGCAGTGAATGTTGTCTATATGGACTTTAGCAAGGGGTTTGACAAGGTCCTGTGTGGGAGGTTGGTCAAAAAGTTTCAATCACTTGACATTCAAGATAAGGTAGTATATTGGATTGGACATTGGCTTCCTGGAAGAAGCCAGAGAGTGGTTGTAGATGTTTGCCTCTCGACCGGAGGCCCGCGACGAAGGGTGTGCTGCAGAGATCAGTGCTGGGTCCTTTGTTGTCTATCATCTATATCAACGATCTGGATGATAATGTGGTGAACTGGACCAGCAAGTTTGCAGATGACTCTGAGACTGGGAGTGTAAGGGACAACGAGGAAGGCTATCATGAGGTATACAAAATGATGAAGGGTAAATGCAAGCAGACTTTTTCCACTGAGGGTGGATGAGACTAGAATCAGAGGTCATGGGTTAAGGGGAAAGGCAAAATGTTAAAGGGGAACATGAGGGGGAACTTTACTTAGAAGGTGGTGAGAGTGTGGTAGGAGCTGCCAATGCAAGTGGTAGATGTGGGGTCAGTTTCAAACATTTAAGAGAAATTTGGATAGGTACATGGGTGAGAGATGTATGGAAGGCTATGGTCCAGGTGCAGGCCAATAGCACTAGGCAGATTAATGGCTCAGCACATACTAGACAGGCTGAATGGCCTGTTTCTGTGTTGTGGTGTCAGAGACACATTGGGTCAGAATTATCTGTGGACTCTTAGATGTTACTCTGTGTGTTGAATTTGAGCCTTGATCCCAGACGCTTTCTATAAGGCCAGTGGTGGGTGGACTGCATCAGCCAAACTTAGTAGAAGGAATTGAGGGTTAGCGGGGATGAGAGGAGGAGAATGTAGGAGTGGTGAGAGGATTATGATATGATAGGAAAAAGCATAATATATTAGGATACGAGAGGGTTGGGAGGTGGTGTTGAAGTGCACTCAGCTCAGATGACTTAGACTGAAAAAAAATGGCAAAGGCCTAATGCCATACAATGCACTATTTAGTGAAGGTGTTAGTCATGGTCTTGTTCAATGACAGAATGGTTGAGAAGCAATGAGGCCTAACTTGCTTCCATGTTTTAAAGTCCTCATTGCAATGCACATTTTGGAGCACAAGCCAGTGATTAAACTATCAATCTGTTTGCATCAGACTGCCATTAGGCAAAGCCCACCAGGAGTACTGGACCTGACATTATCCCCTCGAAGTAGACATAATCCTGAATTTGCAGTATCATATAAATCTACAATTTACTCTGGAAGTAAATTAATCCATCTCCCTTGTGATATCAGCGACTTCGCCAAGCCAATTATTGAGATTAGGTTATCAGCACTCAGAGTTCCAAATGGATTAAATGAACAAGAGTGTCAATTACTAAATTATTTCCCTAAGTGGTTAGGAATACCAGCAATTACTGACCTGCCACAAATCCAGGCCAATTACACCAATATTCTGGAATTTGTAGAGGCTGGCATCAGGTGTATATTCCGGGTTGTCAATCTCTGGATGGACCCAGTCACCTTTGTAGTTCGGGTTTTTTAACTGTTTTGGTTTCCATTCACCCTAGGCCAACAATGATCAATGAATTTATTACCACAAGAAGCAACCAGTCTGTTATTCTTTAATACAATGTACAAATATCCAAGTTACACGTTAAGATGACTGAACAGTAGGTGGGCCTTTGAGAGTAATCAGTTTGTACAGTTTCAGTTTGGTGATGTTCCACTCCACACATCTGTGAGAAACAATCATTTATAATTAATCAAAATAGTGAAGCATTCTAACTGCATCTCCACTATTAAAAACTGAAACAAGGTCATATTCCACTCTGGGAAAAGTAGGGAAGGATGGAATACCTTGAGCTGAAAACAGGTGAATAACTTCTATTTTTGCAATCAACAAACCACTATTAATGTGAAAATGTAGTATTAAATATTTCAATAATAACTTTTCACATGTAATATACTTCATCCATATCTTACTAAGGTGAACATCTTCCTTCTGTTAAAGGGAAATTATGGGCCTGTTTCTATGTTGTAAATTTTATATAATACAAACAGCTGTAACTACAAGTTTCACTGCCATACCTTGTATTCTGGGTTGGGAATCATTGGAGGCTCCCACTCACCATCCATTTCTTCATCCCAGTCTTCTGGTTTCTGAGCCTCAGGATCAGGAATATTCTCTGGTTTATCCCAATCCTGCATTTGTTAGCAGAGAGATGCTTTAATCAAATCAGGTAAGACCCCCGTAATGGCTTTTGTTTTTAATATCTTGCAACACCAGATATCACCTTATTCTTAGATCAGTGGTTTTTTTTCATCCCACCCTCTCCCTGTAACTTTCCCACAAATCCATTGCTAACAATATTGAGGGAAAGTTAAGAAGTTTGTTAAGATCAGAGTAGAGCAGTTTCACAATTTCCAGCTATATTGTTTTTAAATTCTGCCAGTAAAGGGCACAAAGATCTTCGTTAGTTCGATCTTCATGCCCAATGGAAAAACTCTCTGTGGCAAACCTAAAAAAAATGAAAACAATTCTGTACCATCTACACAACAATGATGCACATGTTTGTCACTGCAGGACAAAACCAGGGCCTTTTCCCAGCAATTGCAGATGGAGCAAGGCAACACAATGACAATTACTGGAATCTCACCTCTGGTTTTTTATCATTTTCATCATCAATTGTCTCTCTGTCATCCCAGTCCTCTGGTTTCTTTGCTTCTGGATCCTTGATCTTCTTTGGTGGCAGGAAATCCCAGTCATCCTCCATAGTGCCTGACTCCACTTTTTCATTGTCAATTTTAACTTCATACGTCTGATCAGGTTTGAGGATTAATGTATAGAGGTGGGTTAGCTCATCATCCTGCCGAGAAAAATAGGTTCTGTGCAATACTGGTCATGTGCTGTCTCAAGCAAATCACTCCAAAACCCAGTGCTGTATCAAGCAGTTAGTGCTGCCTTCTTTTATACAGGGAAGCGTCAAGTTGAAGCTAGATCTTTCTTGTTAAGAACCCGGGGTAAAAAGCATAGAAACTACAAGTAAAAATGAAAACTATCAGAAAATAAAAGAAAAATTAATTTTTTTGATGATCAGTTTGTGGCATAGCACTCCTGTTTCATCTGTCCTTCAAGTTGTCTCTGCCATTTCAATACAGAATGGAAATAAAACTAGAGGTCATTCTGGCTTGATGAAACATGATCTTACTATTTCTCACCTTTAGGTTTCCAGGTCACATATTGTTCCTTAACCAGATCCCAGGCAAACAAACCCATTCCCAGACTCCATTTAAAACTGCAGACTAAAGTTTATTAGCACCTAATGGAAAGCATGGTCTCCCTATTGGTGCTCCCACTTCCTCACGTGTCCCAGTCAACCTAGCAGGTTGTTAGGTTAACTGGCCTCTGTAAATTGTCCCTTATGCTGGTGATTGGTAGAACCTACTGGGAGTTGGTGAGAATAAAAAAATGGAATTAATGTAAGATTAGTGTACATGGCTGGCAGATGGACTAAATACACCAAAGGGCTTGTTTCCATGCTGTATTGGTTTGTATAAACCTGTAAACTTTGATCTCTTCCCTCTTGTACATTTCACCACTCTAATTTGCAGACAATGCTTTGGAGCCTGACAATATATTAAAAGAATTCCATCTTCAAGGTTTTCCGTAAAATCCACTTCCTTGGTTAATCTTGTGGCTACCTCCGAATTCCTTTAGAGTCAGTTTCTCTTAAAGCGCTGTGAAATACTTTGCTAGGGTAATTTTTTTATTATATAGTTTTTATTATTAATACTCACCTTACATTTAATTTCTTTCTTGATGAGGTGGTTTTTGCTTTTATAGTTGAAAATTACATGCACTTTCTTTGTTATATATCCACAGATATCAGGACCTAGGACACCAAATAAACAGACAAATTCAGGTTTGCTGTGGCCACTGCTTAAAATATGCTTCATTTGCATATTAGAAAATTTGTTGTTCATGAGACCTCATTGTCTTTAAATAGCATGTACTAAAATAGTTTATTAGATTCAAAATGCTTTAGAGTGTTGTGGTAGCATAAAGACCTGGCACAAAGAAAGCAGTGTATTCAGGGCACTGTATGGTGAGGCACAGAGTGCATATTGTTGAGCACAATGTTCAGGTATTAAAACTGCTTGTGATGTGTCCTTGATAAAGTTTAAGAAATCATGGTAAATCCACTGAATTTTTGATTGTCAAATGATCTATGAAATAGTAATCAGCTTTGCTTCACATTAAGCAGATGACACAGGCACAATAGGAGAGTTTAACTGTTCACATGCATTTATTAGTCAATTCCTAGTCACCAAACTCAGTCATAATTTATAGATTCCTTTCAATTCAAACCCATTTGATATTGATACAATCAATTTATATAGTCAATTTAATTCAGAATCAGCTTTATTGTCACCAGCATGTGTCAAGAAATTTGTTATAAAACAAATTCCTTATATTCTTTATAAAACCAAATCATTACAGATGCTGGGAATCTGAACTTAAAGAGCAAATGCTGAAAATATTCAGGCCCGTCAGTATATATAGAAAGAAAACACAATGATCATCAGTCTGATTTTTTTTTCCTCTTTTTCTGTTCCTCCCCCTGCCTGTCCAGCATTTCCCATTTTCATCTTCATACAGTGTTGACTTTGCCAACAGGTTCAGTAAACTCACCGAACATGATATAATACTTAGTTTCTCCATGAATGTCTTCCTGATCCACATC
This sequence comes from Hemitrygon akajei, assembly GCF_048418815.1. Lineage (NCBI taxonomy): Eukaryota > Metazoa > Chordata > Chondrichthyes > Myliobatiformes > Dasyatidae > Hemitrygon > Hemitrygon akajei. The sequence goes on from NC_133139.1 coordinate 50,319,512, forward strand.
TGCTGGAAAGAGCTTGATGTAACCTCCACCACAGTCAATCTTCTGCTCATGTTTCACAGTGAACTGAACAATAAGGGTTTTCCCCTCATTGCTAAATGGTTCAAATCTTGCAGACCGGGCATAAAATTTAGCATCCTGACTAGTCTGAATACCTATGATGAATTGAAAATATGAACATTGAAGTTACTGTTCACAGCCAGTTCTAAAATGGCAGAAGCATACTTGGTACTCCTACGAAAAATAACACAGATGGCTGATAAATATGGGCCTTTATCAATAGAAGCAATTATCCATTTGGGTGAATGCTAAAGGTGATTATTACACAGGCAAACATACACAAACACCTATACAATGCTAGAAAGGGTGATATAAGGAGAGGCAGCAAATTTAGATCCTCCTGATGTAATTGGAGTCAAATTTTCATGATACACAGACAGAAAAGCAAGTTACAAGGATGCAGAGTATAGAAGTTGCTGTACTTCTCTGTGACTATGTAATATACATAGGCTATGTGATTGGGGTAAAATTTGAAGGATAAAGTGTAACTGGAAATTATCCACATGATAGGAAGAATGAAAAATAGAATGCTGTTTAAATGGACCAAAGATGCTGTGATGGTGAGGGATCACAGTGTATTGATACATATTTATATGTTCAAACAAGTAACTGGAAAGGCAAATGGATTGGCCTCCATTACAAAGCAAAAGGAATTTCAAAACAGGCAAGATTTTCTTCAGATAGATTAGGTATTTGTCAGACCACTTCCTGTAGTTTTGCTCTAGTTAATTAGGGAAGGTACAAATACATTTGAGGCAGTTCATAAAAGGTTAATCAGGTTGATTTCTGGTTTGATGTTGCTGACTAATGGGGAAAGATAGAATCTATACTTAGTGCAATTTAAAAGAATGAGGTGAAACACAAACAAGATTCTGATTGGGCTTGAAAAGATAGGTGCTGAGATGATGACTTTACTTATGAGGACATCAAGAAATAGGGGAGATAGTCCTAGAATAGGGGTCATTAGCTAAGATAAAGATGAAAAATATCTTCTCTCATGGGGTGGCAAGAATCAGGGAATGATTTACCTTAGAGGACTGTGACAGCCAACAGAAACAAAATTTTACTCTTTGGGGAGAGAAGAGTTATGGACAGCAAAGTTCAATTTTCAAAGTACATTTATTATCAAAGTAGATATCCATATATAACCTTGAGATTCATCTTCCTGCAGGCAGCCAAAAACAAAGAAGTGTAGCAATGTGCTATACACAGCGCTGAAATAACGGCACGCAGTCGGTAAGTCGTTTCGAGACTAGTTTATTCAAACTTCGCGGCGCTGGCATTTAATCCCTAGCGTCCACCCTCTCCGGGCGGAAATTACGTCAGAGGTGCATTATCAAAGTCTCTCCCCGCGCGCTGGCTATTTGTGAGCCGGTTCGCCTGTGCAGAAAGTGGGTCGCCACATAACTCCCCCCCCCCCCCCCCCAGAACCGGCGATACACCCCCCAATGTCCACAGTCTGGATCAGCCTCTGTTTGGGAGGTCTACCTCTGCGCTGTGGTGCCTGAACCTCGACCGGCTGCACCGTCCACATGGGCTGATTTGAGTCGGTCCACCGTGAAATCCTCCTCTCTCCCCCCAATGTCCAGAACGTACGTGGACCCGTTGTTGTTGATCACCTTGAACGGCCCCTCGTACGGCCGCTGTAGCGGTGCCCGGTGTCCGCCCCTTCGTACAAACACAAACTTACAGTTCTGCAGGTCTTTGGGTACATGGGTCGGGGTCCGTCCGTGCTGTGAAGTCGGTATGGGAGCCAGGTTGCCGAACCTTTCACGTAGCCTGTCCAGGACTGCTGCGGGTTCTTCCTCTTGACCCCTTGGGGCTGGTATGAACTCCCCGGGAACGACCAGGGGTGCGCCATACACCAACTCAGCTGACGAGGCATGCAGATCCTCTTTGGGCGCTGTGCGAATTCCAAGCAGGACCCAGGGAAGCTCGTCCACCCAGTTAGGTCCTCTCAAGCGGGCCATGAGAACCGACTTCAAGTGACGGTGGAAGCGTTCCACTAGTCCGTTCGACTGTGGGTGGTAGGCAGTTGTGTGGTGTAGCTGTGTCCCCAAAAGGCTGGCCACAGCCGACCACAGGCTGGAGTAAACTGGGCGCCTCTGTTGGAGGTAATGTGGGCCAGTACCCCGAAGCGTGCTACCCAGGTTGCAATCAGTACTCGGGTGCAGGAATCGGCAGATGTGTCGGTGAGCGGGACCACCTCTGGCCACCTCGTGAACCGGTCTACCATAGTTAGGAGGTACCGCGCTCCTCGGTAGTGATGTGCTACACACAGTGCTGAAATAACAACACGCAGTCGGTAAGTCGTTTCGAGACTAGTTTATTCAAACTTCGCGGCGCTGGCATTTAATCCCTAGCGCCCATTCTCCCTGGGCGGAAATGACGTCAGAGGTGCATTACCAAAGTCTCTCCCCGCGCGCTGGCTATTTGTGAGCCGGTTCGCCTGCGCAGAAAGTGGGTCGCCACAGAAGCATAATAAAACCAACTAAAATCCTCCATGCAACACAGTCAAACACCCAAAGTTCAAAAATAAAAACAAATTGCGCAAATAAGAAAAAGTAAACAAATTATTCTAGATCGTTGGAACCTCTTTTGGGGCAGGAGAGACCTGTACAAAATGAACAGGTTGCACTTGAATCCCAGGGGGACCAGTATCCTGGTGGGGAGGTTTTCTAAGGCTATTGGGGTGTTTAAACTAGGATTGCTGGGGGGTGGGAAACAAACTGAAGAGATGGAGGAAGAGGCAGATGGCTTACAAATAGAGAAAGCTTGGAGACAGTGCGAGAGGGAGGATAAACAGGTGATAGAGAAGGGTCGCGCTCAGACTGATGGGTTGAGATGTGTCTATTTTAATGCAAGGAGTATTATGAACAAAGCAAATGAGCTTACAGCGTGGATCAGTACTTGGAGCTATGATGTTGTGGCCATTAGAGACTTGGATGGCTCAGGGGCAGGAATGGTTACTTCGAGTGCCAGACTTTAGATATTTTAGAAAGGACAAGGAGGGAGGCAAAAGAGGTGGATGCGTTGCACCATTGATCAGAAATAGTGTCACAACTACAGAAAAGGAGGAAGACTTGAGGGATTGTCAACGGAGTCTCTGTGGGTGGAAGTTAGGAAAGGGATGGGTCAATAACTCTACTGGATGTTTTTTTAAGAACAGACCACCCAAAAGTAACAGGGACATCGAGGAGCAGATAGGGAGACAGATTCTGGAGAAGTGTAATAATAACAGGGTTGTCATGGTGGGAGATTTTAATTTCCCAAATATCAATTGGCATCTCCCTAGAGCGAGGGCTTTAGATGGAGTGGCGTTTGTTAGGTGTGTTCAGGAAGGTTTCTTGACACAGTATGTAGATAAGCCTACAAGAGGAGAGACTGTACTTGATCTGGTATTGGGAAATGAACCTAGTCAGGTGTCAGATCTCTCAGTGGGGAGCATTTTGGAGATAGTGATGATAATTCTATCTCCTTTACCATAGCATTGGAGAGGGATAGGAACAGACAAGTTAGGAAAGCGTTTAATTGGAGTAAGGGGAAATATGAGGCTATCAGGCAGGAACTTGGAAGCATAAATTGGAAACAGATGTTCTCAGAGAAATGTACGGAAGAAATGTGGCAAATGTTCAGGGGATATTTGCATGGAGTTCTGCATAGGTACATTCCAGTGAAACAGGGAAAGGATGGTAGGATACAGGAACCATGGTGTACAAAGGCTGTTGTAAATCCAGTCAAGAAGAAAAGAAGAGCTTACAAAAGGTTCAAAAAACTAGGAAATGATAGAGATCTAGAAGATTATAAGACTAGCAGGAAGGAGCTTAAGAAAGAAATTGGGAGAGCCAGAAGGGGCCATGAGAAGGCCTTGGTGGGCAGGATTAAGGAAAACCCCAAGGCATTCTACAAGTATGTGAAGAGCAAGAGGATAAGACATAAGAGAATAGCACCAATCAAGTGTGACAGTGGAAAAGTGTGTATGGAACCAGAGGAGATTGTAGAGGTGCTGAATGAATACTTTGCTTCAGTATTCACTATGGAAAAGGACCTTGGTGATTGTAGGGATGACTTACAGTGGACTGAAAAGCTTGAGCATGTAGATATTAAGAAAGAGGATGTGCTGGAACTTTTGAAAAGCATCAAGTTGGATAAGTCACCAGGACTGGACGAGATATACCCCAGGCTACTGTGGAAGGCAAGGGAGGAGATTGCTGAGCCTCTGGCAATGATCTTTGCATCATCAATGGGGATGGGAGAGCTTCTGGAGGATTGGAGGCTTGTGGATGTTGTTCCCTTATTCAAGAAAGGGAGTAGAGATAGACCAGGAAATAATAGACCAGTGAGTCTTACTTCAGTGGTTGTTAAATTGATGGAGATGATCCTGAGAGGCAGGATTTATGAACATTTGGAGAGACATAATATGATTAGGAATAGTTAGCATGGCTTTGTCAAAGGCAGGTCATGCCTTTCGAGCCTGATTGAAATTTTTGAGGATGGGATTAAACACATTGATGAAGGTAGAGCAGTAGATGTAGTGTATATGGATTTCAGCAAGGCATTTGACAAGGTACCCCATGCAAGGCTTATTGAGAAAGTCAGGAGGCATGGGATCCAAGGGGACATTCCTTTGTAGATCCAGAACTGACTTGCCCGCAGAAGGCAAGAGTGGTTGTAGATGGGTCATATTCTGCATGGAGGTCGGTGACCAGTGGTGTGCCTCAGGGATCTGTTCTGGGACCCCTATTCTTTGTGATTTTTATAAATGACCTGGATGAGGAAGTGGAGGGATGGGTTAGTAAATTTGCTGATGACACAAAGGTTGGAGGTGTTGTGGATAGTGTGGAGGGCTGTCAGAGGTTACAGTGGGACATTGATAGGATGCAAAACTAGGTTGAGAAGTGGCAGATGGAGTTCAACCCAGTTAAATGTGAAGTGGTTCATTTTGGTAGGTCAAATATGATGACAGAATATAGTATTAATAGTAAGACTCTTGGCAGTATGAAGGATCAGAGGGATCTTGGGGTCAGAGTCCATAGGACAATCAAAGCTGCTGCGCAGGTTGACTCTGTGGTTAAGAAGGCATACGGTGTATTGGCCTTCATCAATCGTGGGATTGAGTTTAAGAGCCGAGAGGTAATGTTGCAGCTACATAGGTCCCTGGTCAGACCACATTTAGAGTACTGTGCTCATTTCTGGTCGTCTCATATAGGAAGGTTGTGGAAACCATAGAAAGGGTGAAGAGGAGATTTACAAAGATGTTGCCTGGATTGGGGAGAATGCCTTATGAGAATAGGTTGAGTGAACTCGGCCTTTTCTCCTTGGAGCGACAGAGGATGAGAGGTGACCTGATAGAGGTGTATAAGATGATGAGGGGCATTGATCGTGTGGATAGTCAGAGGCTTTCCCCCAGGGCTGAAATGGCTAGCATGAGAGGGCACAATTTTAAAGTGCTTGGAAGTAGGTAGAGGAGATGTCAGGGGTAAGTTGGTTTTTTTTTGTTGTTGTTTTGTTTTTTTTACACAGAGAGTGGTGAATGCGTGGAATGGGCTGCCGGCGACGGTGGTGGAGGTAGAAAGGAAAACAGAGGGCCATGGGTAACCCTAGGTAATTTCTAAGGTAAGGTCATGTTCAGCACAGCTTTGTGGGCCGAAGGGCCTGTATTGTGCTGTAGGTTTCTAAATAACACACAGAGCATGAAGCACAGAGTCTTTGAGAATGAGTCCATAGCCACGAAGCCAATTCCGCACTGCAGCCAGCCCAGGAGCCTCGAAGCCAGGAAGAGTACTGAAGAAAATAATGCCTCTCAGAGTAGTGAGCTGAATACCAGTTCATCCTTTGATCTCGAACTCAATGCCTGGATCTTTATAATCTGGATCGACACTTAAATTGGTTCTTTTACCACTCTTGGGTGTGGGACCACCACTTCAATCCAACCCAAAGATTCAATCAGGTCTGCTACAGCAATGGCTGCCGTGGCCATACCAGCATTCATGACAGTCCAGTTTACTGAATCCTTCAGGATACTGCAGGTTGTACAGACAGTTCAAAATTGCAATTATATTAATCCAGAAAAAGTATAATTATTACAATAGTTAGTAGTTTTGTTTGCTGCCTGCAAAATGTTGCCATGTCTCGCCAGCGCCATCTTATAGGCCAGAAAGTTGAGCTTAGATCATGAACAGATCGACTAAGATTTTTGTTAATATAGAGAGGCTTGAGAGTCAGTTGGCCTATATCTCTCCCATCTAACATGTTTATAATAACTCACCTTTGTTTTCTTCTGGATCCCCAAAAAATTTTCCAGCTGTCAATTTGAATTTACCATAGTCTAATTTATGTTTGGATTCAATCCATCGGCTCTCCCAGGCATCTGAAATTAGACATAAGGTTAAAAACGATCAATAATGTTTATTACTTGTTCTCCTACACTGACAATTTCCATCGATCTGATAAATTCAGTTCAGTCTTTTTTATTCAAATATGCTAACCAATGTGGCTTATGTTAGAAAGCAAGACTTAAGCTGATTTGGCACCACTAGGGCGTCCTAAAAAGCTCACATTTTATAAAGAACTGTCAAAATTCAAAGTTCAAGGTAAAATTTATAGTCAGAGTACATACTGTACATGTCACCACATACAGCCCTGAGATTCTTCTGTGGGCATACTCAGCAAATCTATAGAACAGTAACTTTAAACAGGATCTATAAACTGTAAACATCAGGAACTCTAAACTGTAAACAAACTGTGCAAAAGCAAATAAATAAATAGCAATAAATGATGAGCATGAAATAACAAGATAACAGAGTCCTTAAATGAGTGCAGTTATCCCCTTCAGTCACAATTGTAATCCAGGAAATATTGTAGCATTTTGCACTCAACATGGTCCAACAAACAGCAGTGAGATAATGATCAGAAAGTCATAACTGAATTGAATCAACTTTTAATTGAAAAGTTGAGGATGTTTATTATTTAGGACATTGTTCTTCCCAGGAGAATCATGGGACATTTTACATCAGTAGGGACTGAAAATGACAGACAGTAATTTCAGGGGAAAGTTTCTGTGACACTCTGGTGCCGTCGGCAGAGAGTAAGTCTAGGGAAGACAATCTGCAGCCCCACCAAATATGGGAGATTGAAGTGCAAGCCCTTCAGATCCCCCTGTTTGTGTGGATGCTGTGTGCCTCATTACCCTGTTACAAGTCATACCACAAAATAATAGACAGCACACCACATACAATTAAAAGATTTAGCTTTATAATTCCTAATTTGACTAAAGGGTTAGTTATGGAAAAAATAAAAAGGGCCCGGTTGAACGAAACAGCCTAACGTGTACAAGTTAGAGCTCACGGTCCCCCTTCGCCGATCCTCCTTTGATCTCCCCAGGCTTCATTGAATCACAGCCCCACTCTAGGTCGACTCCTATGACCTCTTCTCTCTGGCATCTTCTCTCTTCTCCACCAACAAAAACCCAAAGCCCAACCTCACCAGAGAAACCTCCCCTAAATCCGGCCATCCTAATTGGATGGGATACAATTCTCCTATCTCTTATCTTCAACAATAACCCAAACAATCAGCTTTCACAGAACAGTACACCATACCAGAGAGAGAAAAAAAATGAACCACCTGAACCAGGGCATTACATTTCCTACTAGCAAGATTTATTTTTTGTTTTACCCAGTATACAAAGTTTATAAATATTCTCTTCCCTTTTGCTGAAAGTTTAAATCTTAATTTGACTATATGAAGACAGCAGTTGGAATCAGATCATATTCCATATACAAGTTTAGGTTCTGTGAATGTCATTATGCTATATGGCTATAGATATGGCTATATGGTGCAGATACCAAGTCTTATCCTATCCTTACACAATATTTACCGAAGCTCCATCAGAGTTTACTTATGACTAGGATTCATTTTCTCTCAGCCAAGCCTGATAATAGAGCCCATCCAGATACCCAGATCTGCATAAGACATGCGTCAAAATTAGTATCTTTCCTCTCCTCCATCTGCATTAATTTTTTCTAATCCCATTATCCTTGGAGGCTCTCTGCACTCAATTGGTTTTTACTTCTTGCTTAGAAATAATTGTCCATCACCTATTGATAGGCTTTCTGCAACTTTTGCTCTAACACCTGAAATTCCTTCCTAAACTTCTATCTCTCGTTTAGATATATCTTTAATCTATTGAAGGTTAACAAGGCAGATAGTGCGCTGGCCTTCATTAGCCAGGGATTTGAGTTCAAGAGGCATGAGGTAAAGTTGCAGCTTTCCAAAACTGGACCTCGTGGAGTATTGTGTTCAGTTCTGCTTGCCTCATTATAGGAAGCATGTGGAAGCTTTAGAGAGGGTGCAGAGGAGATTTCCCATGATGCTGTCTGCATTAAAGAACATGTCTTATGAGGAGAGGTTGAGCAAACAAGGGCTCTTCTCTTTGAAGCAAAGGAGGATAAGAGGTGCCTTGATAAAATTGTAAAGTTAACAAGAGGCATAGATAGAGTGGACACCTTGTGCCTTTTCCCCCAGGACAGAAAAGCCTAATACAAGATGGCAAACTTTAAAGTGATTGTTGGAAAGTGCAGCGGATGTCAGAGGTTGTTTGTTTGTTTGTTGTTGGGGTTTTTTTTTTTACACACACAGAGTGGCAAATGCATGGAATGTACTGCCAGGGTGGTGGTGGAAGTGGATACATTAGAGAGATTTAAGAGGCTTTTAAATAAGCAAACAGACGAAAGAAAAATTGGAGGGATATATGGGAGGGAAGGCTTAGATCAGGGTTTCTCAACTGGGTCTTCACGGAACCTGAGGATTCCATGAGAAGTCACATGGAGTTCCACAAGAGATGGTGATTAAAAAAAACAAATGTTGTTTTTTGAACTTTGTGCAACCATGACACTAGTGCTCGCAGTGGTGGGCAGTGACTGAACAGCCCTGTTAGCAATCTCGTTAGAGGTCTCAGCCCAGTATGACCAGTGCACAGTAGCACCATGTTTATTTGGTTAAGTTCAAACCATTAAATTGGTCAATAAAGTAGGTTAAAAGGTCTGTACAACATCATGGGCTGAAGGGCCTATATGGTTACTATACCGTCCAATATTCAATGTTCTATATTGTATTTTCCATTGATTTTGGACTCCCAAGAAATAAAGGAATATGGCAAACTGTGTAGAAGAGTGAATGCATATGAGGGATTAGTGAAAACAGTCAACAATAAATTATGATCTAGAGGATTGGGAAACTTTTAAAAGCTAATGGAACGCAACTGAAAAAAACATTAAAGGGAAAGAAGGTTAAATATGAAGGTAGGGTAACCAATAATAAAAGAGGACACAAAAAGTTCTATTTCCTGGTATATAGAGTAAAAGTGAAGCAAGAGTGAACATTGGGCTGCTGGAAAATGACACTAGAAAAGTAGCAATGGGGAACAAAGAAATGCCAGGTGAACTGAGTAAGTATTTTGTGTCAGTCTTTATTTGTGGAAGGCGCCTGCAACTTGCCAGAAATTCAAAAGGGTAAAAGAGCAGAGGTGAATGTACTCTGTTACTAAGCTGCTTAAGAAGCTGGAAGTTCTGAAAGTGGACAAGTCACCTGGACTGGATAGACTACACTCCAGGGTTCTGAATGAGGTAGTGTAGAGATCATGGAGGTATTAGTAGTGATCTTTCAAGAATAATTGGAGCCAGAAGTGGTTCCAGAGGAAAATCACAAATGTCACTCCACTCTTTAAGAAGGGAGGGAGGCAAAAATAAACCCAGCAAACTATAGTTTGATTAGCTTGACGGTGGTTTGTAATATTTAAGAGTGTATTATTAAGGATGAGGCTTTGGGATAATTGGAAGTACATGATAAAATAGGTCAAAGTCAACATGGCTTTCTTTGAGGGCAGTTCTTGCCTAACAAATCTGTTGGAATTCTTTGAGGAAGTATCAAGCAGAATGAATGAAAGAGCCAGTGGATGTTGTTTACTTTGATCTTGGAAGCCCTGACAAGGTGCAAGACGAGGCTACTAAATGAGATAGGAGCACATGGTATTACAGGAATGGTATTAGCATGGCGAACTGACAGATAGCAAAGAGTGGGAATAAATGGGGCTATTTCTGCTTGGCTCCCCATGACTAGTGGTGTTCTGAAGGGTCAATTTAGAATTTATTTAAACCCTACATCTATCCCACAACATAAAGGAGTAAAAACTTTGTGTTATGACTCAGTTGCAATGTACAGACATGTGAATTTAAGTCTAATGGCTTGTAGATAGAAGCTGTCCTGTAGGCTGTTGATCCTGGCTTTAATGCTGCAGTAGCATTGCCAGACAGAAGCAGCTGAAACAATTTATGATTGGGGTGATTGGTGTCCCCGAAGATCTTCCAGGCCTTCTTTCTGCACGTGCTGCTATAAATGTCCTCAATGGAGGGAAGTTCACATCCACAGATATGCACCACTCCCTGCACTGCCCAGTGATCAAGGTTGGTGCAGTTCCTGTACCAAGTGGTGATACAGCCAGTCAGGATGCTCTCAATGGTGCCCCTATAGAAGGTCTTGAGGATTTGGGAGCCTACGCCAACTTCTTCAGTCACCTGAGGTGGAAGAGATGCTGTTGTGGTTTTTTTTTGCCACAAAGCCGGTGTGTACAGTCCAGGTGAGATCATCGGTGATGTGTATACCGAGGAACTTGAAACTACTCACCCTCCCAACTGCAGACCCATTGATTTGACCAGGTTGAGCCTGTCTCTGTTCCTTCTGTAATCCACAATCAGTTCTTTTGTTTTTGGACATTGAGGGAGAGGTTGTTATCCTGGCACCACTGTGACAGGGTGTCAACCTCTCCTCTGTAGGCTGTCTCATTATCGCTAGAAATAAGGCTGATCAAAGTCGTGTCACCTGCGAATTTGATCAGCTGGTGGCAGCACAGCTGTGAGTGTAGAGGAGGGGACGCGGAGCACAATCCTGGGGAGCACCTGTGTTGCGGGAGAGAGGGGCAGAGGTGAGGAAGCTCATCTGTCGGTGAACCAATAGGAAGTCTAGGGTCCACCAGCACAAGGTGAGGTGCAGGCTGAGTTCTCCGAGCTCCCTGTCAAGTCTGGAGGGAAATATGGTGCTGAATGCTGAACTGTAGTCCAGGAACAGCATTCTAACGTATGCATCCCTCTTCTCCAGGTGAGTGAGGACGGTGTGTAGTGCTGTGGCTATGGTGTTATTGGTAGATTGGTTCCGTCGGCGGGTGAATTGTAAGGGGTCCGGTGTGGGTGATAGCATGCTGCAGATGTAGTCTTTAACCAGCCTCTCAAAGCATTTGCTTATAATTGAGGTGAGTGCGACAGGGCGCCAACCGTTCAGGCATGCAACCTTGGTTTTCTTAGGTACAGGGACAATGATGGACAATTTGAAACAGGACGGCACTACACACTGGGAGAGGGAGAGATTACCATAAACACACCAGCCAGCTGTTTAGCATACACTTTGAGGACCCAACCTAGGATGCCGTCCGGCCCTGCTGCCTTGCGGCTGTTGACACGTTGGAATGTTCTATGTACCTCAGCCTCGGAGATGACCAAGGTGCAGGTCCTGTCAGTGGCTCTCCTCATGGGTTCAGTCCTATCAATCTCGAATTGAGTGTAAAAGACATTTATCTCATCCGGGAGCAGGGTGGCAGTGTTGGCTGTACTGCTGTATTTCCTTTTGAAGTCCATGATGGTGTGCGTCCTTGCCGTGCACTGTGTGCGTCAATGTTAGGGCCACTAATTTTCATGTAATATGTTAATGATCTGGATGACAGAATTGATAGCTTTCTGGCCAAGTTTATGGATGATGCCAAATTGAAGTCTGCAGAAAAACTTGGACAAGTTAGGAGAATGGGCAAAGAAGTGACAATTGGAATGCAGTATAGTTAAGCATATGTTCATACACTTAGATAGAATGAAAGGTGGTGTACACTATTTAAATATGGAGATAATTCAGAAATCAGAGTTGCAAAAGGACCCTGAAGCCACTATCTGTTATGAGTTTGTACTGTATGTTCTCCCCATGACTGTGTGAGTTTCCTCTGGGTGCTTCGGTTCCTTCCCACTTTCCAAAGATGTATGGGTTAGGGTCAGTAAGTTATGGGCACACAATGTTGGCACTGGAAGCATGGCAACACTTACAGGCTGTCCCTAGACTCTGTTGGTCATTGACACAAATAACACATTTCACTGTATGTTTTGACGCAAGTGAAAAATAAAGCTAATCTTTAATGTGGGATTCCCTAAAGATTAACTTGCAGGTTGAGTCCATTGTAAAGAAAACAAATGTAATATTAGCAGTCAAGAGGATGAGCATATAAAAGTAACAATGTAATGCTGAGATCTTATAAGGTATTGGTAAGATCATGTTTGGAGTATTGTCAGTGGTTTTAGGTCCCCTATCTAAGGAAGGATAGCTGACGTTGAACAGAAGTGGTTCACAAGAATAATCTTAGAAAGGTTTAACATAGGAGGGATGTTAGATGACTCTGGACCAATACTCACTGTAGTTTTGAAGGTGAGGGTGCAAGAGGATCTCATTGAGACCTACCAAATAGTTAAAGGCCTGAATAGAGACAATCTGAAGAGGATGTTTCCAGTAGTGAGTAAGCACTGTGGGCACAGCCTTGGAATAAAAGAATGTTCCTTTAGAACAGATGAGGAAGATTTTCTATGGCCAGAGGATGGTGAAATTCATTGCCACAGACAGCTATGGAAGCCAAATCATTCAGTATATTTAAAGAAGACATTGATAGGTACTTGATTAATAGGGGCATCAAAGTTTACAGTAAGAAAACAGGACAATGGGTTTGAGATGGAGTAATAAAGAACTATGATTGAATAGTGGATCAGACTTGATGGACCAATTGGCTTAGTTCTGCTCCCATGCCTTACAGTGCCTTTACTGGTAGAAGCTGTGAGCTTCAGTGGCTACTCCTCATCTATGTCTTTGACCAACTTTGTTAGCTGTGCTTCACCGATTAGGTGTCATATTATGTTTGATATGCTCCTGTAAAACACCTTGGAATGTTTTACTGTGTTCCTGTCATACTTATTAGTCCTCAGAATATTCTGAGTGACTCTACAGCTGATTGCCTGGAAAGCCTTGTCATGGCTGTGATGTAGTTGTTAGAGGGAGGGGAAGACTTTTTATGAATGGATTGAGATTGACCAAATGGTTTTACTCAGCTAAATTAATTTGTGATTTTGTGTCCCTTGGACTTCTGATTTGATTTGATCCATAACAATATGTTGTCCACAAATGATTGTGATTCAAAGGCACTTAATCTGCCAAATAACACGACAACCTATGAGTTTACGAAAATGGAACACGTGAGATTATTTTCTTTTGGCTGGGTAGAATCCAAGCCCTTCAAATGTAGATAATTAATGCAATGTGCAAAGCTACATTCATCACACCAGAACAGTCCACAGATGTGTTGTACTGTGCCTTTTAGTAGTACAAAACCTGCCAAGCTCAAACCAGTCACACTTGCTCTAACATTCGCTTCACTGACAACTTGGGGGAGGGGAAAATCTTGGCGTTTTCTGTTCATGAAACAGAAACACCCGGCAGGGTTAAACTAACCAGAAAATCAGCAAATAGTGTCTCTGTACGATGAGATTCAGGAATCCACCCAATTTAGAAAGAAAAGCGAACGCCACAAAAAGTAATGACAGTGTAATTTTCCCGTCCGCGGAACAGCAAATCCTATCTACAGTACTTAAAACTGGGCTAGGAGTTCAAACACATGGCAGAGTTCATTCGTGGATTCCAATGAAGAGTAATTTCTAATAGTTAAGAAGCAGCGAAGTTAGCTTTTGAAAACAGCAGTTAGTTAGTAATTAATTAGTCCTAGTTAGTTAGCAAACTCGCTGGTTAGACAACTTTGCAACCCTACGAAGTTATACGTCTTTATCAAACTCACCTCCGTCCGCAAACTTTTCAATGAAATACACGGCAGGGTGAGCGACGCCGGCCACCGAGCACAGCAACAAGATCGGCAGCAGCGTTTCCATTTGCACCAGGCCGGGATGTTTGGGATGGTGCTGGACCAAGCAAAGCAGCAGCAGCGACGATTCTTCAGTGAGGACAGTCCCTTCTCTCCACACGGCTCCAAGCCATTGGCCGCAGTCGGCAACTGCCCCGCAAATCAGCTCCAAACACGTCTTTGTCTTCCAGTTCCTGGCTGATCCTATACTACCCTGATCCCCTTTTCACCGCGCTCTCTCAGTTCGACACTCAAGCGCGGTATGTAACAGTGCGATCATTAACTCGGTAACATCATCAACCAATTTAAATCAACTAAATAGATCCCTAAATTTTTAAATATTGAAAGAGGGTATTTATCATGATGGCAGAATTGAAATCCAAAGATTTACTGCACTTTGAAGTATGGCACGACCCGGTGTTAACAGTTGCGTTATTCACCGCTAGACTTTCACTTAAAGTTTGGACAGAGTATGTATTACGGACAAATATAGACTGCTTAAATTAATAACTGTTGGGTAACATGGATTTAGTTTAGCACAGAGACTAAATGTTCAGAGACACGAGTTCAAATCCCGCCATCGCAAGGCATTAAATCTGATAGTTAAAAAGAAAGTTTATCTGTAATAGTGAAAATTAAACTGCAAGATTGTTGGTTTAAATACAAACACCAGTTTTACTTATGTTTTTCAGGGAAGAAAATCTGCTCAGAGCCACGTATTAGTGGGTTTACATGTGACTATTATTTGGGATACAGTATATTGAGAATTCCAAAGCCATCATGTTTAGTCACAGTCACCCATTCCGTATATCCAAGAACACGGTGGGACGCTAGAGAAGAAATTTCAGGAGCTCTCACTGAGATATATACATTAGTCTTAGTGGCTGGTGAAGTGCCAGAATAACCAACCGTGGTTAATTTTGTACCTTTACAGAGAAAAAGCTAGAAACTATAGACCAGTAAGCCAAATATCTGTGGCAGATAAGTTGCTAGAAGGGATTCTGAGTGGAAGACATTGGTTGATTATAGGTAGTCAGCTCAGCTTCAAAAGACTCAAATACCTCACAAATGGTTTTTTTTAAGGAATGATCAAGAGAATTGACAAGGCCAGGGGACTAGATGCAGTCCATTTTAGACTTAAGTAAGGCCTTTGATAACGTTCTGCATTATAGGCTGCTATGGAAAGTTGCATTGAATTGATCCAAAGGAAGCTAGCTAATTGGATACATAATTGGCTTGATGCAGAGAGTGATAGTGGAAGGATGGTTTTGGACTGGAGGACTAGGACTAGTCATGTTCTCCAGGGGTCAGTGCTGGGCTTATTACTATTTGTCATCTATATCACTGATTTGGATGAGAATGTAAGTACATTTACATGGTTAGTAAGTTTGCAGGTGACACTAACTGTGGGGTCATTCACGATGAAGATAGTTATCTAAGTTCAAAATACATTTATTATCGATGTATACTATATACAACTAACCTTGAGATTCATTTCCTTAAAGGCAGCCACAAAAACAAAGAAACCCAATAGAACACATTAATAAAAAGACTGTTAAACACCCAATCTACAGAGAAAAAACAAAAATTGTGCAAACAATAAAAGTAATCAAGTAACATCCAGAACTGAAGTTGACAAAAATGAGCCCACGGCCATGAAGCCAGTCACAGCCAATCCAGGAGCCTGTCAGTTGCAGGCCACAGCCTCGATTCAACGCAGAGATGAGTAAAACTTGCTGAGCAGTGAGCTGAAACCCCTCTGACCCCAACAGCCTGACCTTGCGCTTTAATCAGCTAAACTTCGGTGTTCTCCTTGCTCTCAGATCTGGGTCCTGCTGCTTCAATATGTGCTCAGGCTTGGGCTCCACCACCTCAATTTGGTCCATTCTCAACCTTTCCAATCTGGCTTGGCACTTAAATCGGTCAAACCTCAGGTCATTCCTCACTCTCAGTCCCAGGCCCTGTCACTTTGATACCCTCTTGGGGCTAGGCCCTGCCACTTTGATATGCGCTCAGAGCCTGGGTCCTACCAGCTCGATTTGGCTCACACCTGAGCTTTCCAATTAGCCCAGAGCTTAAATTGGCCAAACAGCTGGTCATTCCTTGCTCTTGGGCTTGGGCCCTGCTGCCTCAATTCGGCCCATACACGCCACACTGCAACCATCCTGCAACTTCAGATCACTTCAGACTTCAGACTTCAGATCACACCGCAAAGATGCCAGGCTTTGCAGGCAGTTCAAAAGCTCGATTCCAAAAGGGAATCATTGCAGTGATCATTTTCAAGAAAGAGTTTGAGGAATAAAGTAATTAATGGTTGTTTTTGCTGCCAGAAGTCGTCACTGTGCTTTACCAACACCATCTTAAACCAAAAGGATTTACAAGTAGATCTTGTTCAACTGGGCAAGTGTGCTTTGGAATGGCAAGTGCAGTTTAATTCAGTGCAAGGTATTGCATTTTGGGAAGGCAAATGAGGGTAGGACTTACATTGAATGGTAAGGCCCTGGAGAGTGTTGCAGAACAGAGGAACCTAGGAATACAAGTACCTGGTCTCCTGAATTTGCTGTCACAGGTAGACAGGATGGTGAAGAGGCTTTCAGCATATTAGCTTTTGTGAATCAGGGCACTGGCTATCAAAGTTGAGATGTTACACTGCATATGTATAAGGTATATTTGAAGCTGTATTTGGAATATTATGATCAATTTTGGTCACGTTGGTATAGGAATTATGTCATTGAACTGGAAAGAGTGCACTGGAGATTTATGAAGATGGAAAGAGGTTGGACATCAATGCAACATAGGAGAACGAGGGGTGATCATATAGAAATGTATGCAACTGAGAGACATAGATAGAGTAAATGTGAACAGCCTTTTTCCCAGGACTGGGAAATCAAGAAGCAGAGGACATAGATTTAAGGTGAGAGTAGAGGGATTTAATAGGAACTTGAGGGCCAACTTTTCACCCAGAGGGTGGTCAGAACATGGAATAAGTTGCTGGGGAAAGTATTTGAGGTTGGAACACTAACAGCATTTATAACGTGCTTAAACAGGTAAATGGATAGGAAAGGATTAGAGGGAAATGGGCCAAATGAAGGCAAATGGAATTAATTTAGATAAGAATCATACAGAGAATGGTGGGTGTGTGGAATGCACTGCTGGTGGTGATGGTGGAAGCAGATACAACAGGGTCTTTTAAGAGCCTCTTAGATAGGTACATTGAGCTTAGAAAAATAGAGGGCTATGCAACAGAGAGATTCTAGACAGTTGCTAGAGTAGGTTACATGGTCAGCACAACATTGTGTTCTATTATCTGTGTAAGAATCTTGGTTGATGTGGACCTGTTGGTCTGAAGGGCAGATTTTTGTGTTGTTTGATACTAAAATTCTAATTGGTGACCTTTTAGCAGAACTGAGAAAAGTTAAACAGGTTCTAAGATTTAAAAAAAACTGTTGAGGTAAGAGAATAAGAAAATAAAAAGGAAGGTCTGCAATAACTTTGAGTTGTAAGTCAGAGATACTGTAGATTAAATGCAGAAGTTCCCATATAGAGTTATAAACACCAGTAGAAAACCATTAAATTCCAACAAAGGGGAGTATAAAGGAAGCCAATTTTGAAAAAGTAATATGGAAATTTAGGACACAATATTTTCACCTGGATGCATCACAACTTTGTATTGCAATTGCTCTACCCAAGACAGCAAGAAGATGCAGAAAATTTTGAACATCACCTTGTCTACCATGAAAATCAGCCTTCCCTCTATTCACTTTGTCAACATTGGCTACTGTCTCCAGAAGGCAACCATCATTACCACAGTTCAAGGTAAACTTATTATCAAAGTACATATATATCTAATCATCATGTACTAACCTAAGATTCATTTTCTTGTGAGCACACTCAATAAATCCATTACAGAATAATAATTGAAACCATAATAGAATCAATGAAATACTGTATCAGCTTGGGCTTGGGCATTGAACCTGTGTGCAAAAGACAAAAACTGCAAATACAAAAAAAGAAATAATGATAATAAATAAATAAATAATAACTATCAAGAACATGAGATGAAGAGTCCTTGAAAGTGAGTCCATTGGTTGAGGGTACATTTCAATGATGAGGCGAGTGTAGTTATCCCATTTAGTTCAAGAGTCTAATGGTTGAGGGTGTTACGAATGTGCAGCAACTCTGAGGGACCGAAGGGTACAAAGTTGCCCCCTCCTTTTTGAGAATCGCAAGATCGCTATTAATTCGGGTCTGGGACCCAGGAAATGAGAAAGAATCCACAAGGTTTGGAATGTGTTCTGGCCTCAGTGAAACAAAACCATTGATAACGGCTATTGTCTCTTGGAGACGGAATTGTGTATTGAGTACTGTATTATTCATTAAAGCCCTCAGGGGACAACCAGAGTGGGCTGGTTGAGGGATTGCATCATCCCAACCTGATTGACATCTGAGACCCCGTGAGTAAGGATAAAAGAGGGTCTGGGGAACAACCCCTTTAGACGCACCAGGAGAAACGCTAGAAATCCCGTGACAGCTTTTAATAGCGACAGTCGGTGGGGGGCTTGTGTGCGTCCTTCTCTTGCCTGGGATTGGCGGGCTCGCCACGGAAGAACGGCTTAGTTAAAGGAGAGGCCACAAGTGAACGGCCACACCAACGAGACTCTGACGGATCGAAATCATAAAAGGAAAGCCGGCAAGTTTCTCAAAATCTCTCTCTCTCTCCAACCATTGCCACACAGCGGTCCCCAAAGGCTGCAGCCTGCATGAACTGAGTGACTTTTATATTTCCATCGGACAATACATTATCCCCTAGACAACGATAGAGCTTATTTCTCATTCATTATTATTATACCCGCACTTTTAGATTTAGTATTGATGACGTATATTATCTGTATATTTGCATTGGTATTATTTTTGTGTATTTTTACTAATAAATACTGTTAAAAATCGTATCATCAGGCTTCAACGGACCTCTCTATCTTTGCTGGTAAGTGACCCAGTTATGGGGTTCGTAATAAGGGATAATAACTGTTCCTGAACCAGATGGTGTGATTCCTGATGCTCCTGCACCTTCTTCCTGATGGCAGCAGCAAGAAGAGACCATGTCTTGGGTGCTGGGATTCCCTGATGATGGATGCTGCTCTGTGTAGGTGTGCTTAATGGTGGGGAAGGCTTTACCCATGATAGATTGGGCTATATGGTGTTTGTAGGATTTTCTCTTCAAGGGCATTGGTGTTTCCATATCAGGCTGTGATGCAGCCAGTCAATATATTCTCCTCCACAGATCTACAGAAGTTTGTCAAAGTTTTAGATGCCATGCCAAATCTTTGCAAACTCCTAAGGAAGTAGAGGTGTTGCCGTGCTTTCTTGCAAATTGCACTTGCACGTGCTGGGCCCTAGACAGGTCACCTGAAATTATAACACTGAGGAATTTAAATCTGCTGACACTCTCCACCTCTGATCCCCAATGAGGTCTGCCTCATGGACCTCTGATTTCCTCCTCCTGAAGTCAATAATCAGTTCATTGGTCTTGCTGACATTGAATGAGAGGTTGTTGTGGCACCACTCTCCATCGAAGCTGATTTGTCACTACCTTTGATTCAGCCTACAACAGTGGTGTCATCAGCAAACTTGAAAATGGCATTGGAGATGTGCTTAGCCACACAGTCATAAGTGTACAGTGAATAGAGCAGGAGGCTAAGCACACAGCTTTGTGGTGCACCTGTGCTGATGGAGATCATGGACGAGATGTTGTCAATCCAAAATGACTGGGGTTTGTAAGTGAGGAAATTCGGGATCCAATTGCACAAGGAGTTATTAAGGCCAAGGTCTTGAAGCTTTTTGAGGTTTTCATGAAGGTATTGAATGCCGAGATGTAGTTGATAAAGAGAATCCTGATGTATGCATCTTTGCTGTCCAAATGTTCCTGGGCTGAGAGAAGACCCAACGAGGTGACATTTGCTGTGGAACTGTTGCTCTGGCAGGTGAACTGGAGTTGATCAAGTCCTCATGCAAGAGTTGATATGTTTCATCACCAACCTCTCAAAACACTTCATCATTGTGGATGTAAGTGCTACTGTGCATTGAGGCAGGTTATCGTGCTCTTCATAAGCATTTGTTATAATTGAAGCCTGCTTGAAGCAGGTGGGTACCACACACCGCTGAAGTGAGAGGTTAAAGATATCAGTGAACACACCAGCCAGTTGATCAGCACAGGGCTTTGGTCCTTTGCCAGGTACCTCGTCTGGGTTGGATGTTTTTTATCAGTTCACCCTCCTGACAGCTGCTAGCTGCTAGCCTCAGAGTCTGAAATCATAGGATCATTGGATTTGTTGGAGTTTGTGATAGTTCCTTCATGTTTTTATGGTTAAGGCAAGCATAGGAGGCATTGAACTCATCTGGAAGTTAAGCCTTGTCACTTAATTTCACTTTGTAAGATATGATGGCATTCAAGCCCTGCCACAACTGCCTACCATTCACCTTTGAATCAAGTTTAGTCCAGAATTGCCACTTCACCTTTGAGATGGCTTTCCAGAGATTGTACCTGGACCTCTTGTAACTTCCTTGGTCAGCAGAGTTGAACACCTCTGACCTGTCCCTCAGCTAGATTGCCAATATCATTGTTTATCTAAGGCTTCTGGTTGTTGAAGTCTCTGAGTTATTTTGTTGGGACACAGTTATCTACAACTGTTTTAATGAAGTCTGTGACAACCATGATGTATTAATTCAGAACTCTAGATGAGCTTTGCCCATCCACCAACTTGAAGCAAACCTGTAACCACTCCTCTGCCTCTTGTGATCACCTCTTTGTTGTCTTAATCTCTGAAGATTTGCTCTTTAGCCTCTGCCTGTATGCAGATAGGAGAAGGACAGCCAAGTGATCAGATTTCCCAAAAAGCCGCCTGGGCATGGAATGATAGATTCTTTATCTTAGTAGAACAGTGGTCTAATGCATTGGGACCTCTGGTGCTACAGGTTATATGCTGATGGTAATTGGGCAGGGTAATTGTTCTTCAAACAAGCCTTGCTAAAGTCCCCAGCTGTGATTTGAAATGCATTGGGATGGACAGCTTTCTGTCTGGAGACAGTACCACGCTGTGTCTTAAGCATTTGTTTATTGTCGGCCACTGGTGGTAGGTAAACTGCAGTCAGGATTATGAAGGAGAAACTTGACCATTAAGTGTTCAAGGTTGTGGGAACACAAGTTTGACACCAGCACATCGGAGCACCATCGAGAGTTTATCAGCTCCTTCTTTTAGCCTTTTCCAAATCAGCAGTTTGATCCATTCTGTGAACTGAGAAGCCTTCGAGTCTGATCACAGTATTTAGTGTGCTGGCAGAAAGCGACATCTCATCCCAACATAGAAAAGAACAATTTCTAATTTCCCTCTGATACAGCAATCTTGCCCCTAGGTCATCAAATTTGTTATCCAGCGAATGCACATTTGCAAAGATCCTTCTCACTCCAGTTATTCTCTTTCCTATCCAGCCCTTTCTTTTGGCAGAAGACACAAAAGTTTGAGAATATGCACCACCAAGCTCAAGGACATCTCCTTAGTAATCATATAGTAAGATAAAGAACTCTTGATCTCTCAGTCTATCTTGTCATGGCCCTTGTACCACACTTTTACTGTCACTGTAACACTAGATTCTGCATTCTGTTCTTGTTTTTTTCCATTTGTACTATCAGTGGAATGACGTGTCTAGATAGCATGGAAACACTATACCATCACTATATCTTGACACATCTGGCAATAAAAAAAACAAATCACTAAATTAGCAATTAATGCCACTGGGAGTCGGCCATGCACAAATGAACTGATGTGATCCCTACATCAGTAATTAGTTAACTATGAATGGGTTGGGCTATCAGAGGCCACGAGAAGTGAAGAGTCTACCTTTCGAAAACGTTATTTGCTAAATCGAGATCGTTGGGACAGGCACTATTTAACATGGAAAGTTGGTTAGGCTATCACCATGTATATGTGCGTTTTTGGCTTTCTGAAAAGCATTATACCATTTGATATTCTTTGAGTTTTTGCTGGGGGGAGGGGGTAGAAATTTAGTGGGTATGGTACTACATGCCTTGTTTGCTCCACACTCCACCTCAGTAGGTGGCGGTAATGCACCTTATGTTACCATCTTACATTAAAATTTACAAGAGAAAACGTTAGTTGTGTAATAGACTCCCACGAATGATGAAATGAAAAACCTGAAATAATTAAATAAAAACAGATATTTAATTGAAGTAGTTTGATCACGTTTTTTCTTGCCTATAATTATTTTGTGATAACTGCCGCCTGCGCATCCACCTTTTTTTTTACACATCACATATAAATCCAACGACCGGAAACTCCGATGTGGTATTTATTGAATGTTTGAGCAAGTCCCTATTTCGATTTATTTAATGACGCCACATTGCACCAAATGACAAGTCATCACACACCGTACTCGCCATGGACGTAGTACAACCCGGAATAACATCCATGCAACACCGGGATGCGAAGACATTACCGCGTAACAGTGGGGATGGTAACTAGGCAACACCGGAAACGTCTTCCAGAGCATCGGACTGTTAATGGAAACTGACTTTCTCTTTTGCTCGTTTGATTCGATTGCGAACCCTGTATCCATATAAAAGGTAAAATTCTAATTTTAAGTGACTGCGGAGAGAGCGGACCTTACCCATTTTGATGAAGGCTTTGACTGTGAATAGAGAACTTCTCTTTGCTGAAGTGTTGTCCAATACAGTTCGTATTTTCACAATTTCTGTTGCGTATTTTCGTCACTTAGAACTTTTAAAAAATGAATTGGGTTTAGGAAGGGGTTATTATTTGTCCTTTTAAATTACGAGCATCAAATACAATGGTAATTCGTTTTCTGGTACTCAATAGGTTTGAGATTTCGGTTTCACATAAAATGCTGGAGAAACTAAGTAGGTAGGGCAGCATCGCTGGAGGGGAATAAACATTAGATGTTTCTGTCGGAGATTCTTGGTTCTTAGACAAGGTGGGGGGAGATGTTGCTTATCAGATTAGCCGTTGAGTGGACCAGATGGTGTTTGTCAAAATCATGGCTGTCGCCTTTAGAACATAGAACTATACAGCATAGTATAGACCCTTCGGCCCACAATGTTGTGCGAACCCTTAAACCCTGCCACCCATATAACCCTCCACCTTAAATTCCTCCATATACCTGTCTTGTGGTCTCTTAAATTTCACTAATGTATCTGCCTCCACCACTGACTCAGGCAGTACATTCCACACACCAACCATTCTCTGAGTAAAAAACCTTCCTCTAATATCCCCCTTGAACTTCCCACCCCTTACCTTAAAGCCATGTCTTCTTGTATTGAGCAGTGGTGCCCTGGGGAAGAGGCGCTGGCTGTCCACTCTATCTATTCCTCTTAATATCTTGTATACCTCTATCATGTCTCCCCTCATCCTCCTTCTCTCCAGAGAGTAAAGTCCTAGCTCCCTTAATCTCTGATCATAATGCATACTCTATAAACCAGGCAGCATCCTGGTAAATCTCCTCTGTACCCTTTCCAATGCTTCCACATCCTTCCTGTAGTGAGGCGACCAGAACTGGACACAGTACTCCAAGTGTGGCCTAACCAGAAATTTATAGAGCTGTATCATTATCCTGCGACTCTTAAACTCTATCCCTCGACTTATGAAAGCTAACACTCCATAAGCTTTCTTAACTACTGTTATAAACTTCTTTCGATCTACCTTTTGCAAAGACACCACGTACTACGGTGTAAGTAACTTTAGCTCTTTATTAGCAAGTTGCTCGAGAGAACCCTCCTTAAGCACACTCTCGCGGAGGCTGCTTCGAGGGTCTCTCCTCCTGAAGCAAATACAGTTCTTTTTATATCATGCAGTCACGTACACATACATGTGGGTTCACCCCCCTTAATTTCTCTACAGTTTAGTATTATTAACTTCATCAGTCATAAATTGTTCGTATAACAGTTTTAATTGCTACTATGTCTGGATACAGACAGGCACAGGCTTACCATCCAAAGCCTCCTGCCCTTGGAAATAGCCGCTCTTTTTTATGCTCATCTTGCAGGTGCCATAAGGAATACAAGGCACAATAAGTTTCTCACAGCAATTAATCAAGCAATAATACAAGTTACTCGAAGCAAAACTGAAGTTAAGCTCAGATCGCAACCCAAGGATGCTGTCACCCGCTCAGCTTATGAGAAAGCATTTGTGCATCTATACTTTTCTTCTCAAGCTCAGCTTGTCTCATGAGAAAGCATTTGTGCATTTATACTCTTTTTCTCAAGCTCATAGCTGCTATGACCTTTAAAAAATAGCCAGGGTCACAAGCGGCCTACGAGATGATAACTTAATATTACATTCCCTCCTTTTATCATTCCATGATGATACATTCAGATTGGGGCCGAGAATGAATTTCTTAGCTCATGCAGACACAACTTGCAACACGTATTAATACAAACTAATAACACACACATAGCAATAAGAATGATCATGACTGTAATATATCCATGTAGGAAATAGGAACCCCAGGAACCTCCTAGTAGCCAACCTAACCACTCATCCCCTGGTTTGGGACCTTCCCTGAAATTATCTAATTGTTTCTTGATAGACTGAATAGCATGTGTTATATGATTCGTCTGTGACGTGGGTGCCACACTTGTCCCCTACTAAGGCACATACTCCTCCTTGCTGAGCCGACTGGTAGTCTACAGCATACCGGGTCTGTTGGGCGTACAGTCGCAACTCTGCCAGCTCTTGATTTATGGCCTCCAGTCCTCCCATAGTACTGTTTCCCAGCACAGTCAGCCCACAAATAAGGTAGTTCTGATTTTTTTTGCTATGGTCCCTGCCGAACCCCCTAGAGAGAGAGTACTCAAAAACCCATAGCCTAAAGAGGAGCCCAGCGTGACCGGATCCTTCCAGTCCACACAGAACTCCTTACTTACTGACTGGGCCATGAGTCTTTGTCGGACATGAGCCTTTTGGGGCAGGGGACCGTGACTGGCCCAATTGTTCCCACCGCAAACAAAGCTGGCAGAGTGGATGTGGCGGTGGTAAAAGTCCCATTAAGGAAAACAAACCCCTCCTTAGCCCAGTAGCATTTTATGGTAGACTTCCCTGCTCCCGTCATCTGTTTTTGTGCCAGTTACTGATTCCTGCATATGGATTAAAATCTGAAGTGTTATATGGGTATATCAGGGAACCTGTAGTAACATGTGTCCTGTTACACTTCCCACAGACCCTCTTAGGTCCCATGGTGACATTAACACACTGTTGTTCTGTACATATGCAACTAAGCCATCCTCTTTGTATTCTGCATCTTCAGTATCTGCAATGAGTGATTGCGCAAGAGACATTGTTAGGAACTAGACCTACTACACAGCCCCAGCCTTCTCCTCCAAAACAGTAGGGGTAACTCTGTGGGTCAGAACAGTTAGCCTTTGTTCCTTTAATGGGATGAGACCCAACACAGTTGGGTCGTGGGGATTTCCTCCTATCATTGTATACAAGTTCTACACATTGCCCGATTGTCCCCTGCCAGAACCTGCCTGTCCTTCCTCTGCAGGGGGCGTCCGAGGTATCAATAATATACAGACTCTTAGGGTTCCATCCCTGGGTGGCTACAAACAGGGCTTCTACTGATTTGGCAAGCGGATAACACACAGTGCGATTACCATGCAGCTGCATATGGGTTTTATAGAACAGATTTTCCTCTAGAGCAGTCACCATAAAGGCGATGGCAATGATAAAGAGTCCAAGTCCAACAATAATCATTTCTCTTCCGGCGGCCATCGCTTGCAATCACTCAGGTGAACCCAACAGTCTTGACCTTGTACCTTTACCACCACGGGTGTCTGGAGAAGTATCTGGAGGGGTCCCTTCCACCGAGGTCTAAGCTCGGGGCACTCCCAGTCCCTTATCAGTACCGCATCTCCAATCTTTAAGTCAGGCCACTCTGCTTTCGAGCCTCTTTGTGCCGTGAACGCCTCTTGTACCTGTGAATGAAGAAACTTTAGAGAGGATGTTAATTGCCTGAAATACCTTTGTAACTCGTCCCCCATGAAGTTGAGATCAACTTGGGTGGGGGGTTGGGTATTGGCATCCCATGGGGTTCTTCCCAGGAGCCCATAAATGACCTCAGCGGCCAACACCTCAGTAGTCAAATGGGGAGTGATCCTCATGTGGTACAGTGTCAATGGGAGAACCTTTAGCCAATTTAGGCCAGTTTCAGACATCACTTTGGCCAATTTGTTTTTCAAGGTGCTGTTAGCTCTTTCCACTATGCCTGCTGCCCTAGGGTGGTAGGTACAGTGGAACTGTTGCTTGATATGCAGCACCTCACACAACTCCTTATTTATCCTTCCTACAAAGTGAGGACCATTATCTGAGCTGATCTGTCGGGGTACCCCAAATCTTAGTATAATCTCTGTGAGTAACAGTCTCACTACCGTTGAGGCTTTGTTGTTGGTGGTTTGATAGGCTTCAATCCATCTACTGAACACATCTACAACAATTAAGCAACATTGTACACGTGGTAATTCAATAAAAGCAAGCTGGATTCATTCAAATGGACCACCTGGCAAGGGGGGTTTTCCTGAGGCGCACTTTACCCCTTTTCCCGCATTCATTTTTTTCAAATTAAACATGACCGTTTTTTTCGTGTGCTGCCTCATTCAACCTAGGGTGCCACCAGGTGCGTAGCAACATTTTACTCATTCCCTCCTTGCCAAGGTGCGTATCAGTATGTAAGCAGTCAATAAGCATTGGTAATAAAGCATCAGGTATACACACTTGGCCCACTGGCATAAGCCAGAGGCTTGCCGACGCAGAGTGCGAGCACCCATGCGTCTTCCATAACTGTTTTTCGGA
Source organism: Hemitrygon akajei (assembly GCF_048418815.1). Lineage (NCBI taxonomy): Eukaryota > Metazoa > Chordata > Chondrichthyes > Myliobatiformes > Dasyatidae > Hemitrygon > Hemitrygon akajei. Next base: position 50,346,434 of record NC_133139.1, read on the forward strand.
GTCGGGGTGTCCCCCTGGAATCGATGCACAGTGCTCATGTCTGGGATACCCTCCGTCGTTGTGTTCGGCTTGCAGGCCAAGACCAATTTCTCTGCATTGGAGAAAATGTGAATGACTGTTTGTGCCGCTAATTTGGCTTCCCCATCCGCCCAGTTGTTGCCCTGGGTGACTGCGGAGGAATTGGAGAGGTGTGCTGAGCTCTCAACAATAGCCAATTGTTTTGGGAGGAGGATGGCCCTGAGGAGGTTCTGTACATACAAAACATTCTGAATAGGGGTTCCTGTGGAAGTGAGAAATTCCCGGTGCGCCCACAGTTGGCCGAAGTCATGGGCGACACCAAATGCATAGTTGGAGTCAGTAAAAATGTTGACCACTTTATCTTTAGCCAAAATACAAGCTCTGGTTAGGGCAAAGAGTTCTGCTTTTTGGGCTGATACAGGGGGCTGCAAGGATGTAGACTTGAGCACAGCTGAGTCATTTACAACCGCATAGCCACTGAGGCGGCTGCCCTGCTCAGAGACAGAGGAGCTACCGTCAACGTAAAGGATTAAATTTGCAGACAGGAAAGCCTTATCTGAGAGATCCAGGCGGGGGGAGGGCAGTCAGAAAGTGGTTCCACATTAAACAGTCATGGGGTGGCTCCATGAGATCCTCAGGTGGGCTTTCTAGAAAAACGGTGGGGTTGATGGTAGTACAGTAGGCAAAGGTGATAAGTGGGTTATTCAGGAGTGCTACCTCATATCTGTTCAATCTAGCCTGGGTGAGGTGCTGTGTTTGAGGTAAAAAGCACAGTTACAGTGTGAGGAATAAACAACTACAGGCTGCTGCAGAGTTATGTTAGAGGCTGCTGTTATGAGAGAGTAAATGGCTGGGAGCATCTGTGAACATGGTGGGAGACCCCTTGCCACTGGGTCTAAGCGGGTGGAGAAATATGCCACAGGTCTTTTCCTATCTCCATGGATCTGAGTGAGGACTGCTGTAGTGCAGTCTTCCAGGACATTAACAAATAACTGGAAGGGGTGGTCATAGAGGGGACGTCCCAGGGTCGGAGCACTGGCCAGTGCCTGTTTGAGTTGGTCAAAAGCATCCCTTTGTTCTTGTGTGAGTTCGAAAGGACACCAGGGGTGAGAGGTGTTTAGTTAGGAGGGCAATGTTGGGTAACCACTGTCTGCAAAAGTTCACTAGGCCCAAGAAGCCCCTCATACTCTTCGGTGTGTCTGGTGGTGGGGTAGCAAATGATAGGTGTTACTCGTTCAGGGGTGAGGTTCTCACATATGCACTCAATAGGGTGCCCAGGAATTTCACCTGACGTTGAGCACATTTTACCTTATGAGGGGGTATTACATATCCCAGGAGTGGAGGGCATTAAGGAGCCTGTTAGTGTCTTGTTTATTGGCAGGTTCAGAAGAGCTGGCTAGCAACAGGTCATCTATGTATTGGATGATGGATGACCCCTCTGGCAGCTGCAAGTCCTTAAGTTGGTTATGTAGGATTTGAGCGAAAATGGTCGGGAAGTGGACAAATCCTTGTGGAAGGTGTGTCCAAGCGTATTGCTGGCCTTGAAAAGTAAAGGCAAACAAATACTGGGATCCAGGGGACAAGGGAATTGCAACAAACGCATTCTGCAGGTCAATAATAGTGAAAATACATGAGTCCGCAGGGACATCACTAAGAATGGTAGCGGAGTTGGGGACGACAGGATGTAAAGGTTCAACTATTTCATTTATCTTTCATAAATCTTGTACCAGGTGCCACTCTGTCTGTCCAGATTTGGGAACGGGTAGAATAGGGGTGTTACAAGGTGACTGGCAAGGGACCAAGATGCCCTGTTTGTAAAAGGAGTCCACCAGGGAAGTGACACTGTCAACAGCGTCCTTCCGAAGGGGGTATTGTGGAATGGAGGGCAGCTGTACCCCCTGATTCACCCGAATTTGCACTGGGGTCACAGAGGTTAGTCCTACCTCAACCTTTGATGCGGCCCATAAGTCAGGGGCTGGCTCATCCGAGGCGAGGCGGTGAGACTGGTGACGATGGACACAGCCTGTTACCGAAAAAGGGGTAAGGTAATAAGTCAAAATTCCATCCGGTAACATCTGGGGAGTTCCGAGGAGGCTCGGGACTGCCTGTTCCTGCAGTCGGCAGGCTAGAAACCCTAACTCCTTTGGCTTGTGTCCCTCAGCCACTGACAAGGTGATGTGAGGGGACACAAGACCCAACTGGCTCCATATCTCAGTAGGCACCTGAACTAATAATGCTGCTCCCTCCTTACCCTTTACGTCTCCCAGAACAGTAATGCTAACCATGCTGCCCACAAAGGGGGCATACTGGGTTTCTAATTCCTGTGAGACCCCTGAGGGGTCATACGCCAGTGTTACATATAACACAGTGTTACATAAAACGGGCGCCTGCAGGGGTGGGTCGAAATCTTTGGGTCGAAGGTAGCAACCACTGAGGAGGATGATAGACCCAAAAAGTCCTTCTAGAGTCGGGACCACTAACAGTAATTCCAGCATCAAGACATTTTAAGTCTGAGGGAGCACAGCAGGTCTCTCCCTGCTAGGTTAACTCCGAGGTCCAGGGTTTGGGCAAACTGGATTGTACTCTGCTGGTCCCCAAATTGGACTCGTAGGGGTTTCGTCAGTGGGTAGGATTTTTCTTGTCCCATTAAACCACTCGGAGTCACTGAGGTGTCTGACATCCTGAAACCATGTTGACTGATGCAGGAAGATTCAAGTGTTGACGTAGTTGCTCCAGTATCGAGCATAAAGGGGATACTGCTGCCTTCTACTAGTAGGTTAAATATGGGCTCTTCTTCAGGGTTATCAGTGAGGACAGGGAACATCAAGCCGGTATCCGGCTGATCCACTAGTCAGGCAGAAAACAGGTTATGGGCGTTGAATGGTTGCCGCCAACCTGGGGCCTGGACTGTTGCTGGTGATTGGGACAGTCCCTTTGCCAATGATCAGAGGTGCCACAGAAGTAGCATCCTGTAATCCTAACGCTTGCTAAGGGTGGTCGCTGGGGTCCGGATGGTGGAAGTCCATAGTTAGGGTTTCCCTTAGGCATAGGTCAGCCGCGGAAATTGGGTGGTGGTGCATACGGGAGTCCATGTGTTGGGGCTCTGGGACCGGTGAGCCGTGTAAGGTACCTGCCTCCGGATTTTGATGGACTCCTGGTCCGTGTTGCAATAGGGTCGCAGTACTGTTCCTGGGGTGGGGTTGTTGCGTCCTTTTGAGAGATACGCGGGATTGGGGGGTATATGGGAGCGGTAGGGCGGATCATCCAATCCTCCTCAGTTTCATCCGTATCATCATTTTGAAACAACAGGGGCAAACCAGACATGTTGGGAGGTACCTCCGCTTCATATTTGTGATCTCCATTTTTATTTCCCCACTTCTCTTTCCTTTCATGTCTTTCTCCCTGTCGACATTAATATTTTCCACCTTTCTGCAGACCCCCGTTTCCTCTGCTTTGATATATTTATCCAAATCCCAGCTGACACCTAGTGGCCATATCTCATCCCTAGTTTTTAATTTAATGACACCAACAGTCTGCGAAAATCATTTTCATCCCCCAGGTTGTCTTTACAAAGTTTAAATAAAGGTGTATTATGTCCCAATTTATCAAGGGTCTGACCCATTTCAGAATTCAGATTATTCACCCTTTTTAACCTAGTGCTGTGTCTCTCTGCATCCACTTCAGGGTCCTGACCTTCACGTGGGGGATTTCCCTTCTTAACAACCGGTCTAAGGTATGGTGTCCGAGACAGACACTTTCAGACAATATTATCCACTATACCTCTTCAAAGTTCTGAGGACTCTAACCCCAGATACCTGAAGTTTGAGGACTCGAACCTCACCTTCTGAGTTACTGTAGTACTCGGGTATTTTAACTGTGGCTCTTCAGGAGCTCGTCAAAGGGTCACCCGTCAGACGAAAAGGTCACCAAAGTGGTCAACTAATGAGAGGAATCGAGGCAAATCTTACCTCGTGGGCCCATCCACCTCAGGTCGTTGCCACAGAGTCGACCACTGACGCTGTCTTTATGGATGTACCTTCTCTTGAGCTCCTGGCTGGCTCACCAAATTGTTATAAACTTCTTTCGATCTACCCGATGCAAAGACACCACGTACTACGGTGAAAGTAACTTTAGCTCTTTATTAGCAAGTTGCTCGAGAGAGCCCTCCTTAAACACTCTCTCAGAGGCTGCTTCGAGGGTCCCCCCACCCCCGAAGCAAATACAGTTCTTTTTATATCATGCAGTCACGTACACAGATACATGTGGGATCACCCCCCTTAGTTTCTCTACAGATGAGTATTGTTAACTTTATTAGTCATAAATTGTTCATATAACAGTTTTAATTGCTACTATGTCTGGATACAGACAGGCACAGGCTTACCATCCAAAGCCTCCTGCCCTTGGAAATAGCCGCTCTTTTTTATGCTTATCTTGCAGGTGCCATAAGGAATACAAGGTACAATAAGTTTCTCACAGCAATTAATCAAGCAATGATACAAGTTACCCTAAACAAAACTGAAGTTAAGCGCAGATCGCAACCCAAGGATGCTATCACCTGCTCAGCTTATCTCATGAGAAAGCATTTGTGCATTTATACTCTTTTTCTCAAGCTCATAGCTGCTATGACCTTTAAAAAATAGCCAGGGTCACAAGTGGCCTACGAGATGCTAACTTCTTAATATTACACTACCCTATCTACATATGAGGCAACTTTCAGGGATCTGTGGACAAGTACCCCCAGATCCCTCTGCTCTTCCACATTCCCAACAATCCTGCCATTTACTTTGTACTCTGCCTTTGTGTTTGTCTTTCCAAAGTGTATCACCTCACACTTCTCTGGGTTAAACTCCATCTGCCACTTCTCAGCCCACTTCTGCATCCTATCAATGTCTCTCTGCAATCTTAGACAATCCTCCACGCTATCCACAACACCACCAACCTTTATGTCGTCTGCAAACTTGCCAATCCACCCTTCCACCCCCACATCCAGGTTGTTAATAAAAATCATGAAAAGTAGAGGTCCCAGAACTGATCCTTGTGGGACACCACGAGTCACAACCCTCCAATCCGAATGTACTCCCTCCACCATGACCCTCTGCTTTCTGCAGGCAAGCCAATTCTGAATCCACCTGGCCAAACGTACCTGGATCCCATGTCTTCTGACTTTCTGAATAAGCCTACCATGTGGTACCTTGTCAAATGCCTTACTAAAATCCATGTAGATCACATCCACTGCACTACCCTCATCTATATGCCTGGTCACCTCCTCAAAGAACTCTATCAGGCTTGTTAGGCACGATCTGCCCTTAACAAAACCATGCTGACTGTCCCTGATCAGACCATGATTCTCTAAATGCCCATAGATTCTAACTCTAAGAATCTTATCCAACAGCTTTCCCACCACAGACATAAGGCCCTCTGGTCTATAATTACCTGGACTGTCCCTACTACCTTTTTTGAACAAGGGGACAACATTCGCCTCCCTCCAATCCTTTGGTACCATTCCCGTGGGCAAAGAGGACATAAAGATCCTAGCCAGAGGCTCAGTAATCTCTTCCCTCGCCTTGTGGAGCAGCCTGGGGAATATTCTGTCAGGCTCCGGTGACTTATCCATCCTAATGTATTTTAACAACTCCAACACCTCTTCTCCCTTAATATCAACATGCTCCAGAACATCAACCTCACTCATGTTGTCCTCACCGTCATCAAGTTCCCTCTCATTGGTGAATACCGAAGAGAAGTATTCATTGAGGACCTTGCTCACTTCCACAGCCTCCAGGCACATCTTTCCACCTGTATCTCTAATCAGTCCTATTGTCACTCCTGCCAACCTTTTGTTCTTCACATAATTGAAGAATGCCTTGGGGTTTTCCTTTACCCTACTTGCCAAGGCCTTCTCATGCCCCCTTCTTGCTCTTCTCAGCCCCTTCTTAAGCTCCTTTCTTGCTACCCTATATTCCTCAATAGACTCATCTGATCCTTGCTTCCTAAACCTCACATATGCTGCCTTCTTCCACCTGACTAGATTTTCCACTTCACTTGTCACCCATGGTTCCTTCACCCTACCGTTCTTTTTTTCCCCCCAGCTTTGAGTTGTTTAATATGCGAGAGTACCTTCCTTCTTTTAACAGGATGATTCAATCCCTTTACATTCCAGCTCACAAATTTAAGTGTACTAGCCATTATCAATTGTTAATGCATAAAAGGCAGCAGGCATACAAAAAGTCAAGCAATACAATACCAGTCTGGGAGCAAAGATGTAAACATAGGTTCGTAGAATCAAAACATAAACATGTCCTGAGTAACAAAGAAAAGCAATAGAAACAGTGAGTGATGTTAAAACTGGGAAACCCAACCCATCCTCACAACCCACAGCTAGACGGCTACCAAAAAAAGCAGCTAGCTCTACCAAAAAAAATTAACCCAAATATGACTTCCAGATCTGTGTCATTAACAGCAGTTCCGTATAAATAATATAGCAAATGGTAGCTAGTTTATGCACTGGAAAACATAATTACAAATAAGAACAACTTCTGCAGAAGTATAAAACTTAATACAAAGAAAATCAAAGGAAAACCAAAACTAACCTACCTGCGAAAAATTATAGAAGATTAAAAGGAGAGAAAAAAAAGGAAGGGAGAAAAGGGGGAAATTCTAGGTTCGAGGAGAGTACTTATCGACCATTTACAGAAAAAAAAGGGCAGCAAACCTTAGACTGTAAATCAACCAACAGAGAGGCCTTCAATAAAAAACACTAAACCTCCAAAGCAAGTTAAAGTCAGTTGTAGAACTCTATAGATAAAGTTATACAAGAATAAAATAGAATACATAAGTACAATCAAAACGTCCGCAGGGAAGCATTAAGCACAGAATATCCATTTAGAAAAAACGCACTAAGTCCAGGAAGAGATTGTCTACATCCCTTAGAGTTTCAATAAATAGTGTCTGAGTTATTCAAGTAAAGTCTGAGTCCAGAAAAGAATACTTTTACTACGAGAGGTACTTATCCACCATTTTAGAAGATCCGACCGGGTTCCGAAGAAGACTGGATAGCCGGAAGACTTCCAACAAATGCCTCAGCCTCCTTCACTGACTTAAACCACTTAAATTCTCCATTAGCAAGCGTAAATTCGGAGGTCTGCAAGATTGCGAAGTGAGGGTCTAAGTCCACGATCGAAAAACACTTTCATCACATCTTTAAACTCAGCACGCATCTTCAAAACCTGGGGGGCATAATCATCCACGAAACGAATGATTGAATTTCGAAAAGCAAAAGTACCTCTGCGGCGCGCCTCCATAATCAAACGGTTTTTCACCTGGTATTGATGAAAGCACAAAATTACCGGTCATGGGCGTGAGCCCAACATTGAGCGGGGAACGTAGACCCTGTGTGCCCTTTCAAGCTCAGGTGGAGTCGGAAAAAATTCTTTCCCAAAAATCTCACAAAGAAAATCGGAAAAAAACTTTATGAGGGAACCCTGTTTGGTGGCCTCTGGCAAACCAAGAATTCGTAGATTGCAACATCTGCTCCGGTTTTCAAGATCCACCATTTTGGAAAAAAGTTTACTATACTTATCCTCTAGGCTGGAACAGAGGGTCTCGAGGTATTTGACGCGGCGTTTTAAATCATCAGAGGTCGAGTCGATGCGAGATAAGTGTACGGCATGTTCGTCCACTTTAGCGCTGATCCCATCCAATTTGGCATCCAGCTGGTTGAAAGAAGTTCTAAATTCCTTTAAAATATCTTCTCGGTTCCAGAGCAGCGATAATCTCAGTCGGCAGAGCCGTAACTTCCTTTTTCCTGGATTTAGAGCTTCTGATAGACATTATAGAATGGATGTGTTCGCAGGCAAGCAAAAGAGACCTAATAAAGTTCCTAACTAAGGTTTAAGAATGTAGACATATAGTGCAAAGATAGGGAAAATAATGGAGCAAAAGTTTGAAGCAGCTAAACAATCGCCATCTTACCGGAAGTCCCCACCCTACCGTTCTTTATCTTCCTCACCGGGACAAATTTATCCCTAACATCCTGCAAGAGATCCCAAACATTGACCACATGCCCATTGTACATTTCCCTGCAAAAACATCATCCCAATTCACACCCGCAAGTTCTAGCCTTATAGCCTCATAATTTGCCCTTCCCCAATTAAAAATGTACCTGTCCTCTTTTTGTGGTTCCAGCTATGATTTGACTGACAGGTTTGATTAGCAGCCCACAAATGTGCAATCTAGGTGATGAATAAATGGCTTTTGTCAGGGTAGGCAATCAGATGTATTTTTCCTGCAATGACACTTACTGGGTTAGGGTGTACTTGGTTTGTGATGCTGGTTCACTTCCAGCATAGAACAGTACAGGCCATTGAGTTCATGTGTTACTCCAACCTGTACAATAACTACTCCATGATCAAACTAACCCCTCCCTCCTATACAGCCCACAAACTACAATTTTTCTTACATCATGTGTCTATCTAGAAGTCTCTTAAATGTCCCTAGTGGATCAACCGCTACCACCAACAAAGACAGTGCATTCCAGGAACCTACCACTCTCTGTGTGAGGGGGAGAAAAAACCTTTGCCTCTGATATCTTCCCAGAATGTTCCTTCACTTAGCTTAAATGGATGTCCTCTGATATTGGACGTTGCTGCACTGGGAAAAAGGCACTGGCTGCCTACTATCTATCGCTGTTATAATCTTATGAACCTCTATTGGGTCACCTCGCATCCTCCCTCACACCAAAAAGGAAACCCTTTCTGCATAAGACGTACTCCAGGCAGCATCCTGGTAATTCTCTGCACCCTCTTGAAGGCTTCGACATCCTTCCTACAATGAGGGGACCAGAACTGAGCACACTCCAAAGTGTGGTCTGACCAGAGTTTTATAGAACTGCAACATAATCTCATGGCTCTTGAACTCAATCTCCTGACTAATGAAGACCAACACACTTTTAATAGTGTTTTAAATTCTGTTAGAAAAAGATATGATCACATCCCTTGAAACTGGAGTTTTTCCCAGATACTTTCAAAATTGTGGTTGTCAAAACCCTGCTATTAAAAAGCTGAACCTTGATAGTGAAGTACTAGCTAACTACAGGCTTGTGTCAAATTTCCCTTCCTGGCAAGATCCTTGAGAAAATGATTTTCAACCAACTCAACTTTCTGAATAAAAACAATCCATGTGTCAACCATCATTCCCACAATCCTGATTGAGAAGTTGCAGAACTTGGGCCCCTGTACCTGGGCCTCTGCAATTGGATCCTCGACTTCCTAACCAGAAATCCACAATCTGTGCTGATTGGTGATATCATCTCCTCCTTGCTGACGATCAACACTGGTGCACCTCAGGGGTGTGTACTTAGTTCACTACTCTACTCTCTATAGCCATGACTGTGTGGCTAGGCATCATTCAAATACCATCTATAAATTTGCTGATGATACAACCATTGTTGGTAGAATCTCAGGTGGTGACGAGAGGGCGTACAGGAATGAGATATGCCAACAGGTGGAGTGGTGCTGCAGCAACAACCTGGCACTCAACATCAGTAAGATGAAACAGCTGATTGTGGACTTCAGGAAGGGTAAGATGAAGGAACACATACCAATCCTCATAGAGGGATCAGAAGTGGAGAGAGTGAGCAGCTTTGAGTTCCTGGGTGTCAAGATTTCTGAGGATCTAATCTGGTCCCAACATATGGATGCGGTTATAAAGAAAGCAAGACAGGAGTTGTTTGAAGAGATTTGGTATGTCAACAAATACACTCAAAAACTTCTATAGGTGTACAGTGCAGAGCATTCCGACAGACTGCATCACTGGTGTAGAGAGGCTACTGCACAGGACTGAAAGAAGCTGAAGAGGGTGGTAAATCTAGTCAGCTCCATCTTGGGTACTAGCCTACAAAGTACCCAGGACACCTTCAAGGAGCGGTGTCTCAGAAAGACAGCGTCCATTATTAAGGACCTCCAGCACCCAGGCATGTCCTTTTCTCACTGTTAACATCAGGAGGTACAGAAGCCTGAAGGCAAACACTTCAGGAACAGCTTCTTCCCCTCTAACCTCTGATTCCTAAATGGACATTGAACCCTTGGACACTACCTCATTTTTTAAATATATAGTATTTCTGTTTTTTGCATGATTTTTAATATATTCAATATATGTATACTGTATAAAGTATACCGAATAAGATTTATTTATTATTTTTTTCTTCTCTATTATGTATTGCATTGAACTGCTGCTGCTAAGTTAACAAATTTCACGTCACATGTTGGTGACAATAAACCTGATTCTGATTCTAATATTGTAGAAGAATCAGGTCTTCAAGTAAACCACAGCATGGAGACGGCCCTTGTCAGTGACCTAGGCTCAGTGCTGGTGTCAGCAGAGTCTCAGTTCTGACTCTCCTCGATCTAAATGACCATAACATCCTGATCGATCACCTTGAGAACTGGGTTGGCCTCTCTGGTTTCACTCATATATCTTAGATAAAATAAGATATTTCACTTGTATATCTTAAGAGAAAATATTGGTCTCTTGGAAACTAATTTTCTAAGAGCCGCTATGTACCTTTTGGTGTTGCTCAGGGAAGCTGTCTTGGTCCCCTAGTCTTTTCCTTAAGAGACATCATTAGAGAGCATAAACTTGATTTCCACAATTATGCAGATGGCACACAATTGTATATCTCAGTTGAGCCTGATGATGATAATACTTTATTTTCTCTGATGGCTGCAATAAACAATTGGATAAGCAATAGTTTCCTGAAACTAAGTAAGTATAAAGCTGAATTACTTTTGGTTGGTCCCAAAGCAAAAAGGGATCAACTTCTTGATAAACTTGGGGACTTGGTTCCCCTTGTAAAATCCGAAGCAACAAGCCTGTGTGTTATCCTTGATTCAGATTTGAATTTTAAATCCCACATAAAGAAAGTGACCAGAGCAGCATTTCTACACTTAACAAATATTGCAAAGGTGCATCTATTTCTGTCACGTAATGATGCTGAAGAACAAATTCATGCCTTTATATCGAATAGATTAGGTTACTGCAATGCAGTTTTTATTTGCATTTTCAAAGCAATCTTGACAACTTCAACTCATTTAGAACTGCTTCTAGACTTTTTAACTGAAACCAGGATGAGAGAACATATCACTCCCATAATATCATTAACTTCCTGTATATTTTGGAATTGATTTAAACTTCTACTACTTGTTTTTAAACCTCTCAATGGTCTGGGACTAGAGTACATCACAGAATCACATTTGTTTTATAATCCTGTTGGAGCTCTCAGCTCTTCTTCTGCCAGTCTCTTAAATGTAAAAGATCTCCCTGAAAAGATAATCAGCAGGTCAGCTCTTTTGAACTATGTTCCTAAACTGTGGAACTCTATACCTAAAACAATAAGACTCGGTTGACACTTTTAAATGCCACCTTGCTTTTAACTAATATCTTTGTCTTTTATTTTCATGTTTGCATTTTACCCCATTGTAAAGTACATTGTATGTTTGAAAAGTGTTCTGTAAATTCTCAGGCAATCACCATGATTTTCTCCCAGTGTTCTTCAGCTCATTGCACTTCAAAGCAGACTTTTCAGCTGTCGATTGACAATGGATACTCATTTAAAATGTGCTTAAGTACCTGTGAGGAATCCAATCAGTGAAGTTTGAGAGAAGCGTGACGAAAGTCAGAGATAACTAGAAATATCACTGAGGAATCCATTGGCATACTCTATTTGTGCTTCTGGTTGACCATTGAGAGTATCCTGACCAGCAGCATCACTGTCTGGTACAAGAATTGTAAAGCATCTGACCTCAAGACCCTACGAATCATTGCAATGACTGCTGAAAGATCATTAGGGTCTCTCTTCCATCTATCTGAGCGGCACTGTGTATGCAGAGCCTTTAGCTTTGTCAGTTATCCTTCCCATCTGTCTGACAATCTTTTTGACCACACCCCACCTCCCCCACCATCAGGCAGGAAGCACTGGTAGCATTAGGAAAAGGACCATAAGGTTGGGAAACAGCTTCTTCACCTAGGCTGTGGAACTACTCAGTTCCCTGATACCACCCATGTTTTATCGTGTATGATGCGCCAGTAGCATCATGCTGTTCATTTTTTAACTTGTGTTGTAATTTATTTGTGTTAATATTACATTATATGTGTGTGAGTGAAATGTTGTGCACCTTGGTCTGGAGGAACATTGTTTCGTTTGGCTGTGTATGGTTGAATGACAATAAACTTGTAGATGGTGCCTGGATACTGTTAACGTAGAACAGTACAGTACAAGAACAGGCCCTTTGGCCCACGATGTGCCTAGCCAAATAAATGCCTAACTAAGTTAATCCCTTTTGGGTACACGATGCCCAGAGCCCTTCATTCTATGCATATTCTAAGAGCCCCTTAAATGCCTCTATCATATCACCCTGACATTGTGTTCCAAGCACCTACCATCTTCTGTGTATGGAACACAGAATCGTGCCCTACACGTCTCCTTTTAATTTATCCTCTCTCTTTAAATTCATGCCCTCTAGTATTGGATATTTCAATCCTGGGAGAAAGACACTGGCTGCCTACTCTAGCTATGCCTGTGATAAATTTCAGTTAGGCCTCCTCTTAGCCTCTGCCATTCTAGAGAAAGCAACCTAAGTTTGTCCAACTTCTTTTCATAGCACATGGTTTGTAATCCAGACAGTCATTATATATCCTGCACATCTACCCTATAATGAAGTGACTAAAAATGAGTACAATATCCCAGATGTGACCAAGCCAGAGTTTTATAAGGTTGCAATGTAATTTTCTGACTCTTGGATCCAGTGCCTTAACTAATGAAGGCAAGCATGCTATATGCTTTCTTTACCACGCTATCTTTACCATGCAGCCTCTTTCAGGGGATTGCAAACTTGAACTCTTCGATACATCAGAGCTGTTAAGGGTCCTGGCATTAACTGTGAACTTTCCTGTTACATTTGATCACCCAAAGTGCAGCACCTCACATTTTGCTGGTCTAAATTCCATTTGCCATTTCTCCACCCATATCTGCAGCTAATGTATATCCCGGTGGTATCCTGACAGTCTTCAATGCTATCCCTAATACCACCAGTCTTACTAATCCACCCATTCTCATTTTCATCCAGGTAATTTTTATACCAGTATGGATCCCTGTAGAACACCATCTGTCACAGACTTCCAGCAAGAATAGCAATACCCTCCGTCTTCTATGGAAAAATCAATACTGACTCCAAATGGCCCAATCACTGTGGATCACTTGCATTTTAAAGTTGGAGTTTAAGGCATTCTTGGATGCCACATGGTGTCTGGAATAGTTGTAACATCTGGGAGAAACACAGTGCAGTTTAATCACCCGTCGCAGTGTATCATACAGACTGGGATTTCCTCTTATTTGCAAGGTGTGTTTGGAGTGTTGCTGATTTGAAATCAGCTCAAGCTTATTATGATTACAATTGCTAACTTTATTCAGAAGAGAAACATGTAAAAATATATTAATATGTTGCAATATACACAAAATACTGGAGAACTCAGTAGGCCAGACAGTATCTATGGAAAAGAATAAACAGTCGGTGCTTCGGGCCAAGACCCTTCATAATATGTTGGCTGACTTTAAAAAGCCATTGGCAAAATACAGCATTTCACATGTGCTAGTAGACCACACCCCTTTCCTTCATTTGGATACTCTCAGGCTTTTAATGATTGGGAAGGGTGTGGACTTTATAGAAAAGCAATTTGGAATATTTCAAATCACCATAAATATGTAGGTTGGAATATAGAAGGTAGCAGAAACAGTAATTAGAGCTCAAGATGAAAATTAAGTGTTAAGATGTTGAATAGTTACACAGCTACTCTTACTCTGCCTAGATAAGTGTATAAAGTCTTGCATAATTTCCTTTTTCATTTTCAGTTAAATTCTGCAACTGTAAAAAAAACACACCATAACAGCTTTTATTAACAGGGCATTTAACCAATAGCACCTTGAGAAACTTAGCTGTTGTGATATTAATCAAAATTGACAACAAGCCACATGATATTATTTTAGAGAATATGACTAGAGAAGTTTCAAGGAGGGAGAAAGAAAGAAACAGGGGTTCTGGGAGGCAACTCCAGAATTTATGGGATTGGAAGTTGAAGTTGGAAAGATTAAATTTAGGGATGCAATTGTCCACAAATGGAAGAGGACAGATATCTCAGAGATATAGAGCTGGAGGTAATTATAAAGAATCATAAGGAAGGGACAATGAAGAAATTTAATTTTCAAAGCCCCATCCTGGTTTTCAAGTCATTGCTTTGTCTAGAGCTAAATGAGTAAGCACAAGACAGTGCAAGTTAGGATATAGGCTGCAGAAATCTGAATGCCCTCAAATTTACAGAGTAGAACGAAGGAAGCTACTTAGAGCATAAGATATAGCAGTAGAATTAGGCTATTTCACCCATCGAGTCCACTCCATTAGTCTCTCAACACCATTCTCCTGCCTTCTCCCCATATCCTTTGACACTCTTAGTAATCAAGAACGTATCAACCTTTGCTTTAAATATAGCAATGACTTGGCCTCCACAGCAATCTGTAGTCATGAATTCCATGGATTCACCATGCCTCTGGCTAAAGAAATTCCTTTTCATCACTGTTGTAAAGGGATGTCCTTCTATTCTGAGTCTGTCCCCTCTGATGCTAGACTTCCCCACTATAGGAAATAACCTCTTGGTGTCCACTTTATCTAGGCCTTTTAATATAGGCTTTAGTGAGTTCTCCTTATTCTTCCTAACTCCAGTGAGTACAGGCCTAGAGCCATCAAATATTCCTCACCCTTTCTTAAATAAGGGATCTAGAACTGCTCACAATGCCCCCAATTGTGGTCTGACAATGAAAGCCTCAGCATTACATACATTTATATTCTAGTCCTCTTGAAATGAATTCTGACATTGTGGTTGTCTTCCTTACTACTGACTTAATCTGCAAATTAACCTTCAGGGAATCTTTCACGAGGGCTCCGAAGTCCCTTTGCATCTCTGAGTTTTGAATTTTCTCCCCATTTAGAAAATAGTCTGTGCCTTTATATCTTCTGCCAAAATGCATGACCATGCACTTCCCTAATGAATTGACTTTATTTCTTACATCGTTTGCATACATGAGGAGTAACATTCTCCTTCTGAATGTGCAATTTATAGTAATTTGTAATAAATAGTGTGTACAACAGGATAGTCAATATAGCATAGAAGGACAATTGTATCAGTGTGAATTAATCAGTCTGATCGCCTGGTGGAAGCAGCTGTCCCGGAGCCTTTTGGTCCTAGCTTTTATGCTGTGGTACAGTTTCCCTGATGGTAGCAGCTGGAACAGTTTGTGGTTCGGGTGACCCAGGTCCCCAATGATCCTTCGGGCCCTTTTTACGCACCTGTTCTGTAAATGTACTGAATAGTGGGAAGTTCACATTTACATATGCGCTGGGCTGTCAGCACCACTCCTCTGCAGAGTCCTGCGATTGAGGGAAGTGCAGTTTCCATACTAGGCAGTGATGCAGCCAATCAGAATGCTCTCAATTGTGCCCCTGTAGAATGTCGTTAGGATTTGGGGACTCCTGCCAAACTTCTTCAACTGTCTGAGGTGAAAGAGACGCTGTTGTGCTTTTTTCACCACACAGCCGGTATGTAGAGACCACGTGAGATCCTCGGTGATGTGTATGCCTAGGAACTTAAAGCTGTTTACCCTCTCAACCCCAGATCCATTGATGTCAATAAGAGTTAGCCTGTTTCCATTCCTCCTGTAGTCCACAACCAACTCTTTTGTTTTTGTGACTTTGAGGGAGAAGTTGTTTTCTTGACTCCACTATGTCAGGGTGATGACTTTTTTGTAGTTGCCTCATTATTTGAGATGAGGCCATTTAATGTAGTATCGTCAGCAAACTTAATTAGCAGATTGGAGTTGTGGGTGGTGACACAGTCATGGATATACAAGGAGTAAAGAAGGGGGCTTAGGACACAGCACTGAGGGACTCCTGTGTTGAGGGGCAGAGGTGAGGGAACCCACTCTTACTACCTGCTGTCAATCTGATAGGAAGTCCAGGGTCCAGCTGTACAAGATAGGGTGAAGGCCAAAGTCTCTGAGCTTCTTGTCAAGCTTAGAGGCAGTTATGGTGTTGAATGCTGAACTGTAGTCCAAGAACAACATTCTCATGTAAGCATCCCTCTTCTCCAGGTGTGTAAGGATGGTGCTGTAGCTATTGTGTCATATGTTGATCGGTTGTGTCGGTAGGCAAATTGCAAGGGGTCCAGTGTGGGTGGTAGCATACTGCGGATGTAGTCCTTGACCAGCCTCTCAAAACATTTGCTACACTATGTTCCATCTGCCACTTGTTGCCCATTCTCCCAATCTGTCTAAATTATTCTGCAGACTCCCTGCTTCCTCAACACTATCTGCCCCTCCAACTATTTGTGTATGTCTGCAAACTTGGCTACAAAGTCATAAACTCTGTTATCCAAATCAAGGTGAAAAGAAGCGTCCCCACATTGAACCCTGTGGAACACCGCTAGTCACCAGCAACCATCTTTATTCTCACTCTTTGCTTTCTGACAGTCAGTCAATCTTCTGTCTGTTCTAGTATCTTTCCTGTAATAACATGGGCTCTTAGCAGTCTCATGTGTGGCATGTTGTCAACGGCCTTCTGAAAATCCAAGTACACAACATCAACCGATTCTCCTTTGTGTATCCTCCCTATTATTTCCTCAAAGAATTCCAATGGCCTTGTCAGGCAAGATTTCCTCTTAAAGAACCCATGCTGACTTTGACCTAATTTATCATGTTCCTCCAAGTCTAATGAAACCTCATCCTCCATAATGGACTCCAACATCTTCCCAACCACTGAAGTCAGGTGAATTGGCCTATAATTTAGCTTAGAAAAATAGAGGGCTATGGGTAAAGCCTAGGTAGTTCTAAGGTAGGGGCATGTTAAGCACAGCTTTGTGGGCCGAAGGGCCTGTATTGTGCTGTATGTTTTCTATGTTTCTATAACTTCCTATCTTTTGCCTCTACCTTTTTAAAGAATGAGGTAACATTTGCAATTTTTCCTCCGGAACTATTCCAGAATCTAGTAATTCTTGAAAGATCATCACTAATAGCTCCACAATCTTTACAGCTACCTGTTTCAGAACCCTAGGGTGTGGTCTATCCAGTACAGGTGACTTGCCTACCTTAAGACCTTTTAGCTTCCCAAGCACCTCTCCTTAGTGGTAGCAACTACACTCACTTCTGCCTCCTGACACTTGAATTTCTGGTAAATTGCTGGTATATTCCACAGTGAAGACTGATGCAAAATACTTACTAGGTTCATCCACCATTTCTTTGTTCCCCCATTCCTGTTTCTCCAGCCTCAGTTTCCACTCTTGTTTCTCTTTTATATCTGATTGAAATATATAAGATTATTAAGGAATTGGACACGCTGGAGACAGGAAGCATATTCCCGCTGATGGGTGAGTCCAGAACTAGAGGCCACAGTTTAAGAATAAGGGGTAGGCCATTTAGA
This sequence comes from Hemitrygon akajei, assembly GCF_048418815.1. NCBI lineage: Eukaryota > Metazoa > Chordata > Chondrichthyes > Myliobatiformes > Dasyatidae > Hemitrygon > Hemitrygon akajei. Next base: position 50,363,965 of record NC_133139.1, read on the forward strand.
ACAGAGATGCGGTAAAACTTTTTCACCCAGAGAGTGGTGGATATGTGGAATGCTCTGCCCCAGAAGGCAGTGGGGGCCAAGTCTCTGGATGCTTTCAAGAGAGAGTTAGATAGAGCTCTTATAGATAGCGGGGTCGAGGGATATGGGGAGAGGGCAGGAACAGTGTACTGATTGTGTATGATCAGCCATGATCACAGTGAATGGTGGTGCTGGCTAGAAGGGCCGAATGGCCTACTCCTGCACCTACTGTCTATGTTGTCTATTTTACTCTCTATATATCTGAAAAAACTTTTGATATCCTTTTTATTATTGGCTAGCGTAACTTCATACTTAATCTTTTCTCTCCTTATTGCCTTTTTAGTTTTATTCTGTTGGGTTTTTTAAGAGCTACCCAATCCTCCAATTTCCCTCTAACTTTTTTTTTGCAATTTTATATGCCCTTCCTTTAGCTTTTATGCTGTATTTGACTTTTCTTGTCAGCCACAGTTGTCTCAACCTGTCTTTAGAATACATCTTCTTCTTTTCTTCTTTGGTATGTATCTATTCTGTGCCTTCTGAATTACCCCCAGAAACTTCACCCATTGCTGTTCCGTCTTTGTCCCTGCTAGTGTCCCCTTCCATTCAACTTTGGCTAGCTCCTCTCTCATGCCTCTGTAATTCCCTTTACTCTATTGTAGTACTGGTACATCTGATTTTAGCTTCTCCTTCTCAAACTGCAGTGTGAGTTCTATCATATTATAATCAATGCTACCAAGGGTTTCTTTACTTTAAGCTCCTTCTGGTTCATTACTAAACACCCAATGCAGAATTGCTTTTTTTCCTAGTAGGCTCAACCACAAACTCTAAAACGAGTTGCTCTAAAAAGTGAACTTGTAGGCATTCTACAAATTCCCTCTCTTGGGATCCTGACCAGCCTGATTTTCCTAATCTACCTGCATACTGAAATCCTGCATAACTACTGTAACATTGCTCTTGCAAATCATAGGAATAAACTCTGGAGGTCAAATACAGGAACGAAGATTTCAGCAAAAATTGTCCAGAACAATGGGGAAAATGGTTTTTTATTATTACAAAGTTGGAGACATCACCCTTCTCAACTTTAACATTCCTTGGTCCAATTCTGACCTCACTCCTTCTAAACACGTTGCTCTCCACGATCTCCGTACTAACCCCAACCTCACCATCATACCCAAAGATAAGAGTATGTAGTCATATGGCTGATTGACCACTAACTTGCTGAGGCCAGGCGACAACTCTCGAACACTTCTTCTTACTTACCCCCCAAACAGGACTCTGCTAAGGTCATTGTCTTCCACACCTTCACTGACCTTATAACCATATAACAATTACAGCACGGAAACAGGCCATCTTGGCCCTTCTAGTCCGTGCCGACGCTTACACTCACCTAGTCCCACTGGCCCGCACTCAGCCCATAATCCTCCATTCCTTTCCTATCCATATACCTATCCAATTTTACTTTAAATGACAATACTGAACCTGCCTCTACCACTTCTACTGGAAGCTCATTCCACACAGCTACCACTCTCTGAGTAAAGAAATTCCCCCTCGTGTTACCCTTAAACTTTTGCCCCCTAACTCTCAAATCATGTCCTCTTGTTTGAATCTCCCCTACTCTCAATGGAAAAAGCCTATCCACGTCAACTCTATCTATCCCCCTCATTATTTTAAATACCTCTATCAAGTCCCCCCTCAACCTTCCATGCTCCAAAGAATAAAGACCTAACTTATTCAACCTTTCCCTGTAACTTGGGTGCTGAAACCCAGGTAACATTCTATTAAATCTTCACTGTACTCTCTCTATTTTGTTGACATCTTTCCTATAATTTGGTGACCAGAACTGTATACAATACTCCAAATTTGGCCTTACCAGTGCCTTGTACAATTTTAACATTACAACCCAACTCCTACACTCAATGCTCTGATTTATAAAGGCCAGCATTTCTTCACCACCCTATCCACATGAGATCCTACCTTCAGGGAACTATGCACCATTATTTCTAGATCACTCTGTTCTACTGCATTCTTCAATGCCCTACCATTTACCATGTATGTCCTATTTGTACCTATTTGGATTATTCCTACCAAAATGTAGCACCTCACACTTATTAGCATTAAACTCCATCTGCCATCGTTCAGCCCACTCTTCTAACTGGCCTAAATCTCCCTGCAAGCTTTGAAAACCTACTTCATTATCCACAACGCCTCCTACCTTAGTATCATCTGCATACTTACTAATGGAATTTACCACCCCATCATCCAGATCATATCAGCTCTGATATGATCAGGTGTGGGGATCTCCTATCCACTGCCACCAACCTCATAGTTCCTGCACCCCGCACCTCCCTTTTCTACCTCCTCCAAAAGCTCCGTAAACCTGCCTCTCCAGGTAGACCCATTGTTTTTGCTTATTCCTGCCCCACTGAACTTGTATCTGCATATCTCGACTCTGTTTTATTCCCTCCGGGTCGTCCCTACCTATCTACATCCGCGACTCTTTACACATTATTGATCTTTTCAATAACTGTAAGTTCCCTGACTCCAATTGTCTCATTTTCACTATGGATGTCCAGTCCCTATATACCTCCATCCCCCATCAAGAAGGCCTTAAAGCTCTCCACTTTGTTCTGGACAACAGACCCTACCAGTTCCCCTCCACAATCATGTTCTTCCGTTGGGTGGAACTGGTCCTCACCCTCAATAATTTCTCCTTCAGCTCCTCCCACTTCCTTTATGCCATGAGCACTTGCATGGGTCCTAGCTATGCCTGCCTTTTAGTCAGCTACGTGGAACAGTCCACGTTCCAAGCCTACACCAGCATCGCTCCCCATCTCTTCCTACTCTACATCGACGACTGCATTGGTGCTGCTGGTCAGCTTAATCAATTTTGCCTCCAACTTCCATCTTGCCCTCAGATTTACCTGGTCCATTTTCGACACCTCCCTCCCCTTTTTCAATTTCTCTGTCTGCATCTCTGCAGACAGTTTATCTACTGATATCTTTTACAAACTGACTGACTCTCACAGCTATCTGGACTATACCTCTTCCCACTCTGTCACTTGTAAAAATGCCATTCCCTTTCTCAGTTTTTTGTTTCCGTCGCATCTGCTGTCAGGATGAGGTTTTTCATTCTGACCTACTGAGATATCCTCCTTTTTCAGAGAAAGGAGCTTCCCTTCCTCCACCATCAACGCTGCCCTCACCCACATCTCTTCTATTTCATGCATATCTGCCCTCACCTCAGGGATAGGGTTCCTCTTATACTCACCTACCACACCAGCAGCCTCTGCATCTAGCACATTATTCTCTGTAACTTCTGCCATCTCCATTGGGATCCCATCACTAGGCACATCTTTCCCGCCCAACTTTCAACAGGAATCACTAGCTACATGATTCCCTTCCACTCGTCGCTCCCCATTGATCTTGCTCCTGGTACTTATCCTTGCAAGTGGAACAAGTACCATACCTGCCCTCACACCTCTCACTACAATTCAGGATCCCAAACAGTCCTTCCAGGTGAGGCAACACTTCACTTACGAGCATGTTGGAGTCATATGCTATATCCAGTGCTCCTGGTATGGCCTCCATTATATTGGTGAGATCCAATGAAGATAGGGAGACTGCTTTGCCAAGCACCTTCATCTGTACACCACAAAAAGTGGGATAGCTCGGTGGCCACCCAGTTCAATTCTACTTGCCATTCCTCTATGTCAGTACATGGCCTCATCTACTGCAGCGATGAGGCCATGCTCAGCTTGAAGGAGCAACACCTTGTATTCCGTCTGGGTAGCCTCCAACCTAATGGCATGAACATCGATTTCTCAAACTTCCAGTAATTGCCCCCCCCCTTCACCATTCCCTGTTCTTGTTTCCCCTTCTCACCTTATCTCCTTATTTGCCCAGTAATCCCTCTGGTGATCCTCCTCCTTCCCTTTCTTCCATGGTCCTCTACCCTCTCCTATCAGATTCCCCCTTCTCCAACCCTTTATCTCTATCACAAATCAACTTTCCAGCTGTTTACTTCATCCCCTTCTCCTTCCCTTCCTTGTTTCACCTATCACCTACCACCTTGTACTAATTCTCCCTCTCCCAGTCTCACCTATCACCTTCCACCTTGTACTACTTCTACCTCTCCCAGTCTCAACTATCACCTACCATCTTGTACTGCTTCCCCCTCTCCCAGTTCCTTCTTATCCTGACTTCTCATCTTTCTTTCCAGTCCTGATAAAGGGTCTTGACCTGAACCATCGACTGTCTACTCTTTTCCATAGATGCAGCCTGGCCTGCTGAGTTCCTCTAGCAGTTTGTTTGTATTGCTTTGGATTTCCAGCATCTGCAGATTTTCTCATGTTTGTGTTACACACATGGAATTAATGTACTTTGTGTTACCATGGATTGAGGTATGAAACTAAGGTCTGGGCCAATAATGATTCTGGAGTTGCAAATGATGAATTCAATTTCAAACAGTTGTCAAGAAGAGACCTAGTGACTAGGGAATGGGGTTTGATAGGACAAATAAATCTGTGGCTCTAGTCTTAATAACTAATTGAAGGAATTTTGTTCATCAAGTTCTCAATGTTAAAAGAGCATAATGTGACCAGTGAGGTACAGTGGAAGGCTCAAATGCAATTGTGATAAGTTAAAGCTGAATGTTTGCAGTAATGTTGTCAGTGTAGATGAGAAATAGAAAAAGACTGAATAGACCCATGGGAATTTCAGATGTTGTAGTATGGGCTAAAGAGTGAAATGGTGCCATTCACTGGCTACAACTGTACATTAGCAGTCAAACACTTGAAGCTAATAAAAACTGCTAGAAGATTTTTGGAGTTAAAGAATATGTTTGCAAATAATCATTAATTCTTAAAAGGAAATCTTTCAATAATGGAGACACAAGATTCTGCAGATGCAGGATAATTTTGAGCAACCCATACAAATTGCTGGAGGAATTCAGTTTATCAAGCTTTATTAAGGGAGGGAAATGAACAGTCGACATTTCAGGCTGATTCCCTTCATCAGTTCTGCTGAGTTCCTCTGGTAATTTGTGTGTGTTGCTCAGTTTTTCAGTAATGCCTCTTTCCTGATCAAGTGTTCTAATTTTGTTAGTATGTTTAAAAGAAGTGGACTGGGAAGTTCTGCCTTAGCAAGAGCTCAGGCCCAACTCTCTGGGCAAAGTATACTGGAAAGCGTCAATGTCTGTGGAGATGAACTTCAGGTACACTTTTCATAACATGGTCTTGAGTGCTACATGTTTCTTTTTGTTTTTGTTCCATTTTGCATTGATTTTCAAAACATCTATTTACATACTTTGTGTCAAATATGTCATTTATTTTTCTTTTCTCATTTTACTCACTCTTGTCTCATAATGTAAGTTTTCTCAACCTCCTTTTCTCCACACAGAGCAATCTCTCTAGATTTTTACTGTTTCTATATTTCCTGTGTTTATATTTATTACTTTTCTTCCCCATAATTTTGTAGGGCACCATCCACAACTATTATGCTGAAGTAGACATTTAGCCCATTAGACCCAGCAGAGCAATCCCATCAGGCCCATTCCTGCTCTTCTTATTACCCTGTGGCCCTACAAGTTGTTCTGATTTACATATTTCCTTAAGGTTCCTTATTATGATGTAATAGTGCAGCTACCCTGGTTCAATTTTGACTGAGAGTGGTATCTGTATTGAGTGTGTACATCCTCTCATTCAGCTGCTCTGGATTTCTCCTAGATCCCAAAGATGTGCCGGTTGGCAAGTTATTTGGCTGTAGTAAATCACAGATGGATGGCAGGAAAATCAGGGGAGTTAATAGGCATGTGAGAGATTACTGTGAGGGCTCACTTTTAACACTTAAGACAAACTTGGACAGGTACATGGATGAGAGGTGTATGGAGGGATATGGTCCAGGTGCAGGTCAGTGGGACTAGGCAGAACTAGGCAGGACTAGGCCTGTTTCTGTGCTGTAATGTTCTATGGAATGGAAATGCTCTGAGAACCTGCATAGACTCAGTGAGACAAATTGCATCAATTGGTACAGAATGATTTTGTACTTTAGTACAACATTTTTCAATGACATTTTCAGGAGAGCTGAAATACACAATAAATGAGAATATTTTTTAAAGATCTGGAAATCTAAAATGAAAAAGAAAATGTTGGAAACACTCATCAGGTCAGACTGCATACATGGAAAGGGAAATAGTTGAAGTTTTGGGTCAATGACCCTTTGTCAGAGAGAAAAATTAAATTTCTACAGCAGAGAAGGTAAAGTAAAGATGAATAGGCAAAAGGGCAACTCTTTGGGATAAAACCAAATGAGTAAACGTGATATTTAGAATGAGATTATAGTTCTCTGTCTTGTAATAGTTCTTTTTCTTTGTAATAGTAGTGCTGTGAGACAAGCTCAACAGGCCAGACAAAATTGGTAGGAAAACGAAGCTTTCGGTTGCCACCCACTTTAATTCCCCGTCCCAATCAGAATCAGGTTTATTATCTGTGCATGTGTTGTGAGATTTGTTAACTTAGCAGCAGCAGTTCAATGCAATACATAATATCGAAGAAAAAACACAAAATAAAATAATAATAATAAATAAGTAAATCAATTACAGTATACAAATATTGAATAGATTAAAAATCATGCAAAAAACAGAAATGATATATATTTAAAAAGTGAGGTAGTGTCCAAGGTTCAATGTCCATTTAGGAATCAGATGGCAGAGGGGAAGAAGCTGTTCCTGAATCGCTGAGTGGGTGACTTCAGGCTTCTGTACCTCCTGATGGTAACAGTGAGAAAAGGGCATGCCTGGGTGCTGTTGATCCTTAATAATAGATGTTGCTTTTCTGAGACACTGCTCCTTGAAGATGTCCTGGGTACTTTGTAGGCTAGTACCCAAGATGGTGGAGACTAAATTTACAACCCTTTGCAGCTTCTTTCAGCCTCCCTATACCAGACAGTGATGCAGCCTGTCAGAATGCTCTGCACGGTACATCTATAGAAATTTTTGAGTGTATTTGTTGACCTACCAAATCTCTTCAGACTCCTAATGCGGTATAGCTGCTGTCGTGCCTTCTTTATAACTGCATCAATATTTTGGGACCAGGTTAGATTCTCAGAGATCTTGACACTCAGGAACTTTAGCTGCTCACTCTTTCTACTTCTGATCCCTCTGTGAGGATTGGTATGTGTTCCTTTGTCTTACCCTTCCTGAAGTCCACAATCAGCTCTTTTCGTCTTGGTTGTTGTCAGGTTGTTGTTGTGACACCACTCCACTAGTCGGCATATCTTGCTCATGTTCACCCTCTCGTCCCCATCTGAGATGCTACCAACAATGATTGTATCATCAGCAAATTTATAGATGGTATTTGAGCTATGCCTAGCAACACAGTCATGGGTATATAGAGAGTAGAGCAGTGGGCTAAGCACACACCCCTGAGGTGCACCAGTGTTGATCGTCAGTGAGGCGGAGATTCTAATTTCTTTGTCTCTAGCCTTTTATACTGTTATAGTGAAGCCTGTACAAGCTTAAAGAACAACTCCTTGTCTTCCATCTTGTCATGTTGCTTCCTTCAAGATTCAATATTGAATTTTCTGACGGTAGGTAATCACCTTTTTTCTCTTATCAGAGCTGTCCATTTATGTCAGTCTTTCATCTGTGATATTTGGCTCAGTTTTTCTTTCTAGTTCTGACAGTGCCTTGGACCTAAAAAGTTAACTTTGTTTCTCTTTCCATTGATGCTGCCTGACCTGTTTACAACATTTTTTGTTTTCACTGGCCTTCATAATTGGCGATTCAAGTTGGTGCATGGCCTAGTGGGCAAGGCATCAGACTAGTAACCTGAAGGTCACTGGTTCGAGCCTCAGCTGAGGCAGCGTGTTTGTGTCCTTGAGCAAGGCACTTAACAACACATTGCTCTGCGATGTCACCGGTGCCAAGCTGCATGGGCCCTAGTGCCCTTCCCTTGGACAACATCGGTGGCGTGGAGAGGGGAAGGCCTGCAGCTTGGGCAACTACCGGTCTCCCATACAACTCTGCCCAGGCCTGCACCCTGGAAACTCCAGGCACAGATCCATGGTCTCTCGAGACCGACGGATGCCACCACCATCATAAATCAAAATATTGAGTACAGGAATTGGGATGTTATGTTGAAGTTGTTATAAGATGTTGGCGAGGTCTACTTTGGAGTATTGTGTGCAGTTTCATTCACCTACCTACAAGAAAGATATCAAACAGGTTGTAAGAATACAGAAGAAAGTTTACAAGGATATTGCTGGGATTTGAGGACCTGAGTTATATGGAAAGGCTGAACAGATCCCAACCATTGAGCACATCTACATAAAACACTGCCGTAAAAAAGAAAAAGCAGCATCCATTATCAAAGATCACCACCCAGGATGCTCTTTTTTTCGCTGCTGTCATCAGGTAGAAGGTACAGGTGCCTCAGGAATCTCACCAGGTTCAAGAACAGTTTCTGTCCTTCAACCATCAGGCTCTTGAACAAAAGGGGATAACTACACTCATTTAAGGACTCTTTTGCCATGTCATTTCATGCTCATTATTTATTTATATCTACATTTGCACAATTTGTTGTCCATTGATCCTGTTTAGTTACTGTTCTATAGATTTGCTAAGTATGCCTGCTGAAAAAAGAATCTCAGGGTTGTATGTGGTGACGTATATACTCTGATAATAAATTTTACTTTGGACTTTGAGATTAGGTCATTATTCCTTGGAGTGTTGGAGAATGAGGGGAGATTTGATACAGATATACAAAATTATAAGGGGTATTGATAGGGTAGATACTAACAGGCTTTGATTTCTTGTACTTCCAGTCATGGCAACACCCCCCCTTCACCATTTCCCTCTCTCACCTTATCTACTTGCCTGCCCATCACCTCCCTCTGGTGTTCCTCCCCCCTTTTCTTTCTTTCACGAGCCTTCTGTCCGCTCCTTTTAGACTCCCCCTTCTCCAGCCCTCTATCTCTTTCACCAATCAACTTCCCAGCTCTTTACTTCATCCTTCCTCCTCCCATTTTAACCTATCACCTTGTGCTTCTCCCTCCCCTCCCCCCACGTTTTAACCCCACTCCTCATCATTTTTTCTCCAGCCCTGTTGAAGGGTCTTGGCCCAAAACTTCATCTGTACTCTTTTCCATAAATGCTGCCTGGCCTGCTGAATTCCTCCAGTACTTTGTGTATGCCACTCAGATTATGGTGAGAATGCTAGTGGAAGTGGTGGATGCAAGTTTGATTTTAAATTTAAGCTGAGGCCTCCATCGGTCAGAGTTGACCAAGGGTATTGCGTCCTAGCTGTCTAGATACGCAGGCCTGGGCAGTACAATATGGAGAGCAAGCTGCTGCCCATGTAGCAAGCTCCCTTTCTCCATGCATCTGAGAACCCAAAGGAACGGCAAAGATCAATACAGTTTGGTACCAGCACCATCGCAGGAGTTGTCAGTCAGCATTGACTCAATGTATGAATTCCTTAGGGACTCCAGTTCTGGATTTTTCCCTTGGGGTTTACTGCCAAAGCCTTCCCTGTGAGTGGGTATAGCTGCAAGGCAGTGGAGGTTTGAAATCAGAGTCTTCCTCTTTCTATCTGATGAACTGTCAACCATGGCTGACAAGCCCCATCTGTCCAATGTGACTCCTCAATACCCAGAGCCTGGACTGACACCTTACTGCCCTATTGTCTTGTTTATTATTTATTGTAATGCCTGCACTGTTTTGTGCACTTTATGCAGTCCTGGGTAGGTCTGTAGTCTAGTGTAGTTTTTTTTTTCTATTTTTTACGTAGTTTAGTCTAGTTTTTGTACTGTGTCATGTAACACCATGGTCCTGAAAAAAAATTGTCTCATTTTGACTATGTACTGTACCAACAGTTGTGGTCGAAATGACAATAAAAGTGACTCGACTTGGTTTTAAGGTGCCAGTAACCCACCTTTGCCCCTTCTCCTGTCAAAAAATTTGGTTCTGCCAGGCTTAGTAGCCAAGCCATATGTGAAGGCCAGGAGCTGGACTTAGTTGTCAGATGCTATTTGAGGCACACACCATTGGGAGCATTTAATAGGTACTCTGTCCCCATTACCACCCTAGGCTATAACAACATTAAGAATGTTTAAGAGAAATTTGGATAAGTACATGAATAGGAGGGGTGTGGAGGGCTGTGATTCAGGTGCAGGTTGATTTGACTAGACAGAATAATAGTTTGACACATACTAGATGAGCTGAAGGACCCTTTTCTGTGCTGTAGAGCTCTATGGCCAAACAAATTGATGAAAGCAGAGAATGGTCGATGTAGATCTTAGTAAGGCGTTTGGCAAGGTTCCTCATGGTATGCTTATCTAGAAAATCATGAGGCCTGGGATACAATGAAAACTTTGCTGTGTGGATTCAAAATTGTCTTGTCCACAGAAAGCAAAGGCTAGTTGTATTTGGAACATATTCTGCCTGGAGGATGATGATCAGTGGTGTTCTGCAGGGATCTGTTCTGGGATCCGTACTCTTGTGTGTTTGGTGAATGGGGACAGAAGACACTTACTACAGGTAAGTTAATGGTTTATCTACAGGACAGACAGGCATTAAACATTCAGTAAAGCCTTGTAGTTACACCCAATTACAAATACTTATCTAAAGTGTGCACTCAGGTTCTGTCTCACTGCTGCACAGTTCCCTCAGCACCAGTTGCGACCCAGCATGCTAGATTTATATTCTACTGATGCCATGACAGCATCAGCTGGAGCTGTGATGCCAAACAGCGGCAATGCTTCCTAAACAGGCTAATTCCTAGCTACCACTGCTTTCAATAAACAGGTAAGATTGATACTTACTGCAACATTCTACCCTTCAAAGCACCATGACATATGGCCCACAGGCTAGTAGGCCCCACAGACGCCCCACTATACTGTAACACTATGATACCCAGAATTATCAGCCCACTGGCTTCTACCCAGTGTTCTACAGTAGTTCACCAACCTCCAGAGTGGCAAGAGAAGCTGGACAAGTTCTTTCAACAGTCCTTTTCTTTGTTGTTAACTGGGATTGGTATCAGTGGCACCCCTTTTTTTGCAGTGTGGATTGGCACCCTCATTCAGGTCAAAGTGCTGGTGTGGTTTGCATGATCACATGCCATCTGTAGGAATGTGTTGTACTGACCACCATCATCATCACTGTTGTCAGCATCTACCACTTTGCCATTCTGTAATGTAAGGAGACACAATCTTAATCCCTCCTGCTTAGTTGCTGGTATTTAGATAGACTATGCCCTGGTAACATAATTGTGTATTCCCTGGTCTATGCACCACAATCTCCCCCTGCTCTGATTGCCCCTGTGGATGTTGCACCCAAACTTTACCCAATTCCTCCTCTAACACCACCCCTTCTACCTTCGTATGATCTGGTACTGCCAAGTGCTGGGACATCAGGGACCCTCCCAGGCCCACTGGCCGGGAGTTCAGGTTGTCCACTGCTTGTTACAGCACACTCAGCCTTGAAAGGTGAGGGTGGGAGTCAGTAACTTAATTTGCTCTTTTAACAGCCCATTCATATGCTTGATCATCCCTACTGCCTAGGGGTAGTATGGGATGAGGAACACCTACAAAATGTTGGACTCCACAGCTTACCCCTGGACTTTAGCTTCTGCAAAATTTGAGCCATTGTCAGACTGGATCTCCCAGGAAATCCCATACATGAATGACAAGTGTTGTAAACCTTTTATTCTGCTTTCCTGCTCAGCATGGCCCCACAGCACTGCCACCAGAACCCCAGAATATGTGTCCACCATTGTAAGCACATATCATTGCTCATTCAGTGGTGGCAGAGGCTTTGCATATTCTACTTGCCATACCTGAACAGCCCCTGTGCCCCTTGGGCACAACCTGCTAGCAGGTAGGGCAGCTCACAGCTGCTGTCCTGGGCTCACCAAACATCAACGCCACCCCTCAAGCTTCTGTCTATTTCTTTGCTCCTCCCCATCTCTCCCTCCCCTGTTCTTCTAGTGTGTCCATATCATCAGGCACCCACGGTCCCTGTCCTTGGAAAAATCAGTGTCGCTCAATCAACAGCAACATTATGTATAGCCTCAGTAGTGACGGGATCCACATGGTAGACTGTGATAGGGTGTTGATGTGCATCCTCCCAGGGGGGTGACCTGTGCACATCGCAGTTCTGCCCAGAACAATGAGACATCCACAATACCATGCCATTAGCCACTGCTCCTCACAGGCTCTGTCACCTTCTTGAGGTACAAGGTTGCAGCCATCAGCTCAGCCAATCTGTTAGATCCCCCCTGCCCTCCTGGGTAACAACACTCCCTGATACAAGGTGAAGAGCAGTAGTCTTCCATCATTGTTTACTGTTCCACCAATGGTTGGAGCTGTCTGAAAACCAGACTTGCTGCCAGGTCTGATCAAGTCCTCCTAGGGTTTACCTCAGTGGTCCCCAACCACCGGGCCACGGACCGGTACCAGGCCGCAAAGCATGTGCTACTGGGCTGTGAGGGAATGATATGATCTGGTTATATGAAACGATACGAGTCAGCCTCATTCCCTGTCATGTCCACTGTTGAACTTCAATGCATGCGAGGTCATCAGTCGGTCATTAACCTACAAGTACTCAATGAGTAAAAAACAAATGTCACTTGAGAGTTTCTTTGGAAGAGGTGATAGGGACATAAAAGGCCTAATGATAAAGTGTTGGCTCATAGATTAGAAACCGTTATTCCTTCCATTATCTCTGATGACCAAACAGGCTTTATTAAAAACCGTCTCCTTTTTTTAACATTCGGCGTCTATTTAATATTTTATACTCAGCTCCAACTGAAGGTTGGCGTCATTCAATGTTTGTAGTGAGATGCTGAAGATGTTCTATAGGTCAGTTGTGGAGAGCGCCCTCTTCTTAGTGGTGGCGTGTTGGGGAGGCAGCATTAAGAAGAGGGATGCCTCACGTCTTAATAAGCTGGTAAGGAAGGCGGGTTCTGTTGTGGGCAAAGAACTGGAGAGTATAACATCGGTAGCAGAGCGAAGGGCGCTGAGTAGGCTACGGTCAATCATGGAAAACCCTGAACATCCTCTGCATAGCACCATCCAGAGACAGAGAAGCAGTTTCAGCGACAGGTTGCTATCGATGCAATGCTCCTCAGACAGGATGAAGAGATCAATACTCCCCAATGCCATTCGGCTTTACAATTCAACCGCCAGGAGTAAGATATGTTAAAGTGCCGGGGTTAGGATTCAATGTATTTAAGTAAACTACTTAAGAACTTTTTAAAAGCTATTTATTAATGCTTTTTGAGAGGGTGATTTTAGATGCATATCATATTTTTACTGAGTTAAGTATTGTATGTAATTAGTTTTGCTACAATAAGTGTATGGGACATTGGAAAAAATGTTGAATTTCCCCATGGGGATGAATAAAGTATCTATCTATCTATCTAACTGGGACTCCTGAATGTGTTATTTCCCTCGATGCGGAGAAAGCATTTGATCGTATAGAGTGGAACTACCTTTTTGCAGTCTTAGAAAAATTTGACCAAGGCCAAAGTTTCATCTCTTGGATCCAATTGCTGTACCTGTGTCCTACTGCTTCTGTTTTAACTAATTTTCAGAAATCCCAAGTATTTAATCTCAAACGTGGCACCCGTCAGGGATGCCCCTTAAGTCCCTTTCTCTTTGATTTGGCTATAGAACCTCTGGCGATAGCATTTCGAAACTGTCCTGAATTGACTGGGATTTGGAGAGGGGGTGTTGAGCATAAAGTTTCTCTCTATGCTGATGACTTATTACTTTTTCTCTCAAATCCGTCTACATCCTTACCTCTAATGTTTTCACTTCTTGACCAGTTTAGCCAGATCTCTGGCTATAAACTTAATTTACATAAGAGTGAACTTTTCCCAATTAATAAAGAAGCACAAGAACTAATATTTCGTGATCTCCCTTTTAAAGTACCGGTAGTCCATAATCAATTTACTTATCTTGGAATTACAGTCACAAGGAAGTTTAAAGATCTCTTTCGTGAAAACTTTGTCAATCTTTCATATGCTATAAAACAGAGTCTGGTACAATGGTCACCTCTATCTATGTCTTTGGTAGGTCGTATTAATGTTGTTAAAATGTATGTTCTCCCCAAATTTTTATACTTACTTCAATCTATCCCAACATTTATTCCTAAATCTTTTTTTGATTCCTTAGACTCTATTATTTTGTCATATCTGTGGCAGAATAAGCGCTCTAGAATTAATAAAATCCACCTCCAAAAATCTAAAAAAGAGGGTGGCATGGCTTTACCTAACTTTCGCTTATATTATTGGGCAGCTAATATACGTTGTGCTACCTTCTGGTCTTTCTTCCACGGCCAACCCGAGTGCCCTAACTGGGTGGCAATGGAGTTGAGCTCCACTAAAGAATTATCTATATCTGCACTTCTTGGCTCTGCACTCCCTAGCAGTCTGCCCAGATCAATAGCTAATCCTCTTGTTAGACACACATTGCGTATATGGGCTCAGTTCAGGAAATGCTCTGGTTTCCAGGGGTTTTCCGTTTCTAGCCCTGTCGCACATAATCACCTTTTTTTACCTACTACGTATGATTCAGCATTCCATGTTTGGTATAGGAAGGGCATTAGACATTTTGAAGATCTCTTCATTGATAATCGCTTCGCTTCTTTTCAGCAGCTCTCCGTTAAGTTCAACCTGCCTAACGCTCACTTTTTCAGATATCTCCAAATCCGACACTTTATTGCTCCTTTAATTCCTAACTTTCCTGAAATGCCTGCGAAAAATGCTATGGACCTATTTCTTTCCATTAATCCACTAGGTAAAGGTTTAATATCAATTATCCGAGATAAACTAGCAGCCCTACGACGGGCCCCTGTGGATAAAATTAAAATGGCCTGGGAGCAGGATTTAAATATCTCCTTATCCGAGGAGAGCTGGGACTCGGTTCTCAAATCGGTTAACTCAACCTCTCTTTGTGCTCGCCATTGCCTTTTACAGTTTAAGATTGTTCATAGCGCCCATATGTCTAAATCTAAACTATCTCGATTCTACCCTGGCATTAGTCCGCTCTGTGATAAATGCAAGAGGGGCGTGGCCTCTCTCATCCATATGTACTGGTTCTGTCCTAGCTTGGAGAAATTCTGGAAAGATGTCTTCATTACACTATCGGGTATTCTGAATCAGCACCTAGAACCAAACCCCTTAATTGCTCTGTTCGGTTTTTGGGACGAGACAGATTTATGTCTGGGTCCGACCAAATGCCGAATACTATCCTTTGCCTCTCTCCTGGCTAGACGCTTGATCTTCCTTAGATGGAGAGATGTTGCCCCGCCCACTCATGCGCAATGGCTTAACGACATTATGGCCTGCTTTTTGAGTTTTTTGAGTGGGAAAAAAACATGAGCAAGCGGGACAGAAGCAAGTGCTGAGAGCCACCACCTCCACAAATGCTGCTGCTCTGAGAATGTTGTACTTAGTGGCTAGCCGTATTGCTAAGGCTAAGAAGCCTTTCACTGTTGGTGAAGAATTGATTCTGCCTGCTGCCAAAGACGTGTGCCATGAAATGTTGGGAGAAGCTGCAGCTAACAAGATGGCACAGGTTTCTCTTTCAGCTACCACAGTTTCAAGGAGAATCGATGATATAGCACAGCTGCTGGAACGGCTTAACGAGTCACCATGTGATGAGGAGTGGATAGCAAAACTCGCTTATCTGTGTGACATCTTCAACCTGCTCAATGAACTCAATTTGTCACTTCAGGGGAGAATGACAACCATCTTCAAGTTGGCAGATAAAGTGTCTGATTTTAAAGCCAAGCTGGAACTGTGGGTCAGCAAGTGGACAGGGGCATATTTGACATGTTCCCAACATTAGCTGGGATTTTGGGAGAGACTGAGGCTGCACCGTTCTTCTCACAGCTGGTGCGCGATCACCTATCTTCACTGTTGACAGAATTCAAGCGTTACTTCCCAACCGCAAATGACCCAAGACATGCAAAGGAATGGGTCCATGACCCATTTGTGAATGTCCCCGGTGAATCATCCATGTCAGCGCGGGAAGAAGATCAACTCCTCCAGCTTGCAAATGACGGTGGGCTGAAAAGTATGTTTGACATAACATCTCTGGCGGCATTCTGGATCAAAGTCAAGGCTGAATATCCTGAGATAACCATGAAAGCACTGAAAACATTGCTTCCGTTTCCAACATCATATCTCTGTGAAGCAGGGTTTTCTGCAGTGAATGCAATGTAAACTAAATTGCGGAATAGACTGGGCACAAGGAACCCCCTTCGAGTATCGCTGTCTCCCATCACCCCTTGATGGGACTATCTTGTTGCAGGGAAACAAGCCCAGGGCTCCCACTGACTCAGCGATATTGGTGTGTTGCAATGATTTTATATGTTTATATGAGGAAAATATGCACTGTGTTTACTATCCAAACGTGACTTAAAATGTTATGATGCTATTGACTTATAAGTGACATATAATTGACCTATCACTATATTAATGTGAGGAAAATATGCGCTGTGTGTTTAATATTAAATTTGTTAGATAAACCCTTTTGGAAATGAAATTGAGTGTATTAGCCACTTGGAAGTGACTTTTCATCTATATTCCGGTCGTGAATAACACCACCCCCCCCCCCCCCCCACCCCCCGTTGACCAGTCCATAAGAATATTGTCAATATTAAACCAGTCCGTGGTGCAAAAAAGGTTGGGGACCCCTGGTTTATCTCACTGTATGAGTGAGGGTTCGATGGTGAGAAACTCAATGAGGATGTAGTGGTCGTTATCAGGGAGAGCCATAAGCTACTCATGGAAGCAGCCTATCCCATTGGGACTCTTCTTTACAATGTAGCACTTCCATTTGAAAATGCAAGGGCAGCTGGGCACGGCCCTCTCGATGGGTTACATTGATACTTTACCCACTGCATGATAGGGAAGTATGGTTGCAGCATGACTGACTCAGAAGCAATCTGCTGTTCTGTGGCCAAGGGAGCCTAGAAGCATGTCAACAACTGCCTCTTGAAGGGGGTGAAGTGGGTCAGTGCCTCAGGAAAGATTTTTGTCCAAAACCCAATGAAATGCAATTCTTCATCACCTGCCACAGGCTCCTCTCAGCTATCCTGAGGGTAGCTGAAATCTGCTGCCCGAATGGCACCTATCTCTGTCTAGGGGTCCAGGGTGGGCCTGCTCTACCGCTCCTTGGCAGTTTCAAAGGCATCCTGCTGCTTGCAACCCCTTTGGAGGGGGTTCTTTACTGGGAGATCTGGTACAGGAGGCACAACATCATCATTAGGTAGGGATGTGCTGACGCCAATACCCTGTGAGCTCCACAAAGCACTGCATTTCCTCTTTGGAGGTGGGGATGGCAGCACCCAAGCTCATGCACCTAGGCTGATCTGTTTTCTCCCACTGCCCAGAATGCTACTGTATGCCCACCCACTGCCCAGAATGCTACTGTATGCCCACCCACTGCCCAGAATGCTACTGTATGCCCAAGAATATAACATTCTGGCTGGGGTCCTGTATTTTATCGGGGTTGGTGGACCAACTCTGTTCTTGCAGAGAGGTGACCACCTTTTCTAGGGCCTGCCTCAGTACCTCCTACAAGGGTCCCTGTAGCAGCACATCGTCTATGTAGTGGAATACAGAGACAGTGGGGTCTAACTGAATGCACTGCAGGCCTTTGGCAATCATGCCATGGCAAAAGGTGGGCTTGTAGACAAATCCCTACAGGAGCCGGCAAACAGTGTGCTCTCTAACCTCCCAGGTAAAAGTGGAAGAGCTTGTGTGCTACAGGATGTGGAAGCTTTAGAGTGAGTGCAGAGAAAATTTACCAGGATTCTGCCTGATTTGGAAAGCATGCCTTATGAAGAAAGTTTCATGGAGCTAGGGCTTTTCTCTTTGGAGTGAAGGACAATGAGAGGTGACTTGATAAAGGTGTATATAAGATTATGAGAGGTGTAGAAAGCACAAACAATCAGTGCCTTTTTTCCCAGGGTTGCAATGGTCAATACCCAAGGACATCAATTTAAAGTGAGTGGAGAAAAGCATAGGAGAGATGTCAGAGGTAGGTTTTATTTGCAGAGATTGATGAGTACCTGGAACACACTGCTGGTTGTGATAGTTAACACTGAAGCAATAGGGACATTTAAGAGACTTGAATAGCTACGTAGATGTAGGAAAAATGGAGGGTATTAGCCTGTGTATGAGTGAAGGATTATCTTGATTGTGGAGTAGGTTTGTATAGGTCAGCACATGTGGCTGAAGGGCTTGTACTGTTCCGTGCTGTTCTAATACTTGTAATACATAACTTCCCCCCCCCCCCCCCCCCATTTAAGTGTATGGATTGTCTTAGGTTATTCCTCATTCCCTAGCCTGTGGATTTTGTGTTATCTCACATGTAAGTTCTGTCAATCAATTACTCATTCTTTAAATCCCTCCTCCATTTTTAATTCACTTCACCCTTTTTGATGAAATTTCAGATTTCCTCTCAAAGCTTGCACAATTCCTCATAGAACTTGAAAGTTTCAATACCTTTGTTGCTATTTTCCAGCTGTCTCTCATTTTCTCATGGCTCATTTCTAACTCTTACCTTTCTAGACCTTATTCCATCTCCAATGATAATTTAGAATAAATATTCATCTCGAGTCCAAAGGCTCCTGTGGCTGCTGTGACCACTCTTCGTTCTACACTTTCAAAAATCCTTCCTTTATCTTTAGCCATGGCTTTTGCTTCACTTTAGTTGACAGGATTATTAACTATGTCTATCATATTTCCTGCACTTGTATTCTCAGTCCCTCGCCTTTGACCCAGAGAAAGAATATGACTTTATCTACGGCCTCACCAGGTGAATTACCAGATCATCCTTTGTAATTTCTGCCACCTTCAATGTGATTTCACTACCAGTTACAACCCCTTTCAGTATTTCAAAGTCACTGTTCCCTGGTTCATTCTTTTAACATCCCCTTCTCACAACACCTTCCCATGTAAATGCAAGGGTTGTAATACCTGTCTCTTAGCTCTTTTTCCACTCTCCAGGGAACAAAATATAGCTTCAAAGTGAAGCATCAACCTGTGCTGTATTTGGGGCTCTGGATGTGATAGACTCAGCAATGGAAAATTCAAATAATGAATAAGTGACCAGTTCACAAGAAAATGGCTAATATTTAACCCTAGTGCTACTTTCCTGCATTAAATCCATTTCGGTTGACATCTTTAATATCTAAATTCTATTTCTGTCTTGGACGTACCTAGTGAACGTCCACAACTTTAGTGTGTAGAGAAATGTGTAATATTCAAAGGTTTCAAAGGTACATTTAATGTCAGAGAAATGAACACAATATACATCCTGAAATGCTTTTTCTTTGCAACCATCCATGAAAACAGAGGAGTGCCCCCAAAGAATGGATGACAGTTAAATATTAGAACCCTGAAGTCCCCCCCAAGCTCCCCTCACTCCTGCGCGTAAGCAGCAGCAAGCAACAATCCCCCTCCCCCAACTGGCAAAAAAAGCATCGGCACCAGCCACCAAGCACTCAAGCGTGGGCAGCAGCAAAGACACAGACTTGCAATACTTGAAAGTATATGTTGTTCACCCAGCATTTGACATACCACAGACTCCCTCTCTCCCTAATAAGAGAGAAAGATATGTCTCCGTTTCACAGCAAGAGAGGAGACATTTCAAACAACTTGCTGGTTTACGGTGTTTAAAGTCTGTTGCATCGCTTTTTCCAAGCTCTATGCAGAAAGATCTTGGATCTCTGGGCACACAGCCTTAGATCTTCCACCTCCCACAACATACCAATCTCCTGCCCGGACACCGACCTCTGATTACTCCCCCATCTCCAGAGCCACGGAATCTCAGTCCTTCGACGGTGAGCGGAGCTCTTGGCGTGCCGAACAGCGGCCAGTTGTGAAACCCTGAGAGCGGGTCCCATTCCCACAAAAAATCACAGTCAGTGTGTAACTCCAGGTCAGGGGCTCAAAAGAACCCTGAAAGGGATAAGCAGATAATAAAGATGGAAATAGAGCTGTTTCTGAAGATGCAAACAAAGGAGTTGCCATTAGGTGCCATTAACCCTCTCCTAAGCTCCGCCTTCAATCTGACTTGCCTCAATGAAAAAATATTCTCATCATTGTGCTGAATGGCCCACCCTTTATTGTGTGACTGTGATCCCTAGGACTAGACTCCACTGTCACATCAGTTCAACATCAACCCCATCAGGGTGTTAAGAAGTTTGCATCATCTATGGGTGTCACAGCCCTTGGAACTTGAGTTTGATTACAGCAATTTCAGATAACTGGCTTTTTTATGTCATTATTTTCCAGATCTGATGAAAGCCTTAGTATTAACCCAGTTTTTGTCTCTCCATAGGTGCTGCCTGTTCTCTCTACTCTTTCCTCTTTGCACCACCCACTTCTCTGCAATTTAAAACATGTTCTATTTCTAACTTTTCCAATTTTCACAAAAGATCATGGACTTTGTTTCTCCTTTCACAGATGTTGCTGGATCTGCAGAATACTTCCAGCAACATCTCTTTTAATTTCCTTTTGAAGCTTTTTCCCCTTAGTTCATCTGGGATAGAAAGTTGTAACTGTTAACTGTTGTAATAAATTTGACCTCTGGACTTGCTTGAATCTGTACACTTTCTTTTTGAGAACTATATTCTAATCTGTTACTCTGATATTTACAGGACTATATGACTGTCTGTAAGCAAAACAGTGCCCTAATGGGCAGTCCTTTCAACAATGAAATTGGTTACCTGAGCAATCTTTCCCCGTAGAGGATACCATGGAAAATAAATGGAAAAGAAAACAATATGCAAAAACTGCAGCTGCTATAAAACCAGAAGGTATCTGTAAGCAGCTATTGACTTCTAGTAGATTCTTGAAGAAAGCAGACAAATCAACAGCATCACAGAGTCTGAAAGTAAGCAACTGTGCATTGAAGAAGGCTGATGAAGCAGACTCAAGAAGCCTTAATGCTGCATCAGGAAGGTTCAGATCCTCTAATGCTGTGCTGGCCAGATTGGCCCAAGTGGAACATGAAATAACGAACAGAAAGCTGAATAAACATCAGATCAATGCTGATGAAAATGTACAGGTGTCTGATGATGAGCAACTTTCTCCCAAATCAAGTACTGAGCTAAGTGGACGAGGGAGCAGGTTTCTGAGGAGAGTGATAGATACTGCAGTGAAACAAGAGTTTAATGCAAAGGTTCAGAATAAAGTGGAATCTTCAATAAAAGATCTTCAAGCACAACTTAACACTCCAGTCAAAGTGGGCACAATTGATAGTGATGAAGAAGAAATGAAAAAGATGTTGGAAGGCTCCCTAGAACTCTCTGAAAGTGAACATACTAAAAGATCACAAAGAACCCCACCACATGGTTCCAAATTGCACAAACAGGTAGTGTATACACATAGTATTATTTCAATGCCTGTGTACATTTTTATCTTGTTTCTAATGCAGGAAGCATTTCCGAAACCTATCTCCAGTGCCATATCAAAATGAGAAACTAAGCTACCAATGGATCTGGTAAAAGCAGAGGGCCTTCTTCATTAAGAGCATAGGATGTCACAATAGCGTAACACTATTACACCAGTGACCCAGGTTCAATTCCACCAATGTTTATAACTTTCTTCCAATATTTCAAAGACATATGGGTATGTAGTTTAATTGGTCACATGAGTGTAATTGGGCTGAATGGCTTTTTACTGTGCTGTATCTCTAAATAAAAGTAAATAAAGAAATATTGGGAAGAATGAACTAGTATTAGGGCATGTTATCATAGGTTTGCTTGAAGAGGTAGGATTTAAGGGGGGGGGTTGTGAAAGAAAAGAATGGAGAGCTTTTGGTGGTAAGTAAAAGCAAAGCAACCAGTGGTGGAGGAAAAGATGTTGGAAATGCATGGGAAATAAGAATTGGAGAAGTACAGATTGACAGAGAATTTTAGGGTTGAAAGAGTTTACAGAGGTGAGAGAATGGCAGTATTTGAATTCATGATGAAAATTTTAGAACAGTGGTGAGCGGCCAGTGAAGGAGTGGAAGCTTGAGGCCTTGGCCCGAGAGGTTTTGGCAGTTGGATTGTGCAATCAAGTTGATCAAGATTTGAATAGCTCAGACTCAGCAGAAAGCAGCTGATTGAGTAATCAAAAATTGGAAAGCCCAAACAAATAAAAAGAGGGGTAGCTCAAGCAGAGCGGCCAATGAGTGAGTAGGCCAGTGAAGGAGTGGAGCTTTGAGGCTTTGGCTTGAGAAGTTTTGGCGAAAAGAAGCAGAGGATGAACTTGCTCCCGGTGAGGTAAGGCCAGGTAAGTTTCTTTAATTAATTTAATTGACTTAGGAGTTGGTAATGGAGGCAGTCCAGTGCTCCAATTGTAGGATGTGGGAAGTCAGGGACAGCACAATTGTCTCTGATGAGTACACCTGCAAAAAGTGCATCCAGGTACAGCTGCTGTCAAACTGAGTTGGGGAGCTGGAGCTGGATGAACTGCGTAATAGATCGGAGTTTCAAGGAGACAGTCACTCCTAAAAGTCAGGAGACAGTTAACTGGGTGACTGTCAGGAGAGGGAAGGGGAATAGACAGAAAGAGCAGAGCACCCCTGTGGCCATTCCCGTAAACAATAGGTATACTGTTTTGGATACTGTTAGTGGGGACAACCTACCAGGGACATGTTGTAGTGGTCGCGTCTCTGGCACCGAGACTGGACCCTCAGCTCAGAAAGGAAGGAGGGAAAAGAAGAGAGCAGTAGTGACAGGGAATTCACTAGTTAGGGGGGCAGACAAGAGGTTATGTGAGAGAGATCAAGAATCCCGGATGATCTGTTGCCTCCCTGGTGCCAGGGTCTGTGATATCTCCTTCCACAGGAAGGAGCTTAAGAAAGGACATAGGAGAGCTCGAAGGGGGCATGAGAAGGCCTTGGCATGTAAGATTAAGGAGAACCCCAAGGCATTCTATGTGCATATGAAGAACAGAAGGATGACAAGAATGAAGGCTAAAGGATAAAGAAGGCAACATGTGCCTGGAGGCGGAAGAAGTTAGGGAGGTCCTAAATGAATACTTTGCTTCAGTATTCACAAGTGAAAAGGACCTTGATCAGGGGGAGGTCAAAATAGAACAGGCCTGTGTGCTGGATAATGTGGAGATTAAGGAAGAAGTGTTGGATCTTCTTAAAAACATAAGATTTATAAGTCCCCAGGGCTGAACATGATATACCCCAGGTTGCTGTGGGAAGTGAGAGAAGAGAGCGCTGGAGCAGTAGCTATGATCTTTGAATCCTCTTTGGCTGCAGGGAAGGTGCTGGAGGATTGGGAATGGCCAATGTAGTTCCCTTGTTTAAAAAAGGTAGTAAGGAGAATCCTGCGAAATATAGACTGGTGAGTCTTACGTTGGTGGTCTGCAAACTTTTGGAAAGGATTCTTAAGGATAGGATTTACGAGCATTTGGAGAAGTACAGTCTGCTCAAGGATAGTCAACATGGCTTTGTGAAGGGAAGGTCATGCCTCACGAGCCTAATTGAGTTTTTTGAAGAGGTAACAAAAGAAATTGATGAGGGTAGGGCAGTGGATGTGGTCTACATGGATTTTAGCAAGGCATTTGACAAGGTCCCCCATGAGAGACTTATCCAGAAAGTCATCAAGTATGGGATTAGTGGAACCTTGGCTGTTTAGTTAAAAAAATTGGCTTACAGGAAGAAAGCAGAGGGTAGTAATGGAAAGAAAGTATTCTGCCTGGAGGTCGGTGACTAGTGGAGTGCCACAAGGATCTGTCCTGGGACCCCTGCCCTTTGTGATTTTTATAAATGACCTGGATGTAAAGGCAGAAGAATGGGTAAGTAAGTTTGCGGATGACACGAAGATTGGAGGAGTTGTGGGTGGAGCTGTAGGTTGTCGAAGGTTACAAGAGGATATAGACAGGATGCTGAGTTGGGCAGAAAAGTGGCAGATGGAGTTCAATCTGGATAAGTGTGAGGTGATGCATTTTGGAAGGACAAACCAGAAGGCTGAGTACAGGGTTACCGGTCAGTTAAGAGTGTGGATGAACAGAGGGACCTTGGGGTTCAAATCCATACATCCCTCAAGGTCGTTGCACAGGTTGATAAGATAGTTCATTTTTCATTTTTAGAATCTTTTTATTAATACATAATTTTCTACAACTATAGAATAATACAAAACCAACAAATTAATATGTATACAATTAATAGAGCTGAAGAAAAGAAAGCTAATCATAATACATAAAAATGAAAGATAATTTTTATATATAGAAAACAGAAGGAAAAAAAAGAACCCCATCTAACTAGGGAAAAAAACCCATTAACTACGAAAAAACCCCATTAGGAATCAATCCCCGGAAGCAATACATTTAACCATCATCTAGCTATATTAAAAAAAAAGTCATTAACCGCCAATTCCCATTTTTTTAAAAAAGATAATAAAATTGGAAGGAAACCATATAGAATAATTCAAATTAAATGATAATATTTGGTAAAAGAACCCCATCTTTTCTCAAAATCAAATCGAGGTTCAAAAGTTCTACTTCTAATTTTTTTTCCAAGCTGAGACATAACATTACTTGAGAAAACCGTTCAATTAATGTAGGGGAAGAGTTTTCCATTTTAATAAAATAACCCTTCTTGCCAACAATGTAACAAATGCAATTACATGTTGACCTGAAGATGAAATACTCTGAATATGATGCGGAACTATTCCAAATAGAACAGTTAGTCTATTAAGTTGTAAATTAATTTTCAAAGCTTTAGAGATTGTTGAAACTAAAGATTTCCAAAAGTTTTAATGAAGAACATGACCAGAACATATGTAACAAAGTAGCTACTTAAGTTTTACATCTATCACAGTAATTATCTACACTAGGAAATATTTTAGATAGTCTCTCCTTTGTTAAATAATAATGATGGACAATTTTTTATTGAATTAAACAGTGATTAGCACATATAGAAGAAGAATTTACGTTTTTCAAAATTCAAACCCAATCTTCATTAACAAAGGTCATATTAAGTTCTCTCTCCCAATCTTGTTTAATCTTTAGTGATAGGTTCTCTTTATGTAACAAAAGTAAATTATAAATTCTGCTAATGGAACCTTTCACTAATGGATTCAATTTCAAAATGGTATCCAACAAATCAGATTCTTGTAAATATGGAAACTATGGTAAATATTGTTGTAAAAACTGTCTAACCTGAAAATATTGCAAAAAATGTGTATGAGCGAGAGAGTATTAATTAACTCTTCAAAAGTCATCAATCGACCGTCACAAAATAAATCTGTAAAAAAACGGATCCCTTTATTTTTCCAAAGGAGAAAACTGGGGTCGATTATTGAAGGCTTAAATGAAAAGTTTTGATATTAAAAAAACTAGACAACTTAAATTGTTTAAAATTTTAAAAATTCCAAAACTGAATCCAAATCTGTAAAGATTGTGTAATAACTGGGTAAAATTTAAATTTGGAATTTTAGAGAGCTGTAAAGGTAATGGAGCTCCTAATATTGAAGTTAAATGAAATTGTTTAATAGCTTTTAATTCCAAATCAACCCATAATGGTTTTTGGTTCTTATCGAGCCAGTATAACCAAGAACATAATTGTCTGATATTCACAGCCCAATAATAGTCTTAAATTAGGAAGTGCAAGTCCACCATCTTTTTTAGATTTTTGTAAATGATACTTGTTAATTCTTGGTCTCTTATTGTTCCAAATAAAGGAAGAAATAAGAGAGTCAATTTGATCAAAAAAATTTTTAGTTAAAAAGATAGGTATATTTTGGAAAATATATAAAAATCTAGGTAAAATCATCATTTTCACAGCATAGATATGACCTATTAGAGAAAGAGTAAGTGGATTCCATCTAGAAAATAGTAATTTCATGGAGTCTACTAGAGGAACTATATTAACTTTATAAAGATCTTTATTTTTTAGTAATTATACTACCTAAATATCTAAATATATTAACAATTCTAAAAGGAATATCATTGTATGTACTAACAGGAGCATTTAATGGAAACAATTCACTTTTATTCAAATTAAGTTTATATCCTGAAAATTTTCCAAAATCTTTGTGTTTCCCAAAGATTAGGAATTGATTCCTCAAGACTCGAAATAAAATCAAAAGATCATCTGCATAAAGAGAAATCTTATGTATGCTTCCATTTATAGAAATACCATGAATGTTTTTGGCCTTCCGTAATGTTATAGCTAAAGGCTCCAATACAGGATTAAATAATAAAGGGCTTAATGGATATCCCTGTCTAGTACCACGAGAAAGTGAAAAGAAAGACCTGTAATTGTTAGTAATGACCGTGACAATAGGATTCTTATAGAAAATTTGAATCCATCTATTAAAATTATTACCAAAACCAAATTTTTCTAATACTTTGAACAAGTATGGCCGCTCAACTCTATCGAATGCCTTTTCTACATCAAGAGAGATAGCACATTGAGGTTGCTTAGATAATGGTGAATAAATAATGTTCATCAATCTTCAAACATTAGAGAAAGAGTAACGGCCTTTAATAAAGAGATGATTTTAATTAAAATAGTTTCCAAGTGGTTAGCCATTATTTTAGAAAGAATTTTTGCATCCACATTTAATAGCAAAATAGGTCTATATGATGAGCATTCAACAGGGTCTTTATCTTTTTTAAGAATTAAGGAAATAGATGCTTCATAAAAAGAAGGTAAATTACCCTTCTCAAAGGATTCATGAAATATTTCCAAAAGATACAGAATTTTTCAAATTTTTTGAAAAATCCCACCAAGTAACCATCAAGGTTGGGAGCTTTACCTGATTGCATTGATAAAATAGCTTTCTGAATTTCATACTCGGTAATTAGAGCATCAAGCATCTGTTGATCTTCATCAGAAATTTGTGGTAATTTAATCTTATGTAAAAATGCTTCCATTTTGGAGGAATCTGCAAGAAATTGAGATCTATAAAGATCAGAGTAAAAATCTTAGTGTTATTAACCTCCTCATAGTTACTTACTATATCTCCATTGTTTTTACAAATCTTTAAAATTTGTCTTTTAGCTCTAACTGCTCTTAGTTGGGAAGCAAAGAGCTTATTATTTTTATCCCCAGAAATATAAAATTGACTTTTCAATTTAAGCAAATATCCTTCAATAGGATATGTTAGTAATAAGTTATATGTGATTGTAGTTCTAGTCTACTTTTTAAATGAAACATTTGGAGAGATTGCATTAATGTTATCTAAATCTTTAATTTGTTTAGAAATTTTATCTAATTCCATTCTTGTTTGTTTCTTCAATTTAGTTATATATGATATAATTTGACCACGTAGATAAGCTTTTAATGTATCCCAAATTACTAACTTTGAGACGTTTCCTATATTATTAAAGAGAAAAAACTTTTATCTGAGTTTCAATATACTCAACAACTTCTGAACTTTGTAATAAATGTTCTGGAAAATGCCAAAATGGTCTGGTAGAAACAACATCTTTCAATTCAAATATTAAATTTATAGGAGCATGATCAGAAATAGCAATTGCATCATACTCACATTTCTGAACATTACATAAAAGTTGAGGGTCGACTATAAAATAGTCCATTCTCAAATATTTATTATGACTATGAGGGAAAAAGGAATATTCTCTATCACTAGGATGCATATGCCTCCAGACCTCAATTAAACCATAATAAATTAAAAAAGAATTGATAAGTGATGCAGAACGGTTAGGAAGTTGATGTTTGCATGATGACTTATCCATTAAAGGATTTAAACAAGTATTAAAATCACTACCAATTAATAACATATATTCATTTAAATCAGGTAATAGAGCAAAAACGGCTTTAAAAAATGAGGGATCATCAACATTTGGTCCATAAATATTAACCAAAACCATTTTCTTATTACAAATTATTCCTTTAACAATTAAAAATCTACCATTAATATCGGCTATAATATCTTCCTGATTAAAAGGAATATTAGAATTGATAAAAATAGAGACACCTCTAGTTTTACTCAGGGAATTTGCATGAAATAGAGGGCCCTTCCAAAATTTAAAAAAATTGATTTTTATCACATAACCTGATATGTGTCTCTTGAGCAAAAATTATATCAGGCTGGAATCAATTTATAACTTTAAATGTTTTCTTATGCTTAATAGGCTGATTCCAACCATGAACATTCCAAGTTAAAACATTTAACTGTTTATATGTCATCATGACACTTCGTATCTAAAAAAAAAAGTAGTTTGACGCATGTCAGGATAAAGTGATCGAAAATGGCGGAGATGAACAACAATAAAAATAATTAGCGTACGCTCCGGGATTCCATAATGGGGATAAAAAAAGAAAAAAAAAACACCCAAACTACAGGATAGCTAAGAAGGCCTGTGGGATGCTAGGCTTCATTAATAGGGGGATTGAGTTCAAGAGTAGAGAGGTCATGTTGCAACTCTACAAATCTCTGGTGAGACCACACTTCGAGTATTGTGTTCAGTTGTGGTCACATTATAGGAAGGATGTGGAAGCTATGGAGAGGGTGCAGAGGAGATTTATCAGGATGTTGCCTGGTTTGGAAAACAAGTCTTATGAAGCAAGGTTAGCAGAGCTGGGACTTTTCTCTTTGGAGCGTAGAAGAATGAGAGGGGCCTTGATAGAGGTCTAGAAGATTATGAGAGGCATAGATAGGGTGGACAGCCAGTACCTGTTTCCCAGGGCACAAATAGCGAACACCA
This sequence comes from Hemitrygon akajei, assembly GCF_048418815.1. Taxonomy (NCBI): domain Eukaryota; kingdom Metazoa; phylum Chordata; class Chondrichthyes; order Myliobatiformes; family Dasyatidae; genus Hemitrygon; species Hemitrygon akajei. The sequence goes on from NC_133139.1 coordinate 50,392,683, forward strand.
GAGGGCATATGTACAAAGTTAAGGGAAGGAAGTTTAGGGGAGACATCAGGGGTATATTTTTTACACAGAGTATTGTGAGTGCCTGGAATGACTTGCCAGGGATGGTGGTGGAGGCTAAAACATTGGGGTATTTAAGAGCCTCTTGGACAGGTACATGGATGAAAGAAAAATAGAGGGTTATGGGGTAGTATGGGTTTAGTACTTTTTTTTAAGGAATATATGGGTCGGCACAACATCGAGGCCTGAAGGACCTGAACCATGCTGTACTATTCTAGTGTATTCTAGATACATTGGTCATTGTAGTGTAGTAAGCATAAATATATGTGCAGTGCAAATTATGATGTAGACAGTGAGTTTAACGTCTGAGGATAGGCAGAGGGTATAGGGTGGCTTTGTTGCTAAAAACTGAAATCGAGTCCTTAGAAAGAGAAGACATAAGAGGTAGAATCCTTGTTAAGAAAACTACAAGGGTTGTATATAGGCTTTTGAACAGTAGCCAGGATGTGGGGTACAAATTACAACAGTAAATAGAATAGGCATGTAAAAAGAACAATGTTATGATAGTCATGGGGGATTTCAATATGTAGATAGATTGGGAAAATCAGGATGGTGCTGGATCCCAAGAGAAGGTCTACGATGTACAATGCCTGCAAGTTGGCTTTTTCAGCAGCATGTTTGAGGCCACTAGGAAAAAGGCAATTCTGGATTGAGTGTTGAATAATGAACCAGATTTGATTAGGGAGTTTAAGATAAAGGAACCCTTAGGAGGCAGTGATCATAATATAATAGGGTTCACCTTGGAGGTTGAGAGGGAGAAGCTAAAAGTAGATATACCAGTTTTACAGTGGAGTAAAGGGAATTACAAAGGCACGAGGGAGGAGCTGGCCAAAGTTTATTGGATGTGGACACCAGAAGAGATGATGTCAAAACAGCAATGGTTGGAGTTTCTGGGAGCAATTTGGAAGGTGCAGTATAGATAGGTCCCAAAAATTGGTAGTATTCTAAAAGGAAGATGAGTCAACTATGGCTAACAAGGGAAGTCAAACACATCATAAAAGCAAAAGAGAGGGCATATAATATAGCAAAAGATAATGGGAATCGAGAAGATTGAGAAGCTTTTAAAAACCAACAAAGGGCAACTAAAAAAGCTATGAGAAAAAAGATAATATAAATATATTGTATTAATATTGATAGTTAATAATATAATAGAGGATACCAGAAGTTTTTTTTTAATATATGAAGAGTAAAGGAGAGGTGAGAGTGGATATCAGAGTGTTCAAAAATATCACTGGAGAGGTAGTAATAGGGACAAAGAAGTAACGGGAGAACTCATTAAGTATTTTGTGCACGTCTTTACTGTAGAAGACTCCAGCAGTATGCCAGAAATGCAAGAGTGTCAGGGGGCAGAAGTGAGTGTATTTGTTATTACTAAAGAGAAGATGCTTGGGAAGCTGAAAGGTCTGAAGGGTAGATACGTCACCAGGACTACACCCCAGGGTTCTGAAAGAGGTAGCTGAAGAGACTGTGGAGGCATTAGTAGTGATATTTAAAGAATGGTTCCAGATTACTGGAAAATTGCAAATGTCACTCCACCCTCTAAGGGAGGCAAAAGGCAAGAAATTATAGGCCTGTTACCTTGACTTCAATAATTGAGAAGATGTTGGAGTCCACTATTAAGGTTGATGTTTCAAGGTATTTGGAGGCACATGATAAAATAGGCCAAATTCAGCATGGCTTCCTTTAGAGGAAATCATGCCAGACAAATCTGTTGGAATTCTTTGAGGAAATAACAGGGAAGATGGACAAAGGAGAGTCAGTGAATGTTCTCATAAGGCATGCTTCCCAATCCAGGCAACATCCTTGTAAATCTCCTCTACATGTACCCTTTCTATGGCTTCCACATCCTTCCTGTAGTGAGGCGACCAGAACTGAGCACAGTACTGTACTCCAAGTGGGGTCTGACCAGGGTCCTATATAGCTGTAACATTACCTCTCGGCTCCTAAATTCATTTCCACAATTGATGAAGGCCAATACACTGTACTCCTTCTTAACCACAGAGTCAACCTGCACAGCTGCTTTGAGCATCCTATGGACTTGGACCCCAAGATCCCTCTGATCCTCCACACTGCTAAAAGTCTTACCATTAATACTATATTCTGCCATCATATCTGATCTACCAAAAAGAACCATGTTACATGTCAATGATTTGGATGATGGAATTGATGACTTTGTGGCCAAGTTTGTAGATGGTATGAAAACAGGTGAAAAGATAATTAGTGTTGAGGAAGGAGGGAGTATGCAGAAGGACTTAGATAGATTTGGAGAACTGGGCAAAGAGGTGGCAGATGGAATATAGTGTAGAGAAGTTTTTGGTCATGTACTTTGGTAGTAGAAGTAAAGGTGTAGACTATTTTATAAATGGAGGAAATATTCAGAAATCAGAGGTGCAAAGGGACTTGGGAGTCCTTGTGCAGGATTCCGTGAAGGTTAACTTGCAGGTTGCTTCGGTGGTAAAGAAGGCAAAAGCAATATTAGCATTCATTTCAAGAGGACTAGAATATAAAAGCAAGAATGTAATGCTGAGGCTTTATAAGGCATTGGTCAAACTGCAATTGGAGTATTGTTAGCATTTTGGGCTCTTTATCCAGAAAGGATGTGCTGGCATCGGAGAGGACATTTCTGAGAATGACTACCAGGAATGAAAGGTTAGTAGATGAGCGTTTGATGGCTCTTGGCCAGTACTCACTGGAATTTAGAAAAATGAGTGGGAAATCTCATTGAAATATATTGAAAAGCCTAGATAGAGTGAATTAGAGAGAATGTTTCCTATATTGGTGAAGTCTAGGACCAGACAGCATAGTGTCAGAATAGCAGGACATCCCTTTGGAACAGAGATGAGGAGGAATTTCTTTAGCTAGATGTGGGGAATTTGTGGAATTTATTATTGCCCCAAATGGCTGTTGAGGCCAAGTCATTGGGTATATTTAAAACAGAAATTGATACATTATTGATTAGTAAGGGGGAAAAGGCAAGAGAATAGGGGTGAGAGGTGTAATTAATCAGCCATGATGGAATGGCAGAGCAGACTCGAGGGGCTGAATTGCCCAATTCTCCTCCTACGTCTTAACTGTATGAGGTTGTCCAAAAGCAACTTGAAGACCAACTACTACAGAATTATTTTATTTAAATTGTCTAAAAAATTCAGATATTGCATATTATAAACATACATTTGTAGATCAATGTTATTCATAAATTTACAAAGTGGCGATCCTTGTTAGGAGTACTAGTTATACAGGAAAATTGAATATGGTGGGGTGAAGGTTGGTGATGAGTGAATGATTACACTGTGGTATATATTTGTTTTGTTGGAGTTGAGGTTATTATGGGAGCCCTTGGGCTTCAGAGTTTAAGGCGCTTATGGAATTAGCCTGAGGAAGTGAATGTTGGTTCAAATGCTGGTGATATTCCACTTTTGTAGACCGTTTACAAGTTCCTTAACAATGCATATTTTGCGTAATTCTAGATTCCAACAGTCGTGGAGGATTTTAGGTTTTACAACAGTGTTTAGAAGGTGATCTAAGTGGAAGAACTTCTGTGCGAGATTATTGTACGGGCCAGTCAGTGGGTTGGATTTGGCAATATTAAAACAGCTGCTTCTCCAGTGCCAAACCTTGCAACTATTTCTGGCAAAATGCTGTTAGAAGATGAAATGTGTTTGAAAAGAGTTAAATTTCAGAGATGAAATGAGATCAAAGCTGCACTTGATGAAATGTGGTATCAAGGAGCCTAGTAAAACTAGTTCGTGGGCATTAAGAAGAAAACATTCCAATGATTGGAGTCATTACCTTTTCCAAAGGAAAATGGTTGTGATAAACACATTTTTATAGTTTAATATGCCATAGGAAGTCATTCAGCCCATCAATTCGTTGCCAGCTGTCAGATAGTTACTATCAATGTTATTTTCCCCATCTGCAAAGATCTCTCATTTGCCCATCCTTCTCCTACCAAACCTGATTCTTCTTCCACCCATCTACACTAAGGGTCATTTACAGTAGCCACTCAACCTACCAGCACAGCTTTGGGATGGGGGAAGGGTAGAGAAAAATGTGCAAACTCCATGCACCTACCACCTGAGAGCAAAGAACAAACTTGGTTAGATGGAGCTCTGAGGCGGCAGCTTTAACTGCTACATCAGAATACCATCCTTGCTACTACACTGTAGTAACGTACTTTGACAACTGTCTGCGCCTGTGTGCTGTAAGGCTGAAAATTGGCAGGTACTATTCACCCCACAGAAGTGCACACAGTGACCAACTCTGACAGGCAAGAAACTAACTGGCTACCCTTAACATTCAATATATTTCCTAATTTCTCATTGTTTACCTTTGACCAGAAACAGAACTGCAACTAGTGGAGCTCTTATCCTATGACATTCCAAGCCTATCTATCATTTTTTAAAGTGCAAGATAAAAGCATGATGATTGAGTGAAGCTCAAATACTCAATAATATGACTGCCAGGATAAATCAAACCACTTCTTCTCACAATATCCACAACTAAACATTCTTCCTCTTCATCATTGCTGCACCACAGTTGGTGTGTACCAGCTGCAAATGACACTGCAATTACTCATCTTGTGTTTTCTATCAGCATCCTGATTTTCCCCTCAGTTCTCAACTGCCCCCCACCAAACCTGTGACAAGTTGGAGGAGAGTTTGCAGGTTTATGGGAATTCCCTCACCTGCAGCTTTCCCTCAATGTCACATAGTATCCTGTCTTGGAAGTATATCATCAGTCCTTTGTCATCACCTGATCTTAATCCAGAAGCTCAGTAGCATTGTAGTAGTGTATTTACCAACAGTTCAAGAAAGTAGATCCCTACCACCTTCTCAAGGCCATTTAGGGAATGGGAAAGTGGATAATAACTAAATAGCTGAATAACTAAAAGAAACCTTTCACTGTATATATTAATTTTCAATAGAAATCTTTTTATAACTGTTTCCTATCATTGTATCCTGATTAAATTACATTGTACTCTGACTTTAAAGTATTTGCTATAGTTCTGTGCCACTAAATTACAATTAAATTAAATTTGTATGTAAAGGTTTCATTTTACACGTAGTCTATGCCCCCATGTCTGAAACCCAGAATACTATTGATCATTTTCTTAACCACATTGAACATTGTATTTGTTTTCTTCAGATACTCAATTCTGTTGAAGGCAAAGGAACTTAATTTGAGTCATAGGATACTCTGCACAGCTCATTATATTGTGTGTTAAACAGGAGTCAGGATGAATTTCAACCTGCTTCCCATTTCAAATCATTTCTACCAGTATGTATTGATTCACATTTAACTATATCAAATTAATCTACCATTTTTTGCCTAATATCCTGTCACCTTTCACGTGCCTTTTCATTGGTTGTGAAACACTTGTACAATTATGAATTATGCTCAATATTCTTGACTTATCAAATCTACACCAAAAATCAGTGCCTTGCTATTACCCCTGAAATCCTTAACTTTAAATTTGGAATGAAAAGTTACTACAGCTTTGGAACCCCTTATCTGAAAATCCAAAAACCTCTGAAATTTGATTTTTTTTTTGAGTAATGACATGATGCCACAAAGGAAAATTCCACAAGGCACTGAGAAGGTTCCTTGGCGATGCACATGTGTCTGCGCACCACAGACAGTTCTGAGAAGTGACCTCGTATATCCTGAGGGGGGCCATGTTGGTGCCGGTTTGTTTTCAGCAGTCATTATAGCCAGACCTTTGTGTATCACTCACAGTGATTACCATTATTAAAAATGTTATATAAAACTATACTCAGGATTTATGTATGAGCTGTATATGTAATATAAATGAATTTTGTGTTTCGTCTTGGTTCCCATCCCCAAATTATCTCATTATATAGATGCAAATATTTCAAAATTTTAAAAAATCCAAAACACCTCCAGCCCCAAGCATTTCAATGTATATCAGTAATAGTGACCATGGATCTATCAGATAGTCATTTTGAAAAATGAGATTATTTTACTTATTTTAGGCTAGGAAATTTGCCATCTGACTTAAGTGATGTTTTCTATCTGTCTCTGAAATTGATACTTTGTTCCTTGTTAGAGATGGACAATAAATAATAAACTTGCTACCAACATCATGTAATGAAGGAATAAAGCATCTTTGCCATTCTGAACACACCTAATTACTTGTATTTTCCATCAATCAGCAAATATTCTTTTCATGGTGCCTTGTTACATTCATAGTTATAGGGTAGGGGACCAGACAACATCTTGGCTGTGGTGCTGAAAGACTGAAACAGCCACATCTCAATTCTAAACTGTTTCAACACTAGCATCTAAACATTAATGAACAAAATTGCCCAGAAAAGTTCAATCTGCAAAAGACAGGATGGATCTGATCCAGCTAGTTATTGTTCCTTAGGTGGGTATGAAAGCAGTACAAATGTATTAGAAGTTTTATCAAACAACACTTGTTTACCAATAATTTGCTCACCAAAAGCTTAGTCTGGATTTTACCAGGACCACTCAACTCCAGATCTGATTTCCTGAAGCAAGGTGGGAATGGTTGCAACAGGGAACTCTAGTAAAATTAAAGTAATGGGAATCATTGTAGGTTAGGGTTAGGGAAGGCTTTCAACCACTGAGATTTTTCCAGTTCTGCGTAGTCCTTGGTCTAGGTAAAAACCCTTAAATAATAAGCTACTGAAAAAGTTGTTGATTATAAATTGGTCGAACTGGCCTCCTTTTTGACTCCTTCATTTTACTTGTAGTCTGTCCTGAGAAACTATCCAAGGAGCCATCTAAGATTGCCTTCTCCACCCAGTGTTGGCTCCCCACAGCTGAGTCTGTCTCCAAGAATGAAATTTGTAAAACGCATCCCAATGTCTTCAACTGAACAAAGTGAGATTAAATCTCTGGATGAGCTCTTTACCGAGCCTTCTGCTACTGAGGATGTCAGAAGCCTTGACAGTGAGACCTCTGATGGTGAGTATCTAATTGAATCCTGAATTGAGATGAACAAAAACATTACAATTGGATACCTTTTTAAGGAATCCACTATTCATGCTCTTGTTATTGCTGATCTCCACTTTATATCTATGCATAATCATGTAACAATAATACAGTTCCATTGAAAATTGTAGCAACAGGAAGATATCATTTGGTCCAACAAATGAATCCAACCAGAAAATGGCTTCTCTCCATATTCACACAATTATTCTTATTTAGCTGTTAGTCATAGAACAATACAGCACAGAGATGGGCCCTTTACCCCATTCAGTCTGTGCTGATCCATTAATCTGCGTAGATCCTTCGACCTGCACCCAGACCATAGCCTGCCATACCCCTCCCATCCATGTACCTGTCACATGTTGAAAATTGGGCTTGCATCCACCACTTGCGTTGGCAGCTCATTCCCCACTCTCCCTATCCTCAAGTGAAGAAGTCTCCCCTCATGTTCCCCTTAAATGTTTTACTTTTCACCATTGACCCATGACCCCTAGTAGTCTCACCCAACCTCAGTGGAAAAAATCTGCATTTACCTTATCTATACCTCTCATAATTTTGTATACCTCTATCAAGCCTCCCCTCAATCTTCTATGTTCTAGGGAATAAAGTCCTAACCTATATAACCTTTCCCTGTAACTCGGGTCCTCAAGACCTAGCAACATCTTCGTAAATTTTTTCTGCACTTCCAGTTTTATTTACATTGTTCTTGAAGGTACATGACCAAAACTGCGCACAATACTTGAAAATAGGCTTCAACAACATCTTGTACAATTTCAACATAACATCCCAACTCCTGTACTCAACACATTGACTTATGAAAGCCAATGTGCCAAAACCTTTTTTTAAGAATCTATCTACATGTGATGCCATCTTCAAGGAATTATGGATCTGTGTTCCCAGACCTTCTGTTCTTCTGCTCATCGTGCAAGACCTATCCTGGGTTGGTCCTCCCATAGTGGAACACCTCACACTGGTCTATATTAAATTTGCAGATGAGTTGTTTGAACTCATCTCAGGCTGATAAATTAATTTAGGGTCATAGAACACTGCAGCATAGAAACAGACCCCTTGGCCCATCTTTTGTTCCTCTGCACACCTTGTAGCACATCAGTTGACAACCTTAACATTTCTTTAGGATTTGTCTGTTTTTAAAATATATATAAGCTGAATTGCTAGCTCGAAACTCAACCCAGCACGGATGAAAATCATGCAAGGAGCCAGCTGGATTTGGACCCGGGATCACTCGCCTTGAAGTCTGGTGCAGATGCCCCTATACCTCCGGCTATTTGACCCATCTAGTTAATTTGCCTAGTCCTGAAAACCTGCACCCAGACTATTCCCCTCCTGACAATGTATTTATCCAAATTTCTCTTCAGTGTTGAAACCAAACCTTCATCCACTACTTCCACTCATTCCACACTCTCACCACTCTCTGAGTGAAGATGGTCCCCCTCATGTTCTCCTTAAATATTTCGCCTTTCATCCTCGAGTTCTGGTCTCCCTCAAACTCAGTGGGAAAAGCCTGCTTACATTTACCCTATATATCCACTATCGATTTGCTGGAGTCCTACTGTGTAAGGTCACCTGCTCAGCCATGCCATTGACTGTTTCCCATTCCCTGGACCTAGCAGAAGCATGTTTACATGAACGTGTATCCTTGCACTTCCATCCCATAATTGGAATGATGTGAGTGTTCTCACTTCTTGCCGAAGCATGATCCAACCAGTTACCTTCCACCAACACACTTATTTATCTGGCTGAAATTACTCTCACGTTGAACAACATTTCCTTTAATTTGGGCTACTTGGAAGCACATGATAAAATAGGCTGAAGACAGCATGGATTCCTTAGGGGGAAATTTTACCTAACTGAAATGTTGGAATTCTTTTTAAGGAAATGATATGTAGAATAGACAAAGGTGAGTCAGTGAATGTTGTTTACTTGTATTTTCAGAAGGCCTTTGACAAGGCGCATGCATGCGGTGAGTAAACATGATAAGAGCCCATGGTATTACAATAAGGTTACTAGCATTGGCTGATTGGCAGGAGGCAAAGAATGGGAATACGGGAGGTCTTTTCTGATTGGCTGCTGGTGACTAGTGGCGTTCCCCAGGGATTAGTGTTAGAACCACTCTTTTCAACTATTTGGATGATGGAATTGATGGTTTTGTGGCCAAGTTTGCAGACAATACAAAGATAGGTGGAAGGTCAGGTAGTGTTGAGGAAGTGGGGAGTCTGCATAAGGACTTTGATAAATTGGGGGAATGGACAAGGAAGTAGTAGATGGAATATGTATAGGGAAGTGCATGGTCATGCACTTTGGCAGAAGGAATAATGACATTGACTCTGCACCACGTGCTGCCATGGCTTCACATGACCCCATACCCCACAGGCAATGTTCCCTCTAATTTTTAGTAGTCAGTGTGCGCAAAAATCTTATGTTGTGCTAATTTTTTTCCCGCGACAATAGTATGTGCGCACTGAATGCACACATGGCACAGTTTGTGTAGGTTTACAAAATATTTGACACAAAACTGCAGAATAACAACAAAATAACATACATATTTAAGTCACTCAGTCATTTTTCTCTCTCCTGTCTTTGGCATTTACCCATTATTTGTGAACTTTATCTATCTCGATTATTATCTAGACTAGTGGTCGCCAACCCATCGATCGCGATCGACTGGTCGATCTTTGAGACTTTCCCAGTAGATCCCGGAAAAAAAAGAAAAATAAATACACAAATACTGTTGAGAGATTGTTTCCGGGTTGCGGGTTTTTATTTCCGTTCTTTCTGCCCAGTGCGCATGCGTGTAGCTTCCCTTCCACGCACTACACAGTGTAATTCAATGGTCCCCAACCACCGGGCCGTGAGGAAACAATATGAGTCAGCTACACTTTTCTTCATTCCCTGTCATGCCCACTGTTGAACTTGAACGCACGCGAGGTCATCAGTCGCCTAAACGCAGTGACACCCTCGTGCCAGTGTTTGCCTGACGCAGCCGGCGAGAACCGCCGATGCTACTGACCCGGAGCGCGGACAGATGAATGCCGCCTCTAAACCTGTTCACCGCACCGAATGTTCGTGGGGAAGCTGGTGCTAAAATAATTGCAGACGACCTAATTCAGGCTCAAGGTTTCATAAGTATCAGAGCAGCTACCGCGCTGCGATCTACTAAAACAAACTTTTGTCGGCCGATAGATCCTACAAGGGGGGAAGGGGGTCTGTCACACTGCTCGTTCGGTTGGTCGCTTTGTCTGGACTGTGACCGCTGCGGCCCTGGCATGGGGACCTCTCCAGCCCTGACCTTGTCCTGTCACCCCACCCGCGACCAGCCGCACCTGGCCAAGGCGTGCGGGGGCTGCAGTTCGGGCCCGGAGGCTGTCTAATGAAGCAATGAAGCCCTCAAAACGGCTTCGGTACCTTGAGTCCAAGCACCCCGCACTTAAAGACAAACGCGTTGAGATTTTTCAGCGGAAAAAAACGTGAGCAAGCGGGACAGAAACTAAGTGCCGAGAGCCGCGAAAAAATTGCGGAATAGACTGGACATAAGGAACCTGTATCGGTGTATTCCGGTCGTGTTTAACACCAACTGCACCCCCCCACCGTCAGCCAGTCCGCAAGAATATTGTCAATATTAAACAGGTCCGCGGTGCAGAAAAGGGTGGGTATCCCTGGTGTTTATACATTATTTCTACTTCCAGGCTGTGTGGTTTTACTTCCGGTCTTTTCTGCCCCGGTGCGCATGCGTGTAACTAGTCGATCTCGCCTTTCACTAAGACCGAGGTAGGGGATCTTGGGCTTAAAGAGGTTGGTGACCACTAATCTAGACTATCTATCTAGACTAATAGAACTTCCATCCAATTGATAGCTTCTGATTCTCATTAACATATTCAAATGACATTCACCTAAATGGTTTCTCTGCTTGTTTTTGAGTTGATTCATTAGGCTAAAGCCTCTCTCACAGTCTGCACTAGACACAAGAAAGGTTCCCCCAATGTCCATCAACTGTGCAAGGTTGCAAAACTGTTCATTTTGAAGTACAAATGCCACCATTTGAGCAAAGTTTGAAATCAGTTTGGATTTAATTTTTTCTTGCACGGAAAATTTGAAATCATTAAACTGTCTAATTATTACAGTATTTTCAGCTAGAAAATCCTATGATATTTTAGACATAAAGCATTAACTTGTTCATCGCCAAATGTGAAGTTTACGATATGAACACCGTCCACCAAAGATGGCTGCCACCATGATGCAGCTGTACAAACTGGAACAGGAAAGGTGAGATGAAGTAAATTCATGACGTGCATTATGGTATTTGAAACATTTAGCTAAAAGATTATTTTCAATAAGTGTAATTATTAATTACTACATTATTTTAGGTAACTAACCTTTTGTACGCACATTAATTTCCTTTGTGCGCTGGTTGAAAAATGTGTGTGCGCGCAAACGCGTGCACAGCTTAGAGGGAACATAGCCCACAGGTGCTGCTCAACCCACTGAATTCATTCAGCAGATTGTTGCTCTACAGTTGGAGATATTATTCCAGTAGCTGTGCTATTTTTGTAATATACATCAGTAGTTTAAATACAGTATGCTTTCTAACTTATTCTTTGTCTTTTTCAGAATTCAAACTAAATATTTTGACTCTGGAGGATTTGATTCCAGCTGTAGAACAGAAAAGTACAAAAATATCACCAACTTTGAAGGTGACTTCTTTGTTCATTTTAATTATTCCTAGGCAGGAGATTGGGGCTGAGAGGGAAATGGATCAGCCATGATGAAATGGTGGAGCAGACTTGATGGGTCAAATGGCCTAAATCTGCTCTGAAGTTGCAGGAGGTAAGTAGCTGGGTGACTGTCAGGAGAAATGGAAATGTGATTAGGCAGTTAGCACAGAGCACACTTCAAAAATAAGTATACAGTTTTGGATATTGTTGTGGGGATGACGCCCCAGGGGAATGCCATGGAGACCAGGTTACTGGCACTGAGCATGGGTCCTTGCTGCAGAAAGGAAAGAGGGAAAAGAAGGGAGCAGTAGTGATAGGGGACTCAATAATCACAATGGACAGGAGATTCTGTGGACGTGAATGAGACACCCGAATGGCATGTTGCCTCCAGGTGCCAGGGTCAGGGACATCTCAGATCATGTCCACAACAATTTGGAGAGGGAGGGAGAGCAGCCAGATGTCTTGATACATATTGGAACCAATGACATAGGAAGGAAAAGCAAAGAGGTCCTGAAGAGAGAATTTAGAGTTAGAAAGAGTAGATCTGGAAAGTATGTTTTCCATGGTGGGAAAGTCCAAGACAAGAGGGTACAGCCTCAGGATAGAGGGGCATCCATTTAAAACAGAGATGCAGAGAAATTTCTTTAGCCAGAGGGTGGTGAATATGTTACCACAGCCAGCTGTGGAGGCCAGGTTTTTGGGTGTATTTAAGGCAGAGATTAATGGTATTGATTGACACACATTCAAAGGTTAGAGGGAAGAAAGCTGGGGAGTGGGGCTGAGGAGAGGAGAAAAGGATCAGCCATGACTGAATGGTGGAACAGACTCGATGGGCCAAATGACCCAATTCTGTTCGTATGTCTCATGGTCTTGTGGGTTTTATTATATCTTAGAGCTTAGGACATAGGCTATTTGGCCCATTGAGACTGCTCTGCCATTTCATTATTATTCCTTTCAACCCCATTTTCCTGCCTTCTCCCTGAAACCTTTGATGCCCTTACTAATCAAGAACCTATCAACCTATATACCCATTACCCCTATATACCCATTACCTTGGCCTCCACAGCTGACTGTGGCAATAAATTCAACAGATTCACCATCCTATATTTAAAGAAATTCCTCCTCATCTCTGTTCTAAGGTCACATCCTTCTATTTTGAGGCCACACCTCTAGTCCTAGACTCCTCCACTATAGGAAACATCCTCTCTTCTTACACTCTATCTTGGTCTTTCAATATTAGATAAGTTTCACAGTGATTTCCCCACCCCCTGCCCCACCATTCTTCTAAACCCCAGCAAGTACAGGCTCAGAATCATCAAACATGTATTAACCCTTTTATTTCTGGGATAATTCTCATGAACCTCCTCTGGACCCTCTCCAAGGCCAGGATGTCCTTTCTTAGATAAGGGACCAAAACTGCTCACAATACTCCAAGTACAGTCTGACCAATGCCTTATAAAGCTCATCTTGTCAAATCCATCAGAAGCTTAAAAATTTTTGTAATAACTTGCAGTTTCTTTAATCTACCAGTCAAATATATTTTAAGAGCTCACTTAAGTATTACAATGAAGCTTATGCTTATAGCAGCACAGGATCAGCACTCAAGATGCTGATCAGTCAGGAGTTGTGTATTGCATTTACTTATAGTCTGGTTTTCCTGATCCTCTTTCTGATATGCTTGGAAAAGTTGAACAATACATTTCGCTAATATACAGTACACTGATGATCATAGAAGGATGCAGCAATAAGTTTCCTGAAAGTTATTGAGAAACCAAAGTTAGTGAATGGCTGGATATTCTGTTCTGAGCTGGAAAATGGCAAGTTCAAGGTTGCACTCCAATGTTGGACCTCACAGAAAATCAACCTGAAATCTGACACTGAATCTGCACTAGTTTAGACTTGGCACAGAACCTGCTATCTAATTGATTTGAACTGAGAGGAATGGCAGCAAGATGGAAGATTAATCACAATGTTTTTTTGTGTGAATTACTTGGATCCAGCTTTGTTTTTGGATACAATATTGCACAATATTAATTTGACTTGTAAGGATGTTTTTTTTCTTGGTTGCCCATAGTAATAGTCTCAAATCCCAGCAGAATAGAAGTGAATGCAGTTAAATACACTTAGTGACTACACAGTTATAAGCAACTAAATGTGGAGTTTATTCCTATATTTCAGGTATAGCTAATGTGCTATATTTTTGGAAGATTTATGGCAAATTCTATTTCCACTAATTTTAAGCCAATTTTTATTTTCTGAGTCTGGACAAAAAGTGCTGTCTATACTTGTCGAACTCTGACTTGGCAGACCAGGCAACATTGTAGAAAGGGAAACACAATTAACTTCTTAGACCAAAGATCTTTGGTCAGAAATGGCAAAGAGCAAAAGAAAATTGGCTTCAAATTGCAGAGATGGTGAAGGAACAGGAAAAAAGGAATAACTCTGATGAAATAATGCTGAGATAAAACAAGCTGTAAATCTGGTTTGATGTATCAAGGGGGCAGTTAGAGAACTTGAACATGGGGAAAAAAAGGGCTATGAAATATGGACTATTTGAGAGTAAAAACTATAGGACATGCCAGCAAGGCAGGAAGTGCAAATGGAGAGAGAGAACTGAGCCACTATCACGGATGAACAGGCCAGATCCAATAAGACAGAGAAAACAAAGTAAATTGAGTTTGAGGAAAACTATTTTGTTTTGCTCTGTTGTCTTTTGCCCTTCCCTTTTCCAGTACTTTGGTTGACAGTGCTATCAATTGAATTTCTTTATTTGAGAGTGGCATTAAGGTGGTGAAAATATCATTTAGCATGTTGGCTTTCATCGGTAAGGGCATTGATTGTAGGATTTCAGACATCATGTTGCAGTTGTACAAATTGTTGGTGGGCTGCGCTTGGAGTACTGTGTACAGGTTTGGTCATCATGTTATAGGAAAGATGTGGTTAAATTGGAAAGAGTGCATAAGAGCTTGGCCATGCTTAATATTTATTCCTTGCAACATGAGGAGAGACCTTGTAGAAATGTTTAAAATTATAATAGGTATAGATAAGGTGGATGGTAATAGTCTTTTCCCCAAGAGTATGGGAGTCTAAAACTAGGCCATAGTATGAGGGGAAGGATTTGAAATAGAACTGAGGGGCAATTTCTTCTACACAGGTTCTAGTGAATATATGGAACAAAGTGGTTGAGGCAGGTACAGTAGTGTAATTTAAGAAGCACTTGGATAGGTACTAGAGGGATGTGGGTCAAATATAGGAAACTGGCACTAGCTGGAGTCTCATTGTGGTCATTGGACTCATGAACTCATTGGACTGAAGCCCTGTACCTATGCTGTGTTGCTCTATGAGTGTATTTGTAACACTATGCTTTTGTGGCATTATTGACTAATTCTGTCATTTAAATTGGGAGTGAGATTGACTGATTTTTAGCTTTTTCTCCTTCTGTTGATCAGCTGATAAAACAAATTATAATCTCATTCAAGAACTTCTCGAGTGTAAATGACTCAATTCACTGGTCATCAGTGTATTTAGCACCAGACTATCAAAGAGATACAGTATAGCTTATGATAGTCATGTTCAAGGAACTAGTAGCTTAAAATGTTGTATCT
This sequence comes from Hemitrygon akajei, assembly GCF_048418815.1. Lineage (NCBI taxonomy): Eukaryota > Metazoa > Chordata > Chondrichthyes > Myliobatiformes > Dasyatidae > Hemitrygon > Hemitrygon akajei. The sequence goes on from NC_133139.1 coordinate 50,408,050, forward strand.
CTAATTATTTATTTTTACTTTAATCTCATGCAGTGTTTTATGAAAGCTCAGTTTGTTAATGTGTGTGTGTTTTTTTTTAAGAATGAAGAGGGACAGCACTTGGATGTTCCAAGCACGCAGTCAACTTTTCACAATTTAAGGTCAAATGTGGCAAAAGAGCTTGTCAGTTCATGTCTCCAGTCCACTAAACTTTCAAGAGAGAAAGATACAAATTACTTGGAAAATGAGATTTGGACAAAATCTGATGTAACTGGAAGTGAAATCTCTGAATACTTAAATGGAGATTCTAATGTGTCAAGGAAGGAAAGAAAATCTTCAGAGAAGTTGTTTGAACAATTAGAAGAGGATGATCTGAGCACTATGTGTTCCGAATATTCAGAAGACTTTGAAACTTCTAATTGTGAAGTGTCCTCAGTAAAATTGGACCAGGGTGAATCACATTTTGAACAGTCATCTGAAAAGGAGTCAAGGGCTGATTATTCTGATAACACCTCCTACTCAACCTCCTCATCCCCAGTTCCAGACCGTTCCAAGTTGGCAACCTGCACAGGATCTCCCTGTTCGGATAGAGATATGCGGAAGTCACTATCTAAAGTAACTGTGAAAGATACAGCAATACAGACACAGCTATCCAGTTTTCATTACACCTGGCACAAAGGTTTATCTATGAATATTTTTATTTGCAGATTAATTGCCCTGTTTCTTCTTTCTTCACCAAACTATTTCAAATCCTCTGAGGTAAAGGTCACAATATTATAGAATTCTATGTGCAGTTTGATGGTGAACACCAAAGGACCAAAACCACAGAGTTCAGCATTGGGCAGTTTTAATGGTATGAAGGTGAACTGGGAAAATAAGCTAAGAGACAGAGCAGTACTCAAGTGGCAGATACTCAAACAGCAAGTCAATAACACTCAGTAGGAATTTAACCTCATTAGAAAGGTTAAAGTACAAAATTAATTTATTATCAAAGTACATATAGTACTGTGCAAAAGTCTTGGGCACAGAACTAGAGTGCATCAGACCTTTGCATAGTACTGTATTTATGAACGTGAAGCAGAGGGCGAGTTTGTAAATCTGGCAGGATCAAAGGATATTGGGAATGGAAGGTAGAGCACCAAGGGAGGGGTGTGGGACAGGTGGCAGAGAAGGAGTGCTGGGGGTGGAGGGTGGGATGGGTGCAAACACCTCCAGCCCTGAGACAGCAGGCAAGGTAATTTGATTCCAAACAATTGGTCTGATTATTACAGAATGTCTTTCAGGTGCTTCCTGCTCCCTCCTCTCTTTTCTTCCTCCTCTCCCAACCATAATTCCCTTCTCTCTGCCTCCTTTCCGCTCAGTCTACAATAGAGATCCATATCAGAATCAGATTTGTCATCGCTCACGTATGTCATGAAATTTGACTTTTTTTTGTTGCAGCAAATTATAGGAAAGATGTCAACAAAATAGAGAGCGTACAGAGAATATTTACTAGAATGTTACCTGGGTTTCAGCACCTAAGTTACAGGGAAAGATTGAACAAGTTAGGTCTTTATTCTTTGGAGTGTAGAAGGTTGAGGGGGGACTTGACAGAGGTATTTAAAATTATGAGGGGGATAGATGGAGTTGACGTGGATAGGCTTTTTCCATTGAGAGTAGGGGAGATTCAAACAAGAGGACATGAGTTGAGAGTTAGGGGGCAAAAGTTTAGTGGTAACACGATGGGAACTTCTTTACTCAGAGAGTGGTAGCTGTGTGGAACGAGCTTCTAGTAGAAGTGGTAGAGGCAGGTTCGATATTGTCATTTAAAAAAAAATTTGGATAGGTATATGGACAGGAAAGGAATGGAGGGTTATGGGCTGCATGCGGGTCAGTGGGACTAGGTGAGAGTAAGCGTTCGACACGGACTAGAAGGGCCTCTCGGCCTGTTTCCGTGCTGTAATTGTTTTATGGTTATATGGCAGCAGTACGGTGCAAATGTCTTGGACACCCAAGCTAAAATTTTTGCGTCATATTCAGTACTACCCCGAGAATCATTTTCTTGCGGGTATTCACAGTAGATAAAAAGAAATACAATGGAATCAATGAAGAAATATACACAAACAAAGACAGACAAGCAACCAGTGTGCAAATGAAGACCAACTGCAAATACAATAAAAAATGAATAATAATAAATAATATTGAGAACATTAGTTGTAGAGTCCTTAAAAGTGAGTCCATAAGTTGTGGAATTAATTCAGTGTTGAGATGAGTGAAGCTATCCACACTGGTTTAGGAGCCTGATGGTTGAAGCGTAATAACTATTCGTGAACCTGGTGGTGTAGGAACTAAGGCCTCCTTCCTAACGGCAGCAGTGAGAAGAGAGCATAACCTGGATATTGGGAGTCCTTGATATTGGATGCTACTTTATTGTGGTAAAGATGTGTTCATTGGTGGAAAGGACTTTTACTGTGATTGGCTCTACTTTTTATAGGCTTTTTCGTTCAAGGGCATTGGTGCTTCCATACCAGGTGGTGATACAACCAGTCAGGATACTCCGCACAGATTCACTATGTCATCTAAAACTTTGTAAAGTTCGAAGGAAGTAGAGGCACTGTCGTGCTGCCTTTGTAATGGCACTTGCATACTGGTCCCAGGACAGATCCTCTGAAATGATAACACCAAGGAATTTAAAGTTACTGACCCTCTCCATGAGATACAACCAAAATCCATGGTTAACAAGGGAGGTCAAGGATCTGTTAAATTGAAAAGTAGGACATACTACTTGTGGAAGGCCAGAGGACTGGGAAGCTTTAGGATGTTTGAGTGAACTTGCCCTTTTCTCCTTGGAGCGATGGAGGATGAGAGGTGACTGATAGAGGTGTATAAGATGATGAGAGGTATTGATTGTGTGAATAGCCAAAGGCTTTTTCCCAGGGCTGAAATGGCTAACACGAGGGGGCATCATTTTAAGGTGCTTGGAAATAGGTACTGAGGGGATGTCAAGAGAAAATTTTTCACAATAGAGTCTTTTAAGAGACTCTTGGATAGGTACATGGAGCTTAGAAAAATAGAGGTTATGCGGTAGTGTAATTCTAAGCAGTTCCTAGAATAAGTTACATGATCGGCACAATGTTGTGGGCTGAAGTGCTAGTCTAAAGTGACTGTGCTGTAATGTGCTGTAGATTTCTATGTTCTGTTCAGCAGAGTAAGATAAAACTCCAAGTGGGAACATTGATTTTGAGAGTAAATTTTTGCTTTATCAAAACAATGGTAAAAGTTTGTATAGATCTATAAATAGGAAGAAGGTAACTATAATAGATGTGGGAACTTCAGTGAATGAGGCCAATGAATTAATTACAAGAAACAATGACATGGCCAATATATTAAATCAATTCTTTGCATCATTCTTCAGCATGGAAGTCACTACAAATATCTCTAAAATATTAATTTTCATTAACAGAGGAACTTACAAAAATCCAAATCATGAGGATAATAATGTTAGAGAAACTCAAGATAAATCATCAGAACCCAGTAGTTTGCACCCATGGGTTTTAAAAGAGGTAGCAGCGGAGTTAGTCAGTAGCTGATTGAAATCTTTTAAAACTTGCTAAATTACAGGTGAGTACTAGATTTCCATTTTTTAAAAGGGAGGAAGACACAAAGCAAGAAACTATAGGAAGTTAGTTTAACATCTAGTTAGCAAAATGCTAGAGTCCATAAAGTAGAAATAGCTAATCTTTTAGGAAAGCTGAGCATAATTAAATCTAATCAGCAGTAAAACCGTTTAAACTAAGACCTCCATTGAATTCTAAAGTGTATTTTTTTTCTTTGAAGGCATATTTTCATAGCTTTGAAAGCAGTGGTTAAACAATTGTTGGCAGTCAGTTGGGAGACTGGGAGAGTTGACAGCTGAAATGCAGCACGTATTCCACATAATCCACAACTAGCCATCTGTTGGATGATGCAAGAGGTGTTCAGCTGACCTTGAGGAGCAAGACTTCTGTCTTGCTACAATTCAAAGATCTTCTATAAGAAATATAAATAGGGCTTACTGTGCAGACTGAATCAAATTGAGGTCATGAATATTATTGGTCATGAGTTTATTTTAACCCAGACGCAATTAAAATTTGAGTTTTTTATTGAATCAATGCTGTTGCTTGGGGGTGTAGCATCTTGGGCAAGGTTGATAATGACAGTCAGATACAATAGATAGTGTTGTGGGGAGGTTGTCAATCATAACACCTTGCAAGGAGGATCTTCTCAGCGATGGTGGGAATGCTGTTCAGAAAGATGCAGATCAGGAGGATAAAATGGAAAGGAGGCAAATCTCTCTGATTTTTCAAAGTCAGCTTTGTCTCCCATCTTAGGTTGCCATTGTCATTTTCTTGAGAGTACTGGCATTATTCTATTCTAACCCAGCAGCAGAGAGGTCAGTGCTAAGGAGTCTTTTTTTTTCCCTCAAGATGTTCATGATGTGTTGGAGTTCAATGCCCTGGAGGCCTGTAAAGGCTCAGACATTGTGTATATTCAATACAGATATCATTGGAATTTTGGATAGTAAAGAAATCAAGTGATATAGGTTTACCTTGGGAAATGGAACCAAGATAAAAGATGAGCAATAATCTTAGAGTAGTAGAGCAGCCCTGAAGGACCAAATGGGCTATCTGTGCTACTTTTTCCAGTTTTTATGAAATACAAAAATATCTTGTGCATCTTGTACAATATTTCTTTATTCCTAAAATCATTCTATCATCACCCCATTGCCATCTTTTGTGAAATGTATTCTTGTATTTTGCTTCTCTTTTGTATTATTTCACACTCTTTCAAAAAGACTTATTTGACATAAATAAGTTATATTTGAAGAATTAGTAAAATAGAGAAGCAAAATCTTATGAGGCATTCTAAAAGCATTGAGAGAGATGTTTTATAAATACAAGACTTTTTAGTTCTTGTTGCATTTGTAAGTTAGGAATTGATTGTGCCTAATTCACCCTTCCATAGCTTTTAAATATCTTATTTCCAAATAATTTCACCTTTAAAGCTACTTAACAACATATAGTATTGACTGCAGCTGTTGGTTTGGTTGCCACCTGTGTCATATAAATAAGCATACGCCTCTCTTTTCACAGAAGATGGAGTGGCAGTACTTGGAGCATCTCTTGGGGCTGCAAATGTGGATCCTACACCTATTGCCAGTCACATTATCAGCCCTGAGGCAATGGAAGGTAAGTATTTTGCATGAAATCTTTTGTGAGAATATTGAACAGAAATATGCAGGTCTAGCAAATCTGGAATGGAAAATGATGCTTAGTAATTTCTGATAAGTGGCTAAGTGATGTTCAAATATCTAAAAGAAAGGAAAAATCACCTTTGCACCAGAACCTAGGTGGATGAAGTATACTGTGGTTTTAAAACAGCAAGTTTGAGCCAGTAGATTAATCACAAACTTTAATAAAGAGCAAAGGAATAGGAAGTTGGACATAGGATAGTAGAATTAATGAGATACAAAACACTTTTCCACTGAAATCTATACTCTTAAGCAAGGTGATGTAACAATGGAAATTGTGTTGAAAATTTCATTAGAAATCTGAAATGTGGGACAGTATTCCAACCTTGCAGCTGCATATAAACTAATGTAGTCAAAGAAATAATTGGAGTTATATAGCACCTTGTCAATAACTGGCTGTCTCAAAAGTTCTTCATATACTAGGTGAGGTGATTTTAATCACCAATCCACTAACCCCACAAGAGATGGATAAAAGACAGTTCAGATTATATTAGCTGACACTGCAAAGATGGTTTTAATTTTCTAACACAATCTGTGCTGTGTCTTCATGGAGACTATATTTGATTAGTGGCATTACATTGTGCAGCATGCAGATCTCCCTTTGAGAAGTTAATATATAAAGTTCTGACTGTTGGAAATGTTCATAATTGGCCTGTCCCCTAAAAACCCTCACTAATTTTTATAGATGCACTGTAGAAAGCATTCTTCTAGGGTGCATCACAACCTGGTATGGAAGTTGTCCTGTCCAAGACCGGAAGAAGCTGCAGAAGATCGTGAACATAGCCCAGCACATCACACAAACCCATCTTCCATCCTTAGACTCACTTTACACTGCACTCTGTTGGAGCAGTGCTGTCAGGATAATCAAGGACACGACCCATCCAGCCAACACACTTTTTGTCCCTCTTCCCTCCGGGAGAAGGTTCAGGAGCTTGAAGATTCGTACGGCCAGATTTGGGAACGGCTTCTTTCCAACTGTGATAAGACTGCTGAATGGATACTGACCCGGATCTGGGCCATACCTTCCAAATATCCGGACGTATCTCTCGGTTTCTTTTTGCACTACCTTACTTTCCCTTTTCTATTTTCTATTTATGATTGATGATTTAAATTTTTTATTATATTTACTTTGATTTGTACTCCAGGGAGCGCGAAGCATAGAATCAAATATCACTGTGATGATTGTACGCTCTAGTATCAATTGTTTAGTGACAATGAAGTAAAGTAAATAAGTAATTAAAGGCGATTCAATGAAGGATAGTTGACAATGCCATAGGTAGCACTATCATAAATCCAGTAAGGCTAGTGAACTGAGTAGAACGATAACTAAATGAGGAAGGCAAGGAGACCACAGTTGATATGAGAATCTAAAATTCTGCAATGCTTTCCTTGATATAACACCTGCGCCTGTTAGAATCAGGTGGGCTGGTCAGTGTGGCCACTCAGGATAATTTTAATCAGTCAGGATAATTTAGATGTACTACATTTTGGATGCCAAATCCTCTAATCCACACTCAGAGGACGGATGATAATGGTGATGGAAGTGGTTATTAGTTGATTAATTGTGCATTAATGTTTCATTATTTATATCAGAGGCACCTTTGACCTCATGATCATGGTATTAGAAAAGCAATACAGTACAAGGACAAGGCTTATCAATTTATAAAAATGGATACGTATATAAAACTTAATAAAATGTTAATTGTCTACAAATGAAACCTGCCCATCCGAAATGACTGCAAAATTATGGATCATTGCACCGTAGTACAGTGAACTACTTATTCCTGCCTCTGTTTATCAATCCACAGCATTGACTTCATACAGCCCTGCCAGCTTAGCTCTAAATGACATGCTGAAACAGCAGCTTACTCTGACTCGCAAGTTTGTGCAAGTCAATCGACTTCTCTACTTATCCATTGTTGCCTCAATAGAAGAGGATAAGTATCATTACACAACTTTGGAAGAAACTAAAGAGGTAAAAAAGTAGACCACATCTTTTTTTTCCTCAATCAGCTGCTCCACACTGCCTGATTTGAGGGGGATTGTGTAACAGTAAGCAGACCCACTTTGTCCTATGTTTATTTACCATGTCTGTTTTAGAAATACCTCAACCCTAATCTAAAGTGGACAGATGATAGCACAATAAAATATTAGGATGGGGATTCAAAGTGTTGTATAGAAAATTAAAGTAAGAGGGAATGAGTGTGGGGAACTAAGTATAGTTTCTAAGCACCTGATGAGGTTGGCCAGCAAGCCGTCACTGACTGGGATCTAAAGGTTGACCAGTAAACTTGTATTTATATAGTCTATTTTATATGACTTAATTACATCCAAAAGTATTTGAAAATAGTATTTGATACCTGTAGCTCCATTGTTATAAAACTGATTATGTAATTGTTGCCTTGAATACAAGAACATGTTCAATCACTTTAATTCAAGTATAACAACATATGAGGCAATTTTTTCTTTATTTATTCTTTAATTTGCTGTATTGCCAGTTGTTAAACCATTTCAACTTGTTATACCCAATCCCTGCCTAGTTTGTCAGTAATCAGAGATCACCATCACTCACCTTGGAGCAGGCCCTGAAAGAAGTGCAAGACGAAATGGGGCAATATCATAACATGTGACGGCCTGATTTGGAAGCAAATACAGCACCAGTAATGATGGAGAGAAGAGCAACTGCTACCAAGATTGGCATTCAAATTAATGTTACCCAGTAAAGCGATCACTGTGATCATGCTGACCTGTCAATGCATGTTTTCAACCACTCATTCTGTGTAAATCCAGGTATTTAAATCCTATAGTAAACACATTTTAATCCTTTGCAATAATTACAAGTAGATGCATCTGATAAAACGTACAGAGCAACTCTTACACTTTGTGCAGACTGATTATCCCTGCAGAGTCCACTAAATTTTCAGTTTCTTTGCATCAGTAAGTCAATATGATGAATCATATTCACTCATTAAATGTTTTGTATTTTATCGCAGTCTGACTCCCTTTGAGATTTGTTTGTGAGAAGAATTTGTATGTGAGATGAATTACTTTTAAAGCCTTGTGAATGCAGTCGTTTGTTCACCCAGCAAATTAGATAGCTAACTCATTACATTGTTTTGGGGGAATTGATTGAAAGAATACCAGCAAGGAGATTGCATTCAAATGTTGATATGTGCTGGTTAATAAAGTAGCCAGGCCATGCATGATATGAAACAGCATGACGGGAAAACTATAGTGTCGAGTGTTTTTCAGTGAAATTTAATTGTTAGAAATTCTTGTCCCGGTCCAGTCTCTCCCTATGCCCTGCTTTAGTTCCTGCATGAAAGTTAGCACTAAAAAGTCCTTCAATAATATTTCAAAATAAGTTTAATATTTTCAGTGGGATATTACTAGGTCTCTGAGAATATCCCAACACAGTAAATTAACATTCATCCTAATATTTCCTGCTATTAACAAATTGCCCTGTGTTACGTTCCCCAGTAACCGGGTGACTTACCAGCAAAGATAGATAGGTCCGCTGAAACCTGGTGCTACTATTTTCAAACGTTTTTATTTATAAAGGGGCACAAACGTATGGTTAATACAAAACATTCAGATCATATACGTCGTCACAACTCAATCTAAAGCACAGGTATAGTAATAATCAATCAGAAATAAGCTCTATCGTTGTCTAGGGGTAATGTAGATATATATTGTTTACAGGATATCTAAAAGTCTTTTGCGGTCACTGCAGTTCCACCAGCTGCCGTCGGTTGTGGTGTCACGTTGGTGCACTTTTGTTAGAAAGAGAGAGAGAGATGAGATGAAACAGTTACCCGACCGGTTTTCCAACCTGGAGGAGTTCGGTTTGTCGGAGCCTCGTTGGGGGAATGAACGCTCATCTGTGGCCTCCCCTGTAGCTAAGCCGTTCTTCCGTTGTGGGGTCGCCAATCCCAGGCAAGGAAAAGACGCACACGAACCCCACCACCGGCTATCACTATCAAAACGCTGTCATAGGATTTCTAGCGTGTCTTCTGGTGCGTCTGAGGCCCCGCCTCGGCAGCCCACCTTTTATCTGGACTGGCAGGGTTGTAGATGTCAATCAGGGTGGGGGGGTGAGGCAATCTTTCCCCCATCACCCAGCCCACGTTGCCCTAGGGCTTTACACGTGGTCTTCATGAGACAATAGTCAGAGTCACTTTATTCTGCTTCTCGGGAGAACGTGGTCTTCCGCACGTCTCCCTCTCTCTCTCCCATTTCCTGTGTCTATTCAGCACGTCTCTCCCCCTCTTGGGTCAGTTGACCCCCCCTTGACTAGGGCTCTTGCGATTCTCACAAAGGAGGGGGCTGAGGTCATAACACCTGTAAATTCTGAGCTCATAGATGAAAATGTTACAAACAATGCTATTTTTTGCATTGAACAACAACTACTTTGACTTCATTCACTTTTTCTGGATCAAACTTTCAGCTCTGGATTCTTGCATAGGCCTAAACAACACCATATACTTTAAGTCCTGTTTAGGCACCTTCTTTAACTCCTTTTTCAGCAACTGAATGGAGGTTGCTTTCGTGCATCCATACAGAGCTATAAAATTTTATGACTGGCACCAATTTTCACATGGTCCATTTTCCTTTCTGCATCCACTTACTTGTCTCTGTCTCAGTGGATAGATGAGTAACCACCAACCATTAAAGGCTGAAGATTCTCATAACTACACTTTCTCTTGTGAGGACTCCATTCTTTGATCTTATTCTATCATATATACTCTGCAGACAGCACTTCCAGCACTGGCATGTCTCCTTTTTTCCTTAGCATGACTTTCTTTTCATTATTGTTGGCAGAGTTCTTGCAAACACCTCACTAATTTCCTGCACCTCTGCTCTCACCCGATCCTCTTAGTCAGACAAGAACAGATTTCCTTTAGTCCTCACCTTCCACTCTGCTAGGTGCTACATTCAGTAAACTATTCTTTGCATATTTTTCAACTTCCAGTGAGACACATTAGTGTCGCTCTGCTTTTAGCATTCTGAAGGGATTTTGTGACACCGCTGTTGTCCCTACCAGCCATTCTTGCAGAAGATGCACTTTTATTTCACCTTTCTCAGCAGCCAAGGACTTGAACAATTCTTTCAGGTGAGGGGGTGATTAATTTGTTTCTTTCAGTCTGGTGCTTTGCATTTGGTGTTCAGTTTGGTCCTCTCTATGTTGGACAAACCAAACAGCTGGGGATTGGGTATATGGTAGGTTTACAGAGCATAGGGACTGGGAGTGTGCCAGCCTTTGGGTCTGGAGCCTGCAGCATAGCATGAGCTGATGGCTGGGGGAATAGGGTAAGGAGATAGCAAAGGATATTGTGCTTGCGTGCACGTGCGTTTGTGTTTGTGCAAAAGACTGAGTGTTTGAGAATCATTTGAATTTTAAAAGATAACCAGAGTGTCATTGTCTCTAAAACCACCTCTTTGTTTCAGTTCATGTAGAGATGCATTTCAGGAACATGTCTCTCCATGATTTTTTCTGTGAAGGCAGATACAGAATATTTGTTTAATTTCTGTCATTCCTCGCAAAATCATCACCTCTGTAAGGGATCCACCTTAACTTTGCAAATTTGTTCCTTTTCACTGGGTGTTTTTAAATTTCTCACTAGATTATCATATTTGATTTTATCTTTTTGTTCTCTCTTGTTGAATTCTGATTTTTTTCCCCCAGTTCTCAAGCTTGCCTTTCTTTTTGGTAAAATTGAGTCTTCTCCTTTGATATCAAGCTGTCCTTAAATTTTATTGTTTCCTTGGACTTTTTTCCCCCTAGTTTTTGTGCCATGGAGGGATACATTTTCACTGTACACAGTATATTAATGATTTTAAAGTTAGTCATTGTTTATTAACCATTATTCCTTTTAATGTACCTTCCGGTAGAGTTCTGTTATGGTGATACAAAATCTGTGAATGTTGACAAGAAAGATAAACCAGTCCATTATTTGCTCTCCAGGTAATTCTATGCAAGATATTACAGTTTTTAATGTGGAAAGTGCATAGGCTTTTAAATTTTCAAATGCGGTATACAGTCTTTGAAGGTGATCTTATTGAGGCAGAAATTTCTGACCTAGTTAGCATTCTCTCCAACTTTGCATTTTACATTCCTTCATTTTGTTTTCATAGAATTGTCCCACTCAGGATCAGGTGCCCCTTGGCCTACCTTGTCCATGACAACTGTGATCCCTATCTACTGTATGCTAATTCCATTTGCCTTCATTAACCCTGCATCCCTTTAATATCCAAATACTGCCCAAATTACTTTTAATCTTTGTAATTGTATGTGTCCCTACCACTTACTCTGGTATCTTTTCCTGCTGAGTGGAAAAATTTGTGTCTCAGTTCTAAAATTTCTCCATCTCACCCTTAACCTGTGCTTTCTAGTTCTAGACCTCTGCAGCCTTAGAAAAAAACTATATATCCTGTTAAATCTCTATGTTCACTTTTCAGCTTTCTACATTCCAGTGAGAAAAAACCCAGCCTTTCCAATATCTCTGCCCTTCCAGGCACCACCCTACTGAATCTGTTTTGCACTCTCTGTTGGTACCACAATAATTGCATAGTGTGGTGAGCACTCTGTACCCAGTACTCCAAGTGCCACTAACCCATCTACAGATGTCACATGGAGTCCCAACTTCTATACTCAATGACCCAGGCTCTGAAGGCAAGCATACGAGTGCTGACTTTATCCACCTGTGTCACCACTTACAGCAAACTACAGACTTGGACCTCAAGGTTCCTCAATACATCACTTCTCCTCGGGTCCCTGCCATTTACTTTTATACCTTATCAGAATTTGCATTACCTCACATGTGTCTTATTCAAATTCCACATCAATGCTCTGTCCAACCATCCAGCACACTGTATCTTCATACAACCTTCTTCACCTTCTATAACTCTACCAATTTTCATATTGTCTACAAACATATTAACTAGACCACCTACCTTTTTATCCATGTCCTTTACATACATTACAAACAACAAAAGTCCCTGCACTGACCCCTGCAGTACACAACTTTTTGCAGACTTGCAGTTAGTAAAGCACCCATCACACTTCAGATGCCGTGTCTTAATTTTCTAGACCAACCTACCATGTGGGATCTTATCAAATACCTCACTGACGTGAATGTAAACCATATTTACCACTTGCCTTCATCAACTTTACCTCCTCAAAAAAATCTAACTGCCCTTATCTTTTGGCTTTTCAGTTTTCCTCGTGTGTTTTCTAACTTGCAACATTAATCCATCAGTCAAATTCCTTCTTCAATAGCTTATGCCCACAGCCACTCTGGCCTCACCCTATTAAATATATTACTTCTGTCTTATTTCTCCCCTGTAATCTCTGACACTTAAAACTAATGTATTATTTTTATTTTCCAATTCTGACGAAACTTTGGTTTTAAACATTAACCCTTGTCTATATTGATGGAGGGTACCTCTCCTACTGAGTGATCAGATATAAGCTACTTTGAACTGAGAATGAAAGGAAATTCCCATTCTTGGAATTCTGAAAACTGCTCCTGAAACAAAAATGCAGCTGCTTGAAATCTGAAATAAAAACAGTAAATGCTGGAAACTCTCAGCAGGGTCAGGCAGCATCTGTGGAGAGAGAAACAGTTGATGTTGCAGGTTGGAGACCCCTCATCAGAACTTTGGGAACTCTGTACCTCAAGAGACTCTGTGGATCTTCAATCACTGAGTTTGGTCAAGGCTGAGAGTGGACACTGGAGAATCTTGAGGACAGAAGATTGTTGAGATACAGATCAATTTTTTTTTGAAAGGGCAGTAAAGGCTGGCAGAGCCACGTGGCCTACTCCATTTCCTATTTACTTATGTTTCAGCCAACCACAGCTGACAGTCCCCATGTTGCAGACAGAGATATAGCCAGTCAGGATAGAATAGGGGTGGGGAGCCTCACTCGTTTCAGTATCCTCAGGCCAGAACCCTTCATCATCAATGCTGCCTGGCCCACTGAGTTCCTCCAACATTTTGTATGTTCTTTTCTTCAAAAGCCTATCACCCCTGCTGGGACATAGGCCACTTAGAGCAGCACTCTGTCCTAGACCAGTCTTTCAAGTTATATCCAGGCATGGCTGATCTTCAAAGAACCTTCCTCTCCCAGGGATGAGGTTTTTGGAGCTTCTATTAGCGTTTCTGTAGCTCTGTATTTTTACAGGATGGGGTCTCAAGCCCAACCCTCTTCCTTTCACAGTTGGGCCTGGGACCGTCCATGGTAGGGATAACTTTGTGTATGTTGCTCTGGATTTCCAGCATCTGCAGAATCTCTTGTTCTTTCATCTTTTGAAATGTTGTTTTAATTTTAGTCAACTTCAAGTGTACTCAGACTGATGGATCGGCTCCGACTTTGAAAGGTATTTTTCCTGCTATCTTGACGTCCATCAGTATCTGGTATTATGCCCCTTACCCTGACTTGCGCTCGTCTACCCGAGACAACATATCAACTAGAAACAGTCACAGTCAGATGCTAGAAAGTAAGTGTGTGTGTTTGCGTGCGCGATTGTGAGAACAAAGTAGAGTCTGATTGATTTTCCATGGACGAATTGGAATTAGAATTGGTAAATGTGTTTATTATTGTCACATGTACCAAGGTGCAGTGAAAACATGTCTTGCATACTATTCATACAAATCAAAATAGGCAAGTATAGACAAAGGAGAATCAGTGGATGTTGAATACTTTGATTTTCAGAGGGCCTTTGACAAGGTGATGCAGATGAGCCCATGGCATTACAAGAAAGATACTAGCATTAATAGAGCATTGGCTGATTGGCAGGAGGCAAAGAGTGGGAATAAAGAGAGCTTTTTCTGGTTGGTCGGTGGCAGTAATTGGTGTTCCAGAGGGGTCAGTGTTGGGATGACTTCTTTTTACATTGTGTGTCAGTGATTTAGATGACAGAATTGATGGCTTTGTGGCCAAGTTTGTGGATGATACAAAGAGAGGTAGAGGGGCAAGTAATGTTGAGGAAGCAGAGAAGCTGGAGAAGGACTTGGAGAGATTAGGAAAATGGGCAAAGAAGTGGCAGATGGAATACAGTGTCAGGAAGTGTATGGACATGCACTTTGGTAGAAGGAATGAAAACGTAGACTATTTTCTAAGTGGACAGAAAACTTCAAAAATTGAGCTGCAAAGGGACTTGGGAATCATTGTGCAAAATTCCCTAATGGTTAACTTGCAGGTTGAGTTGGTGGTGAGAAAAGCAAATGCAATGTTAACATTCATTTTGAGAAGACTAGAATACAAAAACAAAAGATGTCATGCTGAGGCTTAAAAGATATAAGGCACTGGTGAGGCCTCACTTGGAGTACTGGGAGCAGTTTTGGGCTCCTTGTCTAAGAAAGGATGAGATAATGTACAGTGACATTGGGGAGGGTCCAAAGGAGGTTCACAAAAATGATTCTGGGAATGAAAGGTTTATCATATAAGGAGCATTTGATGGCTCTGGGCCTGTATTTTTTGGAAATTAGAGGAATGGGGGGGGGGGGGGGGTTATCATTGAAACTCATCAAATGTTGAAAAGCCTAGACAGAGTGGATGTGGAGAGGATGGTTCTAGGACTGGAGGGCACAACCTTAGAATCTAGGGACATCCATTTAGAATGGAGATGAAAAGGAATTTCTTTAGCCAGAGGGTGGTGAATCTGTGAAATTAGTTGCCACAGGTGGCTCTGGAGGCAAGGTTATTGGGTGTACTTATGATGGTGATTGATAGATTCTTGGTAAGTTAGAGCATGAAAGGTTATGGGGAGAAAGCAAGAGAATGGGGTTAAGAGGGAAATGGATCAGCCATGATCAAATGGCAGAGCAGACTTGAGGGGCCAGCAACCTAATTCTGTTCCTATGTCTTACGGTCTTATTTTGCATACACAGTATAATTAGTACTGAACTTATCACTTGAGAATGCGTAGAGACAAGGATGTGGTGAAATCAGCCACTCCCAGTGCTGGGTGGAGGGGTTTAGTGAACACTTGCTGTCGAAAGGTGTGTAAAGGCACTAATTTCTTGTCCACCACACTGTAAAAGGAAATCATTCCACCTTCAAAGTCCACATACACACCCACCCTGCTGGGCATCTGAACAGTCAGCGTGGTAACATTATCATCATGCAAGGCTGCGAGACTGCCGGGCTCAGAGTATAGGCACCATGATTCCTTGTTTTGTCCCAGGGAACATTCTTTACCCTCGCCCTTCCGTCTCAGGCTCTCGTAACATACACCGATATCCCAGCGGCGGCGCTCTCCACCCACCTCCACCTCCCAGTAGCAGCGGCCGGTGCTCACTCTCTCCGTGCATACAACCTGCCACCAGTAGTTGAACCTCTTGGGGCTATCAGGGTAAGGCTGCCAGTGTTTGGAACCCGACACAGACCGGTTACCATCAGACAGGATTAGATGCGGAAATGCTGTGCGAGGGTCCAGGCTTGGCGTCTGTCCATCTTTGAGGCAAAGGAGGGGCTGAGTGAGATTATGGATGCTGAAAGCTAGAGCTACAAACAATCTGCTGGAGGAATTCTATTTTGAGTGGCCTCTGTGAGAGGTTGGGAAGGAGATGTTAACATTTCAGGTTGTGGCCCTACATTGCACAGTCAGAGAGTTCCAGCTATGAACCCCTGACAAAGTTAGAGCTCATCTCAGTATGGCAGGCACCCCTCCACTGCTGCTCCATCAAACAGTGTTCCTTAGAACACACTTGGCCCCACACACGAAGGACTTACTTACTGTCCGTTACACCTTCTGGCGTTTAGGGCAATAATTAAGGTCTTCTTTCTGTCCTTGGTCATCATACTGTCATATACAAATGTAGAAGGATTTTCATTGCTGTTTCTGCAACAGTTTTGTTGACCATTTGGGATTGTTAGTCCTGAGCTGAACCCCAGAACCTGGAGCTTTGACCTGTTAGGTATGGGTGACCCTACCAAGACCAAAAACATAAAGCGCTGACTCCAGCAAGCATAACTGTCCAGGTCATTGAGGTACACAAGCCTCCAAACCACAACACGGTTGTGGTCCTCTTAGAGGACACATGAGGAAGCATGTCATTAAACTGGAAAAGTTCACAAGTATATTGTTAGGACCGTAGAGCTCGAGTTATCAAGAAAGGCTAGTTAGGCAGGGATTGTTTTCCCTGGAGTAAGGGGGTTTGAGGGCAACATTATAAATGTAGGATATCATGAGGGGCATAGATATAGAGTTTTTCTCCCCACAATAATCAATCCCCTGTAATGCACTGCAATAGTCCTTCACTCACATCTGAGCTGTAGGTGGTTTGTATTTGTGGTGCTCTGTATCTATTTAGATACTTACACATACTGACCAGGAAGTTACTGTCCAGGGTTGGTGTGGGTGCTGCCACATACTGCCTTTGGACCCACTCTGCCAGCCTTTCCACAAGGGTTTTACCCAGATCTGAGGTGGGGGTCAGTGCCATGAATGGTTCAGATGCTTCCTTCATTCTACAGAAAAAAAAACACTTCCTTGTCACATTCCAAACTACTAAAGAATTACATTTCAATCACAATATTTTTACTGATTTGAAAATTGACTGGCGAGATGAACCAAAGTTTTCCAAACAACAAGAAAGTTAATTGTTGTAGGTATGTTGATTGAAGAAAAAATAATGGTTAATGTGATGGAAGATTTTGCTTTTCTTTGACTAGAGTCATTGGATCTTTTAAATTTACCCAAAGGGTTTACAAGATTTTGGACTGATATTTCTTTTAAAGGGGGCCTTGTAGAATGAGACTGCACTAACCTGGTATTTGCACAGGAAATAAAAACCTGTATCCTCAAGTCTGAGATGAGAGTGAGGGAGTGGGTGTGCAGGAGTGTGAAATCTCTATCCACTGAGCTGTGGTTGACATACAAATCATAAGCCAGCCAGTCTAATTCCAGCTCCATTCCCCAATGTCCCTTGTTTAGTATCTGCAGCCACAAGACACTACAGGTTGAGTACCCCTTGTCTGAAAATCCAAAACATATTTTTGAGCACTGACATGATGTAAAATTCCACAAGGTGCTGGGAATGTCCCAGGTGATGTACAGTCTTTTGTACACCTTAGACAGTTTTGAGAAATGACCTCACATATGGAATGTACCAAAGTTAATGAAAAATAGAAAAACACTAGTGGAAAAATAAAGATCTTGATCGTGTGTTGAAAGAGTGAATTCTCAGTGTTGGAATGAACATGTGCTGCTTAACGATATGCCTATCATAAAACAAGCAAAGATCTTCATGACAAATTGAACATTAATGTGAATATTCAGCAGCTGGCTGCAGAAATTTAAGAAAAGGCACGCCTCTAATGTTTAAAGTGCTGATCACAAAGCTGCAGAGAAATCCATTGATGAATTTGCCAAGATCATCGCTGATGAAAATCTAATACAAGTTCCAGAACAAATCTACAATGCTGATTGTTTTATACCTTACATAAACCTAAAAAAAAGTTAAATTCCAATACAGTGTACTGTAACCTTTTAATCAAAACTTGGCATCGTAGGTGGAGACTGAAAGCCTGCCTCTGTTACCCTTCACCCATTACATTTTCATTATATCAGTGGTGGGTAAGAATTTTATACTGTTAAATACATGTGTGATGACACTGCTTACCGATAGCACACAAATTCAGAGTCGGCAATGATGGCAATCCCAAGCGATCTTATTATATATTAAAAAATCTTAACTCTGAAACACTTCCGGCCCCAACCATTTTGGATAAATCATACTCAATCTGTATATGGAAATGCCTTGCCTCTTATGGCTGTGTTGCTTTATAGTCAGCAGTGAATTAAGCTTTTTTATTGTAAGACAGCCAGTGATACTCAATTGTTAACCACAAATGTTGATGAGTACTAAACAACCAGGACAATAAATGTAACAATGCAGAACTGCACACTTTCATTAAGTTTCTGGTTGATTGAGTGGGAATCATTTTGGTGAACTACATAAAATTTCTGCCTCTTACCTGTCTGCCATTGAATTAAGCTGCTATAATGAAGAACACAGAACAGTGTGAATAAATGTATTAGAACTATACATCCAAATCAGAATCAGGTTTAATATATGTCGTGAAACTTGTGAACTTAGTGGCTGCAGTCCAATACATGTTAAATATAGAATAATAAATTACAGTAAGTATATATGTATATTAAATAGTTAAAAACAGTGCAAAAACCAATACGGTAATAAAATATACATTTAATAAATTTTATAAAATATCCTATTTTGGTGATTCAAATAGTGATCATTTCAAATAATTTTATAATAATTTTTACTTGTTTATTTAAGGTGAAAATGAGAACACTGAGTCAATGAAGGCAAGATAATTATTGAGTTCCTTACATTTCTTGATTCTCCCAGAGTTTCATCTCTTGTAAGAAGTGTTTCAGGATGCATGTAGTCAATTACTCCTTTCTTATATTTTCCTGTTTTTTTACAACGTGGGAAGCCGTTTATTCTATCAAGTCTGTCACTTCTCAGAGCAATCCCAATGTTCTATTTAATTTGTTGTAATTTATTTACTCTCACATGTCAGCCAACCTGCTTCCATTCTTCTGCCACTCATCTACACTTGGAATAATCTACAGTAGCTAGATAACCTACCATCTTGGCTGTGGGATGTGGGAGGAAACCCATGCACTTACAGGGAGAATGTGTAATCTCCTCACAGACAGTACTGGAGATAAAGATCAAACTCAGGTCTCCGGAGCTTTAAGATGACTAAGTCTTTGCTACTTTTCATCTTCTCTGGGTTACAAGATACATCTAATGATTTACCCTTTTTTAAAACCAAAGATTGCTTCGATCTCCAGCCAGCCTTTCAGGTGGGTTAAACTGCAAGGTACCTATAGTAGTACAGATGGAAACATAAACATCTCAAGTTAAATTCCTTCATCTAATAAAGATTATTATATATAGGAATTTAACTTTTCATTCTCCAAAAAACCATCTAATTGTTTCTTAAGCCAATCGTTTTGGCCTTCACTGTTAAAACTGATTCATAAACTCTTATCCTTTAGTGAAAAATCAGCCAAGTTCTGAGAAGAGTAAGTACATGTTTGGCACAGCTTTGTGGGCTGTAGATTTTCTATGTTTCTATTTATTTTTTAAGAGACTAAGCAGGTACCTGAATAAATGAAAGTTCCCCATTGTGCTTCAGAAGTTCACTGAGATCAGAAAAGGACCTTTCAAAGTCTCTCACTTTCCTTTCAAGTTCACTGATCTTGCCATCAATCTCGGTGACCATCCGGGTTTGCTCAATTTCCAGGAATCGCAGAACTCTTCTCTCCTCCTTATCAATGTGCTTCCTTAGTGTCTCGTATTTTGCTTTAATTTTCATTTGCACATTTCTTTTCACACTCTTTAGAAAAAAGAAGTTTTTATCAGCTATTGTTGATAATTTCCTTGGCCATTGTGAAAAAACAACTGAGTGTTATAAGTGTTATTGGTGCCACATGTGAACAATTCCTGTTTAGCCATGGCAGAACTCACCAAAGTGTCAGTGGTGAGGGGCACAGATTCTCACTAACTTTTCTCACTTTGCAGTCCTTAAAGGCAACAGTATTAGGTGTGATTCTATGGACAAAGGGTCACACATACACATTTGAAAGTTAGTGGGCAACTTACTAACATATTGGCCGACTCTATTGTTTGCTCACTAATCTCATACACCTACAAGAGGGAATCTACAGATGCTGAAAATCCAAGCAACACACACAAAATGCTGGAGGAACTCAACAGGCCAGGCAGTATCTGTGGAAAAGAGTAGAGTCAACATTTTGGGATGAGACCCTTCAGCAGGACTCTTTACTTTGATATTGGATAGCAAGTGGAGGGAAAGATACTTCAACTGATTCAGGAAAGTTAAGCCAAATCTTTGGTAATCCAAACCAAGATCAATTTACTCAGTACAGAACAGACTTGATACCTGGGACCAAGTATAACATGGCTTCACCACACATAGCACGAGTCTGCTGAGTCATCTGGTAGGAAAACAGAGTAGTGCTTGATGCTGGAGGTCTGTGATTAATAATGTTTTACAGGGACCCATATTGGGTCCTCTGCTGTTTATATATAAATGACCTGGATGAAAATGTAGATAGGTGGGTTAGTAAGTTTGCAGGCATAGGTAGAGTAGATAGCCAGTATCTTTATACCCCAGGATTAAAATGTCTGATACCAGAGGTTGTGCATTTAAGGTGAGAAGGGGAGAAGTTCGAGACCCATGGAGCAAGCTTTTTTATATAAAGTGTGGTGGTTGCGAAGCCAAATATGATAGAAGCATTCAAGAGGCTTTCAGATACAGTAGGCACATAAACGTACAGGAAATGGAAGGATATGGATATTATGTAAGCAGAAGGGATTAGTTCAGTTGGGTATTTGATCACTAATTAGTTCAGCACAACACTCCCTGTGCTTTCACGGTTCCATGCTCTATGTTGTAGAATACCAGCAAGATTTGTTCTAGCTGTCCTATGACAGGATCCTACCTGTGCATTGCTCTTCTCTTTGTGAAGATCACTCAGAGCTAATTGAACAGTTTCAACATTATTTCGGATCTTCTGAAGCTGATGTTGCAAATGATTCTAAAGTGAAGCATTGAAAACATGATGAGTCAGGTTTATTAGCAATTTCACATTGTTCCAAAAACATGCATTTAAATGTGGAGAAAAACAAACCATATGAAGTTCAAGACATTGTCACCACTGAACAGAAAGGGAAGCAGCCATCTGATTTGCGGGTAAGCACACACCCAGGCAATTCAATGAGTTTAGTAAATGAAGAACCAATTAATTGGCCTGTGACACACCATCAGAAACAGAAGATCAATAAGCCCTGTAATATGACTATAAAAAGCAATTCCCCTTAAAATTCCTTTCTCTCAACTGAAACCTGTGCCCTCTTGTTTTTTAATGCCCTATTATGGGAAACAATTCTGACTACCCTATTTATATGCGTTATAATTTTATATACTTCCATTGGATCACCCTTAAGCATATCCAGTCTCTTCCCATATGGTCCTCCTGGCCAGGCAATGTCTTGACAAATCTCCCCTGCATGTTTCCAGCATGACCCTTACAGTAGAGTGGAGGCCAGAATGAAATACCATACTCATAGGCAGCCTAACTGGTGTCTTGTAAAATTCCAACATTATGTCGCAACTTTTATATTTGATGTACCAACCTATTGAGGCAAGCACATCATATACCTTCTTCAACATCCTGTTGCCACTTTCAGGGAACTACAAACTTGAATCCCCAGATCCCTCTGCTCATCAACGTTTCTTAATGCCCTTCTATTTACTGTACGTATAGCTCCTGTCTCTAACTTCACAAAATGCATCACCTTGCACTTGCCAGGATTAAATTCCACCTGCTAATGTTCTGCCCAATTTTCCTCCTGATCTCTGCCCTGCTGTAGCCGTAAACAACCTTCCTCACTACCTACAACACCACCAAATTTCATGTCATCTGCAAACTTACTAATCATATTTCCTACATTCACATTCAAGTTGCTAACATTTTGTCACAAACAGCAAAGGTCAAGCATCCTTCTCTGTGTTACACCATTAGTCAAAGACTTCCAATTAAAGTCTGAGCTTCCACCACTACCCCCTGCCTCCAATCACCAAGACAATTAGGCATCTTGCCTTGAATCTACAGTAATCTACTATAATCTTCTGGAGAAGAGCACCATGCAGGACTTGACAAATACCTTACTAAAGGTATTGCTCCATCAGTCTTATGAATTACTGCCTCAAAAACAAACCAAATTAGTGAGACAGGATCTTCCTCTTACAAAGCCACACCTACCATCTCTGATAAATCCTTACTTTTCAAATACACACAAGTTCTATCTCAGGAACATGCAGCCAGGAGGTAATGAACCGGGTCAGGTCACAGATCTCTCAGTGGGTCAGCATCTGGGGGACAGTGACCACCGCACCCTGGCCTTTAACAGAGGGTCGTGGTGGAGGGAGTACATTCGAATTGGAGGGTTGTGACTAGTGGTGTCCCACAAGGATCGGTTCTGGGACCTCTACTTTTCATGATTTTTATTAATGACCTGGATGTGGGCGTAGAAGGATGGGTTGACAAGTTTGCAGATGACACAAAGGTTGCTGGTGGTGTGGATAGTGTTGAGGATTATCAAAGATTGCAGAGAGACATTGATAGGACGCAGAGGTGGGCTGAGAAGTGGCAGATGGAGTTCAACCCGGAGAAGTGTGAGGTGGTACACTTTGGAAGGACAAACTCCAAGGCAGAGTGCAAAGTAAATGGCAGGGTACTTGGGAGTGTGGAGGAGCAGAGGGATCTGGGGGTACATGTCCACAGATCCCTGAAAGTTGCCTCACAGGTAGATAGGGTAGTTAAAGCTTATGGGGTGTTAGCTTTCACAAGTCGAGGGATAGAGTTTAAGAGTCGCGATGTAATGATGCAGCTCTATAAAACTCTGGTTAGGCCACACTTGGAGTACTGTGTCCAGTTCTGGTCGCCTCACTGTAGGAAGGATGTGGAAGCATTGGAAAGGGTACAGAGGAGATTTACCAGGATGCTGCCTGGTTTAGAGAGTATGCATTATGATCAGAGATTAAGGGAGTTAGGGCTTTACTCTTTGGAGAGAAGGAGGATGAGAGGAGACATGATAGAGGTGTACGAGGTATTAAGAGGAATAGACAGAGTGGACAGCCAGCGCCTCTTCCCCAGGGCACCACTGCTCAGTACAAGAGGACATGGCTTTAAGGTAAGGGGAGGGAAGTTCAAGGGGGATATTAGAGGAAGGTTTTTCACTCAGAGTGGTTGGTGCATGGAATGCGCTGCCTGAGTCAGTGGTGGAGGCAGATACACTAGTGAAGTTTAAGAGACTACTTGACAGGTATATGGAGGGATTTAAGGTGGGGGGATATATGGGAGGCAGGGTTTAAGGGTCAGCATAACTATGGGTTGAAGGGCCTGTAATATGCTGTACTATTCTATGTTCTAGGTTAGAACTTTATTACTGAGAATGTAGAAGATGAGAGGAGATTTGATAGAGGTACACAAAATTATGAGAGGTATAAATAACTATATAACCATATAACAATTACAGCACGGAAACAGGCCATCTCTGCCCTTCTAGTCAGTGCCG
The DNA here is from genome assembly GCF_048418815.1 of Hemitrygon akajei. Taxonomy (NCBI): domain Eukaryota; kingdom Metazoa; phylum Chordata; class Chondrichthyes; order Myliobatiformes; family Dasyatidae; genus Hemitrygon; species Hemitrygon akajei. The sequence continues at coordinate 50,431,445 of NC_133139.1, forward strand.
AATGCTTACTCTCACCTAGTCCCACCGACCTGCACTCAGCCCATAACCCTCCATTCCTTTCCTGTCCATATACCTATCCAATTTTACTTTAAATGACAATATCGAACCTGCCTCTACCACTTCTACTGGAAGCTCATTCCACACAGCTACCACTCTCTGAGTAAAGAAGTTCCCCTTCGTGTTACCCCTAAACTTTTGCCCCCTAACTCTCAACTCATGTATCTTGTTTGAATCTCCCCTACTCTCAATGGAAAAAGCCTATCCACGTCAACTCTATCTATCCCCTCATAATTTTAAATACCTCTATCAAGACCCCTTCAACCTTCTATGCTCCAAAGAATAAAGACCTAACTTGTTCAACCTTTCTCTGTAACTTAGGTGCTGAAACCCAGGTAACATTCTAGTAAATCTTCTCTGTACTCTCCCTATTTTTTTGACATCTTTCCTATAATTCGGTGACCAGAACTGTAAACAATACTCCAAATTTGGCCTCACCAATGCCTTGCACAATTTTAACATTACATCCCAATTCCTACACTCAATGCTCTGATTTATAAAGGCCTACATACCAAAAGCTTTCTCTTCACCATCCTATCCACATGAGATTCCACCTTCAGGGAACTATGCACCATTATTCCTAGATCACTCTGTTCTACTGCATTCTTCAATGCCCTACCATTTACCACGTATGTCCTATTTTGATTAGTCCTACCAAAATGTAGCATTAAACTCCATATGCCATCTCTCAGCCCACTCTTCTAACTGGCTTAAATCTCTCTGCAAGCTTTGAAAACCTACTTCATTATCCACAACACCACTTATCTCAGTATCATCTGCATACTTACTAATCCAATTTACCACCCCATCATCCAGATCATTAATGTATATGACAAATAACGTTGGACCCAGTACAGATCCCTGAGGCACACTACTAGTCACCAGCCTCCAACCTGACAAACAGTTAACCACCACTACCCTCTGGCATCTCCCATCCAGCCACTGTTGAATCCATTTTACTACTTCAATATTAATACCTAAAGATTGAACCTTCCTAACTAACCTTCCGTGCGGAACCTTGTCAAAGGCCTTACTGAAATCCATATAGACAACATCCACTGTTTTACCTTCATCAACTTTCCTAGTAACCTCTTCAAAAAATTCAGTAAGATTTGTCAAACATGACCTTCCATGCACAAATCCATGTTGACTGTTTCTAATCAGACCGTCTATCCAGATAATTATATATACCATCTCTAAGAATACTTTCCATTAATTTACCCACCACTGACGTCAAACTTACAGGCCGATAATTGCTAGGTTTACTCTTAGAACCCTTTTTAAACAATGAAACAACATGTAAACAACTTTAGTAATGGAAGGTAGCTCATCAGCCCCTTCTCAAAGGCAATTAGGAATGGCAATAAATCCTGATCCTGATAGCATTACCTCAAATTCAAAACACATCAACTTCACCTCTTATCCACTTTAGCACAAATCTTTTCATCTTGGAAACATTTCGCCATCCCTTCATCGCTGGGTCAAGATCATGGAATTCCCTCCCTAACAGCATTGTGGGTGAACCCACACCTCAGGCACTTAAGCAGTTTAAACAGGCAGTTCATCACCACCTCAAGGGCAATTAGGGATGGGCAATAAATGCTGGCTTAGCTGGCGATGCTCACATCCCACAAATTTAAAAATCTGATTCTTGCCTCTCTTTCTACATTACTTTACATAATTCATTTTTAATTTTATCTCTAATATTTCCTTTCTTGGATGGAACCCCATCTGTGTAAATGTTAACTATTTCTCGCTTTGCAGGTACTGCCCAGTCTGCTGAGTATTTCCAGACCTTTTTTTTTGCCAGCAACTGTATCATAGAACATAACATAGCATAACATAGGTACAGGCCTTCTGGCCTACAAAATCTGTGCTGTCCATGGTACCACGGTTTCCTGCACATGGTCTACATCCTCCAATTCCTGCCTGTTCAAAATCTGTTTAAAGACCTCTAAAATGTTGTTACCATATCTGGTTCTACCAGGTCACCTGGTAGCACATTCCAGATACCTACCACACTTGGTGTATAAAAATACTTCCCTGATCACATTTCCTATAAACTGTCCTCCACTCACCTTAAAGCTTATGTCCCCTAGTATGCAACATTTCCACCTTGGGGAAAAGGCTCTGGCTGTCTACCCTACTTAGACCTCTCATTATTATTTTATATACTTGTATCAGACTATTCTTCAGCTTTTGATACTCCAAAGAAAACAATCCAAGTTTGTCCGACCTCTCCTTATACCTACAATTCTTTAAGCCAGGCAACATGGTTGCAAATCTCTTCTGCACCTTCTCCAAAGCTGCCACATTTTTCCAGCAAAGGGGCATCCACAACTGCACACAATACTCTAAATGTGACCAAAGTAAAGTTTTATACAGCTGCTGTATGACTTTACAACTTTTGTATTTAACACCACAGTTGTTGCTTCACCTGCCAAGTATTTCCAGCAGTTTCTGTTTATCTCAGATTTCCAGCATTAATGACCTGATCTCTGGTACACTGGAGAACATGAGGTGAGATGAGGTGACCACTTTGTGGGAACCATGCTTCAAAAGTAGAGCCACCTTGAATGTTTTGTTACCTGTCATTTTAATTCTCCACTCCCACATTGATCTATCGGTCTGTGGTCTCCTACACTGTTTGACAAGCTCCAAGGGCAACATCTCAATTTACCTCTGTCTTCAACTTGAGTCTGGGTCAGCGCATTCAGCCATCTGTGTTATTGGCTCACTTATCTATCTATCTACGTATCTATCTATCTGTCAGCCTGTCTATCTACCTATTTGACTATCTATCTATCTGTCTGTCTATCTGTCTATCAATCTATCTATCTGGCTGTCTATCTATCTGTCAACTATTTCATAGTTGTTATGCACAAAGTTTCCTCCCAATTTACCCCTATTAAACTTTAGGAATGAACAGATAATCTCATTTACAGCTTCCCTACACAACAACCCTGTCCTCTCCCTCAGTGATATTCACTTTGTCTTCTCCATCTCTCCTCATCCTTTCCACAGTTCTGACGAAGGTAATTTTTCACAGGGAAGTTGATCTGTATATGAAAGGAGGTGCCAGAGGAAGTGGTAGAGTTGGGTATAATTACAAAGTTTAGGAAAAACTTGGGGAGGTATATGGATAAGTTTGGAAGGATATGGGTCAAATGCAGGCAAGTGGAATTAACGTAGATGGAACTTGGTAGGACAGGGACGTTCTACTGAATGGGGTCTGTTTCCTTATTGTAATAATTTAAACTTTTCCATTCGGGTATCTGTTTCCCTCTAACTGTCCCACGTTGTAGCTGCTTCACAGACGCGGCCTGACCACCAGGGTATTTCCACATTTTCTATTTTATTGCTACTGGCAAGAGCATAAACGTCTGTGGAAAAGTAATTGGGACATTTCGGTTGTGTAACGTTTTCTACGAGCCTCCGTATCACCCAATCCCACCGCCCTCACTGAGTGGTTCCCTATTTCTCAATCCCGCACCTCGGCGGATCATTCAGTGGGGCAGCCCCCTCCCACACTTTCTCAACAAACCCTCTTACTCTGAGAACTCCTGCTTCTTTACCACACCCCTCAGCTTCTCCATCCTCCCTGAATTTTCTCAGACATCCTCTCCGGTCACTTCAGCCATCGCCGATTCCCTTGCATCTTTTTGAAGAGCCTGACGTTGTTTGTTGAGCCGACGGTGCACCAGGGAACCGCACACGCCCTAGCATATTCATTATTTATGCAGATTTACAATAATTCGTGTAAACCTACAGAGCCCAGAGAATGGACAATCGACTGCGCTTACAATATGAAAGCGGTGGCTGTTGACTAGAACACCCTACTTATACCAGCATCAAGTCCCAGGCATGATCTGACTTCACAGGTGTCGACTACCATTGGCTGCGGTGCCGAATTCAACACTTCACATAAACTTAGTTTCTAGCTTATATTAATGGTTCTTGCAACAAAACATAAACAAAAGCCGCAATTAGCAAATTTCACCGATTTAAACAGGTTAAAGTAAAAACTTTGCAGCTTGTCATTTTGTGTCCATTCCGCCCTTACCCTCAGCTCCTTCTCTCCTTCGCTGATGCTCTCGCAACGGTGATCCTTGTGTTTCCCAATTAAGGTACAGAGGGTGCAGACACACACTTGATCATCTTTACAGTATATCTTCAGCAGCTCCTGGTGCTCCGTGCATTTCCACTGGGATACGTCTGCAGTAGGTTCGATCAGGAGGTGGTTTTTGAAGACGGCGCTCTCGGTGTGGTGCCTGAGGTGCTCAGGACACATCGAGGCTTCGCACTTGAGACAGGTTTTGACGGCTGACCGCGTCTTCTGGGTGCAGTAGTTACACAGAATTGCGTTCTGGGAGACCCCCAGAGCCAGGTATCTTTGAACAATGTTCGCCAGCTTTAAATTCCGTTCCAGCGCCGGCTTCTCACTGTATTCTGTCCTGCATTCCGGACACGAGTAACTGACCGTAGCTGACCAGGTCTCTTCGATACAGGTGCAGCAGAAGTTGTGCTTGCAGTCAAGAACGACGGGGTCCGTATAGATCTCCAAACAAATCGCACATGTCAATTCTTCTCCCAAAGCATCCTGAGCTAAACCGGCTGCCATCTTCAAGGCGGAAGATCGCTGAAGTGTGGAGCACTATTGTGTTTTTAACATTTGTTTGGAACAATTGATTCAGCAAAACAGCCAGTGATTGTGTCCCCTGGAGGGCAAGGGCGTGTGGAGTGTAGCTGTTTACATCACTCCGGAGTTTTACTAAAACACCCAGATCTGAGAACAAAATTATTAACAAATTTACACTACGAATAATTGTAAAAGCAATTAAAATGCATGTCATTTTATTGACGAGCTAAATCAAGTACAGTCTGATTTCTCCAACCTGATGGCATGAACATTGAGTTCTCTAACTTCCGTTAATGCCCCTCCTCCCTGATATATTTAGCCCCCCCCCCCTTTTTCTCTCTGCCTGTTCTCCATCTCCCTCTGGTGCTCCCCTCCCCTTTTCTTTCTCCGTAGGCCTCCTGTCCCATGATCCTTTCCCTTCTCCAGCTCTGTATCCCTTTTGCCAATCACCTTTCTGGCTCTCAGCTCCACCCATCCCCTCCGGTCTTCTCCTATCATTTCACATTCCCTCCCCCCACCCCACTACTTTCAAATCTCTTACTATCTTTTCTTTCAGTTAGTCCTGACGAAGGGTCTCGGCCCGAAACGACGACAGTGCTTCTTCCTATAGATGCTGCCTGACCTGCTGCGTTCCACCAGCATTTTTGTGTTGCTTGAATTTCCAGCATCTGCAGATTTCCTCGTGTTTACAGTCTGATTTAATTACTTTTCAGTTTTAATACCATCTGTAAAAAGTGCTAATTATTCGGGCACATTAATAATCAAACCCAGAGTCTACAATGGAAAGAAACAATGAGAGTCACATTCATTGTAATGGAGGAACGGGTGCACCTAAATCGATATTTGGCACCCACAGAAGTTGCTGTCGGTACATATTCCTACCTACAGGTTAGTTGTGGTTCAGCGTTCGTACTGATACAAGCATATCGACCATTCAATGATCACCAGTTTTGCTGCCATGAAAAAAAAACATTAAGCGAAACTTATACGCATGGAATCTAATTCCACATAATTATAAAATTCATTTTTTAAAACAAGCAACAACCATTCATTTTAAAAATAGGCAACCAGGATTTTAACCATCTTTACATTCAAAGGATGAATCACGGACCCAGTAGTCTACCATCAAAATCCAGGGAGAAACTTAACTGGACCAGCTACGTGAGCATCAAGGCTAAAAAAGTAGTCCGTGATTGCATGATATCTCGGAGATGGTGAAGGCTTTCGACTCGCGATTGGTCAGGAATGTAAAACTTGAGTGTAGCGACACCCAAGACGCTCGATATCATCCACGACAAAGAAGTCCACTTGACTGACACCCTTCACTATAAGGGTAGAGTACTTACAAGTATACAATCTATAAAATGTACTGTAATTATTCATTCAGGCAACTCGTGCAGCACCGCACAAACGCTCAATCCCAAGAACCAACGTTCCAGCTGCGCGAACCGACCATTGCAGGAACATTTTTCAAGGCCCGAAAACTGTGCGGCACTTTTTTTTTGTAAAAAGATAACATAAATATTCAGAATGCAATTTGAAAATCCACATACTTTTGATTTTATTTATTGAGTGTTGTAATGAAATACAGTACAAAAAATCTTCCACGTAAACTTTTTCTCGTCTGTCTTTATTACAAATCTATTGACTATGAACACTGTCTAGGTTACTTTCGCCTCCAGATGAAAGATACGTCTCAATCCCTATTAGATCATCCAATGTTCCACTTCGTTTGTTTCTGAATTTACATTTTATTGAAATCATATGACTGAATAATCCCTGTTTTCAGTCAACACTAGAAGCTTGAGATGTTCCAACGATGCCAACAAGAACTGAGTTATTTAAATTCTGCATTTTTTAGCACGCAGTTGAAAGTCTTAATTGTACCAGACATTTTCTCAGAAACAACAAATTTGAAATCACAGTATTGCTGCCACGTTTTTGAGGCAACGTTTTCGTCGTAGTTCGTAATAGTAGCTGAGTATTTGTTTTAAATCAGACGTACAACATTCTCTTTGCCAAATTCAAAATCAGTTGTGTTTGCAATAGTAACTGGGTCAAAATATTGCCATTCACTTAACACATCTGGAAATCTATTATCAAGTGATTGCACATTCCTTGAATAAATCGAATAGGCGAAGTACTGTATTGATGTCAGAACTTGGAGATGCAACCAGATCACGATATCGCCAAAATACTGTGACTATAGCTTGTTTTTACAAACTGCAGTGCTTCAATTGTATTCAAAGTTTTTTGAAGGCATTTACAGATGCCAAATCTTCTGGATTTTTCAAAATTTCAGGCAGTAGATGCTAATTGGATCCTTACATTAACTTGCTTTTTGCAATACTGTACTGGATCAAATTAACATTATATAAAATATGAACATTATATGCAAAACTCCAGCTGCGCGGCAACAAACTCTTTAGTGTGCGGGAGCATTTCAATTACTGCGTGGCCGCGCATCCTAGTGATCTCTACGAAGTTACCAGGACTTAGGAAACCTGCAGGTTCCCTATAATTCACAAATCATTCTGTAAATACATCACAGGTCCTCAGTTGTCCCTGGACTAAATGCTGGAACCCAAACAGAGCATCAGTAATCAGGTTATTGTAAGTGCTGCTTTGTAACTATTGACTATTCTTGGGAGTGGGTAATTGATCAGATTTTTTTTTGTCCATAGTTCTTCATTTTGAGTGAATGTTATCAGTGTTGTAGCACATCAGATTTGTCAACTGTAGCCTAATCATGAGATCACCCTAAGAGAGTTCAAATGTTCCATCACATAAAGCATAATACTAATTTAAATATGGTCTGTTTACACACATTAGGACAATAGGAATTGGGACTCTGATAGGAATGGTGAAATTTTTTTTAACTGAAGTATCTTTTAAGAGACTCCTGGATGGATACGTGGAGCTCAGAAAAATAGAGGGGTATGGGTAACCCTAGGTAATTTCTAAAGTAAGGACATATTTGGTGCAGCATTGTGGGTCGAAGGGCCTGTATTGTGCTGTAGGCTTTCAATGTTTCTATCACAGTATGTATAGAACATAGAATAGTACAGCATATTACAGGCCCTTCAGCCCACAATGTTGTGCCAACCCTCAAACCCTACCTTCCATATAACCCACCACCTTAAATTCCTCCATATACCCGTCTAGTAGTCTCTTAAACTTCACTAGTGTATCTGCCTCCACCACTGACTCAGGCAGTGCATTCCACGCACCAACCACTGTCTGAGTGAAAAACCTTCCTCTAATATCCCCCTTGAACTTCCCTCCCCTTACCTTAAAGCCATGTCCTCTTGTATTGAGCAGTGGTGCCCTGGGGAAGAGGTGCTGGCTATCCACTCTGTCTATTCCTCTTAATATCTTGTACACCTCTATCATGTCTCCTCTCATCCTCCTCCTCTCCAAAGAGTAAAGCCCTAGCTCCCTTAATCTCTGATCATAATGCATACTCTCTAAACCAGGCAGCATCCTGGTAAATCTCCTCTGTACCCTTTCCAATGCTTCCACATCCTTCCTACAGTGAGGCGACCAGAACTGGACACAGTACTCCAAGTGTGGCCTAACCAGAGTTTTATAGAGCTGCATCATGACATCGCGACTCTTAAACTCTATCCCTCGACTTGTAAAAGCTAACACCCCATAAGCTTTAACTACCCTATCTACCTGTGAGGCAACTTTCAGGGATCTGTGGACATGTACCCCCAGACTACAAAGCCCAAGTCAACTTAAAACTGTAACAGTTAACTTAAAACTTTAGTGTTTACTTTCAAACAGTAAAATTTTAGTGTTGGCAATTAACTCTGACCAAAAGCACTATTTTCCAATATTGATAGATTACATAACCTGAAATAAATTTATTGTTAGGTTACTGTGCTTCTGTCTACTTAGTTGTTTTACAATAGTGGGTGAAGATGAGAATCTCACCCCAAGGCAATGAGCGATCCATCAACCTGAGGCAGTGGGCTCTAGCAGACATTCTTGCACACATATTGTTGAACTGTCAAGAATATGTACTTTATCCATTCCCTAAACTCACTAGTCCTTTGTTGACAATTGCAGGAAATATCAGCATTGTGGGTATATGCTCATGTACACTCATACTTGTCATATTTGTTGAAGTGCACAAAGTTTCAAAATACTGTAATAAGGGCAAATAGAGATCCTTTAATAAACAGATTAATTCACAAACAAGCACAGAATATTTGGTACCATTGAAATGTAGCTCTGAAAACTCAGGGTTTGAGGATTTATTAAACGGGGGGGGGGGTGTGAACATGAGATGCTGGCAATCTGAAAAAGTAGAGAAAGCAGAAAATACTTGACTGCTCACATAGCTTCTATCGAAAGGAAGTTTCTCGTTTCAGCTTGATGACTTTCATTCAAGTTCCTCCACTCAATCAGACATTTCCTTAGTTCCCTATACCTCTCCTTTCTCTGTGATGTAAAACATATTTGATTTCTATTATTTCCTAATTCTGGTAAAAGGTCATTTCTGTTTCTCTCTCTACAGGTCCTGCCCGATCTGCTAAGTATACCCAGCATATTCTGTCTCCATTTGTTTGAGGACTTAATTATCCACAAAAGGAAAAGCCACCCAATCAGAGACAGTGTAAAACATATTTTTGTGACAGTGACAGGACCAACAGCAGATTTCAACAAGTACAAATAACTAGAATGGAATAGTTGTTCACTTTATTAGTGTTCACCAGTGTCCTAGCTCACAACATATGTATTATATTCTATAAATGCATATTCTATAAACCAATTAGTGAAACACTGTAATTAATTTACTTAAAATTTACCATAGTCTAATTTCGTCTTATAATAATGCCATAAAAGTTTGTACCCAACAACTTTTAATGAAAGCTAGAGAATTGCCACATGGTGGAAGTACAGTACAACTCAACCTGGGTGCTCAAGGGTCTAGTCAGTGGCCTAATCATTAGATCCAGAATGGCCTTCAGTGGACCACATTATCTGCACAACCCACCAGAATTCTTCAGAATAATTTCAACTCACAGGAACTAATCTCATGCTCATGATTTGACATTTAGTTCATCTATTAGTTCTTAATTATTCAAAGTGCTGTGTTGCACACACCAAGATGCACCCATGTTTGATTACTGATCTGTGCCAAATTAATGATCACAATTGGAGAAATTGACAGTTCTATGTTCCTCACATTTGATTTTTGTAAAAAAAAATGTTAACAAGTTCAGTTATCGTTCCTCTCCAGCACTTAAAAATAACTTCAACTTGAAGGATGTCATTAAGGTTTCAAAAGCAGTGTAATTTCTGAAGGATCAGCTGAGCCTACAAGCTATTCTCAACCCACACTGAAAATTTCTATTTGAGGCAGAGCCTGAAATACTTAAGGTCAAAGAAAGGGACATATTAATGGCAGGGAAGATATGGGACCCAAATCCATAGAATGTTGAGTTCAATTGAATAGGGATGTGACACATATGAGTGAGTTTCCCAGCCTCCTCCCATTGTAGTTATAAACTCATTCCTCCCATGTCACTAATGACTGAATGACTAAGAGTTAATTTACTGAAAGAGATTCCAATTGTTGACTTGGCTTCAATGTCAAGAATGTCATTTTACAGATCCCTTACTATGTCCCTCTTTCAAGAAAATTATTGAACCCTTCTGAATTATATGTGAAACTCACTACCCTGGCAATTAGTCAAAATGAATTTAACAAATGCACTTAAAATAAAGTGTGGTCAAACAGCTGGGCCATCACAATGATCTAATATGGCACCTGGACTAGATGGGAGCATGCGGAACCTCACAAGTTCACCTGGACAGAGCTCTGGAGAGCCGAACCATTGTGCATCAAGTTTCTCATCCAATCAGTCTATGATGTTCTCCTAAGCCCAGCCAACCTGCACAGGTGGGGCATGGCAAACACTCCAGCATACCAACTGTGCCAGAAGAGGGGCACTTTGGAGCATATCCTCAGCTGCTGCCTGAAGATGTTGGGGGAAAGGGCGATACCGCTGGCGCCATGACCTAGTCCTAAGGTCTATGGCAGATGCAATCAGCACAGCCATTCAAGACAGCAAAAATCAGTACGCTCCCATACAGTCCATCACTTTCATTTGAGTGGGGGAGAAGGCTCAACATCGGCCCAGCTCCTCTTCTTGCCACTGCACGAGACTGGCAGCTCAAAGTCAACCTACGGAGGCAGCTCTAGTTCCCAGAAATCATCACAGCTACTCCGCTCCACCCGGACATGGTGTTAATATCAGTCTACAAAGCAAGTGGTCCTGCTGGAACTTACTGTCCCCTGGGAAGACGGATTGAAGAGGCCAACGAGCACAAGAGGGCTAAATACCTACACAGATCTTGTTGCAGAATGCTGGAGCAATGGCTGGAGAGCTCGCCGTGAGCCAGTCGAAGTTGGGTGCTGGAGCTTTGCTGGCCATTCATTACAGCAGACACTTAAACTCCTTGGAGTTAAAGGACTGCAGTGCAGAAGAGCCACCAGGACCATTCTGGAGGCTGCTGAAAAGGCCTTGCGGTGGTGGTGGATCCAGAGGGGGGATCCATGGATTAGTGCGCCACTTGGACACAAGTCGGGGTCTGATCACCCCCGGCTGGGTCGCCCCGGGTAAAGGTGTCTGATGATTATAGACCCGAAACATCCTACGACCATGGGTTCATCACTGAAGATGTGTCCAAGTAGTACCAGAAGGTGTATTCTACAACTGGCATGTGAATATGCCGGGATGGATCAATTGGATCAAACTGCCGAACTCTAGAGTGTAGTTTCTGTATAATTTTATGAACACATTCTGGGAACCAAACCATTTCCAACTGTGTTATTCTCTCCAAACAAGACAGCTGAACACACCCACCTAAAGCAAGTCCTGATCAACACTGTTTTGTTATAATCAGATTTTTAGTACATAGGGATAACATAGGACACTTGATATTGAACAGTTTGATATCAGGGTCATATGTTTCAAAGTTTCAAGTTTCAAAATACATTATCAAAGAAAGTATAAATTATAAAACCTTGAGACTTGTTTGCTTACAGGCAGCCACAAAGCAAGAAAGAACCCAATTAAAAAAAAGAGGCAAGCAACAACATTCCAAATCAAAATGAATCCTTAGATCTAAACTCCTGGAGCAGCCCGGAGTAGGTCCAAGCTTCGGTATCAGTCAATCATATTAGCAGTTAAGGAGCATAGCAGCTGGGAGCAGTCTTCAAAGCCTCAGCGCCATGAAGAGAGTAGTCACCATCACGGGAGAGCGAGTGAAATTAGCTCTTGCCTCCAAACCTAACGCCTCGTCTTTCGAGTATGTTGTTTAAATTGTCCAAGCAGCATATTGAACCTCGCACTAGGATCCGGAAACTGCTGCAGCAAAAGGCTCCGGGCCTAGAATACACCACCCAGTGACTTACTCTGGCTTCAGATTTCACTGCTTAGCCCAAGCCGCTCTCAATTTCTCAGTGCCCAGAGCAATTCAAACTCATACCCAGGCCAGTTGTATGGCCTGTGAACTCCTTTGCCTCGACTTCTCCTCTCCAAATAGCTCACCATCATCATAATCTGCAATTATGTCTATCCCTAATGTACTAAAAAGGGTCTCAAATCCAGACTTAACTAGCCAATATTTGTAAATAGGAATGTATTGTAATTACTACATGGTCCTTACAACCACAAACAAGCTACCTCTCCAAAACATTCAAAGGCTATGGAAATTTTGCAGGGAAACATACTCATAAAATGCAAGTTGTTACAAACTATTAAAAACCATTTAAGTATGATTTCTTATTTACAATTTCATGGAGAATATTGTTACTAGTTCAATCCCAGCCTGGTATGAAGGTTCCATTGCACAGGATCACAAATTGCAAGGACTGTACACTCAACCAGGTCCATCGTGGGTAGAATCCTCCCTGCCATTGAGATGGTGCTTAAGAAGGCATCATCCAGCAAAAGGACCGTCACTTTCCAACACATACCCTCTTCTCGTTATTACCATCAGGGAGGAGGTACAAGAGCCTGAAAAACCATACTCAATAATTCAGGAACAGCTCCTTCCCATCCACTGAATGGTCCAAGAACTAGCTTATTATTCCTTTTTCTCAGTCCCCAACTACTTATTTTGTAATTTATAGTAATTTTATGTATTTGCACTTTACAGCTACTGCAAAACAACAGATTTCATGTCATATATGACGGTGATAATACACTTGATTCTAAATAACTGTTTCCTCTTTCCCACTGCGTTGCTATTAATGCTGTAGATTCCCAGTGTCAAGCATATAACCAAGATTCGGTAATAGTCTGGGATCAAGAAGCATCCTCTCAGAGTTTATGATAGGAAGCTATCAGATAGGTGTAAGGGCACAAGGGATAGCTGCAATGATCAATAGATTACAGTTAGTTTCAAGGTGACCATGCCTTTGCTCAAGTACAATCTAGTCTGGACTTCCATTGCTCCACACTTCCACCTCACTCCTCTAAAGCATTTTTAAAAACCCCTCAATCTCTGATCAAGGTTTCAATCACTTGTATCATCATTTCACGGCATGACGGTTTGTCTGAGTAGATCCCAGTATTATTGGGTTTTCTGCAGTATTCATTGTTACATAAATGCAAGTTCTGTCATTTCATTATCCTAACAAACAAATCAATTTGCTTTGTTTGACATATGGGCTTCTGTACAAGGTGCATTATCATTTCTTGTGACAGACAGAATATTTTTCAGCATCAAATGGAAAATGCAAGTCTGCACAATAAACAGAATGTGTTTAATTACGAAGAAAGTACCAATCGAGAAACTTCTGCAGTTCAGGTGAAAATAGTAAAATGGTCCACAGAAGTCATTACATTATGACTAGTCTAGATGATGATCAAACAAGAGACCATTAACAATCCAGATACACCTCCCTGTATCCAAACACAGTAGAACAGGTGAAAATATTTCAAGAGTTCAGTGTCTTTCCTTTGAACGTCACAGAGGAGGTGGTCAAAATGTCCAACTTTAGGCCAACACTAACATTTACAATTTGTCAGTATAAAAATTCTCATCCTATCACTGATGCTCACAATTTCACACTGCTTCACTTAAAAAAACCAGGGAAAAACACATCATTGTATAAGCAGTTAAACCAAGTTAAAGAGACTATAGTATGTTCAGTTCTACATTGAAATTATTTAGGAATCTGCTCATATCTCAGCCCCGAGTGTTAAGTACCCCCCACTTCCCACCCCTAAACCTCAGCCCTGTGATTGACCAGTCCAGCACTGAGTAGCTTGGGTGTTCAAGTCCTTATTGAATTTATAGGAGTGATGTCACCGTCTAAAACAGAACAAACACAGCTCTGTCTTCTCTTGCATACTTCACTCAGGGGCTGGCTGCTCTTGTATCTCTTTTTTCACTGCAGTAACATGGAAAGATAAAAGCAAATATTAAAACAAAAATCATAATGGATTTTTAAAATTATTTAATCGAACGATAACAATGTTCATAATAAACTCTTATGAAAGTATATTCAAATCTGCTGCTGTCACATTTCAAATACTTTTTTCCTGAATTTGTTAATAACCCTCAAGTTAAATTTAGTACAAATATTAAAGTTAGGATGGTACAGTGATATGTCAATTAGTACGACAGTCTCATAGCCCCTGTGACTATGTAGGCGGCGGGGGAGATGGGGGGAAATGGGGGAATGAAAATGGATTATGGGGAAATAAGTAGGGAATGGTACTGCTCCAAAAGCAGGCATTGATTTGAAGAGTCAAATAGTCTCTTTTTCTGTTGGTAGGAAATATATATAAATCAATAATTAACAAAGAAAATCCATCACATCATCAGTAGAGAGGCAAGAGAGAATAAAATGAGAATTATTTGAAAAGCAACTGTTAGTATCCTATTAAAAACACTGGCCAAGCCAACTTTTAGTAGACAATAGGTGTGTGAATTCAAGCAGGACTCAAACACTCAGTTGCTGAATTCCCAAAAGAAAGAAACAATTCTATTTCTTTTCTTAAAAAAAAATCCATTCTTTCTATATGAACTGAAGGCCTTTGGAATTTGACAGCTAGTTCAATAGATTTCTGCTACCAGTATAGGGCTAGGGAAGAATTTACTTTATAGCCTTTTCACTACTCAGAACATCAGGACCACAAAGTGGAGATTCTAATAAAACATCCTAATCACAGAATGAGATGTTTAGATATAGCATTTGAAGCAAAGACTCTGAATTTCCATTAAGATACACTGAACAAAGCACCAAGCTGCATTTGTATACATACCATGACAGTAAACCAACTAAGATCCTGCAATGATATATTAATCAAGATTCAACATAGTAAATTAAAGAGATATTACAGCAGATGAGTAAAAGCACAGATAAAAAGCAAGAAAGACAGATAGAGTACAGAGAGGGAGCCTACAGCTTTGGCAGCTGAAGACTTAGTTGTCAGTGGTGATACTAAATTAGGGGCAATCAATAGGACAGAAAGTAACAAAGTAAGTTGGAGTGGCGTAGGATGGCAGGAGGTTACAAATTCAGGAAGTTATGAGTCAACAGACAGATATGAAAACAAGGATGAAAATTGAGGCATGTTTAATTGAGAGCCGATGATATTGAGAGGTGACAAAAATTAGTCAGGGCTAGTTCAGGCATGAGTAGTTTTGTATACAATATCCCCCAAATTCAAAAGCACCTCAGTCACACACAAAAAAAGACTCCATTCATCCACCTCACTTACTTTCATCTCTTGCTTTCATCCGAGCTATGAAGGAGTAGCTTTTATTTCTTCGATAATTTTCATAGGGATCATCAAGTGGGATACCTACTCCTTTATACTGGTCCCACTTATCACGGATTTCTCCTCCTTTAATTGGGTCCTGGATACCTTGCTCCTTTGCCCCAAGTCCTCCTGATCCACTCCAACCTGGAAAAGACCAACCCAGACTGATGATTCTTTCCCAAGTATGGAACACCAGTACTTTCACTCTGCAATGCATACCAGTTATCAGCTCCAACAGTCTGGTGACTTAGTTTGCACAGTATTGTTGTTAAAGCACAGCTTAAACTTTAACTTACTATATAAAGCTTGTTTTCACATTAGGTGAGTGATTAGAGGCCTAATGATAAAAATAGTGCTCTTAAAAAAAAATTATAGTCAATTACAGTCTAAGTTACAGAGAAAGATTGAACAAGTTAGGTCTTTATTCTTTGGAGCGTAGAAGGTTTGGGGGGACTTGATAGAGGTATTTAAAATTATGAAGGGGATAGATGGAGCTGACGTGGATAGGCTTTTTCCATTGAGAGTAGGGGAGATTCAAACAAGAGGACATGAGTTGAGAGTTAGGGGGCAAAAGTTTAGTGGTAACACGATGGGAACTTCTTTACTCAGAGAGTGGTAGCTGTGTGGAACGAGCTTCTAGTAGAAGTGGTAGAGGCAGGTTCGATATTGTCATTTAAAAAAAAATTTGGATAGGTATATGGACAGGAAAGGAATGAAGGGTTATGGGCTGAGTGCATGTCGGTGGGATTAGGTGAGAGTAAACGTTTGGCACGGACTAGAAGGGCCAAGATGGCCTGTTTCTGCGCTGTAATTGTTATATGGTTATAATTGCTGTTTTATACTGTTATGTGACTTCTTGGATTTTACTAATTTGGCTCTCAAGTGATTAACCCTCTCAAAAGGAAAGTAACTTTCTAATTTAGAGGTATTAATATAACAGAATGTGACCCCTGAAGAGAATTATTGGGAGATCTAAGAAAGGCTCAACCTGCTTTAAAAGGGCATCTACTGCAATGAGGTGCTTTGAGAGGTTCATCATGGCCAGAATCAGCTCCTGCCTAAGGAAGGACATGTACCCGCTGCTAACTGCCCATACGTCACAATAGCTCTATAGTGGATGCAATCTCACTGGCTCTCCACTTGTCTCTTGGCCCACCTGGACAACAGTAATACCTATGTCAAGCTGCTGTTTACTGATTACAGCTCCACCTTCGAAACAGTTCAACACCATCATACCCTCAAGACTAATCAACAAGTTTCAAGACCTGGCCTCTGTACCTCTTTTTGCAACTAGATTGTTGCTTTCCTCATCAGGAGAAGGCAGTCAGTGTGAAGCAGAAATAACTAGCCTACAAAGTACCCAGGACTTCTTTAGGGAGCGGTGTCTCAGAACGGCAGCGTCCGTTATTAAGGACCTACAGCACCCAGGGCATGCCCTTTTCTCACTGTTACCATCAGGTAGGAAGTACAGAAGCCTAAAGGCACACACTCAGCGATTCAGGAACAGCTTCTTCCCCTCAGCCATCTGATTCCCAAATGGACATTGAAACGTTGGACACCACCTCACTTTTTTAAATATAGAGTATTTCTGGTTTTGCACATTTTTAAATTATCTATTCAATATATGTAATTGATTTACTTGCTTATTTATTATGTTTTATTTTATTTATTATTATTATTTTTTTCTCTCTCTGTTAGATTGTGTATTGCATTGAACTGTTGCTGCTAAGTTAACAAATTTCACATTACATGCCGGTGATAACCTGATTCTGATCTCTGTGCTGACGATCAACACTGGCGCACAATTCGAGGATGCCTGCTTAGCCACTGCTCTACTCTCTCTACACCCATAATGTGTGGCTGGGCACAGCTCTAATGCTATCTATAAATTTGCTGATGACACAACTGTTGCTGGCAGAAACACAGATAGTGACAAGGAGGCATACGTACAGGAGTGAGACACAACAGCTGGTTGAGTGGTAACGACACAACAACCTTGTGCTCAACATCAGTAACACCAAGGAATGATAGTAGACTTCAGCAAAGGGAAGTCTAAAGAACCTATTTGAGAGATCAGCAGTTGAATAGGTGAGGAGTTTCAAGTTCCTAGGTGTCAACATCTCTGAAGATCTATCTCGGGCCCAACAGATTGATTCAGTTACCAAGAAGGCACACTAGTGGCTATATTTCATGAGGAGTTTGAGGAGATTTGTCTCCACAGATTCTAGCAAATTTCTACAGATCTACTGTGGAGAGCATTCTAAGGGACAGCATCACCATTTGGTATGAAGGTGACATCTGTTATCAAGGATCCCCATCACCCAAAACTTTTCATGGCTACTACCAGGGTGGAGGAAAAAGGAGCCTGAAGACATAGACTCAACATTTTAGGAACAGCTTCTTTCCCCCTGCCATCAGATTTATGAACCGGCAATGAACCAACCCATGAACAGTACCTCACTATTGTTTTGCCATCTTTTTACATTACATATTTAACTATATACTGTGGTTTCAAGCATTCAGGTTTGGAGATGCCAGAAATGACCAGGAATAAGGATGCAATCATTGAAAGCATTATATGAAGGTAGTCTATTATCTGCACTAGCTGATTTTGTTAATTTACAATTAAAAGAACATGACAATGTACACTGGATAAATTCCTCTGTTGATTTTTATAGTACTGTAGTAGCTTTGGTAGTTTTCTAATTTGTAATACGTAATTTGCTACTCATACTTCTGTTTTATTTTATACCTTTTTATACCTTTTCCATGAAACTTTGGCTAACTGGGGCAGCCGCTTAATTGGGCCAAAATGTACTGGTCCTGATGTGTCCCAATTAACTGGCATCCATTGTATTTCTTATTATAATTCATTTTTTAAGCATTGTCACAAAACAACAAAATTCACTTCATATGCCAGTGCTGTTCAGTGACTCTGAACCATACCCATCTTCATCAACAGCTGATGTCCCTTGTTTTCCTCCCCCAATCTCTGATCAGGTGTGAGCGCGACAGAACCACCGCCAAGACCAGTGTTGGCACTACAAGAAAACACAATGATAAATGAATCCTAACGTACAATACAATAGTTAATTCTTATGCAATGGCTTCATCAGCTAATAAGGTGCTTAAACACTTTTTACCTGGAGTAATCTGAGACCAATTAGTCAAAAGCATGGCAAAAAAGTAAATGTTATTACAGAAATGCACAATTATGACAAAAGCACAATGCACAAGATATCTGGGTCAGGACATGCTCAGATTAAAAGGTCCTGAATGCGTGGAAGTAATGTCCAAATCCAAATAACAGAGTAACACACATAAATGATGAACAGTGCAGTATCTGAGCCTACAAAGTGGCTCTACACTAGTCACTGGCAAATTAAATAAATGGTAAGATTTTGTTTTTGAAGCTATGTATATGATGCTTGAAGGATCATGAGCGGTGTATTATCATGAATTAGGAGGAATGAAATAAACTACACAGAAGAACACAACGACAAATCCCAATGAGATACTCCCAAGTGTGAGCACATACGTTCAAACTGTGTCATGTGATTTCTCAGCTTGCGAGGCTACTGTAACAATCAAATTGGCTGCCTTGGGGCCAACGGGACATTAGTACACAGACAAAAATCAAGTTGCCAAAGATGCTCAGAGTCAGCTGGCCAACTTTAATGAACTAATGTGCAGCACATTTTAAGAAAAAATATTGGTTTATTTTCTTCAAAACTTAAAGCTTATCTGAAAATTTTGTGATTTCTGGTCAGGTGAAAATACTTGTCACTGTTGCTTGCTCTTAAGCTTTTGGTACTACACAAAAGCACATATGCAGAGCATAATACACTGGAACACACACTCAGTGACCACTTTATTAGTTACACCTGCTCATTAATACAAATATTTAATCAGCCAAACATATCGTAGCTACTTGATGCATAAAAGCATGCAAGAGGGTTAGTTGTTATTTAGACCGAACACCAGAATGGAGAAGAAATGTGATCTTAGAGACTTTGACTATGGAATGATTGTTGGTGACAGATGGGGATGAGATTGAGCATCTCAGGAACTGCTGATCTCCTGGGATTTTCTCCCTAAAGTTTACAGAAAATAGTGTGACAAACAAAAAAACCATCCAGTGAGTGGCAGTTCTACAGGCAATAATGCCTTGTTAATGAGAGAGGTCAGAGGAGAATTGCCAGACTGGTTCAAGCTCATTGGAAGGCAAAGGCAACTCAAATAACCATGCATTACAACAGTGGCATGCAGAAGAGCACCTCTGAATGCACAACACATCAAGCCTTTAAATGGATAGGCTACAGAAGCAGAAGAACACAAGCATACGTTCAGCGGTTACTTATTAGGTACAGATGGTAAAATAAAGTGGCTACTGAGTGCAGACATAAAGCTCTGTAATACCTAATGTTCAAATCAGAGGAATTTTGCTTTAAATAGCATGCACCATTCACACATACTTACGGTGGAGTCTGGCTGCGTGACCTTGATACCCGCCTCTTTCCTGGTGAGTATGATCGTGACCGTGAACGAGATCTTGAACCTGACCGGCTTCGTGATGAACCTGACCTACTACGGCTGAAAGATAATAACACTAACACTTTAGACACCATTATTTAGGTTTTAGAATTTGAATCTAATTCATAGTACAGCAGAGCAATGTCTTTGGAAAGAAGCCTTTTAGTATGACGGCCATAAATTCTACAATCAGGGTTGCATGATACTCTGGGCAGCCTGATTAGTTCCAAAATACTCTTATTTCAGGATCAAAAATATGCACTACCTTTGATAGACAAACTGGTTCCAAGTGACTTCAAGGGAGTACAGACTGATAAAGGCAACCATACCATGTGATCATTGTGTATGAACATTTAACAGAATGGAAATGCTCTGTTCCAATGAAAAAAATTTGAGGACAGAGAAACAGTCCAGTGTTCTGGACTGTTTGTCCTTTTGTCAAATTTGGATAATGTTTCAGTTCTGCAAAAGGTCTTCAATCTGAAATGTTAATTCTTTCTCCACATATATTGCCTGGCCTGCTGTTTCCAGTAATTTTGTACTCGATTCTGAAGCTTAGTTTGGAAGATATTGGTTTGAAACAATGGGATAAAACACTGAGATGCTAAGACATGTAATCTGTTTTATTTTATTATATAACACAACCTCAGTCAAAATCAGAGATGCAGTTTCAAGGCACATTATGAATGAAGAAATTCAAATCCTGGAGACGTTTGAACTTTATTTCAATTAGATAAATCCACAGAAAGGAAAAATGTTGCATTACTTGCATGGGGTTCTGAATAGGTTTTTCTCGGGAGGCAGGAAACAAATGGTAGGGTGAAGGAACATTGGTCGATAAAAAGGAGGGGAGAGGGAGGGGGAGAGGGGGAGGGAGAGGGGGAGGGGGGAGAGAGAGAGAGAGAACACTGATGAAGGTAGAACAGAGGATGTGGTGTATATAGATTTCAGTAAAGCATTTGACAAAATTCCCCATGGTTGGTCCATTCAGAAAATCAGGAGATATGACAGTCAGGGAAACTTAACTGTATGCATTCAAGGTTGGCTTGCCCATAGAAGGCAGAGGGTGGCTGTAGATGGAGCATTATCGGTCTGGAGGTTGGTGACCAATGGTGTTCCACAGGGATCTGTTCTGAGACCCATGCTCTTTGTGAATTTTAGAAATAAATTGGATCGCAGAAGTTGATAGAATGGTTGAGAAGGCTACGGTGTGTTGGCCTTCATTAGTCAGAGATTGAGTTCATGAGCTGTGAGTAAGTTTAAAGTTCTATAAAAGCTTGGAATATTGTGTTCAGTTCTGCTGCCTCATTATAGGAAAGCTATGGAAGCTTTAGGGAGGGTGAAGAGGAGATCTAACAGAATGCTTCCTGGATTGGAGAGAATGACTTATGAGCGAGGATAGGTTTTTCTCTCTGAAGCAAAAGAGAATGAGAGGTGACTTGGTAGAGGTGTACGAAATGATAAGAGGCTATGATCAAGTGGATAGCGAGGGACAGAGACAGACAGGCATTGGTTAGAATATTTTAGAATATAGCTCTACCCTGCTTCATGTAACTTTTAAGATAGCAGCACTTAACATCAATTTAACATTTGAAAGAGTTTGAGGTTTTTCAGTAATACACTGAAGTGTCAGCTTTGAGGTTTTTGTTTTGGTGACTAAAATCTGACTTGAACCAAGAATGCTTGGAATTGGAGATGGAAAAGCTACTAACTAAACCAGTCAAATTATAATTAATTATGTCAATTGGTGATATTTAACAACATAGAGATCAAAAGAACTTTTATGTTAAGTCAGTGGTGGAACTAAAGTCTTTGTGTGAGAGCTCAGTGGAAATGCTGGCCTTAATAAACAGCACAGTGGAAAACTGACACGTTGGATAATATGCCTGAAGGCCCGATAATACTTTTTTGATGGAATAATTTGAAATGTTTTTAAACAGCCATATGTGAACAGACAGTAAGGACATTTTCTGTTTGTTCCCTTCACTGTTCTCAAAAAATTCCTCCACATTTTACAAAACTATTTTGACTAATCAAATTTCAACAGGAACATTATTTACAAGAACCTTTTAAATAGTTAGAAAAGTCATAGATCATATGGAAAAATCTCAAAATTGGCAACATTTTCCATGGAAATGTGCTGTAACTTGCAAGATGTTTATGACTTTGAACATGGGCACTTCTATTTGACTAATTGACTAATTAGTCAATCAATTAATTGACAATTAATTTCTTAGTATATTCTTGAATTGTCCCAAAGGCATACATTCTTAATTGTCACATGTACATTAAAAGTTTGATAATCTGCTGATTGTTCAGAAATCTTGATCACACAGCACCTGGCTAATCTGGGTGATGTTTCCCACTCTCCCTTTAAACTCAATGGGGAACCATCCCTAATCTCCCTTTAAAATCACTGGGACCCTATCCTCTCCTTCCCTTTAAGGACATCAGAACGCCATTCTCTCATTCTCTTTAGACTCACCAAGGCCTATCTGCATCCTCTCTTGAAACTCATTGGAACACCATCCAAATTCTCCTTTAAACTCACCGAGGCATCAGTTTCCATACTTCCTTTAAAGTCACAACAATCTGTTTCCTGTGCCCTCATTTAAATTGCCTCATCCACTAAAAATATACAGTTGGGTAATATAAACAAATTAAAAGCGTGTTGGAGAAGAAATCCAAATGATATCTAAAAGTCCAATACTAATCCAACACTTGCCCAAAAGTGCAAGATTGAAGTTTTTCCAGTGCACAGTAATAAGGGATAAATTCCTCAAAGATATTAGAACAGGGAACAAACAGACAGTTTTGTTCGGAAGTAGTTTCTTTGTTCTTACCTGGAACGTGAAGCAGAATATGAACGGGAACGCGAACGGGATCGAGACCGCGATCTTGATCTAGAATAGGACCTAGAGGACCGTGAAGATCTTGAGCTTGAGCGAGTGGAAGAACGCCTGCTCCGTGACCGACTGCGGGATTTTGATCGCCCACTGTAGACGAAATTAGCCAATTCATGTCTCAATGTATCATGTAATAAAGCTTGCTTCTCTCCAGCAAGTTAAAACAATCAGGCAGCAATCAACTATATCCAAAATATATGCAACATACAATTAAACTGCAGCATATCATGCATCATAATTAGAAATTATTCATCTTTCATTGTTGCTGGGGAGAAATCCCTGACTTTCTTGATACTTAACATAATTCTACTCCAGAGGTCCACAAGAGCTCCAGCAGCTCAAAAGACCACCATTATCTTTTCTGGGGAAAGATAATAGTGCTGGGCTTGCTGCTTTAGTCCAGATAAAATTCAACTGTGAGCCAGAAGTCTTTAGTCAGTACTGCAGTCAATCAAGGTGTTGAAAGATGACAGCAGACATCTCATTCAATCCACAATATGTAACTCTATCGACTCCACATGGAAATCTTGCTGTTGTTGGCAGGGACTCTTTAATATGAAGATGTTTCAGGTCAACATCTTCCTTATTCAGGACTTTTCTTAAGATTAATACACACAAAAGGTCAGAGGATCAAGCAGCACCAATGGAGGGAAATGGACAGTCGATTTTTCAGGCCCAGGCACTTAATCAGGACTGGACCCAGTCCCAACCTGAAACATCGACTATTTATTCCCCTCCACAGATGCTGCCTGACCCACTGAGTTCCTCCAGCATTTTATGTGTGTTGACCCATATTTCCAACATCTTCAGTCTCTCTTGAGGCATAATTCTTCAGAAACAACCAAAGGCTCACACATAGATCAACCTCACATGGTTCAGTTGAAAGGTGGAGCATTAAAACAACTGGAAAGCATCCCAAAATAGGCACATCAGTGCACTTGACATTGCATCCATGTGAGCAATACTCTCCCTCTAATCAGAAGAGACCCAAGAATTCAGTGTATTAACTACTGGAGGTAGTGAATGGCTGAGACACCATCCATCTCAATTTCTAGAGAAGGCTAATATTGCCTCAGCATAAAGGGAACCAACAAAAACACTGAGCTCCAGAATACATTCCACTGACCCCTGTATAGTGTGCAGGGACACTGAATAATGTCAGATCCCATCAGCAATGCGTAAAAATATTTATAGAGAAAGGCAATTGGGAAAGGTACTACAGGACAATACAGAAACATTATCTCACCCTAGGAATCAATGATGTTGGGAGAACAAATGTTAAGTGTTGTAATGTTAAAATATAAGACTGCCTGAACACACATAGCCAGCTACACAACATTATCAGCGAATTTTTACAAGTTGATTGACCCAATCTACCCACGGCAGTAGATATACCTGAATTATTTTGTCTCTTTAATCTGTTTTCTTTCAATGAGTTACCTCCATCGACTCTATCTACACTTCTCACTGCCTAAGTAAAGCAGCCAACACAATCAAAGATTCCACCCATATTAGATATTTTCTCTTTTGTCACCTCTCCTGAAGGGCAGAAGATACAGAAGCCCAAAAGGACCTACCACTAGACTCAAGGACAACTTCTATCCTACTGTCATAGACTACTGAAAAGCTCCTTAGTATGATAAGATGGCTCTTAACCTCACAATCTACTTTGCACATTGCTGTCTAGCTGCAATGCACTTTCTCCATATTGTAACATCTTATTTTGCACTCTGTTATTATTTAACCTTGTACTATCTCAATGTAGTCATTTAATGAATTGATCTGTATAGACAATATGCAAGACAATTTTTTCACTGTACCTCTCTATATATCACATAAACCCACCAATTCCAAAATATTGCTGTGATTTCTGTTTTAGTCATTAGATCCAGTCTTGCACTTAAAAGCCTTATTAATATATATAATGCTTTCAGTTATTAATCTCTTGTCCAGACTTGCTAAGCACAAGGCAGAATAATATGTCCACACTGACCGTTTCTCCACTTTGGCTCCGCTACCGGCCTCATGAGATTCTGAACGGGGTCCTGGTTTCAATACCCCAGATGTAGCTGAGCTTGGACCTCTGTATCACAAAAGGTTAGGGAAATTGGTGTAACATTTTGTCTATAAGAACATTTCTCATATGCATATAAATTAAGAAATCTTTCTGCTTTTTGTTTTGGGCTCCCATAACTATATTTTTCAAACCAAAGATATTTTACACATTGTGCCAACAAGGGCCAAAGAGGATAAAAGTCACTTAGAATATCAAACACTAAGTATCCTACATTTTCTGATGATATAATAAAACAGTGATTAAACGCATGTCCAAGGATATTACTTGTATTGATTTCTAGAAGGCATCTGATAAGATCCTTCATAAGATAGTTTAATAAAGCCAAAGTTGGTAAAACTGAAGGCAATTTGTTGGCATGGCTAACGTTTGCTGAGTAGCAGTAAAAATTGTAGGGTTGAGTAGGGAAGGATGCAATGTCTGAGCTAATTTATGGACAATTCTTCACCATATTTTTAAATGAGTTTCATGATGTAGAAATTCTTATATTAAAAGAACAACACCATGAAAGATGGCATTATTCATTGATGGTAATGCCAGCTTTGAACAGCAAGATTTGCATTAGCAAATGTGAGGTCTTAATCTTTGGAACATGAACATAGATCCTGGTACAGAAATACAATGCCTATAAAAAGTATTCACTCCCTTCTAAGTTTTCATGTTTTATTGTTTCATATCACTGAATCGCAGTGCATTTAACTTGGCTTTTTTGACACTGATCAGAAAAAGACTCTTATGTCAAAGTGAAAACAAATTTCTACAGATTGGTCTACATTTATTACAATTATTAAACACAAAATAATTGTATAATTACTCCCCCCCCCCCCCCAAGACAGTATTTAGCACTTTAGGCAGCAATTACAGCCTTGAGGTTGTGTCAACACATCTTTGCACATCTGGACACTACAATTTCCCCCCATTCTTCTTTACAAAGCTGCTCAAGTTCTGTCAGATGGCATGGGGATCATGTGTGAACAGCCCTTTTCAAGTCCAGCCACAAATTCTCAATGGGATTGAGGTCTGGACTCTGACTTAGCCACTCCAGGACATTAACTTTGTTGTATTTAAGCCATTCCTGTGTAGATTTGGCTTTATGCTTAGGGTCATTGTCTTGCTGGAAAACAAATCTTCTCCCAAGGCACAGTTCTCTTGCAGACTTCATAAGGTTTTCCTCCAGGATTGTATTTTGCTGCATTCATTTTACCCTCTACCTTCACAAGCCTTCCAGGGCCTGCTGCAGTGAAGTAACCCCACAGCAGGATGCAGCCGCCACCATGCTTCGGGGTAGGGATGGTGTTTTTGATGATGTGTGATGTTTGGCTTCCGCCATAGTGTTTAGTCTGATGGCCAAAAAGCTCAATTTTGCTCAACCTTCTTCCAGCTGACTTCAGATTCTTCCACATGCCTTCTGGCAAACTCCAGTCGAGATTTCATGTGAGTTTTTCAACAACAGCTTTTTCTTTGTCACTCTCCCATAAAGCTGCGAAGCATCCAGGCAACAGTTGTTCTATGCGCAGTTTCTTCCATCTCAACCACGGAAGCTTGTAACTCATCATAGGTCTTTTGGTGACCTCTCTCACTAGTCCCCTTCTTGCACAGTCACTCAGTTTTTGAGGTCAGCCTGCTCTAGGCAGACTTACAGCTGTGCCATTTTCTTTCCATTTCTTGATGACTGAATTTACTGTACTCCAAGGGATATTCAGTGACTTGGAGATTTTCTTGTATCCATCTCCTGATTTGTGCTTTCCAATACTCTTTTTGTGGAGTTGCTTGGAGTGTTTTTCTGCCTTCATGCTGTAGTTTTTGCCAGGACACTGATTCACCAGCAGTTGGACCTTGTGATCCAGGTTCACTTTTACTACAATCAATTGAAACACCTTGACTGCACACAGATGATCTCCCTTTAACTAATTCTGTGAATTCTAAAACCAATTGGCTGCACCAGTTATGATTTGGTGTGTCATATTAAAGGGAGGGGGTGAATACTTATGTATTCATTAATTTTGTGTTTTATATTTGTAATTAATTTAGATCACTTTCTAGAGATCTGTTTTCACCTTGACATGAGTCTTTTTCCGTTGATCAGTGTCAAAAAAAGCCAAATTAAATCCAGTGTGATTCAATGTTGTACAACAATAAACCATGAAAACTACCAACAATGAACCATGAAAATGTTAAGGGATTCTGTTTTTGAGGATTTGATAACAACAAGGTGGATGTTATTTTACAGTTTTACAAAGCTGTAGTTAGAAATTTAGAGGACCAGGAGCAGTTTTGGGTCTCAGCTGAAGTAGAGCACGGAATCTTGATTTCAGGGTGAAACTAGGGTAGCATTCCTTGCAGATAATTGGGGTGAATGATAAAGTTGTCAAATTAATATGGAGAACTTCCATGTGGATCAAAATCATTTTTGTTAGTTGGGGAAATCCATGGTCTAAACATTAGAAGCAGGCCTTCCAAACATAGATGGTGACTAAAATTTCTCTATCACGTGATAATTACAGGTCGACCTTCACTAATCTGGCACCATTGGGACCTGAGGTGTGCCGGATTAGTGAAAATGCTGAATTACAGAAGGATCACTTTAAGCAATAGGTAACTGCCTCATCATACCTTTAAAATATCATGTAAATCAGTACAAGTTAGATAATAATGAAACAGAAATATTAAATGAGCAGCAAGTGAAATTTTAATGAAGTAATATACTGTACAGGCACAGATAAAATAAAGGGTAGAGGTAAATGTACAGGAATTAACATACAGAAGAGTTGAGCACTTCTGCTTCTAAGGTGAGACGTTTAATATACCTTCAGGCAAAGTTACATGTTTGCAAGTGTGGGGTTGTCAGGATCATCAACATCTTCATCTTGAAAAATGAGTGAAGCATTAGAAACTGGTGCTGAAACAGGCACAACAGTTTCTTCAAAAACTGTTGATGATGGTGGCAGCACATCTGGGTGAGCAGAAGCAGAAGTCGGAGAAAGGAGATCTTCCATATGCCACATTTCACGCGACCGCCAGGCGGCCAGTGATTCGGCACAGGGCTCTTCCCACTTCACTCGTTATTTTCTTTTCCTCCGCTTAGTAATATGCTTAAATTCAGCAGGTCGCCACGTCTGATCTGAGGTCGTAGGCAGAAGAGAACAGAGCGCCGGTCAGGCAACGCCGGAGGGCAGTGCACGACTGCCGGCAGGCGGGTGAGAAGGTGGACCGACCCAGTGCGCGCCAACCCGCTGCTGGTGGGTGAGACAGGCGAATGCTGGGCAGCCATGCCTCACGCAAATGATATGAATAAATGCAGGAATACAAGCAGAAATCGCTTGTCTGTGCCTACAAGAGCGCACCAATATGTGAACAGATCTAGCGCAACCAAAACAAAGCGCAGCAGATTGGTACGGTGGCCCAGGAAGTTTGAAATTACAGTTGCACGGAAAATTTGAAATCAGTGCTGGATTATCGAAGGAACCGGTTTACAGGTAGTCGGATTAGTGAGGGTCGACCTGTATTAGTTTAAACCTGAGATTTGCAGATTCTTGTTTACCAAGGATATGTTGCATACAAGGAACAGCAACTATTCAGAATTAGGGTGAAAATTAGCTATGGCTTCAAGGTGGAACAGAGCTGAGGTGCTAAGTGGTCAAATCTTGTTCTAGTTATCAAGGTTTTCCAATGACATTAAAAGGGTATACTGTAATGAGGGTATCTGGATACAGATTGTGTGGCTGGGCAAAAACATAGCAAATGAAGTTTAATATGTCGAAGTGTGAAATTATGTCCTTTGGCAAAAGGAAACAAAAGGAAGACTATTACCAGTATAAACAGTGATTGCAAATAATTGGAGTACAGAGAGATCTAGATGTTCTTGTCATCAATGACAAAAAGTGGGCAGAAAGTACAATAAGTAGTTAGGAAGTCAAATGACATACTGCCCTTTATTGCAAAGACACTAGACACTAGAAAAAGGAAGTACTGCTACAAATATACAGGTGATTGTTGAGGCCAAGGAGACTCACAAAGTTTTTGTCCCCTTATTTAAGAAAGGATATACTAGCACTGAAGGCACTAATAAAGAGATTTACCATTCCATTCCCTGAGATCAGAGGGGATTGTTGAATCATGAGCAGCTAAGGAAGTTGGATATGTATTCTTTGGAATTCAGAAAAATTATTGAAACATACAAGACCCAAAAGGGGTCATGACAGAGCAGATGTTATAATGTTTCCACTATTGTGAACCGAGGACACAGTCACAGCAAGACCAAAACTGAGGCACACAGACATTTCTTCTCGCAGAGCTTGGCGAACCTCTGGACTCCACCCTGAGGATTGTGAAGTTTTGATCACTAGAAGGGGTAAATGTATTCTTTAATGATTGGGAAGTTTAGGGTAAGAAAACTAGCACAGAGGATGAGATCAGTCATGAATAGCAGAGCCGCTTTGTAGTGCCAGGTAGCCTACTTCTGCTCCTATTTTTAGTGTTCTTACAGAACAAAGAGATCTGCAAATTTACAAAAAATGCTTTTAAAAAGCTTCTAAAAGTAATCAAGAAAATCCACTGCCATCAGTTTTCTCTTGGAAAATAAAATGAATAAAGTTCTGTTTTAGATCAATCCTCATCAAATTGCATCTGCCTTCTGGTTTTGATCTAATTCTCAGGAAAAGCCAAATATCACCACTCTGACATGATAGCTGAATAATTTGTGTAGATTTTGAAGTTTAGACTGATGTTTAAAAAGATGGGGTACATGCAGGAACCATTTCCTTAGGAGAGGAGAGCAAAAATAAATAGGCATGATCTCAGTTACCACACCTTCAGCAATGAAAAAAAGCAAGCACTTTTCCACACAATATGTAAAAGAAATTTGCAATTTTATATCCTTAACTGGCTGTCGATACTAAGGGTC
This sequence comes from Hemitrygon akajei, assembly GCF_048418815.1. Lineage (NCBI taxonomy): Eukaryota > Metazoa > Chordata > Chondrichthyes > Myliobatiformes > Dasyatidae > Hemitrygon > Hemitrygon akajei. Next base: position 50,461,353 of record NC_133139.1, read on the forward strand.
AAATGGAGCTTTCAACACTACTGAAAAAATTGGAACAATGCAATAATCAGGAAATAAAACAAGATATTTGATATGTTTTAATGGTTTTTCAAAGCAATTTCCACTTCCACCCGTTGCTTCCAAATACTTACTTATTTCTCTTCTCTTGCCCCTTTTTTCTCCGTGCTCGCATTTTGGCTCGGAAGAATTCATAGAGTCCATTCTGCTCCCAACCTTCACTGCACAGGGAAGTCAAAATTTATCAAAGTCCAGGCAAGTGAACAAAGGTCAATCCAGAATAACAGAATGGATTTCTTGTACATTGTGAAGGACACAAATATTACAAATGTGAGAAGAACTTCAGCAGTATATGCAGAGAACAAGGTCTGAGCAAAATGGCAGAAGTAGTAGATTGATGAGAATAATTGTGAATAAACACAATTTGGAGAACTAAAAACAGAATGGAAACAGACCCTTGGTGGTGAAAATAAAATTTTCAATGGTCTCTTTCTATGCTTGAATTTCTACAATTCCAGAAAGGCACTGAACTCTTAAAATTTTTGAAAGACTGTGGTTCAGAACTACTTCTACTAAGTCGTTGTGCAGAGCAGAGTGGAATTATGGGTAAAATCCAAATAAGCTGCAGTTAATGAAATTAGGATAAAAAATAAATTCAGCAATACAATTGGCCATTATGATGGAAAGCAATATGGACTGCAGGAGGGTATGATTAATAAACTAACCAAACATGAACAGAATAAAATCTCTGCACTGAAATACACTCATGCATATTAAGAGATGCAATGATTTATTAAAAAGAGTAAATGAGATAAATAATAAAATATAAATTTACATAGATGGCCTGCACCAGGGATCACCAACCTTTTTTGCACCGCGGACCGATTTAATATTGACAATATTCTTGCAGACTGGCCGGGGGGGGAGGGGGGTTATTAATTGCAACCGGAATATAGGTGATAAGTCACTTCCAAGTGGCTAATACACTCAATTTCGTTTCTAAAAGGGTTTATCTAACGAATTTAATATTAAACACACAGCGTATATTTTCCCTGCGTGAATATAGTGATAAGTCAATTATAACTCACTAATAAGTCAGTAGCATCATAACATTTTAAGTAATGTTTGGATATTAAATACACAGCGCATATTTTCCTCATAGGAACATATAAAATCATTGGGACACACCAGTGAGAGGACAAGGCAAGGGCCGGAGGCCCTGTACTGGGGCCGCGGCAGTCGCAGTCTGGAGAGAGCGGCCAACAAAAGTTTGGCTCAAGGGATGACTTTCAGTAGAACGCAGTGAGGTAGCTGCTCTGCTACTTACGAAATCCTGAGCCTGAATTAGGTCATCTGCGAATATTTTAGCACCGGGTTCCCCACAAACATTTGGTGTGCTAAACAGGCTAGAGGCGGCGCCCATCTGTCCACGCTCCAAGCCAGTATCAACGGCACTTCTCTCAAGGCGGCCGGTTACCCAAGGCCAACCAGTGATCCCTGGCGCTAAGGTATCACTGTGTTCAGGTGACTGATAACCTCGCGTGGATAATGACTTTGTGTGCGTAATGCCCTCGTATGCGTTCAAGTTCAACAGTGGGCGTGATAGGGAATGAGGAAAGGTGCAGCTGACTCGTGTCATTTCATATCGCCAAATCATTTCGTTTCCTTGCGGCCTGGTAGCACATGCTTTGCAGCCCAGTGGTTGGGGACCGCCGGCCTGCATGATACTGAATAAGACACAAAAACTATTCTGATACAGATTTTCATGAAGATGGTAGAAGGGTTGTTATTTTAATCCACGAAGGTGAATATGTTGCATTTAAGAAAAATGGTCTGTTTCAGCAGCACTTTTCCTTTCACTGAACCCAACACATGATCAATAACAGCAAACATTTCTTACCAAGCAGACAGAGGGTAATGACAATGTGTAATCTTTACAATTCACCTACCTATTTCTTGGTCTGTCATGAGATGGTGGACTATAAAATGCCTCAACTGCAGCAAGCAACCTCTCATTAGGTGGCATTGGAGGTGGAAGTCGCATATCTTTAGGTTCCAGAGCCTTGTAGTCATAGTCTTCTAACTATTACAAACAAATGATAAGTAATCCACAATCCAAAGTTAGTACCATGTCTGTAGCTGGTTTGTTGCTTCTCACCTTCATACATGAATAATTTTCAGAAAAAAACTGAGGAAACAAACAAAAAAAGGGAGCTCACTGCCAACATTTTAACGAGGATATTTAAATAAAATGTGTGCACAGTTCCGGTCACTTCACTTTAGTAAGTATGTGGTTCAGCAAGACAGTTGAGAAAAGAATTTCAAAGACGTTGCCTGCATTGGAGGGTTTGAGTTATCAGAAAAAAATGGATAGACTAAGTCTGTTTTAGCTAGAGAAAAGGAAGCACGGAGAGGTGACATGACAGAAAAATATAACATTATGAGAGGCATAGACAAGGTAGATAGCCAGTATATTTTCCCATGTTAGAAATGTCTAAATTAGAGGTCATAGGTTTAAGGTGAGAGGGAGGATCTGAGTACTTATAAAGAGTAGTTGGTATTTGGAATGAGTTGCCAGAGGTGGTGTAGAGAAAGAAACAGTAATAACATTTAAGCAACATCTTGACGGGTACTTGAATGAGCAGGGCATAGAGAGAGAGACAGAGAGAGAGAGAGAGGGGGAGATAAGGAATTATTGCAGGCAAATGGGATTGATATAAAAGGCATAATAAGCCTGCTTCAATGCTGTAAATCTCTACAACTCAAAGAGACCTCAACATCAAGAAATATTTTGTTCACTTTGGAGAAGTGAATACATAATTCAGATCGGAACAAGTGCAGTAGAGGGAACGCTAAATATTTTAGAGAGAGATTAAATCAGGTCCTAGACTTGTCCTTGCAGGTGACTCCTTGGGGATTTCTTCTAGAGTCATGAAAGAGTGGCACCTCAACCAATATTAGCATTCCAACTTTACTGTTATTTATTTTACTGCTATTGTACAACTTGCTATTTCACTCATAACGTGTCTACATTCTAGTAACTACATGGCAAGGTACTACACTGCTTAGAAATTCCCTTCCTTGAATAAAGGAACAACATCCGCAACCCTCCAATCCTCCAGAACCTCTCCCATCCCCATTGATGATTCAAAGATCATCATCAGAGGCTCAACAATCTCCTCCCTTGTCTCCCACAGTAGCCTGGGGTACATCTCATCCGGTCCCAGCGACTTATCCAACTTGATGCTTTCCAAAAGCTCCAGCACATCCTCTTTCTTAATATCCGCTGCAAGTCACCACTACAGTCACCAAGATCCCTTTCCATAGTGAATACTGAAGTAAAGATTCATTAAGTACCTCTGTTATTTCCTCCAATTCCATACACACCTTCCCACTGTCACACTTGATAGGTCCTATTCTGTCACGTCTCATCCTCTTGCTCTTCACATACTTGTAGAATGCCTTGGGGTTTTCCTTAATCCTGCCCGCCAAGGCCAAGGCCCCTTCTGGCTCTCCTAATTTCCTTTTTAAGCTCCTTATATTCTTCTAGATCTCTAACATTACCTAGTCTCTGAACCTTTTGTAAGCTTTTCTTTTCTTCTTGACTAGATTTATTACAGCCTGTACCTTACCATAACTTCCCTGTCTCACTGGAACGTACCTATGCAGAGCTCCACACAAATATCCCCTGAACATTTGCGACATTTCTTCCATATTTTTCCAAGAACATCTGTTCCCAACTGAAGCTTCCAATTTCTTGCCTGATAGCCTCATAATTCCCTTTACTCCAATTAAACGCTTTTCTAACTTGTTTGTTCCTATCTCTCTCCAATGCTATTGTAAAGGAGATAGAATTATGATCACCAAAATGCTCTCCCACTGAGAGATCTGACCAGGTTCATTTCTCAATACCAGATCAAGTACAGTCTCTCCTCTTATAGGCTTATCTACATATTGTGTCAAGAAACCTTTCTGAACACACCTAACAAACTTCACCCCATCTAAACCCCTTGCTCTAGGGAGATGCCAATCGATATTTGGGAAATTAAAATCTCCCATCACGACAACTCTGGATTACATCTTTCCAGGATTTGTTTCTCTATCTGCTCCTTGATATCCCTGTTACTATTGGGCGGCCTATAAAAAACACCCAGTAAAGTTATTGATCCCTTCCTGTTCCTAACCTCCTCCCACAGAGACTCCGTAGACAATCCCTCCATGATGTCCACCTTTTCTGCAGCCGTGACACTATCTCTGATCAACAGTGCCATGCCCCCACCTCTTTTGCCTCCCTCTCTGTCCTTTCTGAAACATCTAAAATCTGGCACTTGAAGTAACCATTCCTGTCCCTGAGCCATCCAAGTCTCTGTAACAGTCACCATATCGTATCTACAAGTACTGATTCACACATTTAGCTCATCCGCTTTGTTTCACAATACTCCTTGCGTTAAAATAAACACATCTGAAACCGTCCATCAGAGCACGTCCCTTCTGTATCACCTGCCTATCCCCCCTCACACACTGTCTCTGAGCTTCCTCTATTTGTGAGCCACCGCCTCTTCCCCAGTCTCGTCAGTTCAGTTCCCACCCCCAACAATTCTAGTTTAAACTCTCCCCAGTAGTCTTAGCAAACCTCCCCGCCAGGATATTGGTCCCCCTGGGATTCAAGTGCAACCCATCCTTTTTGTACAGGTCACAACTGTCTCAAAAGAGGTCACAATGATCCAGAAATCGGAATCCCTGCCCCCACTCCAATCCTTCAGCCATGCATTTATCCTCCACCTCGTTCTATTCCTATTCTCACTGTCACGTGGCACAGGCAGTAATCCCGAGAGTACTACCTTGGCGGTCCTGCTTCTAAAATTCCTACCTAACTCCCTGTAGTCTTTCTTCAGGACCTCTTCCCTTTTCCTACCTACGTCATTGGTACCAATATGTACCACGATCTCTGGCAGTTCTCCCTCCCACTGCCGGATATCTTAGATGCGATCTGAAACATCCTGGACCCTGGCACCTGGGAGGCAAACTACCATCCGAATTTCTTTGCTGTGTCCACAGAAAAGCCTGCCTGACCCCCTAACTATCGAGGACCCTATCACTACTGCCTTCCTCTTCCTTTCCCTACCCTTATGAGCCATAGTGAGAATGTGAAGAAGGGGTGGGCGATCTGGAATGTGTAGAAGGGGTGGGCGAGGGGTAAGTGTAGCAAAATATGTAGATAGGACCAGGGAGAGGACACATCATTGGGGAAGTGTAGGAGGACAGGGAAGAGGTAGCTAAAATAAGATGCCAGACAGCATGTGGCAACCACAAAGAAGAGGAACCTTGCGACCACAAGACAACGTGTTCGGCAAAGTACTTTGAGCTATATACCTATTTCGAGTGTTTTGCTTGCGTCCATACCCATTCCAAGTATTACACTTGCGTCTATGCTTATTCCGAGTATTTTGCGTACTTAGCTATGCAAAAGCCAATCAATTGATGAATTTGAATCGGTAACCATATTTGTGAATGTAGTACCCTGCTTTTGGGTATAAGTATGACCTTTGTAAACCGACAAATTGGGAGTTGGCTACCTTACGCCCGAAGTGCGTGGGGCTGCCAACTCCTCTCTGAATAAAAACCGTTTCAGAGGTAATTTCGTGTCTCTGGTGTTTTTCCTCAACTGAGCAGGTTAATAATTTCAGGTTAACAATTTGGCGAGCCGAGCCGGGAGCCAAACAGTTGGCAGTTCAGGATCCGGTGTAAGAGATCGGCAGGCTGGTACAAGCGGGTTGAGACGGAAGGGCCCTCCGAGAGATTTTTCTCAGTCTCTCTCTCCCTCTCTGACTCTCCATTCCGACCCCTTCAGCTCCGGCTGACCATCCTACGGCCTCCACAGACAAAACGGAGAACCTCAGTTGGGAGACACGGATAACAGGTAAGAATTGCATAGAGTTTGGGGTTCGAGTCCCCTGGTTTAAGAAGCTGGGGTTAGAGGCTCTGCATAGAGTTTGGGGTTCGAGTCCCCTGGTTTAAGAAGTTGGGGTTAGAGGCCCTGCATAGAGTTTGGGGTTCGAGTCCCCTGGTTTAAGAAGTTGGGGTTAGAGGCCCTGCATAGAGTTTGGGGTTCGAATCCCCTGGTTTAAGAAGCTGGGGTTAGAGGCTCTGCATAGAGTTTGGGGTTCGAGTCCCCTGGTTTAAGAAGTTTGGGTTAGAGGCCCTGCATAGAGTTTGGGGTTCGAGTCCCCGGTTTAAGAAGTTGAGGTTAGAGGCCCTGCATAGAGTTTGGGGTTCGAGTCCCCTGGTTTAAGAAGTTGGGGTTAGAGGCCCTGCATAGAGTTTGGGGTTCGAGTCCCCTGGTTTAAGAAGTTGGGGTTAGAGGCCCTGCATAGAGTTTGGGGTTCAAGTCCCCGGTATAGGAAGCGGGGTGAGAGTCCCTGCGTGGGGTTTGGGGTTGGAAGCTGCGGAGCAATACATATTTAATTTGATTAAGGTCTGGTTCCAACATCTAACTGAAACTGCATCCTGCCTTAGACTGGTTGTTAAGAGCAGAAATCTGCCACGCGAAGGTCAGGAAACTGAAGTGGATGCGAGAGTAAGTTACCAAAATGGGCCAGACTCCGGATAAATCAGGACCAAATACACCATTATGGAAAATGTGTAAAAAAATTCCCTGAAAACGAGAAAGATTTACGGAGACTGAGCGCATGGATGAATAAGAAGTTGGGGAATGAATTTTGGCCATTAGGGGGAACCTGGGATCTTGAGAAGTGTAAGTGAGCAGAGGGACAGGTGTGGCGACAAAATGTCTCACAGAAATGGAAAGATCTAATTATGAGTGGTATACCGTGGCCAGTAGACTTAATGAGCACTCCCGCCAGACCTCCTGGGAGGTGAATGCAAAAAATAGAAAGATACCCATCAATGATAGTGACGGAAAACCCAGGGGCTGGCCGGTACTGAAGGCCTTATGTGAAATCTATGATGAACAGCGTAGGATTGATGATCATAATGTAAAACTTGGTGATAAAAGGCCGGCACCGGATATGACTGGGCTGCAGACCCTATTTGACCCTAATGATGACACTGAGGAGGAGGAGCAGCAGGTCCCTTCGCCTGCGGGGGCTGCGAATCCTGTCCCGCCTGTACCTTTGGAACCTTCTGCTCCCCCTGTGCCCTTGACCCATGATCGCCCCCCCCCCCCCGAATGCACTCCCAACCCCAAGTCCATGGTTCACTAACCCCATTGCGGCCCGTACCCGAGCTAAAACCAGGAAAGGGGACACACAAGGTACTAAACCTGCGATCCCTAAGAACCGCATGGCTCATAAATGGACTACAAGACAGAACCTCTGTGTGGGTGACGGCCCATTGATAGACCCCCAAGGGGACGAGTTTGACCCTGACTCAGACTTTACCACCTTTAGTGATGATACTGACCCCAAGGATAATCCTGACACAGCCCTTGCTCGAAAGTACCCTGATTGGCCCTACCCCACCAAAGATCTGGGTAGATCCAAGCCCCCCCCACCCCCCCGACAGATGCCAAAGCGAGAGGTCCCTAACCCTCGTCACAATCCAGCCCAGGCTGAGGATGCTGTGCAAAATCCCTTGACTGTTTCTGTGTATACCCCCTGGAAGCCCAATGAAATGCTGGTAGTGATGCAGGGTGCTCCGGACAGAAAGCAGAAACCGGAGGAGTTTATTGAATATTTGCTGAGTACTATTAAGATCTACAGGGCGACCCCAAGGGATCTTTTTAGTTTCCCTGCATCAACCAGTGACAGTCTACTCTTCCCATGCGGTAACTGCCCTTCTAACCATGCACCAACTCAACATCTCACTCAGGCAAGACTCAGCCGCTACGAGATTGCTCTTCTCCATAATCCGTTGCTGACGTTCACCTATTGTACTACACTTAACCCTGCTACCTTTGTGGATCACCCGCCCGACCTTCTATCCGAGCCTTCCCACTCCTGCGTAGAGCGAAACCACTTCCTCATTTCCCCGCGGCCAGACCTCCAGGACATTGAGTTCGACAATCCGGACCTGCTACTTTTTGTGGACGGCTCGTCCTCTGTCTCCCCGGATGGTGTCTGGCAATCAGGTTATGCCATTGTGACCCCACACACCACCTTGGAGGCGGCAGCCTTCCACCCACCAGTCTCGGCCCAACAGGCTGAGCTTTTCGCCCTCACTCGCGCATGCATCCTCGCCTCGGGTCAGACAGCCAATATTTACACGGATTCACGCTATGCATTTGGGGTCACTCACGATTTTGGTACGCTATGGGCGCAGCGGGGCTTCCAAACGTCGGCTGGCAAAAGCATTGCCAACATTGACAATTTGCTCAAAGCCATCCAGCTCCCCGGTAAGCTTGCTATTATAAAATGTGCCGCCCACTTATCCGATGACTCTCCCGTTAGTAAAGGCAATGCCAGGGCAGACCTGGCAGCCAAGCGAGCCTCCTCCTCTAAAACAATAACTGTGGATTCGGCCCCACGCCTTCTGCCTGCCAGGCAGCCGGTTGATAGCCCAGGCATATCCGACATCACGCGATTACAGGGGGACGCCCCTGCAGCAGAGATTGATGTTTGGAAGAAACATGGTTGTATTATTAATAACACAATGGGCCTCTGGCAGACCCCAGCAGGCCAGACTTGTATTCCTGATCTCTCCTGCCTGTCCTGGTAGACCGCCTCCAGTCTGACACCCACCTCCACAAGGAGGGAATGTGTATTAAAAACATGGTGGTCCCCCAGTTTGAATGAGGCAGCGGAGAGACGGGCAAGGGGTTGCTTAATTTGCCATAAAGTAAACACGGGTAAATCTATTAGATGTGATAAAGGGTGCACCCCAACCCCAGCAGGACCGTTTGACACATTATAAATGGACTTTATTGAGTTACCTAAGGTGAATTGTTACAAGTACTGTTTAGTTATAATTGACGTCTTCAATAAATGGATTGAAGCCTTCCCCACAACGAACAACAAGGCTTCCACGGTAGTGCGAATACTGCTGAAAGAAGTTATTCCTCGTTTTGGTATCCCACAAAGACTCTCATCTGATAACGGTCCGCACTTCATTAGGAAAGTAAACAAAGAACTCTGCGAAATACTAAAGATTGAACAATTCCACTGTGCCAATCACCCCCGAGCCGCAGGAATCGTGGAATGTGCAAACGGCACCCTGAAGGATAAACTAACTAAATTGACCCTTGAAGCAGGACTAAATTGGCTTAAAGTCCTTCCCCTGGCATTGTATCACATGCGCATTACACCTCAAACCGGTACCGGGCTAACTGCTGCTGAGATAGTTTACGGGTGCCCAAATAGAACGCCATGGGGCAGTGACCAAAATCCCCCGCCAATACAAGTAGATCTACAAATGATGGGCGAGGAATTGCAGTGTTACCTCAAGCATTTAACTTTGTCTCTTAAGTTTCTACATACTCAGGTGAAGGAAGCCTCAAGACCTGTTCCTGACAGAGAAGGCGAGTGGCAGGGAGCAGAACCAGGAGATTGGGTGTTAATAAGGAACTGGGATCGACCCAAGCTGGGACCCCAATGGAAAGGACCGTACCAGGTCCTCCTGCAGACCCCCTCTGCTGTCAAGGTGAAGGGACAAGAACGTTGGATTCATATGAGCGACTGCAAGCGCTGGACCACGGACCCGCTAGAAACTACAGATAAATGAAGGGACTGATAAACGAACTTGATTGAACTGTTGTGTGTTTAAATTCCTTTTTCCTTGTGGTGCCACATTCTTGAAACTGTACTCTGGTAATGGAAGGTAGGATGCTCTTGGTTATCTATATTCTTTTAGGGATAGTGGGGTATAGGGCAACGGTTGAGGGACGGCTAGACGAGGAACCAAAACCCCTAAAGAGATCGAAGGGGGACATTTCAAGGCAGAAAAGGGATTGGGGTTTCCCCAAAGGCCCCACCCTTGGAAGATCCTCCTCAGGGTTTATAAGTGATAACTATTTCCAAAACATGCACAAACAACTGTATGGCACTACAACCATCATTTGCTATCCCCACCCCGCCAGTGTCTCCTTGCTCTTTACCATTTTCCCGCATTGGGATCATGCCGATCAACCCTTCCGATGTGCCCCCGCCAGCAAAACATTGCCTGAGCGAAGGAGGGTGGAACTCACCTATTACTCTTCCACAGCCCCTGTCACGGACTGCCTATTTCCCCCGTCCATCAGTAAGCGGTCAAATCATGGACTCCTTCCACGGATGAGAAAAGATCTCTGATGAGAGGGGAATCCCAAACCCCCGAAGGGTGACTGAGTATATGAGAACTGCTACTTTGGAACAGGGTGGGGATGTTCAGACGTGTATGTCTCGAATGACGTCACCTGCCTCTCCAAGCTCTGTAGGAAAAGGGAGTGTCACCCCACCAAGGACCCCTTAGGGATATCTTGCTCTTGCCATGAGACACAGTGCCAGCCCCTGACCCAAGGGGTGCAACTCCTTTGTGGGGAGGGGAACCGCACCAACCTCCGGGTCAATGATCATATATTCCCACTACCTGACTATCGCAGGGGTACCAAACGAGCGTACCCCTCTGCCAGTGTGGGAGAGTGGAGCGACAACAAAAACCTAAAGGGTAAAGGTTGCACTGAGACCATGTATACCCTCCCGGGGTATATTTTTTCTTCTATAACGGCATTGCCACCAACTTCCTGGAGTACCCATACCCTTCCTCGGTGGCCTATGGCACTTTCCTCCCCACCGCGGTCCCTTGCCCTGGGACTTGGGGTCCTCTGTCCCACTCGTTTGGGAAGTACAAGAGAGAGGTCTCCCAAGAATTTTGTGCAGATTACCAAGTCCTGACCACCCTAACCGCAGGTCAGGTGGCCGGATACGGGGCAGCTGGCTTTCTCTCTTTGGGAGCATCAGGAGCCACTATGGCGGCCCACAATTGGAACTATCTGGCCTGTGGTCTCATGAGCCTTGGGAACGCCACCAGGGGAGCATTAAGACTCATAACTGACAGCCTTAACCAACTGCGACTCTTCATGCAAAACCGCTATGCACTTGATTACCTCCTCGCCAGGGAGGGTGGGCTCTGTGCTATCGTAAAGGACAAATGCATAATGGGGCTAGACGATGCTACTGCCAACATAACGCGGAATATGAACAAAATAGATGAACAGTTAGGATCCATTAAGGAAGGAACAGGTTGGGCAGGATGGAGGTACTGGGGACTAAGTGCATGGAGGGACTGGTTGATCAATGGGGCTATTTACGCGCTGACGGCTATTATAGGGATTTTTGTCTGTATCGCCATTGTCAAATGTGTCCTGAACCGCATGATGGCCTCGTTAGGGGACCTGCTGCCGGCTAAGCCATTGATGGTAGTACGAGCAACCGTCGAGGCCACCGAACTCCTCGAACCTGCACCAGAGGATTTTCACGATATTGATGAGTGATCATTTCATGATCACAGGAGGGAATGAGAATGTGAAGAGGGTAAGGGGTACGTGTAGAAGGGGTGGGCGAGGGGTAAGTGTAGCAAAATATGTAGACAGGACCAGGGAGAGGATACGTCATTGGGGAAGTGTAGGAGGACAGGGAAGAGGTAGCTAAAATAAGATGCCAGACAGCATGTGGCAACCACAAAGAAGAGGAACCTTGCGACCACAAGACAATATGTTCGGCAAAGTATTTTGAGCTATATACCTATTTCGAGTGTTTTGCTTGCGTCCATACCCATTCCAAGCATTACGCTTGCGTCTATGCTTATTCCGAGTATTTTGAGTGCTTAGCTATGCAATAGCAAATCAATTGATGAATTTGAATCGGTAACCATATTTGCGAATGTAGTACCCTGCTTTTGGGTATAAGTATGACCTTTGTAAACCGACAAATTGGGAGTTGGCTACCTTACGCCCGAAGTGCGTGGGGCTGCGAACTCCTCTCTGAATAAAATCCGTTTCAGAGGTAATTTTGTGTCTCTGGTGTTTTTCCTCAACTGAGCAGGTTAATAATTTCAGGGTAACAATTGGGCCAGACTCTGTGCCAGTAGCACGGCCACTATTGCTTCCCCCAGGTACGTGGTCCCCCTAACAGTACTCAAACAGGAGTACTTATTGTCAAGGGTATAGTCACAGGGGTACTCTCTAGTACCTGACTCTTCCTCTTCCCTGTCCTGTTACCCACTTGTTTGTCTCCCCTGGCCACAGTGTGACCACCTGCCTGTAACTCCTTTCTATCACCTCCTCACTTTCCCTGACCAGGCGAAGATCATCAAGCTGCATCTCCAGTTCCCTAACTCGGTCCCTTAGGAGCTGCAGCTCGACACACTGGGTGCAGATATGGCCATCTGGGAGGCTGGGAGACTCCAGGACCTACAGAACACTGACCTCACACACATACTACTTCCTTTCTGCAAATAACACAGGCAAAACTACCTCGCCTCATCCTGTTACTACCTAAGCCCGTTGAACCAAAGCCCTATCACTCTGCCTCCCTCTCAGTCCACTGCCTGCTGGATATGGCGGTCTTCTTTTTAAACCTTTCGCGCTCTACTGGCTGACGTTACACGCCTGCGCAGTCTTGCCTCTCTTTTACCCCGAGTAGTTAAACTGCCTTCGCTCCAGAAATCCTTAGCCGTTCACTCGCAGCCTTCTTGCTCCGAATCGAAAATCGCTGAAGATTCCTTGCCTTTTTAAACCTTTTGTGTTCTACTGGCTGACGTCATGCGCCTGCGCAGTCTTGCCTCTCTTTTACCCCGAGTAGTTAAACTGCCTTCGCTCCAGAAATCCTTAGTCGTTCACTCGCAGTCTTCTTGCTTCTTTGAAGTTTCTGTTCTCTGTCAATTTAAAGCTTATTTGCAATTCTACAACCAGTTACAAATAAATACTGTCCTTACCGATGCAGTTTAATTTTCAGTCTACCAATACCTTTAATTCCAATTTTAATCCAGGTTTAAAATCCCTTTTAAAGCCGTACCTCTCCTACTTCTGGTTCAAAGTCTCTTAACCATTCCCTCACCTTTCCTTTAATGCCATGCATAAAACAACCTTTGTTCCCCCCACCAAACAAAAAAAGAAAACATCAGCTCTTCCAATATCTCTTTGGGTCTACAATGTTTCTCTGAAATACTCTTATGGGGCACCTCAGTATTATAACTCTGTCATAAGCATCATTCAATACAGTTTGTTTGTCAGTAAAAGGTGGAGCAATAATTGGCTTACCTTCACCAGAGGTGCCATTAATCCTGCTGGGAGATCAAAATATGGCACATTGGGCACCAAACTAGGGTCATCGGGACTGATCTGTGGTGGAGGTGGCCCCTGGCGACGGATATGTGGAGGCTGTCCATTGAAACCTGGGGGAGGACCACCAAAATCCGGATGCTGGGGTCCACCCCAAGGAGGGGGTTCTCCCATTCCGGGTGGAGGTAATCTGTGTGGAGGATGGTGAGGGGGGCCCATATCTGGAAATATATGCAAAAAAAACGTTAAGTCAGATTTCTGTACCTTGTCTGGCCTTTTGAAAACATAACTAGCACTTAATCTAGAAATGGTGTCAAAGATATTTAAATGTACTTTTACTGAGGTTTGTGGCTGTAAAGGAACATTAGAATTTTCTAATGTAGATTTGATGAAATCATCAAGAATCTGGTCAACAGACGGTAAACGTACAAGGTGGTATGAAAACAAATTGTTGGGCTCAAATTTGCACCAAAACATGGTTTTCATTAAAAATCTTTTTATTTGAAGCACACATATAATTCTCAAAGCAAATACAGTGCCTTGGAAAAAATATTCAACCCCCACAACCATTTTCATATTTTACTGTCTCATTTTCTATATTTAAAATATATTGAAGTAGGATTTTTTGAGCTAATCTACAAAACATTGCACATAATACCAAATCAAAAGAAAAATTCTAAAACCTGTTAACAATTTACTAAAACTTAAAAAAACCAAAATTGTATAGCTGAAAAAGTATTCATCCGCTTTGTAATTATTACACTAACTTTTCTTGGTAGCAATATTTACTTTAACAACTCACCCAATTTGTTGATGTAGAAAATTGAAGGACCACCTGTTTTTAATGAATTCCTAGGAATAAACACTGCCTCCCCCCGGGTCACTGCAAGGTCCAACAGTATGACAGATTTTCAACAGACCAAAACAAAATGAAGACAAAAGAGGATTCAAGACAAGTCAGGGAAATGGTAATACAGAGGCACAAATCTGGGGAAGAATATTTTGGAGCTCAGCGCAGTCCATCATGAAAAAGTGGAAAAATATGAAACCACAGCCACACTGCCTTGGTCAAGCGCCCCTCTAAATTTGTTTGCTGGAGAAGAACAGCACTTGTAAGGAAGGCTACTGACATGGCAACAGACACTCTTGAGTGAGCTACCTACCTCTAAGGCCTTGCACAAAAAGGGTATTTATGGAAGAGTGGCAGGCAAGAAGCCTTGGCTAAAACAAAAATAGAAGATAGTGTAAAGATGTGAAGAAGGTCTTGCAGTCAGTGGAAGTTTTTGGCCTCAACATGTCATGTAAATCTAATACTCTGCATCAGCCAAGTAACACTAATCCCTACTGAAAAGTAAGGTGGCAGTAGCATTATGCTACGGGGCTGCTTTTCAACAACAGGGACTGGAAATCTGGGCAGGATTGATGAGAAGATGAATGCTACTAAATACAGAGAGAACCTGGATAAAAACCTGCTCTCTTCCACCAGAAAGCTTAAATTGGGAAGGAAGTTCATCTTTCAGCAGGACAACAACCCAAAGCACACTGTCAGGGCAACCATGAATTGGCTTCAAATGAAGAAAATTGATGTCCTTCTCCAAAGAGACAACTAGCTGTAATAGCTGTGAGAGGTGGTTCAACTAAGTACTGAGCAAAGGGGGATGAATACTTTTGAATTGCTGATATTTCAGTTTCTGGAATTTTAGTTTTACATGCTTTACAATTTTCCCTATATTTTGGGTTGAACTGTGAAATCATGCAATTCAGAAATAAAAATTCTCATTTAAAATTGATCAAAATCCCTAACTGTAATCCTCATTTATGTGTACATTCCCAAACCAAAAGCCGTGAATGAACCAGGAGGTATGTCGCCTACTAAAGGCTAGATCTGTGATATTCAAGGCTGGCAACCCAGGCCTGTGCCAGAAAACCAGGTATGACTCGCTGAGGGCTATTTCAAGGGCAAAGAGACAATTTTGAATGAGGTCGGAGGTGACACTGGACGTATGACAACTTTGGCAGGGTTTGCAAAACATTACTTCCTACAAAGCGAAACCCAATAGCATGAATGGCAGCAATGCTTCACTACCAAATGAACTCAGCACCTTCTATGCCTGCTTTGAAAGGGAGAATAACTACAGCTGCGAAGATCCCCACTGCAACTGGTGACCCTATGATCTCTGTCTTGGAGGCCGATGTTAGGCTGACTTTAAAGAAGGTGAACCCTCGCAAGGCAGAATGCCCCGAAGGAGTACCTGGTAAGGCTCTGAAAACTTGTGCCAACCAATTGGTGGGTGTATTCAAGGATATTTTCAACCTGTCACTTCTACGGGTGGAAGTTCCCACTTGCTTCAAAAACGCAACAATCATACAGGTGCCCAAGAAGAATAATGTGAGCTGCCTTAATGACTATTGCCCAGTAGCACTCATATCTACAGTGATGAAATACTTTGACAGGTTGGTCATGACTAGACTGAACTCCTGCCTCAGCAAAGACCTGGACCCACTGCAATTTGTCTATGGTCACAATAGGTCAATGGCAGACACAATCTGAATGGCTCTTCATGAAGCCTTAGACCACCTGGACAATATAAACACCTGTGTCAGGATGCTGTTCATCGTCTACAGCTCAGCATTTAATACCATCATTCCCACAATCTTGATTGAGAAGTTGTAGAACCTGGACCTCTGTACCTCATTCTGCAACTGAACCCTCGTCTTCCTAACCAGAAGACCACAATCTGTGTGGATTGGAGATAATATCTCCTTCTCACTGACAATCAACACTGGCACACCTCAGGGCTGTGTGCTTAGCCCACTGCTCTACTCTGTCTATATCCATGACTATGTGGCTAGGCATAGCTCAATTATCATCTATAAATTTGCTGATGATACAAGCATTGTTGGCAGAAGCTCAGATGGAGATGAGAGGGCGTATAGGAGTGAGCTATACCAACTGGTGGAGTAGTGTCGCAGAAACAACCTTGTATTCAACGTCAGTAAGACAAAAGAGCTGATTATGGACTTCAGGAAGGGTTAAGACAAAGGAACACATACCAATCATCACAGAGGGGTCATAAGTGGAGAGTGCGTAGTTTCAAGTTCCTGAGTGTCAAGATCTCTGAGGACCTAACCTGGTCCCAACATATTGATGCAGCTATAAAGGCAGCAAGATAGCTACTATACTTCATTAGGAGTTTGAAGAGATTTGGTATGTCAACAGAAACACTCGAAATTTTCTATAGATGTACCACGGACAGCATTCTGAAAGTCTGTATCACTGACTGGGAATGGGGTTGGGTGGGCTACTATGCAGGACCGAAGAAGTTGCAGAGGATCATAAATTTAGTCAGCTCCATCTTGGTTACTAGCCTACAAAGTACTTTACTGTCACCAAACAATTGATACTAGAGCGTACAATCATCACAGCGATATTTGATTCTGAGCTTCGCGCTCCTTGAAGTACAAATCAAAGTAAATATAATAAAAATTTAAATTATAAATCACAGTTAGAAAATAGAAAAGGGAAAGTAAGGTAGTGCAAGTTAGGTCCGGATATTTGGAAGGTCTGGGTCAGGATCTGTTCAGCAGTCTTAACACATTTGGAAAGAAGCTGTTCCCAAATCTGGCCGTACGAATCTTCATGCTCCTGAACCTTCTCCTGGAGGGAAGAGGGACAAAAAGTGTGTTGGCTGGGTGGGTTGTGTCCTTGATTATCCTGGACATCAAGGAGCGGTGTTTCAGAAAGGCAGCGTCCATTATTAAGGACCTCCAGCACCCAGGGCATACCCTTTTTTGCTGTTACCATCAGGTAGGAGGTACAGAAGCCTGAAGGCACACACTCAGCAATTCAGGAACAGCTCCTTCCCCTCTGCTACCTGATTCCTAAATGGAAATTAAACCCTTAGACACTACCTCACTTTTTTATATATTATTTGTCTTGCAAGATTTTTAATCTATTAAATATATGTATACTGTTATTTATTTTTGAATTTTATTTTATCATATATTTTAATAGTATTACTGTAATATTTATTATTATACATTTTTCTTCTATATTATGCATTGCATTGGACTGATGCTGCTAAGTTAACAAATTTCACGACACATGCCAGTGATAATAAATCTGATTCTGAACAACGGATTGAAGGCAGAATGCGTTTTTAAGGCACTATATGAACACAAATGATGATTTACCCCTTTGCACTCAACTCTGTTCTCCACCTGTACTTAAATTCAATACTTTCCATATTCGGGACTGTCATTATGCATACTTTCTTGCATCATAGAAAGATGTCATTTCAGCCCATCAAGTCAATGCCAGCTTACAGAAGAATCTTACTCTACATTAATTTTGTCTGCAACCTATTCTTCCTACATTCCAATCAACTCCTTTCAGATTCTGCCAATCACCTAGGGGAAACTTGCAGTGGGCAATTCACCAACCTTCATGTCTTTGAAAAGTGAGAGAAAACCAGATCATCCAGAGGAAACCCACACAGTCACTGGAAGACCACGCAGACCCCACATACAGACAAGCAAGGAGGCCAAATTTGAATTCAGGTCACTGGAGCTATGAATCAGCAGTCTTACCAGTTGTGACCCTGTGATGCCCTAAATAGAGCTCATTCAAAGACAGTATTCCTTTATAGGTTTGGAAGTAGGGCTCCTACCTTGGGGTCTGTAATGGACAGAAGAAACTGGAAAGTAAACATCTGCTTTGCACAGAATTTCCTGCAATTCTATGACATTGAAGCTGCTGTGTATTTGCCAATGACTCCTGCTTTGAATCAGAAGACTGAAGGATATTTTCTCTCAAAACTTGAAATCCAGACTGACTTTGAATCAATAGTGCTGCACAATCTCAGTTTCGCTCCTTTGATGGGACTTTAATATAAGTCTCTGTCTTCTAAGGAGAATGCAAAATATCCCGAGACATTATTTTGAAGATCAGGGCCGATTTCTAGACTTCCAGAACAAGATTTATCCTCCATTAAACATTCCTATAGTACTCTTTATGCTTTGTGCAAAATGCATTTCCTACATCCCTAAGGTAATTATATTTTAAAAGTTCTGAACTGGGCTGGAGAACTTTTTTAAGACATTGTGCAATAAGGAACACGAAGATTGATGCACAAAAACATATAGAAATGAAGTACTGAAATCAGCTTGAACCAACTGTAAAATGGAGAAAAAAATCATTATCAATCAGAACTCCTCTACACAACTACTTACCTGGTGGAAAGTCTCCCTGTTGATAGTCGAAATGGTGAGGGGGATAGGGGGGACGATCAAAGTGATGCCGTGGGGGGAAATCATCCTGCATGAACCGTGGTGGGATACGGTTGAAGTTGTGAGGATGTGGTGGCTGGTTAAATGGTGGGTGCTGCTGGTGTGGCTGGAAGGGGGGTTGCTGGCGGAAATGGGGAGGCCTCTGCATTCTAAATGGTGGATCTCGCTGCCCCCCCCAGGGGGGCTCATGCTGATTGTTCCAGGAGGGATCATACTGGTTATTCCAGGATGGCTCATGTTGATTGTTCCACGGAGCTTCCCGCTGGTTGTTCCAATTTTGTTCCCGCTGGTCGTTCCACATCCCTTCGTGGTTGTTATTCCAGGGCTGGCAATGAGGTGGTCCCTGGTGTGGAGGATTAAAACCCTGATCAAACTGGCAGTGGAGATAAAAAAAAGATACATTCTAATTGTTAACTGAACATTAAACTAATACGATTTAGTTGCAATTATTGACACTGTTCTGCATATTTTTAATAGAATCATATTAAGCAAGAGACACAAGGTTGATGATGGCTATTTTAATTTAGTCAAACTCATATAGCACAAGTGGGGCAGGTTTGGATTGAAGACCCAACTTATACCCTTGCCTGATTTAATGTACAGACTAATGACTACTTTGCTGTTATAGCTTGAGTACTAAAACATAATTAAGATACAAGTGGCCATATCAAGACAAGAAAAATCAAAGGGCAATTAGTTGGATTAAATGTCTATTTTAAACATACCTAACAGTCGTAATCTCTTTACAATGTTATAATAATAGATTACTGAGTGTAATGTGCAAAAAATATCAAATACTGAAAGGCCTGGATAGAATGGATGTTTCCATTCATAGGAGAGTTCTAGAATTTGAGGGCAAAGTCTCAGAACAAAGGGACATCCCTTTAAAATTGAGATGAAGAAGGCTGTGAAGGACATGTCATTGAATATATTTACGGCAGAAATTGATAGTTTCTTGATTGGTAAAGGGGTTAAGAGTTATAGGGAAAAGGAAGGAGAATAGGGCCGAAAAAAACAGCCATGATTAAATGACAGAGCAAATTCAACTGGCCCAATGATGGTCTAATTCTGCTCCTATATCTTATGGTCTAGAGTGATTAAAAAAAATTATTAGCAACTATTTACTGTATTATGCTTGTTTCTCCCAACAGTTAGTAGTTTTTGTATTCGCTCCCTTTTTAATCATACAATAAATAATTAACTACTAAAACCACTAAAATTATTTATTTAAAAACACAAAATGCTGGCAGAACTCAGCAGGCCAGACAGCATCTATGGGAAGGGGTAGTGACGATGTTTCAGGTTATTTAGCGATACAGTGTGCACCAACCAGCAACTTCCAATTTAACCATGATACCCCAGCAGGGTACCAGTTAGCGTGACACTATTATAGCTCAGGGTGTTGTGGAGTAAGGAGTTCAATTCCAGCGCTGTTCTGTAGTGTATCTCTGTATGTCCTCCCCATGGACTGCATGGGTTTTCTCCGTGTGCTCCGGTTTCCTCCAACAGTCCAAAGACATACTGTGTAGGTTAACTGATCATTGTAAACTGTCCCATGATTAGGTTAGAGTTAAATCGGGATTATTGGGGGTTGTCAGAACAGCACAGCTCGAAGGGCCAGAAGGGTCTACTCTGCACTATCTTTAAATATATAAAATAAAAAACTACGGCCTAATCACAGAACAATTTACAAGGACCAATTAACCTACTAACCGGTACATCTTTGAACTGTGGGAAGAAACTGGAGAAAACTCACACATTCCATGGGGAGGACATATAGACTTCTTGCAGATGATATTGGAATTGAATTCCAAACTCCAACACCCTGAGCTGTAATAGAGTCGTGCTAATTGCTACGCTACACTGACACACATTCAAAAGGTTCAAATCACCTGCAAAATGAGCAAGATGGATCACAAACCAAGAATGTTCACACATGTACGGACATTAGATAAATATACTGTACATTTACAATTAATAGTTTGCAACTGTTCATAATAACTACTTGTTAGTATAAATTTGGCTGTGGTATATATCAAATTTAGGTAATACATACTGAACTTAAGGCACAGACACATACCACCTGCACATGGAGTTCTCCATAATTTTCCCTGGCCTCTTCTCTAAGTAGTGGTGGCAATCCCCTAGCAGCCCTTTCCAGTAAAGGGAGAAATCATTCTCCCTTGCTTCCAGAACATGCTCCAACTTGTGAACAAATAAAGCTGTGAATGGGTTTCATGAAAGTAATATTCGTATATCAGGGAGTTCCTACAATCTGCCTTTGTACAATTTATCCATATTGTACAGCACCTGCTTACTCACTCAAGAGAAATCAATAAATGATGGAATAACAAAACATTGAACATAACAACACAGTGCAGACACTTCAGCCCAGGACTTTCTGTTGACATTTTAATTTATTCTAAAATCAATGTAACCCTTCTGTCCCATTCAGTGATGATTTATGTTCACTAAAAGCACTGATAAAATGATGACTATTAGCTGAAGCCATAGCTCATTGAATTGAGGACAAACGTTTGATCAGATGAGGCAATTGCTGAGCGATAAGGTAAAAATAATAAGGTTAAGAGGCAGCTACTTTATTAGCATGATGAGAATTAGAGCTGTCTCATGAGGATTTCTGTTGGGCCCTTAACTGAAAAAAAGAACTCTGACAAAGAGGACCATAAGAGGATAATAAGCATGAAAGGAGTGGGATAAAATGACAAAATGGATGATGGTGTATGGCAAAAGCAATATGATGCTAAGATAAGTAAAAGTAAAAGAATTAAGGTCTGTGTTCAAGATTAAACAGGCTAAACTTTGTGGCAGTTTTACAGAGTTAGACTGCGACCAATCACCAAGGATTTATCGAAAAGGATGAATAAAATTAACGCAAGTCGAAGGGGAGTGGACATTGCTTTGAGTGGGTCAGTGTCAGGAGTAGTTTTGGCTCATCAGGCTTGGGTGAAGTAAAGTATCTGGAGAGTTTCCCTTTTTGTTCTTAATTCTTCATTCCTTATCTGTTAAGGCAAAATAGTGTAGTGAGAATGGCTCCAGGGGCAGTGTTTTGTTCTGTGTGTAGATGTGGGAATTCTGGGAGACCTCCCAGATAAATACATCTGCACCAGCTGCGCTGAGCTGCAGATCCTCAGAAAACATATTAAAGAACTGGAGCTGCAGCTTGATGACCTTCAGCTCATAAGGGAGAATGAGAAGCTGATAGACAGGAGCAATAGGGAGTGGTGTCCTCTGTGTTGCAGGACACAGATAACTGGGTGAACGTCAAGAGAAGGAAGGGCAATGCACAGCCAGTGCAGAGTACCATTGAGGCCATTCCCCTCAATAATCAGTATATTACTTCACCTACCGTTGAGGGGCCGACCTACTGGGGGGAGCCGCAGTGACTAGGTGGATCTCTGGCACTGAGCCTGGTGCAGTCACTCAGAAGAAAAGAGAGGTGAAGACGACTGCAGTGATGATAGGAGATTCCAGTCAGAGGAACAGAGTTGAGATTTTGTGGGCACGGTTAGAGACCTCCGGATGGTACGTTGCCTTCCAGGTGCCAGGGTGAGCAACCTCAAGTCTTGGTACATATTGGCACCAATGACACAGGTTGAAATGATGAGAAGGTCGTGAAGGGAGATTTTAGGGAGCTATGGAGCAATCTGAAAAACAGTGCAGTATTCTCTCCATTGTTGCACGTGCCACATGCCAGTGAGGGTAGGAATAGGATGATTTGGTAGGTGAATACATGGTTGAGGAACTGGTACAAGGGCAGGGGTTCAGATTTATGGATCATTAGGATCCCTTCTGCTGAAGGTATGACCTACACAAAAAGGACAGGTTACAAGTGAATATCCTTGTGGGCACACTTGCTGGAGTTGTTTGGGAGGGTTTAAACCACTTTGGCAGGGAAATGAGAACCTGAGTGATAGTGCTGAGGATTAAGTCAACAGGCCAAGTTGAAATGTAAAAGGTAAACAAAATCAGAAAGGGTGAAAACAGGACTGAAGGTGGAAAAGGATCTTGTGTTTTTCCAGTGTATATGACTAATAAACTCTTCCAGACAGGAACAGGTATCAATTATAACCGCTGTTAAACTGCCATCTTCATCAGGGATGATGCCTGGGAATGTCTAGTTCAGTGGTATTTATACCCCTGTAGTCCGTCTCATATGATTAGTTAGGCCTCATCTAATTAGGTTTCAGTTCTTCGTCTTTGTTAAAATTATTTTCCTTCAATTTTATTTCATTGTCTTCCTTTACCAGGCAGCCCCAAGGAAGCCACTGGCACAGCTCAGTAGCTATGTGCCTAAGTTAATCCGATGGCCATGCCAATGCAGCGAAATCAATCAGTCCCTTAAAAGGGCTGATGGAAAAACCAGGAAGCCCAACAACAAGGAGTTTGCCAGTCTTCCCTATATTTCTACAGTTTCTGGAAGGATCGCCAGGATCCTGAAAAACATATCTGATTAATACCATCCACATACTGGTAAGGAATCTCAAATCACAGCTTATGTGGGTCAAAGATAACCTGAGACTCAGATCAGCTGGTGTTTACAGGATTCCCTGTGAATGTGGGGCAGCGTAAATTGGCCAGATGGGATGCACGGTGGAAAATGCATCAAGGAGCACAAGAGTTGTATCTTTTTGGATTACCCACAGAAATCGGTGGTAGCAGAACACTGCATTCACGATAGCCATAGGATTGACTTCAGTGGCACAAAACTACTGTGCCACACCAATGGCTTTTGGAACACCTGGTAAAGGAAGCCATCAAAGAATTTTAACAAAGACAAAGATCTCACTCTAAGTAAGAATTGGAATTCCTTTGCAACCAAGGTAGGAAAGCGGGGACTTAATTGGATGAGGACTAAACAATCAGGAGGGACGGATTACGGGGGTATAAATACCATTGGACTAGACATGCCCTAGCATCATTCCAGATGAATATGGCAGAGCTGTCATTGAAACATCAGTTAAAATTGATTCCTGTACCTGGCTGGAAGCCCGAAAAGAGTTTATTAGGATTGAAAGTGTTATATTTGAATATGTACAGTATATTGAATAAAGTAGATGAACTTGTAGCACAGTTACTGATTGGCATGTATGACATTGTGGGCATCACTGAATCGAAAGGACAGGCAGGTAGGCAGAGGGGGTGGGGTGGCTCTGTTGATAAAAAATGAAATCAAATCATTAGAAAAAAGTGACATAGGATCTAAAAGTGTTGAATCGTTGTGGGCTAAACTGCAAGGGTAAAAAAGATCCTGATGGGAGTTATATACAGACCCTCAAACAGCAATAAGGATATGATCTACAAATTGCAATGGGAGATAGAAAATGCATCCCTAAAGGGCAATGTAACAACAGTCATGGGGGATTTCAATATACAGGTTGATTGGGAAAATCGGATTGGTGCTGGATCCCAAAAGGGAAAATTTCTAGAATGCCAATGGAATGGCTTTTTAGAGCAGTTCGTGGTCGAGCGCATTAGGGGATCAGCTATTCTGGATTGGGTGTTGTGCAACGAACTAGAATTGATTAAGCATCTTAAGGTAAAGGAACCCTTAGGGGCCAGTAATCATAATATGATAGAATTCACCCTGTAATTTCAGGAGAAGCTTAAGTTAGATGTATCAGTATTACAGTGGAGTAAAGGAATTAGAGAGGCATGAGAGAGGAGTTGACAGAATTGATTAGAAAAGAACTTGGACAGGGATGTCAGCAGAGCAGCAATGGCTGGAATTTCTGGAAGTAATTCAGAAGGCATGGGATATATACATCCCAAAGAAGTAGCAGTATTCTAAAGGCCAGATGACAGAACTCGTGTCTAACAAAAGAAGTCAAAGCCAACAAAAAAGCCAAAGAGAGGGCATATAATAGAGCAAAAATTAGTGGGAAGTTAAAGGATTAGCTTTTGAAAGCCAACAGAAGGCAACTTAAAAAGTAATTAAGGAGGAGAATATCGAATACGAATGTAAGCTAGCCAATAATATTAAAGAGGGAGAGGATACCAAAAGTTTCTTCAGATACATAAAGTCACTTGGACCAGATGGTATACACCCCAGGGTTCTAAAAGACGTGACTGAAGAGACTAGAGAGGCTTTAGTAAAGACCTTTCAAGAATCAACTGATTCTGGCATGGTTCCAGAGGAGTGAAAAATTGCAAATGTCACCACACTCTTCAAGAAGGAAGAGAGGCAGAAATAATGAAATTATAAGCCTGTTAGTCTGACCTCAGTGGTTGGGAGGATGTTGGAGTCCATTGTTAAGGATGTGATTTTGGGGTACTTGGAGGCACATGATAAAATAGGCCATAGTCAGTGTGGTTTCCTCAAGGAAAAAGTTTATCTGACAAATCTGTTGGAATTCTTTGAGGAAATAACAAGTAGGATTGACAAAGGAGAATCAGTGGACATTATGTATTTGGATTTTCAGAAGACCTTTGACAAGGTAACAAATGTGAGGCTGCTTAACAAGTTTGAGTGTCCATGGTATTATAGGAAAGATACTACCATGGATAAAGCTGAGGCTGATTGCCAGGAGATAAAGAATGAAATGTGGTGAGTCTATATACTCACCACATAGGACCTCTTCCCCTTTTCTGCGTATGTCATTGGTGCGAATGAGCATCACGACCTCTGGCAGTTCCTCCTTCCCTTTGAGAATATTCTGCAGTCTCTCCGAAATATCAAGGACCCCAGTACTCGGGAGGTAACACACCATCCTGGAGTCTCTTCTGCGGCCACACAATCACCTATCCCCCCAACTATCAAGACCCCTATAACTACAGCATTGCCCGACTTTACCCTTCCCTATCGAGCCTCAGAGCTGCTGCCATGATCTGATGTGTCATCCCCGCATAACAGTATCCAAAGAGGCATACTTGTTGCTAAGGTGAATGGGCACAGGAGAATCCTGTACTGACCTCTTAATCCCCTTCCTTCTCCCAGTGGTCACCCATCTACTGTCTGAAGCCTGTAGTCTGGATGTGACCATCTCTTCAAAAGACTTGCCTATAATATCTTCAGCCTCCCGAATGATCCTGAGTATATCCAACTCCAGCTCCATCTCCATGACCTGGTCAGTCAGGTGCTGAAGTTGGGTGCACTTCCCACAGATGTAGTCATCAGGAATAGCATCAGGTATCCTGAATTCCCACATCTGACAGGAGCATTCCAAACTGACTACTCTATACAAAAAAGAAAAAGGTTTACCTCTTCTTAACTTTGCCTTCACCTGTTCATGCTGAAGCCTGTTAAGCCAAAGCCTTAACATTCTATCACTGGCACACTCAAACAATGGCTGCTCCACTTGAGCCTGCCTTCCTTTTATTTGTAGCTGAGTTTAAAGACCTTTGATGATCTGCTCCCTTTATTCTCTCTCTCCCCCGATTTTCTTAGGGCAATGACACCAATGCTCACACATGCCTGAGCCACCAAAAAAAGACCAGATTTACCCATGTCTGCTCTTTTTATACTCGCACTCCAAACTTCGGTAGGCCCCTGATGCCGACACTTTACTTGCCTGTGCAGCCCAATTTTTCATTGTAGACTTCATCAATTGAAAATACACTGGGAACAAAAGAGCCCCAGTCAAAAAAAAACAACAAAGTAACTCAAGGAATATTACTTTATTTCTGCTATAATGAATTAGCCCTATTCCAAAACTTGCCCACTGATTTATCAGTTTCATGTATGCATTGTGCTCATCACTATTGGAGGTGTTCCCTTAATCAGTACCTGCTGTTGCTGCCCCCAGAGTGGCATTGCAGGTCGTTCAAACCAAGGTGGCTTGGAAGAAGAGTGTTCATGCTGCCCAGGTCCTCGCTGTCCCCCTGGAGGGGGCTCCTGTCCTCCAGTTGGCACATTTTCAGGAAGGGGATGAGGTGGCTTGGCTTCCTCTGTAACATACACAGGTTTTAAAATTTGATTGCTCACAAACACTACGTAAACACATCTTCAGAATATCCCAGAGAGCTCACATTCCATGTCACAGAATATATAAGAGCAAGAGGTTGGGTATTAAGTCAAAAGTTATCGATGGGCTATGAACAGTCCTGTACCATGAAAAAAATGGCCTTTCCATCACACTTTGCATAATAGCACTTCAGGGTCAACTACCATCACAAACACTGACCCTGCTCTATGGGACTCAACATGCAGCATAAAACTTTTAAGTAACCTTGTGAGGGAATAAATGTGGGTCCTTCAATCCGAGGAGTGTATATTTAAAACATTTTCACTGTCACAAAAGGGAAAAATCGCCTCACACTACTTGCATTTGTGACAACTGAAATTTGTCCCATTTATTATCCTGTTCAGTACTAGAAAACTGCAAGCATATTCACTGATTCAAAGGGACTCAGTCAGCTCCTACTCATTTCAAAATTTAAAATTTTTGATGAGCTAGCAGAAGATTTGCTGAACAAATATGGACTTCCAAGAATTGCACTTACAAAAAGAATAAAAATATATAAATAAAAAGAATATTAATTGACAGTATTAATCAGCAACAATAAAAAGAATATTAATCCAAACTTCATTTTGCATACAGCTCTTTGATCTTATCTTAATTTTTAATATTACAAAGAAAAAACATTTTGTCAGCCCCATTCCTCCAAATTCCATACAATTTCTTCTGCTACTACACCTGTTGAGTCTGTTGGAGAGAGAGCTGGCAGGTCCTGACTCTGGGGCAATGGGATGTGGGGTGGCGGTGCCTCAGGTTCCAATAGCGGCTGTGGTTGTGGCTGTGACTGAGGCTGGGGCTGTGGCTGCGGCTGAGGAGGCTGCGTATGTTGATGTTTGGTGAGACTGTCCACAAACTCCTGATGTTGTGCCTTCAGGGTTTGGATCTGCTGCTGGAATGCCATTTGAATAGGTTGGACCACAGCAGCAAACTCCGTAATGAGAGATGCCTGTGGAATGCATCATCAGCAAGACAAATTTAAAATTAGCTGAAACCAAAACAGAGTAAGAGTCTCAAGTGATACATTCTCACCAGAAGAGTTTTTTTTAAATCTAATCTCTGAACATAGAAATCTACTCTGGAAACTGCCTAGAAATTCTCTATTGCATAGCCCTCTATTTTACTAAGCTCCACGTACCTATCTAAGAGGCTCTTAAAAGATCATATCGTATCCACCTCCACCATCGTCGTCAGCAGTGCATTCCACACACCCACCACTCTCTGTGTGGAAAAGTTTACCCGACATCCCCTCTGTACCTACTTCCAAGCACCTCAAAGCTATGCCCCTCAAGGCAAAGGTAATTTTAAATCACAGATTCTCAATTTGAGTCAACTGTCTCCTTCCCAAATCTGTCAAAGATTTTAACAAAGGAATTCAGCACAGTGCTGTTTTTGATCAACTGTGGCTTCTCCAAACCTATGTTATTAAAACAGTTAATCTCATCATATATTTCTTACATTCAGTAAAACTTTCCCATTTCCAAATGGCTACTGCATTTGCTTACACTGCAACAATGATATTCTTCAAAGCTGGAAGTTGATGTGTGGCAACCAGAAATGATAGGAACAATATAATTCTAACCACCTTTTTCTGCAGATTTTCTTTGATATTTTATCCTCCAGATTCCATTTATACGATGTAGTAAAATAGCATTTAATTGTATGACCAACTGTTTTATTAGAAATATATATAAATTACTTCTTTCAACATTTATTATTAAAGTTAAATACTCCTGAACTTATCTATCACAGCCAGTTGCATAGTTGAAAACTTGCTCCCAAAACAAGGTGCTTTGACCTTAAAGCTGTGTTATCTACTGCATTGCTGATAAACGTTCAATTTGTTTAAGTTGTAAATGCAACTTCACCACCTTCAAACATAAATTGAGTGCAATATTGGTGTCAATTAAGTTCCATGAGCCAATATCCACAAGGTTTGAAAACAAGAATACCAAATCATTTCACAGAACATCCTGAAAGGTAGCAGAGCAAGGAGACTTTTCATGACTGTCATTATACCTCTGTGATTGGTGATAAATCTCAGCACAGACCATTCTTCAAGCTTACTGCACAATACAGTCTTTAATTTGTCTAGTTACTGTAATGTTAGAAATTGACCTCAGACTTTTAGAATTCTAACTGATATGGAGGGGACACAGCACAGCACAGGATCAGAAAAAGCTGCAGACTTGATATGATAATATAATTTGATGTAAGATCGTATAATTATAGAATTCATCCTGCAGTTTGAGAGGAAGAAGATAAAATCAGATGCAACGGTATTACATTGGAGTAAAGGGAATAACAAAGGAATGAGAGAGCAACTGGTCAAAGTTGATTGGAAGAAGACATTAGCAAGTATAATGGCAGAACAGCAATGGCTGCAGGTTCTGAGCGCTATTTGAAAGATACAGGATAGATACAATGATGAAGTAGTATTCTAAAGGGAGGATGAAGCAACCATTGCACACTGTCTTATGTAGCTGGATCCTGGACATCTGATCAGATCGCTGGCAAGTGGTAAGAGTGGTCTCTCTCACCTCTGCCCCACTGACCCTCAACACAGGTGCCCCTCAAGGCTGTGTGCTAAGCCCCCTCCTTCACCCTCTGTATACACATGACTGTGTCACCACCCACAGCTTTAATCTGCTAATTAAATTTGCTGACAACACTACACTGATTGGACTAATCTTAAATAATAATGAGGCACCCTACAGAGAAGAAGTCATCACCCTGACACAGTGGTGTCAAGAAAACAACCTCTCCCTCAATGTTGCAAAAACAAAGGAGCTGGTTTGGGATTTCAGGAGGAATGGAGACAGGCTAGCCCCTATTGATATCATGGATCTTAACTCATGCTGACACAACTGTATTTCTATGTTACATTGACTATCTTGTTGCACATACTATTTATTAAAAATTACTAAATATTGCACATTGCGCATTTAGACAGAGACGTAACATAAAGAATTTTACTCCTCGTGTAAGTCAATTCAATTCAGTTTAAGGGAAGTCAAAGAGAGCATAAAAGGAAAAGAGAGGCAACAGAAGATTGACAAGCTTTTAAAATCCAACAGAAGGTATTTAAAAAACTGTAAGGAGAGAAAAGATTAAATAATAGACAGGATAGACGAAGGAGAGTCAGTGGATGGTGCTTACTTGGATTTTCAGACTGCCTTTGACAAGGTTCTACATATGAAGCTGCTTAACAAGCTAAGAGCCTATGGTATTACAGAAAAGATAGAAGATTGGCTGACTGGCAGGAGGGGAAGAGTCGGAATAGAGAAGGCCTATTCTGGTTTATGCTGGTGACTAGTGATGTTCTGTAGGGGTCAGTGCTGGGACCACTTCCTTCCATGTTATATGTTAACAATTTGGACAACGGAATTGAGTATATTTAAAGGGGAGGTTGATAGGTTCTTGATTAGCAAAAGTGTCAAAAGTTATGGGGAGAAGGTAGGAGAATGCGGTTGAGGGGAATAATAATCAACCATGATGGAGCGGTGGAGCAGACTCAGTGGGCCAAACAGCCTAACTTGCTCCTGTGTCTCATGGTCTCTAAGCTGAAAACTCAGCCAGCTCCATAATGGGCACTAACCTCCCCAGCATCGAGGACACCTTTAAAAAGTGATGCCTGAAAAAGGTGGCATCCATCATGAAGGATGCCCATCACCCAGAACATGCCCTCTTCTCATTACTGCAGTAGGATTTTGTCAATAAAGCATGTCAGAATCAGTTTATGTGCTTAACAAAGCCACAGTCCTTTACTTCCATTACCAACAAAGCCAAAAAACAGTTGCCTTATACCGATGTCATTACATCAGACACCATCTCTTAAAATGAACACAATGAGTGAATTATGTAGAACAGTTTCTATTGTGAACTACATTACCCTACAAAGGACACCACAGAATTCACCAAAACCAGCATTGTGGGTCTGTCTGGAGCTTATATGAGCCGTCTGGTTGGAGTAACAACAGTCTTATCCAGGGGTCATGTTATGATACAAGGGATATGGTAGTGGAACCACCCAAGTCTTGGTGGGTCAGTTCAAGGCAATCTATAGAAACACATTCAGGTTTACCCTTCCCATCTACAATAAAAAGATATTTATCTTTCGCCCCGTTATAAAACGTGGAATGGGCCAACATAAAGGAGCTCAAAGGGGTGTTGACGGCAGATCAAAATGAACAAGGTAGAATGTAGTTCAACTGGAATTCAAGAGTGCTGTATGCCATGAAATAGGTGCACAAGAATTGAGTTTACTGAGAGGGGCAAAACACTGCTGAGATGTTGATCAGGTTGGCATGGAATTGGGAATAAAATCATCCAACACCTGTAGTGGCTCCCCACACATCAACTCAGCTGCACAGAACCGCAGGTCCTCTTCTGGAGCCATTCCATGCTCCACCAGGACTCAAAGCAGATGATTGTGCCAACACTTGTCTATCAGGGATGGCCTCAGAGCAGCCTTTAAGGAAAGGTGAAACCGCTCACATAGGCCACTGGACTGCAGGTTGTTTGCTATGATGTGAAGCAATTTAATGCTGAGTTTCTGGGACATTGTGGCCCAGAGATATGACATTAATTTGGGACTGCAGTCGAAAGAAATATCAGTTGGGGTACTGGACCATGCAACCCAGGTATTGATGAAAGCCTAAGCCACGTCTGCAGCCACTACTGATGCAAGAGGAACTACCTTTGGCCACCTGGCAGCACAATCCACCATGGTAAGGAGATGTGTGAACTGCGGGAGGTGGGGGCAGGAGGACTAATCAGGTCCACAATGGCGTGGTCAAACCATCACTCAGAGACCTCGAAAGATGCTGATGGGGCTCAATGTAACTTTTGTCTGCTGACGAACACAGGCTGCACTCCAGTCTCGCACGTCCTTCCTCAGGCCGTGCCACATAAACTTTAAAGCAGCCAGTTTCTGTAAAGCCTTCCCATCTGGATGCGAGAGGCTGTGAGTGAAGTCAAGAACAGTACGTCTCCAGTTTGCAGGTACTATGGGTGAGGCCGATTGGTTGAGTTATCAGATTGAAGAGAAATCCTGCATTCCTGAACTTGACGTCAGCTAACCACAGGCCCGTGACTGCTGTCTTGTAAGTAAAATATGGTTTGTCTGCAGTAATTTCTCACAGCACAAACTGGGCTTCTGCCTGTGCAAACCACGTTGTGGCACGCTGCTCCCAAAGCTCAGTGTCAATGTGACTGCACTGATTGACATGTCGTTAACTATCTCTCGAATTGTCTGAGAACTTTGGGGTCACCAATGTAGGACTTTGTCAATAAAATATGTGAGTCTTTTTTTTTGTGTTTAACAAAAGCCGCAGCCCTTTACTTCCATTATCAATGAAACCAAAAACAGTCACCTTAAACTGATGTCATTACATCAGACACCGTCTCTTAAAGTGAACTACTCAATTATGGTGTTTGTAAATTATGTAGAACAGTTTCTATTAGGAACAAGATGTGTCATCTGTCTCCCTACACTGCCATCAAGGAGGTGGTACAGGATTCTGAAGTCACATACTAAATGTCTCAGGGACAGCTTCCCCTCCACCATCAGAATTTTGAATGGACAATGAATCCATGAACACTACCTCACCATTTTCCCATCTCTTTCTGTACTACTTCTTATATTTATTTTTAAAATGTATATTTATAAAATATAGATGTTTTAATTATTATGCATTGCAATGTACTGCTGCAAAACCACAAAATTTCATGACACATGCAGTGATATTAAACATGATTCTGCTTCCCCTCAAGAAGACCTCATTCAATGAAATGTGTCTGTTCTGCAATCTTTAAATCCCAGCTCAAAGCTATAATAAACTGATGAACAACCAAGCCATAACTTAGCATGCAAGCTGACTGAATTCAAAAATATTGCTCAACATACATGGCTAATGGGGAAGAGCGCAAGAAATTAGGGAGATACAGTGAGCTGAAGTGGATGTCTGATACAATTAAAAAGTGGAGTAGATCTACTCTTGTTCCTATTTACTGCATTTTGGATATTACAGCCTAACTGCTGGTTATCAAAAGTGCATAGTTACCTACCTGATACTGCCCAAGTCCAAGAGCGGGGCTCTGTAACTGCTGAATAATGGATTCATCAAAGTAACCATTCTTCTCCCACAGCTGTAACAGCTATGAAAAATCAACAAAAATAATGCTGTTAGGGATCATGTTACTGTAATATCATCATATCTTTCATGACAGAACACACATATCACATCAAAATGAAATACCTGTTCGATGATTTATATTTTTAGGAATATCACTCATCAGTCATTGTCCCTACCGTTTACCATGTAACCAGAGCAGGTAATGCCAGTTCACAGATTGTTAGTGCATGCCTTGCACTGAAGCTTAATGGTATTTGTTTGCATCATATTATGAACGGGAAAAAAACTTGCAAAAATACAACAGGCTGAGGAGCATTTAAAAGAAAGGACAATTGTTAACATTTTGGATGGATGCTGCATAGATTCAAATTATTCACTGTATATTTTTAAACATTTGCTTGTTTTGTCTCCTACTTCCTGCTCTAGTGTTTTATACATAATGGAAGACTGAGATAGAATCTTGCCACATGCAAGACATTATGGTTTTGTCACATCAATTAAAATTCTCTAAAGAATATTTAAGGATTTAGTTCTCCTACTTTGCTCACTGAAATCCATGGCCATTTACAGTCATAAGAACTGAATGGCCACTTGGCATTGTGGTATTTGTTTTTGTAACTGGCTGTCAACAGGTTGCAAGAGTAGTGCCTTGAATGGATTCCTCCAGTTCTTGAAAGGGTAAAAAAATCTGCCATGTATGACGACATGATTTAGACATGGGCAAGCAGTTGTGTTTGTAAGCACACATAATATCTGCCCGCAGAATACTTTGATGTACAACACCTTGTACCAGCACTGCAGCACATTCTATTTTCCCACATATGGTATTGTTTCATAAGGAAATGGATAGAAAAGGATTGTTTCACCTAATTTCAACTGATGTTTTTCCTGGCCTCTGACCTTAATATCTGCCTTTTCAAGGATAAAAGCCCAATCTGCTTCCCATTGCTCTGTGGTCCTTGCAAACTGGAGGGAGGGGGCAGGGTAGGTTGATTATGGATAGGTGCAGCTCAAGACTGTTATTTGATTTTTTTTCACACTTACATTGACCAAATGGAGGTAGTATTCCCTCCACATTTTAACTTATCAGTCTCACCTCATAGTGGACTCAGAATTACACACAACCCAAGGATCACAATAACTACACAAAAAGTACAAAATAAACATGGCCTACCTTTCCTCTAATATTAGTGTATTTCCCACTCAGATCCCATTATTCTCTTTTCCTTCTGTTTACTTTTCAAAACCATTCATCAAAAATTGATATCACTCTGCATTCATCTCCAAATCTAGTTTAAAAGGCTCTCAACTCTCTTGTGAGAACTTTCCCCCTGCTCTATGTACAACTCAGCTTCTGGGAAGGATACATATTGTTCTATCCATTTATAACTTCAATGATACATCACCTCATTTTAACAAAAGGGTTTGATTTCTCCCATAGTTTGCATTTACATTCAGTGGTCACTTTATTAGGAACACCTGTACAACTGTCCGTTAATACAAATACCTAATCACTTAATCATGTGGCAGCAACTGAATGTATAAAAGCATGCAGAAATGGTCCAGAAGTTCAGTTGCTGTTAAGCACAAAATCACAATGTGGAAGAAATGGGATTTAAGTGACTTTGACTGTAACAAAATACCTCTTTTTTAAATACCTATAATATGCAAGTTTTGGTGCACTTTTTAAAATTATAAACTAAAATGAGGAACATCACCTCACTACCCCTCTCAGAAATAAACTGTCTTAAGGATGTAGGAAAAAGATTACCCGTGCAATCTTCTGTTGTTTGTCCTCCTCAACTGCAAGAAAGCTGGTGCAGTAAATGGGGACCACAACTTTCTGCAGTGCTGCAAGCAAGTCTCGAGCTTGTTTTCGTTGACTGTGTACACAAAACACATAGGGAAGGTGAGGTACTAAGGCCAGAAAAAACAATTCAGTTAATTATGACAAAAGTGGGATGTTTCTGTATACACGCACATCTGTGCTTCAATGTTGACCTTCCTTCCACTACAAAATGGCTTAGGTTTAAGGTAAGGAGTGGGAGATTTGGAAAGGATGTGTAAATAATTTTTCACCCAGTGGGTGTTTGGAGTCTAGAACACACTGCCTAACATCTTTCAACAGATACATGGATATGCAAATAAATTGTCAAGTTCTGGAAAATATGATGGATCAGACTAGACATAGTAGGTCAAATAGTTGTTTCTGTGCATATGTTTCTATGAGAAGTGTAAATGTTTGCTGATGGTTGTATGAAGTGTATTTGCATTTGCACTTCTGAGCAAAAGAAGCAGCCCATGCTTGCATGCACCAAGAACTAGTCAACATTCAAGCATGGTCTGAGAGCAAGGAACATTCAAGACATAAAAGTGCCAAGGCATTGACCATATCCAGCAAGAGTGAATCTAATCAACTATCCTTGACATTCAGTAACATTCCATCTCAAGTCTGCCATTATTGATATCATGGGGGCACTGATGACTTGATATTGCCTCAGAAATACTATAGATAGAAAAGAAGGTCAGAAACTGGTTACCCTGTAGCATGTGACTCACCCCTGGCACCTTAAGGCACAGATTGGGAGTAGAATGAAATAATCTACCAACATGAACAAGTACAGTGCTAACAACTCTCAAGAAATTAACACTACCCAGGGCAAAGTAGCAAACACTGATTGGCATTCTATCCACAATCCTAAATGTTTATTCCTTCCATACAATATTATCTACAAATACGTACTGGAGCGACTTGCCAAAGGCTACCCTGACAGGGCTTCCCAGCCCAAGGCTAATCTGACAGCACCTCCCAATCTGAGGAACTCTATTACAACTGCTACACTAAGAAGGATAATGCCAGCAGGCAAATGGGAGCACCGACACCCTGACCTCTCCCCATAACCCTGACTTGTCCTTTATCATCAAAGGGTGTAAATTCTAAGATTACATACCCAAGAGCATGTTGAAGATGCCTTCACCAAAAAGACCATCAGTTCAATTTGGCAAATCTCAACCAACTTCCAAGGGCAAAAAAAAAATTTAGAAATAAAACGTTGATCTTGCCAGTGACATCCAGATCCCTGATATGAACACAAGGATCTGTTTTACCTACACATGTATCTCACTCTGCAAAGACACATATGTATCTGTAGCTCCTATTTGCAAACAATTTCTTGTACTATCACGACAGCATTTACTGTTCAGATGTACTCAAAGTGAGGTAATATACTGAAGTGGCAGTTGGTCTCAAAATATAACCATCCTCTAAGCTTTTTTTTTTGTCGCAACACAGTTCAGAAAGTATAGTTGCAGAGTACAGAATTAGATCAAGGCTCTTACAGCCACCTGGTACGTACAATTTATTAATGTGAAATGGCAAGATAAGCAAAGAGCTGGCTTGGCATTCAAATACCAGTTGTGTTTATCACATACCCCTGCTCCCAAGCACTATACTTCCTTTGAACATAATAAACCTTCTTTTAGGTCCTTTTATCATTCACAGAAAGTGTTGTACAAAGTTATAGAAGAAAAATGATACCCAGTGGCTTTATAATCCCCTTCACGACCCTCTTTGGTGTCTGCCATGATTGTAAAATTGGGATTTGCATCTCATCATAATGGATTAACCTAAGCGTTGTCATTGCATGCAATAGTTAAGATGAACTGTTATAATCTTGAAAAATGATGAGGGATTCTGCAGAATGGAATAAATCTGGGTAGCACTGGAACTCAATATTTGAACTCTCAAATATTTGAACAAACATTTGAATATGTAATCCAAGATAAATCCTGGATTACTTCCCAACCCAATTTCTGTCTCTATCTATGTTTCCAATATTTTAGTAATGTAATTAAGATACTAACCAGTGATGAAGTACATCATTTATCAGGTAGATCAGATGGAGCCGTAGTTCAAAATGGGCTCCTTCAGCTGTGATTCGGTTCCTCAGATGACCAGACATCAGCTCACAATGCTGAGGAGTTTTTGCATTGTTAAACATCCAGTTCTTACCAGCCTAAGGGAATAAGGAATAAAATGATAATACATTACAGAGAACCCGGCCATGTTAATTGTGGGAAAGAACTTCAAAGCAACAGTCACCTTCAACATCTTTCTCAAAAACCTATCAATACCCTTTTATATTTCCTTTGGCAGCTTTTACCTCATTTTAAGCCAAAAAGTAGGTGTTACCTTGGAGCTGAGCTACTATATGTTAAGAAGAGCTAAGTTCATTAGATTGTAATCAAAGTTCAGGGGGATGCATTGATGCTCACTGAGTCATTTGCTCCATCCAACTATACTCCAAAAGTGGCACTTTGTGATAATTAAGATGCTCAAACAACAGGTACACGCCCATACAATCTACTTTGAACAATCAAATTTAGCATTAGTATTTTTATAGTATTATCCATGGAAAACAAATGATCTAATTGGTGGAAGACATTATTGGATTTGGTCCAAGTACCAGTAAGTCACTAACACGGCAATTATTCAAAGCAGTAGTTACATCTTATGCAATATATCACTTATTATTAACATTCTGGTAAAAGAACAATGATTGCTCAGTACAATTGCACGCAAATCTACCTAAATAGAAAAAAAACAAGCTTCAGCATTCTAGATGTTCTCTCACTTAGAAGATCCCTAGAGAAAAATTTGAATTATTTTATACGAGTAAACTGCAGATGGCTACAATTATTTGTGATGATTGGTGTGAAAGCAGTGATAATGCACATTGATATAACACTGAAACACACTAGCTTAAAGGGAATTCTTCCCATAAGAAGAAAAAATAAATAAAAAAGTAATATTTGAAACCCTTGGAAAAAAAGTAAGTAATTATGACAACCAAAATGGCTGCATTAGTAGTAATCTCCGATTTGTTCTGAGCCATCACAAACTAGAACATGGGTAATATTCTGAGAAATGACCATAATTTTCAACGTCAAAGTCTATAATAAAATGGCAGGCATTTATTTAATTATTGATTATTGAGATATATCACAGAATAGGCCCTTCCGGCCTCATGAGCCACGCCACCAAGCAATCTTTCTCATTTAAACCTAGCCTAATCAAGGGACAATTTACAATTAACTTGCCAACTAGTATGTCTTTGCACTGTGGGAGAACAC
Source organism: Hemitrygon akajei (assembly GCF_048418815.1). NCBI lineage: Eukaryota > Metazoa > Chordata > Chondrichthyes > Myliobatiformes > Dasyatidae > Hemitrygon > Hemitrygon akajei. Next base: position 50,499,098 of record NC_133139.1, read on the forward strand.
CAGGGCACCTGGAGGAAACCCACATGGTTAAAAGGAAAACATTCAAACTCCCTACAGACAACGGCAGAAACTGAAACCTGGTACTACATGTGATTACTGCCAACACTGAATGTCCATAAACATAAAAGCACATTCTAAAAATACTGATCATGGTGATGTAACTACTGTTAGATAACATTATTCAGGGATTGGACTTTTCTGAACTGTTTGCCTCAGCAATTATGATGAAAATAGCTTGGAGGTTCTGCCTCTACTTATATCATACAGCCCATCAAACTGAATGTTTTTAATTTCACTAAAAATGCAATTATTTTGCCAAGTTGTAATTTTCATTTGAACCAGAGTTAAGTATAATTGCTGGATTAATGCAGTTCCATAGAAAGAAAAGCATGTTCAGGATAAGATAATAAGAGGCACCATACAGAAATGGCATCTTTGGTACAAGTGTCAATAATTGGCTGTAACAGATTGTCAAATTCGGTCATGTCCAGCTGTGTCTCTGACAGAAGCTTCTGAATTTGCTGTTCCATTGCCAAGGCTATTGCTGCAGTTATTTGCTCCTAAGGAAAAATAAACAGCTCCATTAGAAACAGAAGAGGAAATTAAAAAGGCATTTCTAAAGCAGAGTCAAAGTAAAAATTACTAAATTGCCCCCCCCACTTTAAATGATTGCTACTTCCAAAGATCTGCTTTTCTTTTTCTCTGTAACCCCCAATAGATAGCTGCCTTGCCTTACAAAACACTCCATCTCTCAACAAATAAATACTATCAAGTTCTGTTCTTTCAAATCATACAGTGAGCCAAGTAGACTGTGATAAAATGAAGGAAGAGAACGAGGATATTCTACTCATTAGTGACGCACTCAAGATTTTTGTTTGATGAAGGACCCTAAGAAACTAGACCTTATTAAAGCCATTGCGCATGTATAGTCCGTAGATTCAAAACCCTCTACATTTTTATTTAATCAATCTACTGGTCTCAATTTCAAAAAATTGTCAACAAACACCCAGCATCCACAACCCTTTCTGGGAAGAGTTTCAGATTTCTGCTGCCCTCCATGGAAAAAAATGATTTTTGAACGTTAGTAAACAAATCATGCTACTTATGTTTTGGACACTCCTACTGGAGGAAATATTTTTTCTTTCAAAGTAGTTTATCATTTTTGTCCTCTCAGATCACCCTTTATCCTGATTGCTTAAGAGCACGTGCACCAGTAGAACAACTGCTCAAGTTTCTAATGGAAACACTATCAAATGAATATGCAAACAAGAAGAGCTCATTCCATTGAACTGGCTTACTTTCCTGGGCGGATGTTCTGAACTGATCCACTAACTGCTGTCAACTGACCTGTCTTTGCATAAGGAGATGCTGTTCCTGCTGCTGAAGATTCCACAGACTCTGCTGAATCAGCTCCTCCAGTTGTGATTGGCCTGGACCTGGAGGAGTGGGAGGCTGGGACAGGGTTGGAGCAGAGGCTGGGGCTGGCATAGTAGTGGAAGGTGGGGTTGGAATTGGGGCTTGGATTGGGGTTGGCACAGGGATTTGAGTCGGTGGCTCATTTTCTTGTCCTGATGGATTGCACAACACTGCAAAGGAAAAACAGACATCAAATATTCTAACATTTTGAAATCCATTGCAACGTAAATAATAAATACCAAATGATTTCAATTACATGTTGCCCAGTAACCTACCCATTTAACACTAGCCTAATCACAGGACAATTTACATTTACCAATTAACCTACTAACCAGTACGTGCTATGGGAGGACACCAGAGCACCTGGAGGATTCCACAAGGTCATGGTGCAAACTTACCATCTCCTTACAGAAGGTGCTGGAATTGAACTCCAAAGCCCTGAGCTGTAACGGCGTCATCTAACTGCTACACTACGCGATGCCCTAACTACATTTCATCCATAAAAGCTCCTCGAGATCCAGCTACACATTATTTTACCCTCAGCAAAACCAAAGCTCATGCAGGAATCTGTGACTTCTTCAGAACATAAAGATATAAAATTCTGGAAACAGGTCAGCCAACAACAGTTAATGTTTCAAGTCCATGAACTTCCATCATAACTAGGGAAGGTTATCAATCAAATGTAATAAATTGCACAGATGGAAGTCATTCACTTTGTTCTTTCCTTCCTTTTTTGGTGTGTCACAAAACTGTGAATTTCTAGCAACTAACATTTACTTACTTTACTGTCACCAAACAATTGATACTAGAGCGTACGATCATCATAGTGATATTTGATTCTGCGCTTCGCAGAAATCAAAGTAAATCAAAGTACAAATCAAAGTAAATATAATAAAAATTTAAATTATAAATCATAATTAGAAAATAGAAAAGGGAAAGTAAGGTAGTGCAAGTCAGGTCTGGATATTTCGAAGGTACGGCCCAGATCTGGGTCAGGATCTGTTCAGCAGTCTTATCACAGTTGGAAAGAAGCTGTTCCCAAATCTGGCCGTATGAATCTTCAAGCTCCTGAACCTTCTGCCGGAGGGAAGAGGGACAAAAAGTGTGTTGGCTGGGTGGGTCGTGTCCTTGATTATCCTGACAGCACTGCTCCAACAGAGTGCAGTGTAAAGTGAGTCTAAGGATGGAAGCTGGGTTTGTGTGATGTGCTGGGCTATGTTCACGATCTTCTGCTGCAGCTTCTTCCGGTCTTGGACAGGAAAACTTCCATACCAGGTTGTGATGCACCCTAGAAGAATGCTTTCTATGGTGCATCTATAAAAATTAGTGAGGGTTTTAGGGGACAGTCCAAATTTCTTCAGCTTAATCTTTCTCAATCTGAAACATTAACATTACTTCCCTCTCAGCCTGGCCTGCTGAGCTATTCTGCACTTAAAGATTTTTTAAAAAGATTTCCAAAACAGAGTATTTTGTTTTTGGATTAACTAATTCAGGAATGGCACAGAACTGAAAAATTCCTGAAAAATAAACAAAACTGAATGTCCTCTCAAGATTTTCATAAGTCAGTGACACAGCAGGTCTTAAAGTAACTCCACATTATATGAATGGAGAATTTATGCTGTCCAAAAATTCTTTTTTCAATGAAAACTAGAAACAATTTGGTGCAGAAAATGACTTTTGTGCCACAGCATTTCTTCACTTGCTGTGAAAATGTACTTCAGTACTAGCAAGAGCATTCTATTCTATCAGTTACTGCAAACACAAGAGGATTCCAGTTAAGTAGGTTATTGGTTATTTGGGACAACTCTTAAAAAGACAAAAACTAACAGAGAAAATTGCCGTGATACCCTTTGTTTATTTGGAACATTATGCTACCTAATTGGGACACTATTGCCGAGCAGGATCTAACTAGAGTTAGTCGCGCACACTTGTGCGGCCGTTAGATGCTACACTATGCTTGGATGGCATCAATTGTGTGCATTCAGAAAGCAGTGATTTTTGTCACTGATTGTTGGCAAGATGATTGCAACTGCTTTGCTCACTATGGTTTCAAGCATTCAGGATTCTAGATGCCAAAAACAGCCAGGAGAGAAAATAAAATAATTTCATTGCTTCAACAAGTTAGAAAATACAAAGAATTTTAAGTTATCACCATTATCTTGAATGTTACAATGAAAATTACGATTTTGGAGGATGCAATTATTGATAGCATTGTATGAAGGCATTCCATTAACTGAACTAGGTGTCTACATTGATTTTGTTCATTGGATACACTGGATAAATTCCTCCATCAATAACTATTAGGAACTAATACACAGTTTTATAGTATCATGGCACCATTGGTACTGCTCTAATTTAATCAGTATTTCATTTAATTACATAATTTGTTACTCAGTTTGTCTTTATTATACTTTTAAAAATATTTCCTTGAAACTTTAGCTAATTGGAACAGCCACTTAATTGGGCCAAAATGTACTGATCCCAATGTGTCCCAGTTAACCAGAATCCAATGTATTTAATTGCACTCAAATTCATAAGACCATAAGATATAGGAGCAGAATTAGGCCATTTGGCCTTCCATTTCATTATGATTGATCCATTTTCCCTCTCAGCCCCAATCTCCTTTCTCCCCATATCCCTTCATGCCCCAAGTAATCAAGAATCTATCAACCTCTGCTTTAAATACACCCAACGACTTAGCCTCCACAGCCACCCGTGGCAACAAATTCCATAGATTCACCACCATCTGGCTAAAGAAATTCCTCTTCTAAAAGGATGCCTCTCCACTCTGAGGCTTTGTCTTCTGTCTTATGACTTCCCCACCACAGGAAATATCTCCACATCAACTCTATTGAGGCCTTGCAACATTTGTTAGGTTTCAATTAGGTTACCCCTCATTCTTCTGAATTCTAGTGAGTAGAGGTCCAGAGCCATCAAAAACTCCTCATATGCCAAGTCTTCTAATCCTGGAATCATTTACGTGAACCTTTTTTGAACTCTCTCCAATATCAGCACATCCTTTTTTAGATAAAAAGCCCAAAACTGCTCACAATACACCAAGTGAGGCCTCACCTGAACTTTATAAAGCCTTAAAATTACATCCTTGCTTTTATATTCTAGTCCTCTCAAATGAATGCTAACATCACATTTGCCTTCCTCACTACAGACTCAACCTGCAAATTAACGTTTAAGGAATCCTGCAAAAGGACTCCCAAGTCCCTCTGCACATCAGCTTTTGAATTTTCTCTCCATTTAGAAAATAGTTTAAAAAGTGTATGACCATACACTTCCCAGCACTGCATTCCATCTGCAGCCGATTCTCCTAATCTAAGACCTTCTATAGCCTCTCTACTTCCTCAAAACTACCTGCCCCATCATCTATCTTTATATCGTCTGCAAACTTGAACAAAAAACCATCAATACTGTCATCCAAATCATTGCTATACAACATAAAAATCAGTCCCAACATAGACCCTGTGGAAAACCATTAGTCACCATTAGCCAACCAGAAAATGGCTCCTCTTTGCCTCTTGTCAATCAGCCAGTGCTTCATCCATGCAAGAATATTTCAAGTAGAGCCTCATGTGTTAAGCAGCCTCATGTGTGGAACCTTGTCAAAGACCTTCTGAAAATGGAAGTACACAACATCCACCGATTCTTGTCTATCCTACTGGTCATTTCTTCAAAGGATTCCAACAGATTATCAAGCAAGATATTTCCTTAAGGAAACCCTGCTGATTACGATCAAGGACAAAGATTTCCTTATTCTCATTTGTCACCCCACCAAACTCCACATGCAAAAGATCGTTCACTAACTCATAATACCTCCACCATAATCTCACTGCAGAACACATTTCACACCAAATTCCAAAAGTACCATTCACAACGGAACTCTCTTGACATTCTTGGTATTGGTTTATTGTCACATGTACAGTGAAAAGCTTGTCTTGCATACTGTTTATACAGATCAAATCATTACACAGTGCATTGAGGTACAATAAGATAAAACTGTAACAATGCAGTGCAATTAAATGATAAAGTGCAAGATCATAACAAGGTAGATTATGAAGCCAAGATTCCATTTTATCATACAAGACGTCTATTCAAGAGTCTGATAACAGTGGGGTGGAAGTTGTCCTCGACTCTGTTCTTTTAGGCTTTTGTATCGTCTGCCCAAAGGGAAAGCAGAGAAGAGAGAATATCTGGAGTGGGTAGAGCATTTGATCATGTTGGCTGCTTTACTGAGGCAACAAGAAGAATCCATAGAGGGGAGGTTAGTTCCAGTGATTTGTTGGAACTGTGTCCACAACTCCCTACAGTTTCTTGCAGTCATGTATTCTTCCAAATTTTTCCAAATCAGAGATTCTTCCAAGTCTTTCAATACCTCCCACAACTTCACACAAATATTGGAGATGTCACTCACATCATTTACCACTTCCCTTCTTATTTTCAGGACCCCAAGCATTGCTTCTAGGTTAAGCACAAATATGCTTGAACTTCAAATTCATACTTCATTCAGAAGATGGTCTCTTGGAAGATGGTATCCAGAGGGAGTATCTGCTTTGCTATTTAATTTTCTAGTCACTTTTCTCTACAGGTGATCCTAGCAGTGTGTTTAATGCAAAATTTTATCACACTACATCCACACTTCCCAGTGAATCTTTTATCACAACATAACATTACACATTATACAAATAAAAAGAACTTGTCTAGTGTCCTTCATTTTTAATCGAAGTCCTGCTGTAATTATAACCAAATCCTACATCTGCACCATTTCCTCCAACGGCTCAGATCCATTTCTATTTGAGAAAGTGAGAGGCATTGTGGAAGATAAATGGCATGGAAAGCAAAGGGAGGAAATGATTAACAAAAACAAAGGTGGACCTTGGTGTTTCGAAGGGAATGCTCTTAGGAAAGAGAGTCCAGAGAAAAATTGCCAAAATAAAATGGAAAGAGTGCTTTGGGGTCTGGGGTCGGGTAGGAAAAGGACAGCTTAAATGAAGTTTAAAACAGACAAGCTTTTCACTGTACATGTGACAATAGGTTAGAGAAGCAGTAAATGAAAAGGAGAAGTTAGATGGGGTACAAGTTTCATGAACAATGGAGACAGGGTTGGATATTGAGATCTAACTAGAGAAAGATATTTTGGTATGTTTTATAGAAGGTCAGGTTGATCGGTTGAAAATCCAAATATTAGCTAGTTTAATTTAAAACGAACATGATAAAGTAATATACTGAGTAAAATAAGTACTTGCAGAAAAAATAGAATGAAGTACCTTTAGAAGGAATGAATTGTTGCTCATGGAATTGAATGGTTGTTTTGAGACCCTAGAGCACTGATCACTGAAAATGAACGAGCAGGTTCAGCAAAGAATTAGAAAGGCAAAGAGTATTTTGGCCTTTGTGCATAAGTGGAGAAAATATTTGCTCCAATTATACAGTGTCCTTATAGGCCACATCTGGTATATTGGTCTTGACTCCCTATCCAAAGATGTTAACTCTGGGTAACTATCTCAAAATAAGGAGCTGGCCATTCAGAAGTGAAACAAGAAGAAACTCTCACTCAGAGGGCATAGAATCTCTCAAGCTCTCTTCCTAAGGTGGCAGTAGAGGACTGGTCATTGAGTATATCCAAAATAGATTGAATTTGAACGAATAGAGGGTATACAGAAGCAAGATATACCAATTGTTTGGGTGGTGTCATAGCAACAATCTCACACTCAATGTTCATAAGACCAAAAAACTGACTGCTGGCTTCAGAAGGGGTAGAATGAGGGAACACAACCAACTCATAGTGGGATAATAAGTTGAGAGAATGACAAATTTCAAGTTCCTGAGTGCCACTATCTCTGAGGACCTAACCTGGTTGTAACACATTGATGCAGCTATGAAGAAGGCAATACTGCGGCTGTTACTTCATTAGGAGTTTGGATTGTCACTTAAAACACTCTAAAACTGCTACAGATGTACTGTGGACAGCATTCTGACTGGTTGCATCACCATCTGATATAGGGGAGGAGGGGGAGAGGGCTACTGCACAGAATCAAAGTAAGTTGCAGAGAATTGTAAAATTAAAATTAGTCAGCTCCATCATGGATACTAGCCTCCGAAGTAGCCAAGAAATCTTCAAGTAGTAGTGCCTCAGGAAGGCAGCGTCCATCATTAAGGACCCCCACCATCCAAGACATGCCCTTTTATTGTTACTTCCAGGAAGGAGGTACAAAAGCCTGAAGGCACAAACTCAGCAATTCAGGAACAGCTTCTTCCCCTCTGCCATTCAATTTCTAAATTAACACATCATCAATACTTTTCAAAAAGGTTATCCCAGTGGCCACACATTTTAATTCCACGTCCCATTTCCATTCTGATATGTCTATCCATGGCCTCCTCTACTGTCAAGATGAAGCCATGCTCAGTTTGGAGGAACAACACCTTATATTCCGTCTGGGTAGCCTCCAACCTGATGGCATGAACATTGATTTCTCTAACTTAATGCTGTTAATGCCCCTCCTCCCCTTCTTACCCTGTCCCTTATTTATTTAATTCCCCTCCCTAAATGCAAGACATTTGACAAGGTACCCCATGCAAGGCTTATTGAGAAAGTCAGGAGGCATGGGATCCAAGGGGACATTCCTTTGTAGATCCAGAACTGGCTTGCCCACAGAAGGCAAGCCCACAGCAGTTATAGACAGGTCATATTCTGCATGGAGGTCGGTGACCAGTGGTGTGCCTTAGGGATCTGTTCTAGGACTCCTTCTCTTCATGATTTTAATAAATGAGCTGGATGAGGAAGTGGAGCGATGAGTTAGTAAATTTGCTGATGACACAAAGATTGGGAGTGTTGTGGATAGTGTAGAGGGCTGTCAGAGGTTACAATGGAACATTGATAGGATGCAAAACTGGGCTGAGAAGTGATAAATGGACTTCAATCCAGATTAAGTGTGAGGTGATTCATTTTGTTAGGTCAAATATGATGGCAGAATATAATATTAATGCTAAGACCCTTGGCAGTGTGGAGGATCAGAGGGATCTTGGGGTCTGAGTCCATAGGTCTCTCAAAGCTGCTATGCAGGTTGACTGTGTGGTTAAGAAGGCATACGGTGTACTGGCTGCCATCAGCCGTGGGATTGAGTTCAAGAGCCGAGAGGTAATGTTACAGCTATACAGGGCCTGTATTGTGCTGTAGGTTTTCTATGTCTACGTTTCTATGAAAATAGCTTGAAATAGAGTTTTAAAGGGAAGCACTCATTCACGTGCTCAAAGGTGGCTTGAAGAAAGCATTTTTTTGACTATGCAGGATTACTGAGCTACTGGTCAGTTCTGGGCAATTGCAAAATTATGAAGTACAGATTTTGGGCTCTGCTCCATATTGTACACTTACAGTAGAGCACATCCCATTATGGTAACAAACTCTCTTCAATTGAAAATGACTCAAGTGGCATTTAAGAATAAACCTAGAAATTACTTTGATGTTGTGTCCATGTGACTTCAAGTGCTTTGGTGATAACACTCAGTCTACTATTTCAGTAGGTGAACATTACAATTGCTGGCCAAAAAGCAATCCAGCTAATTCATTTCAGAGCAACTTGATACTTAATAGCAGCTGAGCTAGTTGCATGACAACAATGATAATGGAATTATTGAGTAATCATTTTATTCTACAGGGCAAATAAATCCCTAGTGGTGCAGTGCTGTGGGAACCTTGGATCCAAAGTCGTTTTTTCCTCCCAAACATACCACAGCTGCTGCATGCAGTTTCACCAATCCCTTTCTACACTATATACTGATTAAAATGCATTAATCTGGTACAAAAGCTGCAACAAAATGTGACTCTCTAGACTTATTTCAGCTTGAATGCTGATGCCACAGAGAGCAGCTTTAAGCTCACAAGCTGAGAGATTCCTTGTACATTAAAATAACTGTCATGTTAACCTTCACTGGTTACATGAATTCTCATAGCTATCTTGAACATGGCTACTATGAAAATATCTGGGGTATACCAAACAATCACTTCAAATAACATAGCACATTGTTGTATTTAACTCAATCGAGTATACCTATAACACATAAGATCTCTTTATTTGGGAACTATAACTGAAGTCTATACATACCTGGCATACACTTGTAACTAAGCACAAGAATATAAACACAAATTCTGCCGATGCTGGAAATCCAAAGCAGTACACGTACAATACTGGAAGAACTCAGCAGGCCAGGCAGCATTTATGACGAAGAAAAAATTGTTAATATTATGGGCCGAGACACTTCCATCAGGATTAGATTTTAGAAACATAGAAAACCTACAGCACAATACAGGCCCTTCTGCCCACAATGCTATGCCAAACATGTACTTACCGTACTTTAAAAATTACCTAGGTACCCATAGCCCTCTATTTTTCTGAGCTCCATGTACCTGTCCAAGAGTCTCTTAAAAGACCCTATCGTATTCACCTCCACCACCGTTGCCGACAGATCATTCCACACACTCACCACTCTCTACGCAAAAACTTACCCCCGACATCTCCTATGTACCTACTTCCAAGCACCTTAAAACTGTGCCCTCTTGTTCTAGCTATTTCAGCCCTGGGAAAAAGCCTCTGACTATCCACCAATCAGTGCCTCTCATCATCTTACACACCTCTATCAGGTCAGCTCTCAACCTCCATCGCTCCAAGGAAAAAAGGCTGACTTCACTCAACCTATTCTCATAAGGCATGCTCCCCAATCCAGGCAATGTCCTTGTAAGTCTCCTCTGCACCCTTTCTATGGAATCCACAGCCTTCCTATAGTGAGGTGACCAGAGCTGAGCACAGTACTCCAAGTGGGAGTATTCATTCTTCAATGAACATCAGCAAAACACATTCACTGTCCACTACAACGCTGTTGTTGTACGATCCTGCTGAGCACTCTAGCTGCCAAAAACCTATTATCCTAGGAAAATTATGACAAAGTATGTGGCTGTAACATCCTTCTGAATATCTTGTGGCTTTAAAATACATTAATTTTCTTTCCAGCTACTATTACTTGAAATTTCAAGCCTTTTATATCAATTTGGAACAATCCTTCCCAACCTGATTGAGATAATTCTTGGTCCTAACTGCAAGACCAATCTTCTAATTTATAAAATTTGAGAACTTCAGAACAATCAAAAGGTAGTCAAATCTGATTAGAATATTATATATTTGTAATAATCAAAATAATTATCAGCATCCAATACATCAAATGAAGTAAATATTGAGGAAAGATGAACATGTGAGTGGTGTGTGTAGACTAGGAAATATTCTGCAAACTAAGTAAAGGTAAATGATGTAATTTGAAGATCTCAATTCCATTAAATCCTTCCATGTAATTTTTTAAAAAAACTATATTAAGTAAATAATATCAAATCATAGTTGAATTGAAGGAAGTTCAAAGAAATTCACAAGCTTGATTCCCAAGGGTTGTCCAAGAGGAAAAGATAATTTTATATTCAGTGGAACATTGAAACAAAATTTCTCTTTAACAGTATACAAGGGGGTGGAGTAAATACTGAGATTCAGAACCATTTGGTAAATTGGATGCACAATGGAGTTGGTGACTGGCGCTACAACGTGATGATGAAGGCTTGAATTTGTAATTGGAAGTATATGGCCAGTGGTATATTGCAGATATCAGTGTTGGAACCTTTGCTGCTAGTTATTTATACCAATAATCCAAGCCTCAATGTAGAAGGTATGATTAGTAAGTTTGTAGCTGACACAAAATTTGGGTTATTAATACTGAGTAGCTTAGCCTTTAGCTACAAAATAATACTCTTCAGCTGGTGAGAGAGAACATGGCATAAAACATAGAACACAGAAAAACTACAGCATAATACAGGCCCTTCAGCCCACAAAGCTGTGCCGAACATGTCCTTACCTTAGAACTACCTAGACTTATCCATAGCCCTCTACTTTTCTAAGCTCCATGTACCTTTCCAGAATCCTCTTAAAAGACCCTATCATTTCCGCCTCCACCGTTGCCGCCAGCAGCCCTTTCCACGCACTCACCACTCTCTGTGCAAAAAACTTACCCCTGACATCTCCTATGTACCTACTCCCACGCACCTTTAAAACTGTGCCCTCTCGTGCTAGCCATTTCAGCCCTGGGAAAGAGCCTCTGACTATCCACACAATCAATGCCACTCATCATCTTATACACCTCTATCAGGTCAACTCTCATCCTTCGTCGCTCCAAGGAAAAAAGGCCACGTTCACTCAACCTATTCTCATAAGGCATGCTCCCCAATCCAGGCAATGTCCTTATAAATCTCCTCTACACCCTTTCTATAGTTTCCACGTCCTTCCTGTAGTGAGACGACCAGCATTGAGCACAGTACTCCAAGTGGGGTCTGACCAGGGTCCTATATAGCTACATCAGGGCAGAGGGAATTTAATCCTGAAAAATGTGAAAGGACTAAAAAATTAATTTTTGATAGGATTCTAGCAAGTACTAAGTACAGAAAGACCGTGTGCCAGTGACCAACAACAACGTATTGCAGACAGCTCACAGAACTACTACATACTCTTTTAGATTTACTTCTGAACGGCAATTGCTGCAATCTGTAACCTGTAATAGCCCTTTTAAGGACGTGCTCTTGAGCTGACTAAACAAACTGGCGCTTTTGCGATCTGCTGAGGGATTCAGCAAACTAGAGTCTTAAGAATCTAGGTATGGCCAGCACCAGGGATGGACGCTGTGTAGCAACCTGTTGGGTGAACATGAACTCATGGTTGACTCCATTATTCTGCACTGATTAAAGCATCAAGCAAGATTAAAACTGTCAAGGACAAGAGCGGAAATCTAACAGGTGTTCAGCGCCATCCGTCTGCATTTGAACGGTCTCCCTCTTTTCTTGTTGCTACCATCTTGGGTCCCACGCTGCCAGGTTTGGGAGCAAACTGCTGGGCTCCTGGCCAGGTTTTGCTCACCTCAATGTTGAATGGGCTCCAAAGCTGTGTACTCAAATTGGGGACTCTGCAGATAACATTCTGTTTTATTTGTTTACTTGTATTATTTAGAAAAAAAAAGTTTAAATGGTTTGTTCTTTTTTGAAAAGGGTTTAATCATGTTTCTTTGTTTTGTGGCTGCCTGCAAGAAGACAAATCTCAAGGTTGTATACAGTATTCATACTTTGATAATAAATGCTCTTTGGACTTTGGTATAGATACAAGATACTTGAAGGTAGTAGCATAGGTAGACAAAGCAGTTAAGGCAGCATATGAGATACTTGCTTTCATTAGATGGGGCACAGAATACAAGAGCAGGTTATGATACAACAATAAGACTGGTTAGACCAGAACCGGAGCACTGTGCAAATATGGTCACACTGCAGCAAGGACAGGACTGCACGGAGATAGTACAGGAAAGACTCACTAGGACTTTGCCTGGAGTGCAGCATTTCAGCTATCAGGAAAATCTGAACCAAGTATCTTGTTTTCCTTGAAGCAAAGGGTACAGTACAAGGGGCATCGATAGGTTAAATAGCGAGAAACTTTCCACCTTGGCAGGGGTGAAAAATAAGATTTAAAGTGTGGGAGAAGAGATTTAGAGTGTATTTGGAGATCTTTTTTCCACCCACAGGGTGGTTGAAATCTAAAATGCATTGCCCAAGAAGATGGTGGAGGCAGTTACCCTTACAAAACTTAAGATTTTAGATGAGCACTTGAAATGCAATGGAACAGAAGGCCAAGGATAAAGTACTGGAAAAAAGGATTAGTAGAGATTGCCAGCATAACATGGTGGACTGAGAATCCTGTTTCCATGCTGTATGACTCTATAACAATGGGGAAATATTTATACATTTCTAAGTTCAGTCTGTGAGCACCTTGGAAGCAGAGCCTGATTTGGATCAATTCAGCTTTTTATAAATTACTTAATTACTGTTTAGCAAGTGTGCCTTATGTAGGGTAAGGTTTTCTGTGTAATAGAGCACAAAGGTACTGAACCATCTGAAGAGGCATGGATGTGGCATAATTATAATTGGAAACAAAGGAATGGCAGAGTGTCAGGTTTGGCCTTGTGTTGAGTTTACATGTTCTCCCTGTGAAAGAGATAGTTTCCCCAGTACTCCAGTTTCCTCTCACATACAAAAGATCTATTTGTAGGTTAGTTAGGTACTGTAAATTTCCTCATGTGCAGGTGAATAGCAGAATCTGGGAGGAATTGGTGAAAACATGGGGGAAATAAAATAGCATTAATGTTAAAATGTGTCTAAATGAATACTCAATGGATAATGGGTTTTTCCAGACTATGATTCATTGACTCCAATTACAAAAGTACTTCAGTTCTGTCCTAACAGAGGAGGACACAAACAACCTCCCAGATATCATTGGAAAGGAAATTATTTATTTATTTATTGGAATACAGTGTAAATAGGCCCTTCCAACCGTTTGAGCTGTGCCACCCAGCAATCCCCTGATTTAAACCTAGTGCAATCATGGGACAATGTACAGTGATCAATTAACCTACCACCCAGTACGTCTTTGCATATGGGAGGAAACCAGAGCACCCAGAGGATACCCATGTGGTCACAGAGAGGATGTACAAACTCCTTACAGACAGCTATGGGAACTAGAAGAAAAGGGAAACTTAATGAAATATTGAGCAGCACTAAAGAAATTAATGGGCACTGAATGATCAGGCTCCAAACTTCTTTAGACTGTATGGATAAAATGATTAATCCATCATTGTGTTAAACAGTGAGCAGTCTAGAATGTTGGAATGGTCTATACTGCTCATTTTTTCATAATTTCTATGATTTCAGCTTGACAGGTAAAAGAGTGCCATGAGGAGGGGTGGTACAGCTTCCTAGTAGAACTTGAGTTATTACTGGTAAATTTACAGAAAAGCTAAAAGATGGAAACACAAAATGGAGCAGATGTGAAGGATGTTCTCAGCCTTTTTCTGCTCATTGCCCACTCGTGACTTTCATTTACCCGTGTGGCCCCCACTCTCTATAGTCTCTATTAGTTGCTAGATTTTTTTTTGGTCAACAGTACTATTTATACTAATCTATAATAAATACTATATATTTTTTCTTCTTCCACCCTGCAATGAAAAAGCGCTTAATATTGTTGCTTTGGGTATTTAGTGGGATCCTTGCCCTGATGCAAACTAGCAAGTTTTTGAATATCTGGTGGCAACTTGGTTAAAGGTAATTGAAGATCACCTATTTTCACAACGTCAAGGCAGTTACAAGCTTTTGATAAAAGTTGAAGCACTTGACTAAAACCACATTCAACTAGATAAGAGGAGGGAGATCCAACTACAAATAACTATGCTTTATCCAGAAATTTTGGTTGCTGCATTTGACTTCTGCTTGAGCTGCTGTTAAACTTCTCTGCAGCTCAATAAGACATTCTTGCAATGTGGTATCAACATCATTCAGGTTCACCCCAAATGGATCTACCATCCAATCTGGAATATGCATCTCCAGCAGGTCTCGGAACTAAAATTCCATATCAGTGTGCAGTTGTTTCAAATCATCAGAATATACAATCAGATCCTCATCTTGCAATTCTATTTTAAGTGTGGCCAGTGAACTTGCTGCGTCCAATATTGCTACTGAAAAGTTTGAGTTTTCCAAGGAAAGTGGTAATAGCCTCTTTGCATGATATGAGATTGCAGTTTTTTCCTTGTAATGTGTTTAATAAATATAGTTTTTCAAGTATATCTGACAGGTAGAATGTCAAATTTAGTAGCAACAATTAGTTCTCCAAGCTGTTTATATTCCTATTCATTTCATTCAGGGTCCCAATTAAATTACAGATATTCATTTCTTTTTTATTAAAATATTTTAGCAATATTTCATTAAAACAGTAAACTTATCATGGCCTTTTCAGAAATTCCTGTGGCCCCAATGAAATCTGGCATTGCTCCCTGGGGCCATATGGCCCACATTGTGAACCACCAATGCAAAGTATTCATAATTAACTACCTTAAAATTTATGAGTTCCAAGCAACAAACTAATGTCAAAATCACATACTGATGCCAATAACGTGTGACCATAATACATGTATAAATTTAGAAATAAATTTAAGTCCATGTCACTTTTCTAATCGTTATATCAAATGTCCTTATTGAGTTCAAAAGACTCCTAGAGAAGAGCCATGGCTCTTTAAAATTCTATGATTTAAATCTTGAGATGTGCAACACTAACGAATGCCTAAAGCTATCAACACAGTTAGGTCTGACCAGAGTTCAAAAGGACCTAACTTTTTTTCAAACAGATCAGATTTCAAAACATTTTAAGCTCTGCAGCTCAAGTTGGAACTGTTTGAAATGGGTTCAGGATTAGTTCTAATTATATACATATGCCATATGGTGAGGGAAATACATGGGTGGCTTTCATGGCAAAACATTGAAAAACAACACATTAAATATATCTACTGCAATACAATATAATTACACCGAAAATGTATCTGTAGTTTCATGTTGTCTCTATTCAATTCACAGAAATTGAAGCAGCCCATCCACATATTTAGGAAGTTGAAGACATTTCTGATACAAAATTATCAGACAATGCTCACCTCCAACAAGAGAAATGCAAGTAAAGGAATGGGAGTAGCCACTTGGCTCTGTGAACTTCCTTTGCTGTTTAATATGCTCATGGTGTGTCCTTTAACTTAACACCACATTCTCACTCTCCTCCAGACCTGCTTACGCCTTTTGTGTAACAAGATTAATTTATTTTCATCATCAATATACAGTATCGTGAAAAGTACGCCTTAGATTTCTTTTTATATGGCTTCAGATAGCGGCCTCCATAAAGCCCTGATATCAACGTCATTGAAGATATCTGGAATTACCTGGCAAGGCAGAAGCAAGTGAGACAGCCAAAGTTTGCAGAAGAACTGTGACAATTATTCCAAGAAGCTCGGAACAACCTATCAACCAATTTTTGTATAAAGCTACATATCAGTGTATCTAACATAATTGATACAGTTTTAAAGGCAAAGGATGGTCACACCAAATATTGATTTGATTTTGCTTTTTACCGTTTATTGATCTTTATAGTATTTTATCTATATTTAGAAACTTTGCATTATTTTGAAAATATCTTCACTTTACAGAACTATTTTACATGTGCCCAAGACTGGCAACTTTTAGGTAAACTGGGAGTGAGTTCCACCAACTGGGAAGAAATTTTGCTTACCTCAGTCTAAAATGTGTCCCCTCTTCTATCCTAACGATGTGACACTTAATCTAGATACCCCAGCCAGAAGTAGTACACTCCCAAGATCTAACCTGATTGAAATCAACTGAATTTTGTGCATTTCATTCTTTGAAAACTCCAACAAATACAGGCACAGTTAGACCATAAGACACAGGAGCAGAATAAGGCCAATAAGAACAAGTCTGCTCCACAATTACAACATGACTGATCTCAGATCCCACTCAACCCCATACACCTCCTCTCTCACCATATCCTTTGATGCATGACCGATCAAGAAACAATCAACTTCCTCCTTAAATATACCCACGGACTTGCCTCCACTGCAGTCTGTGGGAGAACATTCCACAAATTCACTACTCTCTGGCTAAAATTATTCCTCCTTACCACTATTCTAAAAGGTTGTCCCTCAATTTTGAGGCTGTGCCCTCTAGTTCTGGATAACCCCACCAAATGAAACATCTTCTCCACATCCACCTTATCTAGTTCTTTCAACATTCAGTAGATTTCAATGAGATCCCCACTCATTCTTCTAAATTCCAGTGAGTACAGGCCCAAAGCCACCAAACGCCCCTCATATGTTAATCCCTTTATTTCTGGAATCATCCTCTGGACTTCCTCCAATGACCAAACATCCTTTCTGAAATATGGTGCCCAAAACTGTTGACAATACTCCCAAGTGTGGCCTGACTAATGTCTTATAAGGGCTCTGCATTATCTCCTTGCTTTTATATTCTATTGCCCTTGAAATAAACACCAACATTGCATTTGCCTTCTTTACCACTAACTCAACCTGCAAATTAACCTTCTGGGTGTCTTGCATGAGGACTCCTAAATCCCTCTGTACATCTGATACTTGAACCTTCTCTCCATTTTTACCAAAATGCATTATAGAAACATAGAAACCCTACAGCACAATACAGGCCCTTCAGCCCACAAAGTTGTGCCAAACATGTCTCTACCTTAAGTACTTGGCTTACCTACAACCCTCTATTTTACTAAGCTCCATGTACCTATCTAAGAGCCTCTTAAAAGACCCTAACGTATCCGCCTCCATCACCATTGCCAGCAGCCCATTTCATGCACTCACCACTCTTCTGGATAAAAAACTTACTCCTGACATCTCCTCTGTACCTACTCCCCAGCATCTTAAACCTGTGTCCTCTTGTGGCAACCATTTCAGCCCTGGGAAAAGGCCTCTGACTAGCCACACGATCAACACCTCTCATTAACTTATACACCTCTATCAGGACACCTCTCATCCTCTGTCACCCCAAGGAGAAAAAGCCGACTTCACAAGCTGTTTTCATAGGGCATGCGCCCCAATCCAGTCAACATCCTTGTAAATCTCCTCTGCACCCTTTCTATGGTTTCCACATCCTTCCTGTAGTGAGGCGACCAGAACTGAGCACAGTACTCCAAGTGGGGTCTGACCAGCATCCTATATAACTGCAACATTACCTCTCGACTCCTAAATTCAATCCCACGACTAATGAAGGCCAATACACCGTATGCCTTCTTAACCACAGCATCAACCTCTGATCTTCCACACTGCTAACAGTCTTACCATTAATACTATATTCTGCCATCATATTTGACCTACCAAAATGAACCACTTCACACTTATCTGGGTTCAACTCCATCTGTTACTTCTCAGCCCAGTTTTCTATCCTATCAATGTCCCTCTATAACCTCTGACAACCCTCCACATTATCCACAACACTTCCAACCTTTGTGTCATCAGCAAACTTACTAACCCATTCCCCCACTTCCTCATCCAAGTCATTTATAAAAATCACTAAGAGTAAGGGTCCCAGAATAGATCCCTGAGGCACACCACTGGTCACCGACCTCCATGCAGAATACGACCCATCTACAATCACTCTTTGCCTTCTGTGGGCAGGCCAGTTCTGGATCCACAAAGTAATGTCCCCTTGGATCCCATGCCTCCTTACTTTCTCAATAAGCCTTGGATGGGGTACCTGATCAAATGCCTTGCTGAAATCCATATACACTACATCTACTGCTCTTCCTTCATCAATGTGTTTAGTCACATCCTCAAAAAATTCAATCAGGCTCGTAAGGCACGACCTGCCCTTGACAAAGCCATGCTGACTATTCCTAATCATATTATACCTCTCCAAATGTTCATAAATCCTGCCTCTCAGGATCTTCTCCATCAACTTACCAACCACTGAAGTAAGACTCACTGGTCTATAATTTCCTGGGCTATCTCTACTCCCTTTCTTGAGTAAAGGAACAACATCCACAACCCTCCTATCCTCTGGAACCTCTCCCGTTCCCACTGATGATTCAAAGATCATCGCCAGAGGCTCAGCAATCTCCTCCCTCGCCCTCCCTGGGCAACATCTCATCCAGTCCTGGCGAATTATCCAACTTGATGCTTTCCAAAAGCTCCAGCACATCCTCTTTCTTAGCATCTACATGCTCAAGCTTTTCAGTCCGCTGCAAATCTGCACTACAATCACCAAGATCCTTTTCTATACTGAATACAAAAGTAAAGTATTCATTAAGTGCCTCTGCTATTTCCTCTGGTTCCATACACACTTTCCCACTGTCATACTTGATAGGTCCTATTCTTTCACGTCTTATCCTCCTGCTCTTCACATATTTGTAGAATGCCTTGGGGTTTTCCTTAATCCTGCACGCCAAGGGCTTCTCATGGCCCCTTCTGGCTCTCCTAATTTCCTTTTTAAATTCTTTCCTGTTAGCCTTATAATCTCCTAGATCCCTAACATTACCCAACTCTCTGAACCTTTTGTTAGCTTTTCTTCTTGACTAGATTTATTACGGCCTTTGTACACCACAGTTCCTGTACCCTACCATAACTTTCCTGTCTCATTGGAACGTACCTATACAGAACTCCACACAAATATTCCCTGAACATTTGCCAGTCTTCTTCGTACTTTTCCCTGAGAACATCTGTTCCCAACTGAAGCTTCCAATTTCCTGCCTGACAGCCTCATAACTCCCCTTATTCTAATTAAATGCTTTTCTAACTTGTCTGCTCCTATCTCTCTCCAATGCTATTGTAAAGGATATAGAATTATGATCACTATCTCCAAAATGCTCTCCCACTGTGAGAACTGACCACTAGGTACATTTCCCAATATCAAATCAAGTATAGTCTCGCCTCTTGTAGGCTTATCTACATATTGTGTCAAAAAACCTTCCTGAACACACCTAACAAACTCCACTCCATCTAAACCCCTTGCTCAAGGGAGATGCCAATCAATATTTGGGAAATTAAAATCTCCCATCATGACAACTCTGTTATTATTACACCTTTCCAGGATCTGTTTCCCTATCTGCTCCTTGATATCCCTGTTTCTATTGGGTGGCCTATAAAAAACACCCAGTAAAGTTACTGATCCCTTCCTGTTCCTAACCTCCACCCACAAAGACTCCATAGACAATTCCTCCATTACGTTCACCTTTTCTGCAGCCGTGACTCTATCTCTGGTCAACAGTGCTTTTGCTTCTCTCCTTGTCCTTTCTGAAACATCTAAAACCCGGCACGTGAAGTAACCATTCCTGTCCTTGAGCAATCCAAGTTTCTGTAATGGCCACCGCATCATATCTCCAAGTACTGATCCACGCTCTTAAGCTCATCTGCTTTGTTCACAATACTCCATGCATTAAAATAGATACAACTCAAACCGTCCATCTGAGCTCGTCCCTTCTCTATCACCTGCCTATCCTCCCTTACACACCGTCTCCAAGCTTTCTCTATTCGTGAGCCAACCGCGTCTTCCCCAGTCTCTTCAGTTCAGTTCCCACCCCACAACAATTCTAGTTAAAACTCTCCCCAGTAGCCTTAGCAAACTTCCCCGCCAGGATATTGGTCCCCCTGGGATTCAAGTGCAATCTGTCCTTTTAGTGCAGGTCACACCTGCCCCAAAAGAAGTCCCAATGATCCAGAAATCTGAATCCCTGCCCCCTACTCCAATCCGTCAGCCATGCATTTATCCTCCACCTCATTCTATTCCTATACTACCTTTGCGGTCCTGCTTCCCAACTTCCTTCCTAACTCTCTGTAGTCTTTTTTCAGGACCTCCTCCTTTTTCTTACCTATGTTGTTGGTACCAATATGTACCATGACCTCTGGCTGTTCTCCCTCCCACTGCAGGATATCTTGGACGCGATCTGAAACATCCTGGATCCTGACACCTGGGAGGCAAACTACCATCCGAGTTTTTTTCCTGCATCCACAGAATCACCTGTCTGACCCCCTATCACTATTGCCTTCCTCTTCCTTTCCCTACCCTTCTGAGCCACAGGGCCGGACTCTGTGCCAGAGGCATAGCCACTGTTGCTTTCCCCAGGTAGGCTGTCTCCCAACAGTACTCCCCACCCCCCAACAGTACTCAAGCAGAAGTACTTATTGTCAAGGGGTACAGCCACAGGGGTACTCTTTAGTACCTGACTTTTCCCCTTCCCTCTCCTGACTGTTACCCACTTATCTCTTATAATAAATAATAAATATATTGTCATATATTACCCAACACATATTCGACCTGCCACTTTCTTTTTTTACCTATTCCAATTTGTCAAAGTCCTGTTGCAATCGCATTGCTTCCTCAGCACTACCTACCCCTCCACCTCTCTTTGCATCATCTGCAAATTTAGCTACAAAGCCATCAATTCCATTATCCAAAGCTCTGACAATTTGAAAAGTAGCTGTCCCAATACTGACCCGAGGAACACCACTAGTCAACCAGAAAAGACCCCTTTTATTCCTACTCGCTGCCTCCTGCCTGCCAATCTTCCAGTCACCTGGGACAATACCAGAATCAAGTGATTCTTGAAAGATCATGAGTAATGCATCGATTGAACTCATCTCTATTCACGTGACAATCCTGCATCCCAAGATTCAGTCTAGTGAGCCTTTGTTGCATGCTCCATGGCAAATATCTCCATTCTTACAAAGAGAAATCAGAACAGCATAGAATTATTATGTGATCTTGCCAAGGCCGTGCATAATTGTAGCAAACATCCTTGCATCTGTACTTAAGAACCTCTTGCAATAAAGGTTTGCTGAACTTGCACATTTGCTTACAGGGATACACATACATGGACATCCAGGATGACTGGAATATGTTGGTCCAGCAACATATCCCAATCAACATTCTTAACTTCCCATTTACCACGTCATAGTGTATCTACCTTATGTTTATCGTATCTACGATGCATTTATTGTTTGGTATCATTGGATTTTTGGGACCTGATAATCTTTTCGACACATAACAAGATGGCTCATTATTTTGCTTGATATTTCTTCAAAAAAGCCAAAACAAATTACCATCAATTCACTGGAGTCCTTAATATTTTAACAATTAATCTCACTCAAATACTATTTCTTTCATTTTGTCAAGAGTAATTTGGAGGCATATTACCTCATCAAAAATAAGTGCATGGAAAACAGCAGAATCCATCTAGCCTGAAGGAAACCACAATACTAATAATTAAAAGTTCAAATTGGAAACAAGTACAATTACCAAGAATTAAGGAATATATATTGTACACTGTACCGTAGTGAAAATGCAAACATAATTTTTATACTTACATTGTTGCTCAATTGCTAGTTTGTACTGGTAATAATTATAATATTCCCCTCCAAACAGAAAGGAAAACTTGGGGTTTTCTTTCTGTTTCTCCATTGTCATCTTCTCGAATTCTGGACCATTGCGAGCCACAAACTGTGCCAGTTTGTCGATGACATTTCTTAACTCCTGGTCTGCAACAATAAAAACATTATCAGGTACAAACTGTATCCACATCTTAAATTTAAACCCAACATCTATGAGCACAAAAAAGACAGACTACTAGAGGAACAGTGAGTCAGCCATATCTATGGATGGAAATGGACAGGTTTTGGATGCTTTGAGACCCAGCTAGATTTCTGACACAAGACCAAAATCAGGTTTGATCTCCTAACATACCTTTGATGTCTTTTTGGTATTTGATATTGGTCCAGAGATTATTATCCTGTCTAGTCTGTCATGGTCACCTGTGTATCCAATGCTCCTGGTGTGGCTTCCTCCACATCGGTGAGACTCAACATGGATTGGGGGCTACTTTGTTGTGCACCTTCACTACATACTCAACAAGCAGAATTTCCTGGTGGTCAACCATTTTAATTCCAATCCCAATTCACATTCTGACATGTTGGTCCATGACCTCCTCTACTGCCACAATGACGCCACTCTCAGGTTGCAGTATCCATCTGGAGAGCCTCCAACCTGACAGCACGAACACTACTTTCTCTATTGTCTGGGAAGTTCACTCCCTCCCCTTTTCTCTTTGTCCATTCCTAATTCTGAAGACACACACATTTTAGGAACAGCTTCTACCCCTCTCCCATCAGATTTCTGAATGGATAATGAACCCATGTACACTACCTCACTATTTTTCCCCTTTTGCACTAGTTACCTATTTTAATTTTTAAATATACATTTCTTATTGTAATTTAGTTTTCTAAATTATGTATTGCGTTATTGTGAATCCAACATATCCATGCAGCGATAAAGAAGGCTACATTTCATTAGGAGTTTGATGAGATTTGGTTTGTCAACTAAAACACTCAAAAACTTCTATAGATGTACTGCGGAGAGCATTCTGACAGACTGCATCTTTCTGGAAGGGGAGTGGCTGGCAGAGGGATACTGCACAGGACTGACAGAAGCTAAAGAAAGTCATTAGTCAGCTCTATCTTGGGTACTAGCCTCTGTAGTACCCAAGACATCTTCAAGAAACAGTGGCTTAGAAAGACAAGATCCATTATTAAGGACCCCCATCACTCCCTAGGCTAGGGCATACCCTTTTCTCATTGTACCGTCAGGAAGAAGGTACAGAAGCCTGAAGGCACACACTCAGCAATTCAGGGACAGCTTCTTCCCTATGATTCCTAAATGGGCACTGAACCCATGAACACTACCTCATCTTTTTAAAATATATTTCTGTTTTTGCACTATTTTAATCTACTCAATACACATATAAACCTACTGCAATTGATCTACTTATTTATTTGCTCTTTCTATATTATGATATTATGCATTGAACTGATGCTCCTAAGTTAATAAATTCCATGACACATACTGGTTTTGATGTACTGCTGCTGCAAAACAACAAATTTCACAGCATGTGCCAAAGATATTACTGATTCCGATAGTAATCTTAATGCAAATCTAAAAGGTAAGTGACTTCCTAACAAAACATTTCTACTAATTAAAAAAACACACCTGAAACACCTTTATGCCTTCAAAAGAGGCTGCACAAACTGGGAACCATGAAATCTGTGTAGTATGTGAGTTAGGATCCTGATGAAGGGTCTCAGCAGGAAACATCGACTGGTTAGATGCTGCCTGGCATGCTGAGTTCCTCCAGTATTTTGTGTGGTACTGGCTGCAAATAAATTACATTATTTGGATTGATCCGTAGATGACTTAACTCAGTGCACCACTCGTATGTTAAATGTGTTGTTTCTTGTAAAATTAAAAATCAGAATGGATAGCACATTTATGGTGAGGCGGGCTAATGGTTTGAAACGAAACTCAAGTATAAGATTAATACAACCATGGTCCACAAGCTGACATAAACGGAACCAACCGAACTGTCGTATTAACAGATGAGGTTTACATTTTACTAATGCCTACTTTAAGAGGTCATGAACCGAGCATACACTGGGCTGTGAGTGCGGTTAAGTATTCCCGACTGCATTCCTCCCCTATCCTTTGATATTTTGGTATTGAACCCACGCCCCACCACCGATCAACACACACAAAAAGCTGGAGGAGCTCAGCAGGCCCGGCAGCATATATGGAAAAGTCCATGTTTCGGGCCGAGACCCTTCATTAGGACTAGAAAAAAATGAGGCGTCCACCACATTTCCATATGCTTATTGTCCCTCCTACAGCAGCACTTGCGCAGGCAAGGGCTCAAAAACGCAAACATGCGCAGAGCGGACCGATGGGGCGGCACGCATGCGTACTAACGACCACGGGCCGCGCTCGGCCAATGAGACGGCCCATAGCAGGGCCTGGACACCACCACAATGAAATTCATCGCATCCACAAGCAACAGTTCCGTTGTGAACCAATACGTTACGACACTTACCCTCTGGAGGGACCGGTATATCCATGGCTGTGGGCCACCCTCACTCCACGCTCCTACAAACAGTTTTCAAACCACCATCTCACACTTGGAGACTCCGCGCACCTAGCGCAGCTGCGGCCAACCGGAAGGGAAACTGCTTGACGGCAGGGAGCGCGCGACAGCGGCGTGTTCGCCCTGCGCATGCGGTCTATTGGCCGCGCGCCGCTGGGCGGGTTTGTGCGAGCGAGCGGGCGGGCAGCCGGGCGTACGAAGATGGTGGAGAGGTCGGTTGGGAAGTGTGGTAACCCCTTGGATCGAATCCATATCCCACCGACTGCCTCTCGGTTACCGCGTTCTCTCTGGGACGGACAGGCTTCCCTCTCTGTAGCAGGAATAACATTACTTTACAAGTCAGTCTCTTGTTGGCATCGGGACATAACTGATACAAGCTCTTTAATTCTTCCCGATGTCTGCTACTTCAAGGATGACTAGTGACCTAAGTTGGGATTTAAAAGTAATGAGAGTTTTTGTTTGTGCAGGGAAGACAAGAAATGAAGGAAGCAGAACAGCCACTGATCAATCTAGTTAGAACTTCCATAGAACATTACAGCACAGTACAGGCCCTTCAGCCCTCCATGTTGTGCCGACCCGTATAATCCTTTAAAAATGTACTAAAGCCACACTACCCCATAACCCTCTATTTTTCTTTCATCCATGTGCCTGTCCAAGAGGCTCTTAAATACCCCTAATGTTTTAGCCTCCACCACCATCCCTGGCAAGTCATTCCAGGCACTCACAATCCTCTGTGTAAAAAAACTTACCCCTGATGTCTCCCCTAAACTTCCCTCCCTTAATTTTGTACATATGCCCTCTGGTGTTGGCTATTGGTGCCCCGGGAAACAGGTACTGACTATCCACCCTATCTATGCCTTTCATAATCTTGTAGACCTCTATCAAGTCCCCTCGCATTCTACGCTCCAAAGAGAAAAGTCCCAGCTCTGCTAACCTTGCTTCATATGACTTGTTCTCCAAACCAGGCAACATTCTAATAAATCTTCTCTGCACTCTCTCCATAGCTTCCACATCCTTCCTATAAATGAGGTGACCAGAACTGAACACAATACTTCGAGTGTAGTCTCACCAGAGATTTGTAGAGTTGCAACATGACCTCTCTACTCTTGAACTCAATCCCCATTAATGAAGCCTAGCCTAAATAGGCCTTCTTAACTACCCTATCAACCTGCGCAGCGACCTTGAGGGATGTGCCTCGGATCTGTACTGGGTCCAATGTTGTTTGTTATATACATTAATGATCTGGATGATGGGGTGGTAAATTGGATTAGTAAGTATGCAGATGATACTAAGATAGGTGGCACTGTGGATAATGAAGTAGATTTTCAAAGGTTGCAGAGGCCAGTTAGAAGAGTGGGCTGAAAGATGGCAGATGGAGTTTAATGCTGATAAGTGTGAGGTATTGAAGGATGCAGTATTACAGAGTGATCTAGGAATAATGGTGCATAGTTCCCTGAAGGTGGAATCTCATGTGGATAGGGTGGTGAAGAAAGCTTTTGGTATGCTGGCCTTTATAAATCAAAGCATTGAGTATAGGAGCTGGGATGTAATGTTAAAATTGTACAAGGCATTGGTAAGGCCAAATTTGGAGTATTGTGTACAGTTCTGGTCACCGAATTATAGGAAAGATGTCAACAAAATAGAGAGAATACAGAGGAGATTTACTAGAATATTACCTGGGTTTCAGCACCTAAGTTACAGAGAAAGGTTGAACAAGTTAGGTCTTTGGAGTGTAGAAGGTTGAGGGGGGACTTGACAGAGGTATTTAAAATTATGAGGGAATGGATAGAGTTGATGTGGATAGGCTCTTTCCATTGAGAGTAGGGGAGATTCAAACAGGACATGAATTGAGAGTTAGGGGGCAAAAGTTTAGGGGTAACACAAGGGGGAACTTCTTTACTCAGAGAGTGGTAGCTGTGTGGAACGAGCTTCCAGTAGAAGTGGTAGATGCAGGTTTGATATTGTAATTTAAAGTAAAATTGGATAGGTATAAGGACAGGAAAAGAATGGAGGGTTATGGGCTGAGTGCAGGTCGATGGGACTAGGTGAGAGTAAGCGTTCGGCACGGACTAGAAGGGCTGAGATGGCCCGTTTCCATGCTGTAATTGTTATATGGTTATATGATGTATGGATTTGAACCCCAAAGTCCCTCTGTTCATCCACACTCTGGTTTGTCCTTCCAAAATGCATCACTTTACACTTGTCCGGATTGAACTCCATCTGCCATTTTTCTGCCCAACTCTATATCCTCTTGTAACCTTCGACAACCTGCAGCTCCACCCACAACTCCTCCAATCTTCGTGTCATCCGCAAACTTACTCACCCATCCTTCTGCCTCTACATCCAGGCCTTACCTAGCTCCATCTGCCCATCATCTCTCAGTTCCTTGGTCGACCTCATTCCTATTTCATCCCTCCTGCTTGCCTCTTTATACTGGCTATCTTCCCTCATCATCCTCAATTCTGATGCAGGGTTTCCACCTGAAACATTGACAATCTTCTTCCACCCACCGTAGATGCTTGGCTCTTAAAGTGGATAGGTCACCTGGACCAGATAGACTACTTCCCAGAGTCCTGAAAGAGGTTGCTGAAGAGATAATGGATGCATTGGTTATGATCTTTCAAGTATCACTTGATTCTGGCATAGTCCCAGAGGACTGGAAGATTGCAAATGTCACTCCACTCTTTAAGAAGGCAGAAGGCAAAAAAAAAGAAATTATTGGCCAGTTTACCTCAGTGATTGGGAAAGTATTAGAGTTCATTAATAAGGATGAGGTTTTGGGGTACTTAGAGACTCATGATAAAATAAGTCAAAGTCAGCATGGTTTCTGCCAAGGGAAATCTTTCTGACAAATCCTGTCAGAATTCTTCAAGTAAATAACAAGCAGGATGTACAAAGGAGAGGCAGAGGATGTCATTTACTTGGATTTTCAGAAGGTATTTGATAAGGTGCCTCAGATGAGGCTGCTTAATAAGATAAAATCCTATGGTGTTACAGGAAATATACTGGAATAGATAGAAGAATGGCTGACAGGCAGGAGGCAGCAAGTGGGAATAAAGGGGGATCTTTTCTGGTTGGCTGCCAGTGACTACTGGTGTTTCTCAGGTGTCAGTTTTGGGACCACTACTTTTCACTTTATTTGTCAATGATTTAGAAAGTGGAATTGATGGCTTTGTGGCAATGTTTGCAGATAATATAAAGAGAGGTAGAGGGGTAGGTAATGCTGAGGAAGCAATGTGATTACAGCAAGACTTACACAAATTGGAAGAATGGGCAAAAACGTGGCAGATGGAATTTGTGTTGGGAAATATATGATAATGCATTTTGGTAAAAATTGGGAGAAGGTTCAAACATCAGACATGTAGAGGGACTTAGGAATTGACGTGTAAGACTCCCAGAAGGTTAATTTACAGGTTGAACCTGTGGTAAAGAAAGCAAATGCAATGTTGGCATTTATTTCAAAGAGAATAGAATATAAAAACAAGGAGATAATGCTGAAGCTTTATAAGAAACTACTCAGGCCTCACTTAGAATAATGTCAACAGTTTTGGGCCCCTTATCTCAGAAAGGATGTATTGTCATTAGATAGAGTACAGAGGAGGTTTATGAGGATGTTTCTGGGAATTAAGGGGTTAACATGTGGGGAGCATTTGGCAGCTTTGGCCTTGTACTCATTGGAATTTAGACAAATGCGTGGAGCTCTCATTGAAACCTACCGAATGTTGAAAGGACTAGATAGGGTGGATGTAGGGATGATTCCTCTGGTGGGGATATCTAGAACTAGTGGTCACAGCCTCAAAATTGAGGGCCATCCTTTTAGGACAGAAGGAAGGAGGAATTTTTTTAGCCAAAGAGTGGTGAATCTGTGGAATGTTCTGCCACAGACTGCAATGGAGGCCAAGTCCTTGGGTAAAATCAAAGCAGAAATTGATAGGTTATCGTTTGGTCGGGGCATCAAGGGATATGGTGAGAAGGCAGGTGTATGGGGTTGAATGTGATCTAGAATCAGCCATGATGAAATGGCGGAGTGGATGATGAGCTGAATGGCCTAATTCTGCTCCTATGCCTTATTGTCTTATGCTTTTCAATTACGTTCCTCCGGTTTGTTTTTTGGTACTGAAAAAGTTGGCTACTTATTAGTAGCACACTAAATAAAGTTAATAGCATTTCGTGAGCATATACTGATGCTGCTATGTGAGCTTTTTATTGCATGTGCATATTGACCTTGATTTGGATTGCAAGCACCTGCTGCAGGTTCCACATTGATTACTTCAGCCACCTCAGAACTGTCAGATTTTAGATGAATTGGCTGGTGGACTTTATGTCAAATGATCATTAATATGGATGAGAGCAATATAAAATATTTGGGGTTAAGAATCTCAATTAGACCTCACATCCCACATAGCCATCTATTTTTCTTTCATCCATGTGTCTGTCTAAAATATCTATCTCCGATATCTCCCGATTCTTTCCTCTCAGCACCTTAAAGTTATGCCCCTCCTTGTATTATCCATTTCTATCCTGGGAAAAATTCTCTAGCCTGTTGCTGAATCTATACCTCTTGTATCATCTTGTGCACCTTTATCAAGTCACTCCTCATCCTATTTAGCTTTAGAGAAAATCCCTAGCACACTCAACCTATCCTCATATGCACGTGCTCTAAACCAGGTATCATCCTGGTTAATCTCTACACCTTCTGTAAAGTTTCCACATCCTTAATATAATGAGATGATCAGAACTGAACACAATATTCCAAGTGTGGTCTAACTGGAGTTTTATTGATATTACCTTGTTGCTCTTTAACTCAAACCCCTGGCCAATGAAGCTCAACAAACCATATGCATTCTTAACACTATCTACTTGACTGCAACTTTAAGAGATCGATGGATGTGAACCTCAAGATTGTTTTGTACTGCTACACTGTTAAAAATCCTGCCATTAACCCTGTATTCTACATTCACATTCAATCTTCACATATTTCCAGATTGAACTCCATCTGCCAGCTCTGCATCCTATCAATGTCTCTTTTAACTTTCTACTCTATCCACAACACCACTAATCTTCGTATTATCTGCAAACTTACTAACACACCCAGCCAAATTATTTATAAAAATCAGAAAGAGCAGGGGGTCCCAGAACAGATCGCTGCAGAACACCACTGGTCACTGACCTCCTGACTGAATGAGCCTACCATGAGGAATCTTGTCAAATGCCTTAATAAAATTCATTGACTGTACTCCACATCCACTGCTCACGTTTTGTCACCTCTTCAGGGAATTCAACAAGGCTTGTGAGGCATGACCTGCTCCTCTCAAGGCTGATGACTATCACCAATCAGACTATGCTTCTCAAACTGCTCATAAATCCTGTCTAAGAATCCTCTCCAATAGTTGGCCCACCACTGACATAAGACTCACTGATCCATAATTCCCAAGGATATTCCAATTATCTTTCTTGAACAAAGAAATACCATTTATCACTCTACAATTCTCTGACACTTCTCCTGTGGCCAGTGAGGATGCAAAGATTTCCAAAATACAATCACTTCCCATAGTAAACTGAGGTTTCTTCCCCCTGGCCCCAGGGACTTGCCTCTCCAAAAGTTTTTCAGATGTTTCTCTACACCCTCTTTCTTAACATCAACAGGATATCAGCCTGTTCTACGACTTCACATTTGTCAACGCCCCTCTTACTGGTGAATACTGAAGTGCTCATTAAGAACTTCTGACTCTAGGCACTTGTTTCCTCTTATCTAGGATTGGTCCTACACTCTCTAGTTATCCTCTTCTTCATGTACCAGAAGAACATCTTGGGGTTTTCCTTAATCGTACTTGCCAAGTGTTCCTCATGTCCCCTCTTGCTTTCCTAACTCCATTCTTGAGCACCTTCCTGGCTAGCTTGTAATGCTAGAGCCCTGTCTGACCTTGCTTCCTAACATCAAGTATGTTCCCCCCCCCCACCCCAACTAGATGTTCCACATCTGTTGGGTGATAGCTCCTTCACTCATTCTTTTCCTGCCTCGAATGGAACAAACCTATCCAGAACCTCATGCAAGTGCTTCAACTCATATTTTCAGTGTGCATTTCCGAGTACATCTGTTCCCAAGTTGTTGCATCATAATTTGTTTTCTCCCAATTAAATACTTTCCCATACCATTTGCTCCCATCCTTGTCTACAGTTGATGAGAAATGTTCCAAGGCAAGAGGAGATAAAATAGCTGGTGGTTGAGATAATGGAAATTGAGAAGATGCTTATGAGTTTAGATGCCTGAATACGTTTTATATTTCATGACAAAAAGGGAAGTACTGAGGGCATGGCAATTTTATGAGAGATTGAAAACGAGGATTAAAACTTGGTGATGGCTAATGTTGGGTTATTTCCAGCTAATGCTGAGATGTTACAGAGTTTAAATTCTGCTTCTTTCAATACACTATTCCATGTTTTGTCTACCTGGATTCTGAGGAAAAGTTGGACATGAACATTTGTAAAATTAATTTGGCTGTCCATGATCTGTAGTTTTTTTTAAAGTTTGAAGATCATTTTAATTTCTGAGTCACAGTATGGATGTAATATAGAGTTAATAGAAGATTATAGCACAAACTGCAATGCTCCTCTTGCTTCAATTGGTCTATGTTGGTGTTTCACAAGCCTCTGTACAGCTGAGTCCATCAATCCTAGCAGCATGTCCTTCTATTCCTCTAAGTATTTATCCAATTTTCAATCATGATACATGTTATTCAACTCAGATGCTCATGGGAACTAAATCTTCATAATATGATAAAACCTTAAATTTATTCATCACCATTTTATATTCATAACACTGCATTTGAATTCCCATTAGAGCTATCTCATCCCTTATATTCAGCTATTCACATTTCATAAGCCTCTTATCAGATCTTTCCTCAGCTTGCCCTTTTAAGCCCATTCTTGACATAACTGTTTGATTATAGTTTCACTTGTATAAATACTAGAAATAAAATGTACTGTAAATATATAACCTGCTGTTTGTATCTAGGAATCAATCTGACAAAATATAGTTTGAAATTCAGAAGATAACTAGTTAGAAACTTTCACAAGATATTTTAAATTAATTAAAATCAGAACAAAGCAAGTGTAGTGTTTTGCCCACAAGCAATAGCAACTATCCAATGGTTCCCTTCACCACAAATTGCCTGTTGTATTGGATTGAGGGTATTCAAATAAAAGACTCACGGCAGTGCTGACTTCACTTTTCACTTTATTAATTATCACATTTTCTTCCATTAACACTTGTTAAATTAAAAATAGTCTGTAGGCAGACATGATACACTAGTGAACATTGGCACGCACACACACACACACTTACTTCACTCTCAAGGGCTTCCAGCCACTAAACTTGAGAAACAATACCACTGCGTAGGGAAATCTGTAGTAATATTTAGAGCCTTAAATGTCTTTATTATCAGACAAAAATAATACAAACTACATCTATTACAGTAAGATTGAAAGCTAAACATGAAATTAAAAAGGGGAATATCATAACAAAATATTTAGTTTCAGATTGGTTGCACTGGTGAGCTGCATTTGGGCATGCAGCATGTAATGAGGGGGATAGTGATCAGTTTTCAGTGGAGAATTAAATCATACATTATCTCACTAAATCCTAGGTCAATTCACTTTCAGGGCAAGACATTCAACACCTTCATTACTAACCGTACTTACTTTGTTTGCTAATTAAGGCAGTTAGTTTAAGGACCAAAATGTTGAAGTGAAGATATATACAATATGGCCAGAAGATAGACACATTCCACTAGAGGAAAAAAAACACTTGCCGGTTAGAAAAACTCTGGCATCCTTGGAAGCTTTGTTTTTGTAGTACCGATCTTATATCAGATGCCTATATTGTTACGAATAATTATTTTAATGTAAAATCAACACCTCTGCTAGAAAATCAAGTAAGCAAATCACCGAATTCCCCCAAAAATAATTTTAATTTCATTAGAAATTAGCTTAATGCTGCGAGTCTAAACCAGGTCCAGGAGAAAATTCACTTAATTCTGTAATTCACATTAGATTATGAAGCATAATTTTCACTGTGACAAAGGAGAATACAAACACTTTTACCATTGCTTATACTAATGGAGAAAAGTAAAATTTTGAACAGCAATGAATTGCACAGCAACACACTGTCCTTAAAACAAATATAATGATTTCCTTTTTAAACAAAGGATGGGTGACTTGTCTAAGGGGAGCAAATTTTCAGTTAAAGTTATTTGATTAAAAAGTAAATATCTAGATAAGAGCAAGAAAATGCATAAACAGCACACCAGATTCAAAGTTTATTGGAATTAACTTGTTACATAACCTAAATTCATATAACCTTAAACTCCGTTGTGCTCTATTCTCTCCAAGTTAGCAAGTAACCTATGTTCCCTCTAGCCTCTAAGATCCCCAAATATCTAAATTTCCTATACTTGTTAATTCTTCATCCCATGCACCTGCACCTCTTAAGATTATTAAACTTCCATTATCCAGCTTCAGAAAATGTTTGTACTTGACTGGCTACATGAAACTTCACAAACCAACTGCTTTCACGTTCAATTAGAAATATCCCAATTCCCTATATGATTTTTTAATTATAGATTTTCATATCTTAAATGTGAAACTCCATTCCAAGAGAAGTAATCTGTCCAATTTTTGAGCTAATTAGTTCTACACATATTTCAGTGACACAACTTTTGAGAATATCAATTACACCTGCATATAACCAGTGCACTACCCACAATTAAACCCTGAGAGGTAATTTAATCTCAAATGTTTACAGTATTTATAAAATAAATATTGCACAACATTAAAAAGGCTATTTAAAGCCAGATAAATCAGTTTTATGTTCTTTAAAGAGACAAAAAATGTGGAGATCTGGATGAAATTAAACTAAAGTCAGAATATGAACTATGGATGGCCACTATCCACTATCTTTATAGTTGGCAGTGGGAGCCAGTGGGAGCTGAGCAGATCTTTAAACTATTTTATTCCATCTTTAAACCTTACAGCTGAGTTAAGCTTTTGTGTTAAAACTCAGATGTATTTGTTTTAAAACTGGTAACACAGGTCATTTTATCGGATCAAATGAATGTTTCTTTAGCATTCAATACAGGCTGCACTATTGAGAACTGCAAGTAGGTGAACATATGGACATCACTTCAGAACCAAGTCAAACACACTGTAACAATTAATATTCTGCAGCTGCAGTATGCATGTACCTTTTAGATAACGGCGTCCCATGTATTTTCCAAAATACTTTACAATTCCTTGAATATTTTTGAAGAAATGGGATTTAGTCAATTTGAGGAATAAACTTCTTCCCCTTCAAGGAATAAGCTGCATAGTTTAAACAAAAAGCATGGTCTTGGTGAGACAGGACAGAAAATTAGATGTAGCAATGAAATTCAGCATGAGAATTACCAATAAAAATGTTTCAATGAACTCCCAAAATGAGTTCTACTTCTTAGCTGTACTGCAAAATAAGATTCTCAGTGACAACCTGGAAGAGTTTCAGTGAATGATGTGTAAAACAGACAAATAGGGCACTTTAATTTCAAATGTTCCCCATAGTTTATATTCAGTAAGTTATAATAGGAATTGGTTTAATTATTGTGGTGATGCAGAGCGCTATCACCATCTTTGCTAATGCTGAAGCCATGCAAACTTCAGGGCACAAAAAGTGGAATACAATGCAAAATGTTACCTAGCTGGATTTTAACTAATAACTTAAAAAATAAAAGCAGACCTCTGGACCTCTTCCATTTATAACACTGAGAATTTTGTTACACATTATTGCATGGTCCTGCCCTTTAAGGAATGAACCTGGGACCTGCACATACACTGCAATTACCAATGTTCGCTCTTGGCATTAATCTGTTCAGGATGGGAAGTAATCAGGGGAACAGGGAAGTGTGAACAAATGATTTTCAATTATAAGATGATTTAATATGCAAAAGAGTCAAAGGAAGGAAGACAGTAACAGTCAAAGAAAAATAGTGACATAATGTGAGCCCCAGAAGCTATTCTCAAATCTAAAGAAAACATGAACCAGTGAAGAAACAAGCACCAAGAAGATTGTATGATGAACAAGTACAGAAAGCACTACCCTTTTATTTGGTAGTACTGATGTGACCATTTATTATTCGTTAAAGCATTTATATCTCTCTTTGGGCATAACAAACTGCTGCATGACACAAGTCAATCCAAGACCAGCAATTAGCCAGCTGATACATATTTAGTTACTGCCAAATTATTTTTAACTGTAACTAATGATTTTGCTTTACAAAAGAGCAACACAGAATTGATTAATATTTAGGTACATGTAACTCTGACATAGAACCAATTCTTGGGTGATTATGAACAATAGTGTATAAAACCCAATTCTTAGGGGGACATAAACAGCACAAAACAGGCTTAAAATAAGAAAATTCTGCAAATACACAGTGAGCAGGTCTGCATCTGTACAGAAATGGCAGGTTCTTGTTCTATGTATGCTATTCACAAGAAGAAACACACTGAAAATAACTTGCAGCTTAGTTCCGCACCATTGTTCTTGTAAATCCTATTCTATCTAATTTTCAACATTTTAAAGAGATTTATTCCCATCCTGGAGTCTGTCCTTTCTTTTTATATGAACACTGGCTGCCAGCATCAATTATAGACTGACACCTCACCATTTAACCCATACAAGTAAACATTTTCCAACACAACTGTCTACAATTTAAAATATTACAAATTACTGGGTTGTCTGAATATAGAAAAGATTTGCATTCACCCAGTGCTTTGTGCCTTTTTGAACCTCCCAACCCCCCCAAAAAAACTGCCCACATTTATTGTTGTGATGTAGGAATCACAATAATTAGCTTGCATACACAGCAAGGTCCCACGAAGGGCTGTCCTAACAAATACAGCAGTTGTTAAAAAAATCTGTTTTGATAACTTTGGTTGAGAAACATTGACCTAGACATTAGGAAAATCTCCCAATCTCTCCTTACATTCAGCAATCAAAATTACAGGGCTTTGCAAAACAAAAATTATGTTCTTGAGCTCTCTTGTCGTTGTAGCCAACTGCAGCTCAGATTTTATGCTCAAATTTCTGAAGTGGGCTTGAGCCCATGATTTTCTAACTCAGAGCTCAGCTAATCTGTTTAGACTTGATTGTGGAGGACAACAGTATATGATCTGCAGTGCAATCACCATATGTGTCTGTTCATTTAACTTGCTTGCTTAAACTCGGGATGCTAAAGTGGATTATTATGATTTAGAGTTAGCATGATCAGAATCCAACTAATCTATACTGTAAGTACCAGCAGCTTATCAAATCAAGTCTGGTTACCAGGGTGTCAACTGTTAACAAACACCAGCCTGGGTATTGAGCTAGCATGCACATTACAGAGGTAGACGTGAACAATCGATGTCATACCTTCTCTCCTCCCAAAGCACACATATATTTACATACAGCATGGAGGATACTGTAACTAATTGATCAATACTTGCCAAGTCACCAATCACCAACAGTCAGAAGATCATTATCTATATAAAGGGAATATGACTGACAAAAAGACACCCCAAAAGTATCATTAGATGAAGATTTGGTCAACTGTATTGCATTTAAACACAATTCTGTCATGCAGAGACTACAATGGATTAGATGGCCAGGGCCATTAATCTTTCATTACCAATCCAACATCTAATCAATAGGCTTTGCGGCAGGGAATCAACCTAAGCAGAACCCTTCTTAATGTGAAGTAATCACTCCACACTGGTCTAACTATCCTGCTCTTAATCCCCATGATATCCGGCCTGAGTGAATGCTGGAGAAACAGTAGAATAACAGAGAATATAACACAGATCTTCATCAACTCCAAGTTACAGTCTTCTCTTGAATACCAGAAAATTAAAATAATAGGGCCTCAGATGAGGTCTCTTGATAAAATCTATCGGATAACCAAAGGTTTCCAACAGTGCACAGAATAAGTTACGAATGAAGTGACGCCTCCATTCACAAGTCTTAGATATCAAATCGATTGGACACATAGGTGGCTCCAGTGTTGCTCTGTCGGTTGTACTGTGACTGTTCTGCCAGCAGACCAGTCCGTCCATACTGGTATTCAGAGTGCTGTGGGTACAGTGCCGTCCCATTCAGCTGCACCTTCTGTTCGGCAGACAGTTCTTGATGCCGATTAAGGGAAATAAGATCCCCTGAAGTTACTGGGAGCAACTTCCTCTTGGCCTCTTGATTGGCATCATATTTAGCCTGTTGAGTAAAGAGACAGAATATGACTGGGTATTGTCCACTAAATTTTAAGTAGTTGTGAGTATTGATTTCTCAGGATAACAAAGTGTTTCTCTTTAATAACACAAGGTGACTAAAAAAAAAAGTTAAAGCAGAACATCTAACATTGCAGTCTCTGGTTTATAGAAGAAATGGGAGGGAGGGGGTGTGTGAAGGGCGGGAGGGAGGGGGAAAATTACAATTCAGTCACTGGTAATCCTTGTGATTTTCCTCCAAATATGCACAGGACAATACAAGAATCATATTCATTTATTAACCACATGTGTACCAAAGCATACAGTGAAATGCATCATTTGTGTTGACAACGAACACAACCCAAGCCAACATAGCATGCCCACAATGCTTGGCAAAATAACACAGAACACAAGAGAACACAGAAAGCAACAAAACATCAACTGTACAACAAGCCCCAGTGTACATCGCCATTGGTCTCATTCACAGCACTCATCAGTCCATCATCCACAGATGTTCTTGGTCACATGTCCTCTGTGCACAGAGTAGAGGCCTCAAACTGGCCTGACCCATAACTCCTCCACCTCCCTGTCACCAAGTCCTCACTTGATCCTTAGCTCCTCTCTCTGTCCCCAAAACGATCCCTAAAAACTTAAAAAACAAGTAAGTCTAAGTCTGAGCAAAGACCACAATAGCACCACAGTTCAGTGCCATCTTGATCGGAAGACACTGAAGATGCTGGAATCTAAGCTGGAGCGACACACAAGATGCTGGAGGAACTCGGTGGATCAGGCAACATCAATGGATAGAAATTTATGTTTTGATCCAGATTAAGGGTCTGAGAATGAAAATCAGTATCAGGTTTATTATCACTCTCATATATTATGGAAAATGTGCTGTTTTGCTGCAAGTTTTTACCTGAAACATCAACTAGCCATTTCCCTCCACAGATGTCTGATCCATTGAGTTCTTCAGCATTCTGTCTGTTGTTCAGGTCTGATAATGTTGACCTGTCACCCTATATTTGAATAACTTGGTGGAACTGTGTCCAGCCTTGCAAGAAAAAGTTTGTGAACCCTTTGCAATTACCTGGTTTTCTGCATTAATTACTCATAAAATGTGGTCTGATCTTCATCTAAGTCACAATGATAGACAAATACAATCTGCCTAAGCTAATACACATAATCATTCACAGTCCAGGCTGTAAAAGTACATGAAGACTTGTATTTAATAACTAGTAGAACCTCCTTGGGCAGCAATAGCCTCTACCAAACGTTTTCTGCAGATCAGACTTGCAGGAGGAATTTTAGACCATTCCTCCATGCATACAAAACTCTTTCAGTTCATCAGTATTTCTGGGATACCTTGTATGAACAGTCCTCTTCAGGTTATGCCACAGCATCTCAATTGGGTTAAGGTCTGGACTCTGACTTGGCCATTCCAAAAACACACATTTTCTTCTTCTTAAACCAATCTGTTGTTGATTTACTCTTGTGTTTTGAATCACTGTCTTGTTGCATCATCCAACTTCTATTAAGCTTCAAGTGACGGACCGCTACCCTGACATTCTCCTGCAAAATGTCTTCATACAATTTGGAATTCATTCCTCCCTCATTGACTGCAATGCAGGCCCTGAGGTAGCAAAGCAGCCCCAAATGATGATGTTGTTTCCACCATGCTTCACAGTTGGTGTGCAGTGCCTTTTTTTCCTCCAAACATAGCAATGTGCATTTTAACTAGAAAGTTTAACTTTTGTCTCATCTGTCCACAGAATATTGTCCCAGAAACATTGTGGAATATCCAGGTGGTCTTTTGCAAACTTGAGATGTGCAGCAATTTTTATTTTGAGAGCACCTCCATGGTGTCCTTCCATGAACACCATTCTTGTTCAGTGGTTTTCTTACAGTGCACAGATGAACAGAGACTTTAACAAGTTCTAGAGATTTCTGCAGGTCTTTTGCTGTTACCCTTGGGTTCTTTTCCACCTCCCAGAAAGCTGGAGGAACTCAGCAGGCCAGGCAACATCTATGGAAAAGAGTACAGTTGACATTATGGGCCGACACCCTTCATCAGTACTGGAAAGAAAGGTAAGGGACAAACTGGCGGCGAAGACATGTTCCCAGGAAGGATACGTGGCTGTGGTAGTGGGTCTGGGTGAGCACACAGTCGAAGAGTCGGAGGGCAGCAGAGATCATGGTGGGTAGCAATTAGAGCGGGTTTCAGTGAACTATCCAAGGGAAGATTTAAACTTCTTCAGGGTAGGCATCCCTGGAAGAAAATTTTTCCAGTTCTGATGAAGGGTCTCAGCCTGAAAAGTCGACTGTACTCTTTTCCATAAATGCTGTCTGGCCTGCTAAGTTCCTTCAGCATTGTGTCTGTGTTGCTTGGATTTACAGCATCTGCAGATTTTCTCGTTTGTCTTTTTCACCTCCTTCAGCATTGCATGTTGTGCTCTTGCTGTGATCTTTGCAGCACACCCATCCAGCAACAGTATTGAATTTCTTTCATTTGTAGACAATTTCTCTTACTGTGAACTCAGTAACACTCAGGTCTTTAGAAATGCTTTTGTAGCCTTTTCCAGCTTCATGCATCTCTACAATTGTTCTAAGGTCCTCTGAAAGTTGTTTTGATTGAGGCATGGTGCACATAAATAGATCTTTCTTGATAAGAGTAGGCTGTACCAGTATCCTGACTTTGTGTGTCTTTTTTATAGAGCAGGGCACCTCTATAACCCACACCTCCAATTTCATCTCATTGTTTGAAACACCTGATGCCAAATAGCTTTTGTAAAAGGCATTACCCCAGAGGTTCACATCATTTTTTGAACCTACACTGTGATTGTTTAAATGCTGTACTCGTATTGACAAGAAGTAGTACAATGGTTTGTGTGTTACTAGTTTACACAGATTGGTGTTTATTTTTTAACTGAGTCTTGGATTAAGATCAAACCGCATTTTATGAGTAACTAATGCAGAAAACCAAGTTCACAAACTTTTTCTTCCATCTGTACATGTACCAAAGAGGAAGAAAAGATCAGCTCAGTCTAAATAAACAACAATAGGAATTAGCACAGTAAAGAGGGGATTCCTCCTTTTGATAAGGAAAACAACAGAAAGACTGACCTTGTTATAGGCAAACACCCCGACAATAGCAGTCATCATCCCCATGATATTGGTGGCAGTGACTGGGTTTTGCAGCATGAGTAGGGACACTGTAATCACCATGATTCTCTTGGTAGCATTGGCCACTGAGTAGCTAAGTGGGCTGATGAGGTTCAGGATACTGAAGGCAACCATGTTCTGAGCAAAGTTACAAAAACCACTGACAATCAGTAATACGAGTGTCCAATGCCAGTGCGAGATATCTGTCTGGAAAAGAAGGGCAGCAGCTTGGTGATCACTGTAACTCACACAAGTGAAAATACTATGCTTGTTACCTTTCTCCTAACTTTCTAGCTTTAACTTTTAAAATTCATGTTCTTTCCTCTCCCCGCTGTTGCAACATGCAAACCAGATGATAAATGGTGCACGTAGGTGGTCCCAGGAAATTCCTCCAAACCTCCAGTGGGTAAAGGTCTGCTCTCCAACAAGTACCTTGTGGGATCCCAGGAAAGCATACATTGTGTTACAACTACAGTGATCCAATCTGGCAAGGAGATGGCAAGGAACAGATGCACAGAAGTGATACAGATTAGCTGGTTCACTGGTGTCACACAACAACCTTGCACTGGATAATCTATCCTGGGCCCAACACATTGATGCAAACACACAGGTAGCACTATAGTGGCTATACATTAATTAATAGTTTGAGAAGATTTGGTATGTCACCAAAGACTTACAAAATTTCTACAGATATAGAGTGGAAAACATTCTGACTGGTTGCATCAGTGTCTGGTATGGAAACTCCAATGTGTAAAATTGAGAGGCGATGGAGGGTTGCAGACTTAACCAAATTCATTACGAGTACAACCCTCCCTACACTGAGGACATTTTCAAAAGACAATGCCTCAAGAAGATGATATCCATCATTAAGGACCCTCACCATCTGGTGAGGGTCAAGTACAACAGTTTAGGAACAACTGAACAACTTGTTCCCCTCTGCCATCAGGTTTCTGAATGCTTCATGAACCATGAACATTATCTTCTGCACAATTTATTCACTTGTTTTTTTTTGAAACTCATTAATTTTATGTAGTATACTGCTGCCACAAAACAAATTTTATGACATGTCAGCGATAATAAAGAAGAGATCTTTCAGCCATCAGCTTGTAAAGAATATAAAGACTGGGGAACAATTTTCAGGAGTGAGGCTGAAGATTTTGGTAAGTAAGCATATCTATGTCATCAGGTGATTTAGGGGATGAGTAATGACTGTTAGTAAAATATTTTAAAGAAATGCAGTATAATGGGAACATAATGGGAAAAGATGACAGAAATTTACTTGGTTAGAAAATTCAGTGTCACTCCGGAGAGTGTAAAATGCCTCAGTGGAAGATGTTGTCCTCCTAGTTTATGTTGTACTACTCTACTGCAGTGAAAAAGGCCAAAGACAGACAGGACAGAATAGGAGTGGTAATAACTAAGGAGAATTGTTTCCCATTACAAGACCATAAGACCACAAGATATAGCAGCAGAATTGGGTCATTCAGCTCATTGGATTTGCTCCGCCATTCCATTATGGCTGATTTATTAGCCCTCAACCCCATTTCCTTCTCCCTGTAACCTCTGACACCCTGACAAAACAATGAACCTATCAATCTCTTCTTTACCCAATGACTTAGCCTTCACAGCTTTCTGTGGTAATTCACAGGTTCACTACCCTCTGGCTAAAGGAACTCCTCCTCATCTCTGTACTAAATGGACATCTCTCTATTCTGACACTATGTTCTCTGGTCCTAGACACCCACACTATAGGAAACATACTCTTCACATCCACTCTATCTAGGCCTTTAATTATTTGATAGGTTTCAATAAGATCCCCCTTCATTCTTCTTAAAAAAAAGCAAGCAGAGGTCCAGAGCCATCATAAACACCTCATACTTTAACACTTTCATTCCCAGAATTATTCTCTTGAATGTTCTCTGGACTCTCCCTAATGCCAAAGCATCTTTTCTTAGATAAGAGGCTTAAGACTGCTCCTAATATTCTGAGTGTGGTCTGACCAATCCGTTATAAAGCTTCAACATTACATCTTTACTTTTATATTCTAGTACTCTTGAAATGAATGCTAACATTGCATTTGCCTTCCTTACCAAATACAAATAAAAAAAAATACTTTATTGTCACCAAACAATTGATACTAGAGCGTACAATCATCACAGTGATATTTGTTTCTGCGCTTCGCGCTCCCTGAAGTACAAATCGACCAAGTACCACCGACTCAATCTGCAAGTTGACCTTCAGGGAATCCTGTACAAGGACTCCCTTTGCACCTCTGATTTTTGAATGTTATTCCCATTTAGAAAACAGTCTATGCCTTTATTTCTTCAACCAAGGTGCATGGCCATACAACTATATTCCATCTGCCACTTCTTTGCCTATTCTCCCAATCTAAGTCCTGCAGACTCCCTGCATTCTGCCCTTCCATTCATCTTCATATCATCTACAAACCTGGCCACAAAGCCATCAATTATGTCATCCAAATCATTGATATACATATAATGTGAAAAGAAGTGGTCCAAGCACTAGTAGTTACTGCAGCCAGCCAGAACAGGCCCCATTTATTCCCACCCTTTGCCTCCTGCCAGTCAGTCAATCTTCTATCTATACTACTATCTTCTCTGTAATACCATCGGCTCTTATCTTGTTAAGCCATCTCATGCGCAGCGTCTTGTCAAATGGAATTCTGAATATCCAAGTGTACAATATACACTGACTCTCCTTTGTCCTGCTTGTTATTTCCTTAAAGAATTCCAACAGATTTGTAAGACAAGATTTCCCTTCAAGGAAACCATTCTGACTTTGGCTTATTTTATCATGTGCCTCCAAGCACCTCGAAACCTCAACCTTAAAGATGGACTCCAACATCTTCCCAACCACTGAAGTCAGGCTAACTGGCAACGATTCACTTCTGTCCAAATTTTTCAAATTTTCACTCTCAAATTTTTGGCATACTGATAGTGTCTTCTCCAGCGAAGTTTGGCACAATTAAATTTGTCAAACATTTCTTTGTCTCTGGTTACTACTTCTCCACGTCATTTGCTGGTGATCTGATATCCATTCTTACCTCTCTTTTACTCTTTATATACCTGAAAAACTTCTAGTATTCTCTTTGATATTATCGGCTAGCTTAACTTTATGTACCTTTCTTACCTATTTCCCTTAAAGTAGTTTGCACCAGGCAGCACTCACTCAATATTTTACCTCTCTTTAACAATATCCAAATACAAATCCTCCCATATTACAGCACGGTTTCACTCCTGTGAGCTGTTTCTAACCTGATTAATACAAGTCTAAGATCAGGCTTTAAGAAGGGAACTAGGAAAGCAAAAAAGGGCATGAGATGGATCTGGCAGGCATGGTTAAAGATAATCTCAAAAGGTTCTTCAATTAATTAGAGTGACTAGGGAGAGACGTTCCTCTTAAAAACTATGTATGCAGCCACAGG
Organism: Hemitrygon akajei; assembly: GCF_048418815.1. Taxonomy (NCBI): domain Eukaryota; kingdom Metazoa; phylum Chordata; class Chondrichthyes; order Myliobatiformes; family Dasyatidae; genus Hemitrygon; species Hemitrygon akajei. Next base: position 50,542,772 of record NC_133139.1, read on the forward strand.
AGATGCCTGACATTTTTAATATCTATTTCTCCTTAGTGTTTTCTAATGAAAATATAATGGATGGCAAAGAAAAGAGGGCAAAAGCAAGTGAGCTCTTAGCATATTATAAGGAAGGATGGATTTTCAGCTTTGAATCACAATAAGCAAATCCCTAGGCGCTGATGAAGTCCACCCCTGGGCCTTAAGAGAGGGCCAGGGAAGAAGTTGCAGAGGACCTTGTAGAGATATTTATTTCATCGCTAGCTGTTTGTGAAATTCCAGAAAATGTTTTCCACTGTTAAGAAAGGTACAAGGATAGGCCAGAGAACTACAGGCTGGTGAGCCGGACTTCAGTTGTAAAGAAGTTATTGGAGGGAAGACTGACAGACAAGATCACTTGGATAGTCAAGGCCTAATTAAGAACGGTCAAGCATGGTTTGTGCATGGGAGGTCATCTTTGATAAACCTTTCAGTGTTTTCCAAAGAGGATTGATGAAGGTAGGGCAGTGAATCACAAACAAGAGAAAATCTGCAGATGCTGGAAATCCAAAGCAACATACACAAAACGCTGGAGGAACTCAGCAGGCCAGGCGGCATCTATGGAAAAGAGTAAACCAATGATGTTTCAGGCCAAGACCCTCCTTCAGGTCTTGAAGAAGGGCCTCAGCCCGAAACATCGACTGTACTCTTTTCCATTTTTGCTGCCTGGCCTGCTGAGTTCCTCCAGCATTTTGTGTGTGTTGCACAAGGGACTGAATGTTGTCTGTATGAACTTTAATAAGGCCTTTGACATGGTCCCGCTTGACTGGCTGATCTGAAACATTAGGTCGCATGGGATTCAGGTCAGTGAGTGATGTGGATTCAGAAATAGCCTGATGATAGGAAGCAGAGGGTGATGATTGAAAGTCAATTCTCCAACTGGAGGCCCCTGAGGACCTCTGTTATTCATTTTTATGTAAATGATTTTGATATGCATTTACATGGTACAACTAGTAAGTTAGGAGGTCTTACTGATAGTAAAAAGGTCACAATGAATTGCAAAGAGATCTTGATCAGTTAGGGAGATGGGCTGGGCTATGGCAAATAGATTTCAACTTAGGCAAGAATGAAATGATTTCATTCTGCACAATCAAACTAGGGTAGGACCTATACAATAAATGGCAGGACATTGACAAGTGTTGTGGAACAGAGGGATCCACAACACTTTTCAATGAAGGTGGCTATAGAAGCAGATATGGTGGTGAAGAAGGCATTTAGCATGCTGGCCCTCATCTGTCAGGGCACAGAGTTTAGTAGTAGGGACACTATAGTGCAGTTACACAAGTCATTGGTGAGGCTATACTTGGGAGGGTTGTGTACAGTTTTGCTCACCCTGTTAATGGAAAGGCATTGTCAAACTGGAGAGGGTGCAGAATAGATTTACAAGAATGCTGCCCGGACTAGAGGGCCTGAGCTATAGGGAGAGGTTGGGCATGCCGGATGTTTATTCCCCGAAGTGTGGGAAAGTAAGCAGGGACTTCATAAAGTGTAGAAAAAACATGAGGAGCATTGAAAAGGTAGACGGTTATGGTCTTTTCACCAGGGTTGGAGAGTACAAAACTAGACGACACAGATACAAGGTAATTGGGGAGAGATTTAATACGGAACTGGGAGGTAAATTCTTTACACAAAAGGTAGCGAGTATCTGGAATGAGTTACCAGAGGAAGTGGTAAGTTAAGTATAACTGCAACATTTAAGAGCCATTTGAAATGTATATGGGAGGGTCTTGGAGGTTTATGGGCTTAATGTGGGCCACTGGGACTTGCTGTAGTCGGAATGGATTATTTGCGCTGAAGGCCCACTCCCATGTTACTCTATGACTCCAGGTGGAAATTAGGTGTGGTTAGTCAGAATTCATGATATAAGAGTTCATGATACAAAAATGTTCCTTAAAGTTGTTATAGCTGGGGTGATAGTGGGGATGAGCTCTCACTACCTATTAAATGCTCCCAATGACGTGCTTCTCAAATAGCCTCTGACAACCAAGTGCAGCACCTGGCCTTCACATGTGGTTTAGCTACTAAGCCTGGCGGCACAATTTTTACTGTCAAAGGGGCAAAGACAGGTACCAGTGCCTTAAAACCAGTTGATTCACGCAGAAGGGGCTCGTCAGCTGTGGTTGGCAACTCTGCAAAGAGAAGAAAAACCCTGATCTCAAACCTCTGCTGCCTTGTGGCTATCATGGAGCAGGCTTCAGGTGTAAACCCCAAGGGAAAGTACGGACCTGGAGTCCCTAAGGCAGTCCAACGTTGAATTCAGTGCTAATTGAAACTCATGCAACGCCACTGATGCTAAGCTGTATCAGTCTGCCATTCCTTTGGATTTAGCAGCTGCCTGGAGAGGGGAGCCTGCTTGCTCTCTCTATCGTAGTGCCCTGGTTTGTGTACTGGCTTGTGTATTACTTATAGCTAGGTTGCAACATCCTTAATCGACCCCAACCAATGGAGGGCCCTTCATTAGCAGCATGCTTGGTAATAGTTCCTGGGCAATTTTAAGATTACTTAATGCAAAACAGTTTAGGTATTTTTGCTGTTTACAGCTTCTTTCAGAGGAACAATATACACAGTGTGCTACCAGCAGAGCTATGATCTCAAATTCCAATTTCTACACTATTTTAAATCTTTATCCAATTTCCCTTAACACATTGCTACCATCTCTGCCGCTTAACCTTTGGTGAATAAAATTTTATAAGCTCTGGTAATTGAAGCAAGCATGAAAGTTCTTTTGATTTTGCTTTATATATTTCTCATGATCATTGTCATTCTTGAATATTCACTCAAAAAACTCAAGACTGAGAAATTTTATTAGTTTACCCCGACTTTGCTCTAATACACCAAAAAGAGCCATAATGCTTTTGCGCCTCCATCATTATTTAGATCATCATTCAAATGACTCCTTGGTGCTCTCTTCACACTGGCTTACATAGAATGGAATGGCACTGAACACTCCAGCCGTACCCTAATTATCCTCTGCAATCTTGTTAAAACTCTAATGAACTTCTGTACAAATTCCTAAAATGGTCTTTTCTACCTGCACTCATTGCTATATCCAGACATAATTTACGCTGTAGGGTGTGTTTGCTGTTTACCTAAGAGCTCATGTCCAGTAATGTACAAAACCAATGTATACTATGACATTACAGCTTGATGCAGTATTGCAATTGTTCAGAACTATATTCTTACCAAAGGATTGAAATGTATTCCAGTGAGAGATCTGGCTTGTACCAGCAGCAGGAATTCACAAGCCTGTTGCCAGGCTGCTGTTCTAACACTCAGGTTTCAGGGGGCAGGGAGAAGATCCAATGGGTGATCTTTCCACAGATGCACATCCTTCACTGGTAAAAATGAAGAGTGAAAATAGAGCAAGAGAATGCCCATCAGTCCTGTGACATTGAAACACTCTGCAGTTTTACTACTGAAATAAGCCTTTCATTACTTAAGACAGCAGAGTGTTGATACAGAACAGTCCTGACATCATCTTTGCTCAGATAAGGAACATGTTTCTTTTGCTTTTCAGGGAAAAGATGCAGAAGATCCTATGCTTCAGTAATGCATTAGCATGCAAAGAATTTGACTTTCTTTCTTACTCAGGTCCAATGTACTGACCTCAATAAGTCTTCCTCTAAATTAAGTTCAATCTCCTGTCAGTCCTAAGCTTGTCATCTTATCCCTGGGGGTCTAATGTCAAGAATTTTCTTTTATCACCTTATTGTGTATTATATGTGTTTCTTCACAGTCAACGGTAGCTAGAGAACTTGGGTTTCTTTAGTTGTCTCACATAGGCCTTCTATGTGAGATCTATGGTACCTCTATTCAACAGGAAAAGCTGAAACACAGATCATTTTGCAGCAAATTTTACAGCTATGTAGGCTAATGTTGAATTCTTACATAAACTGAAAACACAACTAGTTGGCAATTGCACAGGAACTTCAAGACATCGTCTTTGCATAAAGATGGCACTCACAACTGAGCTGTTAACAAAAAATGCAGAGAGATCGACAAGGATCCAAGTTGGAATCATAAAGATTACAGCATAGCATCCAAGGATATAGAGAAGTCGAAGGTGATGCATCCGTGTATCCCTCAGCACCTGTAGGCAGAGCAAAGATCAAAGACATTAAGTGTGACCTGCAAATCAGCATATAGATTAGGGCAAGGGTTGTTTTCAAAATCAGAATTAACCATTACATTAATGCACGTTAATGCTTGTGTTACTCTATTCTGTACTAATTTTTGTTTTTCATTACTTTATACACCCTTATTACCAAATGCAAGCTATAGCATCCCATTACACACCAGGCCAATTTTTGTTTTACTCTCCATAAACATGAAGTCATTAAAAAAAATCAGCTTAGCCACTTACCACCCCATGCTTGCCAATCTACACATGTCCAGTTAAACATCGCAAAAAAATTTTTAAACCTTATTTTGGTTTCAAGTCTCTCATTGCAGCCCTTTACTTTCTCTGTAAAAAATCATTAACTTTATAAGCTGAGATATCTGCAGTCTTCTACATGGTCTTTCGCTGACCCCAAATTAGCTGTTTACCATCCACTCCATGCTTTTACCTTTCAAGACTGTAAGCTTATGGAATACCCGAGTTAAAAATTTCCATCAATGTAATTCATTTTCCATATTTAAAATGTTTCTTTTCATCATCTGACCAAGTACCTTCTTTAGAAGGTCAATTCTATTTAATAATGTTCTGCAAACATTACCTTGGTTTATTAAACAGATTATGTCATATAGAAGTTGCATTTGTTGCAATACAATGAAGAACAAACATATTTGTACCAAATGCACTTGTGCAATATTTTTGTTTATTTCACCTCTTGGAAACCAATCTAACTAAGCTTAGCCAAGGGACTGCTCCATCAATTAACCAATCAGCAACAAAGAGCTCAAGTATAATATTGTAATATTTTCAACCAGCGTGTATTTAATGGAAAGGAAATAAATGTTGCACTGCAGTGCCAGCTGAGTACAAATGCTCCCTATTGGAAGCAGACTGGCACAACTCAGTAATTCAATTTATAGTGCTGCCACAAAAAAACTACCGTAGATTTCGCACTACAGAGCGCACCTGATTAAAAGCCGCTGGCTCTAATTTTAGAAATAAAATCAATTTTGTACTTGTACAGGCCGCACCGGATTTTCGGCCGCAGGTGTCCCACGTTGTAATATGAGATATTTACACAGAAAGATATTACACGTGAGGATTTTTTAACTTTTAATTAAATCCATATGGTAACATAAACAAATACATATTGCAAATGCTTTTTTTCGAACCGTGCCTGTAACGCGGCTACTTTTAAACATACGTTGCGTATACTTTTTTACTGAACAACATTCCAATATCTCCTAACGACTGGTAAAAAATATATATACTGCAGCCTACCAGGAAAAGTTATTGATCGCCTTTAACTTAAAAGCAGCGTTTTGGCTCCGCCGCTCGCCCCCCGCCTTCCCGTTTATCGCAAACCGGTATATTTCCCACAAGACGCGGCGAAACCGGGTGTGACGTCATAGCATCCCGCAATGTAGTACAGAAAACAAATATAGTTAAAACACTTCTAACTTAGAAATTACTAACAAATGAATTACTAAGCGAAAATATTATAAACTAAATAACTGCCATAAAGGCAGCACAATGCTTTTCTTCGAGTGTTTTCCATGTTGATGAGGGTGAGTACAAATGACTGATTTACAATAATTTAATTGTGAAAGTGCGCTTGATTTATCGTACAATTTCATTGGACCTCTGTGAACTACTCATCAATTTTATTGGTCTACTGTTACGAGGCAAAATGTTTTTGGCGGCATGAAAAAAAATCATGCATTAGCCGCACCGTAGTAAAGGCCGCAGTGTTCAAAGCTGTTCAAAATGTGGGAAAAAAGTAGCGGTTTATAATCCGACATCTATGGTATATTGAGATATATGTCGACTGTAATGAGTTTTATGTTCAGTAGAGGGAGACAGAGATTACTTTTTTTTCACTTTTTTACTTAGGTAGGCGGAGTTTGAATTTATATGTATGCTTGGGGCTTGCGTCAAATGATACCCACTCGTTTCTGGGCTTTGTAGTTTGAGTGACTTTTTTTCTTTTTTTTTAATCCCCATTATGGAATCCCGGAACATACGTCAATTATTTTTATAGTTGCTCATTTCCGCCATTTTCGACTACCTTATCCTGACATGCATCTAACTACGCTTTTTAGATACAAAGTTCCATGATGATATCTAAACAGTTAAATGTTTTAACTTGGAATGTTCGCGGTTGCAATCATTCTATTAAGCGTAAGAAAACATTTAAAGTTATTAACTGATTCCAGCTTGATACAATCTTTGCTCAAGAGACGCATATTAGGTTATGTGATAAAAATCGATTTTTTTAATTTTGGAAGGGTCCCCAGTTTCATGCAACTCCCAATGTAAAACTTGAGGTGTCTCTATTTTTATTGATTCCAATATTCCTTTTAATCAGGAGGATATTATAGCCGATATTAATGGTAGATTTTTGATTGTTGAAGGAATAATTTGTAATAGAAAAATGGTTTTGGTTAATATTTATGGACCAAATGTTGATGATCCCTCATTTTTTAAAGCTGCCATTGCTCTATTACCTGATTTAAATGAATATATGTTATTAATGGGTGGTTATTTTAATACTTGTTTAAATCCTTTAATGGATAAGTCATCATCCAAACATCAACTCCCTAATTGTTCTGCATCACTTATTAATTCCTTTTTAATTGATTATGGTTTAATTGAGATCTGGAGGCATATGCACCCTCGTGATAGAGAATACTCTTTTTTCTCACAAGTTCATAATAAATATTTGAGAATCGACTATTTTATAGTCGACCCTCGACTTTTATTTAATGTTCAGAAATGTGAGTATGATGCGATTGCTTTCTCTGATCATGCTCCTTTAATATTTGAACTGAAAGATGTTGTTTCTACCAGACCATTTTGGCATTTTCCAGAACATTTATTACAAAGTTCAGAATTTGTTGAGTTTATTGAAGCTCAGATAGAAGAGTTTTTTCTCTTTAATAATACAGGAAACATCTCAAAGTTAGTAATTTGGGATACATTAAAAGCTTATTTACGTGGTCAAATTATTTCGTATATAGCTAAACTGAAGAAACAAACAAGAATGGAATTAGATAAAATCTCTAAACAAATTAAAGAATTAGATAACATCAATGCAATCTCTCCAAATGTTGTTTCATTTAAAAGAAGAGTAGAATTACAATCACAGTATAATTTATTACTAACATATCCTATTGAAGGATATTTGCTTAAATTGAAAAGTCAATTTTATATTTTTGGGGATAAAAACAATAAGCTCTTAGCTTCCCAATTAAGAGCAGCTAGAGCTAAAAGACAAATTTTAAAGATTCGTAGAAATAATGGAGATATTGCAAGTAACCATGAGGACATTAATAATAGTTTTCAAGATTTTTTCTCTGATCTTTATAGACTGTGCAACCAGATTCAAGGAGAACCTGATCATTAAATTTGCTGATGATACCACAGTGGTGGGGCTCATCAGCAAAAATGATGAAACAATGTACAGGGAGGAGGTTAAACACCTAGAGAGCTGGTGCAGTGACAACAACTTGATGCTTAATGTCACCAAAACCAAGGAGATGATCGTCGATTTCAGACTGTCTCAGCCTGAGCACACACCCCTCAGCATCAGCGGCTCCACAGTGGAGAGAGTGGAAAACATCAAGTTCCTTGGGGTGCAGATCTCGGACAATCTCACCTGGACCAGGAACACCACTGGGATTGTGAAACTAGCCCAGCAGAGATTGCACTTTTTGAGGAAGCTTAAACAAGCATCACTCCCCACTAACATCTTAACTACATTCTACAGAGGAGTGGTTAAGAGTGTGCTGACCTTTTGCATCACAACCTGGTACTCCAGCTGCAGTGCCGCCAACAAAAAAGCCTTGCAGAGGGTGATTAGGGGAGAAGAGAAGGTTATTGGGGTTTCCCTACCTTCTGTCCAAGACCTCTTTCACAGTCAATGCCTCCAGAAGACATGGTACATCATTAAAGACCCCTCACACTCTCTCCATGAACTGTTTGTTCTTCTGCCATCAGGTAAACGTTACAGGAGCATCAAAACTAAAACCACAAGGCTACTGAACAGCTTCCTCCCACAGGCAGTCAGACTGCTAAATAGCTGCTCTACCTGACTCTCCTTTGGACACTTTTAACTTGCACTGACACTTAAACTTGTTTTTAACTGACATGTGGCTGTTGTGTTTTACTATTTATTGTTATGTTTATTATTTAGTGTTGCGTTTGTTATGTTATGATTGCACTGCTCATGGGAAACACTGTCTCATTCTGCCCTGCAGAGCTGATGTACGGTTAGAACGACAATAAAGTTTTTGAATCTTGAATCTGTGAATCTCAATTTCCTGCAGATTCCTCCAAAATGAAGGCTTTTTTTCATAAGATTAAATTTCCACAAATTTCTGTTGAAGATCAACAGATGCTTGATGCTCCAATTACCGAGCATGAAATTCAGAAAGCTATTTTATTAATGCAATCAGGTAAAGCTCCTGGACTTGATGGTTATTCGGTGGGATTTTATAAAAAATTTGGAAGATTACTTTCTCCGTATCTTTTGGAAATATTTCATGAATCCTTTGAGAAGGGTAATTTACCTTCTTTTTATGAAGCATCTATTTCCTTAATTCTTAAAAAAGATAAAGATCCTGTTGAATGTTCATCATGTAGACCTATTTTGCTATTAAATGTGGATGCAAAAATTCTCTCTAAAATAATGGCTAATCGCTTGAAAAATATTTTAACTAAAATCATCTCTATGGATCAAATGGGCTTTATTAAAGGCCGTTATTCTTTCTCTAATGTTCAGAGATTGATGAACGTTATATATTCATCATTATCTAAGCAACCTCAATGTGTTATCTCTCTCGATACAGTTTGATAGAGTAAAGTGGCCATATTTGTTTAAAGTATTAGAAAAATTTGGTTTTGGTAATAATTTCAATAGGTGGATTCAAATGATTTATAAGAACCCTATTGCCACGGTCATTACTAATAACTGCAGGTCTTCTTCTTTCTCACTTTCTCGTGGTACTAGACAGGGATGTCCATTAAGCCCTTACGTGAAGCTAAAAATATTCATGGTATCTCTATGAATGGAACCATACATAAGATTTCTCTTTATGCAGATGATCTTTTGGTTTTTATTTCGAACCTTGAGGAATCAATTCCTAATCTTTTGGAAACACAAAGATTTTGGAAAATTTTCAGGATATAAACTTAACTTGAATAAAAGTGAATTGTTTCCATTAAATGTCCCTGTTAGTATATATAATGATATTCCTTTTAGAATTGTTAATACACTTAGATATTTAGGTATTATAATTACTAAAAAATAAAAAGATCTTTATAAAGCTAACACAGTTCCTTTAATGGACTCCATGAAACAACTATTTTCTAGATGAAATCCACTTACTCTTTCTTTAATAGGTCATATCCATGCTGTGAAAATGATGATTTTACCTAGATTTTTATATATTTTCCAAAATACACCTATCTTTTTAACTAAAACTTTTTTTGATCAAATTGACTCTTATTTCTTCCTTTATTTAGAACAGTAAGAGACCAAGAATTAACAAGTATCATTTACAAAAATCTAAAAAAGATGGTGGACTTGCACTTCCTAATTTAAGACTGTATTATTGGGCAGTGAATATCAGACAATTATGTTTTTGGTTATACTGGCTCGATAAGAAACAAAAACCATTATGGATTGATTTGGAATTAAAAGCTGTTAAACAATTTCATTTAACTTCAATATTAGGAGCTCCATTACCTTTACAGCTCTCTAAAATTCCAAATTTAAATCTTTACCTGGTTATCAAACAATCCTTACGGATTTGGGTTCAGTTTCGTAATTTTTAAAATGTTAAACAATTTAAGTTGTCTAGTTTTTTTATATCGAAACTTTTCATTTAAACCTTCAATAACTGACCCCATTTTTCTCCTATGGAGAAATAAAGGGATCCGTTCTTTTACAGATTTATTTTGTGATCGTTGATTGATGACTTTTGAACAGTTAATTAACAAATACTCTCTCGCTCATACACATTTTTGGCAATATTTTCAGGTTAGACATTTTTTTACAATAATATTTACCATAGTTTCCATATTTACAAGAATCTGATTTGTTGGATACCATTTTGAAGTTGAATCCTTTAGTGAGAGGTTCCATTAGCAGAATTTATAATTTATTTTTGTCTCAAAAAGAGAACCTACCACTAAAGATTAAACAAGATTGGGAGAGAGAACTTAGTATGACCTTTGTTAATGAAGATTGGCTTCAAGTTTTGAAAAACGTAAATTCCTCTTCGATATGTGCCAATCACTGTTTAATCCAATTTAAAATTGTTCACCGTTATTATTTAACAAAGGAGAGACTATCTAAAATATTTCCTAGTATAGACAACTACTGCGATAGATGTAAAACTGAAGTAGCTACTTTGTTACATATGTTCTGGTCATGTTCTTCAGTAAAATCATTTTGGAAATCTTTATTTTCTACAATTTCTAAAGCTCTGAAAATTAATTTACAACTTAACAGATTGACTGTTCTATTTGGAATAGTTCAGCATCATATTCAGGGTATTTCATCTTCAGATCAACATGTAATTGCATTTGTTACACTGCTGGCAAGAAGAGCTATTTTATTAAAATGGAAAGATATCTCTTCCCCTACATTAATTGAACGGTTCTCTCAAGTGATGTTATGTTTCCATTTGGAAAAAATTAGAAGTAGAACTTTTGATCCTTGATTCAATTTTGAGAGAAGATGGGGTTCTTTTGCCAAATATTATCATTTAATTTGAATTATTCTATATAAATCCTTCAAATTTTATTTTTAATAAATATGATTTTTTTCCTTTTTCCTATATATATATAATTTCCCCCCATTTTTATATATTATGATCAGTTTTTTCTTCAGCTTTATTAATTGTATACATATTAATCTGTTGAAGTTTTGTATCATTTTATAGCTGTAGAAAATTATGTACTAATAAAAAGATTTAAAAAATGAAAATGAAAATAAACAGTAGACTAACATAAGTTTTGTTGCTGTCTTAAGTGCTCCAAAGCCGAGTGGAGAACCAGAGAGATTGCGTCCATGGCAGATGATGTGGTGGTGAGCAAACTGAAGTGGGTCCAGGACCATGTCCAGGCAATAGTTAATGCTGGCCATAACCAAAGCACTTCATCACAGTAGAGGTGAGTACTAGAGAGTGACCGTCATTGAGGAAGCTCACTCTGTTCTTCATTGGCAGCAGAATTATTGCTGCCCTTTTGAAGCAGGTGGGAAGCTTTGATTGCAGTAGTGAAAAGTTGAAGTCATCCATGAACATTCCAGCCAGTTGGTTGGCACAGGTTTTGGTACTACCAGGTATATTATCAGGGTGTGACACCTTGCAAGGGTTCACCCTCTTGAAAGATGTTTGACACTGGCCTCCAAGACAGAAATCACATAGTTGCCTGATATTATGGGGATTCAAAGCATAAAAGGCATTGAGCTGGTCATGGAGTGAAACATCACTGTCAATTATGCTGATAGGTTTTGCCATACAAAAAATAATGGCAAGCAAACACTGTCATGGCTATTGTGCATCTAGTTGTCTCCAACTTCACACAGATTTGCCTTTTTGCTCTAACGATGGCGTTCCATGGGCTCCTGGAGTTCTTGTAGAGTTTTTCTGGGTTGCTGGTCTTGAATGCCATAGATCTTGTCCTCAGTAAACTGTGAATCTCCTGGTTCTCTTCACGTCTTTATAAAGTTAGTGATGACCGTGGCATATTCATTCAGATCAGAAGATGAATTCCCGAATGTGGAATTCATGCTTTCGTTGTGGAAAAGACATGTACAGGATAGGGGCAAAACAAATAGGTAGACGAGTTATACAGCATGGAAACAGGCCCTTTGACCTAACTCATCCATATCGACAAAAATGCCCATTTCAGCTAGTCCCATTTATTCATGTTTGGTCCATCTCCAAATCTTTCCTATACATATACTCATCGGGGCTTTTTCTTTTATTTGAAGATACAGCGCAGATCCAATGAGCTGCCCCGCCCAGCAACCCAACTATTTAACACTAGCCAAATCACAGGAAAATTTACACTGACCAATTAACCTACTAACCAGTTTGTCTTTGGAATGTGGGAGGAAACAGGAGCACCTAGAGGAAACCCACATGGTTCATGAGAACGTACAAACTCCTTACAGACAGCAATGGAAATGAAATCTGAATTCCATCTGTAATAGTGTCACACTAACTGCTACACTACAGTAGCACCCCAAACATCGAAACATATAGTGAAATGCATCATTAGTGTCAACGACCAAGGCAGTCCAAAGATGTATGGACTGTCTTGGTCATTGACGCTTAGAAAAATAGAGGGCTATGGGTAACCCTCGGTAATTTCTAAAGTAAGTACATGTTCAGCACAGCATTGTGGGCCGAAGGGCCTGTATTTTGCTGTAGGTTTTCTATGTTTCTATGTGCTAGGGATAGGCTAGAAGTATTGCCATGCTTCCAGTGCCAACAAAGCATACCAACAACTAACTCTAACCCATGCATCTTCGGATGTGAAAGAAAACCAGAGAACCTGGAGGAAACCCATGCAGTCATGGGGAGAGTTCCTTACAGACAGTAGTGGGAACTGAACCTAGGTATTATTGCTGGTGCTGTAAAATGTTATGCTAACCACTATATACTGTACTGTAATGGGACAATAATGTTATTGTACCTGCCCTAATTATACTTACCTTGCATGAGGTTCTGGATAGGTTTCCTCCATTGAGGCAGGGAAAGGAACCGTGGTTGACAATAGAAGTGGAACATTTAGTCAAAAGAAAGAAAGAGCATACTCAAGGTTTAGTAACCAAGGATCAGAAAGTTACAAAGCAGCCAGGAAGGAGCTGAAGAATGGACTTAGGAGAGCTAGAAAAGCACACAAAAAGGCTTTGGTGAGAAGGGATTAAGGAAAAATCCAAGACATTTTACAAGTATGTGAAGTACAGGAATATGAATAGAGTGAGAGTAGACCGACCGAGAATTGAAGAGGAAGCTTGCCTGAAGTAGGTGATAGGGGAGGTCCTTAATGAACACTTTGCATGAGTATTCACCAGTGAGATGGACATTAACCAATGTGAGGGTGGTGTAAAACAGGCTAATTTGCAGGAACATGTGAACAGCAAGCTAGTGGATGTGCTCGAACTTTTGAAAAACATTAGAACATAATTTTTCCAGTGGCGCCACTAAAAAGGCAACTTGTGCAAGCAACCCCAATATAAATCTTCAAATATTCCTGATATAAACTGCTGCAGCTGAAATCCACAGCTATAGCCATGGACGATACAATAAGCAACATTGGTATAAGGTGTTTAAAAGATCTATTGCTGCTCAAAGACAATGAATCTTTGATGGTAGTCTCCAATCACAAACGCAGTTCCACTTTAAGACAGCAGAAAAGGATACCGTGCTGGATTAAAAGTTATTTAAAGAAAAGAGAGTTCTGACTTCCACTACAGCCTGTTTAGTTGGCAAACGCACTATCTCAGGGAAATAAAATCGAGGACCTCAAAGCAAGATTGCTGTACCAAAGGGACATCAGGTACTGTTGTGTTTGTTGTTTCCCCTAGCATTCCGGATGTAGCAATACAGCTCACTGGCTTCATGATTTACTGCCTAGAGAGGACTGCTGAGTCTTTCAAAGGCAGAGGAGGGGAATATGCTTTATGATTAACTCCTCATGCTGCACAAACATGGAAGTCCCATCTCAGTCCTGCTCACCTGACCTGGAACATCTAGCAATCAAGTCTTGTCTACTTTTTCAGCCCTTCCTCACTGGAAAACCACAGTCCATGTGGATCAGAAATAACATCACCACCTCGCTGATAATCAACATTGGCGCAACTCAAAGATGTGTGCTTAGCCCACTGCTTCACTCTCTCTGTACCCATAACTGTGTGCCTAGGCACAGATCCATAAATTTATTGACAACACAACTGTTGGCAGAATTTCAGACGGTGAAAAGCCATAGAGGAGCGAGATAAATCAGCTGGTTGAGTGGTGTCACAGGAACAACCTTGCACTCAATGTCAGTAAGACCAAAGGATTGATTGTGGACTACAGAAAGGGTAAAATGTGGGAGCACACACCAGTACTCAGAGGGATCAGAAGTGGAGAGAGTGAGCAATTTCAAATTCCTGAGTATCAGCATCTGAGGATCTATCCTGGGCCCAACAAATGCAGTTACAAAGAAGGCATGAGAGCAGCTACATTTCATTAGGAACTTCAGCAGATTTTGTATGCCACCAAAACTCTCACAAATTTCTACAGATGTACCATGGAGAGCATTCTAATGGCTGCATCACCAGCTGGTACAGTGTTTGGGGACGGTGGGGAGGAGAGGCACTGCACAGGATGGAAATAAGCTGTAGAAAGTGGTAAACTAAATAGAAATGGCTGTGCCTTTTACAATTATCTTTGTGTCTTTACTAGCCATAGTAGTATCAAATTTTTGGAGGGTGGCAAATGTTATTCTTTTGTTCAAGAAAGGTAATAGGGATAACCCTGGGATTTATAGACCAGCGAGCCTTACATCAGTGGTGGACAAACTATTGGAGAGGATTCATAGAGACAGGATTTATGAACATTTGGAGAAGCATAGCTTGGTTAAGAATAGTCAGCATGGCTTTGTGAGGAACATCGTACCTCATGAACCTGATTGAATTTTTCAAGAAGGTCACAAAACAAATTGATGGAAGTAGAGCATAGATAAGGCATTCAACTAGGATCCCCTGGTAGGCACATTCAGGAAATCAGGAGGCATAAGATCCAGGGAACTTGGCTGTGTGGATTCAGAATGCAGAAGGTGACAGTAGATAAGACTGTATTCTGCCTGCAGTTCAGTCATCAGTTGTGTTCTACAGGGATCTGTTCTGGGACCCGCTTTTTGTGATTTTTATAAATGACTTTCATGAGGAAGTGGAAGGTTGGATTAGCAAATCTGCAGGTAACACGAAGGTTGATGGTATTGTTGATAGCATGATAGCGATTGTCATAGGTTATAACAGGATATTGATAGGATGCAAAGCGGGGCTAGGAAGTGAAAGATAAGAGTTCAATCTGTAAAAGTGTGAAGTGATACATTTTGGAGGCAGAATGCAGTTTGCAGGGTTAGTGGCAAGATTCTTAGCAGTGTGAAGTAAGAGGGATCTTGGGCTCCATCTCCATATAACCCTCAAAGCTACACAAAATGATAGGATGGTTAAGGCAGCATATGGTGCGTTGACCTTCATTAGTCAGGGGACTGAGTTCAAGAGCCACGAGGTATTGTTGCAGCTCCATATAACTCTGGTTAGACCATACTTGGAGTATTGTGTTCTGTTCTGATCACCTAGTTATAGGAAGGACGTGGAAGTTTAGAGGATGTAGAGGAGATTTACCAGGAAACTGCCTGGATTAGAGAGCATGTCTGATGAGGAGAGGGTAAGTGAGCTCGGGCCTTTTTCTTTGGACTGAAGGAGGATGAAAAATGACTTAGAGGTGTATGATAAGAAACATTGATAGAGTGGACAGCCATCGTCTTTCTCCCAGGTGGAAATGGCTAATATGAGAGAACGTAACTTTAAGGTGATTGGAGAGAAGTATATGCGGTAGCAGGGTAGTTTTTTTTTTAAAAAGAGTAGCGGGTGCGATGCTAAGGGTGGTGGTAGAGGCAGATATATTAGAGACATTTAAAAGACTCAGATAGGCACACAGGTGAAAGAAGAAAAATGGAGGTCTATGCTGAAGGGAACCATTAGATTGATCATGGAAAAGGTTAAAAGATCAGCACAACATCATGGACTGTGCTGTACTGTCCTCTGTTCTATTCAAGATGAAGAATCTATGTCCCTCATACATTCCAAACTTTTATAAGGTCAATCCTCATCCTATTCAATCTCTCCTTAAAATGTAAGCTCTCCAGCCCCAGCAACACGTACAAACCTTTCCTACACTCTCTCTAGCATTGCCGAGCTTACCACCATATAGTGACCAGAACTATACACAAAAAAACCCATACGCCTTCTTCACCACGTCTAACTGGGTCAACAATTTCAGGTAACTACAGCACTTCCCTGATTTAACTTCCCATTATACATCATTTGCACTTGTCAGAGTTAAATTTTGTCTGCCACTCTTTTGCTCACTCTCCCAGTTGATCAGGATCCCGTTGCAAGTCTCCTTCACTGTGCATTATACAACCAATTTAGGTGCCATCCACTAACTTACTTATCGTATCAACTACATCCTCATCCAAATTGTTACATATAGCAAACAGAGGGGGCAAGCACCATTCCATACAGCACACCACTAGTTACAGTCCTCCAATCTGAAAAACAACACTCCACTCTTACCCTCTGACTCTTTCCACCAAGCCAATTCTATATCTAATTTGCTAGCTTACCCTGCATTCCATATTACCTTATGGGCCAGTCTACCTTGTAGGGCTTTGGTAAAGTTCATATAGACATTATCTACTGCCTTGTCCTATTCAATCTTCTTGGTCCCTCAATAAAATTTGTGAGGCATGATCTTCCACACGCTTGTCCTGCCGAAGGGTTTCAGCCCGAAACGTTGATTGCACTCTTTTCCATAGACGCTGCCTTGGCCTGCTGAGTTCCTCCAGTATTTTGTGTGTGTCACTGTACTCAACCTAGTTTAATACTTAACCTCCATACTGTATGTGAGTGCAATCTAGTTCTTTTACTTGTGGTCATGGATCACAAAAGGGAGAAAATGTAAATGTAAAAAGCAGGAATCCAGTCCTCCAAAAATAATTAGAACTATTGTACTTTCACCTTAACTGGATAAATGCCAAACAAAAAAATTCAGATTTTTTTTTTACCTTTTTAGAGAAGATGTTCTGAAG
The DNA here is from genome assembly GCF_048418815.1 of Hemitrygon akajei. Classification (NCBI taxonomy): domain Eukaryota; kingdom Metazoa; phylum Chordata; class Chondrichthyes; order Myliobatiformes; family Dasyatidae; genus Hemitrygon; species Hemitrygon akajei. Next base: position 50,559,792 of record NC_133139.1, read on the forward strand.
AGAAAAGCAGAGGGTGGCAGCAAGTGCACTAACTAGTCCCCAAATGTCAAAGGACAGTTCAGTCACTGTTGCCAAGAAAACTCCAGATATGATTGGGATTAGCGACATGTAGACCTGCCAGAAAGGGAAATTACAGTCAGTACATGTAAAATCAGATTTTTAAGGTGTTAATTAACCCCAAATTTTTCTCTATTGAGATCTGCATCAGCTTTTATTTAATGTAAATAATGAAACTGCATTAAGGATATAAAGTGTCTGAGAAAACATCAGTTCTGATTGCAAGACAAATTTACACAAATTGATTTTGTGTAAGCTAGCTGCCATGTTTCCTTTATCATAGCAATTACTGCACTCAATGTATTTTATTAAAGTTATCAAAGAATCACATTATTATTGGTCTCATCTTTAAAACTTGAACCAAAGAAGAATGGGTGGAACAAATACAGCCAATGTTAATTAACATAATGTTTGGGTTCAAACACCAAGATGCGTTTTTTGTTAAAATGTTCATTTATCATGAAAGTTGCACGTACCAACTAAACTCTGTGTCCTTAGAACTGAAAGTAATTTCTTCCAGGCTGGAAGCATTCCAACAGCATTAGGAAAGACCATCAGACATAGGAGCTGAATTAGGCCATTCGGTCCTTTGGATCTATTCCACTATTCCACCATGGCCGATCCATTTCCCTTTCAACCCCATTCTCCTGGATGAGTGGATGGGTTCCTGTCACTGTTCGCTTCAGGTTAGCCCCGAGGAATTTTGGCCTAGAATGCCTCCCATCCTCTAATGAATGTTGAACCAGTAACACTGTTGTGATTGCCAGAAATGTTGGGCTCTTCTCAGTAAGAGAAGCACAGATTTGAGGAAGGGAAAAGAGATCAAGTTTATGAGCAAAGATCTTCCTCCAGAAAACTATAGCTTTTTTAAAAATTTAAAAATCCAGATTAGGAGCATTTGGAATATGTTTATGATTTGAAACAGAAAATGCAATATATTGTCCCATTTTTAGCTCTTGATTATCCCTCAATGAGGGGAAAATAAAAACACAAAAATACACATACCTTCATAGTTTGCTTCTCCTTCATGATGACACGGGACAGAAACACCACCCAAATAGGCATGGTAGCCTTAACTAAGGAGGAAAGCAAAGGGAGAGAATTAGAAACAATTCAATGCTACCCCACAGTTAAAATTCACAGTTAAGTGAATGATCTTAGATATTTGTGCAAACTATCTGAAAAGATCACAACACAATACTTACTGAGTCTAGAGTTAGTCTTATGATGGTGCCTGGGTTACCAGTATGTAATATCTACTTAATGGAGCAGTGAGTTATTTATCTTAACTGTACAAGTCAATAAATTAGTCATACTGCTGTAAAGTCCTCTCCCATTTCTTTCACACACACCTTCAACAAATACAAACCCTATTTCCAGAAAAGTTGGGATATTTTCCAAAATGCAATAAAATCAAAAATCTGTGATATGTTAATTCACGTGAACCCTTATTTAACTGAGAAAAGTATAAAGAAAAGATATTCAATAGTTTTACTGAGCAACTTAATTGTATTTTGTAAAGATACACAAATTCAGAATTTGATGGCTGCAACACACTCAACAAAAGTTGGGACAGAGGCATGTTTACCATTGTGTTACGTCACCTTTCCTTTTAATAACACTTTTTAATCGTTTTGGAACTGAGGATACTAATTGTAGTAGATTTGCAATTGGAAATTTTGTCCATTCTTGCTTGATATAAGACTTCAGCTGCTCAACAGTCCGTGGTCTCCGTTGTCTGATTCTCCTCTTCATGATGCGCCATACATTTTCAATAGGAGATAGATCTGGACTGGCAGCAGGCCAGTCAAGCACACGCACAGTGTGTCTACAAAGCCACGCTGTTGTAGCCCATGCAGAATGTGGTTTGGCATTGTCCTGCTGAAATAAGCATGAATGTCCCGGGAAGAGACGTCGCCTTGATGGCAACATACGTCTCTCTAAAATCCTAATATACGCCTCAGAGTTAATGGTACTTTCACATACATGCAACTCACCCATGCCGTGGGCACTGATGCACCCCCATACCATCACAGATGCTGGCTTTTGCACCTTTTGCTGATAACAATGAGGATGGTCGTTTTCATCTTTGGCACGGAGAACTTGACGCCCGTTTTTTCCAAAAAATAGCTGAAATGTGGACTCATCTGACCACAGCACATGGTTCCACAGTCTTTCGGTCCATCTGAGATGAGCTCAGACTCAAGAGAACTCGCCGGCATTTCTGCATAGAGTTGATGTATGGCTTCCTCCTTGCGTAATACAGTTTCAAGTTGCATTTCTGGATGCAGCGATGGACTGTGTTAAGTAACAATGGTTTTCCGAAGTACTCCCGAGCCCAGGTGGCTATAATTGTCACAGTAGCATGACGGTTTCTTAGGCAGTGCCGCCTGAGGGCTCGAAGATCAAACAGTGGTTTCCGACCTTGCCCTTTATGCACTGAGATGTCTCTGAATCTTTTCACAATATTATGTACTGTAGATGTTAAGACCTAAATTCTCTGCAATCTTGTGTTGGGAAATGTTCCTTTTGAACTGACTAACAATTCTCTCACGAATTTTGGCACACAGGGGTGAGCCACAACCCATCCTTGCATGCAAAGACTGAGCCTTTGATGGACGCTACTTTTATACCCAGTCATGATACCTCACCTGCTACCAATTAGCCTGCTTAACGTGGAATCTTCCAAACCGGTGTTCCTTGAATATTCTGTGCACTTTTCAATCTTATTTTAACTCTGCCCCAACTTTTGTTGAGTGTGTTGCAGCCATCAAATTCTAAATTTGTGTATATTTACAAAATACAATTAAGTTGGTCAGTAAAACTATTGAAAATCTTTTATTCGTACTTTTGTCAGTTAAGTAAAGGTTCATGTGAATTAACATATCACAGAGTTTTGTTTTATTGCATTTTGGAAAATATCCCAACTTTTCTGGAAATGCCACCCCATGACTGTTTAATGTGGAACCACTTTCTGACTGCCCCCCACCTGGATCTCTCAGATAAAGCTTTCCTGTCTGCAAATTTAATCCTTTACGTTGACGGTAGCTCCTCTGTCTCTGAGCAGGGTAGCCACCTCAGTGGCTATGCGGTTGTAAATGACTCAGCTGTGCTCAAGTCTGCATCCTTGCAGCCCCCTGTATCAGCCCAAAAAGCAGAACTCTTTGCCCTAACCAGAGCTTGTATTTTGGCTAAAGATAAAGTGGCCAACATTTTTACTGACTCCCGCTATGCATTTGGTGTCGCCCATGACTTCGGCCAACTGTGGGCGCACCGGGAATTTCTCACTTCCACAGGAACCCCTATTCAGAATGTTTTGTATGTACAAAACCTCCTCAGGGCCATCCTCCTCCCAAAACAATTGGCTATTGTTAAGTGCTCAGCACACCTCTCCAATTCCTCCGCAGTCACCCAGGGCAACAACTGGGCGGACAGGGAAGCCAAATTAGCGGCACAAACAGTCATTCACATTGTCTCCACGGCAGAGAAATTGGTCTTGGCCTGCAAGCCGAACACAACGACGAAGGGTATCCCAGACATGAGCACTGTGCATCGATTCCAGGGGGACGCCCTGACTCCGAAAAACAGTTATGGAAGACGCATGGGTGCTCGCACTCTGCGTCGGCAAGCCTCTGGCTTATGCCAGTGGGCCAAGTGTGTATACCTGATGCTTTATTACCAATGCTTATTGACTGCTTACATACTGATACGCACCTTGGCAAGGAGGGAATGAGTAAAATGTTGCTACGCACCTGGTGGCACCCTAGGTTGAATGAGGTGGCACACAGAAAAATACAGTCATGTTTAATTTGAAAAAAATGAATGCGGGAAAAGGGGCAAAGTGCGCCTCAGGAAAAACCCCCTTGCCAGGTGGTCCATTTGAATGAATCCAGCTTGCTTTTATTGAATTACCGCGTATACAATGCTGCTTAATAGTTGTAGATGTGTTCAGTAGATGGATTGAAGCCTATCAAACCACCAACAACAAAGCCTCAACGGTAGTGAGACTGTTACTCACAGAGATTATACTAAGATTTGGGGTACCCCGACAGATCAGCTCAGATAATGGTCCTCACTTTGTAGGAAGGATAAATAAGGAGTTGTGTGAGGTGCTGCATATCAAGCAACAGTTCCACTGTACCTACCACCCTACGGCAGCAGGCATAGTGGAAAGAGCTAACAGCACCTTGAAAAACAAATTGGCCAAAGTGATGTCTGAAACTGGCCTAAATTGGCTAAAAGTTCTCCCATTGACACTGTACCACATGAGGATCACTCCCCATTCGACTACTGAGGTGTTGGCCGCCGAGGTCATTTATGGGCTCCTGGGAAGAACCCCATGGGATGCCAATACCCAACCCCCCACCCAAGTTGATCTCAACTTCATGGGGGACAAGTTACAAAGGTATTTCAGGCAATTAACATCCTCTCTAAAGTTTCTTCATTCACAGGTACAAGAGGCGTTCACGGCACAAAGAGGCTCGAAAGCAGAGTGGCCTGACTTAAAGATTGGAGACGCGGTACTGATAAGGGATTGGGAGTGCCCCGAGCTTGGACCTCGGTGGAAGGGACCCCTCCAGATACTTCTCCAGACACCCGTGGCGGTAAAGGTACAAGGTCAAGACTGTTGGGTTCACCTGAGTGATTGCAAGCGATGGCCGCCGGAAGAGAAATGATTATTGTTGGACTTGGACTCTTTATCATTGCCATCGCCTTTATGGTGATCGCTCTAGAGGAAAATCTGTTCTATAAAACCCATATGCAGCTGCATGGTAATCACACTGTGTGTTATCCGCTTGCCAAATCAGTAGAAGCCCTGTTTGTAGCCACCCAGGGATGGAACCCTAAGAGTCTGTACATTATTGATACCTCGGACGCCCCCTGCAGAGGAAGGACAGGCAGGTTCTGGCAGGGGACAATCGGGCAATGTGTAGAACTTGTATACAATGATAGGAGAAAATCCCCACGACCCAACTGTGTTGGGTCTCATCCCGTTAAAGGAACAAAGGCTAACTGTTCTGACCCACAGAGTTACCCCTACTGTTTTGGAGGAGAAGGCTGGGGCTGTGTAGTAGGTCTAGTTCCTAACAATGTCTCTTGCGCAATCACTCATTGCAGACGCTGAAGATGCAGAATACAAGGAGGATGGCTTAGATGCACATGTGCAGAACAGTGTGTTAATGTCACCATGGGACCTAAGAGGGTCTGTGGGAAGTGTAACAGGACACATGTTACTACAGGTTCCCTGATATACCCATATAACACTTCAGATTTTAATCCATATGCAGGAATCAGTAACTGGCACAAAAACAGATGACGGGAGCAGGGAAGTCTACCATAAAATGCTACTGGGCTAAGGAGGGGTTCGTTTTCCTTAATGGGACTTTTACCACAGCCACATCCACTCTGCCAGCTTTGTTTGCGGTGGGAACAATTGGGCCGGTCACGGCCCCCCGCCCCAGAAGGCTCATGTCCGACGAAGACTCATGGCCTGGTCAATAAGTAAGGAGTTCTGTGTGGACTGGAAGGATCCAGTCACGCTGGGCTCCTCTTTAGGCTATGGGTTTCTGAGTACTCTCTCTCTAGGGGGTTCGATAGGGACCATAGCTGCAAAAAAAAATCAGAACTACCTTATTTGTGGGCTGACTGTGCTGGGAAACAGTACTATGGGAGGACTGGAGGCCATAAATCAAGAGCTGGCAGAGTTGCGACTGTACGCCCAACAGACCCGGTATGCTGTAGACTACCAGTCGGCTCAGCAAGGAGGAGTATGTGCCTTAGTAGGGGACAAGTGTGGCACCCACGTCACAGACGAATCATATAACACATGCTATTCAGTCTATCAAGAAACAATTAGATAATTTCAGGGAAGGTCCCAAACCAGGGGATGAGTGGTTAGGTTGGCTACCAGGAGGTTCCTGGGGGTCCTATTTCCTACATGGACATATTACAGTCATGATCATTCTTATTGCTATGTGTGTGTTATTAGTTTGTATTAATACGTGTTGCAAGTTGTGTCTGCATGAGCTAAGAAATTCATTCTCGGCCCCAATCTGAATGTATCATCATGGAATGTTAAAAGGAGGGAATGTAATATTAAGTTATCATCTCGTAGGCCGCTTGTGACCCTGGCTATTTTTTAAAGGTCATAGCAGCTATGAGCTTGAGAAGAAAAGTATAGATGCACAAATGCTTTCCCATAAGCTGAGCGGGTGACAGCATCCTTGGGTTGCGATCTGTGCTAAACTTCAGTTTTGTTTAGGGTACCTTGTATCATTGCTTGATTAATTGCTGTGAGAAACTTATTGTGCCTTGTATTCCTTATGGCACCTGCAAGATGAGCATAAAAAAGAGTGGCTATTTCCACAGGCAGGAGGCTTTGGATGGTAAGCCTGTGCCTGTCTGTATCCAGACATGGTAGCAATTAAAACTGTTAGACGAACAACTTATGACTGATAAAGTTAACAATACTCATCTGTAGAGAAACTAAGAGGGGGTGATCCCACATGTATCTGTGTACGTGACTGCAATGTATAAAAAGAACTGTATTTGCTTCGGGGGTGGGGGGAGACCCTCGAAGCAGCCTCCGAAAGAGAGAGTGCTTAAACAGGGTTCTCTCGAATAACTTGCTAATAAAGAGCTAAAGTTACTTACACCGTAGTACATGGTGTCTTTGCATCGGGTAGATCGAAAGAAGTTTATAACGAAGGCAAATGCATACAAATCTACTTATTAATTTTTGGTAGGATGCTTGGAACAGTTTTTGCTTGAAGTGATTACATACTAACTGATTATTGATTGAAAGAGTCTCTGAAAAGCAGAGGTGGGGGAGTATGCCTCATGATCAACTCTTCTTGGTGCACAAATATATCAGTGCTGTCCCAATTCTGCTCACCAGACCTGGAATATCTAGCAGTTAAGTGCCGTCCTTTTTTTTTACCTACAATGAGGGTTCTTGGGGGTCATTTTGGCAGCAGTTTACATTCCACCTCAGGCCAAAGTCAATCAGGCTTTAGACGATCTGAGGAATGGGATCAACACACATGAAACAGCGCACCCTAACACCTTCAACATCGTTTTGGGAGATTTTAAGCAGGCCAGTCTAAAAAAAAAATCACTAAGCAATTACCATCAACAGATCACTTGCAATACCAGAGGAAACAACACACTGGACCATTGCTACACCACCATCAGGAATGCCTACCGTGTTATAGTGAGATCAAGAAGGTATGGACAAGGGAAGCACAGGAGCGCCTATAGGACTGCTTTGAATCGGTGAACTGAATTGTATTCAGGGATTCATCTTTGAATCTGGATGACAATGCTGCAGTTGTTATGACTTCATTAAAACCTGTGTGGATGAGTGTGTGCCTACAAAGACTTACTGCACATTCCCAAACCAAAAGCCGTGGATGAACCAGGAGTTACGTCGTCTGCTGAAGGCTAGATCTGTGGCATTCAAGTCCGGTGATCCAGGCCTGTACCAGAAAACTAGGTATGATTTGCGGAGGACTATTTCAAGGGTGAAGAAACAATTTCTAATGAAGTTGGAGGCGACATTGGATGCACGACAGCTCTGGCAGGGTTTGCAAGACATTACTTCCTTCAAAGCGGAACCCAATAGCATTAACGGCAGCGATGCTTCACTACCAGATGAACTCAATGCCTTCTGTGCCCGCTTTGAAAGGGAGAATACAACTACAACTGTGAAGATCCCTGCTGCACCTGATGACCCTGTGATCTCTGTCTCAGAGGCCGATGTTAGGCTGTCTTTAAAGACGAAAGGTCCCGATGGAGTACCTGGTTAGGCTCTGAAAACCTGGTGCCAACCAACTGGTGGGAGTATTCAAGGACATTTTCAACCTCTCACTGCTACGGGTGGAAGTTCCCACTTGCTTCAAAAAGGCAACAATTATACCAGTGCCTAAAAAGAATAACATGAGCTGCCTTAATGACTATCACCCAGGAGCACTCACATCTACAGTGATGAAATGCTTTGAGAGGTTAGTCATGACTAGATTAAACTCCTGCCTCAACAAGGACCTGGACCCACTGTAATTTGCCTATTGCCACAGTAGGTCAATGGCAGATGCAAGTCTCAATGGCTCTTCACATAGCTTTAGACCACCTGGACAACACAAACACCTATGAACTGCATCCTGACATTAACTATAGCTCAGCATTTAATACCATCGTTCCCACAATTCAGATTGAGAATTTGCAGAACCTGGGCCTCTGTACCTCTCTCTACAATTGGATCTTCGACTTCCTAACTGGAAGACCGCAATCTGTGCGGATTCGTGATAACATCTCCTCCTCGCAGATGATCAACACTGGTACACCTCAGCGGTGTGTGCTTAGCCCATTGATAGATAGATAGATACTTTATTCATCCCCATGGGGAAATTCAACTATTTTTTCCAATGTCCCATACACTTGTTGTAGCAAAACTAATTACATACAATACTTAACTCAGTAAAAAATATGATATGCATCTAAATCACTATCTCAAAAAGCATTAATAGCTTTAAAAAAAAAAAGTTCTTAAGTCCTGGCAGTAGAATTGTAAAGCCTAATGGCATTGGGGAGTATTGACCTCTTCATCCTGTCTGAGGAGCATTGCATCGATAGTAACCTGTCGCTGAAACTGCTTCTCTGTCTCTGGATGGTGCTATGTAGAGGATGTTCAGAGTTATCCATAATTGACCGTAGCCTACTCAGCGCCCTTCGCTCAGCTACCGATGTTAAACTCTCCAGTACTTTGCCCACGACAGAGCCCGCCTTCCTTACCAGCTTATTAAGACGTGAGGCGTCCCTCTTCTTAATGCTCTACTCTCTATATACCCATGACTGTGTGGCTAGGCATAGCTCAAATACCATACACAAATTTGCTGACAATACAACCATTGTCATCAGGTACAGCAGGGATCTTCACAGTTGTAGTTGTATTCTCCCTTTCAAAGTGAGCACAGAAGGCATTGAGTTCATCTGGTAGTGAAGCATCACTGCCGTTCGTGCTATTGGGTTTCGCTTTGTAGGAAGTAATGTCTTGCAAACCCTGCCAGAGCTGTCGTGCATCCAATGTCACCTCCAACTTCATTAGAAATTGTTTCTTCACCCTTGAAATAGTCCTCCGCAAATCATACCTAGTTTTCTGGTACAGGCCTGGATCACCGGACTTGAATGCCACAGATCTAGCCTTCAGCAGACGACGTAACTCCTGGTAGAATCTCAGGTGGTGACAAGAGGGCATACAGGAGTGAGATATGCCAACTAGTGGAGTGGTATCGCAGCAACAACCTGGCACTCAACGTCAGTGAGACTAAAGAGATGATTGTGGACTTCTGGAAGGGTAAGACAAAGGAACACATTCCAATCCTCATAGAGGGTTCAGAAGTGGAGAGAGTGTGCAGTTTCAAGTCCCTGGGTGTCAAGATCTCTGAGGATCTAACTTGGTCTCCACACATTGATGTAGTTATAAAGAAGGCAAAGTACCCAGGACATCTTCAAGGAGAGGTGTTTCAGAAAGGCAGCCTCAATATTAAGGACCTCCAGCACCCAGGGCATGGCTTTTTCTCACTGTTGCCATTGGGTAGGAGGTGCAGAAGCCTGAAGGCACACACTCAGCAATTCATGAACAGCTTCTTCCCCTCTGCCATCCGATTCCTAAATGGACATCGAACCCTTAGACGCTACTTCACTTTTTTAATATATAGTATTTCTGTTTTTTTGGGGCTTTCTAGGTGGAGGTGGGGGTGAGGGAGAAGAGAAAGAAAAGTCTAAATCACCTGATCTTACAACACTTTCAGGTCAAAAGAGTGAACATGACATTGCCAGTTACAAGATGAACAGAAGAGTTTGAGATGATCTTCAGTTTACAGAGGGCAGATGAAGGAAGTTGGTCAGGTCTGCAATGTAATAGTCATTCCTGGAGTTACAAAGCTGTTGGAATTGGTCTTTTAAAATTTTTTAAATAAGATATTAGTTGAATTAATGCAAGACTAATTTGTACTTTTAATAAACTTCGTATTTTTTTAACAAACACGTATTTTTTTACAATGGGTGGTGTTTTGTCCCCACTTACTGGCAGAAATGTGATATAGTAGTTACAAAACATTTTGTCATCTTTTCATTTTCAATTGGCAAAGTGTTAGCACATCACCCATATGCTATGATTGGATTTTTTTATCTAAGGAATTTGTCTTATATGCAGTACAAGTGTCAGTTTTTGAAAAAAAGCAACATCTTTTAAGAGACTCTTAGGTACATGGAGCTTAGAAAAATAGAGGGCTCTGCAGTAGGGAAATTCTAGACAGCTTCTAGAGTAGGTTACATGATCGGCACAACACTGAGGGCTGAAGGGCCTGTAATGTGGTATATATTTTCTATGCTCATATCTTTGCTCTTTTGTTCTCTGCCAACTCCTCACTCAGTTTCACATTATTTTTAATCTGTTCCTTTGTTTAAATTTCAAATAAACAATTGTGAAGAATAATTTTTCTACATGTACTTGGACTCCTAAATGAACCTGGGGATAAAAAATTACCGAGATCCGAAACTGCCTTCATGAACATTTTGGTCATAGGTTATCTGAGACAGAAGTGGGGTTTGGTGATGTTATGGAGTCATCAATGCTTTGTTAACTATAAATGCACTGACATGTCTAATGAATGGCAAAAAGGACATATCTTTCCTACTAAAAACACCACTCAATGATAACACTGAACAACCAAGATTTTGCTTCCTAAATACTTCTGGGTGTATCTTATGGATTTGGGCTGCCTATCATGAAAATCAACATGATTATTTCCCCATCGCACACCATTTAAAAAAAACCTATGTTTGTTATTTCAATTCATAATTCCAGTCAATTAAAATGTTGCCCACAACGTAAGCTGAAGTTTTCTATCTTGTCCAGGCATGCCAGGGCAAATGCTGCATGGCAGGACAGGGTTTAGAAAAGCTGTAAATTTCTGTGAAGAATTTCAATATTTGATGCAGATATTGAATAACCAACGCCAAGATTAAGGAAGGTACTTTTGTTAGTCCACAAATCAAACAGGCCATCAATGACAGGCACTTCGAAGAACTTCTAATGGGATTGGAGAAATTCACATGAAAAGCATTCAAGGATTGTCAAGTTGGAGTTCTTGTTCTTTTTTGAACATGTGCAGCTTCCCCACTTGAAAGGGATCGAATACGCCTACCCGAAGGTTTTTAACCGGATTCCACTCAATGACCAAACAACTTTCCTTTTTTTCCCCTTTATTTTTCGCAAGTGTGGCAGTTTGATAGTTCCATTAGTCAGTAATCATAAGTCATAAATAATCAGTCAAAGTCAGTCATTAGGTTGTTAATGTATAAGTTGACATTAGGTTAAGTGATAAGTCATAAGCATTAGGTGAAAAACTGGCTGTCTCTCAGACTTTGTAGACAGATTCGGACCTGCACCTCCATTTCTCTAGTGTAGTGGTCGCCAACCCGTCGATCGCGATCGACTAGTCGATCTTTGAGACTTTCTCAGTACATCCCGAAAAAAAATGAAAAATACACAAATACTGTTCAGAGATTGTTTCCGGGTTGCGGGGTTTTAGTTCCGTTCTTTCTGCCCAGTGCGCATGCGTGTAGCTCCCCCTCCATGCACTACAGTGTACTTTATTGTCCCCAACCACCGGGCCGTGAGGAAACGATATGAGCCAGCTGCACCTTTCCTCATTCCCTGTCACGCCCACTGTTGAACTTGAATACATACGGGGTCATTACCCAAGTGTGTTGGGGATCACTGGATGGCCTTGAGTAACCGGCCGCTTTGTGCGGCCGGCGAGAAGTACTGTTGCTACTGGCCTGGAGCGCGGACAGATGGGCGCCACCTCTAAACCTGTTTAGCACACCGAATGTTTGTGGGGTACCCGGTGCTAAAATATTCACAGACGACCTAATTTGGGCTCAGGGTTTTGTAAGCAGCAGAGCAGCTACCTTACTGCGATCTACTGAAATAAACTTTTGCCGGCCGATAGATCCTACAAGGGGGTCAGACGTGCACTCCTCGCTCGGTCGGTCTCTCTCTCCGGACTGCGACCACAGCTCTGGCACGGGAACAGCCGCACCTGGCCAAGGCATCTGGTGGCGGGAGGCTGGAGCTCAGGCCCGGAGGCTGTCTAATGAAGCAATGAAGCCCTCAAAACTGCTTCGGTACCTTGAGTCCAAGCACCCTGCACTTAAAGACAAACCTGTTGAGTTTTTTTCCCCAGCAGAAAAAACGTGAGCAAGTGGGACAGCAGCTGGGAGCCATGTAAACTAAATTGCGGAATAGACTGGAGATAAGAAACCTGAAACCTGCTTCGAGTATCGCTGTATTCCCGTCGCGTTTAACACCTCCCCCCCCCCCCCCCACCGTAAGAATATTGTCGCGGTGCAAACAAAAGGGTAGTGACCCCTAGTGTTCCCACATGATTTCTACTTCCGGGTTGTGGGGTTTTACTTCCGGTCCTTTCTGCCCTGGTGCGCATGCATGGTGTAACTAATCGATTTGGAGTCGATCTTGCCTTTCACTAAGGCCGAGGTAGGGGATCTTGGGCTTAAAAAGGTTGGTGACCACTACTCTAGTGGACCGTTATTACCTCAGACTGTTATGGTTCCAAACCTGGTGAACTCTCTCAAAGGTTTGCGAGATCTTCTTAAGCCTCGCACCGTTTCCAAGAAGTGCCTGCGCGATGATCCCCGTGGCGGAGTTAACCCAAACGCAGTGACAGCAGTGCTCCTTTCCATGAAATAGTCTCAAGTTATTTAAAGTTCGCCATCTTACCGCAGACTCCAGCGCTGATCCCGGACTGCCGCTGTGACACTGCGGGGTCCACCCAAGTGTTCCGGGCAGAAGCAGCCCTCAGGCAGTAGGTTCCATCCGGTCTATCAGTAAATTCTTGCTCTTACTTTTAAATTTAATTTTTTTTTGCCTCTAGGTCCCAATATTTTCTAGAAACTCAAGTTTGACTTAACAAGAACGCTGAAGGATGTTGAAAATTTTCTTGGCAACTACAGAACACCAAACCATGAGGGTGGTTGAAAACATGCTTCAAACATAGAAAACCATGAACGGCAACATGTCAGTAAAGATTCACTTTCTGCATTCCCATTTAAACTTCTTCCCTGCAAATCTTAGCTCTGTCAGTGACGAACTTGGTGAAAGGTTTCAGAGCAACTTAAGCAAGAAGCCTTAGACACTGAGCACAAATGAAAATCTTCAATAGAACATTATACAATTAAACACATTATATTCAATAAAAGTTAATTTATTGTTTCTCCAAATTTCTATGTGATACAACTACCGTAGATTCCGGATTTTAAGCCGCTACTTTTTTCCCACATTTTGAACAGCTTTGAACTTTGCGGCCTTTAAAACGGAGCGGCTAATACATGATTTTTTTTCATGCCGCCTCGTAAACATTTTGCCTCGTAACAGTAGACCAATAAAATTGATGAGTAGTTCACAGAGGTCCAATGAAATTGTACGATAAATCAAGCGCACTTTCACAATTAAATTATTGTAAATCAGTCATTTGTACTCACCCTCATCAACATGGAAAACACTCGAAGAAAAGCATTGTGCTGCCTTTATGGCAGTTATTTAGTTTATAATATTTTCGCTTAGTAATTCATTTTCTAGTTAAAGTTAGAAGAGTTTTAACTATATTTGTTTTCTGTACTACATCGCGGGATGCTATGACGTCACACCCGGTTTCGCCGCGTCTTGTGGGAAAAATGCCGTTTGCGATAAAACGGGACGGAGGGAGGGAGCGCATTACGCGAGCGGCTTTGGATCTGAGCGAACGCTGCTTTTAAGTTAAAGGCGATCAATAACTTTTCCTGGTAGGCTGCAGTATATATATTTTTTACCAGTCATTAGGAGATATTGGAATGTTGTTCAGTAAAGAAGTATACGCAACGTATATTTAAAAGTAGCCGCGTTACGGGCACGGTTCGAAAAAAAGCATTTGCAATATGTATTTGTTTTTGTTACCATATGAATTTAATTAAAAGTTAAAAAATCCTCACGTGTAATATCTTTCTGTGTAAATATCTCATATTACAACGTGGGACACCTGCGGCCGAAAATCCGGTGCGGCCTGTACAATTAAAAAATTGATTTTATTTCTAAAATTAGAGCCAGCGGCTTTTAATCAGGTGCGCTCTGTAGTCCGGAATCTACGGTAGTCTGAAATTGAATTTGTGTTCAGCTTCAAGTGGTCTACCATAAAACAAAAAAAAATTCTGAGGAACCAACACTTTCAAAAAAAATTGTCACCTTGTGTGATTTGTTTTTACAGATAGAATGAAAACAAGAGATACAAATTTTTATTAAGCTACTTTTAGGCACTTATTGTTGGAAACCTGTGCTGAACTACTATAGGATACTAATTCTCCTGTATAAACACATGGTCAAAGAGTTCAGAATGCTTTTTTGTTTTACACATAACCTCCTGATAGGTGATTTTATCAAATTTAGCTTCACAAATTGGCACATATTTAGGCACTCATGATATCACTGGGAAATAAGCCCATGGCATACAATATAACAAACAGTGGCTAGTGAACAGATGGAACTAAAATAACACATGCGAAATGCTGGCCGAGAGCCTTCATCAGGACTGGAAAGAAAGGGGAGAGGTCAGAGTGAACTTATCTCCTTATCTCCCTACCTGCCTATCACCTCTGTCTGCTGCTCCTCCCCCTTCCCTGGTCTTTTACCCTCTCTTATCAGATACCCCTCCTTCAGCCCTTTCTCTCTTTCACCACTCAACTTCCCAGCTCTTTACTTCACCCCTCCCCTTCTTACACCTACCACCTTGTACTTCTTCCTCCCCTTCTTACTGACTTCTCTCCTCCATTTCAAATCAGGTCATCTTTTACTCGCTTAGCTATTCACAGTAACAGAAATTTTGACTGGGGTGCCCAAATTTTTGCATTGCACTGAATGCCAACTAGTGGAGTGGTGTCACAGCAACAACCTGGCACTCAACGTCAGTAAGACAAAAGAGCTGATTGTGGAATTCTGGAAGGTTAAGATTAAGGAACACATACCAATCCTCAGAGGGATCAGAAGTGGAGAGAGTGAGAAGTTTCAAGTTCCTGAGTGTCAAGATCTCTGAGAATCCTGACGAAGGGTCTTGGCCCAAAACGTCGACTGTACTTCTTCCTATAGATGCTGCGTTTCACCAGTATTTTGTGTGTGTTGCTTGAATTTCCAGCATCTGCAGATTTCCTTGTGTTTGCGTCTCTGAGAATCTAACCTGGTCCCAACATATCAATGCACTTATAAAGAAGGCAAGACAGCGGCTATACTTCATTAGGAGATTGAAGAGATTTGGTGTGTCAACAAATACACACAAAACCTTCTATAGATCACTGTCTGGTATGGGGGGGAGGGTGGCTACTGCACAGGACGGAAAGAAGCTGCAGAGGATTGTAAATTTAGTCGGCTCCATCTTGGGTACTAGACTACAAAGTACGCAGGACATCTTCAAGGAGCAGTGTCTCAGAAAGTCACCGTCCATATTAAGGACCTCCAGCCCCCAGGGCATGCCCTTTTTTCACTGTTGCCCTCAGGGAGGAGGTACTGAAGCCTGAAGGCACTGACTCAGCATTTCAGGAACGGCTTCTTCCCTCCTGCCACTCGATTCCTAAATGGACATTGAACCCTTGAACACTACTTCATTTTTTAAATATATAATATTTCTGTTTTTAATCTATTCAATATACATATATTGTAATTGATTTGCTTATTCAATTATTATATTTTCTGTTTTTTTCCTTCCATATTATGTATTGCATTGAACTGCTGCTGCTAAGTTAACAAATTTCACGTCACATGCCGATGATAATAAACCTGATTCTGTTTTCATACACATTTTATGTTCATAAATACACAGATTGACACCTACTCACAGGCAGAACACCATAAGACATAGGATCAGAATTAGGCTATTCAGCCCATTGAGTCTGTTCCGCCATTCCATCATGGCTGTTCCCTGATGACCGATCAGGAAACAATCAACTTCCATCTTAATTATACCTGCAGTCTTAGCTTCAACCGTAGTCTGTGACAGCATTCCTCAGATTCACTACTCTCTGGCTAAAAAAAATTCCTCCTTACCTCTGTTCTAAAGGGTCGACCCTCAATTTTGAGGCTGTGCCCTCTAGTTCTGGATACCTCCACCATAGGAAACATCCTCTCTACTTCCACCCTATCTAGTCCTTTCAACATTTGGTAGGGTCAATGAGATTCCCCTCTAAATTCCAGTAAGTACAGGCCCAAAGCTGTCTCATATGTTAACCCTTCATCCCTGGAATCATCTTTGTGAACCTCCTCTGGACTATCTCCAATGGCAACACATCCTTTCTGAGATATGGGACCCAAAACTGTTGACTCCAAGTGCAACCTGACTAGTGTCTTATAAAAGCTAACCATTATCTCCTTGCTTCTCGGAGTCTTGCATGATGGCTTCTAAGTCCTTCTGCACCCCTGATGTTTGAACCTTCTCCCAATTTAGATAATAGCCTGTATCATTGTCCCTTTTACCAAATTGCATCATACATTTTCCACCACTGTATACCATCTGCCATGTATTTTGCCCAGTCTTCCAATTTGTCTAAGTCCTGCTGCAATTACATTGCTTTCTCAGTACTACTTATCCCTCTACCCATCGTTGTATCATCCACAAACTTTGTCACAAAGCCATCTATTCCACTATCTAATTAATCAACAAACAACGTGAAAAGTAGCGATCCCAATACTGACCCGAGGAACACCGGTAGCCAACCAGAAAAGGCTCCTTTTATTCCTGCTCACTGTCTGTCAGCCATTTCAGTATGTATGCCAGTTTCTTTCCTGTAACATCACATAATTTTATCTTGTTAAGCAGCCTCATGTATGGCACCTTATCAAACGCCTTCTGAAAATCCAAGTAAGTGACATCCAATACCTATCCTTTGGTTGTTTTGAGGCGACAGACTGGCAGGCCCTCTGTGAGCCACATGGAGAGGACATTGATGGGCTCACAGAGTGCATCACTGGTTACATCAACTTCTGTGTAGACTGCAATGTTCCGGCAAGAACTGTCCTTTGTTATTCAAATAACAAGCCATGGGTAAAAAAAGGACATTAAGGACATCCTGAATGCTAAAAAGAGGGCGTTTAGAGATGGAAATAGGGAGGAGCTGAGGACAATACAGAGGGACCTGAAAGCCAAGATCAGGGAGGCTAAAGACAGGTATAGGAGGAAGCTTGAGTGGAAACTCCAGTAGAACATGAGAGAGGCAAACTAGCAACTGAGGAGCTGAAGGCAGTGTGGACAGGGCCAACGAACTTAACCTGTTCTTCAACAGATAAGACACTGTGGCCCATGCCCATCCCCCACATGATTCATCTGTTGTTGGCCCCCAACCAGCACATACTCCACTCTCCCCTCCTACCCCTCTTCACAGCCCTCGACCCTGCTCTCATGACTACACCCCTCCCCCACCTAACATGGGCTTCACAGCTGAACAGGTGAGAAGACAGCTGAAACGTCTCCACCCAAGCAAGGCTGCAGGCCCAGATGGTGTCAGCCCCAGGGTGCTCAAAGCCTATGCCCCCCAGCTATGTAGAGTACTTCACCATGTCTTCAACCTGAGCCTGAGTCTCCAGAGGGTTCCTGTGCTGTGGAAGACGTCCTGCCTCGTCCTTGTACCGAAGACGCCGCACCTCAGTAGCTCCAATGACTACAGACTGGTGGCATTGACCTCCCACATCATGAAGGCCCTGGAGAGACTTGTTCTAGAGCAGCTCTGGCCTATGGTTAGGCCACACTTCGACCCCCTCCAGTTCGCCTACCAGCCCCAACTAGGAGTTGAGAATGCCATCGTCTACCTGCTGAACAGTGTCTACGCCCACCTGGACAAGCCAGCGAGCACTGTGAGAGTCATGTTTTTTGACTTTTCCAGTCTGTTCAACACCATCCACCCTGCTCTGCTGAGTGAGAAGCTGACAGTGATGTAGGTGGATGCTTCCCTGGAGTCATGGATTATTGATTACCTGACTGGCAGACCACAGTACGTGTGCTTGCAACACTATGAGACAGACAGAGTGGTCAGCAGCACTGGGGCTCCACAGGGGACTGTCCTGTCTCCCTTTCTCTTCACCATCTACACCTCGGACTTCAACTACTGCACAGAGTCTTGCCATCTTCAGAAGTTTTCTGATGACTCTGCCATAGTTGGATGCATCAGCAAGGGAGATGAGGCTGAGCACAGGGCTATGGTGGGAAACTTTGTCACATGGTGTGAGCAAAATCATCTGCAGCATAATGTGAAAAAGACTAAGGAGCTGGTGGTGGACCTGAGGAGGGCTAAGGCACTAGTGACCCCTGTTTCCATCCAAGGGATCAGTGTGGACATGGTGGAGGATTAGAAATACCTGGGGATACAAATTGACAATAAACTGGACTGGTCAAAGAACACTGAGGCTGTCTACAAGAAGGGTCACAGCTGTCTCTAATTCCTGAGGAGACTGAGGTCCTTTAACATCTGCCGGACGATGCTGAGGATGTTCTACAGCTAGTGCTATCGTGTTTGCTGTTGTGTGCTGGGGCAGCAGGCTCAGGGTAGCAGACACCAACAGAATCAACAAACTCATTCGTAAGGCCAGTGATGTTGTGGGGGTAGAACTGGACTCTCTGACGGTGGTGTCTGCAAAGAGGATGCTGTCCAAGTTGCATGCCATCTTGGAAAATGTCTCCCATCCACTCTGGTGAGGCACAGGAGTACATTCAGCCAGTGACTCATTCCACCGAGATGTAACACTGAGCGTCACAGGATGTCATTCCTGCCTGTGGCCATCAAACTTTACAACTCCACCCTCGGAGTGTTATTGGAGTATAAAAGTTGCATTGTTTGCTGTGTAACCAAAACTATGTAGTCAGCTTTGAGCTTGCTATTTGCTATGCATGTATCCAATTTAGTAGGAGAATGATATCTTAAGAATGTAGAAGATAATGGTGTGTTAATGAGAGGTAAGAGATGTAGATTAGAACATGATTAAGTCAATGGGTAGAAACAATAGTGGTGGATGTACTTGTGATACGCAACTGTAGACCGATTGGATATGCTAATACAACCAAACTAGGAGATTGCTATACAAAATGCTATGTACGATCGGTGGGTAATCAGCGACTAGCTCAATGACTGTCTCAGCTTTGATTTGCAAATTAAAGTTTAATACTTCTTGAAGAATCTTCTGCGTCTCCTGGTCGTTTGTGGGGCACGTGAAACCACGACAGAATTGGCGACCGAGGCAGGACCGGAAAGAGACCCGCGGAAAGGAAACGGCAGATTGGGGACGCTTCCCAGTCCTCGAGGGACCCCCACAAGGCTAACAGAATTAAGGGTGCACCCAAACAAAAGGTAAGCGCTTTTTGCGACAATTTGGACTAAGAATTCTGTTGGTTTTGGGAGGTCTTGGAGTCTCAGAAGTGTGGAACCACTGCCGAAGGGTCTCTCCGGTCCAAAGAATCTGGCAGAATTGGGGGTTAACAGGAGGCTCAGAGGATTGATCAAGAACACTGCAGTGAGGGTAAGTACAAATAAGCTAATAAGAAGTTAAGTGAAGAAAAAATCCACGTGGTGTTGGTAAGTCCCCGTGGATACCGCTTTGTATGAAACGAAGGTCTGAACGGGCAGGGAAAGGGAAAATAGAGAAAATCCTCGTGGATACCGCCTTAAGAGATAAGGGTCTGAATAGATGAGGTGCATAGAGAAAATCCCTATGGATACCTCTTCGTATGAAACGAAGGTCTGAACGGGCAGGGAAAGGAAAATAGAGAAAATCCTTGTGGATACCACCTTAAGAGATAAGGGTCTGCATAGACAAGGTGCAAAGAGAAAGTTCTGTGGATACCGCTCTGAATAGAGGTCTGTACGAGCAGAACAGAATAGGAAACAAGGACAGTCCAATATATAGTTTAAAGCGCTGGTAGATAGACGATAGACTAGGCATAGAATTAGAGTAAATAATATTATCCAGTAAACGAACTGTGAATCTCTGAAATACCTTATAAAGAGAGAACATGACAGGTAAAGGAACGGCAGTAGAGATTTTGAGCAAAAAAATCCCGGTAAATAAATATGAGATCACAAAAACTTCAGAAAAATGGGAAAAGAGAACCAAAAACCTGGTCACAAAATGGCCAAGAGAAGGAACGTTTGATGTAAGCTTGTACAAAGAAATGGAGGCACTAATTAAAAATTACAAACCAAAAGATAAATCTAAGAAGAGGGCAAAAAAGAGAATGAGAAATGGCAGTGCTAAAACTCTTCAGAACGGAGGGAGAAAGGCTGAGGAGGACAGGTAGAATATTGATTACAAGCGAGGAAAACACTAAGGTGCTAGAGAAACAGCCTGTTAGAGAGAGAGGAAGGTACAGTGAGAAGCTGGCTTCAGCTCCGTACCCGGACGTGAAAGAAACAGAAAAGCCCCCTCCCTATAATGAGGAAGGAACCCCTAAGCAGTGCCCCATGCTGATGGGAACAGTAAACATGCAGGGAGAAGTACAAGTTTGGGATAATGAGGAGGAAAAAAGACAATACGAGAAGGAAAAAGCAGCGATATGGAAGGAGATACAGGCAGAAAGGATAAAGGTGGAACAGGCAAAGAGAGAAATGAAAGAAGAGATTGAACGGATGAAATACTTGAGAGAGGAAAAGGAGTATGAAGAGTATCGGTTATACCATAGAAATAAACAGACTAGAAAAGAAAGTGGCTCATCAGGGCAGGAAGAGATGAGGCATTCAAGAGGAAGTGGAAAAAAGATAGGAGATGAGAGTCTTGGAGAAAAACAAGAGAGAAGGGAATCAAGCACGAGTAAGGATCATGAGGAGTCCCTGCCACAGGTGTACAGACACGGACAGGAAGAGAGAGAAGGTGACTCATTGGAGGAGCAAGAGTTAAGTGGAGAGAGAGAGGATGCGAGAATTTGTGGGGAAGAGGTAGGAGGCAGAAGCCTAGAAGAGCAGAAGGAGGCGGTAGGGAAGCGACTTGCGGAAGTAGAGAGAGAGCTAGATAAGTTCCTGAGAGGGGATTGCCAAAGGAGATGCGAGAAGTACTCCAGGGGCCAACCAAGTATTGAATTAGGACAGAAAGGAAGGACTCCACAGGGAGATTGAGGGAAGAAGAGGATCCCGGAGAAATTTGTGTGGGAGTCAGTAAAGACATACCCTGAGACAGATGGGGAGTCAGGCGAGGAGGAGAGCCAGGGCAGGTGGGAAGAAGGAGGAAGAATGATGCCGCTGTTAGTTAAAGGATCAGGACAAGTGCAGTACATCCCTTGGAGATCCCAGGACCTAGAAGGGCTGAAAAACACTCTGCCCAATCTACATGAAGGAGCAGGGAAATGGATTAGAGCCTTTGAAGAAGAAATGGCAGGACGATTATTGGCTATGGGAGATTTGAAGGCACTATTGATAAGGTTGATGGGAACCTCCAAATTTAACAAACTAATGGAAATGGCTGGCATAGTAAACTCGAACGACCCGAGAAATGATGGAGACGGGTTTGACAGAGTGAGGCAGAGGGTATAGCAGGCCCTCAGTAAGCTTTATCCACCCAAAGTGGACCCCAAAGCCTTAAAGGGGGATCCACTGGGAGACACTGAAAACCCAACAGCCTACGTAGAAAACCAGTTGGAAAGGTGGAGACTGGAGACTGAGCAAGAGGTGGAAAATAGCTTATTTATCACCACACTGTTCCGACATAGCATTTTGGATGCAATGCCTCCGCAAGTAAAATCCAAACTGGAGGAAGTGGTTGGGCTGACGTCAATGACCCCACAAGAATTTAGAGACCACGCAGTCCATGCAGTTGAGAAATACCGCAATGACAAACGAAGGTTGGCTGAGCAGCAGGAAGAGGTGCAAAGAAAGTTAATACAAATGCAGCTCGAAAAACTCAAAAAGAAGGAAAAAGAGAAAAGCAAAAAGATGCTGCCAGCAACCACCGGTCCGAGTACTGCCATCGAACTGGATGAAGCACCGCTATACGGAGGAACCGATCATACTGTAAGACAAGCGCCGGAAAACCCCATGCCAATAATCAATGTCTTTGGAGGAGCATTCCCACAAATGCCCTATCAGGAACAGACTAAATTCAAACAGCCCAGACAGGACTGGAAGTCCCAAGGAGGGGGACAGAGGAGCTATGGGCAGAGGGGACCAGTGAGGAAACAGAGGGAAAGAGAGGTAGAGAGATTGTGCTGGGGCTGTAATCAGCCAGGTCACATGAGAAGAGATTGTCCGTTTACACCATGGCCTGTCACACACCAGCAGGAACCGATAAGAAGGGAACTAAAGTTTAGCCAAGGACCAGTCCCCACAGGCCCAAGCGGACCTGTGAACCCCTATGCGAGGTATTAGGGGTGCCCTGAGAACTCAAGTGGGAAGGGACATTACCCAATGATAACAAGGGAGGCAGACGAGGAACCCATTGTTCAGGTTATGTTAGAAGGGCAACTGACACCAATGATGATAGATACTGGAGCCACGTACACTTGTGTACAGCCACAGTATGCCCTTCACCTTCCCATGTCAGGAAAGTTTATTAAGACGGTAGGATTCTCGGGGAAAACACAGTTGACACAGTGCACGGCTCCAGTGGAGTTGAGAATGGGAAATAAAGGAATTGTTTTGCCGACGCTAGTGTCTAAAGGAACTCCGATTAATTTGTTAGGCAGAGATGCCTTATTGAAACTGGAATTAAAATTAGAATGCACCAGAAATGGGCTGAGTGTGGAAAGAGCAGGGGCTCAATTGATAGTGCGAGAAGACAAGAAGGCTAATGTCTTTTGGATAGGAGACATCGCAGATCAGATTCAGGAAACCTGGGAAATATGGAAAAAGGGCGTGCAGGCTATATTACCCAGGGCTGTATGCCCAAATCTGAGCTACACTGTACAGTGATTTTTGACGAGACTCAGAACAGGGAGTTAGAGGAGAGATGGCACCTGGAAACATGTACCCAACAGCACCTGGAAGGGGAGGCTGTGATAATTGGAAAGCAAGGGGCAGCTTTACAAGTTAAGTGGAACACCTTTTTAGAAAAATGGTACAGGATACCGGAGGCTGCGCCCCACGTAACGTTGTTGGTAAACAAGGGATATCAGTCTAAAGACTTAGGACCCTTAGTTAAGAGTGCTGAAACTGTAACAGTGTGGAGGAAAATCACGCCAGAGGTGTGGATATCAGAAGACAACAATTGCATTAAAATAATGGTAAGTGTAGATATGGTAGGGACAGTGAGAGAGGTCAAAATAACTCCCCAACCACATATGCCATTGCTGGGAAAGGAAAGAGGCCAGCAGAAAGATAGAAGGTTAGATGAGTTGCCATCTATTCTGTGGTCGCAGCATGACACGGACGTAGGGAAAATGAAAACAGCTAGTCCGGTGGAAATAAGGCTGAAAAAAGGAGCAATTCCACCCAGGAGACCACAATACCCTCTAAGACCAGAAGCAGAAGAGGGAATAGCATCGACAGTGCAGGGGTTGCTTGAAATAGGACTGTTTGTTAAAAGAACAAACAGTCCATGCATTACCCCGTTGCTGCCAATCTTAAAAGCAGATAAGTGGAGATTGGTGCATGATTTGCCAGCGGTAAACAATGTGGTAGAGGACTGGTCAGCAGTAGTCCCCAACCCACACACGCTTTTGACTAATGTTCCACCAGAAGCAAGTTACTTTTCAGTGATTGATTTGTGTTCGGCTTTCTTCAGCATTCCTCTAGCCGACCAGTGTCAGTATCTGTTTGCATTTACTTACAGAGGTGCTCAGTATACCTATACCAGAATGCCGCAAGGGTTTAAACATTCACCACATTTTTAATCAGGTGTTGAAGGCAGACCTAGAGGGCATGCCATTGGAAAGTACATTGTTACAGTATGTGGATGACCTGTTGATTTGCTCCCACAGTAAGGAACAGTGTGAGCAGGACACTATAACACTGTTAGAGAAGCTGGCGCACGGAGGACATAAAGTATCCAAAAAGAAACTGCAATTTTGCACACAGCAAGTGGAATACTTAGGCAGGGTAATATCCAAGGGAGTGAAGGCGATAGCACCAGATCAGATTGAGGCAATAACTAAGGCCCCAAAACCCCAGACTGTAGGGCAGATGATGACGTTTTTGGGAATGGCAGGGTACAGCTCAGATTGGATAGGAGAATATGCTGAGATTGTGGCACCTTTGAGAAAGATAATGAAAGCAGGACATACAAATTTGAAGAACAGCTTACAGTGGAATGAAGAGGCGGAGATAGCTTTCAATACTATTAAGCAGGAATTGCAGTCAGCACCAGCATTAGCTTTGCCTGAATACGAGAAGGTTTTTCATTTGTATGTATCCAACCGACAGGAGGGTTATGTCACAGCGGTTCTAACACAAGAGACAGGCACAGGAAAAGCAAAGCAGCCGATAGCATACTACAGTACGAGACTAGATGAGGTGGCTCAGGAGTATCCACCCTGTTATCAGGGATTGGCGGCGCTGTACTATGCATATGAAAAGGCATCATCTGTAACCCTGGGCTATCCTGTGACTCTGTACACACACCACAAAGTAGCAGAATTGCTGGAAAGAGGGAAATTTGTGCTGACGCCAGCCAGGATAGCAGCGTATCAGATGCTAGTGACATTTCCAGACATAACTATACAGAGATGCACTACCAGCAATATAGCCGATTTTGTCCCTTTTGGGCTATAAAGGAGAACCCCATGATTGTGTAGGGAAGACGATGGCATCTGCCAAATTGTGAGAGCAGATTTACGGTCAGAACCACTAGAGGATGCAGATAAAAAGGTTCTGTTCGTAGATGGCTCGTTATAGGGATTATGATGGAAATCATGCAGGGTTCTCAGTAGTGCAGCAGGATCAGTCGAGCTATAAGATTATTAGGATGGAGTCCTGTCCCCAACTGTGTTCCGCCCAACTAGCGGAAATCAAAGCCCTGACAGCTGCGTGTGAAATGATGGAAGGTGAGAAAGTAGACATCTATACTGATTCGGCATATGCTCATGGAGTATGCCATTTGTTCGGGGCAGTGTGGAAACAAAGAGGTTTTAAAAAAAGCAGTGGAGATCCCATACAGCATTGTCAGCAAATTCTAGACTTAATAAAAGCCATAATGAAACCTAAAGCATTGGCTATAGTAAAACGCCAGGCACATAAAAAGGGAAATGATGTAATAACAAAGGGAAATCAAGCTGCGGACGAGGCAGCCAGAAAAGCGTCTGGATGTACATCAGCTGCCATTGCCCCCCAGGTAAGCCTAGCTCCAGAACCTGTGGTAGAGGACCTAATTGAAATACAAGGTAAGGCAACTTTGGCAGAACAGACAATGTGGAGACGAAGGGGGGACAAGCAGAACCCGGAAGGCTTGTGGAGCATGGAAGTGATAAAGAAAATAAAGAAGGATGGTTTTTGGTCACCTTATTTACAGGCTTCAGTGGACTTTGTCTTGTCACAGTGCGAGGTATGCGCACAAAATGCAGGGTTCGGACATCAGTTATTTGACTGGTTAGAAAGTAGACTCGGAGGATGGGAAGCATGGCTGACTAAAATGGCAAAAACTGTCAGTATTGTATTGTTGAGCGGTGCGCTTGTGCTGTGCTGTTTTCTTCCTTGTCTCAAGTCTCTTGTAGTGCGTGCTGCAACCAAACAATTTCCGATGCTCGTGGCAATTACTGAAGCAAGCTTAGTGGAGAAAGAAACACCGAAAATGTATCGTTACAGCCTACAACACCTGCAGGATGAACAAGAGCAAAACGACAGTGTGGGAGTAGATTGTAAGGGCTTCTGAGTTTTTTTTTCCTGTCTCAGGTACAAAGGGACAGGTTTTTGGCTCAGTGGCCCAGGGTAACAGGGAGAGAATACTTTGAGGTCATGGCGCAGAAAATTATAGATTAACCCGAGATTTGGGAATAAGTGCTTGAGCTTATTGGGGCTTTTGTGTGTGGACTCTTAGCCTTCTTTCTCTGTGTGAGACCCTATGGGTCTCAAAGGGGGGGATATATTGGAGTATAAAAGTTGCATTGTTTGCTGTGATACCAAAACTATGTAGTCAGCTTTGAGCTTGCTATTTGCTATGCATGTATCCAATTTAGTAGGAGAATGAAATCTTAAGAATGTAGAAGATAATGGTGTGTTAATGAGAGGCTAGCTAGCTAAGAGATGTAGATTAGAACATGATTAAGTCAATGGGTAGAAACAATAGTGGCGGATGTACTTGTGATACGCAACTGTAGACCGATTGGATATGCTAATACAACTAAACCAGGAGATTGCTATAAAAAATGCTATGTACAAGGATCGGTGGGCAATTGGCGACTAGCTCAATGACTGTCTCAGCTTTGATTTGCAAATTAAAGTTTAATACTTCTTGAAGAATCTTCTGCATCTCCTGGTTGTTTGTGGGGCACGAGAAACCACGACAGTGTCAGACACCCTGAGCCAATAGGCTAGTTCTGGACTTATTTCCACTTGGCATAACTTACCTATTATTATTTAATTATTTATGGTTTTATATTGCTATATTTCTACACTATTCTTGGTTGGTGCGACTATAACGAAACCCAATTTCCCTCGGGATCAATACAGTATGTCTGTCTGTCATCCACCTTACTTCCTCAAAGAACTCTAACAGATTTGTCAGGCAAGATTTCCCTCTACAGAAACCATGTCAACTTTGACTTAATTTATCATCAGTCTCCGTGTACCTCAAAACCTCATTCTTAATAATGGACTTCAACACTTTCCCAGCCACTGCAGTCAGGTTAAATGGCCGAGAATTTCCTTTCTTTTGCCTTTCTCTCTTCTTAGAGACTGGAGTGACATTTGCAATCTCCCAGTCATCCTGGACCATGCCAGAATCAAGTGTTTTTTGAAAGATCCAGACACTAGAATGCTACAGCACAGTACAGGCCCTTCAGCCCTCCATGTTGTGCCAACCCATATATTCCTAAAAAAAAGTTCTAAACCCACACTACCCCATAACCCTCTATTTTTCTTTCATCCATGTGCCTGTCCAAGAGGCTCTTAAATACCCCTAATGTTTTAGCCTCCACCACCATCCCTGGCAAGTCATTCCAGGCACCCACAGCCCTCTGTGTAAAAAAACTTACCCCTGATGTCTCCCCTAAACTTCTCTCCCTTAACTGTGTACATGTGCCCTCTGGTGTTTGCTATTTGTGCCCTGGGAAACAGGTACCGACTATCCACCCTAACTATGCCTCCCATAATTTTGTAGACCTCTATCAAGTCCCCTCTCATCCTTCTACATTTCAAAGAGAAAAGTCCCAGCTCTGCTAACCTTGCATCATAAGACTTATTTTCCAACCCAGGCAACATTCTGGTAAATCTCCTCTGCACCCTCTCCATAGCTTCCACATCCTTCCTATAATGAGGTGACCAGAACTGAGCACAACATTCTTAAGTGTGATCTCACCAGAGATTTGTAGAGTTGCAACATGACCTCTCTACTCTTTAACTCAATCCCCCTATTAATGAAGCCTAGCATCCCACAGACCTTCTTAACTATCCAATCAACCTGTGCAACGACCTTAAGGGATGTATGGATTTGAACCCCAAGGTCCCTCTGTTCATCGACACATTAACCCTGTACTCACCCTCTGGTTTGTCCTTCCAAAATGCATCACCTCACACTTATCCAGATTGAACTCCATCTGCCACTTTTCTGCCCAACTCAGCATCCTGTCTATATCCTCTTGTAACCTTCGACAACCTACTGCTCCATCCACAACTCCTCCAATCTTCATGTCATCCTCAAAGTTACTCACTCATCTTTCCGCCTCTTCATCCAGGTCATTTATAAAAATCACAAAGAGCAGGGGTCCCAGGACAGATCCTTGCAGCACTCCACTAGTCACCAACCTCCAGGCAGAATACTTTCCCTCCACTACTACCCTGTGCTTTCTTCCTGTAAGCCAATTTTTTATCCAAACAGCCAAGGTTCTACTGATCCCATGTCTCATGACTTTCTGGCTAAGTCTCTCATGGGGGAACTTGTCAAATGCCTTGCTAAAATCCATGTAGACCACATCTACCTCCCTACCCTCATCAATTTCTTTTGTTACTTCTTCAAAAAACTCAATTAGGCTCATGAGGCACGAACTTCCCTTTACAAATCCATGCTGACTATCCTTGAGCAGACTGTACTTCGCCAAATGCTCGTAGATCCTATCCTTAAGAATCCTTTCCAGAAGTTTGCAGACCACCAACGTATGACTCACCGGTCTATCGTTTCCAGGATTCTCCCTATTATCTTTTTTAAACAAGGGAACTACATTTGCCATTCTCCAATCCTCCAGCACCTCCCCTGCAGCCAAAGAGGATTCAGAGATCATAGCTACTGCTCCAGCGATCTCTTCTTTCACTTCCCACAGCAACCTGGGGTGTATCACATCCGGCCCTGGGGACTTAAGATATTAAGAGGTATAGACAGAGTGGACAGCCAGCGCCTCTTCCCCAGTGCACCACTACTCAGTACAAGAGGACATGGCTTTAAGGTAAGGAAAGGGAAGTTCAAGGGGGATATTAGAGGAAGGTTTTTCACTCAGTGGTTGGTGCGTGGAATGCGCTGCCTGAGTCAGTGGTGGAGGCAGATACACTAGTGAAGTTTAAGAGACTACTAGACAGGTATATGGAGGAATTTAAGGTGGGGGGTTATATGGGAGGCAGGGTTTGAGGGTCGGCACAACATTGTGGGCCGAAGGGCCTGTAATGTGTTGTATTGTTCTATGTTCTTCTTCCTTAATCTCCACAATGACCAGCACACAGGCCTGTTCTATTTCAGCCTCACTCTGATCAAGGTCCTTTTCACTTGTGAACACTGAAGCAAAGTGTTCATTTAGGACCTCCCCAACCTCCTCTGCCTCCAGGCACACATTGCCTTCTTTATCCTTTAGCGGCCCCACCTTCATTCTTGACATCCTTCTGTTCTTCACATACGCATAGAACACCTTGGGGTTCTCCTTAATCCTACATGCCAAGGCCTTCTCATGCTCCCTTCGAGCTCTCCTATGTCCTTTCTTAAGCTCCTTTCTGCCTACCCTAAATTTCTCATGAGCCCCTCCTGCTTATATATAACATATGCTTCCTTCTTCCTCTTGATGAGTTGCCTCACATGTTTTGTCAGCCATGGTTCCCTTTTCCTTGTCTCAGTGGGACAAACCTATCCTTAACCCAGCTCAAGTGGTCCCTAAACTTCCTCCACATTACTTCTGTGCTTTCACCCTTGAACATCTGTTTCCAATTTACTCTCGCTAGTTCCTGCCTCATCCTTCATAGTTAGCCCTTCCCCAGTTAAGCACTTTCCCATTTTGTCTGTTTTTATCCTTTTCCATAGCTATGCTGAAGCTAAGGGAGTTGTCATCACTCTCACCAAAATGCTCACCAGGTTCATTACCCAGAACTAGATCCAGTATGGCCTCTCCTCTCGTCAGCCAGTCATGACCAATACATCCATCATCTCTTCAGCAACCTCTCCAAGAACTCTAGGATGTAGTTCATCTGGTCCAAGTGATGTATCCACCTTAAGATCTTTCAGTTTGCTTAGCGCTTTTCCCTTTGAAATAGCAATGGCACTCACTCCTACTCCCTGATACTTATGAACCTCTGGCACACAACTAGCGTCTTCCACAGTGAAGACTGATGCAAAGTACCCATTAAGTTATATATAACCATACAACAATTACAGCACAGAAACAGGCCATCTCGGCCCTTCTAGTCCATGCCGAACATTTACTCTCACCTTGTCCCACTGACCCGCACGCAGCCCATAACCCTCCAATCCTTTCCTGTCCATATATTTATCCAATTTTACTTTAAATGACAATACCGGACCTGCCTCTACCACTTCTACTGGAAGTTCGTTCCACACAGCTACCACTCTCTGAGTAAAGAAATTCCCCCTCGTGCTACCCTTAAACTTTTGCCCCCTAACTCTCAACTCATGTCCTCTTGTTTGAATCTCCCCTACTCTCAATGGAAAAAGCCTATCCATGTCAACTCTATCTACCCCCCTCATAATTTTAAATACCTCTATCAAGTCCCCCCTCAACCTTCTATACTCCAAAGAATAAAGACCTAACTTGTTCAATCTTTCTCTGTAACTTAGGTGCTGAAACCCAGGTAACATTCTAGTAAATCTTCTCTGTACTCCATTTTGTTGACATCTTTCCTATAATTCGGTGACCAGAACTGTACATAATACTTCAAATTTGGTCTTACCAATGCCTTGTACAATTTTAACATTACATCCCAAATCCTACACTCAATGCTCTGACTTATAAAGGCCAACATGCCAAAAGCTTTCTTCACCACCCTATCCACATGAGATTTCACCTTCAGGGAACTATGCACCATTATTCCTAGATATCTCTGTAATACTGCATTCCTCAATGCCCTATCATTTACCATGTATGTCCTAGTTTGATTATTCCTACCAAAATGTAGCACCTCACACTTATCAACATTAAACTCCATCTGCCATCATTCAGCCCACTCTTCTAACTGGCCTCAATCTCTCTGCAAACTTTGAAAACCTACTTCATTATCCAAAGCACCACCTACCTTAGCATCATCTGCATACTTACTAATCCAATTTACTACCCCATCATCCAGATCATTAATGTATATGTCAAACAACATTGGACCCAGTACAGATCCCTAAGGCACACCACTAGTCACCGGCCTCCAACCTGACAAACAGTTATCCACCACTACTCTCTGGCATCTCCCATCCAGCCACTGTTGAATCCATTTTACTACTTCAATATTAATACCGAACAATTGAACCTTCCTAACTAACCTTCCGTGCGGAACCTTGTCAAAGGCCTTACTGAAGTCCATATAGACAACATCCACTGCTTTACTCTAGTCATCTTTCCTGGTAACCTCTTCAAAAAATTCAATAAGATTTGTCAAACATGACCTTCCACGCACAAATCCATGTTGACTGTTCCTAATCAGACCCTGTCTATCCAGATAATTATATATACCATCTCTAAGAACAATTTCCATTAATTTACCCAGCACTGACATCAAACTGACAGGCCTATAATTGCTAGGTTTACTCTTAGAACCCTTTTTAAACAATGGAACCACATGAGCAATACGCCAATCCTCCGGCACCATCCCCATTTCTAATGACATTTGAAATATTTCTGTCAGAGCTCCTGCTATTTCTACACTAACCTCCCTCAAGGTCCTAGGGAATATCCCGTCAGGATCCGGAGATTTATCCACTTTTATATTCCTTAAAAGCGCCAGTACTTCCTCCTCTTTAATCGTCATAGTTTCCATAACTTCCCTACTTGTTTCCCTTACCTTACATAATTCAATATCCTTCTCCTTAGTGAATATTGAAGAAAAGAAATTGTTCAAAATCTCCCCCAGCTCTTTTGGTTCCACATATGGCTGTCCACTCTGATTCTCTAAGGGACCAATTTTATCCCTCACTATCCTTTTACTATTAATATAACTGTAGAAACCCTTCTGATTTATTTTCACCTTACTTGCCAAAGCAACCTCGTATCTTCTTTTAGCTTTTCTAATTTCTTTTTCTTCTTATATTCTTCATATTCCTCCAGCACCTCATTTACTCCATGCTGCCTATATTTATTGTAGATATCTCTCTTTTTCCTAACCAATTTTCCAATATCCCTTGAAAACCATGGTTCTCTCAAACTTTTAACCTTTCCTTTCAACCTAACAGGAACATAAAGATTCGGTACCCTCAAAATTTCACCTTTAAATGACCGCCATTTCTCTATTACATCCTTCCCATAAAACAAATTGTCCCAATCCACTCCTTCTAAATCCTTTCGCATCTCCTCAAAGTTAGCCTTTCTCCAATCAAAAATCTCAACCCTGGGTCCAGTCCTATCCTTCTCCATAATTATATTGAAACTAATGGCATTGTGATTACTGGACCTTAAGTGCTCCCCAACACATACCTCCGTCACCTGACTTATTTCATTTCCTAACAGAAGATCCAACACTGCCCATTCTCTAATTGGTACCTCTATGTATTGCTGCAAAAATCTATCTTGCACGCATTTTACAAACTCCAAACCATCCATCATCTTCCATTTCTTTGACCCCAATACCATCTCACCAGCATCATTTTCCAGTGGTCTATTATTAAGTCTCACCTCCTTTTTATTCTTTATACAACTGTAAAAATAATTTGGTATCCTGCTTCTATTATTGGCTAGTTTGCCCTCATATTTCATCTTATCCCTTCTTAATAGAATTTTTAGTTGTCTTTTGTTTGATTTCAAAAGCCTCCCAATCATTCAACTTCCCACTCACTTTTGCTACCTTATATGCCCTTTCCTTGCTTTTATGCAGTCCTTATCTTCCCTTGTCAGCCACAGTTGCCTACCCCTGCCATTTGAGAACACATTCTGTGAGACATATCTATCTTGCACGTTGTGAACTATTCCCAGAAACTTCTCAAGTCGTCATCCCCACCAGTATCCTCCTTGATGTTAAGGATACTATCAGAACGAGCTATTCTTGTGCAAAAAGATGCATTTGTTTGTTGTATCGACTACACAAAAGCATTTGATAAAGTGATATTACAGGAAACTCTAGATTTAGATTCGAAAGACCTCCGCCTAATCAGAAATCTGCACTGGAAACAAACTGCTGCTTGCTGTAAGAATCGATGGAGAAATGAGTCAGGTTACGAAAATCAACAGAGGCGTTAGACAAGGGTGTGTTTTCTCCCGATTTGTTTAATGTGTACAGTGAAAACATCAATAATTTCAGAAATGCCGATGACACTGTGTTAATTACAAGTACGGAGGAAGAACTACAAAACTTAATTGATATAGTTGTTGAAGAAAGTGCAAAAAAGGGTCTATCAATTGCAGAAAGATATCCAAAAAGGAGAATCCTATCTGCAGGCTGAGAATAAATGGGGAAGACATAAAACAAGTACAGAACTTTTGCTACTTAGGAAGCTGGGTGAAATCAGATGGCAGGTGCGACATGGACATTAAAAGAAGAATAGGGATGGCAAAAGACACCTTTACGAGAATGAAGAATATACTGACCAATGCTAAACTAGTCATGAGAACCCGCCTCAGAGTACTGAAATGTTACGTTAATCCAGTTATGTTATATGGTTCAGAATGTTGGACAATATCTAGTAACATGAGGAAATGAATTGAAGCAGCAGAGATGTGGTTTCTGAGGATGATGCAGAGAATATCATGGACGAAATGAATATCTAATGAGGATGTCATGAACAGAGCAAGCACAAAAAGAGAAATAATGTATGAGATCCTGAAAAGGTAACGTAACTTCACTGGACATGTGATTAGGAAAGAGGAGTTAGAATGCATGGTAATTATGGGAAAGATTGAAGGGAAGAAAGCAAGAGGAAGGCAAAGACAAATGATGATGGGGACAGCAGCCAGAGAACTGGAAATGAATACCAATGAATTGATCCACTTGACCCGAAACAGGAGTGTGTGGGCCATGGCAGTCGAAGCTCAAACTGGACATGGCACCTGATGATGATGATCCTCCTCCAATCCACCTGGGCAAGCACCTGTGTAATGCCTCTGTAATTCCCTTTATGCCACTACGATACTAATATATATGACTTATGTTTCTCCCTCTCCAATTGCAGCATGAATTCAATCATATTATGATCACTGCCTCCTAAGGGCTCCTTAATGATAAACTCCCTTATAAGATCTAGGATATTGCCTCCAATAATGCCCAATCTAAGATCGCCTTTCCCTGAGTAGGCTCAAGCACAAGCTGCTCTAAAAAGCCATCTCATAGGCATTCAACAAATTCCCTCTTGCAATCCAACACCAACCTGATTTTCCCAATCCCCTTGCATATTGATGTCCCCCATTACAATTGTGTCATTACCCTTATTACATGACTTTTCCAGCTACCTTTGTAATCTCAACCCCACATCTTGGCTACTATTTGGAGGCCTATATCTGATTCCCATGATGTTTTTCTCACCTTTGCAGTTTCTTAACTCCATCCACAAAGATTCAACATTCTCTGACCCTATATCACCCCTTTCTAAAGTTGTAATTCCAGCTCTTATCAACACCACCTATGCCTTCCTGCCTGTCCTTTTGATACAAAGTATATGCTTTGATGTTTAGCTCCTCACAATGGCCTTCTTTCAGCCACGACTCAGTGATGCCCATAGCGTCATACTGACCAATCTGTAATTGCACCACGAGTTTGTCCACCTTATTCTGAACATTATGCACATTTAAATACAGCACCTTCAGTCCTGCATTATTCACCCTTTTGAATTTTGCCTCTGAGGTACAATATAACTGTTGGTTGTGTACCTAATCATTAGCTTGTCCTTCCTTACACCTATCATCTACGTGCAAACCTGGTGGCTCATCCTCAGCTCTATCATACTGGTTCCCATCCCCCTGCCATATTAGTTTAAACCACAGACAAATACACGGTGAAAACAAACAGACTGAACACAGGTACTCACAAGCATAACATAGACAGGGACGCAGTGATCACAGTAAATTGACTGTACACACTTGCTCACAGGGAAGCACACAGCGAACACAGACAGACTGACTGAAAACACCTTCTCAGAGGCAGAGCATACAGACACACAGAGAACAGAGACGCTGAACACACCTGCTCATGTGTAGGGACACATTGACGAATATAGACAAACTCAGACACACCCACTGACACGCAGGCACCCCGATCCCTACCTGTATGCGCGTACGACACGGGTACTTTCCAAATGCTGATGTGGGCCGACACCGAAGCGAAGTACTTGCCAAAGGCAAGCGGCAGCACAAGGCGCAGGAAGTAGCGAGGCGGTAGCTCGGCGGCCGGTGGGATGTTCCAGGCACGAATCAGCGGTGGCATGAAGACGCAGATGGCGAGGATATGGAACAGCGACACGGTGACCGGGTACGGGAAGTTGTTCAAAATCATCTTGTTGATGACGTTGCCGCCGGAGCTGACCGTGTACCAGCACAGGCAGAGGGTAAAGATCCGCACCCCTTCCCGCAATACCGACCGCTGCCGCTCCGCCATGTTGCTCCGCGTCGCTGCCGCCGCGTCAGCACGTTCGCGCACGGGGAGGGGGCGGAGCCGAACCGCCCGGTGACCACGTCCGCGCACGGGGAGGGGGCGGAGCCGAACCGCCCGGTGACCACGTCCGCGCACGGGGAGGGGGCGGAGCCGAACCACCCGGTGACCACGTCCGCGCACGGGGAGGGGGCGGAGCCGAACCACCCGGTGACCACGTCCGCGCACGGGGAGGGGGCGGAGCCGAACCGCCCGGTGACCACGTCCGCGCACGGGGAGGGGGCGGAGCCGAACCGCCCGGTCGCTACAGTACCTTCTCGCCAGGTACTGTGTTACACAGACCGATCAGGAAACGATCAACTTCCGCTTTAACTATACGCACGGACTTGGCCTCCATTGCAGTCTGTGGTAGAGCATTCCACAGATTCACTACTCTCTGGCTAAAAAACAAGTTTGATGTTGATCGGTGCGAGCTTGTCTCTGTTCCTCCTGTAATCCACGATCAGCTCTTTTGTTTTTTGGACATTGAAAGTGAGGTTGTTATCTTGGTACCACTGTGTCGGTATCATCTGTAGGTGATCTCACCGCTAAAAATAAGGCCGATCAATGTCATGTCTTCTGGAAATTTGATCGGCAGATTGGACCGTGTGTGGCAGCACAGTCATGGGTGTAAAGGGAGCAGAGGAGGGGACTCAGGACGGAACCCTGGGGACACCTGTGTTGAGGGTGAGAGGGGCAGAGCTGAGGGAGCCCATCCTTACCACCTGTGTATGATCTGATAGGAAGTCTAGGATGTACTCAAGTTCTTCACGGACAATGCAATATCTGATAACTTTGTTTCATTCAACATACTATACTCGCCTCCCTCCATCAATCCATTTTTATCATTGTCATAGATTTCTCAACTCATTCAAATTTCCAACTTATTTAACTTTGGTCCATTGTCATAAGGTGGGCGTTGAGAGCAGACCCAAATGCAAGACACAGGCGAGGCTTCAGGCGTAGGTTGTCAGCGAGGAAGGGAAGGGAACAGTCCAGCCTCAGGGTAACGGCAAAGACGGCCTGGCTTACCCAACAGAGGCAAGGACTGGAAGGGACAGATCCAACCGCAGGGTAACGGCAAAGACAGCCTGACTTACTCCACAGAGGCGAGGATAGGATACTGACGAGACAAACCAGCAACCACACTCGAACCCAGGGCCACTCATATTCCAGCTCCAATATGAGAATCAGGAGCCTGTGATTAAGCCCAACTGAAACAACGGACAGCCAGAAGACCCGAAGTTCAGAGTCCACAGACCGGACCGTGAACCAGAATGCAACTTCTCAGACCAGACCATGACAGTATTCCCCCCTCTATGGGAGCCTCCAGGCAACCGAACAGGCTCTCCAGGAGTGACTACTTGAGCGGGTGGGGGGTATTCAATCAGGAGGGAACCCAAGATGACGAGAGTTAGACGACAGTTTCTGCATTGCTGGGTCTATGTATGGCTGGTTTGTTCTGTTATAAGGTGGGCATTGAGAGCAGACCCAAATGCAGGACACAGGCAAGGCTCCAGGCATGGATTTCTGGCAAGGAGGGGAAGGAAAGGGAACAGTCCAGCCTCAGGGTAACGGCAAAGACCCAACAGAGACAAGGACAGGAAGGGAGAGATCCAACCTCAGGGTAACGGCAAAGACTTACCCCACAGAGGCGAGGACGGGATACTGACGAGACAAACCAGCAACCACACTTGAACCCAGGGCCACTTATATTCCAGCCCCAATATGAGAATCAGATGCCTATGATTAAGCCCAACTGAAACAATAGACAGACAGAAGACCTGGATCCATGGACTGGACCGTGACATCCATAACCACTATAACCATTTCAGCACTACTATCTTGCTCATTACCCACTTCATTAGAGGCACAAGAAAAATGCAGATTTCACTCCCTTAAAAATCTTTGTTCTTAGGAAATCAATCCAATTCCCTTTATTCCTTCTGATAAAGTCCCTATCCTCAATTCTTCACGTCAGAAGACTATTTAGTAACGTATAAATGTATATTACATTTTCATTATTAATCAAAACTGTCTATGGTTCAGAATCATGAGGAAGGGAAAATTATTATTTTCCATGACCAACCATTCCAGTAAAAGCTGCTTCATTCATCAAACTCTGATTGACTACAGCTCCACCTCCAGTTCCATAATTCCAAACAAGTTCATCTTCAAACTACTAGACCAAGGACTCAGCATCTCCCTCTGTAACTGGACTAATAGATTGCAATCAGTAAAGGTAGGCAGCAACAGCCAACCACAATTATCCTCACACTGGTGTCTCACAGGTTATGTCCTTAGACCTTTTACTTTACTCCCAATAAATTCACAATTGTGTAGCCAGACTTCCTCGTTGTCCATGGGAATGGTACCGGAGGATTGGAGGGAAGCGAATGTTGTCCCCTTGTTCAAAAAAGGTAGTAGGGATAGTCCAGGTAATTACAGACCAGTGAGCCTTACGTCTGTGGTGGGAAAGCTGTTGGAAAATATTCTTAGAGATAGGATCTATGGCATTTTGAGAATCATGGTCTGATCAGGGACAGTCAGCATAGCTTTGTGAAGGGCAGATCATGCCTAACAAGCCTGATAGAGTTCTTTGAGGAGGTGACCAGGCATATAGATGAGGGTAGTGCAGTGGATGTGATCTACATGGATTTTAGTAAGGTTCCACATGGTAGGCTTATTCAGAAAGTCAGAAGGCATGGGATCCAGGGAAGTTTGGCCAGGTGGATTCAGAATTGGCTTGCCTGCAGGAGGCAGAGGATCGTGGTGGAGGGAGTACATTCAGATTGGAGGGTTGTAACTAGTGGTGTCCCACAAAGATCTGTTCTGGGACCTCTACTTTTTGTGATTTTTATTAACGACCTGGATGTGGGGGTAGAAGGGTGGGTTGGCAAGTTTGCAGACGACACAAAGGTTGGTGGTTGTGTAGATAGTGTAGAGGATTGTCGAAGATTGCAGAGAGACATTGATAGGATGCAGAAGTGGGCTGAAAAGTGGCAGATGGAGTTCAACCCGGAGAAGTGTGAGGTGGTACACTTTGGAAGGACAAACTCCAAGGCAGAGTACAAAGTAAATGGCAGGATACTTGGTAGTGTGGAGGAGCAGAGAGATCTGGGGGTACAGATCCCTGAAAGTTGCCTCACAGGTAGATAGGGTAGTTAAGAAAGCTTATGGGGTGTTAGCTTTCATAAGTTGAGGGATAGAGTTTAAGAGACGCGATGTAATGATGCAGCTCTATAAAACTCTAGTTAGGCCACACTTGGAGTACTGTGTCCAGTTCTGGTTGCCTCACTATAGGAAGGATGTGGAAGCATTGTAAAGGGTACAGAGGAGATTTACCAGGATGCTGCCTGGTTTAGAGAGTATGGATTATGATCAGAGATTAAGGGAGCTAGGGCTTTACTCCTTGGAGAGAAGGAGGATGAGAGGAGACATGATAGAGGTGTACAAGATATTAAGAGGAATAGACAGAGTGGACAGCCAGCGCCTCTTCCCCAGGACACCACTGCTCAGTACAAGAGGACATGGCTTTAAGGTAAGGAGAGGGAAGTTCAAGGGGGATATTAGAGGAAGGTTTTTCACTCAGAGAGTGGTTGGTGCGTGGAATGCACTGCCTGAGTCAGTGGTGGAGGCAGATACACTAGTGAAATTTAAGAGACTACTATACAGGTATATGGAGGAATTTAAGGTGGGGGGTTATATGGGAGGCAGGGTTTGAGGGTCAGCACAACATTGTGGGCTGAAGGGCCTTTAATGTGCTGTACTATTCTATGTTCTATGTTCCTAAAAACTTGCAACTGTGTGGGGAGATTCTGCTCTAACTCAATCTGCAAGTTCACAGTTGACACCACTTAGTAAGCTGGATCTTAAACAATGCTGAAATGGAGCACTGGATGGAGATAGAGAGATCAGTGACATAGTGTCAAGATAACATCGCTCCTTCAGTGGCATCAAAACAGAAGTATTTATTATTGACTTCAGGAAATGGGATGGAGCGCATACCCCTGTATGTATCAATGGTGCTGAGGTGGGAATGGTTGAAAGCATCAAGTTCCAAGGTATAAATATCACCAATAGCTTGTCCTGGCCCAACCATATAGACGCTAAGGCTAATAAAACATATCAGCACCTCTACTTCCTCATAAAGCTAAAGTAATTCAACATGTCCTGGTTGACCCTTTCCATTTTTTAAATCGATGTAGCATAGGAAGCATACAATTGAGATGCATCACAGCTGCACTGCCCAAGATGCAAGAAATTGCAAAGCTGTGGATACAACTTAGTTCATCACAAAAAACGTAGCCTCCCCTCCCTTGACTCTGTCCACACTTCTTGCTGCTAACATAATCAAAGATCCCTCCCACCTGGCCATTCTCTCTTTCTCCCCCTTTCCATCACGAGAAGATGTACAACACTCCTCCCTGTTTAATATAGAACCCAACTTGATATAGAATACATCTCAACTATCTACACAATATTCAACTACCACACAGCACAGTAAATTTTAAATTGACCTATTCAGGCCTAAATATTTTAACCTTTGTGATGACTCTTGTGGAATTATGTCTTTCATGACAAGAGGGAGCATTCTACTTGGTAGGCAAGAAAAGTGGCTATGAAAACAAACTCAGGTTCCAGGGCTTCCACCATAGTGGTTGTAGGAGTTGACCCCGGGACTGCAGGAAGTGCAGGATAAATGGCGCCAGTGAATAACTATTCCTTGGGTGATATCTCCCAGATATCAAATCTCTTCAATTATTTCACTTTTCCAACATCTATTTGTTTTTTCTGTCTTGTTTGTGCTACGGAAACTGTTGGAGCCTGTGATGTACAGTCTGGAACTTGATCGAAGGATCCAATGCTGTGCTGTGTCCGGAGAGCTGCCTCAGGGAGATTAGATATGCGGCTGAAAAGTGCAGAGAACACAAACTGACTTGTGGAAAAGACCAGAGACAAGGCCACTTATAGGAAGTTTGTGAGGCAAGTTTTGTTTCATATAGAGTTGTCTTCTCGAAACAATGAGGAAGATTGAAGCATTGAGATGAATGTAGAGGGGTCAGTGATCGCACCTGATGGGGCCACTAGGGAACTGACAATCAGCAGCCAAATTGATGTGTTCTTTTTACAGAAGGACTGAGTTCGTGCATATGCAATTGAAAAGAAATTTCTGATAAACTGAGATTTATGTGATTATTATACTGTTCTTTATGTTGGTTTCCTTCAGTTTTTCAGTGTTTTCTTTCTTATGGCCGATTGTTGGGTGGGTGAACAGTTTATTTTTGTGGGTTGTGTGTATGCGTGTGTGTGTGGGGGGGGCGGGTGGGTGTTGGGCATCTTGATGCTGCTGTTGCTGTACTTTTTGAGTGAGGGAGTTGGGGATAGTTATTGTCGCTTTTTTCCCTGCGGGTCACTAGTTTAGGGATTGTTATTGTTGCTGTTTTTTGGCAAGTGAGGGGGTCGGGGATGGTTATTGTCACTTTTTTTCTGTGGGGAAGGGGAATTTGATGCTATTGTCACTGTTTTTTTCTGTGGGGGAGGGGTGTGTGATTTTGGGGTCTGCAAGTTTTATTTCTTTTTTTTGTGCCGGGTGAGGGGAAGAGTTCATGTCTTTTCTTTCATAATCTCCATGGTCTTTCTGTATTTCATCACTACCTGGAGAAGACAAATATTGGAGTTGTATTGTACAGGTATACTTTGACAATAAGAATGAACATTTGAATCTTTGAGGTAGTTCTGACATCTCTGGCCACCTTTCTTCTTGTACAATTGACTCCACTCTCTTCAACTGATCATGTATTAACTCCAGACGATAGCAGATTAATCTCCACTCTATTGGAGAGTGGTCCAGTTCTGTCTTTCTTTCCGAGTACTCACTCTGTACTCCCCTGCTAGGACTGCTTGTCCAGGAGTAAAACATCAAATCACCTTGTTTGAGGAGCTCCTAATTTGTCTCAGTTGTTTGTTCTGCATACTCCTTCTGAGATTGGGTTTGAGCAAATCCAAGCATGAATGTAAGGAACAACCCAGGAATAG
Source organism: Hemitrygon akajei (assembly GCF_048418815.1). Classification (NCBI taxonomy): domain Eukaryota; kingdom Metazoa; phylum Chordata; class Chondrichthyes; order Myliobatiformes; family Dasyatidae; genus Hemitrygon; species Hemitrygon akajei. Next base: position 50,601,078 of record NC_133139.1, read on the forward strand.
CATAGCTGGTGAGTTGCTGGTTGTGGGGTGTGCTGCATTACAATCTGCCAGAAGGAATTTGAATTTGAAGCTTTCAGTTCAATGTTGTTGTCGTGTGTTTTGCTGACATTGCTCACTGTGCATTCTTTAGACTCTGGACAAACCTTTCAGCCAAGCCATTTGTAGCTGGGTGCTATGGCGTAGATGAAATATGTCATATTCCATTCATTTTCAGGAATGATTAAAACTGTTCCCCCACAAACTCTGGTCCATTGTCATTTACTAAGTATTCTGGAACACCACTCTTTGAGAAGAGGCTTCTCAACACAACAACAGTGTGCGAGGCTGTAGTGGAGACCATTGGGAACACTTCTCGCCACTTTGTAGTTGCATCCACTCATACCAAGAAACTTGAGCCCATGAATGGTTCGGCAAAATCGGCATGCATCTTCTGCCAGGGCAATGCAAGCCATTCCCATGAATGAAGCACAGCTCTTGGGATCTTCCAGCCATGTTGGCATCCCACACAGCGCATGGCAAGCTGCTCAATCTGCTGATTTATATTCCAGGCCACCAGTCAAAGCTTCATTTTTAACTACCTTGCTCTCAATGTCAGTAAGACCAAAGAATTGATTGTGGTATTCAGAAAGGTCTGGTGGGAACACACACCAGACAGAGGGATCAGAAGTGGAAAGAGTGAGCATTTTCAAGTTCCTGGGTGTCAACATCTCTGAGGATCTATCCTGGGCTCAGTATAGCAATGCAGTTACAAAAAAGGCATGGCAATGGCTTTATTTCATTTCGAGTTCGAGATGATTTTGTATGTCAGAAGACACTCACAAATTTCTACATTTGTACTGTGAAGAGCATTCTAACTGACTACCGTACATCACTGTCTGGTATGGGGGTGGGCAACAGTACAGGATCAAAATAAATTGCAACAAATTGAGAATTCAGTCAGCTCCATCATGGGCACTAGCCTTACCACCAAACCATCTTAAGGGAGCGATGTCTCAAAAAGGCAGCATTGATCATTTAGAACCCCTTCACATAGAATATGCCCTCTTCTCATTGCTAACATCTGGGAGGAGGTACACAAGTCTGAAGGTATACACAATGATTCAGGAATAGTTTCTTCCCCTCTGCCATCAGATTTTTAAATTGATGTTGAACTCACGAACACTATCTCATTACTTTTTTTTTCTCTTTTTGTACTTTAATTTTACAGTATTTTAGTTTTTATATTATGTATTGCAATGTACTTCCGTCACATAACAACAAATCTCAAATATCATAGCATTTGCCAGTGATATTAAACTTGATTCTCTTCCTTGAAGGTAGCAATGAGGAGAAGGCATGTCCTGGGTGATGGGGTTCCTTCTTGAGGTCCCGCCTTTTGAAGGTGTCCTCGATGCTGGGGTGGCTATTGCCCATGATGGAGCTGGCTGTGTTTACTACTTTCTGCAGTTTTTTTTCAATCCTGGGCAGTGGCCCCCTCCATACTAAGCAGCAAAGCAACCAGTTAGGATGCTCTCCATGGTACACCTACAGAAATTTGTGCCTTTGGTGACATATCAAGTCTCCTCAGCTGACTGATGGAGCTTCCCAATCCTGTAACTTTATACTCATTTTTGGTATATTGTATGTCTTCACTTTTGTGTTTATGGTGATTTTCCCCTTTCAGCTACAGTTACATCATCCTTTAGAAAAGTTCTTTATCATTGGAATGTATTTATCCTGTGCCTTCTGAATTGCTCCTAGAAACTCCTGCAATTGCTGTTCTGCCACCATTGCTGTAAGTGTTCCTTTTCAACCAACTTTGGCCAGCTTCTCTCTCATGCCTCTGTAATGCCCTTTACTCCACTTTAATATTGATACATCTGACTTTAGCTTCTCAAACTGACTCAAATTGCAGGGTGAATTCTATGCAATATGCACACAAAATTCTGGAGGAAATCAGCAGATCTGACACCATCTATAGAAATGATTAAACAGTTAATATTTCAGGCCAAGACCCTCTGCAAAACTGAAAAGGCAGGGGGAAGACACCCTCCCCCTACCTTTTTATTGTGCTAAGGAGGACTAGCCAGAAGATGATAGATGAAGGCAGGTAAGCAGAAAAGGTAAAGGGCTGGAGAATGAGGAATCTGATAGGAGACGAGAGTGGACCATGGAAGAAAGGAATGAGTAGCATTGGCGGGGAGGCAATAGGCAGGTGAGGAGAAGAGGTAAGAGGCCAAAGTGGGGAATAGAATAGGAGGGAAGAGGAAGGAAGGAAAGGAGAAATTGACGTTCATGCTATCAGGTTGGAGGCTACCCAGATATGAGATATTGCTACTCCACTCTGAGAATAGCCTCCTTGTGGCAGAAGAGGAGTCATGGACTGACATGTCAGAATGGGAATGGGAATAGGAACTAAAACGGTTGGCCATCAGGAAATTCTAGTCTTGGAGGATGGAGCGGAGGTCCTTGACAAAGCAGTCCCCCAATTTATGTTGTGATTTACAAATGCAGAGGAGGCCGCATCTGGGGCATCAGATTCAGGAGACAACCCCAACAGATTAGCACGTGAAGTGTTGTCTCACCTGGAAGGACTATTTGGGGCCCTGAATGGAAGTAAATGGCAGGTGTAGCATTTGTCACTTGCAGGGGTATGTTCCAGGATGGAGATTTGTGGGAAGGGTTGAATGGACAAGGGAATCACAGAAGGAATGATAACTGCAGAAAGCAGGGAGTGAGGGAGGGGAGGTAAAGATGTGCTTGGTGGTAGGATCCCGTTGAAGACACAACTCTATATTAAAAAAACACGCCTCACAAACCACCTATAAACTTTCCCCCTCTCATCTTGAAAACTATGCCTTCTGGTGTTTGATATTTTCACTCTGGGGGTGGGGGGAGAAGACTACCTTTCTTATCAGCTATTGATTTACTCATCAATGTCCTACTTGAACTGAGCTTATCATGTTTTATGTCAATGATTTGGAATGATGGATTTGATGGTCACATGGACAAGATTGTGGACAATATGAAGATCGGTGGAGGGGTAAGTAGTTTGAGAAAGCAGGGAGACTGCAGAAGGACTTGGATTGGGAGAATGGGCAAATAAGTGGCAGATGGAATAGTGTCAGGAAGTGTATGGTAATGAACTTTGGTAAAAGGAATAAAAGTATAGACTATTTTCTAAATGGGGGAGAAAAGTTAAAGATCAGAGGTGCAAAGGAACTCGGGAGTCCTTGTGCAGAATTTCCTAAAGGTTAGGTTGGTGGTAAGGAAGGCAAATGCAACATTAGCATTCATTTTGAGATGACTATAATATTAGAGCATGGATGTCATGCTGAGGCTTTATAGGGCATTCATCAGACCACAGGGAGTATTGAGGGCAGTTTTGAGAGCCCTTTGTCTAAGAAAAAATTGTGCTTGCATCAGAGAGCCCAGAGGAGGCTCATGAACAGTGTTCCCTTTAAGATGAGAGTGTGCATGGTAACTGAAATGCTCCAGCACATATAGTCTTTGTTGCCATGCAACTGGAGATCCCTTTTATATAATGTTAATATAATTTTGAAATCTGTTAACATAATTGAGAAATGCCATGCTAACAATTATAATCCATAAATTTTCTAAATAATAAGTGTGTAGTCAAAACATAATACTTTTGCCATTGGGCCTGTCAGCTGTTTTGACTACCTGACATTGTTTACTTGTGTTATGTGATTGATGTGCACATCACAAAAAAAGTTTAATGTGCTATGGAGTTTTCAGGCCGTATACACCTTTCCAGCTCAGAGCAATGGCTGGTCCACACAGCTGTAAAAAAAATCTGAGGGAACATTGTGCATGAGAGTGATTCCAGGAATGAAAGAGTTAACATACGAGGAACATTTGATAGCTCTGGGCCTGTACTCACTCAATTTTTGAAGGATGGGGGAGAGGGGAGGGCAACGACACATGCTGGTGATAATAAACCTGATTCTGATTTAATCTCAATGAAACCTATCGAATATTGCAAGGCCAAGATAGTGGATGTGTAAGAGGTTGTTTGCTAGTGGATGAGTCTAGGACCAGAGGGTACAGCCACAGAATAGAGGGATGCCAGTTTAGAACATAAGGAGGAACTTCTTTAGCCAAAGGGTAGTGAATCTGTGGAACTCATTGCCACAAACAGCTATGAAGTTCAAGTCATTGAGTAAATTTAATAGGTTCTTGAGGTGATGGGGAGAAGGCAAGAGAATAGGATTGAGGGGGATAATAAATCAGCCACAATGGAATGGTGGAACAGACTCAAAGGGCTGAATGGACCAATCCTGCTTCAACATCTTATGGTCTTTAGTTACATGTTTGAAATAACAGTTTCACTTAAAGGATTCATGACACTTTTTTGCAGGTATAAAATACCTGTCATACTGGTCTTGCTGGTATTCAAGTGATATTTATTGAATTCACTCTGCAATATATACAGTACCTGTATTTGACAATTTTAAACTACAATTTCTCTTAGAGCCTTAAGTAGCCAGCGGTGATATTCACTTGTTTAATACTTTGTTAGCCCTGTTGATTTATACAGCACGTTCATTCTGAGCAACTGCCTTGAAAACACATATAGCCACCATCTATCGCATATCCCAGACAACAGTGACCAAAAGACAGATATTCAGAAAAGCTTTCCACATAACAAATAAACACTTCATAAACATAATAGTAGTTTCATGTGAAGAGATCAGGAAATTCTTCTAAAATTCATCTTTATTTTCACATGTGGTTAAATAAATGCTGTAAAACATACAAAAGGTAAACGTGTGTGTTGACTATATCTCACACAGTAAATTTCAGACCTTTGCCATATTGCCTTCACTATATTACAGCAGTAACTAATTTTACAAATATTTTTAAGGCTGTAAAATGCTTTTGGATGTCCTGAGATCATGAAAGGAACCATATAAATGCAAATGATTCTTCCCTTAAGTTTAGCTCGTCATTAATGAGAAATATTTGACTTTGTCTAATATCAAAACTCTCTTAATGTAAATGCAATTGACCAAATTCTCACAGGTCTGATTACAGTTTGTGTTTGGCCACAGTAATTCTGGCAACAGGGAGAATGAGAATGTTTTGTCATCTCTGATGCCACTTCTGTTCCAAGTATCCTGAAGGGAGTTTAGCTAGCAAAAAAAAAACAGGAATTCTGCTCAAAAAGATCATTTCTGAAACAACACGACAATCCAATAACTATCAAACAAAATATTGTATTTTCTAAAAGACATAAATTTCACTGTTTACAAATATGCTCATTCAGATGATCCTTAAAAGGTTCTTTTATTACAGGTGGTCTCATACCTTAGAGCATCAAAGGACCCAAGTGTTTTTTTTGTATTCAGGATCCCCAAATGGAAATTTCTTGAAATGAAAATGGGGCCAGAACAGTCTTTCTATTTTATTTTCTTATCTTTAATACAGATTGAATAGCATTTTAATATATTGTTGCTGTGACAAAAATTAGGTAACTAGAAATCGAATATCAAACAAATTTCAAGTTTCTACTGGAAGCTATATTTGGAGCTCTTGTAGATAATTTGCAACACAGAAACAGGGCATTCCTTTAATCTAACATGTCTATTTATGGTCCACACGATGTTATCTTTTCCCTTCATTAAAAAAATCACATCCTTCTGCTTTCTTCTCTATCAAGTACTTACCTACCTTCAGCTGAAACGTAGAAGCACCTCATCTACTCGATGTGGTTCCACATTCTAAGTATTTTTCTAGAATTATCTCCTGTACTCCTTGTTGATTTATTAGTGACCACATTATACATATGATCCATAATTAAAATCTTTTTTTAGAACATATTCTAGATTTACCTTTATCAAACTTTTATAAAGACATTATCCTTAGTTTCTAAAACATTTGGGATTGTATCTACAATTTTGTTCTTTCCTCTGTAGCTACAACCCAATTTAAAAAGGATCCTGGTAGATCTTGTCAACTGCATTTAAATTGTTTTTGTAACATGGTATCAAGGAAACTTGACAATTAATCACTCAGTTATGAAAGATGATACACAGTGCAGCAATGCTTCAGCAACCTCAACAAAAAATATCTAAAAATGCACATTTATTGCTAAATAACCAACTATTTTTTTCTTCCAATTCTTAATGGATTCCCTGTAATAATTTTCAATGCCAACTTCACTTTGTCTTGGTCAAGGACTATCAAGAGGGGTAGCTTTCTTAATCTTAACTGTACAAGTCCTGTTGAACACTGACAAATGGCCAAGTGGAGAACTTTTCTTATAGAAAAATACTCATCTCTGATGCTTCTAAAGAATGCATGGGAAGATGAAGCATCTTCAATTGATGTTGGTTTTGTCCTCCTCCTTGAAACAACAGGGGCTCCCTTCCTCACCATTGTTGCACTCACCCTCATCTTCATTTCCCGAACTTTCCACTTTTACCCAATCTTTCCACCACCTTATCAGGGATACAGTTCCTCCTGTCCTCACTTGCCATTCATGAGTCCCCACATCCAGCACATCATTCTCTGGAACTTCTGCCATCTCCAATGGGACCCTACCACCTAAAATATCTTTACCACCCCCCTCCATAGGGATCAGAGGGATCATTCCCTCCATGACTTCCTTGTTCATTCGTCCCTCCCCCCCCAGCTTTAATCCTACAAGCAGAAGTGCTATACCTGCCCATTTACCTTGTCCTTCATCTCCATTCTGGGCCCCAAACAGTCCTTCAAGGTGAAGCAACACTTCACCTGTGAATCTGTTGGGTTGTCTACCATGCCTGGTGCTCCCAATGCAGCCTCCTCTACTTCGGTGAGAACCGATGTAGACTGGGGGACCACTTTATCAAGCACCTTCTGGGTAGCCTCCAACCTGATGGTATGAAGATCGATATCTCCTGTTTATGGTAAACCTTCCCCATCCTCTTTTCTTTTTCAATTCCCCATCCTGGCAACCCTCTTACCTCTCTTCTCACATTTCCATCACCTCCCTGTGCCCCTCGCCTTTCCCTTTCTCCCATAGTCCACTCTCCTCTTCTACCAGACAACTTCGTCAATCATCTTTTCTACCTGTCACCTCTCAGCTAATTACTTCACCCCCCACCTCTTCTCAGGCTTTTCCAACTATCACCTTTCAGCTAGTACTATTAACTCCTCCCCTACCTTCTTATTTTCTGGCTTCTTCCCCCCTCCTTTCCCATCCTGATGAATGGTCATCGCTGAAGCATCGACTGTTTACTCACTCCCATAGATGCTGCCTGACCTGCTGAGTCCCTACAGCATCTGTAGAGAAAGAATCAGTGTTAACATTTTATGTTAATTATCTTTTATTAGAAACTAGGAAGGTCAGTTTTTTTTAAGATGCAGATAAATTGTATTGGATGGAAAGCAGGAGCAAAAAAAAAATCTTAAACTCCTCTGGACAAAATATATTGTGTCTATCAAGAATTAAGAGAGAACAATTTGACAAATTCAGGAATAAGGGCAGACCATTGAGGATGATCCTTGAGAATGTTCTGTGGGAAAGGAAATTATACACCAGTTAGCCTGACCATCATGGTTGGGAAGATGTTGGAGTCGATTGTTAAGGTTGTGGTTTTGGTATACTTGGAGGCACATGATAAAATAGGCCAAAGTCAGCATGGTCTTCTTAAGGAAAAAAGCTTGCCTGATGAATCTATCGAAATTCTTTGAGGAAATATACAGCAGGATAGACAAAGGAGATAAGTGGATTTTGTGCATTTGGATTTTCAGACCTTTGAAAAGGAGCTGAAAGCGAGGTCCATGGTATTACAGGAAAAATACGAGTATGGATAAAGCATTGGCTGATTGGCAGGAGGCAAAGAGTGGGAATAAAGGGTATCTTTTCTGATTAGCTGTCAGTGGCTAGTGGTGCTCCACAGGGGCCAGTGTTGGTACTGCTTCTTTTTATGCTGCATACCAATGATTTGGATGACAGAATTGATGGCTTTATAGCCAAGCTTGCAGACGATATGAAGGTAGGTGGAGGAAGCAGGGTGGCTGCAGAAGAACTCGAACAGATAGAATGGGCAAAAAGGTGGCAAATAGAATATGGTGTCAGGAAGTGTATGGTCATGCACTTTGGTAGAAATAATAAAAGCATCTACTTTTCTATACAGGGAAAAAATTCAAAAATCCGAGTTGCAAAGGGACTCGAGAATCCTCATACAGAATTCCTTTAAGGTTAATTTACTGGATGAGTCACCAGTGAGGAAGGCATTCATTTCGAGAGGACTAGAATTTAAAAGCAAGGACGTAATGCTGAGGCTGTATAAAGCACAGGTGAGGCCTCACTTGGAGTATTGTGAACAATTTTTGGCCTCTTATTTAAGAAAGAATGTGCCGACATTGGAGAAGGTTCAGAGGAAGTTCACAAGAATTATTCTGGGAATGAAAGGCTTATCGTATGAGGAGCGATTGTTGGCTCTGGGTCTTTACTCGCTGCAATTTAGAAGAATGTGGTGGTGGTGGGGCGGGAAATCCCATTGAAACCTATGAAATGTTAGTGGATCTGGAGAGGATGGTGGGGGAGTTTAGCACCAGAGGGAACAGCCTCAGAACGGACATCCATTTAGAACGGAGATGAGGAAGAATTTCTTTAGCCAGGGTGAATCTGTGGAATTTGTTGCCACAGGTAGCTGTGGAGGCCAAGTCACTGAGTGTATTTAAGGTGACAGTTGATAGGTTCTTGATTAGTCAGGGTGTGAAAGGTTACAGGAAGAAGGCAGGAGAATAGGGGTGAGAGGGAAATAGATCAGTCATGATGAAGTGGCACAGCTGGCTCAATGGACTGAATTGAATAATCTGCTCTTATGTCTTATGGAGATCATAGATTGTGACCCAGCTCCACAAATAAGTCACTGCCCTTCACAGCAAGATCCTCTCTATTTGCCCCATGCTCAACTTAATACCTTGAAATTTTTTGAACAAATTATCTTAAATCATCTGAATTCCAGAGACTACAAAACCAGTTTGCATAACCTCTTCTCAAAATTAATTAACTGAAGACAAGATAAAAGAATAGTAAATAGAGGTTACCATATACCCTCATAATAATGTTATCAAGAATTGGACACAGGGATTGAAAAGAAAGTAGTTTTGATGAATTTGTTAATTCACTGTTTCTCAATAACTCCCCTATATCCTTAATATTTTCAGCTTCAATACTCACAGCTTAAAAAATAGCTGCAATATTTACTTCTCTACTACGCATCATTGAGTGGTCTTTTGATATTCACTCGCTATTTCAGACAAAAACCAGTTTGTCAACTAGTAACATCTTCCATCTTCAATCTCAAGTCAAACAAGAGATGGAAGACCATAAAAGAAACCATCAGTATTTGTGTCTATCTTAGGGAAGGGAAACATTATATTGAAATTCAAAATTTAATTGAGACATGCCAATTTACAGTATTTAGTAAATTCAACTGAAAATGAAACTACAGTGCTGGAACAGGCTGCTGTGTATCAGTTTCCTCACAATGATGCAATGAACCATTCATCACCAAAGGGATCTCCCATGGCAAAAAAACAAACTGAAATATCTGCTCTACTGTTTGTGATGTATATAAATGACCTGGAAGAAAATGTAGATGGGTCAAAATGTAGAAGAAATAGTTAGTCTGCAGATTGGCAGTATTGCAGAAAGATTAGAAGACTGGCAAAAAAATAACACAATAGGATATAGATAAATTGCAGATATGGATGGAGAAATGGCAGATGGAGTTTAATCAGGTCAAATGTGAAGAGACAAAACACTGTTAGCGGCAAGATCTTCAGTAGTGTTGATGAGCAGAGGGATCTTGGGGGTACAATTTCATTGCTTCCTGAAAGTGGTTACACAGGTTGATAGGGTGATTAAGGCTGCATATGGCATGCTTGCCTTTATTAGTCAAGACATGAGTTCAGAAATCAGGAAGTTATGTTGCAGCTTTATAAAACTAATCAGGCCACATCTGGAGTATTATATACAGTTATGGTCGCCCCCATTCTAGGAAGGAAGTTGAGGTTTTGGAAAGGGTGTAGAAGATTTTTATCAGGATGCTACCAGGATTCAAGGGCATATGCTATAATTAAAGAATGGACAAACTTGGGTTGTTTTCTCTGAGCGAAGGATGCTGAGAGGTCTGATAGAGGTTTATAAGATTATGGAAGGCATAGATATCTTTCTCAAGGGTTGAAATGTCTCTTATTAGAGGGCATGCATTTAAGGTGAGAAGGGTAATTTTAAAGGAGATTGAGGGGCAAGTATTTTTACACACAGTGGTGGGTGCCTGGAATGATGGTAGAGGCAAATACATTAGGGACTTGTAAGAGTCGTTTAGATAGGCACATGAATGTGGGGAAAATGGAAGGATATGGACATCATGTAGGTAGAAGAGATTAGTTAGCTATTTGATTACTAACTTAGTTGGTTTGGCGTAACAATGGGGGCTAAAGGGCCTGTTCCAACACTGAACTGTTCTATGTTCAATGAAATGGACATAATTGAGCTCTAACATGACTCAATGCCAACATTTTAAGAAATTATGTAATTAAAGCAATTCCAATGACAGGATAGTAACAGAATCAAAATGAAAAGCACTGAAGCTTTAAAATAGCAGTGGAAGGATGAATAACAAACTCATTTGACTACTTACCCTATTAAAACTGAAGGACTGAATCAGATGTGTGTCTCTGGTGTCTCACTAGGTTTTGTTTACCACCAAGATGGCTTTATAATTGGAACTAAGCCTATTCATAGTTTTAGTATGAATAACTAGATGACTGGATCCCTACCTAGCTCTGGTTGCATAGACCACCAGTAACATATCATTCAAGTACAATGGATGGAATACAGAATTTTACTAATTACTGTTGAGCACCACTCAGGCTTCTGTAGAACACGAGAACTGGTGCCTTTTAATTAGATGCTGAAACAGGAACAAGAACAATGCAACTAAAATTCGGACCAGCAATGTCACAAAAAATTAACTTGACATGTTCACATTCATGTCTATTCAGATGAATCCACTTCAGAATTAAACACAGCATTGATAATCTGTTTGAGAGGCAATTTTTGCAAGTATAATTTCATCAGAGAAGTCATTTTGAATAAAAGGGGGCAAACTTCTGTGCAAATTTTTTTTATTGTTTCCACATTTATATCACAATGTGTCCACTTAAAAGGACCAAATAGCAAAGTCATTCCTTCTGTATTGTGCAGAACACAGAAGTCTAATTTCTGTACATTCACTAAGGCTTCTTGTTTTGCAGTTGTGGTATGATGGATTCCATAAGGCAAACAATATCTAAAGGAATGGTAACAAGTATATCTCCAGCATACAAACGATTCCTTTTGAAATTTTGAAATTTGTAAATCAACTTCTCACAGTACAAAGTTGCAAACTAGTAGCACCCTCTTTATTTTGTCCACTTTGAGATTTGGGGAAGTGAGAACATTTGTAGAGACCAAGCAAGAGAGCAAAGCAGAGAACAAAATTACATTGTTAATGTTTGAATTTGTAAGGTGGCAAGAATAAAAAACTCATTTTTGACTTAGTAAAATAGATTTCTTTTCAAACATTTTTAAACCTAAATTATGAAGACCCAAAGATTTTATTTTAAACAGAAGATGACAGCAACTACCAGCATGAGAAGACCTTTGGAATGTTTGGTATGACGTGGTACTGTGCAAACGTTCACAGTCTGACTTGATTTTCACAATAAAAATTATGCTCAAAAATGTGAGTAAATAAGAGAAACCTACAGTTTTTGCACATTTGTCTCACTGCCAAATTAAAGTGTTTTGTTTTTTTAAAAAAGAAATAAAATAAATAGATGTATACTTTTTAAGGTAACATTATTCATTTAGTTTGGATGCCACATAAAGCTCCTGTAACTGCCCCAAAGACCATATCCAGCCTATTGTCAAGTGCTGGAACCTTTATCAAACCTCAACTTTCTTCCATAAACTGTTCCTCACTAAGCTTGTTGACCACCCATTAAAACCTGTCCTAATCCCTAAGGGGAGTTGCATATACATCAGAACTAACCATTCTTTTCCTTTTTCAAACTCCTCCTGTGCTTCTTTCCCTCCTTTGCAATTTTGGTTAAAACACTGATAGCAGCAAACTGCAGAAGAGAGGGTAATGGGGTTGGGTGGGGGCAGGGGTTCTTACACAGATGGGCTGAGAATTAGAACCTTCAGAACTGTATCTTGCAACCCTGATATATTTGCTCATCTTTAGTAAGTGGGAACCACTTGTTTACCATCAGATGATCTTAAACCTTAAAAGCAAGCCAAATGGGCACTAATGCTCAGTCCAGACAGACATATGGCAGTATATGCAGCTGTCCCTGATCACCTTGAGGGTCCAAAGATATGCCCTGCGTCCAATCATACCAATTGCCCTGGTTGTCCCAGCAACCGTTCACACCAGCCCAGTGTTGCTCATGTATTCGCTGAACATCTGAGTCTTTGATCGCTCTACTGACCCCAGGAAGTTCTGAGGGAGTGTCTGTAGGTATCAATACATGGACCTCACGGGCCTCTGTGCTAGTGCTATACCTGTGGCTTTCGTGCTGTAGAAATTCAACAATGTGACCTCCGGGTGGCTGCACTCCTGAGGATGAAAGAAGGCAGCTCTGTCTCGATAAGTACGACTGAATAATTTCATTTTTTGATAATTCTTTCCAGTTAGTTTGATCTAAAGTAGTTTGCAAGTTTACTCTCTGTTCTTGGACCACTTCGGTGGTTCGATGGGGCTCAGCTGGAACTGAGCTTTCAGCCTGAGATGAATCCTTGTGTATTAAAGGTTTGATCTGTCCTGTAGCAGGATCAAATGTAATTCTACGTTCTTTCAACCGTACAGGCTTTACACTTTCATCCATAACTTGTCCGTCTAAGTTCACCTGATAGTCTCTGGGCCTGTATTTTTTCTTGGATGACTTTTTGTTATCGTGACCAAAGAAGGAACACTCACTAGCAGGCAAGTCTCCCATAACAGCATCCAAGTCAAGATTCTGCAAGGATTCTCCGCGATGTGAAGTTGATGAATTAGGACTATGTGAGGAATACACCAAGTCCTGCGGCTGTGGGGAAGAATGGTGCTGAAGTTGGTTTTCAACAAGAGTCTCCGAACCAGGTGTCTCTACTAGCCGATCTAAGAGGCTTTCAGTTTCTGTTAGGTTTTTTACCTGGGATGGCAGAGGTGGTGTTGCAGCTGCCTGCAATATAGGAGATGACATCTGAACATGTTTCTTGGGCAGGTGAGACACTGTCCTGTCAGAATCAGTACTTGTTTGAGCCAAAGTCCCTGTAAAGCTCTGAGAAGGACTAGCAATAGAGCCCTTGGGTGCATATGTCGAGGAAGGTTTGGCTGGCATTTCCTGTTTAAAAGTCCTTGGGCTAAATGATTGACAGCGTGGGCTACTGGGTCGATAACGCCCCACAGGATCATCAGCTTTTCCATGTTGCTGTAGAATAGCAGTCTTTAGCAACATGGAAGTGCTAGGGTTTCTTACAAGACCTGGAGAACTGGTATGTGGTTTCACAGCATTGACTGGTATCTTGCTATGCTTGTCATTTTCATAAGGTGCCTGAGGGTCTGTTCTGCTTTTATCTGGGACTGCATGGGTGTTTGAAGATATTGTGTCAGGAGGGCTTGGGAAGTTTTCAGGACTGCTGCGGATTCCATTGCTTGGTGGTGGTGTAGAGTTCTGCAACTGTTCACTATTGTGCTTTGGGACTTTGGATGGTGGCCCCTTCATACCATCCCCTTTCCGTTTCCGAATACCCTGCTTGTCACCAAAGAAAGAGTAGGACTTGTGCACATCATTCTTATTTTTCAGATCTGGTACCAGCTTGGCCCCTCCTACAGCAGTGCTGGTGGCCAAAGATGGCAAGTCATGCTTGAAAGCATGTGCTCCCCCATTAGCTGAACCAGGGGGATTGGATAGTGCTCTGGGCACAGACTCGATCTGCCCGACAGGCTCAACCAGCAATTTTTGCCAACTCCTTAGCAGTTTCTTAGCACGCTTTGCAAGCTCCTCATTCTTGGTCTTCTTCCGTACATCATTGATGAGTTTCCCCAGCCTCGTTTCCTGGAAGGGCAAAGAACTGGACGTTAGCAAGTTAAGGCTTTAATAACCATGCATACGTAATTTAACAAGAATTCTATCATTCCTTTTACTCTCTTTTTCAGACTTCTCATGAAAAGTTAAGAGTAAGCATTTTTTTTCTTTAGAAGTCAGTAAGCATTCTTTGCAGCCAAAGGTCTCAACCATTCTGTCCTCTTAGCTGCTTATCAACTCCCCTTCTCTCCCAACAGATTCCTTCCTCACCAGCCCTTTATCTTTCCTACCCACATCACTTTCTAGCTATCATCTTTCCTGTTCCCCCACTTTTTTTTATTATGGCATCTTTCCCCCTTCCTTTCCAGTCCTGAAAAAGGGCCTTGGCTCGACATGTCGACTTTTATTCATTTCCATAGAGGCTGTCTGACCTGTTGAATTCCTCCAGCATTTTGTGTGTGTTAACTTGCAATTAATGTCAAAATGCCATCAGACTGAGTGCACTGTTCAAGCCCTTTAGTTGGATTCTCCAATTTATTTTTGTCTTGAAATAAACACATCTTTGAATAATTCTCTGTAGCAATTTCATTGTTCATCTTATATTTGAGAAATAGAAATGAAACCTTGTATCCTTTTGTCAACCTTGCACCTCTTTTCTCTGTCTGTGTTGAGGCATGTGATCTTTTTAAGAAATAAAGCAGTTTTCTTTAATGTTAAGAAAGTCAATCCCTCACAAACATTCTCAGACAATGCACAATATATTTGCTTAGTTATAACTAAAATCAATGGCCCATCTATATTAATCCCATTTCTCAGCGCTTAGGCATAGATATACAGAGTCTCTTTCCCAAGTTAGAAATATCAAATATGAGAAGACATTGCTTTACAGTAAGAGGGGAACAGTTTGAGGGAGATGTGCAAAGCACAGCGCTTTTTCTTTACACACAGGGTGTGGCTGGGAACACACAGCTGGGGAATGATAGTGATGTTTAATGGGCAATTAGATAAACATTCAACTTGAAGGGAATCGGGTTATGGATCATGTACAGGCAAATAGGATTAGTTCCACTTGGCGAATGGTTAGCACAGAAAACATAGGTCAAAGGGCCTGTTCCCGCAATGTACTGTTCTATAACTTTTCTGTGCCTTGGTGATTCAAATACTCATCTCACTACTTCTTAAATGTTTTGAGTGTACCTGCTTCTACCACATTCAGAGGCACTGCACTGTAGACTCAAACCATCATCTTTACATACAATACAAATACTTTGTCACCAAACAATTGGTACTAGAGCGTACAATCATCAGAGTGATATTTGTTTCTGCACTTCGCACTCCCTGAAGTACAAAAGAAAATGGTGGGCAGAGGGATCCTAAAGCCCCTCCGCTTCAATCTGACCAGCAGCCCAGCTCTTTTCCCACGCTTCCTCGGTAATTTGTGCATCTTTCCAGAATTCCATCGATGCAGTGTGTTGTTGGCAGCTCTTTGAGGTTGGTGGACGCATCCCGCGGGGATCGATCGGCAGGTCGCGTCGTCGGGCGCTCCAGGTCGGGCTGAGTGCCACTTACAACTGTCGAGGGGCCGGATGAAACAAGTCCATGAACTGCGTCACGGTTGCGAAGGCCTCCGCTTCAGCCGAGTCCCGGGCTCGATTTCTGAGGTCAGTGGCGAAGGCCTCACTTCCGGCAGCAGTGGATAGCCACCAACGAGGCTCTACAGTGGTCGCTCCGGGGAAGCGTCTGGGGTATCTTGAGGTCTCCGACATCACTTCTGTGTGCTCGTTTGCTTTGGAGAGGTGCTGGTCAGAATGGGCCCTGTCTCCGGAACGTGGTGGATCTTGGACCAGGCCTTGATGATCGGTTCCAGGTATGGTCTGGAGTTGAAGCAATTCTGGCACGTCGATAATCTCCAGCTGGGTCAGTAACTTTGCCAGGGTGTTGCTGATCTTACTAGATGTAGCGAATTGGAGGTTTAGAAGGGTTTCTCGGGTATAGGATAGTGTTGAGGGCAGTTTTCTAGGCAGAGCACGCGCAGAGTCGCCAGTTACCGGCGCCATCTTAAATAATCTTACATCCACCCCCACCCCATTTAAATCCCCTTATAATGGCAAAGTTAGAATGTGATGTAACTCCAATAAATATGATCAGCAATTCCAAACCAAATGTTTTGTCCATGAGCAAAATGCAATGGCTTATTTGCAATTGTTTGCATGTACACATCCATGAACATTCTCAAATCCTTTGTAAACATCTTTCAAAACTAACGATCACAAAATCTGTAGATGCTGGAAATCCAAGCAACACACACAAAATGCTGGAGGAACTCAGCAGGCCAGCCATTATCTGAAATGCTGAGACCTGAAATGTTGACTGTTTACTCTTTTCCATAGATGCTGCCTGGCCTGCTGAGTTCCTCCAGCATCTTGTATATTGCTTCAAAACTATCAATATGGTTGCAGTAATCAAGAATATCCTGAGATCTCCAATTATGCATATCAGCTAATGATGTTGTCTGCCCACCCTTCAATTTTTCATCTGAAGATTTTTACTAGTGTTATTCATTTGTGACTTCAAATGTAAGGACATCAGCTTTCATTGTAGCATTTCTGATTAGAGATGAATAACTTTAAAAGAGGCTTAAATGTGGACCTGGACCCACTGCAATTTGCCTATCGCCACAATAAGTCAATGGTAGACGCAATCTCAATGGTTCTTCACACTGCCTTAGACAATACAAATACCTGTGTCAGGATCCTGTTCATCGACTATAGCTCTGCACTTAACACCATTATTTCTACAATCCTGATTCATAAGTTACAGAATCTGGGCCTCTGTCCCTCCCTCTGCCAGTGGATCCTCGACTTCTTAACAAGACCACCACAATCTGTGCAGATTGGTGATAACATCTCCTCCTTGCTAACGATCAACACTGGTGCACCTCAGGGGCATGTGCTTACCCACTATTCTGCTCTCTCTATACCCATGACTGCGCAGCTAAGCATAGCTCAAATACAATCTATAAATCTGCTGATGATACAATTGTCGGTAGAATCTCAGGTGGTGATGAGAGGGCGTACAGGAGCGAGATATGCCAACTAGTGGAGTGGTGTCTCAACAACAACCTGGCACTCAACATCAGTAAGACGAAAGAGCTGATTGTGGTCTTCAGGAAGGTGAGATGAAGGGACACATACCAATCCTCAGAGGGATCAGAAGTGGAGAGAGTGAGCAGTTTCAAGTTCCTGGGTGTCAAGATCTCTGAGGATCTGACCAGGTCCCAACATATCCATGCAGCTATAAAGGTGGCAAGCCAGCAACTATACTTCATTAGGAGTTTGAAGAGATTTGGTACGTCAACAAAAACACTCAAAAGCTACCGTAGTTCTGAACATATCTGTAGAATCCCTTAGGATTCTCCTTCACCTTATCTGCTAGGGCAGCCTTATGCTTTGTTTTAGCCTTTCTGATTTTTTTTAAAGTGTTCTCTTGCATTTCTTATATTCCATAAGCACCTGATTTGTTCCTGCTTGGCTATATCTGCTATGCACTTTTGTTCCCTTAACCAGGGCTTCAATATCTCTTGAAAACCAAGGTCCCCTACACTTTAGCTTTTATTTTGACAAGCACATTCAGCCTCTGTACTCTCAAAATTTTGTTTTTGAACGCCTCCCACTTACTAAGTACACCTTTGCCATTGAGACAGGGAGGTTATGGAGGGTACAGGTTCAGGGCATATTTGTGTGGAGTTCTGCATTGGTACGTTCCTGTGTGACAGGGAGGTTATGGAGGGTACAGGTTCAGGGCATATTTGTGTGGAGTTCTGCATTGGTACGTTCCAGTGAGACAGGGAGGTTATGGAGGGGTACAGGTTCAGGGCATATTTGTGTGGAGTTCTGCATTGGTACGTTCCAGTGAGACAGGGAGGTTATGGAGGGGTACAGGAACAGGGCATTTTTGTGTGCAGTTCTGCATTGATACATTCCAGGGAGACAGGGAGGTTATTGTGGGTACAGGTACAGGGCATATTTGTGTGGAGTTCTGCATTGGTACGTTCCAGTGAGACAGGGAGGTTATGGAGGGTACAGGTTCAGGGCATATTAGTGTGGAGTTCTGCATTGGTACGTTCCAGAGAGACAGGGAGGTTATGGAGGGTACAGGTTCAGGGCATATTTGTGTGGAGTTCTGCAGTGGTACGTTCCAGTGAGACAGGGAGGTTATGGAGGGCTACAGGTTCAGGGCATATATGTGTGGAGTTCTGCATTGGTACGTTCCAGTGAGACAGGGAGGTTATGGAGGCGTACCGGAACAGGGCATTTTTGTGTGGAGTTCTGCATTGGTACGTTCCAGTGAGACAGGGAGGTTATGTAGGGTACAGGTTCAGGGCATATTTGTGTGTAGTTCTGCATTGGTACGTTCCAGTGAGACATATTGACTGGGAATCCCTTACTGTAAAAGGACTAGACAGTACAGAGTTTGTCAAATGTGTTCAGGAAAGTTTCCTTCATCAGTACACAGAGGAGTGTGCAATATTGGATCTGCTGTTGGGGAATGAGACTGGGCAGGTGTCAGAAGGTTGTATAGGGGAACACTTTGCATCCAGTGACCACAATGCCATTAGTTTAAAACAACCTGTCCCAATCAACACTTGCCAGAAAGTTAACATCACCTACTATAACAACCTTATGCTTCTTACAACGGTCTGTAATCTCATTACAAATTTGTTCTAAATTCCTAAGACTTTTGGGTGGTCTGTAACATAGACCTATTAATGTGGTCATTCCTTTCTTATTTCTCAGTTCCACCCATAATGCTTCACTATTCGAGTTCTCCAGTCTGTCCTGACGGAGCACTGCCATGACTTTTTCTCTGACTAGTAACGCCACCTCTTCTCCTTTAATCCCTCCTGCTCTGTCACGTCTAAGACAATGGAACCCTGAAATACTGAGCTGCCAGTCCTGCCCCTCCTGCAACCAAGTTTCACTAATGGCTACATCATCATAATTTCATGTGTTGAACCATGCCCTGAACTCACCCGCCTTTCCTATACTTCTTGCATTGAAATATACACAGCTCAGGACTTGTTGGAATGCTCCTCTTGCAGGATGTGGGAAGTCAGGGAGACTGCTGGTGTCCCTGACGAACGACACCTGCAAAAAGTGCATCCAGCTGCAGCTCCTAACAAACTGCGTTAGGGAACTGGATGACCTCTGGATCATTCAGGAGAATGAGAAGTTTATAGATATTAGTTTCAGGGAGGTAGCTACGCCAAAGGAGCAGGGCACAGGTAATGGGTTACCATCAGGTGAGGGAAGGGGAAAGGGCAGGCAGAGCAGGGTTCCCCTGTGGCCATTCCCCTCAACAAGTATACCGATTTGGATATTGTTGGGGGGGGGATGACTTACCTGGCACAAACTATGGCAGCCGGATCTCTGGCACTGAGTCTGGTTCTGCAGTGCAGAAGGGAGGGTGGAAGAAAAGGAGAGCGGTAGTGATAGGGGACTCGATAGTTAGAGGTACAGACAGGAGGTTCTGTAGTCATGACAGAGACTCCCGGATGGTTTGTTGCCTCCCAGGTGCCAGGGTCAGGGATGTCTTTGATTGCGTGCACAGTATTCTGAAGTGGGAGGGTGAGCAGCCAGATGTCATGGTACACATCGGTACCAATGACGTAGGAAGAAAGAGTGAGAAGGTCCTGAAAAATGAGTATAGAGAACTTGGTAGGAAGTTAAAAAGCAGGACCTCGAGGGTAGTAATCTCAGGATTGCTACCTGTGCCACGTGCCAGTGAGGGTAAGTGTAGGATGCTCTGGAGGATGAACACATGGCTGAGGAACTGGTGTAGGGGGCAGGATGTCAGATTTTTGGATCACTGGAACCTCTTCTGGGACAGGTGGGACCGGTGGGACCTGCACAAGAGAGCCGGGTTACACCTGAACTACAGGGGGACCAATATCCTTGCAGGGAGGTTTGCTAGTGCTATTGGGGTGGGTTTAAGCTAGATTTGCAGGGGGATGGGAACCAGAGTGCCAGAGCATATAGTGGAGCGGGGTTGAAAATAAATGATGTTAAAAGTTTATGCAAAGTCAGAAATAGAAGGGTTGTGTGTGGTGGTAATATTCTTCTGAGGTGTGTCTATTTCAATGTGAGGAGTATTGTGGGGAAGGCAGACGAGCTGAGGGCGTGGATTGACACATGGAATTATGACATTATAGCCATTAGTGAAAATTGGCTACAGGAGGGGCAGGACTGGCAGCTTAATGTTCCAGGGTTCCAATGTTTCAGACATGATAGAGACAGAGGGATGAAGGGTGGGGGGGGGGGGGGGGTGGCATTGCTAGTCAGGGAAAATGTTATAGCAGTGCTCAGGCAGGACAGATCAGACGGCTCGCCTATCAAGGCCAATTGGGTGGAGCTGAGAAACAGGAAAAGTATGACCACATTAATGGGGTTGTATTATAGACCACCCAATAGTCAGCAAGAATTGGAGAAGCAAATCTACAGAGAGATAGCAGACAACTGCAGGAAACAAAGTTGTGATAGTAGGGGATTTTAATTTTCCACATATTGATTGGTACTCCCATACTGTTAAAGGTCTAGATGGGTTAGAGTTTGTAAAATGTGTTCAGGAAAGTTTTCTAAATCAATATATAGAGGTACCAACTAGAGAGGATGCAATATTAGATCTATTAGGAAATGAGTTAGGACAAGTGACGGAAGTGGGTTTTGGGGAACACTTTGGGCCTAGTGATCATAACGGCATTAGTTTCAACTTGGTCATGGATAAAGATAGATCTGGTCCTCCGGTTGAGGTACTAAACTGGAAAAAGGCCAAATTTGAAGAAATGAGAAAGGATCTAAAAAGCGTGGATTGGGACAGGTTGTTCTCTGGCAAGGATGTGATTGGTAAGTGGGAGGCCTTTATAGGAGAAATTTTGAGAGTGCAGAGTTTGTATGTTCCTGTCAGGATTAAAGGCAAAGTTAAAATGTATAAGGAACCTTGGTTTTAGAGGGATATTGGAAATCTGATAAAGAAGAAGAGAGAAATGTTTGACAGGTATAGGCAACAAGCAGCAAATAAGGTGCTTGAGGAGTATAAAAAGTGCAAGAAAATACTAAGAAAGTAATCAGGAGGGCTAAACGAAGACATGAGGTTGCTTTGCAGTCAAGGTGAAGGATAATCCTAAGAGCTTCTACAGGTATATTAAGAACAACAGGATAGTAAGGGATAAAATTGGTCCTCTTGAAGATCAGAGTGGTCGGCTACATATGGAATCAAAAGAAATGGGGGAGATCTTAAATGGGTTTTTTGCGTCTGTATTTACTAAGGAAACTGGCAAGGAATCTATGGAAATAAGGCAAACAAGTAGTGAGGTCATGGAACCTATACAGATTAAAGAGGAGGAGGTACTTGCTGTCTCGAGGTGAATCAGAGTAGATAAATCCCCAGGACCTGACAGAGTATTCCCTTGGACTTTGAAGGAGACTAGTGTTGAAATTGCAGGGACCCTGGCAGATATATTTAAAATGTCAGTATCCACAGGTGAGGTGCTGGAGGATTGGAGGATAGCTCATGTTGTTCTGTTGTTTAAAAAAGGCTCTAAAAGTATTCCAGGAAGTTATAGTCTGGTAAGTTTGACATCAGTAGTAGGTAAATTATTGGAAGGAGTACTAAGAGATAGGATCTACAAGTATTTGGATAGACAGGTACTTATTAGGGAGAGTCAACATGGCTTTGTGAGTGGTAGGTCATGTTTAGCCAATCTATTGGAGTTTTTCGAGGAGGTTACCAGGAAAGTGGATGAAGGGAAGGCAGTGGATGTTGTCTACATGGACTTCAGTAAGGTCTTTGACAAGGTCCCGCATGGGAGGTTAGTTAAGAAGATTCAGTCGCAGGTATACATGGTGAGGTAGTAAACTGGATTAGACATTGGCTCAATGGGAGAAGCCAGAGAGTGATAGTGGAGGATTGTTTCTCTGAGTGGAGGCCTGTGACTAGTGGTGAGCCACAGGGATCAGTGCTGGGTCCATTGTTATTTGTCTTCTATATCAATGATCTGGATGATAATTGGTAAATTGGATCAGCAAATTTGCTGATGATACAAAGATTGGAGATGTAGTGGACAGTGAGGAAGGTTTTCAAAGCTTGCAGAGGGATTTGGACCAGCTGGCAAAATGGGCTGACAAATGGCAGATGGAGTTTAATGCAGACAAGTGTGAGGTATTGCACTTTGGAAGGACAAACTGAGGTAGAACATACAAGGTAAATGGTAGGACACTGAGGAGTGTAGTAGAACAGAAGGATCTGGGAATACAGATACATAATTCACAGGTAGATAGGGTCGTAAAGAGAGCTTTTGGCACATTGGCCTTTATAATTTGGCACATTGGCCTTTATAAATCAAAGTATTGAGTATACGAGTTGGAATGTTATGGCGAGGTTGTATAAGACATTGGTGAGGCCGAATTTGGAGTATTGTGTGCAGTTTTGGTCACCTAATTACAGGTAGGATATTAATAAGGTTGAAAGAGTGCAGAGAAGGTTTACAAGGATGTTGCCGGGACTTGAGAAACTGAGTTACAGAGAAAGGTTTCAATAGGTTAGGACTTTATTCCCTGGAGCGTAGAAGGAGGGGAGATTTGATAGAGGTGTATAAAATTATGATGGATATAATGCAAGCAGGCTTTTTCCACTGAGGTTAGGGGAGAAATAAAAACCAGAGGGCATGGGTTAAGGGTGAAAAGAGAAAAGTTTAAAGGGAACATTGGGGGGGGGGGGGGCTTCTTCACACAGACAACAATGGGAGTGTGGAATGAGCTGCCAGTTGAAGTGGTGAATGCAGGCTCACTTTTAACATTTATGAAAAACTTGGACAGGTACATGGATGAGAGGGGCATGGAGAGATATGGTCTAGGTACAGGTTAGTGGGACTAGACAGAAAAATGGTTCAACACAGCTAAGAAGGGCCAAAAGGCCTGTTTCTGTGCTGTAATGTTCTATGGTTCTAGTCTCACCATGCTCAACCTTTTGATTCCTAACTTTACCAACTTCTCCACTAACTGTTCTGACACTCTGGTTCCCATGCCCCTTCAACTCTAGTTTAAAACCCAAATGTGAAGCATTAACAAACCTTCCTATTAGGATATTTGTTCCCTTTCAGTTCAGGTGCAAACCACCCCTATTGTATGGGCTCCACCTCTCCTGGAAGAGCGCCCAAGAATCCAAAAATCTTATGCCCTCCCTCCTATACCAATTCCGTAGCCTAGTTCTGACCTCACTAGCACAGGGCAAAGGCAGTAATCCTGAGATCCTGCCCTTTAACTTAGCACTCAGCTCCCCAAACTCTCCAAGCAGAACCTCATCACTTATCCTACCCATGTCATTGTTATGTACTTGGACCATGATGTCTGGCTATTCACACTCCCACTTCAGAATGCTGAGGACTCGATCTGAGATGTTTTGGACCCTGACACATGGGAGAAAACATATCATCTGAGAATCTCTATCTAGCCCACAGAACCTCCTGTCTGTTCCCCTAACTAACAAATCCACTTTAAATACTTCTAATGATCCAGCTTCTACTACCCACCAGGTCAAAAAATTCCAGACATTCACCACCCTTTGAGAAGAAATTTCTATGTACCTGAGTTTTCTTATCTTGTAGTTATGACCTCTTGATTTCCATATCAAAATATCTCAATATCTACCCTGTCAAACCTGCTTGATTGAATGAGGTTATCCTTCATTCTTCTCAATTGCAAAGGACAAAATATTCAGCCTCACCTCTCTTGGTAGGACAATCCTCTCATTCAGGAATTAAGCCTGTGAATCTCCTTTCAGGTAAGGGGTCTAAAACTGTACACAGTATTCCAGGTAAAGACTCAAGAATACCCTGTACATTTACCAATTTTTAAACTTCTATCCCCTTGCAATAACATCCAGATTGATGCACCTTCTTAACTACTTGTTAATCTGCCTGCTGGCTTTTTTGCAAACATACATTAGATAACATCTGGATTGCTCTGTACTTCAACCACTCAGTCTCTTTCCATCAAGGTAACAATCTGCCTTTTAATTTCTGTTACTGAAATGCATGATCTCATGTTTCCCCACATTAAAATCCATTTGCCAGTCTTTTGCCCATTCATTCAATCTACTACCCATTGCAGAATCACAATATCCTTATCACAACATGTCCTTCCTCTTATCTTTGTTTCATCAACATTCTTGGAAATCTTACATGTTGTCATTAATGCAAATCAAGAATAATCGCAGACCAAGAACTGATCCCTACTACACTAGTTACCATTGAAAAGAAGCCATATATTCCAACTGTTTTCTATGAGACAGCCTATTTACAATTTATTCTAACATGCTTTCTCTGAATCTGTGTCTTTTTAATTTATGCACCAGTCTCCTGAGTGGCATCTTGTCAAATCTAAATATACCACATCTGCAGATTCCCTTCAGATCAACACTCCCTGTTACATCCTCAAAGAATCTGAGCAAATTTGTTGAACATGATTTACCTTTCCTAACCAATTAGGCATTTTCTCTTTGACTACTGACTCTAGCATTTTGCGAATAATACTGTTAAACTAACTGGCCCATAGTTCCTTGCCTCTGTCTTTCTCCTTGATTGAATGAAAGTCACTGGCTATGTTCCAATTTCTGGTACTCTCCTGCAGTTTGGCGAATTATAATAAATTACAACCAATGTCTTCACTATCTTTACAGCCAGTTCCTTTGAAATTGGCTGTGCAGTATATCAGGTCCAGGTGACTTGGCTATCTTTATCTCGGAATTTCTCTGATATTTTATCCCTTCTAATTGTGATCTTTTGAAGTTCTACCATGTCATTTAAAATTAGCATATCTGATATCTTAACATTAGCACGACGAAGACGTGCTAGAAGTTTATTCCGCAGATCTACCATTTCTTTGCTGTTATTAATTTGCCAACCTCGCTTGCCAAAGGCCTCACATTTATTTTAGCCTATCTATATATCCATAGAAACTTCACTATATGCAAGTTTTCTCTCAAAATTAATTTTCGCCCTTGTTATGAGCTCTTTAGACTCTTGCTGCTGGATCCTTTGGATTCTAAGTTCTCTGATCTAGCACTAGCCTTTGCTACTTTATTTTTCTTTGTTAAACAGACTGTGACCCCCTTTTTTTATATATATAAAAAGAATCCTTCATTCTTATTGGAAAATCTGAGCATTATATCTGTTTGAATATCTGTCACTGTTCCCTCTACATGAGATTCAGCTTGGTATCCACACTTTAGCCAACTCCTCCCTCAAATAGTCATAACTGCCCTTCCTTAAATTGAAAACACTGATTATGGACCTATGATTTTTATCCTCATGCTATATATTCAATTTTAATCATAGCAGTACTACTAAAGGTTCCTTTCAGCATAAAATCCCTCATTAATATTTTTCCATTGCACAAGACTAAAACAGCCAGTGTTGCTCTAAAAAGCAATCCTTAATGTTCAAGATTCTTTCTTTATGATACCCTTGCCAGTTTGGTTCATCCAGTCTCCAAGGCTGGGGAATCAACCCCTCCCTCGCAAACTAGATTCTTGACTTCTTGACCAACCGACCACAATCAGTAAGGCCAGGCAGCAACAGATCCATCATAATGACCCTCAGCACTGGTGCCCCACAAGGCTACATCCTTATCCCCTTCTCTGCTCCCTGTGTGGCCAGATTCTGCTCGCAATTCATCTACATGTTTGCAGATTATACCACTGTAGAAGACTATCTCAAATGAGATAGTCAGATTACAGGAAGGGGAAAGGGAGTTTAGTAACATGGTGTCATGACAACTTTTTCCCTAATGTCAGCAAAACAAAGAGCTAGTCACTGACTTCAGGAAGGGGATGGTACACATTTCAATCTACATTAACAGTGCTGAAGTTATGGGGTTGAGTGGTTTAAGTTCCTAGGAGTGAGCAACACCAAGCTCCTGTCCTGGTCCAGCTACACAGATGCCATATTGAGGAAAGCTTACCAGCACCTCTACTTCCTCAGAAGGTTAAAGAAATTTGTCACATCCCTATTGACCCTCACTAATTTTTATCAATACACCAAAGAAAGAATCCATTCTCGATGCATCAATGCTTGGTAAGGCAACTGCTCTGCCTGTGACTGCAAAAAAAATGCAAAGATTTCACCCATCCTGGACATTCTCTGTTCTCCTCTCTCCCATCTTGCAGAAGTTACCCAAAAGCACGTACCAACAGGCTCAAGGACAGTTTCTATCCTGCTGTTGTAAGACTATTGAATTGTTCCTAAATACAAGATGGACTGCTGACTCAATCTACTTTGTTATGATCTTGCACCTTGTTGTTTACCTGCATTGTATTTTCTCTCAAGTTGTTACACATTATTCTGCATTGTTATTGTTTTACCTTGTACTACCTCAATGCACTTAGTAATGAATCGATCTGTATGGACAGTAGTCAAAACAAGCTTTTCACTGCATCTTGGCACACTTCATAATAAAACCAATTCCAATTTATATATTGAAATCACTCATAATAATTGCAACTCCCTTCAATGGCTCTTCACACATTTTGAGACCACCAGGGCAACACAAACACCTGTGTCAGGATGCTGTTCATCAGCTATAGCTCAGCATTTAATACCATCATTCCCACAACCCTGATTGAGAAGTTGCAGAACCTGGGCCTCTATACCTCCCTCTGCCAGTGGATCCTCAACTTCCTAACATGAAGACCACAATCTGTGCAGATTGGTGATAACATCTCCTCCTCGCTGACGATCAACACTGGTCACCTCAGGGGTGTGTGCTTAGCCCATTGCTCTATTCTCTATATACCCATGATTGTGCAGCTAGGCATAGCTCAAATACAATCTATAAATTTGCTGATGATACAACCATTGTTGGTAGAATCTCAGGTAGTGACAAGAGGGCGTACAGGAGTGAGATATGCCAACTAGTGGAGTGGTGTCGCAACAACAAGCTGGCACTCAACATCAGTAAGACTGATTGTGGATTTCAGGAAGGGTGAGATGAAGGGACACATTCCAATCCTCAGAGGGATCAGAATTGGACAGAGTGAGCAGTTTCAAGTTCCTGGGTGTCAAGATCTCTGAGGATCTGACCTGGTCTCAACATATCAATGCAGTTATAAAGAAGGCAAACCAGCGACTATACTTCATTAGGAGTTTGAAGAGATTTGGTATGTCAAAAAATACACTCAAAAACTTCTGTAGATGTACCATGGAAAGCATTCTGACAGGCTGCATCACTGTTTGGTAAGGTGGGGCTACTGCACAGGACTGAAAGAAGCTGCAGAGGGTTGTAAATTTAGTCGGCTCCATCTTGGGTACTAGCCTACTAAGTACCCAGGACATCTTCAGGAGCGGTGTCTCAGAAAGGCAGCGTCCATTATTAAGGACCTCTAGCACCCAGAGCATGCCCTTTTCTCACTGTTACCATCAGATAGGAGGTACAGAAGCCTGAAGTCACATACTCAGCGATTCATTAACAGCTTCTTCCTCTCTGCCATCTGATTCCTAAATGGACATTGAACCCTTAGACACTACCTCACTTTTTTACTATATAGTATTTCTGTTTTTTGCATGATTTTTAATCTAATCAATATACATACACTATAATCCATTTACTTATTCATTTATTATTATTATTATTTTTTTTATATATAATGTATTGCATTGAACTTCAGCTGCTAAGTTAACAAATTTCACGACACATGCTGGTGATACAAACCTGATTCTGAAATCACTCAATAATTGGAACTCCCTTCAAACATGCATGCCCTTGTTATTTCTCCATTTATGCTCTGCCTCACTAACTTAAATTTTGTACTTCTTTGCCTTGTCTCTCTTACCTCACTATTCATAATTTTGACCCAACCATTATCACATCGCTATCCACTGCCTGTATATCATGACTTATCACTGCTCATTATCTTCATTGATTAACAGTGCCACCCAATGTACTTCCCCCTTTGGCCTGGTCAGTGTATAACCTGGAACATTGAGCACTCAGTTCTAGTGACCAGTTACCAGGTCTCAGTATTAGCTATTACACTGTACTCATGTGTTGCCATTTGTGCTGCCAATTCATACATATTGTTTATATGACATGTAAATAAAGGACATTCAGCTTTGATATTTTCTGTGGTTATTTACAACTTTGGATTTACTGTTTTGCATATTTTCATTTACATCTTCTGCCCTGGCTTACCACAATATGACAGTTAGTTTTGTTATCCTGTGCTCTTTTATTTCACCATGATTTATTTAACCTTTTATTCTTGGAGCCCTCTACCTTCCTTGTTGGTTTAACGCCCTGACTACAATCCTGATTATGCAATTTGCCTAGGAACTATAACACAGAACAGTACAGCATAGTACAGGCCCTTCAACCCATGATGTCTTAATAACCTTACTCTAAGATCAATCTAATCCTCCCACCTACATAACCCTCCATTTTTCTATCATCAATGTGCCCATCTAAGAGTTTCTAAAATGTCCCTAATGTATCTTTTTCTATCACCACTCTAAGCAGGGCATTCCAAGCACCCACCACTCTGTGGGGGGGGGGGGGTAATTTCTTTGACCTCCTATACTTTCCTCCAATCACCCTTATATTATGCATCCTAGTATTAGCCAGTTCTGCTCTGGGAAAGTCTCTGGCTATCCACTTGATCTATGCAAATGATCATGTTGAAAACCTCTATCAAGACCTTCACTCCAAAGAGAAGAGATCTAACTCACTCAACCCATCCTCATAAGAGATGTTCTCTAATCTACATCCTCCCTATAATGAGAAAACCAGAACTGAATACAATATTCCAAGTGAGATATAACCAGGGTTTTACAGAGCTGCAACATTACCTCACAGTACTTGAACTCAATCCTCTGACTAATGAAGGCCAACATATCATATGTCTTCTGATTTGTGCTGCAACATTGAGTGACCTATAGACATGGACCCAAGATCCTTCAGTTTCTCCACAATGCTAAGAACCCTGCCATTAATCTTGCCTTCAAATTTGACCTTTTAAAATGAATCACCTGTCTTTCTAGGCTGAAGTCCATCTGACACTTTTCAGCCCAACTCTACATTGTCAATGTCCTGTTGTACTATCCACAATTCTACAAACTTTTGTACAATCTGCA
This sequence comes from Hemitrygon akajei, assembly GCF_048418815.1. NCBI lineage: Eukaryota > Metazoa > Chordata > Chondrichthyes > Myliobatiformes > Dasyatidae > Hemitrygon > Hemitrygon akajei. The sequence continues at coordinate 50,630,320 of NC_133139.1, forward strand.
GACTTACTAATATGCCTTCCACATCCAAGTAATTTATAAAAATCACAAAGAACACAGATCCCTGCAGAACACTGACCTCCATCGACAACCACCCTCTGCCTTCCAAGGGAAAGCTAATTCTGAATTCACACAGCCAAGTTCCCCTGGATCCTATGCCTCCTGACTTTCTAAATAACCCTAACTTGGGGAAGCTTATCAAATTCCTTAATAAAATCCGTTTCAACCACACCAACTGTTCTGTCTTCAATGTTTTATCACCTCCTGGAAGAACTCAACCAGGTTTGTGAGGCATGACCTACCCTTCACAAAGCCATGATAACTATTCCTAATCAGACTATGCTTCTCCAAATGCTCATATATCCTGTCTCTAAGAATCTTTTCTAATAATTTGCTCACAATTCTTATTCTAACCCATTCTTGAACAAAGAAATAACATGTTCCACTTTCCATTTCTCTGGTACTACACCTGTGGCCTGTAAGGATGCAAAGATCATCACCCAAGCCTAGCAATCTCTTCCCTTGCTTCCAGTAGTATCCTAGGGTCTATTCCATACTGCCCCGGAGTTTTATCTATCCGATTGTTTTTTCAAAAATTTCAGCGCAAAGTCTCTTAACATTGGCATGGTCTGGCATATCAGCCTGCTGTACTCACAAACATTTAAGGATCCTCTCGCTAGTGAATGCTGAACTATTCATTATGGACCTCCCCTATACCTCCTCGCACTTCGGATATGTTTCCTCTTCTATCCCTGATTGGTCCTACTTGCAGACTAGTCATCCACCTGTTCTTCACGTGTAGAATGCCTCAGTTTTCCTTAATCCTACTTGCCAAGGTCTTTTCATGCTCTCTTCTAGCTCTCCCAAGTCTGTTCTTCACCTCCTTCCTGCCTCTTGACTAAACAGTCCACATCTCTTGTTAACCATGGTTCAAAGTAAATTACACACACACACACACATAATGATATATAATCCTGAGATTAATTTTATTGTGGGCATTTCAATAAATCCATAATAGAATCAATGAAAGACCACACCAACTTGAGCTTTTAACCAGTGTGCAAAAGACAACAAACTGGGCAAATACAAAGAGAAAGAAACAGTAATAATAATTATTAAGAACATGAGATGAAAAGCCCTTGAAAAAGAGTCCATAGGTTGTGGGAACATTTCAAAGACGGGGGAAGTGAAGTTAAGTGAAGTTATCTCCTTTGGTTCAAACGCCTGATGGTTGAGGGGTAATAACTGTTCCTGAACTTGATGGTTTCAATCCTGAGGCTCCTGTTCCTCCTTCTTGGTGGCAGCAGTGAAAAGAGCATCACCCAGGTGGTAGGGCTCACTGAAGATGGATGCTGTTTTTCTGTGAAAACACTTTATATAGATGCGCTCAATGGTGGAGAAAGCTTTATCTTTGATGACCTAGACTAATGGTCGCCAACTTGTTAATCGCGATTGACTGGTCGATCTTTGAGACTTTCCCAGTAGATCCCGAAAAAAATGAAAAATAAATACAGTTGAGAGATTGTTTCCGGGTTGTGGGGTTTTAGTTCCATTCTTACTGACCAGTGCGCATACGTGTAGCTCCCCCGCACGACACAGTGTACTTCAGTAGTCCCCAACTGAGGAAACGATACGAGTCAGCTGCACCTTTCCTCATTCCCTGTCACACCCACTGCTGAACTTGAACGCACACTAGGTCATCAGTCACCTAAACACAGTGATACCCTCACGCCAGGGATCACCAGTTGGCATCGCGCAGCCGCCGAGAAGTGCCGATGCTCCTGGCCTGGAGCATGGACAGATGGGCGCTGCCTCTAAACCCGTTTACCACACTGAATGTTCGTGGGGAACCCGGTGCTAAAATATTTGCAGACAACCTAATTTGGGCTCAGGGTAGCAGAGCAGCTGCGATCTACTGAAACAAACTTTTGTCGGCCAATAGATCCTACAAGGGGGGCGGACGTGCGTCCTGTCACACTCCTCGCTTGGTTGGTCGCTCTCTACTGACTGCGACCGCCGCGGTCCTGGCATGGGGACCTCTGGCCCTGACCTTGTCCTCTCACCCCACCCACGACCAGCCGCACCTGGCCAAGGCGGCTGGTGGAGGGCGGGCGGGAGGCTGGAGTTCGGGCCGGGAGGCTGTCTAATGGGGCAACGAAGTCCTCAAAACTGCTTCGGTACCTTGAGTCCAAGCACCCTGCGCTTAAAGACAACCCCGTTGAGTTTTGTGAGCGGAAAAAATGTAAGCAAGTGGGACAGAAGCTAAGTGCCGAGAGCCACAAAAACTAAATTGCGGAATAGACTGGACATAAGGAACCTGCTTCGAGCATCGCTGTATTCCGGTTGCAATTAACACCCACCCCACCCCCAAATCGGCCGGTCTGCAAGAATATTGTCAATATTAAACCGGTGCAAAAAAGGGAGGGTACCCCTGGTGTTTATACATTATTTCTACTTCCGGGTTGTAGGGTTTTACTTCTGGTCTTTTCTGCCTGGTGCACATGCATGTAACTAATCGATCTGGGGTCGATCTTGCCTTTCACTAAGGCCGAGGCAGGGCATCTTGGGTTTAAAAAGGTTGGTGACCACTAGACTAGACTATATGCACATCTAGCAAATGACTTCAGCCACCAAACTTCAAATCTGAATGTAGACTAAATTTAACTTAAAATGCAGCTATCAACAATGGGTTCCTAAAAGCCTTGAATCACAGACACGACAATACTGATTAAAATTCATTCAGATGTCTGCTGTGGGTGCGAATCGTGAGGTATAATGTATGTGTAGTTTCAAAGAAAGCATTGTGGATGCATTGTAAATATGGAATTGTCCTTTGATGTTTAGGAGATAAAATAACAGGTAGTGTGGGCCAGCCAGACCTTTCCACTGAAAGTGTCTCAATATGACAGCTGTTGTATCTTGTTCTGTCGAATAAAGAAGCTGCTTCATATCTACCAGTACTTTTATGTGGTAACTTCATTCCTCCAACAACATTTGGTGTGTCAGAACTGGTATACCCTTATGTGACCCATCATGTGGCCAGCGATCTTAGTAGTCTAAGTGGGTGAGCATTTTTAAAATTAGCACTCCCACTAGAATCGGTTTGGGTTGGTGGTACACAGGAACGCAGGGCATGATGTATACAGAGATCTGAAGTGGTGTCCGTGTCCGCTTATGGAAGAGAACAAACTTTGTGTATTAATTTCATGAGATGGAGCTCCCAGTTGCAAAGGGTAGTTATTGAAGGTTCGGGATGCCAGTGGGGCCAGTGGCTGTATTTTAGCATATGCGTTTTGCGAGTGTGATGCAAAGAAATGAGTTCAGGCACTCAAAAGTGGCAGACCGTGGAGTATATATTCCACTGTTTTAAATATCTATTGTTTAACTGCTACCCATCTTTTATATTTTGTATAGTGTGAGAATTGGTGTGGCGATATTATGAACCTACTCAGGACCCTCTCCAATGGCAGCACATCTTTTCTTGGATAAGGGGCCCAAAACGGCTCACAATATTTCAAATCTGGTCTGACTTATGCTTTATAAAGCTTTATACACGACGTCCACTGATTCTACTTTGTCTATCCTGCTTGTTATTTCCTCAAAGAATTCCAATAGATTTGTCAGGTGAGATTTTCCCTTAAGGAAACCTTGCTGACTTTGGCCTTGTTTATCATGTGCATCCAAGTATCCCAAAACCACACAGGAGAGGGTCCAGAGGAGGTTCATGATTCTGAGAGTGAAACAGTTAATGTATGAGGAACATTTGGTAGCACTGGGCCTCTACTCACTGAAGTTTAGAAGAATAAGGGGAGATCTACAGGTACAGAGGAGATGTCCGGCTTAAGGGTTTTTTTTTTTACACACAGAGAGTGGTGAGTGTGTGGAATGGGCTGCCGGAGGCAGCGGTGGAGGTGGAAACGATATGGTCTTTTAAGACACTCCTGGATGGCTACATGGAGCTTAGAAAAATAGAGCGCTATGGGTAAAGTTTAGGTAGTTCTAAGGTAGGGATATGCTCGGCACAGCTTTGTGGGCCAAAGGGCCTGTATCATGCTGTATGTTTTCTATGTTTCTATCTCATTGAAACCAATCAAATATTGTAAGGCCTAGATAGAGTGGACGTGGAGTGGGTGTGTCTGGACCAGAGGGTACAACCTCAGAATAAAGGGATGTCCATTTACAACAGAGATGAGGAGAAATTTCTTTAGCCAGAGCATGGTGACTCTGTGGAATTCATTGCCACAGACAGATATGATGGCCAAGTCATTCAGTACATTTAAAACGTAAATTGACAGGTTCTTGGTTAGTCAGGGCATCAACAGTTACGGGGAGAAAGCAGGAGAATGGGGTTGAGATGGATACTAAATCAGCCATGATGAAATGGCAGTGTAGACTCTGGCCAGGTGGCCTAATTCTATTCCTTTGTCTTACAATGGGAAACTAATGAATCTCCTGGTGCCCTCACATTCTTATCTCATAAAATGAGAACAGTTCCAACAGTGTTTAAGTTCTCATCCTCACCATTTTTTTCAATTACATTGACAATGATGTTAAAGCCATCAGAGTGTCCAAGCTTAAATAAAATTTGCTGTTTTTTTGTTTCCATTTAATTCACCACTCACATCAACTACATGGTTCTACCAAGAGAGGGCACTATTGCACTTTACTAGAATAATTGTTGCACAGCAAGAAAAGACAGAAAAAAGTCCTAACATTACTAAAGGGTGACAGATAGCTTCCTTTAATGGTTAAAGCTAAATGGATGTCACAAAAAAGATGGATGAAAATATTCATGTGAACTCTGGGTTGCTTGGCTATCTCAGCCCTAAATTCAGACTAAGTGACCAAATATCAACAGATGACCAGTACTGGATTAAATGCAGGAATTGTGGACAGGAAGCACTAAAGCATGTGGTTTGTGTTAAATTGCATCATTGGCATTTGTTACTAGAAAAAGGAATAATATAGATACCTGCTGGGAAAAGAGAAAGGGGGAAATGAAGAATTTCAGGAAATAACAGAGCAGTAATAACACAAAGACAAGTACTGGCCTCAATGACTGACAATGCAATCATAGAACACAGAATATAGAATAGTACCGCACATTACAGGCCCTTCGGCCCACAATGTTGTGCCGACCCTCAAACCCTGCCTCCCATATAACCCCCCACCTTAAATTTCTCCATATGCCTGTCAAGTAGTCTCTTAAACTTCACTAGCGTATCTGCCTCCACCACTGATTCAGGCAGTGCATTCCACGCACCAACCACTCTCTGAGTAAAATACCTTCCTCTAATATCCCCCTTGAACTTCCCTCCCTTTACCTTAAAGCCATGACCTCATGTACTGAGCAGTACAAAATAATCAAAATAATATAGCACAGGAGCAGAGGAATGGAAAGGGAACATCACATTTGCTACAAGGTAACTGTTTTAGCATTGCAAAGAATGAATTAAACATTCAGAAAAGTGAAGCCAAGTTAAATCATAAAAGGAAAAATTGCAGATTGAACATTAATGGAAAAGTAATGACAATCTTATTTCTGAAATAGGAAAAGATGTGGAGTAGAGAATGATTGATTGGTGAAAGGCTTAGTTTCAAAATCAAGTTTATTATCACTGACACGTCATAAAATATGTTGCTTTCTGGCAGCTGTAAAGTGCATAGAAATGACTAAAATTACTGTAAGTAAATAGTGCTCATGAAGAATAACAATATCACTGTGGAAAGCTTGCTGATTCCTGCAAGCACTTGTCCACAACACAAACTTACATAGGGGAAAGTGACTGAGAAAAAATGATTTAGCAATAAGGTGAGAATGAGGGGAAATGCAATGCTAGAAATACAATAGAAAACTTTCAAGAACAAAAGGGGCAAAGAACTAGAGGAAGACAGATTTGTGGGAAGAGAAGAAGATCTAGTGAACTTTCACAAAATGCTGGTGGAACACAACAGGCCAGGCAGCATCTATAAGGAGAAGCACTGTCGACGTTTCGGGCCGAGACCCTTCGTGAAGGCCCGAAACATCGACAGAGCTTCTCCTCATAGATGCTGCCTGGCCTGCTGTGTTCCACCAGCATTTTGTGTGTGTGTTGTTTGAATTTCCAGCATCTGCAGACGTCCTCGTGTTTGCTCTAGTGAACTTTGTCTACTTAGGTCTGTTCACCCATCTCTCCCTTCCTAACCTTCTCTGCGACCTTTGCCCCTTTCCCAATTCTGGCAAGGGACTTTGACATGCAGCATTAACTGTTCCTTTCTCCCCGATACCTGCAGTGTTTTTCTAGCATTTTCTGTTATGTCAGATTTCCAGCATCTACAGTTCTTCACATCTGAATATCTAAACATCATTTACAAGGGGCAACTGTTCTTGATTAATGCCTCACCAATCATATAGACTAACTGTTGTGGACAAATGCATGCATTGCATCTCTGGCACATCCAGCAGTCCATGAAATGTTCAATGCAATTCTGTATGTTAATAGATTATCGTGGACTTACAAAAAAAAACCTAAGAAATCCACTGGGATTGGCTTCATGAAAAAGGTTGAGGAAAGAAGTGCCACCAGACATCAAACATGGTCACTGCCTAATCTAAAGAATGAGAGATAAATTCCACAGGGACCAATCTACCAGAAGACTTGTTTGGCTGATGACCCCAGTTCTAATTACAAATAGCAAAAGTACTTGGACACATGAACAAAACTCAACTATGGACCTGCAGAAGTACACATCTGTTTTGATGAAGTTGCCCCAAAATTGCAGATCAGTAGTTACTATCCCAGTACTTGACTTCATCAGAAGTATTTTGCCTCAAGATACATGGTTCTCAATCACATCTGGGGTCAACTGTCTTGGTCTAATTCAGACTTCAAACAGCATACCATATGCCAAGAATCCACTACCTTGTCTTGCAACCTGTCAGTCTTCTACTACCTATAACCACCAATAATTTCCAATTCCTCCACTCCAGATCTTTTTACTAGGAATAACTAGTTTTTATGTTGAATAAGTTCTCTCTCTTCCCTGGGCAACAACTTATCAGTCACTGCACTCTGATTCAATGCTATAAAACAAAGTTTCAACTGGGTAGCAGTGATCCCAGCCTACATATTTCTGAGCCTTGGACTATCAAGAGCAGGCACTTCAAAGCATTGGAGAGATAGTACAAATACCATCACTGTAAAATCTCTTGGCAGAATAAGCACACCACATCCTTTCCCATGCTGACACCTTCAGCAATGAGGGCCTAATTTCATTAAATTAATTTGTAAGGGCAGGTCAAATCAATTGCATCCCTGACATTCAACTTAAACAGATATTACTCTGAGGTCTAGTATGGGAAGACATCATCAGAGGAAAAGATTCAATATTATCAAAATCTCTGAAATTCTGCAATTGCTCCACTAACTCCACAGACCTTAACCCATGATCATTCAAAGTGGAGAAACAGCACTGGAGGTGGTACAGGTACTGACAAACTTGAACGGAGGAACTACAGAAGCTCAACACAAGCAGCAATAGGTGTCCTCCACCTCTCAAACAACCCACCTACCCACAATTCCTTCTGGATTCCTCCTGGCCCACCTATTTGCAAAATCTGTAAGGCCTACATTGGCTTCACTGGTCATCTAAAAAACTGAGATGGAAACAAGTAATCTAAAAACTGAAATAGGAACAATCAGGGAAAAGGATACCTCAGCCAGAAGCAGGATTTGTTTCTTTAATTTTTTTTCCAATAAAATTACCACATTCTTCTTAACTTGACAGCACGTCCTCCCTGATTAATATTTCCCTGAAGGACAATTCTCTCATTCCAGGAATCAATCAAGCCAACCTTCAATACTCTATTGCAAGTATATCCTTTCATGGGTAGGGAGATCAGGCACATAATACAGGCTTATTTATATCTTTTTAATATTGTTTCTCAATATACAAAGTATGCACATACCTCCAACCTTCATGGTTTCATTTGTTTGCACATAACCCATTTTATTTTACTAAATTCTACGTCATGAACATCTTCCCTAAGGGTCCATAACTGTTAAGATTAGAAATTCCCCTTTTGCGTTGCTCAATAGATACACGAAAGTCTGTTACCCCATTTGCCCCTCAATACATTGATCTAGAAAACCATTTCATACATGCTCTGTTAATTTGCCTAAATACTACTACTGCCCAGTTGGTTTGTTCAGTCTACATACAGAACTTGTCAATGATTATTGTGTTACCCCTGTTTCATGCATCTCCCATTTCTACAATGCCCTACATTACCACTACTGCTAGGTATCCTACAAACAAAATACCACTAAACTCTTTTTTTTTTAAAAAAAGAGAAAATCTGCTGATGTGGGAAATCCAAGCAACACACACAAAATGGTGGAGGAACTCAGCAGGCCTAGCAGCATCCATGGAAAAAAATGCAGTTGACGTTTTGGGCCAAGACCCTTTAGCAGGACTTTTCTTCCATAAATGCTGCCTGGCCTGCTGAGTTCCTCCAGTGCTGCGTGTTACCACTAAACTCTTACTCACTACCTCATTTTCTGAGCTATGATCCTTCCTCTCTACTGTCTTTTTCGCATTTTACGCCAGTAGGGCCACTATCAACTCGATTACAAATTTTGCATGCTCGGATAAAAGAAACATTAAATGTTTGCCTTTGTTTGCTGCTCTGACTTGGAAGTATCCCATGTTTGTATGCTAGGCCGCTTTCTGATATTCTGTTATCAATATCCATTTCATTATCCTGCCCTATTACCTCATATTTAGTCTTTAAATTTTCAGTTTCTCCTTACCAGAACTCTCCTCCAACTATGCAGTTTAAAACCTAAAACCATGTTATTTTATTTGTTGGTCCTAACCTAGTTCAAGTGAAGACTACCTTAACAGGTAATTGAACTAGGCTTGTGCATCTGCTTCCAACGTTCATGGTATTTAATCCTGAGCATTTCAGAAGTTAGATTTTATAACAATTAGTTCCATTTGCAAGAAGTGCGTTAAATGAACAGTAAAAATGTTTTAAACACGCAAGCTTATTTTACATTTCTAATTTGGCTTAATGTTTAATATCATTACTGCTGTGAAATAGTGTTTATAAAGTTATAAAGGAACTACCACATGTATCAAGTAGTTAAATGGGATAATGTCATGAAATACAACACGATTGTCAATGAAATGAAAAATGATACTAACTGCAGAGAATGTGTGGATTGTGGTTATCTTACAATTAAAGGAAACACCCGGAGGTTGGAGCAGAACGTTTATCGTGTACAGTGCAGATGAATAGATCTACTTGACATGTAGTCACCTGGAAACAATGAACACGTTCACATGCACAGGATTAGTCAAGATGAACAAGCCCGCAAAATTGACCAATCATATGATGTTACAAAGTGGATAGACCAGGTTACATTCCACACAGCACAAAAATCAGGCCAGCTACAAGCTGAGTTGGAACCATGTTAAGTTTGAAGCAGACAGATACAGGCACAAACATTAAATTAATTCAATCACAAAGTTACTTTGACCGAACTCAATATAATTGCCAAAAAATATTAATTCAACAAGAAATACACTGAGGAATGATTTTAAAGATGGTAAATTTTGCAAAATAATAATGGTCAAAGGAAAGAACAAGAGGAAAACATCACTGAATAAGTACTATTAAATTGGAGCAGACCTGATGGGTTGAATGGCCTAATGTCTTATGGTCTCATTGGAGTAAGGTGCACATTGGTAACAAGTGCAGGACTTATAATACATAGGATTATAGGGTTGAATTATTAAGGATAATTGATGAACTAACACTAAAAATAATGGAAAAATGGTATAAAAAATGGAGTATGAGAGAGAAAATGTTTACCAGAAAAGAGAATCTGCAGTCAACCGAACACACAGGAAGAGAGCATACCACAGAGGGCAAGTTTACGTTTTCAAGGAAGACAGTGATGATAATCATTGATAATTATTTTCTGCGCTGGATGCAACTTATTAAATAAGTTTATTGCACTTATTAATAGTATTTCTGTATGTCTCCCCTCACAGTCCTCAGCAGCCCTGTGTCCACCGTGGAGAACTTCAGGTTCCTGGGAACCACCATCTCTCAGGATCTGAAGTGGGAGCAGAACATCAGCTCCATCCTGAAGAAGGCCCAGCAGCGGATGTATTTCCTGCAGCTCTTGAGGAAATACGGTCTGCCTCAGGAATTGCTGCTGCAGTTCTACACTGTAGTCATTGAGTCTGTCCTGTGCACCTCCATCATTGTGTGGTTTGGAGCCGCCACCAAGCAGGATAGAACCAGACTACAGCGCACAGTGAGGACTGCCGAGCGCATCATTGGAGCCTCCCTGCCCTCTATTGTGGACTTGTACTGTTCCAGGTTGAAGAAGAGGGCGGGGAACATCATAAAGGACTCCTCCCATCCTGCTGTTTGATCTGCTTCCGTCTGGTAGGCGCTTCAGATCCCTCCAGACTAAGACTAATAGGGACTGGAGAAGTTTTTTCCCTACTGCGGTCACTTTGCTGAACAGTTAACTGCCGGTTAACTGTCGGCTAACTATTACTTGGATTGCACTACCTGTATGTATAATCTATATTTTCATTTATATTTATCATTATTATTGTTATGAGCAGAGAGACAACATCTGCCGGAAGTAAATTCCTTGTATGTGCATAGGTACTTGGCGATTAAAGTCTGATTCTGATTCTGAGTAGTTTGTTGTAGGCTAAACTAAATTGGTAAAATGGCAAGTATTACACCCATTTTTTGCTTTCTACTTGCTTTTATCCAGAGACCTGTTTGTTGCAGTTTGTATATTAAATATTCCCATCTTTTACCATCACATCAGTCTTTGCTGCCCCTGTGGAACACCAATAATTACTGGTATTTATTCAGAAAGGACTCTCTTTATTCCCACTCTTTGCCTCCTGCCATTCAACCAATGTTCTATCCATGCTCGCATCTTTCCTGCAATTCTATGGGCTCTTATTTTGTTAAGCAGCCTCACATGCGGCATCTTGTCAAAGGTCTTCTGAAATAGTATACAACATCCATCGATTCTCCTTTGTCTATCCTGCTTATTATAATAATAATCATAAATTAAAAAGTAAAGCAGAAATGGTTGGCTACATTGTAAAGATGAATACATTAGATTGCACAAAAATTAGCCAATGAAAAGCAAGCGCCAGTTTTACTGAGTGTATTGGGTGGAAAGGCATACAGCTTGCAGAAGTTTGACTGCTCCAACCAAGCTAGCTGAAATGAGTGTTGTTGGTATTATGAATGTAACAGCATTTCAAAGATAGATATCTGCAGGCTTCAGTTCACTAACTAAAAACTTCTCAAGGACGGTGATCCAGAACACTTAATCAGTGACACCGGACCACAGTTACGGAACAGTTTCAGTCATTCCTGAAAATGAATGGAGTAAGACATACTACATCTACAACATACCACAAAAAAATACCACAAATGGCTTGTCCAGAGACTAAAGAATGTACTGCAAGCCATGTGAGCAGAACACACTACACTAACACTGAATCAGAAGCTTGCTAATTTCTTCCTTGCACATCTCAAAGTAGTATAGTCTACAATCAACAACTCACCAGCTATGCTGTTTCTAGGCTGTCCCTTCTGTTCATATTTGGATCTCCTCAAACAATGAGGTTTGATGTTTCACTCCTGGACAAATGGTCCTGGCAAGGGACTACAGAGGTGATCAAAAGCCGGTACAGAAAGATTAAGCACAGAACTTGATCACCCTCCTACACAGAGATTGTGCCTGATGTTATCTACGGATGACACATCGATTAGTTGAAAAGAACAGAGTCAATTATTAGAGGAAAAACTGCCTCTAATAGCTTTATAGACTTATATCAGATCACTCTTCAGCCTCCAGGAAAATCAAACCCACTGTATCCAAACTCTTTCAGAGCCGTCAGAACCACTTTGTGTGGTCCCAGAGCCAACTCATACTCAAACCTGAGACTCTTTCACAGACACAAGAGTGAAATTCTCCACAGCGACTAAAATCTTTATGTCTGAATGGGACAATTTTGAATTGAATTGATTTCTTACATCCTTCACATACATGAGTAAAAATCTTTACGTTACATCTCTGTCTGAATATGCAGTGTCCAAATTATAGTAATTTACAATAAATCGTATGTACAGTAAGATACACAACAGAAGTCAATATAGCTTAGAAATACAATTGTGTCAGCATGAATTAATCAGTTTGATGGCCTGGCGGAAGAAGCTGTCCCAGAGCCTGTTGATCCTGATTTCAATGCTGTAGTACTGTTTCCCAGATGGTAGCAGCTGGAACAGTTTGTGGTTGGATTGACCCAGGACCCCAATAATCCTTTGGGCCCTTTTACACACCTGTCACTGTAAATGTCCTGAATAGTGGGAAGTTCACATCCACAGATGTGCTGGGAGGTCTGCACCACTCTCTACTGATTGAGGGAAATACAGTTCCCTTACCAGGCAGTGATATAGCCAATTATGATGCTCTCAGATGTATCCCTGTAGAAAGTCCTTAGGATTTGGGGACTCATGCCAAACTTCTTCAACCATCTGAGGTGAAATTGGCACTGTTGTGCTTTTTTTTTTTAAAAAAAAACCAAACAGCCAGTATGTACAGACCAAGTGAAAGACTTGGTGATACATATACTGAGGAACTTAAAGCTGTTTACCCTCTCAACCCGATCCATTGATGTCAAGAGGGGTGAGCCTGTCTGTTCCTCCTGTACTCCACAACCAGCTCCTTTTTGTGACATTGAGGGAGAGGTTATTTCTTGAGACCACCATGTCAGGGTGAGGACTTCTCTGTTGGTTGTCTCATTATTATTTGAGATTAGGCCAATCAATGTAGTATCATCCGCAAATTTAATTAACAGAATGAAGTTGTGGGTGGTGACACAGTCATGGGTGCAGAGAAAATAAAGGAGGGGGCTTAGGACACAGCCCTGGGGGGTTTCCTGTGTTGATGATCAGAGGGGAGGGAGCCCACTCTGACCACCTGACAGTAAGTCCAGGACTCACCTGCACAAGGCAGGGTGAAGGCCAAGGTCTCTGAGCTTCCTGTCAAGCCTACTATGCTGTTGATGTCTATATAGTATTTTGTATTGTAGTGTCTGTGCGTGTGTGTGTTTATAAAACTTAACACCTACCATGTGAAAAGGATTAACTATTTACTCTATCTATGCCTCTAATAGCTTTATAGACTTTTATCAGATCACTCTTCAGCCTCCAGGAAAATCTAGCCCATTATATCCAAACTCTTCCAATGCCTTTGTCCAATATTCCTTCAAATTTGTTTGATATTAATCTACTAGTTAGTTGGCAGCAGAAAGAATAGTCCCAATGTTGTTTCTTAACACTAAGCAGATGGATTCTTGGTCCTGATTGTTTCAGGATATACTTTTTCTGCACCTTACATTGTTTTTCTTGATCCTGTCACTTTCCCATCTTTATTCCCTTAAATAATTCACAATATATTTCTAATAAACTAAACTGTAAAGAGAGGTTAGACATTCTGAATTGTATTCAGAAGAATTTTCTTTAGATGTTTCTCATCCAACAAGGAAGGCAGCATTGCTTGGCTGGGCTTCAGGCAATGAGCCAGTGGTGCCAAAAAGGTTGTGAACCCTGTAGAATTTTCCCTATTTCTGCATAAATAAGACCTAAAACTAGATAAAGAGAACCTAAGTAAATAAATAACACAAACCATAATATTGTTCATTTATTTATTAAAAAATTCCAATATTACATGTATTTGTTGGTAAAAATATGTAAACTTCTGGGTATTGCCTTCTACAAAAGCTTATTTGGAGTCAGGTGTTCCAATCAATGAGATGAGATTGGAGGTGGGGGTTGTAGAGTTGCCCTGCTCTATAAAAAGAGAGACACACAAAGTCAGGTTATTGAGAGCCTGCATTGACCAAAACAACATTTGGAGAATTGTAGAGCCACATGAAATTACAAAAGTCTACAAGAGCATTTCTAAAGACCTGAGTGCTAATCAGTCCACAGTAAGAGAAACTGTTCACAAATGGAGGAAATTCAGTACTGTTGCTACTCTCCCTAGGACTGGGTGCCCTGCAAAGATCACACTAACAGCACAACACGCAATGCTGAAGGAGGTGAAAAAGAACCCAGAGGTAACAGCAAAAGACCTGCAGAAATCACTAGAACTTGTTAAAGTCTCTGCTCATGCGCAAGAAAAACACAACTGGAATGGTGTTCATGGAAGTTAACCACAGATGACACCACTGCTTTCCAAAAAAAACATTGTTGCATGTCTCAAGATTGCAAAAGACCACTTGGATATTCTACTACACTTTTGGGACAATGTTCGTGGACAGATGAGACAAAAGTTGAACTTTCTGGCAGAAACGTACATTGCAATGTTTGGAGGAAAAAGGGCATGCCAATTAATAGCAAAACCTCATTCCAACTGTGATGCATGGTGTAAGCAGCATCACGGTTTGGGGGCTGCTTTGCTGCCTCAGGGCTTGGACAGCTTGCAATTGTTGAGGGAACAATTAATTCAAACTTGTATCAAGACATTTTACAAGAGAATGTCAGGGTAGCATTACGCCACCTGAAGCTTAATAGAAATTGGATAGTGTAACAGGACAATAATCTGAAAGACAAGAGAAAATCAACAACAGAATGGTTTAAACAGAAGGAAATTAGTGTTTTGGAATGGGGGTGTCAAAGTCCTGACCTTAATCCTACAGAAATGCTGTGTAAGGACTTGAAACAAGCAGCTCACGCAAAGAAGCCCACCAACATCTCAGAGTTGAAGCAATTTTGTAAGGAGGAATGGCCTAAAATTCCTCCAAGCAGATATGCAGAACTGATAAACAGTTACTGAAACCATTTAGTTAAGGCTATTGCTGTCCAGTGACTGAAAGCAAAGGTTCACTTTTTTCCCCCAACAAATACATGTAATATTGGATCATTTTTCTCAATAAATAAATAAATGAACACGTATAATCTTTTTATGTTATTTAACTGGGTTCTTTTTAATCTATTTTTAGGACTTACATGAAGATCTGATCACATTTTGGTCATATTTATGTAGAAATAGAGAACATTCTACAAGGTTCACAAACTTCCCAGCACCGTTGTATATGTTTCTTATCCAATAAAGAAAGCAACATTGTTGGATTAGGTATCTGAGCCAGGGTAAAAGGAGAAAGTGGGGGAACAATTAGTATAGAACAATCATAATATCACAGGATATAGAATAACTATGCAAAATAATAAGTCAATTAAAGAGCAGAAATTTTAACAAGATGAGAAATCTCACTTAAGTGAACTGTAATTTTAAAAAATGGAAAGTTTTTACAAGTGTAAATGCTTTATATACAGGTCAGGACACATTCCCATAATGGATAAGGACAGAGAAAGAACTCCCTGGATGGCAAGTCAAAATAGAGAACAGAACAATGCATTAACAAAAGCCAAAATCAGATTGATTACAGAAAGTGCAAAGGAATGTTAAGGAAAATTGAGGGAGACAGTGCATGAATGGTGACAAACATTAAAATGAATCACAAAATATTGTAGAGATACAACATAAAAATAAAACCAGATGCAAAGAGCACAAGTTATTCAAGAACTTGCTTTATCAAAGGCATGTTATATTTTTCACTGCTATCATGACTTAACCACCCTGATGAGAATCAAGAATGCAGGAAAACATGAAGGAGATAGAGACAGTTAATGCCCACTGGAAAGAACATTCTGAATAATTTCTCAGCAGTTACACATATTCGTGACTCCATTCCACAGCAACCTATTGGATTCCAGTTTTACCACCACCATTGGGGAAAGCTATATCAATGTTCAAGTTCAGACCAATTAACGGTCTCCTCTCTCAAAGCAGAGCTTATCAGAAAACACCAGAGGCTGTAACCTTCACTATCTTTAAGAAACTTATCAACCAGGGAGGGTTCCCCTTTGTCTGCTACTGGGTATGGCATCTTCAGGGTTCCCAACTGTCACCTCTCAATGACGGTATTTTACTCCCTGAATTGCAGCATGGATTTCATTCAGTCAGAGGCACAATGAACATAATTTTCACTGTACAAAAAAAAAATCAAGTGATCAATGGTACACAGCCTTCTCTGATCTCACAATAGCTTCTGCCTCTCAATAAAAAAGGCTGCCTTCAGATTTGCACTGAATCTACAACTGCTACATGATGGCACATAAGCTGTGATGTTACCAAGCAAGCCTGTAACACAATATAATTCAGGGTGGTGATGAACAAGGTTGTGTCACTGGCCCCTGCTGCTTCTCTCAATATTTACCACAATTCTGTACATCCCTCTGACAAGATTCCCACGGGAGTAGACACAATTAAAGAATAAATGAGAAACTGTTCAACATGTCACTTCTAGTCCAAAACCAAGGTCATTCAAATCTCAGTCATAGCTGGAGAATACATAATAATGTCTGTGTGCGTATAATTGGAGGCCAAATTATACGTCAATGTCGACATATTTACAGAAGCACATGAAGGAATATGCCTTGTTTAAACACCAGCAAAACAAGATCTCCTAACTTGCACAACTTTACATCTCAACAGCAAAATTCATGAACATTTTTGGAAAACTTAGACCAGCCTCACATTCCTCATCACCTTTCTTGCAAGTAGCAGTGACTATTTGGCAAAAGCAGATATTTTAAGATGAAATATACTACTGGCTTCATTGCACCAGACAAATGTTTAGCTGGCTTCATAAAATTGTGTAGATGTGGACCTCAAATCCAACATGATGCTCATAATCTGTCAGATGGACATGACCCTTGTGTGCTTCAGTGACATGTGACTGGTGAGGTACTCTTCAATGTCATTTCCACAATTTACTTTATGGCTAAACAAATCACTAACATCCTCTCCCAGCTCATAAACTATGGTATCAAGGCCCATACAAGATTGAGTCAAGATTCACTATGAATAGCACATGTAACATGTGGCGAAGATTGCATACTATTGCAGACTTCAAAGCCAAATGTAGTGGTGTTGCCAACATCGCGGCCTCTCTCTTAGATTAACTCAATTGCTTTTACACTCAGTTCGATGTCGCCAACTCTGAGCCTCCGGGGAAAGCCACTGCTACAACCTGGTCATCTCTGAGGCTGAGATAATGCACTAATTTGAATCATGGATGACTATTATTAGCCAACTATCATTATTGAGTGGCTATGAAAAAATATCTTCACACTATGAACATGACTGATTCCACCGAGTGGACAGTCACAAGGCTGTGGGACTGGACGACATCCCAGGGTGAGTACTCAGGATGTGCACAGCACAACAGACATTTTTAATCTCTCCCTCTCCCAGTGTAGAGTGCCCTCCTGTTTCAAATTATCCACCATTGTCCCTGTACCAAAACAGACCAAGGTAATATGCCTGAATGACTGGCGTCCTGTTGCACTCACCTCAATCATAAGCAAATGCTTTGAGAGATTCGTCAAGGACTACATCTACAGCATGCTACCACCGAAACTGGACCCCTACAACTTGCCAACCAATCGACAGATGATGCAATAGCCATTACTCTACATACTGTCCTTACACATCTGGAGGAGGATGCTCATGTGAGAATGCTGTTCTTGGAGTACAGTTCAGCATTCAACACCATAATTCCCTCCAGGTTCAATAGGAATCTCACAGACTTTGACCTTGGCCTTGACCCTGCCAAGTGCAGTTGAATCCTGGACTTCTTGTCAGATTGTCAGCAGGTGGTAAGAGTGGGCTCTCTCACCTCCACCCCTCTGACTCTCAATACAGGTGTCCCTCAAGGTTGTGTTCTGTCCCCTCCTTTACTCCTTGTATAACCATGACCGTGTCGCCACCCACAGCTCTAATCTGCTAATTAAATTTGATGATGACACTACATTGATTGGCCTAATCTCAAACAATAATGAGGTGGCTGACAGAGAAGAATTCATCTCCCAGTGTCAAGTGGTGTCACGAAAACCTTTCCCACAATTTCGCAAAAATAAAGGAGCTGGTTGTGAATTACAGGAGGAATGCAAATGGGGTAACCCCTATTGACATCAACGGATCTGGGGTTGAGAGGGTAAACAGCTTTAAGTTCCTTGGCATCCACATTACTGAAGACCTCATGTGGTCTGTACACCCCAGCTATGTAGTGAAAAAGGCAAAACAGCACCTCTTTCACCTCAGACATTTGAAGAAATTTGGTATGGGCACGCAAATCCTAAGAACTTCCTACAGGGGTACAATTGAGAGCATCCTGATTGGTTACATCACTGCCTGGTATGGGAACCGTATCTCCCTTAATCGCAGGATTCTGCAGAGTGTGGTGTGGACAGCCCAGCGCATCTGTGGATGTGAGCTTCCCATTATTCAGGACATTTACAGTGACAGGTGTGTAAAAAGGGCCTGAAGGATCATTGGGGACCCATGTCACCCCAGCCATAATCTATTCCAGCTGCTACCATCTGGGAAATGGTACCGCAGCATTAAAGCCAGGACTAACAGGCTCTGGCACAGCTTCTTCCACCAGGCCATCAGACTGATTAACTCACACTGACTTGAGTGTATTTCTATGTTACAATGACTCTTCTATTTATTATAAATTATTAAAAATTACTATGATTGCATATTGCACATTCAAACGGAGACATAACGTAAAGATTTTTACTCCTCATGTATGTGAAGGATGTAAGAAATAAAGTCAATTCAATTTAAAGGATAGTCAAGTCACCTCCGATGAACTGGCTACATTAATTAGATGGCTGACATCACAGTGCTGAACAGGCATTACCATACAGACAGAAGAAATGATTCAAGGATGTTTTCAGTGCGTTGTTGGATGAGTATAATGTCTCCCCTAAATCCTTCACCCATGACTGGACAAAATGGTGGGGGTGCATTCAGGATTACACAGAACGTTCAGATTCCTGTGGCTGGAGCAAGCAATGTGAACAACAGGAGTACACCACCTGGTTACAAATTGACCTCTGTACCAACCTACATAAGCCATCATTACAGTTTTGACAACAATGCCCCTCAGAGAGTTCTCATGAAAAGACATGACAGCATCAACTACACGGCTCCACACATAAACCATTATTTCAAATTCTCATTTCTGCATTATTTGTGCACAATTATAATTTATAATTATAATATTAATGTATAATTTGTGTATTATACTGGGGTCATCAGGAAATTCTGATTGATACAAGGAGGTGTAAAATTCTTGAAAAGATTTGTTTTTATCATCATGATCAACCGTCATAGTTCCATCTCGTTTACGAATTTTAATAATCTGACGTTTAGCCAAAGCAGATTTCAATTGACTAGCCAATAGTTTACCAGATTTATAACCATGTATATAAAATTGACTCTTAGACAATTAGTTGATTTTCAATCGAGGATGTTAAAAGTAAACTATACTCCATTTGAAGTTCAACCCTCTTTTTATAAAGCTCCTGACTAGGAACAATAGAATATTTCTTGTCGATTGCTTTAATTATATCAACTAACATACAAAACTCTTTATTAATTCATTTTTTTCCACCCAGAAGAATATGAGATAATCTGCCCACGGATGTATGCTTTTAAAGTATCCTAAAGAACACCACTGGAAATTTCTTCCATAGAGTTTTTTGAAAAGAAATCAATCTGTTCCTTAATGAAATTCACAAAGTCTGAGTCCTGTAGTAATACAAAATTGAATCGCCATTGTCTAAAGCTAGAAGGTGTATCTATTAATTTAACAGAGAGTTTCAGGGGTGCATGGTCAGAGATGGCAATGGAAACGTAATTGCAGTCAGTGACAGAGGGAATTAAACAAGAGTCAATAAAAAAGTAGTCCATTCTAGAATAACTGTGGTATACATGGGAAAAGAATGAAAACTCTTTATCCACTGGATGCAAAAACCTCCAAATTTCTGAAATTCCAAATTCAGGCATAAAGGAATTAATAAGAGTAGCCGATTTATTCAGAAGTGCCTGATTAGACTTAGATCTATCCATTGAAGGATTTAAACAGTGATTAAAATCTCCACCCATTATCTACATGTAGTCATTTAAATTGGGAAGGGTTGTTAATAAGTGTTTAAAAAATTCAGGATAGTCAACATTTGGACCATAAACATTAACCATAACCACTTTTTTGTTACAGAGCCAGCAATTAACAAAAATCTACCATTCGGATCTGAAATTGTTTCGTAGTGAACAAATGAAATTGAAGAATCTATAAAAATAGAAACTCATTTCACTTTAGCCTGAGAATTCGAATGGTATTGATGGCCTTTCCAAAACCTTAAAAAACGCTTTCCTCTTTCCTCACATGGGTTTCTTGTGCAAAGATAATATGGACATTCATTCTATGCAATACTTTGAAAAAAAATTCCGTTTAATCGGATGGTTTAAACCGTTTATATTCCACAAAACAAAATTTAATAATCTTATCCATCATAGTAAAACCAGTAATATGGTACGTAAAAGGTTAACCAGAATACAAACTCATGAACCCGGAAGAGGAAGAAAGGTTCAAGGAGGAACTGGAAGTTACGACATATTGGACATTTCAGTAGTTTTAAAATAGTCCAGGTGATAAAATCTAATCTAAAAAAGACCCAGAAATAGGCCAGAGATTGGCCAAGAGATAAGCTAAAGCTAAATCTACCCCCATCTCTCCTGATGGCAGCCCAAAAGATAAAAGTTTTTAAAGAAAAGCCACCAATAATCCAAAAAATATATGAAGAAAATTATCAAAGCAGAACAAGAAAAAAAAACTACTGCGATTTAAAAAAAAATTAAAATCATAAAACAGGGTACTTTTTCTAGTATTTTAGCCAGTTCATGTTGTTCGTTATTTTCACGCATAAACAATTGAAAATGACAAAGCAAGAAACTAAAGTCTTATGGGAAGAAGAAAGCAGGATGACTTAAAATGTAAAAAAAAAGAGCAAATGCATCTCCTTTCAAAAAAAAATCGAACACCTAAACATCTACTAAATAGTTTCAAAAAATAAAAAAAAACACAGAAAAGTTAATCTAGAAATACTAAAAATACCTACAGTACAAACCAAAAAAGAGAACCCTCACATTCTAACTGACCAGATCAATAAATTGGCAAGTAGCTTAAAATTTTAAGTAAAAGCCAAAAAAAAGTGGCACCGTAATTAGGCTGTAGCGGAGGAAGTTTGTTGGTTGAAACATTTTTGAGCTTCATTTAATGACTTAAAGAGACAATGGGAATTATCAGAGAGGACAATTCTCAATTGAGCAGGGAACAGGAGGAATGGTCTGAGACCCATTCAGAAGAATTCTGACATCAGTGGCTTAAACGCCATTCATTTCTTCAACCTCAGGGCTGAAATCTTCAACGAAGAGGAATTTGAAACCTTTAAATTTGAACATGCCTTTCTGCCGAGCAAAGCATATCACACCTGCCTAACTATTTTTAAAAGCTGTTGTTGTATCTTTCTTAACTATTTCCTCCTGGAGCCTGATTCCACAGCACAAAAAAGGTTTTCCCTCAAATTCCTCTTCTTTTTCCCCTTCACCTTATACCTATGCCCTCTATTTCTTGATACCCCAACTCTGGGAAAATGACAGTGCATTCGCCCTTTCAATACCTCTCATGATCTCTCATGATTTTATACACCTCTGTAAGAATTACCTTTCAGTCTCCTACGCTCGAGTCCCAGTTCATCTAACACCTCCATGCAACTCAGTTTCTCAAGTCCTGGCAGCATCCTTGTAAATCTTCCCTGTGCTCTTAATAACATCTTTTTCTATAGCAGGGTGACCAAAACTGAATACAATAATCCAAGTGTGGCTCACCAGCATCCTATACAACCACACCATGACCTCCCAATTCAATGCTCTGGACTTATCTGCCAGTACTACTTACTTCGAGGGCTTCTTTGGTAATGGGATACTTCTCCAAACTGGAGATCACATCCAGCACCGCCACCATGTTACGGATCTAGAAGACAGACAAAACAAAAAAATCAATAGTGGCAATTGATATTAGTGCTCTAATTTCTCTAAGGTTGCTAAAGGGAGTAACCATAAAAGCAAACAAAATTGTATATGGTTGAGAACCTCTAGTTCCTGGGAGTAAACATCACAATAGTCTGTCCTGACCCAACCACATGGATGACATGGCCAAGTAAGTTCACTCAGGAGGCTAAAGAAACTTGTCACATCCCAAATGAGCCTCAGCAATTCGCATAGATGCACCAAAGAAAGCATTCCATCAGGACTCATCACAACTTTGGTATAGCAAATGCTCTGTCTGAGACTGTAAGAAACGGCAAAGTTGGGGACAGTTCAGCACATCACAGAAACCAGCTGCATTTCTGTGTACTCTATATCTCTTAGTGAAGCAGCCAACATAATCAAAAATACCTCCCATCCTGGACATTCTCTCCTCTTTCTCCTCCCATCAGGCAGAAGATATAGAAGCTTGAAAGCTTGTACCACCAGGCTCAGGGGCAACTTGTATTACTGTTTTAAGACTACTGAACATACTTAGTCTGATAACATGGATTCAGTACTTCACAGCTTACCTTGTTTATTTGTAATGCACTCTCTGCAGTTGTTAAAATTTATTCTGTACTGTTATTCTCTAACCTTGCTCCACTCAAAAAGCATTGTGTAATGATTTGATCTGTATGAACAGTATGCACTGTATGCAAGTTTTTCCAATGTATCTCAGTACATGGGACAATTATAAACCAATTCCAAATATTGTCTGCTTGCAGTCCACTTTCACCTTAATTGTAATGCTGTATTCTGCATTGCCTTTCACTAGTATAAACTTGACATACTGATACGATGAAATAACCTGTATGGATGACATCCAATGTTTCTTACAGTATCTCAGTACATGGAATAATAAACACACTTACCAAAATTAACATACAAATCAGAAAAGTTAACTGCTTGCCAGATTTCAAATCAAGTGTTCTTAATCAGAATGAAGTAAATTGACCACAGCTGAACTTCAATTATTGAGACCTGCTCTTTGCTAGAAGGCAGCAAAGCAGATAACAGGTTAATCAGAAATAAAGGTTCACTAATTTGAATCATGGATGACTATTATTAGCCAACTATCATTATTGAGTGGCTATGAAAAAATATCTTCACACTATGAACATGACTGATGTTTCAGAGGATTACCATGCAGCATGCATTCCTGTCAATTCCATTTTTGAATATTTTTTCCAATCATCTAGTAACTCAAATCAAGTAATTTAAGCAAAACAGCATGCATTTTTTCATTATTTGAATTAAGAAATTTTAAATTCAGAAGCTATACACAATTTATTTTTGTGTTCATATGACAATGTTGAATGTTCAATTAGTAATTCATTGTAAATTAAGTACAAGGTATAGGAAGAACAAACAGCATATATAACAAGTTTATTCTGTGCACATTGGCCAACATAAATGTTTATTCCAAAAATTTAGAAACTCATCAGGTTAATGTGCAAAGTAGTTACTGAAGCAGGCTTAGTCTTGAAGTTGTAAATACACTTTTTAATGATCTCAATGATAAACACCGAGGATGGGAAGGGAGACAAAGAAGTCAGAGTAGTCTGTCATATGCACACACTTCCTCAGGAGGAGGAAGCTACTGGCCTTAACGTCATCAAAGCCAACTAGAGCACTGAATGTACATTATTTCACAACTAGGCTGTTATTTCTAAAGTGGCTCCATTAATAAATATCCATATGGGTGTGATTTTCTTTCTATATTCAAGTACCAAAGCAGTCTAAATAAAACACTCAGTTTAAAAAAAACACAAGGAAAACTTTGATGATCTTGGTACTTGCAATTGTTTAATTTCCCCAAAGTAACTTAATACAAAAATAGCTGGCAGAGCATCTACACAATTATGTGAGGATAGATACTATGCAATGGTTTCTCAGAAATGTTAATAAAATCATTTTATGATTCAAATTTCATAAAGTGCCAGTTTCACAAGCATTGAAATACATAATTATTGAGAAGATACAACTGATCACCAAAATCTCACAAAATCCTTAAACACAACAATCACCAAATATAAAATGTGCATGCCAATGAATGGTGATCAGGAATGAAGGGTGGTGGTGGTATCACATCCCTCAGTTTAAATATCACAGAGCTGATCAGTCAAGAGGGCTAGGAAGGTGACAATGCACGAGGAAGCTAGAGAGATTCTGAAAATAGCACTAGAAGAGTCCCTGCCCTAACATTTCACGGCAAAAATCTGAGATATACAGAACAAGCCACCATGAAAAAGTCTTCCTTCATTAACAAAGATGTAGTGTAAGTTCAAACAATAAAAATGCCTAAATCCCTCAGAGGGATCTCTATATCACAGCATCTTAAAGTAATAGATATTATGACAAAATACACAGTTCTGTGCAATATTCAAATAAATTTATTCCACATGATATACCTGAACAGCTAATAAGTTGAATCATTACTGTAGGAAAGGTGATAAAATGGTTGCCAAGGTGATCCTGACTCTCCTATACCAACCGATAGAGGATGCTACATACATTGGATGAGAGAGAGATATTTGGGCATGGAACAGCAATGTATCTATCCATGAGGTCTCTTTAATTCATTCCCAGGGTGCTCTCCCTGGAACAATTATAGGTTGTGGTGAATGGTGTACATAAATGTTCTGTTTACTCAAGCTGCTGTGGGAAATCTGGAGATGCACGTCTCAACATGGTTTATCTTAGTCTCACTCTTTCACACACGTACAATAAAGGGCTCATGTGTTACCTATCAACTATGGAAAATTCTGTCCAAATTGCATTTTGTTAGTGTATTGTCCTGGGAGTAAAATGTTTATCTCCATTTTCCAAACCTGCATTTCAGATTGATTCTCCTTTTATTGTCTCATACCCATCATTATTCTATTCCATAACTAGTAAATGTTGCTGGGGTAACAAAAACGTTCACTATTGAACTCAGAGGATATTTTAATAAAGTAAGTTTGATATGATTTGATCATATCTAGAAATATGCCCTGCATCGGGTGAAATCACAGGCAACACTTTGCTTGGTGAGCTATGAATGCAGAGAATCAACCCAATATACCATAGTTGAGATTAATAATGGGCAATTAGTATACATGCCCTTGAATGCTGGGTATATATTAATGCCTGCTGAGATTAATATCCACCCTAGTATTAGGATAAATTTAACTGCTCTAAATTGCATTAATCATTCACAATACTTCAAAGGGTGTTAGAAGCAAATTTTTTAATGACTTGCTAAGTACTTAGAGAGGAAACAACAGCTCATTGAGAGAAAAAATATTATTTAATTACTTGAAGGGCTCTAAAAGCAGGCAAAAACTAATAGCAGCTTCCTATATTGAAGGTCAGAACTAAAGTCAGGTTGCTGGAGCTGTACCCCTTGCAGTGCCATTGTGTCACTCCATTTGCAGAGCTGAAAGGAAACCCCAGTGCATTTGGGGGGGGGGGGGGGATGGCGGCATGAGTATGCAAGTGGCTAACAAACAGAAAACGTGGTCAGGAGAAATTAGTCAGTTTCAGGTTGACAACTTCTGGTTACTTTTACTGTGAATGTAGCCAAATTTCCTAATGACAAATGATGAGAACAGAATCTGCAAAGAAATATAGATGGGCTGTGAAAGAACAAGAAATTGGTAAATAGAGCAAAATGTAATGCACCTCAATTTAGACAGAAGAATGAAAAAGCATAATTATTTATATGGACATTGACTACAAATTGGTGTTATATAAAAAGATCTGCAGTCTAGCACATGAAGCACAGTTTAAACATATGGCATACAATTCATAAAGTCAATGGTATGTTGTCCTTTATTGCAAGTAGGAAAGAGCCTAGGGTAGGTTCATTAAGTTAATTCTTGGATCAAAGGGATTGGGTTGATGATCATTGGAGGATAGAGAGTGAGAGGTGAAAATCAAAACAAAATTGCAGATGCTGGAAATCTAAAACAAACAAAAAAATACTGCTTATACCTAGCAGGACAGTCTACCTTAGCAGGAGTGACAGAGTGTTTCAGATTGAAGAAACAAAACTTAATTTGCAGGGAGGTTGGAGGAGGGGAAAGCAACCTTTTCTTTTCATCTTTTCTCTTCTGCCATTTAGGTTCCCAAATATTCTTTACAGGTGAAGCAGAGATTCTTCTAGAT
Organism: Hemitrygon akajei; assembly: GCF_048418815.1. NCBI lineage: Eukaryota > Metazoa > Chordata > Chondrichthyes > Myliobatiformes > Dasyatidae > Hemitrygon > Hemitrygon akajei. Next base: position 50,656,515 of record NC_133139.1, read on the forward strand.
AGATGGATGCTTTATTGATTCCAAAGGAAATGACAGTGTAACATTACAAGTTCACAGATATACAATATTAGAAGAGAAGTAAGAAGAGTAAATAAAAATAAGTTAACTTAAACAGTCTAATAAGAGGGGGTCATCACTTCCCCAGCTATAGGTTGACTCATTATGGCCAAGGGTAAGAATGACCTCACATAGTGCTCTTTGGAGCAGTGTCATTTTCTTAATCTTATTACTAAAAGTGCTCCTCTTTTCAGCCAAGATGGCATGCACAGGGAGAGAAATATTGTCCAGAGTTGCCAGGATTTTTCCACAGGGTCCTTTGTTCTACCACAGCCTCCAGTTGTCCAGTTTGACTCCTATAACAGAGCCAGACTTTCTAATCAGTTTATTGAGGCTGTTGGCATCATCTGCATTGATGCCATTTCTATGCAGTGGTGTGCTGGGGCAGATTGTACTGGCGACAACAGACTGGTAGAATATGCACAGGAGAGGTCTGTGAAGCTGGCCATTCTTGTACACAGCCTCCGTGTTGGTGCTCCACTCAAGTTTGTCGTCCAGGTACACCCCCAGGTACTTGCAGATCCTCACCATCAACAGCAACAGGGAGCAGTGCAGGCTTGGTCTTCCTAAAGTCAATCACCATCTCCCTTTGTCTTACTGATATTGAACTGCATGTCTCAGCTTGCACTATTTGACAAAGTCCTCCACCAGGGTCCTGTATTCTTCCTCCTGTTCTCCCCTTATACACACAAACTACTGTTGAGTCATCAGAGAATTTCTGTAGATGACATGACTCAGTGTTGTATCTGAAGTTGAGGTATACTACAATGTTGTCTCCTCCACATTGGAAAAAAATCAACCAAAGTTTTGGCCATCACAATAGAAATATAATCCTGAGCTTCCCGTTACCTAATATTTTAATCCTCCATCCTACTTTCATTCTGACCAATTGGTTGTAACCACCTGTAGTAAGGCCCAATACAAGCTAGAGAAACAACACCATCTGGGCATGTTATAGCATTCTGGATTCTATACTGAATTCTAAAATTTCAGGTAGCACTATTTCTATTTATGTATCCATTGTCCATCTTTGACATTGCATCACATGATTTCAACCCCCTCCCCTTATTTTCTTTTCCTCCAAGAGTATAGGAAAATCTAACCTGTCAGATGTTTTCTCCATCTGCATTTCACAACTCCTACATTCTTTTAGAACAGAGAACATTACAGGCCCTTCAACCCATGATATTGTGTTGACATTTTAAGCTACTCTAAGATCAATCAAACCCTTCCCTCCTACATAATCCTCCATTTTTCTGTCATCCATGTACCTAGGAGTTTCTTAAATATACCTAATGCATCTGTGTCTACCATCACCCTTGCAGGACATTTCATACATCCACCATTCTTGTGTATAGAGCAGACATTTGCTTAGCCTTTCCTCCAGTATTAACATTATATAGCCCCTGTATTAGCCATCTCTGCCCTGAGAAAAAGTCCCCGCTATGCACACTATCTACACCTCTTATCATTTTGTATGCCTCTCAAGTCACCTCCCCTGCTCCTTTGTTCCAAAGAGAAAAGCCCAACTTATCCTCATAGGACATGCTTTCTAAACCAGGCTGCATCCTGGTACATCTCAGTCAGAATTAAACAGGCGTGGTCTAACCAGGATTTTAAAGAACTACAACATTACCTCGCAGCTCTTGAACTCAATCCACAGATTTATGAAGTTTAACACACCATACGCCTTCTTAACAGCCCTATCAACTTGCACAACTTTGAGGGACCTATGGATGTCAACCGCAAGATCCCTCTAAACTCCCACAGAATCAAGAATCCTGCCATTAGAGTAGGTTTGCACATCATTGTGGTCTGAAGGGCCTATACTGTGCTGTAGTTCTGCCTTCAAATTTAACCTTCAAAATGAATCACTTCACTCTGTTCCAGGTTGAACTCCATCTGCAACTTATCAGCCCAGCTTTGCATCTTGTCAAAGTCCCAATGCATCCTACAACAACTCTCCACAACTCCACTAAACTTTGTCTCATCTGCAAACTTACTAATCCACCCTTTCAGTTCCTTATCCATGTTATTAGTAAAATTCACAAACAGCAGGGGTCTCAAAACAAATCTCTATGGAACAACACTGGTCACCAACCTCCAAGCAGAATCCTCTCCATCTACTATCACCCCCTGACAGTTCTGTATCCACACAGCCAAGTTTCCCTGAATATCATGCTTTCTGAATGATTCTACCATGGGAAATTTCATCAAATGCCTCAGCATCACATCCACATCCACAAACACCACATCCACTGCTCTACCTTCATCAATGTGTTTTGTCATATAATCAAATAATTAAGTCAGGCTCATGAGGCATGACATGCCCCTCACAAAGACATGTTGACGATCCCTAATTAAACAATGCTTTTTCAAATACTTGTGAATCCTGTCTCTAAGAATCTTCTCCAATAATTTGCCCACTGAAGTAAGACTCGTTGGTCTATAATTCCCAGAGTTACCCCAAATCCCCTTTCTGAACAATGGAACAACATTTACCACCCTCCAATCATTTGGAACAGTGAGGATGCAAAGATCATTGCCAAAGACACGACAATCTCTTCCCATGATTCCTGCAGCAACCTGGGATATATCTGCCTGGCCTTGGGGGCTTATCTATCCTAATGTTTTTCCAAAGTTCTAGCATCAACATGTTCAGCTTCTTCCTAACTAACTTATAACTCTCTATAACCCCGTCTGGTCCTTGCTTCCTTAACCATAGCTTCTTTCTTCTTCCTGACTAGGTATTCCACATATCTTCATCAATCATGGTTACTTCATGCTACCTCTCTTTCCCTGCAACAAAGGGACAAACCTATCCAGAATGCCAGCAAGTGCTTCCTAAACAATCTCCATATTTCTGTTGTGTATTTCCCCAAGTACACTAGTTCCAATTTATGCTCCCCAGTTCCCACCTAACAGCAAAATTCCCCTTCCTCAATTAAATACTTTCTCACACCGTCTGCTCATTCCCCTCTAAGATTATAGTAAAGGTCAGGGAGATGTGGTCACGGTCTCCAAAGTCTCCCACTAAGAGATCTGACACCTGACCTGCCTCATTGCCTAGCACCAAATCCAATAGGTCTCTCCTTTTGTCAGCTTATCTACATATTGAGTCAGGAATCCTTCCTGGACACACCTACCAAATTTCATTCCATCCAAACCTTTTGCACCAAGAAGGTGCAAATCATTATTAGGGAATTTGAAGTCCCCTATGACAACAATTCCCATCTTTGCACCTTTCCAAAAACTGTCTTCCACCTGTTCCTCAGTGGTTGCTATTGGGAGGTCTATAGATCATTCCCAGTAGAGATTGTTGCATTCCTGTTTTTGACTTCCAAAACACACTCAGTAGACATTTCCTCCACAATGTCCTCCATTTCTGCAGCTGTGATACTATCCCTTGTTAGCAGTACTACCCCCACTCCAGCTCTCATCTGCCTCCCTGTCCCTTTGCAAACATCTAAACCACAGAACATTCTGCAGCCAATCCTGTCCTTGTGATAGTCAAGTCTCCATAATGGCCACAATGTCATTGTTCCATGTATTGACCCACGCTCTTAGTTAATTCCCATTGTTCCTGATACTTGGATTAAAATAGACACTTCAATCCTTCCCACTGACAGCAATTTTGCAGTATCAATTGCCTAACCTACCTCACAGGCTCTTGACTTGATATTTTGTGTACGTTCTTGCACTCTGTTCCTATTTGCTTGGTGACCAGTGGTGTTCCGCAGGGAATTGTTCTGGGACCTCTCCTCTTTATGATTTTTATAAATGACCTAGATGAAGAAGTAGAAGGATGGTTTTGCAAGTTTGGGGATGACACAAAGGTTGTGAGTGTTGTGGATAGTCTGGAAGGTTGTCAGAGGTTACAGCAGGACATCGAAAGAATGCAGAACTGGGCTGAGAAGTGGCAGATGGACTTCAACCCAGATAAATGTGAGGTGGTTCATTTTGGTAGGCCCAATTTGAAGACAGAATATAAAATAAATGGTAAGATCTTGGCAACGTAGAGGATCTGACAGATCTTGGGGTCTGCGTCAATAAGACACTCAAAGCTGCTGCACAGGTTGATAGTGTTGTTAAGGTGATGTATGGTGTATTGGCATTCATCAACCGTGGGACTGAGTTCAAGAGCCGTGAAGTAATGTTACAGCTGTACAAGACCTTGGTCAGACCCCACTTGGAGCAATGTGTTCATTTCTGGTCCCCTCACTACAGGAAGGATATGGATACTATAGACAGAGTGCAGAGGAGATTTACAAGGATGTTGCCTGGATTGGAGAGCACGCCTTATGAGAATAGATTGAGTGAACTCAGTCTTTTCTCCTGGAGTGACGGAAGATGACAGGTGACCTCACAGAGCTGTATAAGATGATGAGAGGCATTGATCGTGTGGATAGCCAGAGGGTTTTTCCCCAGGGGTGAAATGGCTAACATGAGGGGGCATAGTTTTAAGGTGCTTGGAAACAGATAGAGGGGATTGTCAGGGGCAAGTTTTCACACAGAGAGTGGTGAGTGTGTGGAATGCACTGTCAGCTATGGTGGAGGAGGTGGATACAATAGGGTCCTGTAAGAGACTCCTAGATAGGTACATGGAGCTTAGAAAAATAGAGGGCTGTGCGGTAGGGTAATTCTAGGCAGTTTCTAGAGTAGGTTACATGGTCGGCACAACATTGTGAACCTAAGGGCCTGTAATGTTCTATGAGGAAGAGATATTATTTCAGATCTCCACTGACAGTGGGCTATTGATGAGGGGGCAATGTGCTAGAAAAATTCTAGGCAGTCTCTAAAGTAACATGGTCAGCACAACATTGTTGTGGGCCTGTAATGTGCTATAAATTCCTATGTTTTATGTTCTGATAAAAGAGTTTTTGAACTGAAACCTTAACACTGTTTCTCTTCCCATAGATGTGGCTTGCTCTGCTGAGTACTTCCAACATTTTGCTACTTTGACTTAAGAATGAGAGGTGATCTTAATGAAACAAGGACATGGATCCTTAAGGTTGTCATAGATGGGGAGAGGTAGTGGGGGTAAACTCCCACTACCTATTATATACTCCCAATGGTGTGGAGCTCTAATAGCCTCTGAGAACCAAGTCCATTTCCTGGCCTTCATGTGCAGCTTAGTTACTAAACCCAGTGGAATTGTTTCCACTAACAGGCAAAGGGGCAAATGCAGGTAACCGGCACATCAAAACCAGACACTTCAGGTAGATGGGGCTTGTCAGCCCTGGTTGTCAGCTCTTCTAGAAGAAAAACTCCGATTTCAAAGCTCTGCTGCCTGGCGGCTATACCCACTCACATGCAAGGCTTTGGGAGTAAACCCTGAGGTAATAATATCCAGAGTTGGAGTCCCCTAAGTCAGTCCAACACAAGACCATAAGACATAAAAGGAGAATTAGGTCATTCAGCCTATCAAGTCCACTCTGCCGTTTCATCACGGCTGATCCCGGAACCCATTCAACCCATACACCTGCCCTCTCACCATATCCCTTGATGCCCGATCAATCAAGAATCCATCAACCTCCTCTTTGAATATACCCATGACTTGGCCTCCACCACAGTCTATGGCTGTGCATTCCAGATTTGCCACTCTGACTAAAAAAAATCAATACTTCTGTTCTAAAACGTCACCCCTCAATTTTGAGGCTGTGCTCTGGATATCCCCAACAGAGGAAATATCCTCTCCACATCCACCTCATCTAGTCCTTTAAACATTCGATAGGTTTCAATGAGATTTGCCTGCATTCTTCTAAATTCCAGTGAGTACAGGCCTAATATTGCCAAATGCTTTTGTAACCCCTTCATTTCCAGAATAATCCTCGTGAACCTCCTCTGGACTCTCTCTCCAATGACAATATATACCTTCCAAGGTAAGGGGCCCAAAACTGTTGATTATACTCCATGTGTGGCCTGTCCAGTGTCTTAATAAAGCTTCAGCATTATCTCCTTGTGTTTATATTCTACTCCCCTTGAAATAAATGCCAACATTGTATTTGCCTTCTTTACCACAGACTCAACCTGTAAATTAACCTTCTGGGAGTCATGCACAAAGATTCCCAAGTCCCTTTGCAACTATGTTTGAATTTTCTCCCTGTTTAGATAATTAATTGCATTATTTCTTTACCAAAATGCATTTTCATACATTTCCCAACACTGTGTTCCAGCTGCCACTTTTTTGCCCATTCTTACAATTTGTCTAAGTCCTACTCCAATCGCATTGCTTCCTCAGCACTATCTGCCCCTCCATCCATCTTTTCACTATCCGCAAACTTCGTCAGTGATTTAGATTGTGGAATTGATGGCTTTGTGGCAATGTGAAAAATAGCAGTCCCAATACTGACCCCTGAGGAACACCACTAGTCACTGGCAGCCAAACAGAAAAAGATCCCTTTATTCCCACTTGCTGCCTCCTGCCTGTCAACCATTCCTCTATTCCACAGCAGTATCTTTCCTGTAACACTATGGGATTTTATCTTGTTAAACTGCCTCTTTTGTGGCATCTTGTCAAATGCCTCTGAAAATCCAAGTAAATGACATCCACTGCCTCCTCTTTGTCCACCCTACTTGTTACTTCCTTGATGAATTCTAACAGATTTGTCAGGGAAGATTTTCCTTGACAGAAACCATGCCAACTTTGACTTATTTTGTCATAAGTCTCCAAGTACCCCAAAACTTCTACCTTAATAATAGACTTTAACACTTTCCCAACCACTGAAGTTAGGCTAACTATAATTTCCTTTCTTCCCTTCCCCCCACTTTGTTTTCCATAGGGTATCACTCCCTACCTGACTCCCCTTGTCAATTCGCCCCTCCCCACTGATCTCCCTCCTGGCACGTATCCTTGCATACGGAACAAGTGCTACACTTGCCCCTACAGCTCCTCCCTCAGTACCTTCCAGATGAAGCAACACTTCACCCGAGTTTGTTGGGGTCATTTACCATGTTTGGTGCTTCCGGTGTGGCCTCCTGTACATTTGTAAGACCTGACGTAGATGGGTGACTGCTTCGCCAAGCATCTATGGTCTGTCCGCCAAAACAAGCAGGATCTTCCATTCCCAACCCATTTCAATTCCACTTCCCACTCCCATTCTGATATGTCCATCTATTGCCTACTCCATACTGTTGTAAACTTCTTTCAATCTACCCGATGCAAAGACACCACATACTGCGGTGAAAGTAACTTTAACTCTTTATTAGTAAGTTACTCAAGAGAACCCTCCTTAAGCACTCTCTCTCGGAGGCTGCTTTGAGGGTCCACCCCCTGCCCCCGAAGCAAATACAGTTCTTTTTATATCATGCAGCCACGTACAGATACATCTGGGTTCACCCCCTTAGTTTCTGTACAGATGAGTATTGTTAACTCTATCAGTCATAAATTGCTTGTGTAACAGTTTTAATTGCTACTCTGTCTGGATACAGACAGGCACAGGCTTACCATCCAAAGCCTCCTGCCCTTGGAAATAGCCACTCTTTTTTATGCTCATCTTACAGGCGCTATAAGGAATACAAGGCAAAATAGGTTTCTCACAGCAATTAATCAAGCTATGATACAAGTTACTCCTAGCAAAACCGAAGTTAAGCGCAGATCACATACTAAGGAGGATGTCATCTGCTCAGCTTATCTTATGAAAAAGCATTTGGGCTTCTATAGTTTTTTTTCTCAAGCTCTTAGCAGCTATGACCCTTACAAAAAATAGCCAGGGTCAGAAGTGGCCTACGAGATGCTAACTTCTTTATATTACATTCCCTCCTTTTGTCATTCTATAATATATTCAGATTGGGGCCGAAAATGAATTTCTTAGCTCACGCAGACACAACTTGCAACATGTATTAATACAAACTAATAACACACACATAACAATAAGAGCGATCGTGACTGTAATAAGCCCATGTAGCAAATAGGAACTCCAGGAACCTCCTAGTAGCCAACCTAACCACCCATCCCTTGGTTTGGGACCTTGCCTGAAATCATCTTATTGTTTCTTGATAATGTGAATGGCTGTTTGTGCCGCTAATTTGGCTTCCCTGTCCGCCTAGTTGTTCCCCTGGGTGACTGCGAAGGAATCGGAGAGGTGTGCTGAGCATTTAACAATAGCAAATTGTTTGGGAGGAGGATGGCCCTGGGGAGGTTCTGTACATATGAAGCATTCTGAATAGGGGTTCCTGTGGAAGTGAGAAATCCCCGGTGTGCCCACAGTTGGCCGAAGTCATGGGGTGGTTCCGTGAGGTCCTCAGGTGGGCTTTCTAAAAAGATGGCAGGGTTGATGGTAGTACAGTAGGCAAAAGTGATAAGTGGGTTATTAAGGAGTGCTGCCTCATATCTGTTCAACCTAGCCTTGGTGAGGTGTTGGGTTTGATGGGAGGTCAAAAGTGCAGTTGCAGTGTGTGAGGAATAAACAACTACAGGCTGCTGCAGAGTTATGCTGGAGGCTGCTGTTACGAGAGAGTAAATGGCTGGGAGCATCTGTGAACATGGTGGGAGACCCCTTGCCACTGGGTCTAAGCGGGTGGAGAAATATGCCACCGGTCTTTTCCTATCTCCGTGGGTCTGTGTAAGGACTGCTGTAGTGCAGTCTTCCAGGACATTACTGAATAACTGGAAGGGGTGGTCATACTCAGTGTCCGTATTGGGGTCAACCAATGGCCTGTCACCCACCAAAAAGTTCCATTGCTTGCTCGAACTCTTGGTAGTATGTTTACGGGGGGGGGGTGCTTTTTCTGTTTCGATTGACTCCTGGTCCATGCTGCAACTGTTCCTGGGGTGGGGTTGTTGCGTCCTTTTGAGAGGTACGTGGGATTGGGGGGTATATGGGAGCGGTAGGGCAGATCATCCAATCCTCCTCAGTTTCATCCGTATCATCATTTTGAAACAACAGGGGCAAACCAGACATGTTGGGAGGTACCTCCGCTTCACATTTGTGATCTCCATTTTTATTTCCCCACTTCTCTTTCCTTTCATGTCTTTCTCCCTGTCGACATTAATAATTTTCACCTTTCCGCAGACCCCCGTTTCCACAGCACTTCCTCTGCTTTGATATATTTATCCAAATCCCAGCTGACACCTAGTGGCCATATCTCATTCCCTAGTTTTTTATTTAATGACGCCGACAGTCTGCGCAAATCATTTTCATCCTCCAGGTTTTCTTTACAAAGTTTAAATGAAGGGGTATTATGTCCCGATTTATCAAGGGTCTGACCCATTTCAGAACTCAAATTATTCACCCTTTTTAACCTAGTGCCGCATCCACTTCAGGGTCCTGACCTTCACGTGAGGGATTTCCCCTCTTTAACAACTGGTCTAAGGCATGATGTCCGAGACAGGCACTTTCAAACAATATTATCCACTATACTTCAAAGTTTTGAGGACTCTAACTCCAGATACCTGAAGTTTGAGGACTCGAATCTCACCTTCTTAGTTACCGTAGTACTCGGGTAGTTTAACTGTGGTTCTTCAGGAGCTCGTCCAAGAGGGTCCTGTCACCCATCAGACGAAAGGGACACCAAAATGGTCAACTAATGAGAGGGACCGAGGTACATCTTACCTCGTGGGCCCATCCACCTCAGGTCATTGCCAGAGTCGACCACTGACACAGTTTTTACAGAGATACCTCGTTTAGAGCTCCTGGCTGGCTCAACAAATTGTTGTAAACTTCTTTCGATCTATGTACTACGAAGAAAATAACTTTAACTCTTTGTTAGCAAGTTACTCCAGAGAACCCTCCATTAAATAGGAAAGGGACTTCTCACTTGGGAAAGAGAGCCTAACAGCTAGGCCCCAAAACAGAACCTAATTCCCCAAATAGTAACACCTAAACAGAATAGAGGGGGATAAAGTTAAAAAGTATAACTCTCAAGGGATAAACACTAGAAAGAATAGACTCGTAATGACCAGTTTGATCCAGACACAGCACTCGCCCCAACCTCCCAGCTTCCCCCCATGGGGTAGGATACATTCCCAACACATGGCCCTGCCCTGAACCTAACATCTTCACACCCCATAAACACAGATGCTCTTCTTGCCAGGGGGCCAAACTCACCCCACACCACCAGCTATACCTTCTGCCACTCAGCAGACCCCCCCCTTAACCCTACCCCCCCCAAACTTAATTGTAAAGTCCAAAGGACCATAGACCCCAACTAAACCGGACGGTACTCCAGTGAAACCTGGCCACACCCCCACAAGGGGGCCTACTTAACGCTGGACCCCATGCTCCTTTTCTTCAACCCCCCCCCCCCCCCCCATGGGGCGGCCTGCATGCACATTCCTCGGCCGTATCCCTAAACATAACAACTACAACCATCCTATGCACCCCCATAAACCTGAACCCTCTCTCCACCAGGGGTCCAAGTTCACTCCACTACACCATAGGCTTGGGTGTAAGCAGCCTCTCTTGGAGGCTGCTTCGAGGCCCCCCCCCCCAAAGCAAATACAGTTCTTTTTATATACATGCAGCCACGTACACAGATACATGTAGGTTCACCCCCCTTAGTTTCTGTACAGATGAGTATTGTTAACTTTATCAGTCATAAATTGTTGATATAACAGTTTTAATTGCTACTATGTCTGGATACAGACAGGCATAGGCTTACCATCCAAAGCCTCCTGCCCTTGAAAATAGCCGCTCTTTTTTATGCTCATCTTGCAGGTGCCATAAGGAATACAAGGCAAAATAGGTTTCTCACAGCAATTAATCAAGCAATGATACAAGTTACTCTAAGCAAAACCGAAGTTAAGCGCAGATCGCATACCAAGGAGGATGTCACCCGTTCAGCTTATCTTATGAGAAAGCATTTGTGCATCTATACTCTTTTTCTCAAGCTCAGCTTATCTTGTGAGAAAGCATTTGGGCTTCTGTAGTTTTTTCTCAAGCTCTTAGCTGCTATGACCCTTACAAAAAATAGCCAGGGTCACAAGCAGCCTACGAGATGCTAACTTCTTAATATTACACACTGTCGTGATGAGGCCACACTTAGGCTGGAGGAACAACACCTTATATTCTGTTTGGGTAGCCTCCAACCTGATGGCATGAATTTTTTTTGTCAAACTTCCCGTAATGCTCCCCAACTTCTCCATTTCCCAACCCCTTTTCCTTCTCTTACCTCATCTCACCAATCAACTTTCTAGCTCTTTACTTCATCCCTCCCTCTGCAGGTTTAACCTATCACCTGGTGGCTCTGGCTCCCCTCTCCCCACCTTTTAAATCTACTCTGCTTTTTTTCTCCAATCCTGCTGAAGGGTTTCAGCCTGAAACGCTGACTGCACTGGCCCTCCACCATTTTGTGTGTGCTGCGCATCTGCAGAATTTCTGTTGTTTGCAACTGGTCTATATCCTGTTGTATCCTTTGGCAATCTGCTGCACTATGCACAAGGTGGTGTGTGTGTGTGTCTCTGTTTGTGTCTGTGTGTGTGTGTGTGTGTGTGTGTGTGTGTGTCTGTGTGTGTGTGTGTGTGTGTGTGTGTGTGTGTGTGTGTGTGTGTGTGTGTGTGTGAGATCCCTGCTAACAGTAGTCAAGGACGTCTGGCCAGATTAAGTCCCTTTGACCACTGTCCTCTGTCTGCAATGGGTAAGCCAATTCTAAATCCAAATGGCCAAAACACTTTCAATCCCATGCACCTTGATCTTTTAGATGACCCTTCCATGAGACACCTTGTCAAATACTTTATTAAAAATTCATGTAAACAACAACCATAGCTCTCCATCAATCAGCTTCGTCACCTCCTCAAAAATTCAATCATATTATTCTAGTAACTTTCATCTTCGGAACTAGATATGGGAAAATTGTAAAAATGGTAATTCTTATAAAATAAGATTATTTAAGGCAAATTATCAACCCAACCATTGCCTACACCATAATTTTAGACAATCAAGCCAAACTTATCTAATCAGTATTTCTTAAGCAAAATACAAGTTGAGCCAAATTGTGCCCAGCTCACAGTATTGATCAAAATTTAATGACTGCAAGCTTCTTTGTGGTAGATATTTACTTAAAATATAGATACAGGAAAAATGGCACTAATTAGTCAAAAAAGAACCTTTTACCATTGGAGGTGAAGGTAAATCATCCAAGACAAATATTCCAAAGGATTTAACTAAGGGATGAATTTGAACTAAGTATCAGCAATCTCAAGAAATGTTCATCAAAATCTTTACAACATTTCTAGGAATGAAGGGTTTTGAACAGGTCTTCAGGTTTGAGCAAAAGTAATCCAGTTTTAAATTTCTCATCAATCTCCTTTTAAATGTGCCCTTCATCGATTATTAGAACTTCAGTAAATATTGTTTTAACAATAAACCTGAAGGGTTTTGGAACATTTTATCATAGTAATGGCAAGTCCCAACAACAGGAGTTGCAGAAGCATTCAAACATGAAAGGGCAATTGCTTTAAATTGCAGATATTGGGAAAGTAAAATTCAGTGCAAGCAGCAAGAATGGAAACGAATGACAAACAGAATCACAACACTGGGATTCTGAACAGAGCTTTAAGGAAACAACTTGTGGAAGGGTCACAGCTCGACATGATAAATAAAATGAATAAAAGTTTCTGACATAACTGGACCAAGATAAAAATTAGGCAAAATTAATGGAACAACACACATTTAGCAATTGAGCAAAGAAAGCAAAAAAAATGTGCTACAAAGAATGCAGAGATTGCAAACACCTGACATTGGTCAGAGAAATGAATAGAATTAGTGCACAAGCACAAAGTTTGAAATGGAACAGAACAATGACATTGCCCTTCCAGATGTACAGAAGGAAAAAAATGTGAGATTTCAGATATTCATACGTATGGCTATGTAGGACAAATAGACTAGAAAAATTCTAGGCAGTTTCCAGAGTAGGTTACATGGTCGGCACAACATTGTGGGCTGAAGGGCCAGTAATGTGCTATAAATTTCTATGTTCTATGTAATTCCAGCCATTGTGACTCCACTGTTATCCCTTCTTGTGCTTCCTTCCAATCAACTTTGGCCAGCTCTTCCCTCATGCCTCTGTAGTTAGCTTTACTCAACTGTAATACTGACCAAGTTCAAGTTCATTGTCACCTGACTGCACATACATACAACCAAACAAAACAAGATTCCTCCGGGCCACAGTACGCCCACAAAACATAACACAAATAGCACATAAAGCAAAATATTACAAGTACCTGTGAGTTAATAAAATATAATTCAGAAGCATGTAGTGCACAGCACTGGTAAACAGCAAACAGTTCACTGCCCTAGTGACAAAACCTCAGTGGTGGAAGGATACCCCTGATTATGGCTTCTTCCTCTCAAATTGCAGGGTAAATGATTAATGGCTCCTAAGGATTCCTTTATCTTAAGCTCCCTAATTAAATCTTGCTCATTACACAATACCCAATCCAGAATTGTTTTTTCCCTATAAGCTTGAATACAAGCTGCTCTAAAAGGCACTCGTAGGCATTCTCCAAATTTCTTCTCTTGGGACCTAGCACCAACCTGATTTTTCCAATCTACCTGCATACTGAAATGCCCCATGACCATTCTAAGATTGCCTTTACTACCTCACATTGCAATTTGCACCCTGCATCCGGCCTACTGTTCGGAAGCCTGTATACAACTCCCGTCAAGATGCTTTTACTCTTGCGGTATCTTAACTCTACCCACAAGGATTCTGTATCTTCTGATACTACGCCACTTCTAATGATTAGATTTCATTTATTTAACCAAAGCCACCCCATTCCATCTGCCTATCTGCCTGTCCAATTGATACAATGGATACATACAATTGATACATCCAATCTTTGGATGCTGAGCTCCCAGCTGTGATATTCTTTCAACCATGACTGCAATGAATTTGATTGTTTAGCATTTTTTAATATTTAATTTGCTACACGGTTATTTTCAATGTTTTTAAAACATCTGCTAATTGGCACTTAATATGTTTTCCTGAATATAGTTTTTGTCGTGAGAAATGAAATCAACTTTTTCATTGTTGATTCTGCTTGACCAGCTGAGTAATTTCTGCATTTTCTAATTTTATTAAAGATATCATGTTCCTGGTTTAAAAGCACATTGTTAAAATGTCATATAGAACTACACCATAGCTTAAAAGCAGTTAGATATTTTAAATTCATCCAGCACAAGAAATTTATAAAGCACTATTTGCAGAATTTATGATGGAAATACAGCTTCACTCTTAGAGATATCAATGAGGTGAAAAGTTTTTATGTTATGTCCGAGTATTGACTGAAGCTTTGTAAAAGGCTAACTTGTTAAATGATAATCAGCAGGGAGGTCAAATGGCTTGGAGATTTTCTCAGCTAATTAATAACCTGAAAATATAGCTGCATCATACATTTAATATTTCAAAAAGACATTTGACATGTCTACATACAGATAAAAATAAATTGTCAACATTGATTTTATTAATAAAAACTTCAGAGTGGAATGGAGATAACATAATTCCCCAAATCTAAAAAGTTCCATCAAATAAAGCAACAGCAATAAAAAAAAAATGTTTCAACCAGCAATGGTTAAACTTTATACTTCTGCAATTATCTGCCTAAGGTTGTAATATTTCATGCAAAGTTTATAATGCTGAGAGGAGAGCATTGCAGGTCAAGACATGGATTGTTGTAAGCAGGTACAGGTGTAAACAAGTAAATAAGTGCCATGTGAATAAAATGCCAAAAGGAAGCATGCGTCTAAGATTTAAAATGAATGAGATCATAGATACATCCCTGAACCTTTTATTAATTAGCGGCAATTGAATGTTAACTTTGGCTCATTATATGGAAATACAAAGATGTTGTTTTATTGCTAGAAAAAATCTATTTGAGTACTACATGCATGACCAACAACAGTCTTTGAAGATCCTTAAAGCAAGCAACCAAAATAATTCCAGACATCAGGATTCCAAGAAGAGAAAGCTCCAAGAAAGGATTTGTTATATAGTGAAACCCCATTATAACGCAATTGTTTGGGTCCATAAAATGTCATCACGAAAAAAGCAGGGTTGCCACTGTATGGTCTGGATCATCTTGTTGCAGAGGCCTGTTTCGTCACAATTATATTCTTCCACGTAGCCACGTTCTTCTAAGAGAGTTTTTAGTTTTGCTGGGTATTTGCTGGTGGCGGCACTGTCAGCTGAGCAAATTCCTCCTGACACTAACACTTGAGAAATCCCATGATGGCGTTTAAACCTGTCTAGCCATCCATTGCTACCTTTGAACTGTGAGGTTTCTCTGTTGATCTGCTTGTCAAACTTCTCGGTTTGAGCTCTGAGAACAGGACTGGAAACTGGAAGGCCTTTTGAGCGAGCTTGAATGAACCACTCGTACAGGGAGTCATCAAGGCTGACATCTCTGGCTGTCTTCAGGCATTTGGCTTTTAGTCCAACTTCTTCAACTTTGCTAAGTGACGCACATAACTTTTCTTCGTGAGATTTCCAGTCACTTAGTGTTGATTCTGGTATCCCGAGGTCTTGTGCAACTTGAGTTTGACTTTTAGTCTTGATCGCGTCAAGTGAGTGAAGCTCATCTTTCACAGAAAAAGATTTTCTTTTTCTAGCAGTTTGTTCCATTTTGAGCAAAAGGTCCAATGACCCCCACAAAATGCTGGTGGAACACAGCAGGCCAGGCAGCATCTGGTCAAGACCCTTCGTCAGGACTAACGGAATAAAGAGATAGTAGATTTGAACGTGGGGAGGGGAGGGAGACACCCAAAATGATAGGAGAAGACAGGAGGGGAAGGGATGAAGCCAAGAGCTGGGAAGTTGATTGGTAAAAGGGATACAAGGCTGCAGAAGGGGGAGTATGGATTGACATGGAGTCCAATGATTCATCGCGTTATATCTGAATTCACGTTAAATTGGGGTTTCAATGTAGTCATTGACTGATGATACTTTTATTGACAGAGAGCTTGAGAATTTAAACGGTGTAAGTTTACCCATTTCTGACTCTGTCAGGAAGAGCTTACATCTCCAACATCCCGCATTGGCTAAGATATTTCTTGGTTTCTTCAGTTTAAGCCAGGTGGTGTTGTATGTCAGTTGGGTTTCTGGCAGCACAGAGAAGTTCCATTCCAGAATACACTTGATAAGCTTTAGAAGCTGGCAGCTGTCAAAGCTACCAGGATTTCATGTATATGGCTGAAACTGAGTCATAATAAAAAATATTTGCATTGAGGCAAGTGGTTAAAATTTAAAAAATGCAGAAATTATTTCAAATAAATAATTGAAAACATTACAATAAGTCAAGTAACAAAATGTCAACCCCCCCCCCTTTACTTTTGTCCTCCTAATCTCCAGCCCATATAGAAATTACTGGAATCTCAGATCCAGTGGCAGGGACAAATAATGAATTCATTCTTCCAAACCTAGTGTTTAGTCCCTGGCAAAGAGCAACCGAAATACAAGAGGTTCCCGCAAAACCAACTTGCAAATTTGGACCATTATTGCTAAGAGTCAAAGTTTAAAAAAAAATAAAATCATTAATAGCAGGGGCTGTATAGCAACAGAGCAGATATAGCAACTGCCTCTAGAATGATAGATCCAGAAAGCATCAGTGCAAGATCATGAAGCATCAGTACAGGCAGTCCCCGGGTTAGGAACAAGTTCTGTTCCTGAGTCCGTCTTTAAGTCGGATTTGTACCCAAGTCAGAATAAGTACATCCGGTATTATTTAACGTTAGTTAGTCAAACGTTTGTCTTAGTACATAGTATACATTTTACCTTTCTATGCATACGACAGTGCTTCTCCCTATAGATGCTGCCTGGCCTGCTGTGTTCCACCAGCATTTTGTGTGTGTTGTTCGAATTTCCAGCATCTGCAGATTTCCTCGTGTTTGCTCTTTAAATTAGACCACTGCGTTGCTTAGTAATAATTGTAGCTTTCATCATGGCAGGGCCTTTCACATGCTCCATTATTCTCACTTTATCATTTATCCTTTAAAATTGTTCCGATCGTTGACCGACTATAGCCTAATGCTTTTCCAATGACTGATGACGTTTCACCTCTTTTCAAATGCTTTATTATTTCCACTTTATTTTCAATCATGATCGCTTCCTGTCAATGGAACAGAAACACTGTGGGCGGCGGGTCCCGAGCTCCGCCTCATCCTAAGGACCACCACACTGAATTCCCTGGGTTCTAAAGTCCACAGCACTGAGACAGGTTAAATAGGACAAGTAGGGGCTGTGCTGGGTTTGGGTTTGGGTATTTGATCCTCCACAATATTTCGCGTGGGAATTTAAACTGGAGGTGGCAGTGCTTTTTTTGAGGTTGAGTTGCAAGCTCGACAGCAACCTGGCACGGATGGAAAGCGCTGGGGAGCGATCTCACACTGGATCGAACACAGGAACCTCCGTTCTCCAGCCCGGTGCTGATCTCATTGCACCAGCTGACTGGAAAAGCTGGGGGGGGGGGGGGGGGGGGGAAGGAGAGAGAGTCCAGGGTGAATCCTGCTAAGAAAAATTTAAGCCAAATACAAAGTTACACATTGAGCACAGTGTCAACGGCAATGACTTAAAATGGCGGACGGCGCCGTGATCCGACTTAAAATGGCCGACGGTGTTCCCCTTCCTTGGTTCGCAAGTACGAGTTGTTCGTAAGTCGGACGTTTGTAACTCGGGGACTACCTGCATATAAATCCAACCAGTTAAGCTTGCTAGGATTCACAAACTTTAAGGAAGCATTCTGTAGTATTTGGAAAACTTTTTTTGGAGTTCGAGCTACAAACTTTGCAAACAGGACCAGTTAATATATTAGTGATCTAGAAGACAGTAATATCCCTTTAAGTTGGTAGCAGCCTGATTTCAGCAGTGGCTGTAGATAGAAGACTGTGAATGCATACAGGAAGAACCAAGATATGGCAATGCAGAAGCTTATCTTTCAATTTTCCTCAAAAATATATGTGGTACTTGCTGAATGAAATTTATTCATTTACAGATATAGAGCGGTAACAAGCCATTCTGGTCCAATTAAACCTACACAGTCATGAGGAGAACATACAAACTCCTTACAGATAGTGACACAATTGAACCCAGGTCATTGGCACTGTAATAGTTAGGCTAACCACTACTTTATCATGCTATGAAACAAAAAAGCTCTAGGAATACTCAAGCAGGCTGCATCTGTGTAGACAGGAACAGTTCCTTTCCAGATTTATGAAGTTATCAGAATTATTCTCGAAAATTTGCTATCTGTCTGAATGTGAATATGATTGTGACAAGGAATGCTATACATTTTCATAATATATATACGAGCTCTTCGTGACAAAGTCAAAGGAGGCATGCTGCTTGCCTATTAAGGTTAAGGATATATCTGAACTGCAAAATTAGTTTTTGAGTGCAGGTGGGGAGAAAGAAATCTGGTTGCGTAATGGTAGCGTAGTGGTTAGCGTGGTGCTTTTATAGCTCGAGGCTTTCGGAATTTGGAGTTAATTTCTGCAAGGAGTCTCTGTACATCTTCCCTGTGGAATGTGTGGAATTCCCCCCACAGTCCAAAGATGTATTGGGTAGGTTAACTGATCACTGTAAATCGTTCCATGATTAGGTTAGGCTTAATCTGCGTTGTGGGGATGCTGGAGTAGCTTGGCTCAATGGGCTGGAGCGTCCTACTTTGCGTTGCATCGCCGAATGAAGAAATAAGTTCTGAACTAAGTTATGGACAAGGACATGAAACAGTGTTCAAATTAAATTACAATACATTACAAGGTAGAAACATTGTATTATAAGCGCCATCCACAAAATGTCACTGGTTTGATGACTTTAGAAATTTTAAAAGGGGAAATAAGACTTGACTGGAAGAACCTTAATCCGTACAGTTTAGTAACACTATGACCACTTTGCCTCTAAATGGACTTCTTGTTCTAATTGTGTTCACTTTTGTAAAAACGATATAATTTGTTTCATGTGTCTTTCTTGTGAACACTGTTAATATGATTCTTTGTGCCCATGAAGCTGTTGCAAGCTTTACATTGTACCTGTACATACACACACTTATGCATATGACAGTGGGGGAAGATTACACTGGACAGGTGTCCTGACAGTTTAGGGCTTTGAACTAATAAATGGGAACAGGCTTCAGTTAAAGAAAACAGTACATACCAAAAGGAAAATGCTGAAGACCCAAACAGCAAAAAGGAATCTGGATAATTATATTCAACAAGGTACATTAATTACTGGTATACTATTGGTAACCTAACTCAATTTGAGAAAAAAAATTAGTGAAATTTTCCTATTAAGAGCTTTACAATTGAATGCACAAATCATTCATTACATAGGCAACAAATTATTGACACAAATCAAGACAAGTGCAAATAAGGCTAGGAATTAAAATCAAAATGCTATTCATTGTTTAAAATGATAAACAATGAACAGGAAAGAACTACTCCCGGCTTTCCACCAGAGACAGCCTATCGACCGATGTCTACTACAAACCTACAGACTCTCACAGCCACCTAGACTATTCCTCCTCCCACCCTGTCTCCTGCAAAAATGCTATCCCTTTCTCTCAATTCCTCCGCCTCCGCCGCATCTGCTCTCAGGATGAGGCCTTTCATTCTACGACAAAGGAGATGTCTTCCTTTTTTAAAGAAAGGGGCTTCCCTTCATCCACTATCAACTCTGCCCTCCATCGCATCTCCTGTATTTCATGCACCTCTGCCGTCACCCCATCTCCCTGCTAGCCCACCAGGGATAGAGTCCCCCTGGTCCTCACCTATCACCCTACCAGCCTACAGATCCAACGTATAATCCTCCGTAACTTCCGCCACCTCCCACGGGATCCCACCACCAGACACATCTTTCCCTCCCCCCCCACACTCGGCTTTCCGCAGGGATCACTCCCTACGTGACTCCCTTGTCCATTCATCCACCCCCATCCCTCCCCACCGACCTCCCTCCAGGCACTTATCCCTGCAAACGGAAGAAGTGCTACACCTGCCCCCACACTTCTTCCCTCTCCACCATCCTAAGCCCCAGACAGTCCTTTCAGGTGAGGCACCACTTCACCTGCGAGTCAACTGGGGTGATGTACTGTATCCAGTGCTCCCGATATGGCCATTTATACATTGGGGAGACCCGCTGTAGACTGGGAAACCATTTCGCCGAACACCGGCGCTCAGTCCTCCAGCAGTGGCGGGATCTCCCTCCCTGTGGCCACACACTTCAATTCCACAGACCACTCCCATTCCGATATGTCTGTCCATGGCCTCCTCTACTGTCAAGATGAGCCACACGCAGGTTGATGGAGCAACACCTCATCTCCTGTCTAGGTAGCCTCCTACCTGCCGGCATGAACATTCAACTCACAGACCTCCGTTGATACCCCTGCCCCCCCTTACCCTATCCCTATCTATAATTTTAGTCTGGTTCTCTTTCTCTCTCTTTTCCCCCCTCAGTATAATCTCCCCCCAGCTCCACCTTTCTTTCTCTTTTATTTCCCATAATTCTCCACCTTCCCCCAGCCTATTTCCTTTCAGCCGATCACTTCCCAGCTCTCTACTTCATCCCTCCCCCCACTTCTCATCCCCCCTCGACCATCCCATGTTACTTCACTCCTGATGAAGGGCTTCGGCCCGAAACGTCGTCACTACCTCCCCCATAGATGCTGTCTGGCCTGCTGAGTTCTGCCAGCATTTTGTGTTTTTACTTATTCCTGCCTTTCTTCTTACACTTTATGTATTTGAAGAAGCTTTTGCTATCCTCTATTATTGGCTAGATTGTGCATCTGTGGAATGGCCTGCCACAGACTGCAGTAGAAGCAAAGTGGAAGTTGATAAATTCCTGATTTGGCAAGGCATCAAGGGATATAGTGAGAAGGCAGGGATATGGAGTTGAATGGGATCCGAGATCAACCATGATGAAATGGCGGAGCAGACTCAATGGGCTGAATGGCCTAATTCTACTCCGGGGAACATCATAAAGGACTCCTCCCATCCTGCACACGGACTGTTTGATCTGCTTCTGTCTGGTAGGCGCTTCAGATCCCTCCAGACTAAGACTAATAGGCACTGGAGAAGTTTTTTCCCTACTGCGGTCACTTTGCTGAACAGTTAACTGCCGGTTAACTGTCAGCTATTACTTGGATTGCACTACCTGTATGTTCAATTTATATTTTCATTTATATTTATCATTATTATTGTTATGAGCAGAGAGACAACATCTGCCGGAAGTAAATTCCTTGTATGTGCATAGGTACTTGGCGATTAAAGTCTGATTCTGATTCTGATGTTTTATGGTCTTACCTTCGTATTCTATCTTTGCCTTTTTAATGACATTTTTTTTGTTGTCTTCTGTTGATTTTTAAAAGCTTCTTAATCCTCTAGTTTCCCACTAATTTTTGCTCTATTATAAGCCCTCTCTTTGGTTTTTATGTTGGCTTTGACTTTTGTCAGCTAATTGTCTTGAGAATACTTCTTCCTCTTTGGGATGTATATATCCTATGCCCTCCAATTGCTTCCAGAAATTTGAGCCATTGCTGCTCTGCCATCATCCCTGCCAGTGTTCTTTTCCAATCAACTTAGAGCAAAGCTATAGTATGAGACACTGACTCGGTGAAGCAGTCTATTTCTGCATGCAGTATCAGAGGAATTGCAAGTAGAATTGAATTTAATGTATTTTCTGCATTAATTGACTAATTAAAAAAAAATTGATCAACTTGACTGTAATTGACCCAGAAAATGCTACACCAATCACCTCAAACACAGTATTGTGAGGTCTGTAATCAGTATACATTACTTAGTAAACAGAGATAAAAAGACTCAAGGATGTGCCAAGAAAGTATAATTTTTTTTTAAAAAAAGCAACATTCTTACTAACTCCTAAGAATTCTTGTACCATGGCCACTTAAATAGGACAAATTAGGAAAGCAAAGATAGGGGAAGGGAGACAGAGGAGATTCAGAAAGAAATGAAAACTAATTATGAGCTAAAAGTCATGTCTTATGGTCTTATTTACAGGGAGAAGGCCGGGGAATGGGGCTGAGGAGAGGGAGAAAAGGATCAGCCATGACTGAACAGCAGAGCAGACTTGATAGGCCAAATGGCCTAATTATAGACAATAGACAATAGACAATAGACGCAGAAATAGACCATTCGGCCCTTCGAGCCTGCACCACCATTTTGAGATCATGGCTGATCAACTACTATCAATACCCGGTTCCTCCCTTGTCCCCATATCCCTTGATTCCCCTATCCATAAGATACCTATCTAGCTCCTTCTTGAAAGCATCCAGAGAATTGGCCTCCGCTACCTTCCGAGGCAGTGCATTCCAGTCCCCCACAACTCTCTGGGAGAAGAAGTTTTTCCTTAACTCTGTCCTAAATGACCTACCCCTTATTCTCAAACCATGCCCTCTGGTACTGGACTCTCCCAGCATCTGGAACATATTTCCTGCCTCTATCTTGTCCAATCCCTTAATAATCTTATATGTTTCAATCAGATCCCCTCTCAATCTCCTTAATTCCAGCGTGTACAAGCCCAGTCTCTCTAACCTCTCTGCGTAAGACAGTCCAGACATCCCAGGAATTAACCTCGTGAATCTACGCTGCACTTCCTCTACAGCCAGGATGTCCTTCCTTAACCCTGGAGACCAAAACTGTACACAATACTCCAGGTGTGGTCTCACCAGGGCTCTGTATAAATGCAAGAGGATTTCCTTGCTCTTGTACTCAATTCCCTTTGTAATAAAGGCTCATGAACCTTACAGTCTAATTAAAACTGTAATTGAAGAACTGCAATCTTATCGTGGTTGCATGATGTTCAATATGTATTTGTAATTCCTGCCTGCAGCAGTGCTTTCAACATGAGAAACATCATTTGTGCCATAGATGAGCTACAAAAATAGTCATCTGCAACGACAACTGGTTCAAAATGAATTCAAGCACTTTTCTGGGCGTGCCCACAATACTCAAACTTTTCATTAAAGTTTGGATTGGTGCACATAATTTCATTGGTGCACCATTGCAAAACCTTCATGATACTAAGCAGCAGCATTCTCGCAATCTCCTTCTGAAACCTGCTGACAGCATCTACCAAGCCTAAGATTTCTATTACTAATAATGATCATTGACAGGAGATACACAAAACCAAAAGACGTACAAGTTTCTCTCCAAGCTGCTTACTATCCTGACATGGAAATCAATATTCTATCATCCTAGAAGTCTCAACTAAACAGCACTTTTGTTACAATGATTGCAGCTTTTTCAAGACAACAGTGAACTACCAATCTGTTAAAGCAATGAAAATAGGTTTGCCAGTGAAATTCGTACTTGTAATTGAAAAGGAAGCTACTTCACAGCAAACTATGTACTTAGGTCTTAAATATTTCACTTGTTACTTTTCCTGCAATAGGTTCACACTTTACACCTTAAATCTGTGCAGCACAAGTTTATTCCAACCAGGATGTTCTTATTTTAGTTTCAAGTTGCTAGGAACTTTACATATAGCAGAAATAAATGCATTTAGCCAATCTCTTGCAATCCTAAAATGGAGATTGCACCTTTCAAATTTTGCCCCCTTATGTCCTAAATAAAAGAGTGAAACTACATTTCATTTTGTTGACAAAAACACTAAAATATAAGCTGGTTGTTTTCACTGAATCAAACAACTGAGTTGGATAGAATGTCTATGTTCTAAATTACATCGACTCTGCTGACCAGGCAGTCGGGTAGCTGGTCACCACTTGCATGCAATTGGTTAAAGATCATTGGGTTGCAACAGTACCTTGTAAGGAATTAGCAAAAGCAGCAACCAAGAGTAGCAAAAGTAGCAAAATACCAAGAAGCGAGTGTAAATGTTCTATATACAGCATTGGCTTTCACTAATCTAATCTGCTCCCCACACTATATTTTTGGTTTTGTAATACATGTACTTATTGAGCATTTAATTTTAACCTTAATATTTCACAGCACATTTGAAGTCAAAGTCTGTGCACAACAGCACAGAAACAGGCCCCTCAGTCCACCTAGTTCTTGCTGACCTGGACTTCAGCCGAGCCCCAATCATCTGCACCTGGACCATAATCCTCCAAACCCTTCTCATCCATGCACCTATCCAAACTTCTATTAAATGCCACAATTGAACCAAATCTACTACTTCTGCTAGCAGCTCATTCTGCACTTGCACCACCCTTTGAGTAAAGTAGTTCACTCTGAATTAGTTTCCCCTCAAATCCCCCCTAAATAATTTACCTTTCACCCCAAATCACTGACCTCTAGTTCTAGGCATAGAGCATTTACCCTATCGATACCCCTTGTAAATCAGAATCAGGTTTATTATCACCGGCATGTGTCGTGAAATTTGTTAAATTAGTAGAAGCAGTTCAATGCAAGACAAAATGTAGAAGAAAGAAAACACAAAATAAAATAACTAAGTAAATCAATTACAGTATACTTCAATTAAATAGATCAAAAATAATGCAAAAACTGAAGTGTTCAAGGGTTCAATGTCCATTTAGGAATTGGATGGCAGAGGGGAAGATGCTGTTCCTCCTACTTGATGGTAAGAGTGAGTGCTGGAGGTCCTTAATAATGAAAGGTGCCTTCTGAGACACGGCCTTGAAGATGTCCTGGGTACTTTGTAGGCTAGTACCCAAGACAGAGCCAACTAAATTTACAATTTACAATCTTTCGGTCCTGTGCAGTAGCTCCCTACCCTCCATACCAGACAGTCATGCAGCCTGTCAGAATGCTCTCCACTGTACATCCCCAATGCCATTCAGCTTTACAATTCAACCGCCAGGAGTAAGATATGTTAAAGTGCCGGGGTTAGGACTCAATGTATTTAAGTAAACTACTTAAGAACTTTTTAAAAGCTATTATTAATGCTTTTTGAGAGGGTGTTTTTAGATGCATATCATATTTTTACTGAGTTAAGTATTGTATGTAATTAGTTTTGCTACAATAAGTGAATGGGACATTGGAAAAAATGTTGAATTTCCCCATGGGGATGAATAAAGTATCTATCTATCTATCTATAGAAGTTTTTGAATGTATTTGTTGACATACCAAATCTCTTCAAACTCCTAAAGAAGTAGTATCACTGTCTTGCCTTCTTTATAACTGCGTTGATATGTTGGGACCAGGTTAGTTTCTCAGATCTTGACACCCAGGAACTGCTCACTCTCTCCACTTCTGATCCCTCTGTGCGGAGTGGCATGCATTCCTTTGTCTTACCCTTCCTGAAGTCCACAATCAACTTTTTCATCTTACTGACATTGAGTGCCAGGTTGTTGCTGCAACAGCACTCCACTAGTTGGCATATCTCGCTCTTGCATGCTCTCTCGTTACCATTTGAGATTCTACCAACAATGGTTGTATCCATCAGCAAATTTATAGGTGGTATTTGAGCCATGCCTAGCCACACAGTCATGGGTATAGAGAGAGTAGAGCAGTGGGCAAAGCACATACCCGAGGTGCACCAGTGTTGATCGTCACAGTTATCACCAATCCACACAGATTGTGGTCTTCTGGTTAGGAAGTTGAATCCAATTGCATTGGAAGGTACAGAGGCCCAGGCTTTGTAACTTCTCAATCAGGATTATGGGAATGATGGTATTAAATGCTGAGCTATAGTTGACAAACAGTATCCTGACATAGGTGTTTGTGTTGTCCAAATGGTCTAAAGCTGTGTGAAGAGCCATTGAGACTGCGTGTGCCGTTGACCTATTGTGGCAATAGGCAAATTGCAATGGGTCCAGGTCCTTACTGAGGCAGGAGTTCAGTCTAGTCATGACCAACCTCTCAAAGCATTTTATCACTGTAGATGTGAGTGCTACTGGGTGATAGTCATTAAGGCAGCTCACATTATTCTTCTTAGGCATAAATCTTATACACTACTTAGATTCCACCCCCACCCCCACCCCCATGCTCCGGAGAATAAAGTCCTAATCAATTCAAACTTTTTCCTGTAACTAAGGTCATCAAGTCCTGGCAACATCCTTGTAAACATGGAATGGGAAAACTGACAAAACTTTTCAAAAAATGACTGCTGGCAAGTTGAAAGGCTGAACTGTTGCTTTAAGAGATGAAAGTAAGATTGCAACAGATTACAGAGAAGTATCAAAGATTGACGCAACAATACAATAACAATTGCATAGTGTCAAAAGAGTAGTCTTTCAAATGAAATTATAAACTTAGGCCAGCTGCTCACTTGCATGATACAAAAGGCCTGATAGCATTTCTCAGCTGAAAAGGAAATTCTCGCGTACAATTATGCTACATAAACTAGCAGCCATATGTCCTCCAAAAATACTGCATCGGCTATGTTGTATTTTAGGACAAGGGAATGGAAGGTGCCATATAAATGCCAGAGAGCTTTTACAAAAAGACATGTTTTGGAAAAGTGACATACTGTATATGCAGATAAGATTTTCTATTCAAATCGCTGTTCCAAAAGTAGAAAATGGACGCTAAAATTTCTCAACTGATGCTGCAAATTCATTTTTACATAGCAACTTCTACATAGCAACAGTACATGCACTAAAAAGTATCAATTTTCATTAGTATTTCAGAACAGCATAACTGTAACTTCCTTTAGAGTTCATAGCATTCTGACTGGTTACATCATCGACTGGTATAGATTGACCCTCCCCACCATTAAGGAGATCTTCAAAAGGCAGTGTCTCAGAGTGGCATTCACCATTAAGGACCCTCACCTACCAGGACATTTCCTCTTCTTATTATTAACAGTAGGGAAGACATACACACACATACAATATTTTATGAACAGCCTCTTGCCCTCTGCCAGATTAATGAATAGTCTATGAACACTGACGAACTGCAAAGTATTTCAGAATATGAAAAAGGATCTAGTGCTTTCCCAGCGTATATGACAAATAAACTCTTCTCGTGTTTCCAGCCAAGTACACCCTATCCTCGTTATATGCGGGGATACGTTCCTTGCAGTCGCGAAAACACACAATGTGAATGATTATTTAAATGGAGAAAATAGGGATGCATTCCAGAGGGCTTCCTAAATATGTTTTATCTGTAATTTATTCATGTTTTCATACTAATATGACACAAAAGCAGTACCACAAGGCAACATTTGTATTATATTTCATCAATTTAAGGTAATATTCAGCACAAGTTGAAAGTTAACATACTAGGGATTACAGTACTCACCAACAGTAGCAGGTGTGTTCGCTCTGGGAGAGGAGTGGGTGTTGTGGTGTCGGGATCATATCAAGCACAGCCGGGGTGAAACAAAACTCATAGAACTTTTAGAACTGTCAGCAGCAGGAAATGACACCGGTTTGAATAAAGTGGTGAGGGTTGTTTGCTTGGCAGCATTTTGTTTTTTTAGCATAAATTTGCTTGTAGGGAAGAAGGGTTGACGGCAGGGAACAATGGAAATGCTGACTCCGTTCTAAACTTGGGTCCATGTCCATTGCCATTTGTGGCAAGTGTTCCGACTTCCACCATTCCCTCACCGTTGGTAAACACCCGGGATTTTCAAAATCGCCTGTTGCTTGCAGCATCTGAGAGATAGTTTACCATAAAAAAAATATGCCTTGAATGTGGATCACATCTTGGTCGAGTGGCTGAATTAGCGATGTTATGTTAGGCAGCAGGAAACGCACTGTTATGTTAGGAGGAATGCTGTCCAAATGTTTAGGAAGGGCTGGCACATTGTCAAGCAACAAAAGAACTTTAAAGGCAAGATTCTGTTCCTGGAAGTAGCGTCCCAGAGCTGTGTTACCTTCAGCTGATGCCGCGCTGTTTATAATTTCCAACTTTTTTTCAAGTGTTAAAGCGGTTCTCTGCCACTCGGCTGATGGCCCAGGACATGAGATCGGATGCTTAGGAGGCACAGTTAAATATTTCAAGCACAAAATCACTGCACCACAGATAAAACCAACAAAAGTTTAAAAGCGCAAGATCGCACATCCACACCTTGCCAAAACCAATGCGAGACTAGCAGGAGTGAGACTGTGAGACGTACGCACATGACTTGTATTGGCAGGAAAGCAGTGCTCCTCGTGTAATTGTGAGTTTTGGACGCATATAAGGAGACGTTGGTAGAAATAGGTTCCTCGCATAACAGTGAATCCACATACTCTGAAGACGCGTATAACGAGGATAGGGTGTACTGGTATCTATTTTAACTGACGTTTTGATGACAAACTCCGCCATCTTCATCAGAGATAAATGCCTAAGCATGTCTAGTCCAGTGGTATATACAACCCTGCCCTTCATCTCTCCTGATTGGTTCATCCTCATCCAATTTAAGTTTCCATTGTGCCACATTGTTTACCATTGAATTCCAGTTCATACTTAGAGCAAGACCTTATCTTTTTTTTCTAGTTATATATCAATGGTTTCCTTCATCAAGCAGTCCCAAAGGCCATTGGTGCGCTACAGTAGTTTTGTGCAGAAGTCAATCCTATGGCCATTGGAAATGAAATGATTACTCTGGGTAACCCAAGCAGATACATCTCTCCTGTGCTCTTTGATGTGGGTTTCTACCATGCCGATATATGCCAATATAAAGCAAAGAAATCCTAATCCAAAAGTGTGGCTCAGAAGGGCAGGAGGGACAAGAGGACTTCAGTAGTGATATCTGAACGTTCACTGGTTAGAGCAGACACAAGATTCTGTGGACACAATTGACACGTGGATGTCATTGTCTCCCAGATGCCAGTATCAGGGATGTTTCAGATTGAATCCACAACTTTCTAAAGGGGAAGGGTGAGCAGCCAGAAGTCTTAGAACACATTAGCACCAACGACATAGGTAGGAAAAGCGAAGAAATCTAAAGAACGAATTTAGGGAGCTAGGTAGAAAGGTGAAAAGCAGGTCCTCCAGGGTAGCAATCTCTGGAATGCCGCCTGTGCCACGCACCAGTGAGGCAAGAATAGAATGACATAGCAGATGAATGTGTGGCTGAGATACTGGTGCGGGGGACATTGTTTTAGATTTCTTGATCATTGAGATCTCTTCTGGGGAAGGTTTAAACTAACTTGGCAGGGGGATGGGAACCGGGCTGTTGGTTTACAAGCAGTGGCAGTATGTAGTGAGAATGTTACTCTGTCCAAGACCATCACTATACACGCTAACCAGAAGCCACGGATGACCGCAGAGGTGCGCGTGCTGCTGAGGACCCGTGACTCCGCCTTCAGAGCAGGCAACAATGCAGCTCTAACAACAGCGAGGGCCAAACTGTCCCAAGCCATCAGAAGGGCAAAGTGTGCACATGCCCAGCTAATCTACAGCCACTTCCAGGCCAACAGCGACATGTGGCGCATGTGGAAGTGCAGCAACGACATCACCTGACTGTGCGGGTCATGCCTCCCTCCCAGATTCACTGAATAACTTCTACGCCTGCTTTGAGACAGAAAATGAGGTGGCAGCGAGGAAGTCCACCCCTCCTACAAATGACCAGGTGCTGTGTCTCACCGTGGCCGACGTGAGAAGAACCCTGTGCAGGGTCACCCCACAGAAGGCTACTGGACCAGACAACATCGCTGGTAGAGTGCTCAGAGGATGTGCAGACCAGCTAGCAGATGTTCTCACTGACATATTCAACATCTCCCTGAGCAGCGCCACCGTTCCAATGTGCTTCAAGGCCGTCACCATCGTCCCCGTGCCGAAGAAGTCTTCAGTGTCCTGCCTAAATGACTACCGTCCCGTTGCACTTACATCCATCATCATGAAGTGTTTCGAAAGGCTCGTCATGAGGCATATCAAGACCCTGCTGCCCCCCTCACTGGACCCCCTGCAGTTGGCATACTGTCCCAACTGCTCAACAGATGACGCCATTGCCACCACCCTCCACCTGGCCCTAACCCACCTGGACAAAAAAGACACATACGTTCGAATGCTGTTCATAGACTTCAGTTCAGCATTCAACACAATCATCCCTCAGAAACGGATTGGAAAGCTGAGCCTACTAGGCCTGAACACCTCCCTCTGCAATTGGATCCTAGACTTCCTGACTGGGAGACCTCAGTCAGTCCAGATCAGGAGCAGCATCTCCAACACCATCACACTGAGCACGGGGGGCCCCCCAGGGCTGTGTGCTCAGTCCACCGCTGTTCACTCTGCTGACCCATGACTGTGCTGCAACACACAGCTCGAACCACATCATCAAGTTTGTCGAAGACATGGTCATGGTGGGTCTCATCAGCACGAACAAAGAGTCAGCCGACATAGAGGAGGTGCAGCAGCTAACGGACTGATGCAGAGCCAACAACCGGTCTCTTAATGTGAACAAAACAAAAGAGATGGTTGTTGACTTCAGGAGGGCATGGAGCAACCACTCCCCGCTGAACATCGACGGCTCCTCGGTAGAAATTGTTAACAGCACCAAATTTCTTGGTGTTCACCTGGTGGAGAATCTGACCTGGTCCCTCAACACCTGCTCCATAACAAAGAAAGCCCAGCAGCGGCTCTACTTTCTGCGAAGGCTAAGGAAAGTCCATCTCCCACCTCCCATCCTCATCACATTCTACAGGGGTTGTATTGAGAGCATCCTGAGCAGCTGCATCACTGCCTGGTTTGGAAATTGCACCATCTTGTATCGCAAGACCCTGCAGTGGTTAGTGAGGTCAGCTGAGAAGATCATCAGGGTCTCTCTTCCCGCCATCACGGACATTTACACTACACGCTGCATCCGCAAAGTAAACAGCATTATGAAGGACCCCATGCACCCCTCATACAATTTCTTCTCCCTCCTGCCGTCTGGGAAAAGGCTATGAAACATTTGGGCTCTCACGACCAGATCTTGTAACAGTTTCTTCCCCCAAGCTATCAGACTCCTTAATAACCAGAGCCTGGACTGACACCTTACTGCCCTATTTATTGTAATGCACTGTTTTTGTGCACTTTACGCAATCCCGTGTAGGTCTGTAGTCTAGTGTAGCTTTCTCTTTGTTTTTTTACGTAGTTCAGTCTAGTTTTTGTACTGTGTCATGTAACACCATGGTCCTGAAAAACACTGTCTCATTTTTACTATGTACTGTACCAGTAGTTATGGTCGAAATGACAATAAAAGTGACTTGACTTGACATACAGGCTATAGAGCAAAATTGCAGTCAGTGGGATGAGTTGCAGTGTAGAAGACAGACGAAAATCGATAATTGATAACACATTGGTAATTAAGTGTCCTTTAAGGTTCCAAGGCATATGGTAACGTGGCCCAAGATGATACAACTTCAATAGAAAGACAGAATATATGTACTTTGATGCTGATGAGTTTTGATATACCATTCAGAAATTAAACTATAACAATATTACTCAAATGGTCTGCAAACCTGCAAGTATTTACTTTAGCGATGCAGCTAATACTTGTTACCTGTGACTTTGCAAGATAAAACTTGGGTCTTTTTTTTCTCCATCCAATGGGTTTTAATTTTCCTGTGGGATTTTTCAAACACCATTTTAAAATCCAGTGGCTTATAACAAATGTTATTTCCTAAAAAAATAAGTTAGCCAAACTTCAATTTCCAGAAGTTGTTCAGTAAGTTGCCACATAAAAGACACAAGGATGTATAGAGTTGGGGGGTGATGTATTAGCATGGATAGAGAATTGGTTAACCAATAGAAAGCAGAGAGTTAGGAGACATGGGTGTTTCTCTGGTTGGCAATCAGTGGTGCGTGCTGCACTGCAGGGGTCGTAGCTAGTCCCGCAACTGTTCGGGATTTACATTAACGATCTGGAAGAGGGGACCGAGTGTGGTGTATCTACGCTTGCTGATGACACTAAATTGAGTGAAAAAGCAAATTGTGCCGAGGATATGGACAGTCTGCAGATGGTAAATGCGAGGTCATCCACTTTGATAAGAAAAATGGAAGAGCAGATTATTATTTATATGGTAAAAGATTACAGCATGCTGCTGTGTATTAGGACTTTGAAGTGCTTGCATGAATTGCAAAAGGTTGGTTTGCAGGTGCAGCAGGCCATCAAGAAGGCGAATTGTTGGCCTTCATTGTAGAGGGATTGAATTTAACAGCAGGGAGGTTATGCTGCAACTGTACAAGGTACTGGTGAGTACTGCATACAGCTCTGGTCTCCTTAATGGCTTTGAAGGCAGTTCAGGGGAGGTTCACCAGGTTGATTCCAGAGATGAGGGGGTTAGACTAAGAGGAGAGATTGAGTCGCCTGGGACTGTACTTGCTGGAATTCAGAAGGATGAAAGGATGAGAGGAGATCTTACAGAAACAAAATTATGAAAGGGATGGATAAGATAGAGCCAGGGAAGTTGTTTTCACTGGTACGTGAGACTAGAACTAGGGGACATAGCCTCAAGATTCGGGGGAGTAAATTTAGGATCGAAATGAGGAGGAACTGCTTTTCCCAAAGAGTGGCGAATCTGTGGAATTCACTGCCCAATGAAGCAGTGGAGGCTACCTTAGTAGGCTACCTTAAATTTAAGACCAGGCTGGATAGATTTTTGTATAGTTGGGGAATTAAGGGTGATGGAGAAAGAGCAGGTAGGTGGAGACAAGTCCATGGTCAGATCAGCCATAATCTTATTAAATGGCAGAACAGGCTCAACAGGCCAGATGGCCTACTCCTATTTCTTATGTTCTATGCCTTTCTAAAGACTGATCTATGCTCTGTTCCTCAGAAATTCCTCTTCTAATTTTCCTGCTACATATTAAGCTGTCTGGCGTATGTTTACCTGGTGTACTACAGTACCACATTGATAGTTTTCCAGTACTCCAGCACTACATCTATAACCAAAAGAGAATTTGAAAATTATAGTTAAAGCTCATGCTAATTTCCCCATTTGTTTCTCTTGAGTATGGAACAGTTTATGATCTTGTCTGCTGATTAACTGATTCATTATTGTTAATACCCTTAATATGCTTTGTCCATTAATTCTTTCTCAATTTTGTACCCTTGTCCAAGACAAGTGCAAAGTATTCATTTAGAATTATGAGTATCATCCCCCTCCACACTACCTCAGATCTCTGCTTGTTATAGTCCCTTCTTTATGAAACAAGCTTTTGAATGTCAATTATTTTTAAATATGCAATCCTGTATGCTTTCTTAATCCATTTTGTATATTTCACCCAGCAGCTTTCTATTGGGCTTCTCTTTCTAAATTGCTAAACTCTCAGAAACTGCTTTAATCTCCACTCTACCACTTTACATTACTGGGCTACTTGGCTATCCCCACTGTACCTTCATTGAACGCTGCCCATTACCCTGATGCATTCTACTTTAAATTACCGTAGATTTCGCACTACAGAGTGCACCTGATTAAAAGCCGCTGGCTCTAATTTTAGAAAGAAAATCAATTTTGTACTTGTACAAGCCGCACCGGATTTTAGGCCACAGGTGTCCCACGTTGTAATATGAGATATTTACACAGAAAGATATTACACGTGAGGATTTTTTAACTTTTAATTAAATCCATATGGTAACATAAACAAATACATATTGCAAATGCTTTTTTTCGAACCGTGCCTGTAACGCGGCTACTTTTAAATATACATACGTATCGGTAACACACAAATTACGTTGCGTATACTTTTTTACTGAACAGTGCACGAACAACATTCCAATATCTCCTAACGACTGGTAAAAAATATATATACTGCAGCCTACCAGGAAAAGTTATTGATCGCCTTTAACTTAAAAGCAGCGTTTCGCGCGGGTCTAATGCCGCTCGCCCCCCCACCTTCCCGTTTATCGCAAACCGGTATTTCCCACAAGACGCGGCCAAACCGGATGTGACGTCATAGCATCCCGGGATGTAGTACAGAAAACAAATATACTTAAAACACTTCTAACTTTAACTAGAAAATACTAACAAATGAATTACGGTACTAAGCGAAAATATTATAAACTAAATAACTGCCATAAAGGCAGCACAATGCTTTTCTTTGAGTGTTTTCCATGTTGATGAGGGTGAGTACAAATGACTGATTTACAATAATTTAATTGTGAAAGTGCGCTTGATTTATCGTACAATTTCATTGGACCTCTGTGAACTACTCATCAATTTTATTGGTCTACTGTTACGAGGCAAAATGTTTTTGGCGGCATGAAAAAAAACCATGCATTAGCCGCACCGTAGTAAAGGCCGCAGTGTTCAAAGCTGTTCAAAATGTGGGGAAAAAGTAGCGGCTTATAATCCGACATCTACGGTAACAGCTTTTACATTTTGCAAATCACCTCTCAAAATGTAAAGTTGGCTTCATCCCAATTTATAACTTCTAACCCATATCTATTTCTCATAATCAAACATTCTAACAAGCTTCTACAGATGAATATCGGAGAGCATTCTGACTGGATGCATCATAGTCAGGCCATGTCCTCTTCAACACCACCTATCAAGCAGGAGGTACGAGGGCCTGAAGACTCATATTGGAGCAGTAGGGAAAAAGGTTCAAAGCTTTTTCCCTACTGTCACCAGGTTCATGAACCAATGTGATAAAGTTAAATACAACCTTGCATGATATTTTCTATCCCTCAACTTAATAAGAACATAAAAGAAATAGAAGCAGGAGTAGTCCATCTGACCCATCGAGCCTGCCCTGCCATTCAATAAGATCACGGTCGATCTGTCCGTAAACTCAGTTCCATCTACCTGCCTTTTCCCCATAACCCTTAATTTCCTTACTATGTAAAAATCTATCTGCTTCTTAAATATATTTAGTGAAGAAGCCTCAACTGCTTCATGACAAACTTACATTAGTTTATTGTCATGCATAATTTATGTTAATTTGTTAACTTGTTTATCATGTACTTTGTTGCTGCTGTTTAAAAAAATGTAATTATACCACATGTATGCCTAAGACAATCTACTTGAAGTTGAACTTGATATGTCAACTTTTACAGATTTTGCTCTCCCTCTGCCATTCTCTCTATCTGTCCAGGTTAATTCCTTAAAACTTGGTTTAGTACTATCCTTTTTACTGGGTAAAATTAAAAATCTCAAGTGCATTTCAAGAATTCTACACCTTCATTCTTATCCTGCTCCAGGTGATATCCTTTCAAATTTGGAGCTCTGGGTCACCATTGTATCTTCGAATTATGGCCTCAGTATTTGGGGAAGGGAGAAATGGAGAGAAGAGAAAGAGGGACAATGACATCTGCAATAGCAGAAGAGCTATTATGCAGAAACAGGCTCCGTTACAGTAAGTTTCAATCTGTGTCACAGCTAATTGGAGATCTTGGGTTTTTACATAAAAGTGAAAGGTTATACTAGCCAAAGTTAAAAAGATGAGAGAGCGAGAGCAAGAGAGAGCGAGAGCGAGAGAGAGAGAGAAAAGGAACAGAGTAAGCAAAGAATTCAAAGAAGGTACCTGAATCAAAATAGAAGACCAATGGATTGGCTACTTATGAGAATAGGTTGAGTGTACTTGGCCTTTTCTCCTTGGAGCGATGGAGGATGAGAGGTGACCTGTCAGAGGTGCATAAGATGATGAGGAGCATTGATCATATGGATAGCCAGAGGCTTTTTCCCCAGGGCTAAAAGAGCTAACACGAGGGGGCATAGATTCAAGGTGCTTAGAAATAGGTACCAAGGGGATGTAAAGAGTAAGTTTCTCCACACAGAGAGTAGTGGGTTTGTGGAATCCACTGCCGGCAGTGGTGGTGGAAGTGAATGCAATAGGATCTTTTAAGAGACTCTTTGATAGGTACATGGAGCTTAGAAAAATAGAGGGCTATGCACTAGGGAAATTCTAAGCAATCTCTAGAGTATGTTACATGGTTGGCACAACATTGTGGGCCGAATGGCCTGTAATACACTGTAAACTTCTATGTTCTATGTATATGATCATCCTGTCAACATTGATGAATATGCCGGATCAGAGACTTACATAGAAAAATGCACGGAGGATGCTTCCATGAGTAAACACTACACAAATCAGAAACTACAGCTGAATGCAGGGTTTGTGCATTGCTTAAGGATTGAGATGCTGCCTTCAGATCGAGGAATAAAATGACACTAAGGTCAGCAAGAGCCACACTGTCCAATACCAATCAGGAAAGCAAAGTGAGAGTACTCACAGAAAATTCAGACACTTTTGTGATATCAGGGACATTTGACAAGGTATACAAGCCATAACAGATTACGAGTCCACTCTGGGTACTAACAACAGCCACTTCTCCATTCCTGATACGCTGAATGATGACACAAAGGTTGGAGGTGTTGTGGATAGTGTGGAGGGCTGTCAGAGGTTACAGGGACATTGATAGGATGCAAAACTGGGCTGAGAAGTGGCAAATGTAGTTCAACCCAGATAAGTGAAAAGTGGTTCATTTTGGTAGTTCAAATATGATGGCAGCATATAGTATTAATGGTAAGACTCTTGGCAGTGTGGAGGATCAGAGGGATCTTGGGGACCGAGTCCATAGGATGCTCAAAGCAGCTGCGCAGGTTGACTCTGTGGTTAAGAAGGCATATGGTGTATTGGCCTTCATCAATCATGGAAATGAATTTAGAAGCCAAGGGGTAATGTTGCAGCTATATAGGACCCTAGTCAGACCCCACTTGGAGTACTGTGCTCAGTTCTGGTCACCTCACTACAGGAAGCATGTGGAAGTCAGCTGTAGGTATAAGTTCCCCACACCCCACTTCTTTACATTTGAACAGTCAGAACAGTAGAAATGCCAGGCAGGATAGTGGAATGCTCTACTTGTGGGATATGGGAAGGCAGTGTCCCTGATGACTATACCTGCAAAAAGTGCATACAGCAGCAGCTTCTAATGATTTGCATGGAGGTGTTGGAGCTGGAATTGGATGAACTGTGGATCACTTGGGAGGCTGAAGGCAGCTATATAGCACCCTGGTCAGACCCCACTTGGAGTACTGTGCTCAGTTCTGGTCGCCTCCCTACAGGAAGGATGTGGAAGTCATAGAAAGGGTGCAGAGGAGATTTACAAGGATGTTGCCTGAATTGGGGAGCATGCCTTATGAAAATAGGTTGAGGATGAAAAGTGACCTGAGAGGTATTGATCATGTGGATAGTCAGAGGCTTTTTCCGAGGACTGAAATGGTTGCCACAAGAGGACACAGATTTAAGGTGCTGGGAAGTAGATACAGAGATGTCAGGGGTAAGTTTTTTACTCAGAGTGGTGAGTGCATGGAATGAGCTGCTGCTGGCAATGGTGGTGGAGGCAGATACATAGAAACACAGAAACATAGAAAATAGGTGCAGAAGTAGGCCATTCGGCCCTTCGAGCCTGCACCACCATTCAGTATGATCATGGCTGATCATCCAACTCAGAACCCTGTACCTGCTTTCTCTCCATATCTCCATACGATAGGGTCTTTTAAGAAACTTTTAGATAGGTACATGGAGCTCAGTAAAATAGAAGGCTATGGGTAAGCCTAGTAATTTCTAAGGTAGGGACATGGTCGGCACAACTTTTTGGGCCGAAGTGCCTTTATTGTGCTGTAGGTTTTCTATGCTTCTATGAATGCCTTCTATGCACCATTTGGTGCAATGAATAATGTGATATTGAGGAAAGACCTTTTCTCTGAGGAAAAGGCACCCTGCCTGACTGCAGCTGTGGTGAGGAGGCTCCTAAGCCAGAGTAAACCCATGCAAGGCAGAGAAAACATACATGGCCCGGTGCTGAAGGATTGTTTGGCCCAGCTAACAGAGATCTTAACTGACATCTGTAATATCCTTTGCAACAGTCTATTGTCCCTGCAGGGTTCATGGCAGTCACCATCGTTGTGGTGTCCAAGAAAGTGACAGTAAATGGCCTAAACAATTATTGCTCAGTGGTAGTGTCCTCAATTGTGAAGTGCTTCCAGCTACACTGGGCCCTTTCCAGTTCGCCAACAGCTCAAACTGGTCTACCGATGATGTCATAGCCATAGGTCTCCATTCCATCCCATCCAACCTAGAAAATGATGCCTCATACGCCAGAATGTTGTTCATTAACTTCAGCTTAGCAATTAACACAATCATTCCTCAGGCTGGTGAGTAAACTGAGGGTGGTTGGGATTCAACAACCCTTTGTATAACTGTCTCTTGGACATCTTGGTGAAAAGATCTCAGTCCGAGTTGGCAGCAATATCTCAAGCTCCATTAAGCAGAGCACTGCCACAAAGCCATCCATTCCATCAACCAGATCATTAACATACAACATGAAAAGTAGCAAACTTGAACTGATCCCTAAAGAACATCACTAGTCACTGGCACCCATTCACAAAAGGCCTCCCTTCATTCCCACTTTTTTTTCCTCTGGCCAGTCAGCCAATCTTCTGTCCATGCTAATATATTTCCTGTAATACCATAGGCTCTGTTTAACAGCTTCATGTGTGACACCTTCTGAAAATTCAATTAAACAGCATCCACCAATTCTCCTTTCTCTATTCTGCCAGTGAATTCCTCAAAGAACAACAGATTTGTCAGGCAAGTTTGCCTCTTAAGTGCTGACTTTTGGCTATTTTAATCATGCATCTCCAATTACGACGAAACCTCATCCTTGATAATGGACTCGCACATCTTGCCAACCACTGAAGTCATGCTAACTGGCCTATAATTTCCTATCATTTGTCTTGTTCCCTTCTGAAAGAGTGGATTAACACTTGTGATTCTCCAGTCCACCAGGATCATTCTTGAAAGATCACGACTAATGCCTTCACAATCTCTTCAGCAACCTCTTTCAGAACCCTGGGGTGCAGAGACTGTGATCATTTATCTTGTTTTCTACCCCTCATCATTTTATAAATGTCAGCTTCCTTTGTTCCAGGGAAAACAGTTCCAACCTATCCAGTTTCACCTTATGAATCAAGCCATCCAATTTGACAAAACTCATGATTTTTTTCAGTGATTTTTCTAGCTTAATTACATCCTTCCAATATAGTATGACAACCAAAAGTACACACAATATTCCATGTGCAGTCTCATCAACACTGTGTACATGATGATCCTATCCTTGTACTCAATGCCCTGAGCAAAAAAGGAGTGCAA
Organism: Hemitrygon akajei; assembly: GCF_048418815.1. Lineage (NCBI taxonomy): Eukaryota > Metazoa > Chordata > Chondrichthyes > Myliobatiformes > Dasyatidae > Hemitrygon > Hemitrygon akajei. The sequence continues at coordinate 50,695,445 of NC_133139.1, forward strand.
CATTCCTTCTTCCTCCAACAGGGCCATAACTTTGTTGTGATTTGGAAGCTAGCATGATTTGGACCCAGAGAATATGTTGGGGTTTTATGTCATGGTTTCATGCTTTGGTTCTTGGTAGGGTCACCTATGCCAAACAGGTCAAAGGGTAGAGGCATAGAGTGCTCCACTGTGCTCCACCGGTCCTCCAGGTTTGGAGGCTCAGCTCAGAGCTAACAATTCTGACTGGTAAAACATTTCTCTGGCATTAAATAAACCTTTGAAACTTTGAAGATTTATTATGGAAACAGCAATGAAGAATCCTTCATCACCCAAGTTCGACCATATTCCTGAGTCTCCACCTGGGACTTGGATGACTAACAGTTGTGAAAACTGAGAGGAAACTACTGATATAATGAAGGAAACCTTGAACACCAAAGATTGAGAAACTTGAATGCTGCCTTAAATGCCAGCAGTGTAATGACAATAAGTACCGTAGATGCCGGATTATAAGCCGCTACTTTTTTTCCCACGCTTTGAACAGCTTTGAACACTGCGGCCTTTACTACGGTGCGGCTAATGCATGGTTTTTTTTCATGCCGCCAAAAACATTTTGCCTCGTAACAGTAGACCAATAAAATTGATGAGTAGTTCACAGAGGTCCAATGAAATTGTACGATAAATCAAGCGCACTTTCACAATTAAATTATTGTAAATCAGTCATTTGTACTCACCCTCATCAACATGGAAAACACTCAAAGAAAAGCATTGTGCTGCCTTTATGGCAGTTATTTAGTTTATAATATTTTCGCTTAGTACCGTAATTCATTTGTTAGTATTTTCTAGTTAAAGTTAGAAGTGTTTTAAGTATATTTGTTTTCTGTACTACATCCCGGGATGCTATGACGCCACATCCGGTTTCGCCGCATCTTGTGGGAAAATACCGGTTTGCGATAAACGGAAAGGTGGGGGGGGGGGGGGGGGGGAGCGCATTAGACCCGAGCGAAAACGCTGCTTTTAAGTTAAAGGCGATCAATAACTTTTCCTGGTAGGCTGCAGTATATATTTTTTTACCAGTCGTTAGGAGATATTGGAATGTTGTTCGTGCACTGTTCAGTAAAAAAGTATACGCAACGTAATTTGTGTGTTACCGATACGTATGTATATTTAAAAGTAGCCGTGTAGGCACGGTTCGAAAAAAAGCATTTGCAATATGTATTTGTTTATGTTTCCATACGGATTTAATTAAAAGTTAAAAAATCCTCACGTGTAATATCTTTCTGTGTAAATATCTCATATTACAACGTGGGACACCTGCGGCTTAAAATCTGGTGCGGCTTGTACAAGTACAAAATTGATTTTCTAAAATTAGAGCCTGCGGCTTTTAATCAGGTGCGCTCTGTAGTACGGAATCTACGGTATATGCCTTCTTCATCTTCCTGTCTACCTCATTGCCACTTTGAAAAACCTATGTACTTGTACCCACTTGCAAAAGGATCAAGAACCAGTGGCATAAAATTAAATTATGATGGTCTTGATTAACAGAAATTATACATTGAGTGGTTGGTGTCTGATTTGCACTGCTAAGGGTATAGTACAATAAATTCAGCACCTATTATAACCATGTAACAATTACAGCACGGAAACAGGCCATCTTGGCCCTTCTAGTCCGTGCCAAACACTTACTCTCACCTAGTCCCACTGACCTGCACTCAGCCCATAACCCTCCATTCCTTTCCTGTCCATATACCTATCCAATTTTTTTTTTAAATGACAATATTGAACCTGCCTCTACCACTTCTACTGGAAGTTCGTTCCACACAGCTACCAGTCTGAATAAAGTTCCCCCTCGTGTTACCCCTAAACTTTTGCCCCCTAACTCTCAACTCATGTCCTTGTTTGAATCTCCCCTACTCTCAATGGAAAAAGCCTATCCACATCAACTCTATCTATCCCCATCATAATTTTTTAAAATTGTTTTTTATGCATTTTCTACAACACTACAGATAAGAAAAAGCCCCAAACCAAAATAAAAAAAGTTAATAGTGCAAAAATAAACATACAATAATAATATAATACAAAAAAGATAATTGAGAAAGCACCCAAATTGAAGTCATGTAAAGTTAGTATCCTCCCCAAGCCCCATAGCAAAAAAAAAACTCCAGACCAACCACAACACAATATAGAGAATATAAATCAGGACATTCAAACCCCAAAACTGTACATACACCTGAAAACAGAAGATAATAATGCCTACTACCAAAAAAAGAGCAGAAAGTAAGGGACTGAAAAAAACACCTTAATTAAGAGGAAGGTTATGAAAGTACTCAATAAAAGGTCCCCAGACCTTATGAAACTTTATATCTGAATTAAGAATTGAATAATGAATTTTTTCAAGGTCTAAACAGGACATAATATCATTAAGCCATTGAGCATGTGTGGGCGGGGCAACATCTCTCCATCTGAGGAGGATTAAACGTCTAGCCAGGAGAGAAGCAAATGATAATATTCGACACTTAGTCGAACTCAAATGTATATCTGTCTCACCCAAAAAACCAAACAGAGCAGTTAAAGCGTTAGGTTCTAAGTGGTGATTCAGAATACAGGATAAAGTTATAAAAACGTCTTTCCAAAATTTCTCTAAGCCAGGACAGGACCAATACATATGAATAAGAGAAGCCTCGCCCCTTTTGCACTTATCACAAAGAGGACTAATATTAGGGTAAAATCGAGATAATTTAGATTTAGACATATGAACAATCTTAAACTGTAAAAGGCAATGGTGAGCACAAAGAGAGGTTGAATTAACCGATTTGAGAATCGAGTCCCAAATCTCATCAGATGAAGAGATATTTAAATCATGCTCCCAAGCCATTCTAATTTTATCCACAGGGGCATGCCGTAAGAATGCTAGTTTATCACAAATAAATGATATTAAACCTTTACCCAGTGGATTAATAGAAAGAAATAAATCCATAACATTTTTATCGGGCATTTCAGGGAAGTTAGGAATTAAAGGATTAATAAAGTGTCTAATTTGGAGATATCTTAAAAAAAAAAGGGCATTAGGCAGATTGAACTTAGCAGAGAGCTGCTGAAAAGATGCGAAGCGATTATCGATAAAAAGATCTTCAAAATGTCTAATGCCCTTCCTATACCAATCATAGAATGTTGAATCATACATAGTAGGTAAAAAAAGGTGATTATGTAAGTTAGGACTAGAAAGGGAAAAACCATAAAATTTCCTAAACTGAGCCCATATTTGCAAAGTGTGTCTAACAAGAGGATTAACAATTAGTCTAGACAAACTAGTAGGGAGTACAGAGCCAAGAAGTGCCATCATAATTTTAAATACCTCTATCAAGTCCCCCCTCAGCCTTCTACGCTCCAAAGAATAAAGACCTAATTTGTTCAACCTTTCTCTGTAACTTAGGTGCTGAAACCCAGGTAACATTCTAGTAAATCTCCTCTGTATTCTCTCTACTTTGTTGACATCTTTCCTATAATTCGGTGACCAGAACTGTACACAATACTCCAAATTTGGCCTCACCAATGCCTTGTACAATTTTAACAGTACATCCCAATTCCTATACTCAGTGCTCTGATTTATAAAGGCCAACATACCAAAAGCTTTCTTCACCACCCTATCCACGTGAGATTCCACCTTCAGGGAACTATGCACCATTATTCCTAGATCACTCTGTTCTGTCACCAGCCTCCAACCTGACAGTTATCCACCACTACTCTCTGGCATCTCCCATCCAGACACTGTTGAATCCATTTTACTACTTCAATATTAATACCTAAAGATTGAACCTTCCTAACTAACCTTCCATGCAGAACCTTGTCAAAGGCCTTACTGAAGTCCATATAGACAACATCCACTGCTTTACCTTCGTCAACTTTCCTAGTAACAAACATGACCTTCCACGCACTATTAGATTCAACTTTGTCATTGTGCCGAGTACAGATACAAAGCCAATTAAATGCAATTAGCATTTAACCAGAAGTGCAAAATAGTGATATTTACAAAATCACTGCGAATAAAAATTGCTACAGCGTACAAATATAAAAGTACTAACACAGTACAATATGGGTGCAATACTGTTAGCGCTGTGATGTGAGGTTCATCAGGGTCACAGTCTCTAGGAAGAAGCTCTTCCTGTGCCTGCTGGTGCAGGAGTGGAGGCTCCTGTAGTGCCTACCAGATGGGAGGAGAGTAAAATGTGTGCAGCTGTATCAAGCTGTGCATAAGGCATGCATAAGCACCAGACATTAATTGTGCTGAGGCTTTCTCTGCCCCTGGCATTTAAAAGGATGGCCAAAATGATGTGGAATATTTCATACAACTTGACTTTAACATACCACCTATCCCTTTAAAGAACCTGTCAAGAGTGTGGACTAGTGATCGACATGGAATATCTGAGACCCTTTTTGAAAGGTTATGGAACACCTGGCTAGATATTTTTCCATTAGAACTGTCAAAGTAATTTGCAAGAATACTCTAGTTGGAAGTTCTAATAAGCTTTTAGACTTTGCTTCAGCTTGGCAAAAAGACTGTTTTATCAAATGCAGAGCCTACATTGCAACACTACCCCATGTTGGCTGCATGGGCATAAATGTTGACCAAAAAAAAAATGCAGCAGTATCATCCCATGCAACTACACAATACAGCTCAATGAGCTGCTCCCAAGGATGCAGACAGATAATATTCTAACGCTGTTGTTATTTATGAGTTCAATGAAAGTCACCAACTCATCCAAAATTGGGTCTTCCTGACTGAATGTTATTCACTGGCAAATACCAGGATCCTGGATTATGTTGCGAGATCATGGGCATTTGATGCAGCTGCTGGTAGGCTGAATAAGGAAAAGTTATTTTATTACATGACAAGCAGATGAACCCTGGGACTGGTTACAGTGAAATATATGTGAATAACATAGAACTAATATAAAGTTAATCTAGTAAGAATGAAATACATTGCACAGAAAGAAAAAAATAGAACACAAAACAGTACACAGGAACATGCCCTTTGGCCTGCAATGTTGTGCCAAAATAATTAAACTAATGATAACTATTTAAAATAATCCTTTCAGTCTGCAGATGGTACATATCCCTCCAATCTCTGCATATTTATGTCCCTAAAAGACTCTTAAATGCCTACCATATCTATCTCCACCACTCTCCCTGGAGGTCATTCCAGGCACCATGTAAAATTTTGCACCACACATCTTTGAACTTGACCCCTCTCACCTTAAATACCTCCCCTCTGGCAGTAAACATTTTAACCCTGTGAAAAAGATACTGACTGCATATTCTACTTATGCCAATATAATCCTAAAAACTTCTATCAGGTCAACCCTTCACTCCAGAGAGGGAAAAATACAAGTTTGTCCAACCTTTCCTTATTGCACATGTTCTCAAATCTAGCAAACTGGTAACACTCTTCTGTACTCTCACCAAAGCCTACACATCCTTCCAATTGTAAAATGGGGCGACCAAAAATGAATGCAGTGCTCCAGATGTGGAGTAACCAATGTTTTATAAAGATGCTCTATCCTGATTCTTGAACTCAATGCCTTGACTTATAAAGGCAAACATGCTATTCATCTTTACTACCATATCGACTTGTGCGGCCAATAATCTATTGTGCACTATGAATGGTGATTAATGACTACACTGTCATTTATATGCAACACAAACAGCAAAGGTCCCAGTATAGATCCCTGTGGACCTGTGACGGACCTCAGTCAGAACAAGACCCATCACCACTACCCTGTCTTCAATGGGCACGCAAATTCTAAATCCAAATGGCCAATTCACTGTAGATCCCATGTATCTTCATATTTTGGATGAGTACCAAGTGAGACCTTGTCAAATGCCTTAATAAAATCCATGCAGACAATATCCACAGCTCTACCTTCAATCGCTTTGTCACCTCTTCACTAAACTCAATCAAGTTAGTAAGACATACCAGATCCTGCAAAATATCATGCTGCCTTGGCTCCCCAACTGCTTATATGTCTTATCCCTAAGAATTACCTTCAATAGATTTCCTACCACGAACATTAGACTCATCATAATAGGATTATTCCTATTTCCCATTTTAAGAAACAGAACAACATTTCTTAAAATGCTTCAGAAGCTTGATTGTGGCTAGAAAGATTTTCCCAATATCATTGCTTGCCTCCCTCAAACTGGAGTCTGTTCCATCAGACCCTGGAAATCTACACACCTTATCATTCTTCGAGAGTACCAACACTACACTACCTCTTCCGTAATTTCAAAATACCCAAGCACATCAGCACCCCCAACACTGATCTCAGTACCTTCAATGTCCTTTTTATTCCCACCTGTAAGCATATGGTCCTGCCTTTAACGTTCAGTGGTCATACATTCTCCTTAACCAACCTCTTACTCTTAATCTAAGTGTGAAATGCCTTAATTCCCTTAAATCCTACTCATGAAGGACCTTTAATTCGTTGCTTGCTTCTTTATAACCTTCAAGGGATTACAGATTGATTTGAGTTTTCAAAAACTTACCTGCACTTTTTTGATTAAATTCACCACTCTTGCAATCCAAGGATCCTTTACCTAACTTAGAAAGTTAGGCAAATTCTTGGACTCTAACTTCTGAAGCAAAGCTTTCTGCAGTGATGTATGTTGTATCCGATATGAAAAAAAGCATCAGTTAATGCACAAAGCCTATTCTGAGATCAATGCACTAATCTTACTCCCTACTTTCTGTTGTGCAAAATCAGACATCCTTTCTCAACATCCTTCAATGATGTGCTTCTATTAATCAATCTTCTCTATCCACAGTTACATTTGGGGTATAATACATTGCTGAATATATGCCATTAAAATAATCGCAAATACGAGAAAATCTGCAGATGCTGGAAATCCAAGGCAACAGAGCAAAATGCTGGAGAAAATATGAAAAGGGATGAACAAGTTAATGTTTTGGGCAGAGACCTTTCATCAGTTATAATTCATTTTTAACACTTCATGAAAATATATGATTCTATGATTGTATACATTTGTCCAGTACATTTTAATCCAAACTTAATTACATAATGAATATTATACTCTGACAAGCATAAAGCTATGTTTCCTCTGTTAGCATGATTAACTTACTTTGCAAGTGTATTTTTAGTTTCCCTGATTTATAAACTAAATGCAATAGAACTAGAGTTTAATACACCCCCAGCTAAAACTTATTTAGTGCTTTCACAAGTTGAGCAAAGTTATTGTATTTTTAAATGATGGCACAAAAGGTATTTTCAGTGCTGTTTTTACGTAATTTTAAAGGCAAAGTGGGAAAGTTCAATTTATAAACCAGAATAGGCTGGGAGCTTTTTCTCAGTGGAGCACAGCTGAAGGATAATGGGATAGGGTTATATAAAAATCATAGAACATTACAGCACAGGGACTTTGTCAAATGCCGTCCTAAAATCCTGACATCCACAGCTCTACCTTCATCAATCTCTCTCATCACCTTATCAAAAAACTCAATCAAATAGGTATGACACGACTTATCCTGCACAAAGCCAGGCAGGCTCTCCTTAACTAGGCAATGCTCATACAGTCTGCCCTCCTTATCCGTGGGGCACTGGTTCCGAGACCCCCCACGGATACCAAAAATAGGGATTCTCAAGTTCCTTATTTAACTTAAATCAATGCAGTTGTCTTTAGGACCCAGCGGAACCCCGGACTTTACTTGACATGTTCAGAGCGGTGGACATTAAGACCCGGCGTAGCTCTGAATCTGCTGTTTCTGTTCACGAAAATAATCACGATTGAAAATAAGGTGGAAGTAATATAACAAACAGAAAGAGGTGAAACGCCATCAGTCATTTGAAAAGCATTAGGCTACAATCGGTCAACGATTGGAACAATTTTAATGAAGCATTTGAAAGGCCCTGCCCCGATGAAAGCTACAATTATTACTAAGCAGGGCAGTGGTTTAATTATTGAAATACGTATATTTCTTAAGTGTTTTATATGCATAGAAAGTGAAAATATGTACTATATACTAAGAAAAACGTTTGACTAACTGACACTAAATAATACCAGATGTACCTGTTCCGACTTCAAATCCGACTTAAAGACAGACTCAGGAATGGAACACATTCATAACATAAGTACCTGTACTTTTAAGTCATTTCTAGATTACTTATAATACCTAATACAATGTAAATGTTATGTAAATAGTTGTTATACTGTATTGTTTAGGGAATAATGACAAGAAAAAATAGTCTGTACATGCTCAAACGACGAGTGCTGGAGAGAGAACTTCCGGGTTTTCCCGATCTGCGGTTGGTTGAATCCGCGCATGCGGAATCCACGGATGAGGGCCAACTGTATATCCTCCCTAAGAATTTTCTCCAGCAATTTTCCTACAACTGTCGTAAGACTCATCAGTCTATAGTTCCCAGGATTTTCCCTTGTTCCCTTCTTAAATAGAAGTACATTAGTCACTTGCTGGTCCTCCGGGACCTCACCTGTGCCTGGAGATACTGGTCAAGGTCCCAGCAATCTTGTCTCTTACCTTCCTCAATAACCTGGTGTAAATCCCATCATGGTGGGGCATAGATAAGGCAAATAACAAAAAGGTATTTTACACCAGAGTAAAGGAATCTAAAACTGGAGGGCATAGATTTATGGTGAGAGGAAAATTTAAAGGGGACATGAAAGGCAAGTTTTTCCATACAGAGGATGGTATGTTCAATGAGTTGGCAGTGGAAGTGATAGAGGTAGGAACAAATGCTATGTTTAAAAGGAACTTAGACAGGTACATGGATAGGGAAGGTTTAACGAATTGTGGGCAACACGAAGGTAAATGAGATGACATGGAGTTCAGCTGATTTTTTTTGTCATAGTCACACAGCTCAGAAATAGGCCATTTTCAAATTTTAATTCAGGAAAGAATTACAAAACTACAGCACAGAAACAGGCCCTTCAGCCTGCTCTAGTCCATTACTATACTATAATTCTGCCTCATCCCAAATTGGCACCTGGACCACTGACCTCCATACCTCTCCCATCTAAGTACTCGTTCAAATTTCTCTTAAATGTTGAAACCTAACCCAGATCCACCACTTCTGCTGGCAGCTCATTCCATCCTCTCACTGCCCTAAAACTGAAGTTTCTTCCCTGGTTCACCTTTCACCCTTAACCTATCACTTCTGGTTCGACTCTCACACAAAATCAGTGGGAAAAGCCTGCTTGCATTTACCCCTCATTAATTTTGTATACCTCTACCCACTCTTTCCTCATTCTCCTACACCACGAGAAATAATGTCCTAATCTATTTAACTTTTCCCTGTAATTCATGTCCTCAATTCCTGCCAACATCCTTGTAAATGTTCTTTGGATTCTTTCATTCTCATTGATAAATTCCCTGTAGGTAAATGATCAGAATTGCATATACTACTACTAATCAGGTCTTACCAGCACTTAATACAACTTCAACATAACAACCCAACTCCTGTACTCAATACTTTGATTATGAAGAACTATATATCAAACGTTCTCTTAACAACCCTATACATCAGTGATGCTACTGTCAAGGAAGTATGGAGCTATATTCCCAGAAGCCTGTTCTACTAAAACTCAGAATCAGATTTAATATCACGGGCATATGTTGTAAAATTTGTTATTTTGCAGCAGCACCATGCAATACCTCCTCGATGGTAGCAATGTCCTGGGATGTTCTGGATGATGGAGAGTCCTTAATGATGGATGCCACCTCTTTCAGGCATGATCTTTTGAAGATGTTCCCAATGGTGGGGAGGCTAGGGCCCATATGGAGCTGGCTGAGTTTGCAGCTTTTGTAACTTCTTCTGATCTTGTGCAGTTGCCCCATCATATCAAACAGCGATGCAACCAGCTAGAGTGCTCTCCACAGAGCACCTGTAGAAATTTGCTAGTCTTTGGTCATACCAAGTCTACTCAAACTCTGAATGAAATATAGCCGCAGGTAAAGCTATTGTTTCGGTGTTCCAAGGCAGAGTGGAGTGCCAGTGAGATTGCATCTACTGTAGACCTGTTGTGGCAATGGGTAAAGTGCAACGGGTCCAAGACCATCCTTAGGCAGGAGTTGATTCTGGTCATAACCAACCTCTCAAAGTACTTTATCACATTAGGTGGGAATTTAAGAGTGAAAGTCATTGAGGCACCTCACCCTTCTCTTCTTGATTGTCATCCTTTTGAACCAGGTGGAAACCTCCGATTGCGGAAGTACAAGATTGAAGATGTCCTTGAACACTCCCGCTCATTTGTTGGTAAAAGTATTCAGTGCCCTATCAGGTACACCATCAGGGTCTGACGCCTTGACAGGGTTCACCTCTCGAAAGATGTTCTGAGGAGATCACAGGGTCACCACACACTGCAGGGATTTGCAGAGGTGTAGTATTATTCTCCTTTTCAAAGTGTGCATTAAAGGCGTTGAGCTCATCTGAGAGTGAAGCAACACAGCCATTCATAATGGCTTTGAAGGAAGCAATGGCCTACACAGCCTGCGAACCCTGCCGGAGCTGATGTGCATCCAATTCTGTCCCTAATTTCAATGAAAGTTGTTTTCTCACTCTTAAAATAGCTTTCCGTAGGTTATACCGGGACTTCTTGTATAGTTCTGAATCACTAATTTTGAATGTTCATCCAAGGCTTTTGGTTCAAGTATGTCTGATACGTTCTTACCCACACAGGTCTTGATGAAGTCAGTGAATATTCATTCAGATTCAAAGATGAATCCCTGAGCATTGTCTAGTCTATTGACTCAAACTGGTTCTAAAGCACCCCCCCCCCTTAATAATACCCCATCCTCACCTCTTGTACTGTGGTCTTTAGTTTCTGCCTGTACACTAGGTGACTGGACTTTACAAAGTGTGGACATGGGATGGCATGGTGGTATAACAATGGTCAAGTGTGTTGGCTCCTCTGGTTCCATAGGTAATACATTGGTGGTAGTTGTTCAGAAGTGTGACAGGGGAAAACTCCATTGGTAGATAAAATGGATAACACTTGACCACTAGATATTCTAGTTCAGCTGAGCAGTTTGAGACAGAACTGCCACATCTGGGCACTACGACTAGTTAATCATAAAGCATGCTCCACCTCCTTTACCCTTAATAGACTGAGCTGTCCTGCCTTTGTGGAGAATGGTGAATGCTGCATCCAAATTGGTGGGGGTGAGCCACATTTCCATGAAGTACATGGAAATCCCTTTGGCACTGCAATCTTGCTCTGAGGTCTTCAATTTTGTTTTCCAGGACTGTACATTTGTCAGCAGGATAGTCGGGAGAGGGCTTTTTAAGCCTTCTGCGTTTCAATCGCACTTGTAGCCCAGCACACATACTGTGCTTCTGTTTTCTTAAAGGAGAACTGCACAAGCAATCTGCCATCCAGTACCTGCTGATTTTGAGGATCAATGTTTTTTTTAAAACATTTTAAAATGATGTTGTTTACTGTAGTATCCATGGCTGTGTCTGTGAATTTCAGCTGCACTTGTCCTAAATAGGAATATTTGAGGATTCCCATCGAGCTGCAGGCAAAGTGTCACCACCTATTGGTGCCACCTAGTTCACACTTGTCAGTCCCCTACCTTTCACTGTGCAAGTCCTACCCCTATTTTCCTCGTAAAGTGCAACACCTCACACTTGTCTGCATTAAATTCCATCTGCCATTTTTCAGCCCAGGGCTAAGGACATTTTAAGTACCTCTACTAGGGCTCCAGCAATTTCTGTGCTAGCCACCCACAAAGTCTGAGGAAACACCTTGTAAAGCCTTGGAGATTTATCCACTCTAATTTGCTTCAAGACAGCAAATACATCTCCCTCTGTAACGTGTATATTGTCCATGACCTCACTTCTATAGATTCTGTGTCTGTCTCGTAAGTAAATGCAGATGCAAAAAACGCATTTGAATTGAATTTCAGTTTATTGTCATTTAGAAACCAAAAATGCAATGCAGTTAAAAAATGAGACAACGTTCCTCCAGAATATCACAAAAGCACATGACAAAACAGACTACACCAGAAAATCCACATAACGTTTAGCAAGCCTCAATCCAGAGTCTGGAGAGGCTGCTGCGTATTAATATCGCGCTACCATCGGAGCTCCAAACTCATCAGACAAAACAAGACTACCCAAATACACCAAGTCAGGAGACCAACTCTACCACCCAAAAAACCAAAAACTAAAGCTACAAGACCTACACAAAACCACAAAGTTATATATAGTTATAGTTAACATATAGTTACAACAGTGCAGACAATACCATAATTGATAAAAACAGACCATGGGCACAGTAAAAAATAGTCCAAAGATGTTAAAAGACTATAAGTTCAAAAGAAACCACCACACAATTTCCACAAGTCCTCAGGTCCCGATAGACTCGTCACCCCACGCAGGCGACAGAAGGGAATACTTTCGCTATGGACTTCCAAGGCGCCGCCGGACTCAGCCTTGCAGACGCAGCACACAGTGAAAGCTACGTCGGACCCAGCCTCGCAGACACAGCACACAGTGAAAGTGCCCCAACCGCAGCAGACTCCGAGTCTGTTGAACCTCCGAGCCTCTGACCATCCCCTCTGGCACAGCCTCTCTGAGCACCATCCTCTGCTGAGCGCATTAAGACGCTCCTGCCAACGGCCACCAGCAACGCAACCCCAAGGACCGGGGACCTGTTCTTCTCAGCAGTGACCCAGACCTCACAACAGCAGCAGCAACGAAGAAGGCCTTCCTGGAGATTTCCATATGTTCCTCCGTGATCCCACATCCGTTTTTCATCAGATTATGATTGTGCACAGCACCCTGCTTAACAAATAACAGATATCGACTCCAGAGAGGCCGCTGCAAGCTGCGTTGCGCTGCCATCTTGAAGATGGATTTAAAATCCACCCCATCTCTTCTGGCTTTATGCATACATGACCATGCTGGTTTTCAAGGACCAATTTTGTCCCTTACTTTCTTTTCATTCTTAACATACAGTGGCATGCAAAAGTTTGGGCACCCCTGGTCAAAATTTCTGTTATTGTGAATAGTTAAGTGAGTAGAAGATGAACTGATTTCCAAAAGTCATAAAGTTAAAGATGAAACATTCTTTTCAATATTTTAAGATTAGTGTATTATTTTTGTTTTGTACAATTTTAGATTGGAAAAAAGGAAAGGAGCACCATGCAAAAGTTTGGGCACCCCAAGAGATTTAAGCTCTCAGATAACTTTTACCAAAGTCTCAGACCTTAATAAGCTTGTTAGGACTATGGCTTGTTCACAGTCATTGTTAGGAAAGGCCAGGTGATGCAAATTTCAAAGCTTTATAAATACCCTGACTCCTCAAACCTTGACCCAACAATCAGCAGCCATGGGCTCCTCTAAGCAGCTGCCTAGCACTCTGAAAATTAAAATAAGTGATGCCCACAAAGCAGGAGAAGGCTATAAGAAGATAGCAAAGCACTTTCAGGTAGCCATTTCCTCAGTTCGTAATGTAATTAAGAAATGGCAGTTAAAAGGAACGGTGGAGGTCAAGTTGAGTTCTGGAAGACCAAGAAAACTTTCCCAGAGACCTGCTCAAGGGTTGCTAGAAAGGCAAATAAAAACCACCATTTGACTGCAAAAGACCTTCAGGAAGATTTAGCAGACTCTGTAGTGGTGGTGCACTGTTCTACCGTGCAGCGACACCTGTACAAATATGACCTTCGTGGAAGAGTCATCAGAAGAAAATCTTTCCTGCATTCTCACCACAAAATTCAGCATCAGAAGTTTGCAAAGGAACATCTAAACAACACATACAACACGCTGGAGGAACTCAGCAGGTCAGGCAGCATCTGTGGAAACAAGCAGTTAACACAAAGTACACTGCAGGTGCTGGGGTCAAAGCAACATGTACAACACACTGGAGGAATTCAGCAGGTCGGGCAGCATAACACAAAGTACACTACAGATACTGTTGAGTTCCTCCAGAGTGTTGTACGTGTTGCTTTGACCCCAGCATCTGCAGTGTACTTTGTGTTTACATCTAAACAAGCCTGATGCATTTTGGAAATAAGCCCTGTGGACTGATGAAGTTAAAATAGAACTCTTTGGCTGCAATGAGCAAAGTTATGTTTGGAGAAAATAGGGTGCAGAATTTCATGAAAAGAACACCTCTCCAACTGTTAAGCTCGGGGGTGGATCGATCATGCTTTGGGCTTGTGTTGCAGCCAGTGTCATGGGGAACATTTCACTGGTAGAGGGAAGAATGACTTCAATTAAATACCAGCAAATTCTGGAAGCAAACATCACACTATCTGTAAAAAAAAGCTGAAGATGAAAAGAGGATGGCTTCTACAACAGGATAATGATCCTAAACACACCTCAAAATCCACAATGGACTACCTCGAGGCGCAAACTGAAGGTTTTTCCATGGCCCTCACAGTCCCCTGACCTAAACATCATCGAAAATCTGTGGATAGACCTCAAAAGAGCAGTGCGTGCAAGACGGCCCAAGAATCTCACAGAACTAGAAGCCTTTTGCAAGGAAGAATGGACAAAAATCCCCCAAACAAGAATTGAAAGACTCCTAGCTGGCTACACAAAGCGTTTACAAGCTGTGATACTTGCCAAAGTGGGTGTTACTAAGTACTGACCATGCAGAGTGCCCAAACTTTTGCTTCAGGCCCTTTTCCTTTGTTATTTTGAAACTGTAAAAGATGGAAATAAAAAAGTAATATTGCTTAAAATATTAAAGAAACGTGTCATCTTTAACTTTATGCCTTTTGGAAATCAGGTCATCTTTTACTCACTTAGCTATTCATAGTAACAGAAATTATGACCGGGGTGCCTAAACTTTTGCATGCCACTATATCATCTTTAGCTTTTTCAATGACTGAGCTTCTATCATAAAGCCCAATTCCACTGTGACTTCTGAGCAACTGAAGCAGTTCTGATCTCTACAAGGAGAGACCCGGACAACATTCAGGCAGAAGATGGCAATTAGCAATCCAAAGTATGGGTCAATAACCATCTCCAGCTGTGTCTAACCATCAATCTTTCACACCTATTACGGTTAAAGACATAGCCATAAACATTAATGAGGGTCACCATCGAAAGAAATGCAACTGGAAGAGGCACACATACTGTGGTAGCGAGATCTAGTTACTTGGTGTCATGCATGACCTACTTAAACTCCAGTTCTGTGTGTTCTGAAGGTGGAATCTCATGTGGATAGGGTAGTGAAGAAAGCTTTTGGTATGCTGGCCTTTATAAATCAGAGTATTGAGTATAGGAGTTGGGATGTAATGTTAAAATTATACAAGGCATCGGTGAGGCCAAATTTGGAGTATTGTGTACAGTTCTGGTCACCGAATTATAGAAAAGATGTCAACAAATTAGAGAGAGTACAGAGGAGATTTACTAGAATGTTACCTGGGTTTCAGCACCTAAGTTACAGAGAAAGGTTGAACAAGTTAGGCCTTTATTCTTTGTAGCGTAGAAGGTTGAGGGGGGACTTGATAAAGGTATTTAAAATTATGAGGGGGATAGATAAAGTTGATGTGGATAGGCTTTTTTCATTGAGAGTAGGGGAGGTTCAAACAAGAGGACATGAGTTGAGAGTTCGGGGGCAAAAGTTTAGGGGTAACACGAGGGGGAACTTCTTTATTCAGACTGGTAGCTGTGTGGAACTAGCTTCCAGTAGAAGTGGTAGAGGCAGGTTCGATTTTGTCATTAAAAAAAAATTGGATAGGTATATGGACAGGAAAGGAATGGAGGGTTATGGGCTGAGTGCAGGTAGGTGGGACTAGGCGAGAGTAAGCGTTCGGCATGGATTAGAAGGGCCAAGATAGCCTGTTTCTGTGCTGTAATTGTTATATGGTTATGGTTATATGGTGATAAGGACTCACTTCCTAGCATCACAAAATCTTTCAATCTGCAAGGTATAAATCAGGAACACAATGGAATACCTTTCACTTGCCTGAGTGAGTAGAGCTCCGACAACAGTCAAGCTGCTTTACAATAAAGTAGCCTCCTTAAAAGGCTTTTCACTCATCCTATGAAACATTTCTTCTGTCTACCAATGGTGCATTGTGGCTTCAGCATACATTGTCCACAATGTCTGTATTTACTTTCCAAGGCCACCTCAACAGCAACCAGTACCAATGAGGAAAGGTCAGATCAGAAATTCAACATTCATAATGAAAGCCCCACACCCACAAATTTGAGGGGATTTATGGGGTGAGCAAAAGATGATGGTTTAACCAGCAGCATCCACATCCCAAAACAGTGAAACAGCATGCCATCAGGGAAGATAAACTTCCTGCTATGGCGTATATTCAGCCTATTAAGTCTCGATTTGGCCCACTGGAAAATTCATGTGTCCCATGCACAACAATTAAATTTTCATCTTTAAAAATCTATAAACCTAAATGTTGATTCAAATACTGCTTCCACTTCTTTCTTCATGATGAAAGCCATGGTGTCTAGTGGCTTCAGAAGAAACAGGTTGTCAACTGCTTAAATTATTCAACAATAGAAATGGTTTAAAATCGCTGCAATCTGAAATCTACTTAACATTTCAACGTCTACCTATAACTCGCCTTGCTTTCCACCAAGTCCCCCTCTCACCCCTACAGGTTACGTCACATCAAGTGTTCTTCTAGCTCCTTTGTAAATGAAATGAGGATTTGGGGGACTCGTCTCTACCACCACCACTTCCCATATACATTTATGCACATGCACACAACTCTATGCTAAAGAAAAGATTCCTTGGTTATTTTAAATCTACTGGATGTCCTCTAATTATTGAAGTTGCTGCAGAAGAAAATAACTATTAGTTGTTCTGCTCCTCATTATATCATAGTGTCCAACTGAATACCCCCTGTTTGATGGGAATGATTCCTTTGCCTTTCAGATGAGGCATCAAACTTAGAACCTAACCTTTCCTGTTGGGTGAGCAGTAAAGAACCCTTGGACAAGTCTGGGTTACTCTGAGCAATGGTTATTCCTCTGTCCATGCCAGTAAATGCATTGTCACATGGCAGACTGTAGGAGGTTGTTTGCTAATTGGCTGGCATGCTTCCAACATTTCCAACTCAGAGGCTGTAAAGCATTTGAGAGGTTACCTTGTGGTTATGAAAGGCATCGTAGCAAAGCAATTTCCCCCCGTGGGTTTATTTTAACAAAACCTAAAGTTCACATTAAAAATAAAGTTCAAAAGCAGAGAAATGTATGTAACTTGAGAACTTAATTTGAAGTACCATGAATTACAAAACAGACATAAAGCCTAAAGAAAATGGAAGAAGAAATGTATAATAAAAGACTGAACTGAGAGAAACTTGAAAACAATATCAAAAAGACAGGAAAGGTAAATGAGAGCAAGTCTTGGGCCCCTATCTAAGAAAGGATGTGCTGGCATTGGAGTGGGTCCAGAGGAAGTTTGCAAGAATTATTCCAGAAATAAAAGGGTTAATATGAAGCGGGTTAGATGGCTCTATCCCTGAACTTACTGCAGTTTAGAAGAATGGTGAGAGGCATCTCATATCTCTTTGAAACCTATCGAATATTGACAAACTTACATAGTGGACGTGGAAGAGATGTTTCCTATATTGGAGAAGTCTAGGGCTAAAGAGTACTATCTCAGAATACCAGGATGTCCCTTTAGAACAGGTATGAAGAGTTTCTTTAGCCAAAGGGTGGTGAATCTGTGGAACTCCTTGCGACAGAGGCCAAGTAATTCAGTACATTTGAAGCAGAGGTTGACGGGTTCTTGATTAGTAAGTGTGTCACAGGTTATGAGGAGAAGGTAGGAGAATGGGATTGAGCGGGATAATAAATCAGCCATGATGGAATGGCACAGCAGACTTGATGGGCCAAATGGCTTACTTCTGTTCCTATGATTTATCCCACCCAGGAACTAACCAAATCACAACTCAATTAAGCATTAGTTTAAATGCTTTGTCTTTACAATAACTACTTAAGTTCAGGATCAGTAGCAGAGCATACTGGGTTTTGTATTTGCTGAGGACAACCCCTGTGCTGCCAGTTATTATTTCAATGCAAACCCAACATAGGGCTGCCATAGAAGTGTAAAGCTGACTTGCATGATCACACCACCCATCTGATCCTTGACAATAAAGTTTATTTTGCTTGTGAGTGCTTTGCAAATATATTCTTCAGTCACTTCCCATCTAAAAGACAACCACAATTACAAAGAGAAAAACATTAAAGTTTGAACATATAGCAAAATATTTTTTTAAAAATTACAGAATTCCAACAGAAGTGTGATGATCACGGACCTCCAGACACTGTGTCCTGAAAGGGTCAGTCACTGGCCCTCATGACTTACATCCGTATGGAACTCTGACTCAGAATTCGCTAACCTGGAGATTTCTGGTCTCCTCAGAACCTCATGGCATGACCTCTGGGATCACTGACCTTCCCACGGAGAGTGTTTTAACCTGGATTCCAAATACTGCCCCCGCGATTGATTCTTCATTCTCCCTTATCCCTGTCCCTAGTGCTAATCTGACCCTAAGCTCCCCATGTTGTCCCCCAAACCATCCCTAAAATCCTAAAAATCAAGTAGTCTGAGCCATGGCTTTAGAATGGAGAACACAGCATGTGTCATCATACCTGCCAAACTACCCCAAGGGAGGTTTAAAGATTAAAGACCAGCTTTATTTGTCACATGGACCAGGACAAGGTGCTTTTCTCAGCAGTGGAGCTGCAGTTGAATTAGTGAAGGAGGCCTCATGCAGGTCTGGGAGAAAGATTTTTTAAAAGGAGCTTTTGTGGGATTTTGGCTTTTTTCAGTGGCACAGTCACGATTCGTTAGCAAGAGCAAATAAAAATAAGACAGGGATACACTGGGCAGCTATTGTGTGAGTGGACCAAGGTGAGAGTGGGGAGGCTTTGACAAGAACAGGCTTGGGAAAGTATCTGATAAGTTTCTTCTTCCTCCTCCTCATCATCTGTTAGTGCATAGTTCAAGAATGGCTCCAGGGGCTGTGTTGTGTTCTTTGTTTGAGATGTGGAAATGGGAGATTCCCCGCCTCCGATAACCACAGCTGCACCATGTGCACCGAGCTGCAACTCCTCAGAGAACATGTTAAGGAACTGAAGCTGCAGCTCAATGACCTTCAGGTCATATGGGAAACTGAGAAGATAAGACACTACAAGCAGGAGGTCACCCGTAAGTTGCAGGAGGCAGGTAAATGGGTGACATTCAGAAGAAGGAAGGGCAATGGGCAGTCAGTAGAGGATACACCTGTGGTCATTCCCCTCTGTAATAAAGGGAGCTGCAGCAACTGGGTTTTTGTCACTGATTCTGGCTCAGAAGGGAAAGGGGTTAGAAGAGAACTGCAGTAGTGATAGGGAATACTATAGTTAGTAGAAAAAACAGGACATTCTGTGGATGCGATACACCCAGATGGTATGCTGACTCCCAAGTGCCAGGGTAGGGACATCTTGGATCAGGTCCATGACATTCTAACGGGGAGGGTAAGCAGCCAGAAGTCTTGGTACATATTGGCACCAATGACATAGGCAGGAAAAGCAAGAAGGTCCTGAAAAGAGAATTTAGGGAGCTAGATAGAAATTTGAAAAGGAGGACCTCCAGGGCAGTAATCTCTGGATTGCAGCCTGTGTCACTCGCCAGTGAGGGTAAAAATAGGATGATTTGGCAGATAAATGTATGGTGAAGAGAAACTGGTGCAATGGGCAGGGTTTCAGTTTTCTGGATAATTGGGATCTCTTCCAGGGAAGGTATGACCTATACAAAAGAGATGGATTACACATGAACCCAAGGAAGGCCAATATTCTTGCAGGCAGGTATGCTGGAGCTGTTGGGGATGAGGGGCTTTAAACTAATTTGGCAGAGGGATAGGAACCGGAGTGCCAGGACTGAAGACAGGATTCTTGATTTACAAGTAGAGGCAGTAGGTATTGAGAATATCAGGAAGGACAGGCAGATGATAGGGCAAAATTGCAGTCAGTGGGCTGAGTTGCAGTGTAAAAGGGGAACAAAAATTGAAAAGGGTGACAAATAAAGGACTGAAGGTGCTATATTTGAAAGCATGCAGTATATGGAATAAGGTACATGATCTTCTAAGGCAATTAGAGACTGGCAGATATGATGCTGTGGGTATCACTGAGTCATGGCTTGTGAGATTATAGTTGGGAGCTTAACATCCAAGGATACACATTATACTGAAAGGACAGGCAGGTAGGGAGAGAGGGTGAAGTGAGTCTGTTGGTGAAAAATTAAAGCAAATCTTTAGAAAGAGGTGACATAGGATCAGAAGATGTAGAATCCTCGTGGGTAGAGTTAAGGAACTGCAAGGGTCAAAAGACCATGATGGAAAATATATACAGGCCTCCAAATAGTAGACTACTGTAACATTGCCTTTTTGACTCGCCTTTTCTATTTCCTGTTGTGATCTGTGGCTCATCTCCCAGCCACTGTTGGGAGGCCTGTATATAACTTTTACCCTTGCAGTTTTTAACTCAACCCACAAGGATTCAACATATTCCAATCCTATGTCACATCTTTCTATTGATTTGATGAAATTCTTTACCAGTAGAGCCACACCACCCCCTCCTACCTTCCTATCCCTCCGATATAATGTGTAACCATGGCTATTCAGCTCTCAACTACAACCATCCTTCAGCTACAATTCAGTGATGGCCGCAACATTATACCTGGCAATCTGTAATAGTACAACAAGATCATCCACCTTATTTCTTATATTGCGTGCATTTAGATACAACACTTAAGTACCGTATTTGCTATCCTTTCTGACTGTGCATCCCTAATGATTTGATACTCAGCCTTTTGGCTGCAACTAAGTCCATCACCTGCATGCCCTTCCTGACAGTCTGACTGCATGTTATTTTTACTTTTTTACCATCCATCCTATCCTGAGTCCATTCACTCTGGTTCCCCCCCACCCCCCCCGCCAAAACAGTTTAAACCATCCCCAACAGCAGCAACAAATTTGCCTGCGAGGATATTAGTCCCCCTCGGGTTCAGGTGCAACCCGTCACTTTTGAACTGGTCATATGTCCCCCAAAAGAGATCCCAATGATCCAAGAACCTGAAGCCCTGCTCCCTGCACCAACTTCTCAGCCACACATTTATCTGCCAAAGCATCCTATTTCTACCTTCACTGGCAGTAATCCAGAAATTACTATCTGGGAAGTCCTGCTTCTCAGCTTTGTACCTAGCTCTCTAAATTCTCTTTTCAGGACTTCTTTGCTTTTCCTTCCTATGTCATTGGTACCAATTTTTACCAAGAGATTCGGCTGCTCCCCCTTCCTCACCAAAAAATGTTGTGGACACAAACTGACACATCCCTGACCCTGGCACCTGGGAGGCAACATTCCATCAAAGTGTCCGGTTCACGCCCACAGAGTCTCCTGTCTGTTCCCCTCACTAATGAGTCCCCGATCACTACTGCTCTCTTCTTCTTTCTCTTCCCCTTCTGCACCATGGCCTCATGCTCAGTACCTGTAGCCTTGTCACCATGGCATTCTCCCGGGTGGTCATCCCCCAAAAATCATCCAAAGTTGTTTTCTTTTCATTTTTGAGGGGAATGGCCACAGGGGTGCTCTGCTCTGACTGCCAACTTCCATTTCTCCTGACAGTCACCCAGCTACTTGCTTCCAACTTTGGGGTGATTACTTCCCTGTAATGTTGAACAATTATCTCCTCATTCTCCTGTACAAGCCAATGGTCATCCAGTTGCTGCTCCAGATCCCTAACACTATCTTCAAGAAGCTGCAGCTTGATCTACTTCACACAGATGTCGTTCCCTGGAAGTCTCTGGATCTCCCAGTTCTCCAACATCCGGCAAGAACAACACACCACAGCCAATTAAATGGTACAGTAAGAGGGAACAAAAACAAAACATAGCCAGACAACTTTGACACATCTGGAAAATTTGTTGTGATTAATTAGGCCAAGGCACCTCAGAGAATATGCTGGGCTAAAGATTCTAGCAATAAAATAAATGCTACTAGATACTTATTCCAAAAACAAGTCCAATGAGTTTTGTTTTGAAAGATGCATGCAACCATGAAAGGAAATGCATCTTCTGAAAGTGAAGTCCATCTGTATAATGACTGATTAAACTTAATTCAAGGAAATTCCAATGTATCTCAACAAAGTGTATGGTGACACACCATACAGGTATGTACTTTGATAATAAATTTACTTTGACTCAAAAGGTTCAAGCGCATTCTCACAAAAAGGACAAGCCAAAAGAATAAAATTGGCCAATGGTTAACAAAAAAGTATGATGAAACAGAGGTTGAATGACAAGCTAGATGATTAAGATCAATTAAGATTCAGGCTGAAAATATTAAGCTGAAGTGAAAACTTAATAAAATAAGGTGGACAATAAGAGAATCTGACAATAGACACTAAATAACAAATATGATATTGAACCTGTACAATATAAAGTTTAGGGCATAAAAGGCCACAACAATTTTATGCCAACTATATAGACTTCCCATTGGCTTGGGAAAGCAGTTACCAAAATCAAAAACTTCTTCAATCCCAATCCTCTCTCTTCTCCCCTCTCCCATTAGGGAGAAGATTCAAAAGCTTGAGAGCATCTATCACACTCTTATCACAGACCTCTCACACACTGAAAGATGAATCTTGATCTTTCAATCTCCTGTGTTGTGACCCCTTGCACTTTTGTTTACCTGTACTACAAGTTCAGCTATAATTGCAGCACACTGATTTTCTTTTTAATCACCTCAATGTTATAATACATTATAAAAAACATGATCTGTCTGATCATGAGAAGATTTACTAGAATGTTACCTGGGTTTCAGCACCTAAGCTACAGAGAAAGGTTGAACAAGTTAGGCCTTTATTCTTTGTAACGTAGAAGGTTGAGGGGGGACTTGATAAAGGTATTTAAAATTATGAGGGGGATAGATAAAGTTGATGTGGATAGGCTTTTTCCATTGAGAGTAGGGGAGATTCAAACAAGAGGACATGAGTTGAGAGTTCGGGGGCAAAAGTTTAGGGGTAACACGAGGGGGAACTTCTTTACTCAGAGAGTGGTAGCTGTGTGGAACGAACTTCCAGTAGAAGTGGCAGAGGCTGGTTTGATATTGTCATTTAAAGTAAAACTGGATAGTTACATGGACAGGAAAGGAATAGAGGGTTATGGGCTGAGTGCAGGTCGGTGGGACTAGGTGAGAGGAAGCGCTCGGCATGGACTAGAAGGGCCGAGATGGCCTGTTTCCGTGCTATAATTGTTATATGGTTATATCATCAAACAGAATCATTTTACCATATCTTGGTACATGTTACAATAATGAACCAACCTCAGTCAAATGTTACCTTTATGTTCAAAATAGCTGATCAATGTTTGGACCACAGCTATGTCAGGTCTGGAGTCAAGTGGCCTTGGCAAAATCCAGAACAAGCAGCAGTGAGCAGATTATAGGCAAGTAACTGCCATTTCATTAAAAAAAAAGTCAAAGCATTCCTCAATCATTTAAATACTAAAATCTAGAAGTAAAGACAAATGTAAAACATCCCATTATAATCTATTAGCTCAGTAGAATCCAGATTAGGTTATATACCAAACATAGTAGTTAGTAAGTATAACTCAGATACTTCAGTGACACAATAGTACAGGACTGCAAAGCAAGGATGATGGAACTATGATTTTGTATAATAAAGAAGTCTTGTCAATTACATACAGAATATATATATCAGTATGAAATAATTTCTCAAGTCTCTTGAAGGAACGCAATTCTATCTGTACTTACCATATTGTTTGGCAGTCCATCCCATGGTGCAAATACAGTCGATTCATTTAATTGGGCCAAAAATATTGGTCACTATGTGTTCCAATTAACTGAAATCCACTGAATATTCAGAGTGCATTTTAAATACACAATTTGGAGATAATAAGAAAAACTAGTATAATGTCATCAACACTATCACAAGAGATTTTATAGATGCTTGAAATCTAAAACAACAGAGTTCTGGAGGAACTCAGCAAGCTAGGCAGCATCTATGGAAAGGAATAAACAAGCAACATTTTGAGCCAGGACCCTTCATTAGAACTGGAAAGGAAGAGTCAGAAGGCAGAATAAAGTGGGGGGGGGGGGGGGGGGAAGAAGGCGACAAGTGATAGTGACCAGGTGAAGGTGGGTGGGGTAAGAGCAATGAAGTAAGAGGTCAGGACGTGACACGTGGAACAGGTAAAGGGCTGAAGAAGGAATCTAACAGGAGAGAACAATGGACCATGGATTAAAGCCACCTCTCTCACCTAACAATACTTGTTTAAAAGATCTTGCCCTAAAGTTATTCAAATTGTTTCTGAACTTTTATTAACTAGTAATTGTCTTCTTGGAGTTCCTTTTTGTTCTTTTATTGAGCACACTACATGCTCAAAATTGGATCTCAGATCCCCTGCAAAGAACACTGTACATCTCAAAGTTAAGCACACATCAGCAAGTCTGACACCAGACATTACACTGAGTCCTGTTGTGGAAAGCGATTGCCAGGTAGAAGGATATGTTGTTCCTTGAGAAAGTGTAACACACTGACTCTTGGGATGAATTGACCCCATGCCCCTAAATGGAAAAGACACATTCAGTGTGGCACTTAGAACCCTAGTTCTTTGCACTGGAGCAAAGATCAGCCTAGGATAAAGGCAAAAGAGCAAACCAGCTTGCCAGCTACCCATTATCCTACTTGTGTCACCTCCTGCCCTACCTGTAGAAGAGAATGGGAGTCCCAAAAGAGTCATTGGTCACCTCAGAACTCAAATATGAATAATGTGGTAGGATATATTGAATATGAAAATTAACCCAAAATTTGTTACTGCAATATATTACAAGTTTCATTCCCCTTTGGGCAGTCAACAATGCAGAGTTGGAAACCTAAGACTGGAACAAAGAACAAACTGCAGGAGGAACTTGGCATTTCGAGCAGTATCTGCAGAGGGAAATGGATTGTTGACATTTCAGGTTGAGATCTTCATCTGCACTGAAAAGACAATGTAGATGCAGTCAAATTTTAAGCTGCAGGACCTAACTAGTGCCAGAAAAGGATACAAATTACAATTTCCAGAATAAATCACTAATTTCAACAAGTAAATTAGACTTGCACATTGGTATTCTGAAAGTAGATTTTAATTAATTTCTATTAATCATCAACAAATTACTGTTTTTGGCATGAGGTGCTGCGCAAACTCAGTCACATGTCCACCTACAAAAGCTTTCGCACTTGAATTCATTAGCAGCTGACTAGGCACAGGCAATATCTGCTGTATCACATAAATAAAATTTTTAAGAAAACTAATAAATTATACTAAATAAATACTGATATATACTAAAAAGACTCCTTTCATATCTCCAGTTACATTATAAGCTATTACTGAAGTAATAACTTAATTATACAACCTTTTGTCCTATTTCTTCTGTTACAATGGATATTCAACCTGTGTTCAATTTAATTTTACTCTAAGAGCTTGGGAATTTGGTCTTGCTAATATGGAAGTGGTAACATGGAGTTAAAGTGAATACAGTAGACTAAGTTGGAGGAGGTGCATATGAATCTGCCTATCCAGAAGGAACTACTTAGTACCTGGATAGTGGTGAGGGAGGAAGGATAGCAAGTGTTGCACCTTTTATGGGTACAATGGAATGTGCATTCATAAAGAATGAGAGGGGGATGAGGGGGAGGGATAAACAGACCATTGAGTCCCTGTTAAATTGCATCAAAACTATAGAACTTTCATCCTCCATTCCTCCTTGTAACAAAGGCCAAATTCCTTTATCTCCTCCTGCTGAATTTGGAAATTTTATTCTTTCCCAAGGACATCTGGAGATGAATAGTAACTAATAGTCAGAAGAAGCTCGGAGAGAAGCTGTTTTTTTTTAAACTGATCGGGGCAAAGAGGCTGGACTGCGCAGGGGCGTGACGTAGCCTGCCAAAGGTTTAAAAAGAAAGGCCGCCATATACAGTGGCCATCATCAGAGTGGGTCAGCATTGGCTCAATCAGGCTTCGGCGAGAACAGGCAGAGGCAAGGTTTGAACGGGGCACAACTGCGCAAGCTCGTGAGGCAGTGAGAGAATTTAAACAGCGAGCAGAGGCTGAGTGTGAGCTTCGCTCCAGGTGAGGTAAGGCTGGGTAAGCTCCTTTAATTAATCTAATTAGATTAGGAGTAGGTAATGGAGGCAGCAGTTAGGGCAGTTGAGTGCTCCATTTGCAGAATGTGGGAAGTCAGGGCGAGCACTGTTGTCCCTGATGACTACACCTGCAAAAGGTGCATCCAGCTGCAGCTCCTGACAAACCGTGTTAGGGAACTGGAGTTGGATGAACTTCGGATCATTCAGGAGGCAGAGGCAGAATTAGACAGGAGTTTCAGGGAGATAGTCACCCCTAGGAATCAGGAGACAGGTAGCTGGGTGATTGTCAGGAGAGGAAAGGGGAATCGACAGGAAGAGCAGAGCACCCCTGTGGCCGTTCCCATCAACAATAAGTATACCATTTTGGATACTGTTGGTGGGGACGACCTACCAGGGACAAGTTGCAGTGGTTGCGTCTCTGGCACCGAGACTGGACCCTCAGCTCAGCAGGGAAGGAGGGAAGAGGAGAGCAGTAGTGATAAGGGATTCGATAGTTAGGAGGACAGATAGGAGGTTCTGCGGAAGAGATCGAGAATCCCGGATGGTCTGTTGCCTCCCTGGTGCTAGGGTCCGTGATATCATGAATCGAGTTTTCAGTATTCTCAAAAGGGGGGGGGGTGAGCAGCCGGATGTCGTGGTCCATGTAGTGACCAATGACCTGGGTAGGAAGAGTGAGGAGGTCCTGAAAGGTGAGTTTAGGGAGCTAGGAGTCAAGTTAAAGGACAGGACTTCCAGGAGCAGCAATCTCAGGA
Organism: Hemitrygon akajei; assembly: GCF_048418815.1. Taxonomy (NCBI): domain Eukaryota; kingdom Metazoa; phylum Chordata; class Chondrichthyes; order Myliobatiformes; family Dasyatidae; genus Hemitrygon; species Hemitrygon akajei. The sequence continues at coordinate 50,722,318 of NC_133139.1, forward strand.
CTGCTACCAGTGCCACGTGCAGGTGCATTTAGAAATAGTAAGATAGTGCAGATCAACACGTGGCTGAAGACATGGTGCAGGAGGGAGGGCTTCAGATTTATAGATAATTGAGCAGTTGGGACCTGTCCCGGTGGGATGGTTTACATCTGAACTGGAGGGAGACAAATATTCTCGCAGGTAGGTTTATTAGAGAGGCTCCAGTGGATTTAAACTAGATATGAGGGGGGAGGGGAACCAGAGTGTAGGAACAGATGTAGGGGAGAAGGAAGAAAAAGAAGACAGTAAAGTTCTTTGTACTGTTAGGGAAAAACAGAGGAAGAGGTGGAGAATTTCTTAAATGCATTTATTTTAATGCTAGGAGCATTGTAAGAAAGGTGGATGAGCTTAGAGCATGGATTGATACCTGGAAATATGATGTTGTAGCTATTAGTGAAACACGGTTGCAGGAGGGGTGTGATTGGCAACTAAATATTTCTGGATTTCGTTGCTTCAGGTGTGATAGAATTGGAGGGACAAGAGGGGGAGGTGTTGTGTTGCTTGTCAGTGAAAATATTACAGCGGTGCTCTGGCAGGATAGATTAGAGGGCTTGTCTAGGGAGACTATTTGGGTGGAATTGAGGAATGGGAAAGGTGTAGTAACACTTATAAGGGTATATTAAAGACCACCTAATGGGGAGCGAGAATCAGAGGAACAAATTTGCAAGGAGATAGCAGATATTTGCAGTAAGCACAGGGTTGTGACTGTGGGAGATTTTAACTTTCCACACATAGAAGAAGCCCACACTGTAAAAGGGATGGATGGTTTGGAGTTTGTAAAATGTGTGCAGGATAGTTTTTTGCAGCAATACATTGAGGTACCAACTAGAGAAGGGGCAGTGTTGGATCTTCTGTTAGGGAATGAAATAGGTCAGGTGACAGAGGTATGTATAAGGGAGCACTTCGGGTCCAGTGATCACAATGCCATTAGTTTCAATATAATTATGGAAAAGGATAGGACTGGACTCAGGGTTGAGATTTTTGATTGAAGAAAGGCCAACTTTCAGGAGATGCGAAAGCATTTAGAAGGAGTGGATTGGGACAATTTGTTTTATGGGAAGGATGTAATAGAGAAATGGAGGTCAATTAAAGGTGAAATTTTGAGGGTACAGAATCGTTATGTTCCTGTTAGGTTGAAAGGAAAGGTTAAAAGTTTAAGACAGCCATGGTTTTCAAAGGATATTGGAAACTTGATTAGGAAAAAGAGAGATATCTACAATAAATATAGGCAGCATGGAGTAAATGAGGCACTCGAGGAATATAAAGAATGTAAGAAGAATCTTAAAGAAATTAGAAAAGCTAAAAGATACGAGGTTGCTTTGGCAAGTAAGGTGAAAATAAATCCGAATGGTTTCTACAGTTATATTAATAGCAAAAGGATAGTGAGGGATAAAATTGGTCCCTTAGAAAATCAGAGTGGACAGCTACGTGTGGAGCCAAAAGAGATAGACAGGGTCTGAATAGGAACAGTCAACATGGATTTGTACATGGAAGATCATGTTTGACAAATCTTATTGAATTTTTTGAAGAGGTTACAAGGAAAGCTGACAAGGGTAAAGCAGTGGATGTTGTCTACATGGACTTCAGTAAGGCCTTTGACAAGGTTCCGCATGGAAGGTTAGTTAAGAAGGTTCAATCGTTCGGTATTAATATTGAAGTAGTAAAATGGATTCAACAGTGGCTGGATGGGAGATGCCAGAGAGTAGTGGTGGATAACTGTTTGTCAGGTTGGAGGCCGGTGACTAGCGGTGTGCCTCAGGGATCTGTACTGGATCCAATGTTGTCTGTCATATACATTAATGATCTGGATGATGGGGTGGTAAATTGGATTAGTAAGTATGCAGATGATACTAAGGTAGGTGGCGTTGTGGATAATGAAATAGGTTTTCAAAGTTTTCAGAGAGTTTTAGGCCAGTTAGAAGAGTGGGCTGAGTGATGACAGATGGAGTTTAATGCTGTGAGGTACTACATTTTGGTAGGAATAATCCAAATAGGACATACATGGTAAATGGTAGGGCATTGAAGAATGCAGTAGAACAGAGTGATCTAGGAATAATGGTGTACAGTTCCCTGAAGGTGGACTCTCATGTGGATAGGGTGGTGAAGAAAGCTTTTGGTATGTTGGCCTTTATAAATTAGAGCACTGAGTATAGGAGTTGGGATGTAATGTTAAAATTGAACAAGGCATTGGTAGGCAGAATTTGGAGTATTGTGTACAGTTCTGGTCACCGAATTATAGGAAAGATGTCAACAAAATAGAGAGAGTACAGAGGAGATTTACTAGAATGTTACCTGGGTTTCAGCACCCAAGTTACAGAGAAAGGTTGAACAAGTTAGGTCTTTATTCTTTGGAGCGTAGAAGGTTGAGGGGGGACTTGATAAGAGATATTTAAAATTATGAAGGGGGTAGATAGAGTTGACGTGGATAGGCTTTTTCCATTGAGAGTAGGGGAGATTCAAAAAAGAGGACATGAGTTGAGAGCAAAAGTTTAAGGGTAACACGAGGGGGAATTTCTTTACTCAGAGAGTGGTAGCTGTGTGGAACGAGCCTCCAGTAGAAGTGGTAGAAGCAGGTTCGGTATTGTCATTTAAAGCAAAATTGGATAGGTATATGGACAGGAAAGGAATGGAGGGTTATGGGCTAAGCGTAGGTCAGTGGGACTAGGTGAGAGTAAGCGTTCGGCACGGACTAGAAGGGCCAAGATGGCCTGTTTCCATGGTGTAATTGTTATATGGTTATTTAAGTAGTGCAGCTTTCTTTTTCTTTCTTAGCTCCACATTAGATTTATTCTGCACGTCACAGTTCCCTTGGAGACATTGGATTGCAGAGGGAGAAAAATTTCAAAAGAAGTGAGTGTGGGCAGTTGGGACATTCGATGCACCGCTGTTCCTTTGGTTACACTAGGCTAGCTCAGAGGGCCAATCCAAACTCCCCAGTCTAATACTGACCCACTCAAACAGTAGCTGTTTGAATGAGCTAGTGTTAAGAGTAGGTAGTTTAAGTAAGCTCAGGTGAGTCAGAAGTTATTGATTCTTTTTTCATTTTAATTTTTCCTTCTTCCTTTCTTATTGCTCAGTAGAGCAATGGGGATGCCAGACAACATAGTGCAACGCTCCTCTTGTGGGATGTGGGAAGGTAGGAAGATCTCTAGTGTCCCTGATGACGTCACCTGCTAAAAGAACATACAGCTGCAGCTTCTCTCAGACTATGTCAATGAAATGGGGCTGGATGAACTCCGGGTTATCTGGGAGCCCGAGGGGTTGATTCTCAGGCAATAGAGAGAGGGAATTACACCCAAGGTGCAGGATGCATAACTGGGTGACTGTCAGCAGGGGTTAAGGAGATAAGTAGCTAGTGCAGAGTACCCCTGTGGCCATTCCCTTCTACAGGTATACCTCTTAGGATACTGTTGGGGGTCGGGGAGCCACTGCTGTCAGGTTTCTGGCACAGAGTCTTACTCTGACTCAGAAGCGAAAGGAGAGAAGAAGCAAGATCTAGTGATAGGGGATTCATTGGTTAGGTGAACATACAGGAGGTTCTGTGGACAACAATGAGATTCCTGGATGATATGTTGCCTCCCATGTGCCAGAGTCAGGGACATCTCAGATCGAGTCCCCAGTTTTGAAATGCTTAAAGAGAAACACTTATTAGAAAAAGAAGATTTTTTATCAGTATTTATAGATGCGACAATGTTAATAAGACGCTTAAAAAATGTAACCAAGGCAAATACATGCTTGATAGAGCTCTTTAGAAAAACATATAATCCAGATAATGGTAGTAGGATCATTTCAAGCATGTATAAGGGTTTGTCAAATCGTAAAATACATTTGACTTCATACATTAAAACAAAATGGGAGCAGGAAGGAGGGATAATTATATCTGAGGAAGAATGGACAACAATATGGAGATATCAATGGAAGTGTACCAGTTCACAGAAATGGACGGAGCTTGGATGGAAAAACTTAATTATTTTATTACACCCTCTCAGAAATCCCATTATGATAGTGACCTCCCTGTTTGCTGGAGAAATTGTGGAAATCAAAATGCAAATCATTATATTTTTTGGGACTGCCCTGTTATCAAAAACTATTGGAGGGGGATACACAATGCCCTACAAGACATCTTTAAATGTGAAATACCCTTAGAGCATATATGTCAAACTCAAGGCCCGCAGTGGAATTATCTTTGGCCCGCGAGATAATATCTAATTACTATTAAAGCTGGCCACAGTAATCGAAGCGCCTATGGCATATGATATGGCTAATGCTGAGTTTATTCAGGTACCAGGTTTCCAGGGTTTTTAGTGTTTATTCGGCAGTCTTCTTCATAAGAAACGGAATTTGTAAAGTGAAACACTTTGTAGTTATAGCAGAGACTGAGACACATGAGAGCAGGCTGAAAAAACGGAGGCAACAAAAGCTGCGTTCGCACGCATCCGACTGATCCGTCCCGCATGAAGCTGCATTTTGCTCAATCCGGCCCGTGACCTAAAATGAGTTTGACACCCCTGCCTTAGAGAGTAAGACCATATACTTTGGATATATACCTCAAGAATGGTTGAAAAGAGATAAATATTTAATGAATATACTGTTGGTAGCTGGTAAAAAGACTCTTACTAGGAAATGGTTATCACAGGAGAGCCCAAATTTAAATACATGGATGGAAATTACAATGGACATTTACAAAATGGAGAAGATAACAGCATCTGTTAATCATAAACTGGAACAATTTGATTCATACTGGGAAAAATGGTTTAACTACATAATGCCTCATAGGCCTAATTTTATTCTCACAAATCAATGAATATGTTGTTAAAAAAAATCACTCCCTACTTGTACATGGTTCTTTCCTTTTGCTTGTTTTTCTTGCCACTCTTTTCTATAAGTGTATACCTCAGATAAATACTTTGAGGAGATCTGTGATATGATTATATAATATAGATGTACAATGTCTGAAATACATCTTATGGAAACGTTTGTTTGATGATGAACTTCAATTAAAAAAATTTACAAAAAAAAGTACATATGCTATATATAAAGTACATAATGGGAAGGAACTAAAGGTAACACAAGAGGGTGACTTCTCCCAGCCCATCAGTGAAACAGTTTAAATTCTTCTTCTTTTCCTTTTCAAGGTGACTGAGGTCCTGTCGGAGTCCGTGAGCCACAGTGGCACTCAAACTACAGTTCCTCACTGCAGCTTGCTCCCATTCTTGATGATTTTGACTATGTTTGATATCTTCAGGAGTGGCTTAGAAGACAGGCACTTTGGGGTGTGGCCTTACGCAGCCCTGTGGATTTGATTTCTCACAAGTGTCGCGAACTGAAGCATCATGGGAAACTGGAACAGAGACAATGGTGGCCTTTATACTCAGATGATTGCTCTCTGTTTCTCTCGACTGTGAGACAGTTAGGGGAAACTCGAAATAAAAGTGAAGCTACAGATGCAACATCGAAACAGCAAGCTCATCTCCCCTCTCATGGTGGAATGAATGATATCTCTCCGTCTTGTTAGAGAGAGAGAGAGAAAGCTTGAGGGATGTCGAACTACTGGGATGAACAATACAGTTTGATGGACTGTAGACCATGGCCTCACTTTAGGACTTTGCTGTTGCTTGCATGGTGGGTGGTAGGAGTGCTGATGCTTTCTGCTGGAATAATTGGGTGGAGGGGACGGGAGAGGGTTGATTCTGCTTGCTCCTGCTTGTGCATAGAAGGCAGGTGGCTTTAGAGTTCTTATGTTTTTTCTGCCATTCATTCTTTGGGGCTTTTCTTTTGTTTGAAGGAAGTCCGCATAGAGTAAGAATTTCAGGTTGTATACTGTATACATTGTCTGATATTAAATGGAACCACTGAACCTTGGGATACATCTCCTTACAGGCATCACAAAACAAAAACCCAATTGAACTCAATAAAAAAGGCCATCAAACACCCAATGTGCGAAAATAAAACAAATCGTGCAAACGAAAAAATTTAGCAAATAACATACAGAACTAAAGTTCACGTAAGTGAGTCCACAGCCATGAACGCAGTCATCACTACAACCAGTCCAGGAGCCCATTAGCTGCAGGCCACATTCTCAAGTCAGTGCAGAAGTTAGCCAAGCTGTGAACTGAACACTGTCCCTTAACTCCAGCCCTGACATCCTGACCTTTTCAATCTGGTCTAGTACTTGAAACAGCCAAGCATTGGCTAGTTCCTCACTCTCGGACTTGGGCCCTGCTGCTTCAATACATTGTTGGACCCGGGCCACACAGCCTCGATTCGGCCTGTACCCAACCTTTCCGATCTGGCCCAAACTACATCAGCTCATTCCTCGCTCTCAGACCCAGGCCCTGCTCACCTTGGATTTGCTGTTTCAAATGAGCACCACGTGCATTTCAGCAATGGCCAAACATTGACTTGCTCCTCGCTCCCAGGCCTGGACCCCAACACTTCAATTCAGCTCTTGATATCCAATATATGCTCATCAGGAGCAATAAAGCTGAAGCCTATTATATTACGAGTTTTAAAAATTACAAAAAGGCCTTGTTTACAAACACTTTGTATAAAGGCAGGACGCTAATCAATTCCGAAGTCCTTGTTGTCAGCCATTTTGGGAAATGATCTGAAGTGAGTGGAAGTGGCTGAAGAATATTAATTGGTCACTTCTATCAGAAAATAACTGCAAGTGCTTCAAACCATGTCTTCAGCAATCATGTCCTGGGCTCTGCTGATTTTGGGGGTGCAGATCTACCTGTAAGTGGTTATAGTGTCAAACACTGCTGACAAATTTGTGAAAATTACTGAATACACAGCATGAATTATATCTTGGAGAGATAGTGAGAAGAAAACTTCGCTGATGGAAATTCTAAGGAATAATTCTATAGCACCTGGGTAAATTAACACAAAACAAATGTAAAACTCTTTGTAACTCCATGATTGAGGTGGGTGGGGCTTTAATCTTGTTGAAAAATCTAATTCCACCCAAAACTTGATCCATTGCCTTGCAGATCAGAGTGCAAAGTACATATCCAATTGCCAATTAAATGCAATGAGGACTTCTCTAGCACATAGTTGGCCAATTAGTACAACCATATCCAGGTCTTTCCAGCCCAAGGAGCTGCACTGGCCAGCAACCCACCTATTTAACCCTAGCTGAATCACAGGACAATTTACAAGGATCAATTAAATCCATACATCTTTGGAACTGGAGCACCCAGAGGAAACCTATGTACTCACAGAAAGTTCAAACTTTCTTACAGAGGATGCTGGAATTGGACTCCGTACTCCAACACCCCAAGCTGTAATAGCAGTAATCGCTATGCTATCATAGCAAAAAAATCTTCCCTTCTCCACTAGCAACACCTACAAACTGCTGGTGGAACACAGCAGGCCAGAAAGCCTCTAAGGAAAAGAGTAAACAGACATTTCAGGCTGAGACCCTTCATCACAACCCTCTCCTCTAATCTGCTTTTAATCAGTGCCAACAAGTTTTTGATTTTACAGCTAGAACATAGGTCTTTCCCATTCACTTTAAGCTAGGAGTTCCTAGCCTTTTTTGAGCCATAGACCCCTCCATTAAGCGAAAGGTCCGTGGACTCTGGGTTGGGAATCCCTGCTCTAAGCCCTAAATGTGATAGATCTCCACTCCTTGTTCCAAAGAAAACTAAAGTTTTCCAGTTCCAGTAACATCTGTAGCAGATGGGCAGCATAGTAGTGTAGTTGTCCCAATTCCAAGGACTTGACAGAAAAGGATAGGATTGAACCCATCAATGTGAAGTTTCATGTTCTCCCAGTGACATATCGGTTTCACTGAAATGCTGAAGTTTCAGACTTCTTTCCACATCCTACCAAAATGCTTGTAGATTAACTGACAACTAGGTTGTTCCTTGTGTATGCAAGTGAGAAAAGAATCAAAGGGGAGCTGAGGAAAGTGGGGGTCAGGTGGGGGAGAATAGGAAAAGAGTGGTATCCGTTTAAAACAGAGATGCAGAGTAATTTCTTTAACCGGAGGGTGAATGTGGAATTTGTTACCACAGGCAGCTGTAGCGGCCAGGTGGTTGGGTCTACTTAAGGCGGAGATCGGTAAATTCTTGATTGGCCATGGCATCAAAGATTACAGGGAGAAGGCTAGGGAGTGGGGCTGAAGAAGTGAAAAAAGGGTCAGCCATGACTGCATGTTGGAGGTGACACAATGGACCATTACCTAATTCTGTTCTTATGTCTTATGATTGGCATGTGAGAAACATTTGTAAGGCTACCAAGAAATGAGATCAGCAATGAAGGGATTGCTCCTCAGAGAGATGACATGGCCTTAATGTGCTGAAAGGCCACCTCCTGTATTGAAATAAATTTGCAAGGAATCTCTCCTGTACTGTCTCCAGTATAATCACATCTTTATTGTAACAGTTACCAGAACTGAACAGATTACTCAAGCTGCCATCTAATTAGTGCTGCAGGTATTTCTAACATAAGCTCCCTCCTCTGTGCTCAAAGGAAAAGTGCTAGTTTGCCTTTTTACTAGCATAAAGATACCAGGAAAATGAAGTATTAATTGGATATAAACTCCCAGGTTTTCCTCATACCACTCAATACTGAGACGTACGGGGTACTCCTTGCCATTTTGCACCTCCATAAATAAATTTATCTACCAAACATTCAATTAATTTCATTGTAGTAAGTCCAATAATATAATGACTCAATGTGGCAGCAAAAAATTTAAGAAATGTGGGCCCTTTTAAACCAAATCAAAATTTCAATCTTAAAATGTTTAATTACAAAGTGCCTGAAGACTGAATCTAAGCACCATTAATACGTTTAAGATTTTAATCTGAATATGATTTTATCCAAATTAAAATTCCAGTGCAAACCAAGTCTTTGAAAATGTAAACACGAGGAAATCTGCAAATGCTGGAAATTCAAACACACACAAAATGTTGGCCTGCTGTGTTCCACCAGCAAAGGGTCCTGACGAAGGGTCTTGGCCCAAAACGTCGACAGTGCTTCTCCTTATAGATGCTGCCTGGCCTGCTGTGTTCCACCAGCATTTTGTATGTGTTCTTTGAAAATGTGAAGTGTTTGCAGCTAAAGAGACTGTATGTTAATCATAGGAAAATGGAAGTTCTCAACCCTTTGATACGGCCAACATCCAACAAATGGATTAAATATGAATAAACACACAGCAGCTTCAGCAATGGGTCATCTGTAAAAAGGGTAAGCAACTTCAAATTCCTCAGTGTCAACATCTTTGAAGATCTATCCTGGGCCCAACATACCGATGAAAATACAAAGGTGGTACGCCAGTGACTATAGCTTATTAGGAGGTGAGGAGATTTAGTTCAAAGTAAATTTATTCTCAAAGTACTTATAGGTCACCATATAAACTGTGCAAATACAGAAAGAAATAATAGTAGTAAATAAGCAAGAAATATCTCTAACAAAGACTAGAAAATTTCTACAGATGTACTGTGGAGAGCATTTTGACTGGTTTCATCGGTGCCTGATATGGAGGTGCCAATACAGAGAATCAGAAACAGCTGTCGAGAGGTGTAAACTAAGCCATTATGGGCATGAGCCTTCCACTACTGGGGATATCTTGGGGTGGCACAGCAGCATCATGGTTAGCATGCTTTACAGTACAGGAGACAGTACAGGTTCAGTTCCTGCCGCTGCCTGCTAGGAGTTTGTATATTCTCTCCCTGACTGCGCGAGTTTACTCTGGGTGCTCTGGTTTCCTCCCATAGTCCAAAGACATACCAGCTGGCAGGTTAATAGTTTATTGTAAATTGTCCCATAATTAGGTCAGATTTAAATTGGGGATTTCTGGGTGGCGCAGCTCAAAGGGCCGGTAGGACCTATTCCACGCCGTATCTCAATAATAAAAAATAAATAAATCTTCAAAAGGTGACACCTCAGAAGGAAGCATCCATCATTAAGAACTCACCATACTGACATGCCTACTTCTCATTACTACTATCAGTTAAGTGGTACATGAGCCTGAAACACATTAGGAGTTTATTTCTTGGAGTGTAGGAGAATCAGCAGAGATTTGATAGGAGGTATATAAAATTATAAGTGGTACAGATAGGGTAAATGCAAACAGGCTTTTTCCATAGACAGTAAGAGTTTTGATACACAATTTTAACAACGGAATATTATTAGTGTCAGAGGATATACAAAATATGTCTTTAGAAATTGACTCCATCCAAAGCCCCAAGCAGCAAATGGAATGCATGGCAACCCACATTTAATTTCTAAAAATTCCAATCATAGATTGCAAATCTTAATTCAGCTCTGGTTCAACTACCAAAAGGAAAAATATTGAACCAGAAGACTCTGAATTCAAAATTCACCCTATAAACACCCAAGTGCAATAAAACCAAGCTGATGTCACATAAGTGTTATCTATAAATTCTGAGATTTCACTGCCAATGAGACAAGGTGTACAGGAACGAGACAGATCAGTGGCAAAGTGGTGTCATAACAACCTTGCACTTCATGTCAGCAACACCAGGGAATTGATTGTGGAACTTCAGGAAAGGGAAGTCAGGACAACACAGCAATCTTCAGTGAGGGGTCAGTGCTGGAAAGGGAGAGCTTTAAGTTTGTGGGCATCTACATATCAGAGGATCTATTCAGGGTCCAATGCATCGATGTAATCACAAAGAAGCCATGCCAGTGGCTATAATTTGATAGGAGTTTGAAGAGACTTAGTACGTCAAAGATTTATTCACATTTTTATAGTTGTACAATGGAAGGTATTTTCACTGGTTCCATCTCAGCCTGACATGGAGGCTCCAATACATAGGATCGCAAGATGCTGAAGTGGGTTCTAGACTTAGCCAGCTCTCTCGAGGACATCTTCAGGAGTTAATGCCTCAAGGTGACATCCATCACTGAGCATCACTATCCAGGACATGCCCGATCCTCATTACTACCACGAAGTACAAGAGCCTGAAGACCCACACTCAATTCAGAAACAGCTTCATCCCCTCCCTCAGATTGCGGAACAACCTATGAATTCCTTTTCTTAGTATGTTATTTTTGTAATCTGTACCAATTTTATGTCTTTACACTGTACTGGTGACGCAAAACAAATTTCACATTATGCAAATCAGTGAAAATTAATATGATTCTGATACTATTCGATGAAATGTTAAACCTTGGCCTGGCCACACCACTTTGAAGAGCAAGGGAGTTACTGCCTAAAAAAAACAATTTGCAATAGAGAAAATAAGGAAATTCCTGCGATAACAAGAACAGAGGCTAACAAGGATTTTACAGTGAACTTAGATTTGTGCAGGTGGTTAAAATATTTCGCAGACAACCTCATTTAATCCATATCCCTTACAAAGTGCAAACAGGGTCAGTGTTTGGGGGAAGCAGTCACAGTGACATAATGTGGTTATTAAATCAGGCATTAATGATGAGAAAGTTTCGTTGAGAAGATTGGTAGCTGCAAAAATATTGTCAAAATCAGAATCAAATTTAATAGCAATGGGTATATGCTGTGAAATTTGTTATTCTGAGGCAGCAGTACATTGCAATACGGAATAATAAAAATAAATTAAGTAGTACAAAATGAGAGGTAGAAAAAAGACTGAGGACATGTTCATGGGTTCATTGTCCATTCAGAAATCTGATGGCGGAGGAAAAGAAGCTGTTTCTGAAACATTGAGTGTATGTCTTCAGGCTCCTGTATCTCTTCCTTGATGGTAGCAGAATGATTTTACCACCATTCTGCTACATGCAGTAGACTTGAATTAAGGCTGTGATAAAGGGCTGAGCTGAATTTCAGATGTTTGGCAAGAGTGACTTCCCTTGATATTGTGGCATTAGAGAATCCTGATAAAGGTGGTCAATGTGCATTAAGGGGAGAACACTTGAAAGTCTGAAAGCAAACATGGAAAAGAAAAATGCTATAGCTCCTACAAGTCTTCTTAGTGCAGTGAATTTTAAGCTTAAACATATTCTGCTATTTCAATCTTCCTTTTCATCAGTGGGATGCTCTCTGATAATTGCACAATGTTCAGTTTATGTGCAACAATGATGGGATTTAGGCAATGTTGAGCATGGGCTAATAAGTGACCAAGAAACATTCACCAACACAAAAGAAATGGACAATGGCCACCTGCAAAAAGAGCCTACTATATTCAATGGCATAACCAATGCACAGAGTCACACACCAGCAACATTCTAGGAGGTGGGGGTGTCATCATTATCTAAAAGTTCAACTGTGACTGTGGCTGCCAGAGTTGGGTTCCCTGCAATTGATGATGCATGTTCCAATACCCCAAAGGTTTTCCAGTGTTTCCAAGGCACCAGTTACAAATATATAGAATACTCTTCACTTCCCTGGTTCAGATCACTTGGAAACAAAGCAGAGGTTCCAGTAAGATCAACCATGGTCTTATTAAATGGCAGCGCAGGCTCAAGGAGCTTAATATATGTGTTAGTGTCTAACTTGTAAACTAGAATTTTGAGAAAGCCATTACCTCATCAGGAAATGTGCATGCAGCTGTGTTTTTTGGTGGATGAATTCAAATTTAATATTTCAACTTTACTTCCAACCCTGAGAGTATTGAACAAAAAAAACCTTTTGTTTTAAAAAAAATGGCTCAAGATAATTTGAGCAATTGTCACTAGGCAACTAAAAAATTCATAACCAACATAAAAGCCCTTTCACAAGAAAGGTTAGTAATAGCCGTACTGTATGTAGGCAAGTTAAACAAATTAGAGCACTCAAGGAGTTAAACAGCATTTCAGAGAATGGATTATAAACGGTCTAGTTTTAAAAAAATTACACAGCACAGAAATACAAATCCTGTTTCGGTAATTAGTCTTTCATTTGTCACTAGTACTGGAAAGTATCTTGCAAAACTGACAATTAAGGCCTCAGAAACAAAAGCTGGGACGTAACAGTCTGCCAGAAATTGACTTTTCTTCTTTACAAAGTTCTACAACTTCCCTATTACCAGGCAATTTCCATATAGATCCACAGGAACATATAGCGAAAGAACCCTAAATCTGGAAAATGCTGCATTTTCCAAGTGGCTAATTTGATCAGATAGTGTAACTGTCACCTGATTAACCACTGGAAAATATACTGCATATCCAAAGTTTTATTACAAAGCATTTTGGGTTCCAGCAGGCTACCCACATTTCCATATTTTGTCATAGCTGAATTTAAAAAAAATTAACAAAATTCCAAAGTTAGCATTGTGAATGAAAGACAGTTCAAAATACTAATTCTGATTACTTTATTAAATTGGGATAATTCCGAAGTCTAACTTTACTCCTTTGTAAACCAGAATTACTGAAAACCCATCTCAGCTTTCTCTCAAGATTCCCACAGCCACAAATCAATTCAAGGAAGAGCTGAGAACAATAGATACAAAGGCAAGAGTCAGCTTGCTTTTCAAACTAAACTGGAAGGTGTTCCAGTATAGTTGCTGCTAGAGTTGTAACCAATGGTGGAAAATTGCATAGATATTCCCTAGTTACAAAAGGAAACACAAATATATTGACTAATTTTTGCCCATCTACCCTCAATCATCATCAAGTAGTACAGTGTCCTTGAACAGTACTTACTCTCCAAAGTAACCTGATCACAGATTTCCAGTTTGGGTTTCATCAGAACCATTTGGCTCCAGACCTCATTACAACCATGTTGCAAACACAAACCAAATACCAGCTGGAAGAGATTACTGATCTTCACATCAACATATGACCCACTAAAGCACTCCAGTAAAACTGAAGTCAAAAGGTATCAGGTAAAAAAAACACTAATGGAGTCATGCCTTTTTCTAGAAAAATGTTTGCAGTTATCACGCATCAATCATTCCAGTCCTGGGTCATCACTCGAGTTCCTTAGGGTAATTTTTATCGTTGACACAACCGTATTCAGCTGCTTTATCCATCATTCTTTCCATCATAAAAATTCAGAAGTGAGGATATTCTCTAAGTGCTACTACCCAGCAAATGAAGCAATTCATGGAGCATACACTGAAGATTTAGACAACATTCATGCCACTGAGGTTTGAGGTAATGACCATCCCCAATGAAAGATAAGAGGTTCTAATGCCCAAACCTTAATACACAATATTCATTTCAGTCACAAAGATCCTCCACCATCAACAACCTGAGAGATGGGGAGGGGGAAAGGGGGGTGGAGGAGACCAGAATTCAACTGACCAACCAAAACCAAAAAATCACGACTATAAGAGTAGATCAGAAGTTAATTATCTTGTGCGAGTGTCTTGCCTCATTACACTCAAATCCTTTCCAGCATCTACAAGATGCAAGTGTAATTGAATGCTGTCCAGTTGCCTAAATGGCAGCTCTTGATCAATGATCAGGATTAACACCAGGACTTTCACACTATCAACCACTGCCAATCACTGTCTGTCACCAGCTCAGAGGAAGTGCAGTGTATACCATCCATAAACTGCACTTTTAGTGACTGCCGAAGTAATTTTAACAGCATCTCACAAACACTAAAAAATGTCTGAATGAGGAAATATATAGCCAATTCTTTTTCAGCAGTGGGTCTGAAGCCTTTAACACCCTACTCAACATCATGTAACTACTCTCACCAAAAGGACTTCAACTCCTCATAGACTGGATCAAGCAACTTGGGGTCCATCTGGATGCACTCAGAACCATCCAAGAGAATGAGGGAATCACTGATGAGTGTTTTAGTGAGCTTGTTACACCCAAGGTACATGCTTCAGATAGATGAGAACTAAAGGCAAAAGGCACTCATTGCAAGGTATCCCATGGTCATTCCCCTCACAAGAACATCTCCCTCAACAGTTGAAGGGTATGTACTTTCAGGGCCTAGCAGCAGCTGTCAGGTCTCAGCACCGTGACTGGCTCTGAGGTTCAAAGGGTCCAGGTGTCAATATTCCCAGTGAGTACAGGCCCAGAGAATTCAAACACTCCTCAAACATTAACGCTTTTATTACTGGGATCATTCTTGTGAACCTCCTCTGGACTCTTTCTAATGTCAGCACATCTTAAATATTCTTAAATAGGGAGCCAAAACTGCTCACGATACTCCAGTGCAGTCTGACCAATGCCATATAAAGCCTCAGCTTCTATATCCTAGTCTTCTCGAATTGAATGCTAATATTGCATTTGCCTTCCTTACCAACTCAACCTGCAAGCTAACTTTTAGGGAATCCTGTACGAGGACTCCCAAGTCCCTTTGATTTTGAACTTCCTCCCCGTTCAGAAAATAGCCCGTGCCTTTACTCCTTCTGCCAAAATGCGTAACCATACACTTCCCTACACTACATCTGCCACTTCTTTGCCCATTGCCCCAATCTGCCCAAGTCCTTCTGCAGACACCCTGCTTCCTCAATACCACCTATACTTCCATCTATCTTTGTATAGTCTGCAAACTTGGCCACAAAGCCATCAATTCCTTCATCCCAATCATTGACATATACTGTAACACAAAAAGCAGACCCAACACTGACCCCCGTAGTATAATACTAGTCACCAGCAGCCAACCAGAAAAGGCTCCCTTTATTCCCAACACCGAGTCTGAGAAGAGCCACCAAAGCTACCTGCAACTTGATCAGCTTTGAGGCCGAAGCACGCAGGTATTTCCTTTGTATGGACAGTTACAGGACTGCGGGACTGGACGGCATCCCAAGGCAGATACTCAGGATGTGCGTGGCACAACTGGCAGGTGTGTTTACAGACATTTTTAATCTCTCCTTCTCCCAGTGTAGAGTGCCCTCCTGCTTCAAAACATCCACCATTTTCTCTGTACCTGAAAAGACCAAGATAACATGTTTGAATGACTGGTGTCCTGTCACACTCACCTCAATAATAAGCAAATGCTTTGAGAGGCTGGTCAAGGACTACATCTGCCGCATACCACCACCCACACTGGACCCCCTACAATTCACCTACCGACACAACCAATCGATATATGACACAATAGCCACAGCTCTACACCGTCCTTACACATCTGGAGAACAAGGATGCTTATGTGAGAATCCTGTTCTTGGACTACAGTTCAGCATTCAGCACCATAATTCCCTCCAGGCTTGACAAGAAGCTCAGAGACCTCTGCCTTCACCCTGCTTTTTGTAGCTGGATCCTGGGCTTCTTGCCAGATTGCCAGTAGGTGGCAAGAGTGAGCTCTCTCACCTCTGCCCCTCAACACAGGTGCCCCTCAGGGCTGTGTCCTAGAGTGGTGTCAAGAAAAAAACATCTCCTCAATCTCGCAAAAACAAAGGAGCTGGTAATGGACTACAGGAGGAATGGAGACCGGCTTACCCCTATTGACACCAATGGATCTGGGGTTGAGGTGGTGAACTCAGCATGCATATCACCAAGGATTCATGTGGTCTGTACTTACTAGCTGTGTGGTGAGAAAAACACAACGGCACCTCTTTCACCTCAGATGGATGAAGAAATTTGGTATGGTCCCCAAATTCTGAGGAGCATAGGGGCATAATTGAGAGCATCCTGACTGGCTGCATCACTGCCTGGTATGGGAACTGTACTTCCCTCAATCACAGGAATCTGCAGAGAGTGGTGCAGACAGCCTGGTGCATCTGTAGATGTGAGCTTCCCACTATTCACATTTACAGAGACAGGTGTGTAAAAAGGGCCTGAAGGATTATTGGGGACCCAAGTCACCCCAACCACAAACTGTTCCAGCTGCTACCATCCAGAAAACAGTACCACAACATAAAAGGCAAGACCAGCAGGCTCATGGCCAGCTTCTTTCACCAGGCCATCAGGCTGATTAATTCACACTGATGCAATTGCTATATTGACTGTCCTGTTGTACATACCATTTGTTACAAATTACTAAAAATTGCACATTTAGATGGAAACATAACGTAAAGATTTTTACTCATTTATATGAAGGATGTAGAAATCAAGTCAATTCAATCTACTCAGTCAGCCAATCTTCTATCCATGCTAGTACCTTTCTTATGATACTATGGGGTCTTATCTTGTTGATCAACCTCATGTGTGGCACCTTGTCAAAGGCCTTCTGAAAATCCCAAGTACACAACACCCATCTTTGTCTATCCTGCTTGTTATTTCCTCAAAGAATTCCAACACATCTGTCAGGAAGATGTCCCCTTTTGACGTTGGCCTACTTTATCATGTGCCTCCAAGTACTCATCCTTACTAATAGTCTCCAACATCTTTCCAACCACTGAAGTCAGGTTAACCAGCTCATAATCTCCTTTCTTCTACTTCCTTCCCTTCTTATACAGTAGAGTGACATTTTCAATCTTCTATTCATCAGTAAACATTCCAGAATCTAGTGATTTTTGAAAGATCATTACTAACACCTCCACAATCTCTTCAGCTACCTCTTTCAGACTCTGGTGTGTTGTCTATCTGCTCCAGTTTACTTATCTACCTTCAGACTTTTCAGCTTCCCAAGCACCTTCTTCTTAGTAATAGTAACAATACTCACTTCTGCCCCCCGACACTCAAAGAACCTGGGCTTAAGTCCTAGGTCATCTTTGACCCACATAAGCTGTGAAGAGCTTCCCTTATGGGTCTGTGGATGGTATTAATCCAGTGTTTCTTCAGGATCGTGGCGATCCTTCCAGAAACCAAGGAAATACAGGGAAGACAGTTTCTAGTCCTCCCAACACTGAGCGGTTCTTTCTACTTTTATTAACTGTGCGAAAATTATTTTGGACACAGAGAGTCTCCATGAATAAATAAGACAATTTTGCGTGACATTCCTACAGAATGGGTACAAGGTGAAAGAAATCAATCCACGGAATAAATCCATGAGTCCATGGAAAAACCAAGAAACCCGACAAGGAGAAACCAGTCACTAGTACCCGTCTTCCCTATATTTCCAAGGTCTCTAGAAGGATTGCCAGGATCCTGAAGAAATACTGGATGACCTGAGACTCAGGACAGCTGGAGTTTACAGAATTCCCTGTGAATGCAGATTAGTGCATATTGGCCACATGGGATGCATAGTGGGAACCCACATCAAGGAGCATAGGAGGTGCATCCGTTTGGGTTACATGGAGAAATTGGCGGCAGCAAAACATAGCATTAGCAATTGCCATAGGACTGACTTTGACAGTACAAAACTATTGTGCTGTGCCAATGGCTTTTGGGACCATCTGATGAAGGAAGCTATTGAAATAAAGCAACAGGAAAAGAATTTTAACAAAGATGAAGGTCTCACTCTAAGTAAGAACTGGAATTCAGTTGTAAACAAGGTGGGACAGCGGAAACCTGATTGGATGAGGACTAACTAATCAGAAGGGATGGACGACAGGGGGAATAAATACCACTGGACCTGCATGCCCAGGCATCATCCCAAAGATGGCAGAGTTCATCTTCAAAACATTGGTTAAAATTGATACCTGTACCCAGCTGGAAGACCAAGAAGAGTTTATTTCTCACATACACCAGGAAAGCACTAGATCCTTTTTCAAGTATCACAATCTTAATCAACTTTGCTACAACGAACAAAATCAATTCAATAAAATTGCACAGATTTAATATACACGGAAAATAATAAACCAATGGCAAATATCAATTGCCTGTTTTGTTGCTCCACGCATTGCATTTTCCATGTTTAATAAGTTCTGTGACTGCCTTTAAAACAGCATAAAATACATCTAACATTAATTCATTTAAGCTATGAGATTAAAATGTTACACTTTCTCAACAGCTGCTCAGCTGTTCCTGGTGTTTCCCCGCCAAAAGAAAGATCTCAGTAGCTGCTCACATCTTGCTTGTTTACATCCCCCCAGAACTGAAAAAGCTGGAAAAAAATGAAATATGGATAAAGTATGAAAGATGTACTATAAACTCTTAAATTAGATATATTCCCGATTTTGTTATTTCAGAATGTGATTTCCAGTTATTAAGGCAGAATAAAGTATTATCAAATTTAACGCCTCTGACAAAATTTACAGAAATTTTACTCTTTAGTTTTATTGGATGGTTTCATTTAACCATCTATTTCAATCCAAAATATATTTTTCAAAGCAAGAGGACAAGCTTTAAGTAAGCCTCAAGATATATCACTAGCAGAGCAGACCAATAAATCTCTCCAGGTACATGACAGCTCCTCAATATGTAATAACTTCCACAGTTGACAAGCTCAGTTTTCCCTGTTATGCTCTTCCTGAACAAAAGTCCAGATCATGCTCCGTTTTGAAAAATGCAACTAATAAAGCAGCATCTGAATGGCCACCCAAACTGGAAGAAGCCTTTTCTGCCAGCAATGAAAGTATGTTAACATTCTATCCGTAGACTCAAATATGCAATAGAATACTTCATTTCTCTTTCCCACATCGAAGCACTTCAATAGCAATAAATCCTGCACCTCTGTATTTTTGAAAATAGTATTTTTCAAAGAAAAGCACTTTGACACAATTATCAAATGAAAACTTGACAATACAGCATCCTTACGAATTTGTTTTATGAGCAGAAAGTAAATAACATTGGCACTGCCAGTCTAATGATATCTTCAAAGTAATTCTGCTACAAAATACTTTCCAAAATTAAAATAGCTTTCAAAATTTCAGCGTACAACTATTTGATGCAACTATTAAAAGCTTGATTAAGAAACCTACTGGAGGAACTCAGCAGGTCAATTAGCATCTATGGAGGCAGAGTGTTGGGAGGAAATCGTGCGGGAAAATTATCCTGATACAGGGTTTAAACCGGAAACATCAAAGATGCCTCTGCCTTCATAGATGCTGCCAAATCAACTGAGTTTTTGTAGCAGTTTGTTTTTATCTCCAGATTCCAGTCTCCAAAATTTGATCAAACTTTTTAAAAGCATTGATACTGTCCCCTGTCATTTGTCTGTTTTTCAGATCATGTATCTTGTGTTACTTGTAAACAGCGTGAGATAATGTTTCTTGCAAGCAGCCCACAACCAAATCTATTTTCACAAATGCAAATTGGCATGTAATAAGGATATCAAATGGTAGGTAGATCTGACTACTTATGGGCAAGGCATTGTTATCGCACCTTAAGCATTTTGACCCCTTAAGCCAATATAGAGAAACACGCAAGTTCAAGGGTATTTCACAGAGCCAAAAATTCCAATTCTAAATTTTCTTTGCAGCAATTAATTATACATAATTGTGTTTTATACTCTGCATAATTGAATGCTTTTTGTCTCATCCACAAAACAATACGTGCAGCACAGTATCATAGCAGTTAGTGTAGCACTATTATAACACCAGCAACCCAGGTTCAATTCAACTGCTGTCTGTAAGTTTACATGTTCTTCCCATGACCATGTGGGTTTCCTCCAGGTGTTCTGGTTTCCTTCCACATTCCCAAAATGTACAGGTTAGAAGGTTAATCATTTACAGTGATATAATTGGGGCTCATTGGGCTGGAAGGACCTGTTACTGTGCTGCATCCCTAAATAAATACATTCTTACACATCAGATTTCAAAAATATGGGTACATCAAGCAAGATTTCACAATGTGGACTCCATAATCCTACTTATCCAAGATAATAGGAAAAAGCACAGCTGCAACCCAGAACCCACAATCACGTTCCATTCCAGTAAATGATATGTTTTGTTGTGGCCAATTCAGATCTAATCAAGAATATGAGGGACAGCTTGGTAAAGTGAACACCAAAGAAACCTGCACTTTTGACTAGAAGCTATTTCTGGACAGTATAGAAGACAAATTTAAAACTAGATTTTTCTGCCTGTAGAACAGCCAATTCTGTTTCCACATTTCCACTCATTACCAAGAAATCTTAGAATAGGGATATGTAATTAAGCTATAATTTGTACAGACATTCTCATATTATCAACTTAATCCGTTTAAAGGCATTCTAAATTCTCTCATAGAAAGATCAACACAATACTAGCGTGAATCATGTTAAACATTATTGAAATATATTACAAGATAACCAGAACCAACACACTGATAACTCACACTTTGGAAATATACTTACAACAAAAAGCTAAAAGAACAAGTACTCAAAAAGTGAAAACATCTACCTTGAAAAGTCTTATGCAAAGCATCAAACATCTGACACCCGAGTACACCTTTCTGATTTGGGGGGGGGGGGGGAAGAGAGGGAATCACATGAACAATTAACCTGAGTGGCAATCTTCCTTAAATGCTGCTTTGTAATGTCAGAATATCTTTAAGGTTTCCAATGCTAATATATAGGTTACAAGAGCATTCACCGATTTGTTTTGCCCCAAAGTATTCTGCATCATTTTAGAATTAAGGGCATATTCCAAGCAATATCATTTTCCATTGTAAAAGCAGATTTCTATCTTGTAACCAGGTCAAGAAGTGGATCAAATCAAAGACGAAGAGATCAAAAACTATTATAACCATTAACAATGGACTAGATTTCGGTCTTGGATCAAGAAGCTATACAGAATAATTGTGATACTGCTTTGGAAAGAATCTTGAACTATACCTTTTGAAAATACTTCCAATTTATAAAATTTTAGAGACTATTTAGTCACCCTCGGATAAAGTTAAATGTATGAGGAAAGGACTAGCATTTAGTACCCAAAATCAACTGGCCTTAAAGTCGTGGTGAACATCTTCCTTGAAGTTCTACAGTACTTTGGTGAAGGTATCCCTACTGTTCCAGGATTGAAACAATAAACAAATTATTTCTAAATCAGGACAATATTCAACCTAGAAAGGAATTTACAGCTGGTGCCTCAGGTACCCAATACTCTCGGCCTTCTCAGTTAAGAGTTTTGGGGCATTGTAGAAATACCCTTGGCAATTAATTGCATTACATTTTGTTGATGAAATGCATTTCATTTAAAGTACTCTGCTTGTGAAGACAGTGTGATAGGTTGAGTGTCAATAAACCCATCCACTGATCATGCCAAGCTTTAAGTGTTGTAACTGCACTCATCCAAGTCACATGGACAGCATTTCATCATATGCCTAGTGCCCTGTAGGAGGGAAGATCTGAAGAACTGAATCATGTTACAGAAGATCAGCACGGACAAATATGAATGACATCCCCAGAGTCAGTGAGTGGTTGGCAGGTCCCGGTGTCTGAGTTCCATGCGGCAGAAGGAATGAAGTCCAATGACCCCAGTGGGTTCACAAGTTAGTGACAGCAAAGTTCAAGGCCAAGTGCTCAAGTCTGTCATCAGCGTGTCTAGAGTTCAAGGCCTAGTGTTCAGTGATCGGCAGGGGCTGGTGTTAATGAAAAAGATTGAAGACCGGGGGGCGGGGGGGGGGGGGGAGTCGAATTGCAAGTCCAGATGTCAAGCCCCTGTGAATCTGGGTGAGTTCACAGGAGTAGTCAAAGGCCCAATACCTGCATGCTCAAGTCCAAACCCACGGCTGAGAGGAAGGAACTGTGCTTGTTTTGCTGTTGTCTTGTTGGTTGTGTTTTGTTTTGTGTTCTGTGTTGTTCTATGAGCATTGTAGGCATGGTATGTTAGTGCCAGAATGTGTGGTGACACTTGCATGCTGCCCCCAGCATTACCCATTTACTAATTTTCTTTTCAGCCTTCTCAGTTCTGGGAGGGGTGGATGTGATAAAGACTTGAATATTGAACAGCAGCTTACCAAGATACTCCAGTGGTGATTATTTGGTGATGGTATGCCACTGAGTAACAGGGTAGATATGATATCAAAATTGGGTCTAGTACAGATTACAGGCCATCTCCAGGTAAAGAACAAATTCTGTTTCTATAGGTGTCCATATATCAGGCGGAAATAAAAGCACTAGGATTAGAACCATACATCCACAATATTGAATGCACATGCAACTAATGATGATGGGAGTGCATTCATATGCAGGGATGCTCTCAAGTTGGGTGTTCGTAGCCTGGGGATGGCCTATACTTACTACTTATCAATCCATCTCTAAGCGTTACTCAGATCTTGATACAGCCTTTGGCGGCCTGCAGCATATTCAACAACTGAGCAATGCAAAAATATTTCAGCAAAGCATTATACTCTTTGCACTTCTACGTCACAGAAGAGGTATCCCATTTATCCAGCCATCTTTGCTTCCCGAGATGCAACAGTACCCTTCAATCTGAAAATCTCAATAAACAAGACATGCTTCTTGTGACAGTCCCTAGACAACTTATCTGCAGTCTATTAACCCTGCAATTGTAGGGAGGCAAGGTACTTAGGTTGCATTCATAAACAGCAGCTGCTATTGCATAATCTTTGATGGTGGTCCAGAAAAGTAAATAAGACAAATTGCCATATAAATGAAAAGACGGAGATTTATGATTCAATCATTTGCTATAAATACGTGAGCTGATGTACTCAAATGGCATAGCAAGGCAGCCTGTTGTTAAAGCGTGTCATTCATGGGTGCTTGCTCAGCATTGGCTGACACAGCATTCTAATTCTCACACTCTTATAGAGATCCGAACTTGTTATCAACAGGCTGCGGAATGGTTCACACATTCACTTCTGAGGGACAACAAGCAGAAGGACGAGGACAAGAGTCCCAGTTCCTTGTTCACGTATGAGACCTTACATAAAAGGTGTGGTGTATACCAAATAAAGAAATAACAGTTAAATTTTTTGTCCACTTCCCAAAAGCAAAAATTCACAAGGACTCAAAATGACCAACAGAAGCAGAATATGGAGCTTAATTGCCATATTGTGCGCTCCTTGAATAAAGAGCACAGTCTACATTAAATGTATTCAGTGCTACCGAGTTCTAACAGCACTCCCAAAACACAAGACCATAAGTAGCGTTAAACTCAGCCATTGTTATCAGTACATCTTCCACACTGAATACAACTTAATTTTACATCCAAAGATCAGACAATAGAAACTTAGTTCTTGCACTGCACATAGTATACAAATTATTTTGTCCATTGCAGTTATGGATTTTATCAATAAAAGAATAGTTTGCAGAATGGCCATCCTTTATGGATTTAGTTTCAGGAATGGTCAGGTGTTGAAAGTTCTAACATTATACTTATGAAGCGAAATTTACTAATAGGTTAGAATTTTTAAAGCATTTTAAGACCAAAGGATAAATAAAAGCTAAAATGGAAGCCAACACAATGAAATTAAATGAAAAGCAAAAGAAAAAACTGCAATCTTCAATTAAAACTGAGTACGCTGGAAATATTTGACAGGTCAGTGAGCATCACTGGAGACAAAGAATTAACATCACGTTCAAAAAAACTGAACACTGTTGCCTTTTCCACAGATGCTGCCTGACTTGAAAATATTTCCAATTTTTTTTTCTGTGAAACCCGAATATTCTTATGGAAAACCTTATGAAGTATTATGAACAGTAAAATTACACAAAAAAATTGGAAAGATGACTGCCAGCATATTAAAATATCCAACCAGTGAACAAGCATAACAAAACAACAATGCCGAGGTCATACTAGGATGCACTCAACCAAAAATATCACTAGCATCAACAGATTTTATAAAGGGATCATCCCTGCATTATTTTGTCTGCCTAATATTCCTGGTGCCAAATCTTTCAACCTTTGAGGAGAACAACAACAGGGGGAGTTTCAAACACTGAACCTTTGTACCATGCCAGACTAACTCATTGCAAAGCTGAGATGGAATATACAGCAAATTTGTCTGTCACTCAAGGACTAGCACCATGAGAAAAATGCTTTCTTATGTACATTGAATATTAAGAAATTTAAGCTTTCTTATGTACATTGAATATTAATAAACTTAAACTTTCGATATAACGTTGATTTTAAAACACTATACACTGTTTCAAAAGAAAAATGCTAATTGCTACATAATTTCTGCAAAGTTATCATTTAGTTGCTATCCACCATTTAGTCAGAAATATACTAATTAAAATGTATTGAAACCACTAAAACATTGGCAAGAAAGCAGCAGAATTCCTCTACACAATGAAGTCAGTTTTATTTAAAATATCGAAATAATCATCTATGATCCAGCAAAATATTACAGGAGATTCGCTTTTTATTTTACATATGACTAGAATTACCCTAAAATTTTGTATTTTCAAAGCAGATTTAATTCTGTCTAATACTGTTCGGATGTCTCAAGTTACCCATCATTCCAACAGCTACTTCCTGTTTGCCAGTTTTAGCTTATATCCCGTATGTGTCTAACACTAAATAATTACTTAAAACAGTAAATGGTGTTTTCCAAATCGAACATATACAATTCCTATTTTCAATTCATGTTGGGAGGGGGGGAGACAGAGAAGAGAAGCGGTCTCGAAGCAAATAATCTTACTTTATAACTCCTTATAATTTTAAAGAAACGTTCTTTGGTTTACCGATTTGACTGATTCATTAAATGTCACAAATCCGCTTCACTTTCAGTAAGCGTGCTTGCAGCCATCTCACAAGGATTACGGTTAACTTTAAAAAGATGGTAATAAGTACAACAGTTGGTCACCATTTTAAATTAAGACAACTAAAAGCATTAACAGTTGTTTAAAACTTTATGGACACTTTTGGAAGATCATTGTACGTGTGACTTGTGGAAAAATTGGAATCAATGTGTTATAAAGAACGTTAATTTTGGAAGCTGCCATGGTTTAGAGGAATTCTGCTGCTACACCCAGCTCGCAGAATGGTCATCAAGCTCTGCCAAAGCCACAGATCTCGGGAAATTTCCCATCCGACCAGTCTTAATCGGCCCTGAGTACTGTACATTCACTCATTATGGATTTGAGAATCAAAGCCTACTCGCTAGGCCGCGTTCACTTCGTTCTTTCACATCCATACACTCTCACACTCAGACCCGGGATGGCAAAGGGCCCGATCCCGGGGCCTGCGTGCAAACACACGGCCTGGTTCTTACATTGGCATCCTTGTCTATGGCCTGGAGCAGCTGGTCCTTGATCTGCTGCGGGGTGGGTGTCATTTGGCGGCGGTGCGACGGCGGCGGCGTGGCGGTGGAGGGGGTGGGGGGAGGAGTAGGTGGGGGGGAAAGGGAAAGGAAAGGGACGGGGAGCTAGGGGAGGGAGGCCCGCTAACAAGAGACGCAGAGTCTGAGGAAGTAGCTGCGAAGAGAGGCGGCTGCAACAAGGCCGGTCGGAACCGTCATATTCCGTCGCGACACAGCCGAGTAACTCCGTGTGTCCAGTGTGCGCCTCACTTTCTCCGGCTGTGTGTCACTGCCTGAAGCGAACCCGCACCACACGACCAGAGCCGGCCCGTCCCGAACGGAGCAAACACTGAACCGAGTCGGACTGGAGCCGTGCGCTGCACCATGGGAATCCAGCTCTCCGACTTACGCGCGTCACAATCTACGCGCGAGAACATCACTGGTCCCACGCGTGCGCGCGCGTAAAACAAAATAACGCCTGGGTGCGTCGGCGCGCGCGGGATTAGCGGGTAAAATGCCCGTGCGCGCGCGCCTACGCGGTAACAATCGCGCCACGTGGTTGAGCGTATAGGACGACACTGCACACACGCCAAGGTGCGCATCTCCAAGTCGCCGGAGCAGCGTGCTGCGCGGGAACCGGCGCCACGTTACCATGGCAACAAAGCGGTCGGTGGTGAGCATGGGTCAGCCGCTTATTTCCATTTCAACTAATGGTAACCATGGAATGTCTTTGTATCATATTCAGGTGAACCAGAATGTTTATGTATAACATGTCATTTTTGTGATTTGCTGTTAAGAAAATTTATTGTAAGATTCAGGGGAGAGAGTGGGAGTATCGGTTGAGTTGGGCCGCAGCAAGTTTACGTTATGTTGCCACTATTGGCTGGAGGGCCTGACCACAGTAGCATGTTGAATCAACCGCTTCCACACCCAGAGTTTACCTGTCTGTTGACATATATTGATGTAACCCATGGACATTCAGCCTATCAGTATATGTTATTTAAAACAGCCAACCAATTAGTTAACCTTTGGCCTTTATTCTTGCCTGCAGTCCTGACACCCCCACTTACCTAAACCCATTTGGAGCTATGTGTGGACTCTGAGAAGGATGCAGTGAAGATATGGAACATATTAATCTAGTGGGCAGAACACAGCAAATGGAATGTAAAAAGGTAATCTACTTTAATAGAAAAAACAGAGTTTTTTTAATTGATGAGAGTTTGAAATTTGTTGGTATTCAGGGGATCTGTATCATTTAAAACATATAATTTTAGATTGACATAGAGAAAAAGTAAGTATTCAGAAAGACAAACAGAATGTATTGGCCTATATTGCAAGAAAATTTGAGTACAAGAATAGAGACATCTCACTGATTATGTAGAACTTTGGTGGGATTGTTTTGTTCCAGATCTGTATTGTGTATTAGACTTTTCCGGTTGTTGGGTGTTATTCCCATTGATACCCCAACACATTTTTTAAAATTGCTTTTAGCTCTAACAGAGTATGTTAATTAATTTCCCATTGTACCTTTAAAGCTTAAAGAAGGTGTGGAAAATGGGACCCCTGTCAGCTGAAAGAAAATGTAGAAACATAGAAAATAGGTGCAGGAGTAGGCCATTCGGCCCTTCGAGCCTGCACCGCCATTCAGTATGACCATGGCTGATCATCCAACTCAGAACCCTGTACCTGCTTTCTCTCCCTATCCCCTGATCCCTTTAGCCACAAGGGCCAGATCTAACTTCCTCTTAACTATAGCCAATGAACCGGCCTCAACTGTTTCCTGTGGCAGAGAATTCCACAGATTCACCACTCTCTGTGTGAAGAAGTTTTTCCTCATCTCAGTCCTAAAAGGCTTCCCCTTTATCCTTAAACTGTGACCCCTCGTTCTGGACTTCCCCAACATCGGAAACAATCTTCCTGCATCTAGCCTGTTCAATCTCTTTAGAATTTTATACGTTTCAATAAGATCCCCCCTCAATCTTCTAAATTCCAGTGAGTATAAGCCTAGTCGATCCAGTCTTTCTTCATATGAAAGTCCTGCCATCCCAGGAATCAATCTGGTGAACCTTCTCTGTACTCCCTCTATGGCAAGAATGTCTTTCCTCAGATTAGGGGACCAAAACTGCACACAATATTCTAGGTGCGGTCTCACCAAGGCCTTGTACAACTGCATTAGAACCTCCCTGCTCCTGTACTCAAATCCCTTGTAGGTAACTGGGCCTCAGTGAGTTGACAGGAAGTATGGGAATTAGGCCCCAATTAAGTTGAAAGGAAGTGTGGGAACCAAACTTGAAATGGAACATGGGTTCTAGAGCCCCAGTATGTTGGAATGAATTCAGGACCCTGGTTAGTGGGAAGAGACTATGGGCTCTGTTGAGTTCTTTGTACGTACCATGGGTTACTAAGAACAAGCTATATTCTGGAAGAATTAAAACTAGAACTTCTATTTAACAGCAAACAGAAACCATGTTTAACACTGCCACGCTTCTAGATCATTCTGTCAGTGCTGCGCATGCTCATAGCTCTGTACAATCACGTTCTTACACGTGACATGTGATATCACCACATCTTCCTTTCCTTAAAAAGAAAAACAATTAGCAACATTAATCAAAACAAATGCGTAATTTAACATGTCTCTACCAGTCTCTCTGGGGTTTATGAACATGAGTAGACCTTCTCAGTGGTTCACACAGTTCTTGTGTTTCATTGTTATTTTCATGTTTCGTCTGGTCTGCATCAGTTAATGGAAACTCTGAAGTTGGCTTTTTCTTGAGGTCTTTGCGATTTCTTCTTAACACTGCTCCTCCTTCTGTTTGGACCATGTATGATCTGGATTGTACTACTTCAAGTACTGTAACTTTCTGTGTCCATGTGTTCATTTTGTCTTGTATCCTTACTTCAGCTCCTTGGTGCAGTTCAGGTAATGGGTGAGAACATCTGTCAAAGTATGTTTTCTGCTTTGCTTTCATCTTTCCATCTTTTCACTTGTTCACCTCCCTCTGTTGTCAGGAGGCTCTCATTTATTGGCAGATTGGATTTCAAACGGTGTCCCATCAAGAGCTGAGCAGGTGAAAATCCACATTCAAGTGGAGTACTGCGATCGGCTAACAAAGCTTTATAAAAAATCACCTCCTCTATCTTTTGCTTTGTGCATCAGCTTCTTGATAATCCCTACCGACTTCTCAACTAATCCATTGGACTGAGGGAAAAATGGACTGGATGTTGTATGAACAAAGCCCTATTCCTGAGCAAAATGTCTCATGCATTCACCATTGAATTGTGGACTGTTGTCTGTGAAAACTTCATCAGGTACACCATTTCTGGAAAAAACTGATTTCATGTATGTAATTACATTCTCTGCTGTCTTTCTGCCCAAACCACACACTTCAGGATACACGGAGTAGTAATCTGTTATTAATAGGTAATCTTTGTTGTCAGTTGCAAACAGATCAACGCCTACCTTCTGATAAGGTCTCTGAGGACTAGGATGTGGATGCAGTGGCTCCTTAGGGTTGCTAGGTTGGTATTTAAAGCATATTCAACAAGAAGACAGCAATTCTGCAATTTCTTGATTCATCCTGGGCCAAATCATCACTTCCCGTACCTTCTCTTACACTTTTCAATACCAAGGTGGCCTTCATGAATTTTCCCAAGCATTTCTTTTCGGAGACTTTTAGGAATCACAATTCTACTACCTTTGTACAATATCCCATCCACAACAGACAGTTCTGATCTGTGATTCCAATAATCTTGTACTTCTGAGGTACAGTCATGCTTATTATCTGGCCACCCATCCATCACCACTTGTATTAGCTGACTGAGAATTTTGTCCTTCCCTGTCTCAAGACGCAGCAGTTCCAACTTTTTGGGAGCAACAGATACAGTTTCTTTTTTTTTGTAATTTTTTTTAAAATTGAAGTTCATCATCAAACAAACATTTCCATAAGATGTATTTCAGACATTGTACATATATATCATATAATCATATATATCACAAATCTCCACAAAGTATTTATCTGAGGTACACACTTATAGAAAAGAGTGGAAAGAAAAAACAAGCAAAAGGAAAGAACTATGTACAAGTAGGGAGTGATTTTTTTTTAACAACAGATTCATTGATTTGTGAGAATAAAATCAGGCCTATGAGGCATTATGTAGTTAAACCATTTTCCCCAGTATGAATCAAATTATTCCAAATTGGATAAAATTCCCTTGCGTTTGATTGGATTTAATAGCCCATTGACATTTAAAGAAATGAATTTTACCTTGTCCTTAGCCATCCCTGAACAAATAAGAACCAAGAAACGCAAATAATAACAAAAATGGCAACGAACGTGTGATTCCAAGGCTGAGGTCTCTAGTAGATGACCCTGCGTTGAGGAAATGTCTAGCTGTGGGGGATAACCCCTCCTACTTGTGAGTTGAGGTCCCCCATTGCAGTATTCATAAAAGTCAGAGCACAAATCCATCACACAGAAAAGATTTCCCTGTGTACTACTCCTATATATATATATATATATATATATATATATATACACACACACACACACACACATACATTACATATATATATATATATTCTCATTTTGGTGGGGAAAAAGGAGTAAGTGAGCGAATAAAGAATAACAACTAAGTAATATAAAATCCACATTATAATAAGTATTTCTTGAGCTAGGTGTATCACCGTCTACTTTTGCTTCCGTTTAGCTTCTCAACATTTTTAAGGTTAGCCAAACCTTATGGCTCTTCTGAAAGGGGTGAGGACTGTCTTTAGGAAACTCCCAGTCTCTTCCTGATATATTTCTCTTGGCCTCCTCCCGTCTCCTGCCCTCTTGATTCTCGCATTATTTCCCAAGCGGAGTGAGATAATTCCTCAGTCAGGCTTTCCTTCATTTTGGTCACGCTGACGGGCAACCCTCTGGCCTTCATGTCTGTAGTTGTCTCTTCCACTGTCTGGTACAACCGTGTCCTGTTGTCATAAAACACTCGAAGTTTAGCTGGGTATGGAGTTTGAAATTTAATCTTTTTTTGCTTTAGTACTTCAGAGTATTCTTTGCGTTTCTGCAGGACCGCGGGGAGAGGGGTAATCTTGGTCGAAATATATTAATTTATCGTCGAAAAACACTCTCTTCTTACCCCAGGCCCTTCGTATAAACTCTGCCTTGGTGCTGTACCAAAGGAATTTAATTATTATTGAGCGTGGCTTTCTATCCTGGGTAGGTTTTGGGACGAGTGCGCGGTGGGCTCTTTCAACTTCCAGCTTCATAGCCAGGGGAAGATCCAGTGCGTCCCGCAGTAACTTTCCGACAAACTCCGCTCCTTCGGGAACGTTGTAGATTCTGATATTTTTCCGCCGTGATCTTCCCTCCAGGTCAAGCAGTTTACCTTCTTGGTGATGTAATATTTTTATTGTCTTACTCAGTATCCGTTCCACGTTTTGAACGTGATCTTCCACCTTCTCAATTCGAGTCTCTGCCACCGCTATTTTTTGATTGACGCTGGCGAGCTCTGACTTAATATCACAGAGCTGCTGCTTTATTTCTTTCTGGACCTCCATTATTTCTTTCAGGATTTCGAACATATTCGCTGCTTCATCTGAACGAGGCCCAGCAGCCGCCTCGCTAGCATGCGGTCGGGTAGGAGAGCCACTTGCTGCCCTCCTCTCAGACGCAGGCTCCGCAGTGTCGCTTTTTTTATTTCCATTCTTTTTCCCCATTCTTGCCCCTCTTTTCAGTTCAAATATTTTTCAAAAAATATTATATTTGGTGGGATAATGGGGCTTAATATGCATTTTTCCAGAGGAGCTAGTGACTTAAGCTGCCATTCTTGACGATGACGTCACCAGAACCCCCAACAGGTACAGTTTCTATGACCATATCAATAAATACCTGAACATCAATAACATTCCTGTGACTGGCTTTTGTTGTTGGATCCACAGCTCTGGAAAGTGTGTCAGCCATGTACATGAATTTTCCAGGTGTGTATGACACATTCAATGCATATCTTTGCAATTTGATCATCATTCACTGAATTCGCAAAGGACAGTGGCTTAAAGGTTTGTTAAACAATGCATTCAAAGGCTTATGATCGGTTTCAACATCAAACTGATGAGATCTCTCACAAGCAGACAGAATAGTGAGCAAATCTTTTTCAATTTGGGCATACCTTGTTTCTGGATCGGATAATGCACGAGATGCATATGCCACTGGTAGCCATTCCTGATCATATTTTTGGAGTAATACTGCCCCTAAGCCTGCTTGAGATGCATCACACTAGACTTTGATGGGTCTGTCAGCATCATAGAATTTCAACACAGGTTCTTTGGTGAGCACTTTCTCGAGATTTTGCCATGCTCTCTCCTGTTCATGATTCCAGCTCCATTCGTTTTTCTTTTCTGTTAGCTACCTCAACGGAGCAAGCTGTTCCGAAAGATTGGGTATGAATTTTCCCATGTATTTGACCATTCCCATAAACCTTTGAACATCCTTTTTACATTGCGGTCTTGGCATGTTCTCAATCACAGAAACCTTCAATGGATCAGGACGCACATCCTCTGATGATATCACCCACAAAGGTAAGTTCAGTCTCTCCTAGCTGACATTTGTCTTTATTCAACTTCAGGTTTGCCTTGTGTGTTGCCTCTGAGACTTGTCTAAGTCTGGCATCATGCTCTTGTTTAGATGATCCCCAAACAATAATATCGTCCATGGAAGTATCTACGCCCTCAATATGCGTATTAGCATGTGAATAGTTTTATGGTACAATTCCAAATGGAAACCTAAGGAAAATGGAAGCTTTCAAGGAAGAGTTAGATAGAGCTCTTAAAGATAGCAGAGTCAAGGGATATGGGGAGAAGGCAGGAACGGGGTACTGATTGTGGATGATTAGCCATGATCACAGTGAATGGCGGTGCTGGCTCAAAGGGCTGAATGGCCTACTCCTGCACCTATTGTCTATTGTCTAAAATGGTATCTGGCAAAAGGAGTGTTAAAGGTACACATCTTTGAACCCAGTTCATCTAGTTTAAGTTGCCAGAATCCAGAGGATGCGTCTAATTTACTAAAGTACTTTGCATTAGCAAACTGTGACATAATTTCTTTACGAGTAGGCAATTTGAAATGCTCTCTTTTAATGGCTTGATTCAAAGCTCTTGGATCTAAACAAATCCTCAGTTTTCCATTTTTCTTATCAAAAATGACAAGTGAATTGACCCATTCAGTCAGTTCATCAATTTTTTGTATGACTCCTAACCATTCCATTCTGTCAAGTTCTGTTTTTAGTTGATCACATAATGCAAAAGGTACTTTTCTCCATGGATGTACTACGGGTGGCACTGTGTTGTCAATTTTAATCGTGTGCTCTCCTGGAAGAAAACCAAGCCCTTTGAACAACTCCTTATACTCTTTCATCAAGTCACTGTTTTCTGACTCTGTGTCACTATCCAGGACTAAGTCTCTTTTCACCAAATTCAGTCTCTCACAGGCAGGTTAAACCCAATATTGACTGTACATTTTTGGCACTACCACAAATGAAAGCGTGTGCTCAATATTTTTGAGTGATACTTTTTCCTTTAACTGGAATGTCTGCACTTGAATCTGATTGTAACTTTGGTCTTGGCTTTAATGCATTAAACTCAGATTCTGCAAGAACATTTACTTGTGCTCCAGTATCCAATTTAAACCGATTATTGTTTTGGTTCACTTGCAATGGCATAGTCCAGTCATTCTTACTTTTTTTATTTTCACAAAGCACATCTATATAATACTCCTCATGTTCATGTTCAAGCACTGCATTTACGTGTTTTATTTCCTTTCTACTTCTGCAACAGCATAAAAAATGATTACTCTTACTACAGTGATTGCACATTTTTCCATATGCTGGACACTTTTTAGGTTGGTGCTCCCACCCACAGCATTCACAAAGTTTTTTTTCTTTCAAACGATGTCTTGCTCTCTGTCAGTTTTGTAGTGGCTTCATTATTTTTTCTAACATGTTCGCGATTATTCACAGCATGTACGCTGCAGTTCTCAATAAAAAGCTCTTTAGCCTGCAACTTTACAGATTCCGGAGCTTTGCAGAGAATCAAAGCTTTTTCCAAATTTACATCTGGTTCTCTTAAAAGTCTTTCTCTCAGACCATTATCCAGAATGCCACAAACAATTCTGTCTTTAATGAGAGAGTCTGTCAGCTCTGCAAACTCGCATGTTTTACTGTGATTTCTCAATTCCATAACAAATTGATCAATCATTTGATGAACTTTCTGCTGACATTTGAAAAAATTGTACCGTTCATATGGCACATTATGCTTCAGTATACAAAATGCTTCAAACTTGTCAATTATCGCTTTTAGATTCAAATTATTTCCATTTTCAAAAGTAAAATGGTTATATACCTCAATTATGTCATCCCCTATTATGTGGAGTAGAATCGCAGCTTTCGATTTTTCTGTTTGAATTTCTGCTCCGATCGCCGATAAATAAATTTCAAAACACTGTTTAAATCATTTCCAGTTTTCAGCTACATTTCCAGTTAGCTGAAGCATCAATCAGGTTGCAAAACGTCCATTTTTAAAGCTGTTAGCAAACACTAAAAAAGTTTGCACTCTTTTTCTTTCGATTATCTTCACTTCTCCCATGTTAGCGAAACATTATTCTTCCAGACTGACTTCTGACACCATGTTGAGTTCTTTGTTACTAAGAACAAACCATATTCTGGAAGAATTAAAACTAGAACTTATACTTAACAGCAAACAGCAACCACGTTCAACACTGCCATGCTTCTAGTTCATGCTGTCAGTTCTGCGCATGCTCATAGCTCCATCCAATCAAGTTCTTTCACTTGATGTGATATCACCATAGGCTCCAGGGCCCTAGTAAGGTAGTATTTAAAGGATGATCCATGGCCCCAGTGAGTTATAAGATCTCATTGAGTGGTGGAGCAGACTTAAAGTACTGTGTCAGTTTTCCCTATGGATGATACAAGGAGTGAAAATTGTGAATTCAAAGAATGGAAGGAATTCAGGAAAATTACAATTATCAGGAAGTGGAAACTTGAGCCATTGAACTAAGTGATTTGATCCTCAGTGGAACCAGTGTTAACTTTGATTATAGATTGAATTGTTTTTGATTATCTATTAAACACGGATTAAATTGGTTGGGAGGGAAATACCTTAATGTTGACAAAAATTAATTGTAGAAGATCTTAATTTCATTAAGTCGAATAGGGTAAAGAAACTGGAGGACAAATGACAAAAAGAACATTTTCCTAGAAGAGAGATGTGTTCGTAATTTGTCGATGATCATAAAATCAACAAAGGCCATTTTGAGCAAACAAGCAATGATTGAAGAATAATGTATGAATCCACTGATTGTGTCAGACTTAAGTTGTTTAGATAGATTTTTGGAGCACTTGTCTGTTTTTGTGGATTTTTGCAAAGAAAAAGAATTTTAAGATGTATGTTGTATACATTTCTCTGGCATTAAATTGAACCTATTGAGGTGTAGATATACATCAGAGTCTTGACCTGAAGTGTTAGCCCTTCTATGTTGGGCCATCTTGTTTGTGAAGAGGTTGTTTTGTTTTGCTGATATACAGATCTGTACAGTTCTCATTGCATTGGATAGCATATACAATATCGTTTTGTTTTCTTTTCTGTTTATGTTTGATAACAATGTACATAATTTGAACAGGATGTACAGGTGGTTTGAAACCATCTTTGTCAAACTGAAAAACCCATCCCTGAGCAGAGGGGTGGGGTACGACACCAGCTACCTGCAATGCAGTCCTAACATCTCAACACCTGCATCTCCTCATCAGTTCACACCTCCATTCATGCAAAGATAAAACTAATGATCCTCTCATTACCTCTATGACTCTTAATGGCCCTCATGTGATTGCTATACCTTTAAACAACACAGAGCCAGAAAACTACCTACCATGGATCAGAACTGAACAAGCCTCTTGGATGAGTGGTGAAATGTCTTGTAGACAACACAGCAAGTCCAGTTGCCTTGATTTATGACTGCTTGATAAAGAAAGGATACACTTCCATTAGATGGGGTACATCAAAGATTAGCTCAACTGGCTTTGAAGATTAAAAAAGGGCTTCCACAGACAGAGTGAGATGTACCTGTATTCACTGAAGTTAAAATTAGTGGAAGGTGCTCTTAGTGAGACAAAAAATGTGGATCCTCCTGGCTGGAACATCTAGGAGCCATACCTCAAGATATAGGTTAGAGATTTGGGACTGAGATGGGGAAAAACTTTGGAATCCATTTCTCTAGAATGTTTTGTTAATGAATAAACTAAAGTAACTAAGCTAAACTCCCTTACTGTAATAACTTTTCTAACTGGTTTTGTTGTACCTGTTGCTTCAGTAGTTGCTGTACCCTGATTCTTTAGCATTTAGTTATATTTGCTTGATGTACAGTACATCAAGATTTGTATTTTGTTACCTCATAATTTCAACATATTTTCAATCTTGAACATTTGATATGTTCGAATTATAAAAGAAATAATTTTATACCTGTTTCATTCTCCTGACTTTTCAATGTTCCTCTTTTCCTTCCAGACCAGCAGTAGGTTCACTACTCATCAAAAATCTGAGCAAGTACTTTCTGTAGGGTTGACTTAATTTCCTTCAGCTGGAATAATGAGTACATTAGTAGATCACTGCTCAGGGCTTGAGTTTCAAGATGTGATAGATTACTAGTTTAGATCTTTCTGGCAGTTTTTGATCAAGCTTACATTCCAATTCTAACAATATTATCAAAAGTATTGAAAGGCTCTCCCTTTAATTAGATCTGAAAACTAATTCTAATGTGTAAAAGTGAAAATTGATAAATCGATAGACCTTTCTCATTAGTTTCAATATAATAATCTGAGGTTCAGGAAGAAGCCACTCGTGTCTATGCCAATTGTGTTGAGGTTGAGAGGCTTGGGAGCTTTAAGTCCCTTGGAGATAAACATCATCATTAGCCTGTCTGGGTCCAGTCACAACCAGGAAAGCTCACAGATATCTCTATTTCCTCAGGAGGCTAAAGAATTTGCTATGAATCCTCTGACTCTCACCAATTTTTATCAATGCACCATGGAGAGCATCCTATCAAAATGCATTACAGCTTGGTATGGCAACTGCTCTGACATTGACTGCAAGAAATTGGTGTTGTGGACACAGCTCAGCATATCAGGGAAACCAGTCATCTCTATGGACTCTGTTCATGCTTCTTGCTGCCTCAGCAAAGCAGCCAGCATAATCAAAGACCCCACCCACCCTAGACATCTGTCTTCTCCATCTCCATTGGGCAGATTTAAAAAAAAGGCCTGAAAGCATGTACCACCAGGCTTAAAGACAGCTTCTACTCTGTTGTTATACAGTAAGTACAATATCTACAATAAGTTGGACTCAAGCTGTTCTTGACCTCTCCAAATCGGCTCGGCGCTTGAAGCAATCAACCCTTGCAAGAGGGTTAGTTGGATGGTCATCAGAACTCCTCTGCCTTGGCTTTATCTCTCCAAATTGTTCACTCCAACTTTTTAATTAAATTCCTTTTGCTTTTGAACTTCTAGTAAACTGTTGCACGCCTACAGTAGAACCATCTTAAACTAGAACTCAAAAAGTTAAGTTAAACTTATATATTTTTTGTCACAGTTGGGCATAGCTTCATGTTACAGAAGATCATAAAATGGTCCATTTTCTGGGGCACAGATTCCCCCCACCCCTGCCACCCCTGCAATGAGTGTTCTATATTCTATATGCTTTTGCTACTGAATTGGATAGCATCACTTTATACCACATCCTCCACCTCACTCAATTTGCTTGAATTACTCTGGATCCCACATTCACTGGTTCTTCCCCATTCTCTCTAGCAACTACATCCTCTAGCTATGGAAAATTTTGTAAGCTTGAATCGCCTTTCATAAATTTATGCTGACTTTGATCAAACCATTCACTATGTTCCAATTTGCCTGCTATTCCATCTGTAATAACCGATTCAACTATTTTTCTCATGAATGATACGAACTTATTTGATCTATAATTCCCTAGATTATCCCTCCCTCCCTTTTTGAATAGTGAAGTTATAGTGGCTATTGTCTAATCAAAGGAATTGTTCTAGAAATTCCAGTTTTTCGAGGAAGTTACCAGGAAAGTGGGTGAAGGGAAGGCAGTGGATGTTGTATACATGGACTTTAGTAAGGCCTTTGACAAGGTCCCGCATGGGAGGTTAGTTAGGAAGATTCAGTCGCTAGGTATACATAGAGAGGTAGTAAATTGGATTAGACATTGGCTCAATGGAAGAAGCCAGAGAGTGGTCGTGGAGGATTGCTACTCTGAGTGGAGGCCTGTGACTAGTGGTGTGCCACAGGGATCAGTGCTGGGTCCATTGTTGTTTGTCATCTATATCAATGATTTGGATGATAATGTGGCAAATTGGATCAGCAAATTTGCTGATGATACAAAGATTGGAGGTGTAGTGGACAGTGAGGAAGGTTTTTCAAAGCTTACAGAGCGATTTGGACCAGTTGGAGAAATGGGCTGAAAAATGGCAGATGGAGTTTAATGCGGACAAATGTAAGGTATTGCACTTCGGAAGGTCAAACCAAGGTAGAACAAGGTAAATGGTAGGACACTGAGGAGTGCAGTAGAACAGAGGGATCTGGGAGTACAGATACATAATTCCCTAAAAGTGCCATCACAGGTAGATAGGGTCATAAAGAGAGCTTTTGGTACATTGGCCTTTATAAATCAAAGTATTGAGTATAAGAGTTGGAATGTAATGGTGAGGTTGTATAAGACATTGGTGAGACCAAATTTGGAGTATTGTGTGCAGTTTTGGTCACCTAATTACGGGAAGGATATTAATAAGGTTGAAAGGGTGCAGAGAAGGTTTACAAGGATGTTACCGGGACTTGAGAAACTGAGTTACAGAGAAAGGTTGAATAGGTTAGGACTTTATTCCCTGGAGCGTAGGAGAATGAGGGGTGATTTGATAGAGGTGTATAAAATTATGATGGGTATAGATAGAGTGAATGCAAGCAGGCTTTTTCTGCTGAGGCTAGGGGAGAAAAAACCCCAGAGGTCATGGGTTAAGGGTGAAGGGGGGGAAGTTTAAAGGGAACATTGGGGGGGCTTCTTCACGCAGAGAGTGGTGGGAGTGTGGAATGAGCTGCCAGATGAAGTGGTGAATGCGGGCTCACTTTTGACATTTAAGAAAAACTTGGACAGGATGAGAAGGGTTTGGAGGGATATGGCCCGGGTGCAGGTCAGTGGGACTAGGCAGAAAATGGTTCGGCACAGCCAAGAAGGGAAGAAGGGCCAAAAGGCCTGTTTCTGTGCTGTAATGTTCTATGATTCTGTGGTTCTAATTTGAAGGAGGTTTGAAAATGATCACAGATGTTTTGACCACCATTGAGACGTTGTGAATGTTTGTGATTTCTTGTTCATTCTGTGGCCCCTCTGACATTCTTTGTTTATGAGCTTTTTACCATGACATTCCAACATAAAACCCTGCTTTATCTGACAACTTAATATGTTTTCTTAGAGATTTTTAAAGCACTAGGATACAAACTAAACACTTGCTTAAGACGGTAACTTCCTTCTTAAGGATTCATGTTTCTCGAAACATTCAAAACAGACATGGTCGACCTTGACCCTATCATTATTTTCAGAAGATGCAGCATGTTCCTCATGTTCTTTACATTTTGCAGTAACAATCTTGCTTTCTCTTGGATCATCATCAAACTCATACATACCATTGATCATGGTCCTCTGACCACACACTTGACCCTTTTTCTATTATCACCATTATAATATAACACTGCATTTCTTGAGTAATGTTCTGGGCATCAGTTTTTACTTTACCCATGTTGTTAAAGATCGTTTGCACTATGGAAATTTAATGAACAGTTGTTGCCCACTGTTGCTCACTTTTATTAACTACATGCAGCTCCAATTTGCTGGTATTTCGTAGAAGATGTGCAATGCTATGAACTTCTGGGGCAATTTGAAGAATGTCCAGATACATTCTGATGAATCCCACTGACAAACAGAACTATGAGATAAAGCTGGTTGAAATAAACTACATTAGCTCAGAAATTGAGCAATACACTCAGTTTGCATGGAGCTGGGAAACCTAATGGATGTGCAAGAGAGAAAATTTTTGATTCTAGCATCAGAACATAGAACCATTCAGCACAGGAACAGGCTTCTTGGCTTACCTTGTCTGCCCAATCGTGATGCCAACCTAACTTTCCCATCTGCTTGCACACAGTCCTTAACCCTCAGTTCTCTGGCTGATAACGAAGTCTATCTAAATGCCCCTTAGTAATTTTACAACTTCCCCTGACAGTGCATTCTGTAATGAGAAATTGATGATTTGGTATTTAAAGAGCGTAATAATGTAATCTGGTTGAATGGTGTTGTAGCAACAAACTTGTACTCAATGTCAGTAAGACCAAGGAATTGATTGTGGCCTTCAGGAAGGGTAAGTCAAGGAAATACACACCAGTCCTCACCAAGGGATCAGAAGTGGAAAATAGGAACAGTTTCATGTTCTGGATGTTTACATCACTGAGACCTATCTTGAGCCCAACATATTGATGTAATTACAAAGAAGGCATGACAGTGACTATATTTCATTAGGAGTTTGAGAAGAATTGATATATCACCAAAAGACACTTGCAAGTTTCTACATGTGTACCAGGGAGATCATACTAATTAGTTGCATTACTGTCTGGTTCGGTGGGGCCACTACACAGGATCAGAAAAAAAGCTTCAGATAATTGTAAGCTCAACCAGCTCCATCATGGGTACAAAACTTCCCGCATCGAGGACACCTTCAAAAGACGATGCATCATTAAGGACTCCCATCACCCAGGACTTGCCCTCTTCTCATTGCTGCCAAAGAGGACACTCAAAGTTTCAGGAACAGCTTCTTCCCCTCTGCCATAATTTATTTTTTATATATTATTGTAATTTATAGTTTTTATTACTATGTATCACAATGTACTTCAGCTGCAAAGCAACAAATTTCATGGCATATGCCGGTGATATTAAATCTGACTCTGACAACATTTTCTATATGCAGTGGATTTTGATTAATTTGAACACATCAGGGCCAGTACATTTTAGCCCAATTAGCCAAAGTATCATGGAAGTAGTTAAAATGGTATTTATATAAAAATATAGACAAACTACCAT
This sequence comes from Hemitrygon akajei, assembly GCF_048418815.1. NCBI lineage: Eukaryota > Metazoa > Chordata > Chondrichthyes > Myliobatiformes > Dasyatidae > Hemitrygon > Hemitrygon akajei. The sequence continues at coordinate 50,763,341 of NC_133139.1, forward strand.
TTAACTGAGTAGCAAATTATGTATTCAAATGAAATATAGAACAAATTAGAGCACTACCAATACTACTACAGTACTATAAAACTGCATTATTTCCTAATAGTAATTGATGAAGAAATCCATCCAGTATACGCTTCAATGTTCATTTGATTGACTGTAAATGAGCAAAATCAGCACAGATACCTAGTGCAGATAATGGACTGCCTTCATTGCTTTTTGAATTGGCATCCATTGGCCCAAATAGATAACAAAACATCAGCACACACATCTGATGTTTTTTTAAAAGCTGTTTGCTCTAAGCACGGTGTAGTGTCTAACAGTCACCAAGTGCACATGACTCACACTAGTTAGAACTGTTCGACAAGAGTATCCTGTTCCAATTAAGCAGCATAGTATCCCAAATAAATAAAGAGAATCCAGCTATGTTCTTAATTAGTTTATGTTCCAAATAAGCAGCTGCCCCAATTATCTGATGGCCCAATTAACTAGAATCCCCCATAGAATGGAAATTTATTTGTTTCAATCAAAAATCAAAGTCATAAATCTGAATAATGTAAAATATTAAGATAAGGGGCATAAGTTGGCTCTGGTGTACTAGGAAGCTTCAATAAAAGAGATGTTAAAGTCGAATCTGAACAAAACTAGGGAGACCAGCTTATAGTTACAACAGTTTACTGCACACCCTCCTGCAGAAGTTTGAGACCCAATTGTCAAAGGGAAGGCACGTAAGTACTTCCACCATCCGACAAGTGGGTCCATTCCCTCAGGTTACTGTCATATATTTATACATAGTAAGCCCCATACATTATTGTTGCAAGATGTTGTTTAAACTGGTACGCCCACCAAGTCTGTTGGTGCAAAACTTTGTTACAGATAAGAGAGTCTGCTAAATCAAGGCTTAATTACAGATGAATGTGCTGTCCAGTCCTTATCAGTTATTCCCTTTGCTAGGCCATGACTAAATTACAGATGGATGTTCATTCCTGTCCTTATTGGTAAGTTGTCCTCCTCCTACTCAAATGAGGGTACAATGTATCAAACACTTAATGTCTCTCTGCAAGCCGGGGAGAACTTAGCTGACTGCTGAAGGCAGAGTTTACTTCAGTTCAAAAATTTCTATTCAGTCCCAATTATTCTTCTAGCCAGAGGCTACCTAGGTTCAAAATGATTTTTTAATATCCTCAATTCCTCATTCCCTCCTTTTGATCATTTTATGATAACTCTCAGGGCCCAAAAGTTACAATCGGATCCCACTGCTGAAGCAGCTGGCCACCAGTGGCCACAAGCATTACAATACAAGAATGACAGCAATTGCAGTCAGCATAATACTTCCATAATGCAATACCATACCACCGATATTCCCAAAGAAGCTCCCAAATGACCACCATCCTGCTGTCAAACCCATGCAACCTCTGTCCTAGGTTATGAATCTTTTGTATTTCCTGGGTTATATGCTCAGAAAGGGATGATATGTTACTAGATATGTTACGTCGGGTATGTCAGTACAGCATTCTTTCCCTATAATGGTGCATGTTCCTCCTTTTTCTGCCAGAATGAAATCGAGGGCCATCTGGTTCTGTCAGACTGTTTGCCGGATTGCAATCATTTCAGTGGATATTTCTGTTCCTTGGACCTGTGTTTCTGTCTACAATATTGCAATATGTCTTACAATATTGTCTACAATACCCTGCAGTATTGTTGGCCAGCTCCTCAAGTGCTGTAGCCAAATTGATTACCTCTCGTGAATTCCTGGCTACTCCATAGGAGAGAAAAGCAATCATCTAAAATCGCTCAGTCTCAGTTATACCTCTCTGCTGCATGTTCCAATGGAGGTGATCCTGCATCTGGGCCATGACTCTCAGGTGGGGTACTAAATATGCTGGGTAACAACAGCCGGTCCACTCTTTGCTGGGACTTTGCGGATCCCATCTGCTGGCAGTTTCCCTTGGGAGTCATATATAGGCCTGATTTCCACACACCCAGTAGGTGCCATTTACTGGTTGGGGAGGGTCTAAGTGGTATAGGTGGTACAGCTGCTATTTCCCAGAAAAAATCCAAGATCCAAGTTGGCAGTGCGACGCAGCTTGCAGTGGCCACTCCGGAGCTAATTATCTGTTATTTGTTAAACGGGGTGCCGTGCGCAGTCATAATCAGATGAAAAACGGACGTGGGATCATGGAGGAACATCTGGAAATCTCCAGGAAGACCTTCTTCGTTGCTGCTGCTGTGAGGTCCGGGTCTCTGCTGGGAAGAACAGGCCCCCAGTCCTCAGGGTCGAGTTGCCGATGGCCGTTGGCGGGGGCGTCTTAATACGCTCAGCAGAGGATGGTGCTCGGAGAAGCTGTGCTGGAGGGGATGGTTGGAGGCTTGGAAGTTCGACGGACTCGGAGTCCGCTGCAATCGGAGCGCTTTCACTGTGTGCTGCGTCTGCGAGGCTGAGTTGGGCGGCGCCGTGGAAGTCCATAGTGGGGGTATTCCCTTCTGCCGCTGGCGTGGGATGACGAGTCTATCGGGACCCTGAGGACTTTTGGAAACTGAGTGGTGGTTTCTTTAGAACTTATAGTCTTTTAACATCTTTGGACTATTTTTACTGTGCCCATGGTCTTTTTTTTAATCAATTATGCTATTGTTTGCACTGTTGTAACTATGTGATTTTGTGCAGATCTTGTAGCTTTAGTTTTTGTTCTTGTTTTGTCTGGTGGGATTGGAGCTCCTTTCCGAGAAATGCGCTAAGATGGTAGCGCGATATTAATACGCAGCAGTCTCTCCGGACTCTGGATTGGGGATTGCCAAACGTTATGTTGATTTTCTGGTGTAGTCTGTTTTGTCATGTGCTTTTGTGATATCATTCTGGAGGAACATTGTCTCATTTTTTAACTGCATTGCATTTGTGATTTCTAAATGACAATAAACTGAATCTGAATCTTCCCCTCCCTAGAAGTTACAGTAACTGTTGGCATTTACTACTACGCTGCTGGGCACCAGCAGGTATGGCCAGGATGCATATTTCCCAGTATGAGGTTCAGTTTGGTGGGGGCCTGAGGTACCATCCCACAAAACACTAACAGCCACAGTCATGTCTGACTGGACTACATTTCCGCGTCTCACTACCCCAGGTGTTATTTGAGAAAGCCCAGGCTGAGAGTTCCTCACTCTGGTTGAGCAGGATTACTGACAATGGAATCATAGTCTTACCATGCTGCGGAATTTCAGTGCAAACCCAGCAGGGCCCTAGTTCTACCTGTTTGGCATAGGTGTGACAGAGAGACAGAAAGGTGTTGACATGAGGGCCCCAGATGCTGGGGTGAGCCCTCTCAAAGGCATAAGCACAAACAACACTATCAACCAATACATTTTCCTTTAGTCCAAGAGAGTCCTACTTAATTCCTTCAGTAACACGTTTGCAATCTGTCCAATCAACCCACTAAGATTGCCCCTTCAGCTTCACAGCCATGGGAGTGGTCAGTAACACCTGATATGGTCCTCTACACCGAGGTCCGAGTTTCCCTCGATCCCAGTTCTTGATCAGGATGAAATCCCCAGGTCCTAGGGTGGTATAGTCACTCCTCTCTGTGGGGTTGTTCTCTTCCTTGTAAGCCTGTCATACCTGTGAATGTAATACTTGGAGAAGTTTGGTTAGTTGGCATATATATTTCCCCATCTCTTCCCCCAGGGTATGCATATCCAATTTTGCTGGTAGACTTTCTGGGAGTAATGGTACTCAAGATCTTGGTCCCCAGGATGTCCTCATGGGCCGTCCATAAATGATTTCAGCTGGTGACAAACCTGTTTTCCCCTGTGGGTTAACCATCATGTGGAATACGGCTAGTGGTAGGACCTTCAACCACATGAGTCCAGTCTCCGCCATTAGCTTGGCCAGTTTACTCTTCAGAGTGCCATTGGCTCTTTCCACTATGCCAGCAGCCCATGGGTGGTGTACACAGTAGAATTGTTGCTTGATAGCTAGTTAGTTACAGACCCCTTCATTTACTTTTGCCACGAAGTGTGGGCCATTGTCAGAGCTCAGCATCTCTGGAAATACCTGGAAATTATTTCTCGTAATAATACTTTCACAACAGTCATAGCAGTGTTATTGGTAGTTGGAATAGCTTCAATCCATCTACGAAGCACATTTATAATAACTAAGCAGTATCTATAGCAATGTACTCCAGGCCATTCAATAAAATCAACTTGTAGACATGAAAAAGGTCCACCTGGCAAGGGAGTCGTACCCGGTGTGCAGGGTATAGGTTACCTCCTTTCCCAAGTGTGCACAATTATGTATATAATCGACCAATATTGTTAAAAACTGTGTAGGAACACAAACCTGTCCCGCTGCAGTGATCCAAAAACCTAGGTCGGGGTCTTTCTGGTGCCCCATCTGGGACCACAGTTTGCGCTCCTCCTCAGAGGAGTCACCCTGAAAGGTATGTACCTCCCACATGTCTGGCATACCCATTTTGCTTAGGTCACAGAGTGTTGCTTGACGGGAACCCGAGAGGACTACAACTACCGAGGATTGTACCTCACTCTTCGCTGTCTCATCCGCTAAATCATTGCCTTTAGAGACTCGGTCGGACATGCGGGTGTGGGCTGCACATTTAATAATAACCAAAACTTGAGGTAGCTGTAGAGCAGTGAGTAAGTTGTTTACAAAGGTGGCATTACTAATGGGGTGGCCAGAGGAAGTCAGGAATCTCTGATGTTCCCAGAGAGCCCCGTAGTCATGTGCAACTCCAAATGCACAATGGGAGTCTTTGTAAATGTTCGCACTTTTGTCTGTTGCTAGGATATAGGCACAAGTCAGGGCAAACAGCTCAGCCTTCTGGGCGGAGACAGCTACTTCAAAAGAGACCTGCTCCATTACTTCACTGTCCGTCACTATCGCATTGCCAGAACATCGTTTCCCTGCTAATCCACAAAAGAGCTTCCATCCTCATAAAGCATTGCCTCGGGCTTGAAGGGGGTATTGTGGAATGGATGGGAGAGTCTGTCCTTCTTTCACGGTGATCTGGACAGGGGGACAGCTGGTGCGGCCGACTTCATGGCCTGAAATGGCCCAGAGATAGAATACAACGTCCTGGGTTCGGTCAATATTAAAAGAGTGTCTTACCAGATATCCGGTCTTCACCTCAGACTGCTTCCGGTATTGGAGTTGGCCCAAGGGCAAGTCTTGTCAGTCTCTCTTGGTGCTGGAGGGTTGTTTCGTCAGGGTGTAGGCAAGGAACCCTAGGCTCTTTGGCTTGAACCCAGGGCAAACCCTAACAGTGATATGGGGAATGACCAGTCCTGTCTGTTACCAAAGGAAATCCAGAACTTTGGCCAGTAATGCACTGCCCTCTTTTCCTTTAACCTCTCCAATCACCGTGACTGGGAACTTCTGTCCCTTGAGGGGTGCATAATATTGGCTTTCCTCAGTGGCACACCCTGTAGGGTCATAGCACATGGTCACATGGGGGTCGACTGCTGGCAGAGGGGGGGTCAAACGAAGTGGAGTCCAGATTAAGTGCCCACCACTGGAGGGTTGGAAGCTGTCAGTTGTTCACTAGTTCCATGGTGATACCCTTGTCTGTGCATAGAATCTCAACTTCCAATGGACAGAGCAAGTCTCTCCCTGCTAGATTACACCCCAGACTGGTGGTGACTAAATGAAACCTCACACTGGTTCCCCTGGAATTCCACCTGCAGTGGCTGGGTACATGAATACATATTTTCCGTGCCTTCGAATCCAGACAGAGTGATTGTAGCGTCCGATAGCTGGAATCCCTGTTCCAATACTATTTCCTGATCGAGAGTGGATGTGGTTGCCCCCCCCCCCCATATCAATCATAAACAGAATTAGAATTCCAGCAACTTACAATATTACATTAGGTGGTACTCACAGTAGGGAGCATCTTTGCTTGTCAATTTCTAAATGGGTTGTGGGCAGAGAATGTGGTCATTGTCCCCACCTGTCCCTTGGTAGGTTTTTGCTCCCATGGACACCTTGCCCTCCAAGGTCCAGGACGTCCACAACTGAAGCTCACCCCACTTGGTCCAGGATTGCCCCCCCCCCTCACCATACCCATTGCCTGTCTGTGATAATGGACCAGACCTACCATTCCTAGAATCCTGACGGTTGGATGGAAGCCGTTGGGCTAGCATTCAGTTGGGTCCTGTCCAATAAGAATTCGGGTTATCAGGGTACGGCCAATCAGGAAAATGATCCCAGTTCTGATCCCCAGATATAGCCTGCTTGCGTCCTTCTCCCCACTGAATATATTCACTTTTAATATTAGTTCCCTTTGGGGTTGATTGGGATTCGAAAGCCGAGTCCCAATAACATGTCAAAGCTCAACGCTTTCAATTTTGGTCTTTGTCAGGCCAATCCATTTTATTTATTTTAATCAAATTGGTTAACTTAGTTGGTAAGCATTGGAGCAGTAAGGTATTAAACTGCGGGGACGGATTCCCATCATTAAAGGCCTGGTCTCCTGTGAAAGTGCCGTAGCAGGCCACAGATCGCTCCTAGTAGTCTGGTCCTGGTTCCCCAAGCTTAGGTTTGCATTCAAGTACTTTAGAGATGTTTACAGGTTGCTGGAGAGCCCTTTCCAAGGCTTGAATAATCTGGTCTGTCTGTTCATTTTCACTATGCTTGCCCGCCTGTAATTCCTGAAAGGTTTGGTATCTTAATTCTACCTTCCATTTCCTCCCCTCATCAGCTGAGAGAATCATGCAGCAGAGACAGAATAAAATCTTGCGGGGTGGCATTATACATTTGTATAGTACTGCAGACATACTGAGCAAACTGTGCTGGTTTTTCTTTTCTATCTAGGGCCTGATTCATGATCATTATTATTTCTTGAGGCTTCCAGGGTGCATACGCAGGAATCACTGAGGGCTGACCCTCCTCCGCTGCTCGTGGACTGGGCAGCATTCGGGTGGGCAATTGTCTTTGTGGAGTCATTAACTCTGGGGTTTTATTGGATTCTTCCCTTCCCATCTCGGAACAATCCTCGGTATCCCCTTTCTGGATCTCAGGGTATAGGGACTTCCCCTTCCCTGCCACCGCTGTTTTACCCGAGCGGCCACCGTATCTGAATATTGGGAGGATTGGGATTTGGCAGCACTGGGTGCACTTGGCCCCTAGTAAGGTGGGGGGGGGGGGGGTGAGGATACGATGGGTGCCCAATCCTCATCGCATCCACTGTCCTCAGACAGGGTCGGTATGCCAGACATGGGTTTGGGATCCCTTGTTTCCCTATTAGTTCGAACTATAGACAGATATTTTTGCCCTTCTCTCCTATCTAGGTCAGCCTTGGTTTGCTTGCGTTTTCCTTCTCTCGTTTTTGGCGCCCATTCACCCATTCATGTTCCACATTTAGTGTCTCCCAACTTTTTGGCGTTCCTTCTGCAGTACATAACTCTATCCCTTTGTCACACACATTATTCCTCCAACTTGCTAATAATATATTGTTCCACTTTACATCTGCCTTTTCCTTTCATTCCTTTACCAACAATTTCCACTTCTTTCTACAGTTCTTTTTCCATATCAAATTTACTGATTGTTCTCATGAGGTAATAGCCCAGGGATCCCCCCCAAGTGGCCACATTTTGTTCCTCAATTTCTTATTCAGCGCTACATCCAACAATCACAAGTTTTTTTCCTTGTCTGGATAACTCACACATATTGTGTAAGGCTTTCCTGGCCCACTCGTATCAATCGACTGCAATTGACCCATGTTCTCTAATTTACCCAGCACAAAGCCTCCTGCTCAATTAATAAATCAGATAAATTTACCCGGCTTGGCACCTCCTGCCCAATTATTAAAATTTGCCTACCTTATACGAGTTTCCCAGCAGATTCTTTCCCGATCCTTTCAAGATTATGCAATCAGCCTTGGGCGAAGGACCGCGCCTCCAAAGGAACTAACATAGAGTGATATAGGATAAAATACCTATTGGGCACCCAGTCCCCAGAGTGGTCCAGCCACTTACTCAGCCCATCTGCTTGGCACCCCCTCTATTGGGATCCTGTTTGTAATGCCAAATGATAAAGTCAAATCTGAATAAAACTCGAGAGACCAGCTTCTTATAGTTACAACAGTTTATTGTGCACCCTCCTGCAGGAGTTTGAGACCCAATTGTCAAAGGCACCAGTTCCCTCAGGTTACAGTGTATATTTATACATAGTAAGCCCCATACATTACTGTTGCAAGATGTGACTTGAACTGGTACGCCCACCAAGTCTGTTGGTGCAAAACTTAGTTACAGATGAGAGATTCTGCTAAATCAAGGCTTAATTACAGATGGATGTGCTGTCCAGTTCTTATCGGTGAGTCCTCCTCCTCCTACTCAAACGAGGGTACAATGTTATCAAACTCTCAATTTCTCTCTGCAAGCCGGGGAGAACTTAGCTGACTGCTGAAGGCAGAGTTTACTTCAGTTCAAAAATTCCTATTCAGTCTCAATTATTCTTTTAGTCAGAGGTTACATAGTTTCGGAAAAAAAAATTTATATCCTCAATTCCTCAGAGATGATTGCAAACAAACAATAGCTAACATTTAAGTAATTAATATATTTCCAATTAAGGTAAAGTGCAACAGAAAATATGGTCCAAATATTGTTATCATGGTTATAGGTAGTATCTATCATCAAGGATCCCCATCATCCAGTCTAACTGATAACAGTCTAACTCTCCTCTAACTGCTGTCCTGAAAGAGGAGCCTTAGGTTCCATGCTGCAGGTTCATGAACAGTTATTACCCTTCAATCATCAGGCTCCTGAACATCGCTTGTCTATAAACTGAACTGATTCCACCACCAGTGGACTTACTTTCAAGGACTCTACAACTTATGTACTTAGTGTTAATTAGTTACTGTATTTAGTTCGTTTTTGCCATTGATTGTCCATCTTTGTGTAGTTTTTTCATTGATTCTATTATATATTGTTCTACTGTGATTGCTTGCAAGAAAATGAATCTGAGGCTAGTACCTTTTTCTATGTCTTATAACAAACAACTATGAACTCAGAGTGGATCAATCATAAGCATTTTTATTTTACTTGCAAGGAAAGACCATCACCGCACGAGCCGGTGATAGCTCCAATAAAACAGTTAGTTACTCCTTTATACACGTGTTATCTACCTGCACTAGTTTAGGGACAGGGTGCATTCTGTTAGTCTGCTTAATTAGTATACTTGCCATTCTTCCAGTAACCAAATCCGCTTGTCTATCTGCAATTTGTCATATACTCAAGATCCATTGGCAGTGTTGCACTCTGGTACAATACAGGCAACACACATAAAATGCTGGAGGAATTCAGCAGGCGAGGCAACATCAATGGAAAAGAGTAAATGGTCAAAGTTTCAGGCCAAGACCCTTCATCGGGGCTGGAGAAAAAAGATGAAAAGTCAAGAGTGAGAAGGTTGGGGGAGGGAAGAAGAGATACAATGTGAATCTGGAAGGGGGGTGGAATTGGCAAGATAAAGAGCTGAGTAGTTATTTGGTGAAAGAGATAAAGGACAGGAGAAGGGGGAACCTGATAGGACAGGACAGAAGGCCATGGAAGAAAGGGAGGGGAGAGGAATGCCAGAGGGAAGTGATAGGCAGGTAAGGTGAGAGAGGGAAATTAGAATGGGGAATGATGAAGGAGAAGGGTTGGGGGGGGGGGGGCATTGCCAGAAGTTTGAGAAATTAATGTTCATGCCATCAGGTTGGAGGTTACCCAAACGGAATATAAGGTGTTGCTCCTCTAACCTGAATGTGACCTCCTTGTGGCAGTAGAGGCCATAGGCTGACGTGTCAGAACAGGAATGGGAAGTAGAATTAAAATGGGTGGCTCAAATAGTTGACTGTTTGCTCTTTTCCATAGATGCTGACTGGTTTGCTGAGTTTCTCCAGCATTTTGTGTGTTGCTTGGATTTCCAGAATCTCACATTTTCTCTTGTTTGTGACTAGTACAATACAGGTTCCATTTTGTTACAGACAAAATGCCATTTTGTGACTACAAGTACATTTCCACAATGGTAACATATACATACTTTGATAATAAATTTACTTTGAACATTGAACTTGAACAGTAGGATTAAGGAAGACCCCAAGGCATTCTACACGTTTGTGAAGAACAGGAGTATGACTACAGAGAAGTTTGGACGAATCAGGGAAAGAAGAGCAATGATTGGAGGGTGTGGTGGGTGGCAAATGTTATTCCTTTATTCAACAAAGGGAGTGGGGATAACCTTGGTAATTATAGACCAGTGAGTTTTACTTCAGTGGTGAGCAAATCATTGGAGAAGAATCTTAGAAACAGGATTCACGATCATTTGGAGAAGCAAGTACCTGATTTGGGATAGTCAGTTAGTTTGACATTGTGACGGGCAGCTCATGCCGCACGAGTCTAATTGAATTCTTTGAGGATGTTGACAAAGCACATTGATGAAGATAGAGAAGTAGATATGGTGCATATGGAATTTAGTAAGGCATTGAACAAGGTTCTCCAAAGCAGGCTCATTCAGAAAGTCAGGAGGCATGGAATCCTGGCTTTATGGATTTAGAATTAGCTTACCCATATAAAGCAGGGATTGGTTGTAGATGAAGTGTTTTATGCCGGGAGGTTGGTGGAGTTGTGGATAGATAGTGTGGAGAGTTGCCATAGGTTATAATGTTACATTGACAAGAGTGCAGAACTGGTCTAAGAAGTGGCAGATGGAGTTGAATCCAGAAATGTGTGAGGTGATTCACTTTGGAAGGTCAATTTTGAAAGCAAAGTACAGAGCTAATGGCAGGATCGTTGGCTGAGTGGAGAAACCGAGAGATACTGGGGTCCATATCCATAGATCCCTCAAAGTTCCCACACAGGTTAATAGGATTGTTAAAAAGACATGTGGTGTATTGGCCTTCATTAGTCGGGGGATTGTGTTCAAGAGCCATAAGGTAATGCTGGAACTCTATAAAACCCTGGTTAGACCACATTTGGAATATTTGTTCTGGTTGCCTCATTATCAGAAGAGTGTGGAAGCTTTAGAGAGGATACAGAGGAAATTTACCAAAATGCTGCCTGGATTAAAGAGTTTGCCTTATACGGTAGGTTAAGCAAGCTAAGGCTTTTTTCTCTGCAGTGCAGTAGGATGAGGGGTGACTTGATATAGGAGTCAAGATTATAAGAGGTGTAGATCAAGCGGACTAGAGACTTTCTCAGAGCAGAAATGGCTAGTAAAAGGGAGCTTAGTTTTAAGGTGATTGGAGAAAGGTATGGGGTAATGTCAGAGATAAGTGGAATGCCCTGCTAGGGTTGTTGGTAGAGGCAGATACTGTAGGGGAATTTAAAGAACTCTTAGAATGGTACATGGATGATAGAAAAAGGGAGAGCTATGTGGGAAAGAAGGATTAGATTGCTATAATATGCTATGTTCTATAACAGCAAGTAACATGAGAATACCACTAACTGCACATTCTCCTCCATCCCATCCTGCAAAATCAAAAAGAAGAACTTTGGTGATTCAAGGTGGTGGCTCACCACTATTTTTGAGGATAATTGGAAATGGGCAACAAATCAGAAAAGCCAACATGCTGAATGAATAAATGATAGAGAGAGGTAGCCATAGAGACAGAGAGAAAGGAGAGACTGGGGAACATTCCTCTACAAAAATTGGAGAATAATACATATGATCTTTTTGACTTGACACTTATGGTATCTTAGACTTGTTTGTTATTCACATCTTGGCCAGGTCAGTCAGCATCCATAGACTAACCTTCATCAGCATTACTAACAAAAAGAGAGGAAGTAAGTTGCAAGGAGGTGATAATTGGAAAAGGTAAAAGGGCTGGAGAAGAAGGAATCTGATAGGAGATGAGGGGCGGGGGGGGGGGGCAGCAAGCCGGAGGTGATAGGCAAAGGTTCTTGACAAAGTGGTCCACCTATCTGTGTTGGGTCTCACCAATGTAGAGGGGGAGCACTGGATACAATAGATAATCCCAACAGATTCGCAGGTGAAGTGTTGCCTCACCTGGAAGAACTATTTGAGGCCCTGAATAGAGGTGAGGAAGGAGGTGAATGGGCAGGTGTAGCTCATCTGTTTACAGGGATAAATGCCAGAATGGATATTAGTGGGTAGGGTTGAATGGATAATGAAATCAGAGAGAGTGTGGGGGTGGGGAGGTAAAAATGTGTTATATATATTAAGCTTGCCTAACCAACCAAGTTTAAGTATTTTCTTTAATTTCAGATTTCTATTTGCAGTTTGTTACCATGACATTTTTTTCAAAGATCAAATATAAAGTTAGCAAATTGAGCACCATTTGTTGAAGCTATCTTTATTTCTCAAATAATTCAAATGTTTGATCCAAGCTTTAGCAGCAGTAAACTCTAGTTTCCATTTAAGCAATTATGATTCCTCATGCTGTATACTCCACACCTCCCTCTGCAATTGAATACTGGACTTCTTAAAAGAAAGGCCATAGTCAGTCCATGTGGGCAGCAACATCTCCTGTCCCATTACACTGAACTCTAATGCTCCCCAAGGCTGTGTCCTTAGTCCACTGCTGTTCGCACTGCTAATGCATGATTTTGTCGCAGGATCCAGCTGAAATGTGTCATCAAATTTGCAGATGACACAACAGTGGTTGGCCTTGTCAATAACAATGATGAGACAGAGTATAGAGAGAAAGTGGAGTGGCTGGTGGATTGGTGTGAGAAGAACAACCTGAACCTGAATGTGAAGAAGACAAAAGAAATGATTGTGGACTTCAGGAAGATACAAACCATCCCCCTCTGCAAATACATGGTTCCTCCGTAGAGTGATTTAAATGCACCAAGTTCCTGGGAGATCACATCACAGATGATCACACCTGGTCCCTTAATATCACCTCCCTGAACAAGAAGGCGCAGCAGCCCCTCCACTTTCTAGAAGATTGAGTAAAGCAAGGCTCACACCCGCCATCTTAACTGCATTTTACAGGAGCACCATTGGGAGCATACTGACAAATTGCATCTCTATCTAGTATGGAAGCAGTCGAGTATCGGATCTTAAGTCCTACAAAGGACTGTGAGGACAGCTAGGAGGATCATAGGGGTCTCCCTACCATCCATTGGGGACATTTATCTGGAGTGCTGTATACACAGGGCCCTTGGTATTATTAAGGATCCCACCTATCCATCCATCCAGCGTCCTCTGATTTTCTTACCATCAGGCAGGAGACTCCGATGCATTAAAAACACGAACAGGATGAGAAACAGTTTCTTCTCACAGGCCATTAGGCTTCTGAACTCCCGGCTGCATCATAGTTGGTATGTCTCTGGTAAATTTGTTCCATACCTTACAATATTTAATATTAATGCACCAGTTTGTTATTTACGTGTGAATAATCTGTAGATTTTATCCTTGCCTTCATAAGTTTTTCTGCGTTATGTGTTTTAGACCCTGGTTCAAAGAAACGTCTCATTTCTACATACATTATATATGTTATATACACGTAAGTAGTTGACAACAAATGACAACAAACTTCACTTGACTTGACAAAGTTGTTAATTTGTTCTGCAAAGGCTTTGGCACTTTTAACCTGTAATTCCCCTCTCTGTGCTCTTTACCATCACCATCCTTAACAGCTCTACAAAAATGAATATAATTGTATTTTTTTTCTCTCAGTATCTCCTCAAATCGGTTTCCTTTACTGTAATTCAACTTGAAAAGGCAGTGTTGATCAATGATAGTCAGCACTGAATTTTTGGTATGTTGGTAGTAGATCTTTTCTGACAAGTATAATAGATTTTTTTTGGAGATGTGACTAACTATATTGATGAGGGTAGTATAATTGATTGGTTTACATAGATTTCAGTAAAGCATTTAACAAGGTCTCATGTAGAAGGCTGATCCAAAAGGTTAGAGGTCAGGGTATCAAGCAAGTTGATAAATTGGTTCCAGAATTAACCGGGGCATGAGACAGAGGGTGATGGTGGAGTGTTGTTCTTATGGTGGAAGCTTATGACAAGACAATGTATCACAGATATCAAGTGTTGGTACCTTTGTTGTGTATATTAATGTCTTAAAATGAAGCTATGATTAGTAAGTCGACAGAAAAAAAGGTGAAATTTTGATAGGAGTGCCATCTTAGGCTACAGAATGTTATTGATTAGCTGGTAAATTGACACAGCACTAACAGATGCAATTTTAATGGGGTCTGCATTTTCTACAGCCGTAGATACAGTGTATGAATGGTAGATTCCTAGGAAATACAAGTTCAAAGATCCCCGAAAGTAGCAGTATAGATAGAGTGATGAAGAGGAAATTTTGGATGATTACTTCTGATAGCCAGGGCTTAGAATATAAAACGGGGAAGTTGTGGTACAATTTAAAGAAAAACATTGTTAGCTCACAGCTGAAATATATTGTGTGCTGTGCTGGTTGCCACATTAGAAAGGATACATTTGTACTAGAGAGGGTGCAGAGAATGTGGAGCAGAATGCTGCCTCTGATAGAACGTTCCACCCATGAGCAGAGACTGGATAGAAATGAGATGCATTGGAGGGGCAGAAAAAAGTAAGAAAGCAAGTAGTATACATCTACGGTTTAGGAAACAATGTTGTGTGGGCTCTTACATGGTGAGCTCAGTTTCAAAACAAAACATGATGGTTTAAGCTCTAACTGCACTAAACCTGTGCTCCTTTCACATACCGAACTCCTAGCTATGTTCCCCATGCTCCCTTGTTTCCTGTGCTCTTTGAAACATAGTAGATTTAATGTCAAATTTATTATTTTACTATGTAACTTATGGAAAAACAGGAATCAAAAGTCTGTTGGTATATTAAATACATTAGTAGCATAGCAGTTAGCTCAGGGCATTGGAGTTCAATTCTAGTATCCTCTGTAAGAAAGTTTATATAGTATGTTCTTCTCATGTAGGTGTGGGTTTCCTTTGGGTGCTCCCAATTCCTCCCACACTCTAAAGACATACTGGTTAGTGGGTTAATTAGTCATTGCAAATTGTCCTGTGATTAGGCTAGGGTTAAATAGATCGGTTGTTGGGCTGGAAGGGCCTGTTCCATGCTGTATCTCAATAAAATAGCCAGAAAATTTTGCTTATCCAACACAGTCCCGAGCATGCCAGATTAATGGAGTTTTACTGTATCTTGATTGTTCCGTTTTCTTCTTTACCCTTTGTACAAAACATGTCTTGAAGTTAATATACTGTATGTGCTAGATTTAATTCATTGACATAGACAAGTTGAAAGAGAGAGCTAGTCACAGATACTTCAGATGCAAAAAAAGTTTATACATTTCACTGCATCCAAAGACAAAGCGCATAAATGGTTAGGAAGTACTTCAGTGTATAATTAGTTTTTGTGAACTGTTACATACCCGTGACACGTGACAGTGGTGGTGGAAGCTATACTGGACTTAAGGTAGTGGTCTTGTGATGGTGGAGTGACATCATTTTCCTGCCAGTAGAGGTCATGTGACAGGTTTTTTTACAGGGTATAAAAGGAGGACCCCTCCCTGTGAGGAGGGGCAGTTCGTGGCTGGATTTGCCATTTTGATTCCATGCCACTGCGTGGTCCAGTATTATGACACAGTTTGGTTGAAAGATGGAGTTTTATTTAATGCCTAAAGTTTAAAAGGTCATTGCCGACAGTTTCTTTATAATACTGCCAGTTAAAAATTAGTGGAGAGTGAAGATCGGAGTTCGGGAGTTAAAAGATCGAGGAAAGTCGATTTCGACGGCGACACCAGGTTCGACCTTGTTTGATCCTCATTTGGAAGGAATTCGTTAGCTGTCCCTCTGATAACCCCTGTGAATAGCAGAAAGGGTTTGGGTACAGTTTTGTCAAGGAAAGGTCAGTGCCTTTAAGCCGTTTCATTTTCCATCTTCGTAAATTCTCCATGGGAAAAGTATAGTTCGACTGGGAACCGCAGCGACACGACGTGAAAGAGAATTTAAATCGTCTAAAAAGTCTCTCCTTTAATGGACTGTAAGCATTTTGAACTTTTGCAGTACTACTTTGAATAACTGTTTTTGCAACATCGCTTTAAGAACTGTTTAAGCTGCCGCACAGCAGCTGATTTCCGGTTACGTTAGTGGTTTGTTTACTTTTGGGGGTTTGTTTTTCAGTGTTTAATAAATGTTCTATTTGTTATATAAAAAAACCCTGCCTCACTTATGTATTTATTGTTGCTGAATCGGTAACATAAATATGGGGGCTCATCCAGGATGAATCATTTTTGTGTCTAAATGCTGGTTAAATTTTGAATCGGTGTTTTGGAAAAGGGAATACTCGATTTTTTTGTTTGATTGGCTTGTGAGTGGTATTCGGCAACAATGAATATTGATGAATTTCTGGCTTCGCCAGACACAGAGTTGTTAGCGAAGGCGAAAAAAACTGAGGTGTCTGAGATAGCTAGTAGATTGCAACTTAAAGGTATTTTGAAGTCTACATCAAAGGCTCTAATACAGAGAAAAATCGCGTCACACTATGTGGATTCGGGTGATTTTGATGAATCGATTTTAGAGTTGTTTTCAATAAGTAATATAGAGATGCAGTTGCAAATCGAACAAATGAAGTTGGAACAAAGTAAAGCAGAATTGGAGCGTTGTAGGTTAGAAGCTGATAATAAAAAAGGGAATTTGAATATGTGATGGCAGAATTAAGGTCTGGGAATCAGTCTTCTGGTTCTAGAAAACCGTTTGTTGCTAGTCAAGAAATTAAATTGGTCCATCCATTTAGTGAAACAGAAGTGGAAAGATATTTCCAACATTTTGAAACAATTGCTCAGATTTCAGAGTGGCCGAAAGATAAATGGTCAGTGTTGTTACAAAGTGTAATTAAAGGCAAAGCACAACAAGTTTATACAGCTTTAACTGCTGCGCAAGCACTAGATTATGATATTGTGAAACAGCATATTTTGAAAGCATACGAATTGGTCCCAGAAGTGTATAGAGAAAGATTCAGAAGTTTGAAGAAGTCTGTGGAAAAAACTTATGTGGAATTTGCCTATGATAAAGCTGTGTGTTTTGAGAGATGGGTTTCCTCTAAAAATGTAAATGGGGACTATAATACATTGAAAGAGCTGATTTTAATGGATGAATTTAAAAGAAGCATCCCTGTTGAAGTAAGGACATACTTAAATGAGAGGAATACTGATACATCGCAGGACTCTGCTAGATTAGCTGATGAGTATGTTTTAATCCATAAGAATAAATTTCCTCAGGGCAGAATTTTTAAGAGGAAAAATAACACAGAGACTCAAGGTGTTACGTACCCCGTAACTGGGTCACTTACCAGCAAAGATAGAGAGGTCCGTTGAAGTCTGATGGTACTATTTTTAACAGTATTTATTGATAAAAATACACAAAAATAATATCAATGCAAACATACAGATAATATACGTCGTCAATACTAAATCTAAAAGTGCGGGTATAATAATAATCAATAAGAAATAGCTCTATCGTTGTCTAGAGGATAATGTATTGTCCGATGGAAATATAAAAGTCACTCAAGTTCATTTAGGCTGCAGCTTTTGGTTGGAGAGAGAGAGGAGTTTAGAACTTGCCCGTTTTCCTTTCTATGATGTCGATCCTTCGAAATGTCGTCGGTGTCCTTTTCCTTTTAGCTAAGCTGTCTTCCATGGTCAGCCCCACCAATTCCGAGGCAAATGGAAAAGGACACACATGGGCTTTCCACCGGCTGTCGCTATTACGCTGTCACGGGATTTCTAGCGTTTCTCCTGGTGCATCTAAAGGGGTTGTTCCCCAGACCTTCTTTTATCCTTACTCACAGGGTCTCAGATGTCAATCAGGTTGGGATGATGCCATCCCCCCCCCCCCCCCAACCAGCCCACGTTGTTCATTCCTTGAGGGCGTCGATGAATAGCTCAGTGCTCAATACACAATTCCGTCTCCAAGAGACAATGGCCGTTTCCCGTGGCTTTGTATTGTTGAGGGGCCAGGACATTCCAAATCCCCTGTGGATTCTGCGTCTCTCTCTCATTTCCTGGGTCCCCTGACCTGAATTAATAGCGATCTTGCGATTCTCAAAAAGGAGGGGGCTACTTTGTACCCTTCGGCCCCTCAGAGTTGGGGCACAGGCGTAACAAAGGTAAATCAGAAATTAAATCAAAAGTTAATGAGAAAGGTAAGGAGGAAGGAAAACCTGTGAAGGAAAGACAGTTTGGTCCTATTTGTAACTATTGTAAGAAACCTGGCCACTTAATAGCTAACTGTTTCCAATTGAACAAGAAAGAGAAGGAAGCAGTTCCAGATGCTTATGTGCAACATAATGAAGCACCTGTAAAATTACAGGGTTCGATAAACACAAATGAGGTTTTGTTAGAGTCTGACCAAGTTAAAAAGGGATATGATCATTTTATAACTGAAGGGTTTGTATCCTTGAAAGAAGGATCTACTCCGGTGCCAATAAAAATCCTTAGGGATACTGGAGTTTCTCAATCACTGATGTTAGACAGTGTATTGAAGTTTAATGAAGTCTGATACTGGTGAGGTAAATTATATACAAGGTGTTGGGAGTGATTTTATGCCTGTACATTTGCATAAAGTAAATTTAAAGTCAGAGTTAGTTACAGGATTTGTTAAAGTAGGATTACAGCCTAGCTTACCTGTGAAGGATATTTCTTTATTGTTAGGTAATGACTTGGCAGGTGGACAAGTTTTTCCTGAAGTGCATTTGACAATGGAGTCAGAGGAACCAGAGATGAATTCTAACATAGATTCTTCCTGTGTTGTGACTAGAGCTATGGCTAAAAAGATTGATGCACAGAATGAGGTTGTTATTCATGACTGTTCAACTCAGGATTCAAGTTTTGAGGATGTGTCAGAGACTTTCTTACCTTCATTGTTTGAACAAGATTCTTGGAGTAAGTCTGACTATGAAGATTTATCTCTGTCTTGGAAGGAGACAGAGCAGAGCAGAATAGAGACCCTGAGATTATAAAATTAAGAGAACAAGCTCTACCAGATAGTGAAATTGAGAAGGTGCCAGTAGGATATTACTTGGAAAAAGGAGTGTTGATGAGGAAGTGGAGACCACCTACAATTCCTGCAAGTGAGGAATGGAATATTGTTTACCAAGTAGTTGTCCCTAAAGTTTATCGAAATGAGATTTTGACTTTAGCTCATAGTGTGCCCGTAGGTGGACATCAAGGGAAAACTGTGGACAAGATTTTAAAACATTTTTACTGGCCTGGTCTAAGAAAAGATGTGGCGATGTTTTGTAAAACGTGCCATACTTGTCAAATTGTGGGTAAACCAAATAAAGTTACACCAGTGGCTCCATTACAACCTATTCCAGCATTTGGTGAACCATTTTCTAAAGTTCTTATAGATTGTGTCGGTCCATTACCAAAAACAAAAACTGGTTATCAGTACTTGTTGACTATCATGTGTACTTCGTCTAGGTTTCCAGAGGCAGTACCACTTAGGAATATAACAGCTAAAACTGTGACAAAGGCTCTTATAAAGTTCTTTACTTATTTTGGATTACCTAAGGAAATACAAACTGATCAAGGTAGTAATTTTATGTCTGGATTGTTTCAACAGATAGTTTTATAAATTGGGAGCTAAGCAAATCACTTCGTCTGCATACCATCCAGAATCGCAAGGTGCCTTGGAGAGGTTTCATTCTACCCTCAAGAATATGATTAGGACATATTGTGTGGAAAATGAAAGTGATTGGGATGAGGGTATAAACTTACTTTTATTTGCAGTAAGGGAATCGGTACAAGAATCTTTAGGTTTCAGTCCATTTGAACTTGTATTTGGGCATAGAGTTAGAGGACCTTTAGCTTTATTAAAAGAACACTGGATTAGTAAGGAAGTACACACTAATTTGTTGGACTATGTTTTGAAATTTAAGGACAGGTTACATAAAGCTTGTAGCTTAGCCAAGGAAAATTTGAAATTGGCTCAGGAGAAAATGAAAACTTGGTATGATAAAGAAGCTAGGATGAGGATGTTTAAGCCTGGAGATAAGGTGCTGGGTCTTTTCCCAGTGCAAACGAATCCTTTACAAGCTAGATTTCATGGTCCTTATGAAATTATGTCTAAAATCAATATGTGGATTACATGATTAAAAACTCCAGATCGTAGAAGGCCAACACAACTTTGCCATATAAATACGATAAAACCATATTATGAGAAACAATCTGCTACTGTGACGGTTGTGGTTAATGATAATGAATTTGATTTAACTAGGAACATGATAGATGATTCATCTGAATTTCATTCTAAATCCAACATTGTTTCTGTCAGGTTACCAAACTCAACCATTCTGGAAAATATTGATGAGAAACTAGCACAGTTACAGCCAGAGCAGAAACAGCAGATGAAGAAATTAATTTTTAAATATAAGGATTTGTTTCCAGACGTTCCGAGAAGGACTACTATAGCTTCACATGATGTAGATGTTGGAGATGCCAAACCTATTAAACAACACCCATATAGGATGAACATAGAAAAATGTGAACTTGCTGAGAAAGAAATTAAATATATGTTAGAGAATAATATTATTAGACCTTCTAACTCGAATTGGAGTTCACCTTGTGTTATGGTGCCAAAACCAGATGGTAGTATTAGATTTTGTACGGACTATAGGAAGGTGAATGCTGTAACGAAAACAGATGCATATTCAATTCCTAGAGTAGATGATTGTGTAGATAAAGTTGGAAAAGCAAAGTTCCTTACAAAGATTGATTTATTGAAAGGGTATTGGTGTGTTCCACTAACGGACAGAGGTAGAGAGATTTCTGCATTTGTAACTCCATCTGGGCTATATGAATATAATGTTCTTCCATTTGGGATGAAGAGGATGATTAACTCTGTGATTCATGGATTGAAAGATACTGATGCTTATATTGATGATCTGGTAACAGGAAATGATACTTGGGAAGCACACATTATTGCGGTGGAGAAATTGTTTGAAAGGCTTTCAAAAGCTAACTTAACTATTAATTTAGCTAAGAGTGAATTCAGACATGCCACTGTGACTTACCTTGGTTATGTTGTGGGTCAAGGTAAGGTAGCTCCTGTTCAGGCAAAAGTTCGGGCAATTTTAGAGATTCCCACTCCAACGGGGAAAAAAACTCTCAGAAGATTCTTGGGAATGGTAGGATATTATCGGAAATTTTGTAAGAATTTTGCTAATGTTGCCCTTCCATTAACTAACCTTTTGCAGAAGAATGTGAAGTTTGTGTGGACTGTGCCTTGTCAAGAAGCATTTGAAAAATTGAAAACTATGATATGTCAACAACCTGTGCTTAAGGCACCTGATTTTGAAAAACCTTTTTCATTAGCTGTAGATGCTAGTGATGAGGCTGCAGGAGCAGTATTAATGCAAAGGAATGAGGGTGATGAGGTTGATCATCCAGTAGCTTACTTTTCTAAGAGATTTAATAAGCATCAAAGAAACTATTCGACAATAGAGAAGGAATTATCTCCTATTTTAGCTTTAGAATATTTTGACGTATATGTTGGTACAACTCAAA
Source organism: Hemitrygon akajei (assembly GCF_048418815.1). Taxonomy (NCBI): domain Eukaryota; kingdom Metazoa; phylum Chordata; class Chondrichthyes; order Myliobatiformes; family Dasyatidae; genus Hemitrygon; species Hemitrygon akajei. The sequence continues at coordinate 50,784,807 of NC_133139.1, forward strand.
AACCACTTATTGTTTACACTGATCATAATCCGTTAATGTTTCTGAGTAAGATGAAAAACAAAAACAGGTTATTAAATTGGAATTTGATGTTACAAGAGTACAATATTGTGATAACTCATATTAAAGGTAAAGATAATGTGGTTGCTGATTGTCTATCTCGATGTTGAATGTACAATGTAATTTTTTTATGGAGTGATTTTTTTTACAATTGTAACACTCCTACTGTATTGTAAGTTGTAATATGATGATACTATGTATACTGTGTATGTTATAAAATTTATACATTTGTTTTTTTTTCTTATTTGTTAAAATTTTGTTCTTGACAGACCAAAATTTTTTTTTTTGGAGGGAGGTGTTACATACCCGTGACACATGACAGTGGTGGTGGAAGCTATACTGGACTTAAGGTAGTGGTCTTGTGATGGTGGAGTGACGTCATTTTCCCGCCAGTAGAGGTCATGTGACAGGTTTGTTTTACAGGGTATAAAAGGAGGACCCCTCCGTGTGAGGAGGGGCAGTTCATGGCTGGATTTGCCATTTTGATTCCATGCCACTGCGTGGTTGAAAGATGGGAATTTTATTTAATGCCTAAAGTTTAAAAGGTCATTGCCAGCAGTTTCTTTATAATACTGCCAGTTAAAAATCAGTGGAGAGTGAAGATCGGAGTTTGGGAGTTAAAAGATCGAGGAAAGTCGATTTCGACGGCGACACCAGGTTCGACCTTGTTTGATCCTCATTTGGAAGGAATTCGTTAGCTGTCCCTCTGATAACCCCTGTGAATAGCAGAAAGGGTTTGGGTACAGTTTTGTCAAGGAAAGGTCAGTGCCTTTAAGCCATTTCATTTTCCATCTTCGTAAATTCTCCGTGGGAAAAGTATAGTTCGACTGGGAACCGCAGCGACACGACGTGAAAGAGAATTTTAAATTGTCTAAAAAGTCTCTCCTTTAATGGACTGTAAGCATTTTGAACTTTTACAGTACTACTTTGAAGAACTGTTTTTGCAACATCGCTTTAAGAACTGTTTAAGCTGCTGCACAGCAGCTGATTTCCGGTTACGTTAGTGATTTGTTTACTTTTGGGGGTTTGTTTTTCAGTGTTTAATAAATGTTTTATTTGTTATAAAAACCCCTGCCTCACTTATATATTGTTGCTGAATCCGTAACAGAACAAACACCAGATTTTGACACATTAGTGGTGTGATAAAAAGAAGTATCAGAGCCAAAAGCCCAATCATCAACATATTATTTACAAATTTATAAGAAATCAATGAATCAGGCTACATAGAAGGGTTATTGTCACTATATTACAATAGTTTGTGATGTTAACAATCTATGCTCACTATGGACAGTAACAATTTCACACCCATACTCAAAGTACTCATTTGTCTCTACATTCATATACTTGTTATCTCCACAACAAAACAGCATGAGAACAATTACTCTCAATGGCAGTTACTTACAGGAAATACAAGATGATGTTTCTCCTCTAGATGCTGCATAGACATCCAATACTTAATGGTCAAATATTATCACTGGGCACCACTATAGTGCTGTTGTTTCAGCACATGGTAATGTTGATCATAAGATATAGGAGCAGAATTAGGCCATTTGAATCTGCTCTGTCATTTCATCGTGGCTGATCCAATTTTCTTCTCTGCTCCAATTTCCTGTCTTCTTCCCGTATCCCTTTATGCCCTTACCAATCAAGAATCTATCAACTTCTGCTTTAAATATACATAAAGACTTCTCCTCCCCAGCTGCCTGTGGCAAATAATTCCAGATTCACCACTCTCTGGCTGAAGAAATTCCTCATCTCTGTTCTAAAAGGATGCCCCTCTATTATGAGGCTGTATCTTATGGTCTTAGGCTCTCCAACCATAGGAAACATCCTCTCTACATCAAGGCCTTTTGCCATTCGATTGGTTTCAATTAGGTCACCCTTCATTCTTCTGAATTGCAGTGAATACAGGCCCAGAGCCATCAAACACTATGACAAGCCATTCAATCCTGAATGTTTTGTATCTGAATAAACTTTTGATATCCTCTTTTAATATTACTGACTAGCTTACCTTTGTATTCCATCTTTACCTTCATAATTACTTTTTTAGTTGCCCTCTTGATTTTTAAAATCTTACCATTCCTCTCATTTCCAACTAATTTTTGCTCTATTATATACCATCTCTTTGGCTTTGACTTGTCAGCCACAGTTGTTTCATCCTGCCTCGAGAATGCTTTTTTCCTTGGGCTGTATGTATCTTGCGCCTTCCAAATTGCTCCCAGAAATTCCACCCATTACTGCTCTGTCATCATCCCTGCCAGTGTTCTTTTCCAATCCATTCTGGCCAACATCTCTCTCATACCTCTATAATTCCATTTTATTCCACTGTAATACTGGTACACCTGACTTCAGCTTCTTCTCAAATTTCAGGGTAAATTCAATCATATTATGGTCATTTTCACCTAAGGGTTCTTTGATCTTAAGCTCTCTAATCAATTCTAGTTTATTGCACAACACCCAATCCAGAATAGCTGATCCCTTGGTGGGCTCAACCACGAGCTGCTCTAAAAAGCCAACTCAGGCATTCTAGAAATCCACTGCCCTCCCTACCCCCCCCCCCCCCCCCCCCTGGAATCCAGCACCAACCTGATTTTCCCAATCTACCTGCATATTGAAATCCCCTGTGTCTACTGTAACACTATTTTCTATCACCTGTTGTAATGTGTAGACCACATCCTTATTACTGTTTGGGTGTCTTTTTACCCCTGCAGTTCCTTAGCTCTGTTCACAATGATTCAACGCCTTCTGACTTTATAATCACCTCTTTTTAATTATTTTATTTCATTCAGAGCAACACTTCCCCCTTTGCCTTCTTGCCTGTCCTTCTGATACAAAGTGTATACTTAGCCATTAACCTCCTAGCTAAAATCTTCTTTCAGCCATAATTCAATAATGCATACAACTTCACAAATGCCAATCTGCATCTGTGCTAAATGGAATACAAATTTTCAACATAATCAATAACGAGACAAATCATGCAGTAAGTGGTGACCATTTTGATCACAATGAATCTACATCTCACAAATGTGCTCATTTGGCTAACTTGTTTAAAAACAAGTTACAAAGGAAAAAAACAGGACAAGTTCTGACTGCAAACTAGCAGCTGTAATTGGAAATCCTGCATGCAGTACTGTCCCACTTAGCTTATATAATACCCTTGAGAAAATGTACAAAGGAGTCAATCATGATTAGAATGTGTGAAGTAGATCAACAGAATAGAATTAATTTCAAAATCAAGCTAACATATTTTGCATAAATTCAATATTTTTATTATGATTCACTTTCATCAATCATGTGTTTTTCCATTTTTGTTCTCATTGCATAAACAAAATTGCACTAAATATGGAACTGAGAAAGAATTTATTTTATATGCAAATTACAGATGAGCACGGATTTAACATTGTGTAAAAAGAGAAAAATCTCATCTCCAGCATTTACAAAGCCTGTGGGTCAGCTGTTATTTCTGAACCATATAAAGTCATTGATACTGGTAGGTACAGTACTTTCCACACCGGCTGACTTATTCTTGTATACAGCTCATGTGAAGTCCAGTTGGATATCAACTTCAATTGCTAGTACTAGTTAACTGCATAAAATGTTCAATCCTAACCATACCCTGTTTTTTAAATTCATTTCCAAAAAAAAAGCAAGGGCATTCTTTTATCCATTAAGTAAAATTTTAATATTCAAAATATTTTTTCTTCTGGCAAATTTCCAATGTGTCAGGGCTGACATTTTAGACCTGCATCAGTTTGTCTCTGGCATGATCCCAAAAGAACACAATGTGAATATGATGCAGTAATCTGCACTTTCAACTCTGCAGTGTTAAAGTGTTTGGGAATTTCCTGAACAAATTACCTGTCTAAAGAAGGTGGGAAATCTCTGGATAGATATTCCTTTTGATTGATAACGTCAAACTGATTTCTGTTGTAGAACTGGACCTTGGGCATGTGTAACTCTAAAACATGCTAGAACCTCAGGGTTGATCTAGGGAAAAAATTGTAATTTATGAAGTAAAGAAATGACAAAGTATCCAAATACAGAAGGTCCCAGGTTTGCTTCTTTCCACAGCATTAATAACTTTCAAGATCCAAAGAGCCTGAAAGGAAACAAAGGAATAACTTGATCAACTATGTTACTGACAAAATTAATTCCTTTTAAAGCTGCTTGTTTTTACACGGCTACTTACAGAGCTATAAAGTGCCCTGGTGATAAGGCAAACCTGGTGTATATCTTTCATTTATATTCTCATGAAAGCTCAAATTCACAAGTCACATTTATGTTCTCAGTATTGGTAAATATAGCAATTATCCAGCGTAAAACAAGATGCCACAAACAACCATGATTAATAACTGAAAATCTGTCTAATGTTGGCTTTGTTCCGAGATTACTAGGACTGTAGTTATTATGAGATACTGAATTCCCATTCTCTATTCTGAGCAGAGCCAGACAATCTTTTATGTCCACTCAAGAAGGAAGATAAATCTTCAGTTCAATGACTGACTTAAACCACGATCTCCTTAGCATTGCACTGAAACAGTGTGAATGGTGGCTCGCAACTCTGAAGTTCACTGGTAAATAGGCATCCGCTAGTCTCGAGAGACCATGGATTTGTGACTTGGAAAGTTTCCAGGGCGCAGGCCTGGGCAGGTTGTATGGGAGACCAGCAGTTGCCCTTGCTGCAAGCATCCCCTCTCCACGCCACCGATGTTGTCCAAGGGAAGGGCAAAGGCTGGTACAGCTTGGCACCAGTGTCGTCACAGAGCAATGTGTGGTTAAGTGCCTTGCTCAAGGACACAACACTCTAAGGCTTGAACTAGTGACCTTAACCACTTGGCCATGCGCCAACACCATCAGAATTTATTCTAGTTCTCCAATCACTGGTTACAATCAACTCAGAATCTAGAATGATGTTGAATGAAGACCATCTCAAAGTTGTCACTGCCACCCACCCTCTTCATGACTCAAGAGTTCAGGAAACCTGAAGGAAAGTTGTCACCATTACCCAATCTCACCTCTATGTGACTGCTCTCCACACCATCTGGTTTGATTTTAACAGCTGAAATGTGTTAGCAAGCCACTGCAATTAGTTCAGTACTGTAGCCCAAAGAAATTAGAGGTATCGAAATGCTGGTCTCATTAACAATGTTAAGCTCCAAGTGAAGCTTTACTCTGGATGTTCTCAATACTATTATACCTGCCTCGACCACTTCCTCTGGTAGCTCATTCCATATAAACACCTGTGTGAAAAAGGTCTCTTGTCAGGTTCCTTTTAAATCTTATCCCTCTCATCCTAAATTTATGCCCCCTTGCTTTGGACTCCCTTATCCTGGGGAAAACTACACAGGATAGGCAATTTGGAAGTATTTGACTCACACTCCTCATGTTTCTGTGTTCCAGCTGGACTGAAAAAAGTTACACTTATGGCATTTAATCTTTTACTGGTCACAATGAGATGTAGTCTTCTATATACACTGAGCTGCTGCTAATAAGATGCCAGGCCAAGGTTGTCTTGTTTCCTGCTGGTCATTAGAGTTGGGAACATAGACTGGGAGCACATGGTTTATGGACTTAAGCATTGTATATCTGTAAACTACAGCATCAACTTATTTGTGTTCTATCAATCAAAATACAACATGAATTATGCAAGATGATGTTAGGACAAGTAACTGAACAACTGGCAGACAGGATATTAAGTGTACCATAACTGTTTTAGAGGGAGTTCCAGATATCAGGGTTAGGCTAGCTGAAGGCACAGTGCCAGAGGTGCAAGTCTGTACAAAGCTTTCCCATCAGAGATTAGTAAATCAGGATTGGTAACTTACCACAGACACATATCCTGTTGGACTTGAATAGATTTTTAAAACTAAAATTTTGACAGGTTGGAACTAAAATTTTGATAGGTTGCAAAGCTTAACTGATTACTCAATTTTATTTGGTAATCTAGATAAGATGAAACAAGGTCTTACTGAGCAACTTTAAAAATCAGTGACTTGATAATTATAAGCAATTTCCTTCAAAACAGAATCGCTGAGGATGAAAACCAGTTTCTGGACTTACACAATCATACAGAACATCATGAAGATATTCCACAGGGCAATGAAGATCCGGAAGTAACGCAGACTCAGCAGAAATTCTCTTATGTTATCACCTGAGAAAAGTCAATTATCATCAATAAATTACAGCAACTTTCAAGTTGGCTCTCATTTACATCTCCAGAACCATATGAGCATTGGAAAACTTTTCCAAACATTTGATCTGGGAATAATTTCTTTATATGCATAGACCAGTGGCCCAGCTAATAAGAGTTGCTGCCTCACAGCTCCCATGACTGGATTCAATCCTGATGTCCAGTAGTACATGGAGTCTGCACGTTGTCATTGTGACTTCCTTCATGCCAACAAATTATGACATTGGAATTTGTTGTAATGAGGAGACACAACACAATATTCTACTCTGGAGACAGGTGTTAAGAGCATGTATGGGGCCCAGTGCAGGGATAACCACATCATATGTTAAGTGCTCTAATTGTGTACAATACAATGAAAAGACAGTTTTAATGTGAGTGAAATAAATAATGAATATGTCAAATCACCTTGCCCTATTGTCCTGTTTATTGTAATACCTGCACTGTTTTGTGCACTTTATGCAGTCCTGGGTAGGTCTGTAGTCTAGTGTAGTTGTGTGTTTTTCTTCTCTGTGTTGTTTTTTTACGTAGTTCAGTCTAGTTTTTGTACTGTGTCATGTTAACATCATGGTCCTGAAAAACATTGTCTCATTTTTACTTTGTACTGTACCAGCAGTTATGGTCGAAATGACAATAAAAGTGACTTGACTTGATTTGACTAAACACTCGAAGGAAGAAAATCAATAGTATTTTCCAAATGTCAAAGTACAATGAAGGAGAATGAAAAAGGTTGAGAGAAAACTTATTTGGTTGCTCACCAGTTAGTCCTCCGCAACTGTGTTTATCTTACTGGTGAGAGATTGCTCCTCCCTTTTAAAGTCCTTAAAATTTATACTCAGTGGCCAGTTTAAATACAGGAATGGAACCCAGTGTAGTCCTGAACTGCTGTAGCCCAGCTACTTCTAGGTTTAACATGTTGTGCATTCAGAGATGCTCTTCTACACACCCATGGTTATTTGCATTACCTTCTTCTCAGCTTGAACCATACGGCCACGCTCCTCTAATCTTTCTCATTAAGAATGCTTTCTACACACAGAACTGCCACTCACTGGATTTTTTTTGTACCATTCACTATAGACTGTTGTGAATGAAAATCTCAGGAGATCAGCAGTTTCTGACACACTTAAACCACCCCATCTGGCAACCATTCCACAGTCAATGTCAGTTAATCCATATGTCTTCCGCATTCTGATGTTTGGTCTGAACAACTGAACTTCTCGACCATTTCTGCATGCTTTTATGCATTGAATAGCTGCCACATGATTGGCTGATTAGGTATTTGCATTAATGAGTAAGTGTATGTATTTAAGTGACCACTGAATCTTAGATCAAGCATCTGGCCAGTTGACTAATCCCTTCAAGTATGCTTTGAAGCCAAAGTTTTAAAAAAGCTGCTGTGATCCTCACTGGGGCAATATCAAAGCAAATGAGTACATAGAATTTGTCAAGAAATTAAGTTCCATAAGTCAATGACTGGGCTTCTAGAAACATAGAAAACCTACAGCACAATACAGGCCCTTCGGCCCACAAAGCTGTGCCAAACATGTCCTTACCCTAGAACTACCTAGGCTTACCCATAGCCCTCTATTTTTCTAAGTTCCATGTATCCATCCAGGAGTCTTTCGTTACCACTTCTACCGCCACCGCCAGCAGCCCATTCCACACACTCACCACTCTCCGTGTAAAAAAAAAACTTACCCCTGACATCTCCTCTACCTACTTCCAAGCACCTTAAAACTATGCCCTCTTGTGCTAGCCACTTCAGCCCTGGGAAAAAGCCTCTGACTATCCACACGATCAATGCCTCTCATCATCTTATACACCTCTATCAGGTCACCTCTCATCCTCTGTCGCTCCAAGGAGAAAAGGCTGAGTTCCTGTAGTGAGGCAACCAGAATTGAGCACAGTACTCCAAGTGGGGTCTGACCAGGGTCCTATATAGCTGCAACATTACCTCTCGGCTCTTAAACTCAATCCCATGATAGATGAAGGCCAATGAACCATATGCCTTCTTAACCACAGTCAACCCGTCCAGCTGCTCTGAGCATCCTATGGACTCGGACCCCAAGATCCCTCGGATCCTCCACACTGGCAAGAGTCTTGCCATCATATGCTATATTCAGAAATGCTATATTCTGCCATCATATTTGACCTACCATAATGAACCACTTCACACTTATCTGTGTTGAACTCCATCTGCCACTTCTCAGCCCAGTTTTGCATCCTATCAATGTCCGGCTGTAACCTCTGACAGCCCTCCACACTATCCACAACACCTCCAACCTTTGTGTCATCAGCAAATTTACTAACCCATCCCTCCACTTCCTTATCCAGTTCATTTATAAAAATCACAAACAGTAGGGGTCCCAGAACCCTACTGAGGCACAACACTGGTCACCAACCTCCATTCAGAATATGACCCATCTACAACCACTCTTTGCCTTCTGTGGGCAAGCCAGTTCTGTATCCACAAAGCAATGTCCCCTTGGATCCCATGCCTCCTTACTTTCTCAATAAGCCTTGCAAGGGGTACCTTGTCAAATGCCTGATCTGATATTAACTTTTCACAAATCCTGCCTGACGAGCTGAGTAGTTCCAGCATATTTATATAAGAACCGCTTTTTATTACCCTTAATATACCCCATGTTTGTATAATTGCAAATCTCCCATTCACACTTTAAGAGTTCCTTTTTAACTCTCCTGGTCAGTGGACTAATTCTAGGGGCCAACAGAGAGAATGTTATAATACACACAAGTTTAGAGCTACAACAAGAAAGAAAGCCTCAGCAAGTATGCAGGGAAATAAAACAAGGTGTTGCTCAGCATTGAAACTGTACACCAACAAAATATAATTGATACAAATGGCATCCAACAAAATAGAAGCAGATAGGAAAGTGGTATGGTTACTGGTAAGTACAGTTCTTTGGCAAATGTTTGAGAGAAATAGCTTCAGGAGCTATTGGAGACAGCACCAGACACACATAATCAAAACTCATGCAAATTAGCATTTATTTTAAAGCTGTAAGCTGAGAGGGTGTATTTAGACTACGACAATCAACCACACAAGAAGTTTGAGGTTTGTAAACAAAACTACGTTCATGGGGGGGGGGGGGGGGGAGGAAGAGAATCAAAAATATAGAGAAATAATGATTTGTAGGTTGGAAGACTGTAACTCCTGAGGTCCTTCAGGGAATGGTGCTGAGCAAGAATGCTACTCACAAGCCATGTCAATGTGAAAAGGGCTCAAATTTAATGCATCCACTTTTAATGGCATTACACACCTGGCTTTCAGTGGGTGTTAGAGAATAATGCAGGGAGGCAGACAGACCAAGTGCTGCAAAAGTTTACTGGATTAATTCCTGGGATAGATGGAATGTTCCATGAGGACAGATTAAGCAGACTACACCTATATTCTCTGGAGTTTAGAAGAATAAGACATGATCTCATTGAAACATAGCATTCTTATGGGGATTGACACATACATACAAGGATTATATTTCCTCTGAAGATAAAAAAAATCTGGATATTGGAATCTGAAATAAAAACAAAATCTGGAAACATTCAGCAAGTCAGGCAGCATCTGTGGAAAAACATTTCAGGTTTCAGGACTGGGTTCCTTTCACAGAAATGGAAGGGAGAGAGGGATTGGTAGAATAATATGAATATCTCTAATAAGGCAAGGTCAACTGAGTTAAAGTGGCAGTTAGAAGCACAATATGCTTGTCTTATTATGCATTGTTGATAGCAAAGCTGTGGAACATGCCCAGCCCACTAGACTACATGAATAGAAAAACTGAGCAAAAACAATGACTAGCAGAAATGGCTGAGTTTGATATCGAAAGAGTGAATTACCTTAAGTCGGACCTTTTAAGCTGGAACATGCTCAGTTAAAAATGAGATACAGCTTGCATTAGGAATTGTACAGGAGTTCAAAGACAGATTGGTCAGATGTAAATGGAATTAATATTGCAAGGAACCAACAGCTCAGTCACTTTTGATAACTTAATGAAGATGCTCCACAAAGATATTATCCCTTTTCTCTGTTTGGTTTCTCTAATATAGGGGAAGCCACATTATGAACATGGAATACAGTACACTAGATTGGAACGTGGTACTCTAGCATCACTGATTCACATGAAAACTGCTTCTCAGGATGGTGGGAAGAGGTGAAAGTACAGGAAGTGATTGGTGGGGACAGAAAGATGGGTTTAGAAGTCACAAAAATCCATTCAAAATGCTGAAAAGGGAGGGAAAGGTATTTATGTCTGATGGTGGGACCTTGTTGAAGCTGACATAAGTTGCAAAGCAAAGACTGGTGAGGTGAGTGAGGCCCGGGAGAACTTATTGCCCTGCCCATATGAAGAGGAAACGAGATGAGATGTGGTCAAGGATTCTAGCTGAGGTGTCTAGAACATAAGCACCTGACCACTGAGGTTTGTTGAGGCAATAAATCAACTGCGATATCAGTACAGGCAGTCCCCGGGTTACATACAAGTTCTGTTCCTGAGTCCATCTTTAAGTGGGATTTGTACGCGTCGGAACAAGTACATCCAGTATTATTTAGCGTCAGTCAAACGTTTGTCTTAGTATATAGTGTATAGTTTACCTTTCTATGCATATAAAATACTTAAGAAACGTATGTATTCCAATAATTAAACCACTGTGTTGCTTAGTAATAATTGTAGCTTTCATCAGGGCAGGGCATTTCAAATACTCCATTATTCTCACTTTATCCTTTAAAATTGTTCCGATCATTGACCGACTGTAGCCTAACACTTTTCCAATGACCGATGGCATTTCACCTCTTTCCAAATGCTTTATTATTTCCACTTTATTTACAATCGCATTCGCTTCCTGTCAATGGAACAGAAACACTGCGGGCGGCGGGTCCCAAGCTCTGCCGGCTCCCGAGGTCCGCTGGGTCCTAAGGACCACTGCACTGAGACAGGCTAAATGGGACCAGTGGGGGCTGTGCTGGGTTTGGGTATTTGATCCTCCACAATATTCCGTGTGGGAATTTAGACTGGAGGTGGCTGTGGTTTTTTTATGAGGTCGAGTTGCGAGCTCGAAATCAACCCGGCATGGATGGTATGGGAGTCACTGGATCAACATCAGCCTGGCACAGGAGCGGTTTGTCACTGGATTGAACTCGCGAACCTCCGTTCTCTAGCCCGGCGCTGATCTCACTGCGCCATCAGCCGACCGGAAAGGGGGGCGGCGGGGTCAGGGTGAACCTTATTAAGAAAAATTTAAGCCAAATACAAAGTTAAACACTCAACACAGTGTCAATGGCAATGAATTAAAATGGCAGACAGTGTTCTGCTTCCTTGGTTCGTAAGTACGAGTTGTCCTTAAGTCAGATGTTCGTAACTCGGGGAATGCCTGTAAATGGTAAAGTAAGGATGACAGCAGAATACTGTTTCTTATGCTTATAGCATCCTCTCCCATTATCAGCAGATGCAGTACTGTACAGGCAGCCCTAGGACTAAGTTCCAACCCTAAGAACCATTTGTAACCTCAACAGTTCATAACACTGTGGGGGAGGATCACAGAAACAGCTGTGATGGGAAACAGATCAGGGGCAGGAAGTGCAGCGGTCCTCACCGACTCAGAGAATCTGCTTTCTGTCCCCAGTTCTGCTCAGCTCACTGATTGTTGTGGCTCAGTGGATAAAGGTACAAGGACATTTTCCCACCCAGCAGATGTCTGGAGCCCTAGAGCAGTCGACAAATCTGTTCCCATCCATCCCACCCTTTTTCCAAATGCTTTTTTGTTTGTACGGGATATCCATGTCAGGCGTTCATGACCTGGTGTGGACCCTGTATTTAGTTTATTTGTTGCATGAGTTTAAGAAACTGCATAATCTAACATGTGACTGAAGACAAAATAACAATCCAAAATGGAAGTAAACTGCAACTGCTTCCTTCCTTCATTGGTGTATAAGAGATTGTGTTGATTAGAAGTCACTAAGGAATCAGATTTCAACTGTTGCCAGGTAAATTACTCCCCTCCTTCCATTTAGTAGTGACTGAAGCAGGGCTACAGCTGGAGCACAGATTCTAGCAATTCTCTGGAGGTGTAGGAGGAGGAAAAGCAACAGAATGAACAAAGATTTGGGAGAAGGCAATGGAGGTGGTGGCAAGGAAGCATACTTTAAACAAAATAACAGAGTTAAGATAACAAAACATGGATTTCAGAAAGTTAAATGGTTGGAATAGATCCAGAAAACAATTAATTCAATCAACTACACCTGCTGTGAAAAGTGCTCTGCTGTGGCCTGAGTGGCTTTCTTCCCATACAGTGCCTTGAAAAAGTATTCATACCCCACAACTACTTTCACATTTTACTGTCTCATTTTCTAAATTTAAAATATACTGAAGTAGAATTTTTGAGCTAATCTACAAAACATTTTGCATCATTTCAAATCAAAAGAAAAATTTCAAAACTTGTCAACAATTTACTAAAAAAATTAAAAACCAGAATTGTGAGTTGAAAAAGTATTCATGCCCTTTAGTGTAATTACTACACTAACTTTCCTCAGGTGCAATACCTTACCAACTCACCCAATTTGTTGATGTAGAATATTGGAGGATCATCTGTTTTCAATGAATTCATAAGAATAAATACACCCTCTCTCTGTAAAGTCCAACTGTATGATGGATTTTCAACAGACCAAAATGAAAACAAAAGAGCATTCAAGACAAGTTGGGGAAATGATAATAAAGAAGCATAAATCTGGGGAAGGGTACAAGACCATCTCAAAGGCACTGAACATACCTCGGAGTTCAATGTAGTCCATCATGAAAAAGCGGAAAAATATGAAACCACAGCCACTCTAAACTCAGTCACCGGAAAAGTATGGCACTTGTAAGAGAAGCAACTGTGATGCTAACACTCACTCTGAGTGAGCTGCTAAAGTAAGGAGCTCCAATTGGAGATGAAGTTCATGACTCCACAATCTCTAAAACCTTGCACAAAAAGGGTATTTATGAAAGAGTGGTAAAGAAGAAGCCCTGGCTAAAAAATAAAGTGTATACTTGCCTGTAAAGACTTTGCAAAATGTCACTTAGAAGATACTCTAAAGAAGTGGAAGAATGTCTTGTAGTCCAATAAGACTATAGTGGAAATTTTTGGCCTCAACACTAAGCAGTACATGTGGCATAAATCTAATACTGTGCATCAGCCAGGTAATGCTATCCCTACTGTAACGTATGATGGAGGTAGCATTTTGCTATGGGGCTGCTTTTCAGCATCAGGGACTGGAAATCTGATCAGGATTGATGGGAAGATGAATGCTACTAAATAGATCTTGGATAAAAACCTGCTAGCCTCTGTCAGAAAGCTTAAACTGGAGAGGAAGTTCATCTTTCAGCAGGACAGCGACCCAAACCATACTGCCAGAGCAACCATGGAGTGACTTCAAATGGAAAAAAAATTTATGTCCTTGAGTGGCCCAGTCAGAGTCCTGACCTTAACTTGATCAAACAGTTCTGGCAAGATCTCAAGGTTGCTGTCCTCTGCTAGTCCCCAACTAACCAGGCACAGTTTGAAAAGTTTTGCAAGGAAGAATAGGCAAATCTTTCTCCATTACGTTGTGCAAAGCTAATGGTTTTCTATCCAAAATAAAATTACTGGCTGTAATAGCTGGAGAGGTAGTTCAACTCAGTACTGAACAAAGAGGGATAAATACTTCTGAACAGCTGACATTGAATTTTTAGTTTTTCATGCTTTACAATTTTCTCGGGTTTTTTTGGGCTCTATTGTGAGAGAAGAAGCATGTGATTCGCAATTTAAAATTCTGTTAATTGACCAAAATCTCTGGTTGTAATACTCATGTGAACAAAGGTTGGGGGGTCAATACTTTTATAAGGCATTGTATCTGGTTAACCCAGTGCACAATCAATGGCTGAGTGTAATGTGCCCACAATCTCCACCAGACCTAAAGTGTATGTCCATTGTTATTTAGTGAATAGATATGTAGAAACCACCTGCTTTATCACCTCATCTAATCAAAGGGGAAAAGTGAAATGGATGGATTGAACTCAACATCTAAGAATTGTGTTTTCACATACTACCGAAATAAAATTTCCTTTGGGTGTCAAATTAATAAAGCAAATTCAACTGAAATAACTGTAGTTCCCAAACACTTCTTACTCTACGTGGCATAACGTGTCAATTACTGAAGCACAAATAGAGTGATGTCATATGCAGATTAACAAAGCATTCAGCCAGAACAGAATACACCTGCCAACAGCCATAAACAAAGATCTCAAGTACTCTATGAAGCAGTTACATCAGCAGAGAATTTTACTAGTTACTTTATCTTGATCCAGATTTTAAGGAGATAAAGAATATTCTAACATTTAATTCAAACCTGGCTGGTTTCAAAATGATTTTTTTTTTGTAATATACATTCCAACCTTTTATGTATCCCTCCCTGGTAGGAGCATGAAAGAAGACTAGAACCAACCAAAGAAAGCTAGAATCAACCACATACATTTGAAATAATGTTATTCTTCCTTCATTAGTTGATGCCAGGGGACTAGAAAATTGCAAATGTCACTTCATTCTTTAAGAAAGGAGGAAGGCAGCAGAAAGGAAATTATAGACTAGTTAGCCTGACCTCAGTGGGTGGGAAGACATTGGAGCAATTGTTATGGATAAGATTATGGAGTACTTGGTGACACAGGACAAGATAGGACAAAATCAGCATGGTTTCCTTAAGGAAAAATCTTGCCTGATGAATCTTGGAATACATTGAGGAGGTAAGTAGGGTAAATAAAAGGGATGCAGAAGGCCTTTGACAAGGTGCCACGCAGGAGGTTGCTAACTAAGTTAAGAGCCCATGGTATTTCAGGGAAGTTACTGGCATGTTCAGAGCTTTGGCTGGTTGGTAGGAGGCAGCAAGTGGGAATAAAATGATCCTTTTCTGATTGGCTGTCAGTGAACAGTGGTGTTCCGCAGGGATTGGTGTTGGGACTGCTTCTTTTTATGCTGTATATCAATGATTTAGATGGCTTGTTGCCAAGTTTGCAGATGATACTAAGATTGGTGGAGGGGCAGGTAGTGTTGAGGAAACAGGTAGGCTGCAAAAGGACTTGGACAGATTAGGGGAATGGGCAAGATAGTGGCAAATAAAATACAATGTTGGAAGATGCATGGTCATGCACTTTGGTAGTAGAAATAAATGTGCAGACTATTTTCTAAATGGGGAGAAAATCCAAAGATCTGAGATGCAAAAGGAATCCTTGCGCAGAACACCCTAAAGGTTAACTTGCAGATTGAGTCAGTGGTGAGGTCTGTAATACAGGAGCAGGGATGTGATGCTGAGGCCTCACCTTGAGTATTGTGAACAGTTTTGGACTCATCTAAAATGTTTTGGCATTGGAGAGGGTTCAGAGGAGGTTCACAAAGATGATTCCAGGAATGAAAGGGTTATTATATGAGGAACATTTGATGACTTTGGATGTGTACTTGCTAGAATTTAAGGATGGAGGGAGGTCTCATTGAAACCTTTCAAATGTTGAAAGGCCTAGACAGTGCAGAGGAAAGGATGTTTCCTATGGTGGGGGAGTCTGGGATAAGAGGGTACAGCCTCAGGATAGAGCGGTGTCCATTTAAAACAGATGCAGAGAAATTGCATTAGCCAGAAGGTGGTGAATTTGGGGAATTAGTTGTCACAGGCAGCTGTGGAGGCCAGGTTGTTGGGTGTATTTAAGGCAAAGCTTGATAGATTGGACATGGCATCAAAGGTTACAGGATGTAAGCTGGGGAATGGGGCTGATGAGGGGAAGAAAAAAGATCAGCTATGACTGAATGGCAGAGCAAACTCGATGGGCCAAATGGCCTAATTCTGCTCCTATTTCTTATGGTCCTTAGATAGAAACACTATCTCATCCTTTAACCCAGCACATTACAATCACCTCAACTCAGTACAAATTCAACAATTTCAAATCATCACATTCCAACCATTTCACACAGATTTCCAGCATTCCTTCCTAATTTCTTTGGCAATTTCAGATAATTACACTGAATTTTCACTTGTGACTTAATGATGGTTTCACTCCATTAGAATTGCTTGTCTTTTATCCCCCTGCCAAACTGTTTTTATCTCAATTAAACCTGATTTGTTAACTTTTCTATCTTGCAGTCTCTCTTTACATTAACTACACTCTCTAATTTTGTGTTATTTACTAATTTCAATAGACAATAGGTGCAGGAGTAGGCCATTTGGCCCTTCGAGCCAGCACCGCCATTC
This sequence comes from Hemitrygon akajei, assembly GCF_048418815.1. Taxonomy (NCBI): domain Eukaryota; kingdom Metazoa; phylum Chordata; class Chondrichthyes; order Myliobatiformes; family Dasyatidae; genus Hemitrygon; species Hemitrygon akajei. Next base: position 50,801,309 of record NC_133139.1, read on the forward strand.
AATGTGATCATGGCTGATCATCCATAATCAGTACCCCATTCCTGCCTTCTCCCCATATACCTTGACTCCGCTAACTTTAAGAGCTCCATCTAACTCTTTCTTGAAAGCATCCAGAGAATTGGCCTCCACTGCCTTCTGGGGCAGAGCATTCCACAGATCCACAACTCTCTGGGTGAAAAAGTTTTTCCTGAACTCCATTCTAAATAGATTACCCCTTATTCTTAAACTGTGGCCTCTGGTTCTGGACTCCCCCAACATCAGGAACATGTTTCCTGCCTCTAGCGTGTCCAATCCCTTAATAATCTTATATGTTTCAATCAGATCCCCTCTCATCCTTCTAAATTCCAGTGTATACAAGCCTAGTTGCTCCAATCTTTCAACATATGACAGTCCCGCCATCCAGGGAATTAACCTCGTGAACCTATGCTGCACTCCCTCAATAGCAAGAATGTCCTTCCTCAAATTTGGAGACCAAAACTGCACACAATACTACAGGTGTGGTCTCACCAGGGCCTTGTACAACTGCAGGAGGACCTTTTTGCTCCTATACTCAATTCCAAATTACTTTCAAATTACACTTGCTATTTTCTAATCCCATTGCTTGTGTAACAGCAGACCCAGCATTGAATCTTGAGGTACACCACTTTGCAGGCTAGGGGGCAGGATAAGCCAGTCAGGTGAGATCCAGCACACCAGACCAAGACGAATAGTATATATACACACTTGTTACATACACCTGTTAGGGTGCATTCTCCAGATACCTTATGAGGTAACCATAGCCTTCAGCCAGGAACAGATGTCATCAGGTGGTTCCCAACCTTCACAGAGTGTTTTGACCCTTAACCACGACACTGTCCAGTTGGTGGGCTGGCAGTGGTGGCCAAATCACTGCCCATCTGCTCCTAGCTTCCAGCTTCCCTCTTCTTGCCTACTCCAAATCCAACAAGAGGCTCGTTCTGCCTCTTCCCCCATCCTACAAGCTGCTTGTTTTTTGCTCCTTTTGTCAGGCCCAGAGCTGACAACAACCGCCATGCTGATTTGGCTGGGAAACCTGAATCATTGAGTGTGTACCTTCAGGCTTCTGTACGTCCTTCCCCACAGTGACAGTGTGAAGTAGGTGGGAATCCTTAATGATGGCTGGAATCTGCCTTCCTAAAGCACCACTCCTTGAAGATGTCTTGGATACTATGGAGGCTGGTACCCATGATAAAGTTGACCTATTTTACAAGTTTCTGCAACTTATTTTGATCTTGTGCAGTAGCTCCCTGCCCCATACCAGGTGGTGATGCAGTCAGAAGGCTCTCCATGATACATTTGTAGAAGTTTGAGTGTTTTAGTTGACAAACCAAATCTCTTCAAACTCTGAGTGAAATATAGCCGCTGTCTTGCCTTCTTTATTACTGCATCAATTTGTTGCATCCAGGTTAGGTCCTCAGAGATACTGACAGCCAGGAAATTGAAAGTGCCCACTCTCTTCACTTCTGATCCCTCTTTAAGGATCGGCTTGTGGTCCTTCATCTTCCCCTTCCTGAAGTCCACAATCAGCTCTTTGGTCTTGCTGACATTGAGTACAAGGTTGCTGCTGCTTCAGCACTCAACTAGCTAGTACATCTTGTTCCTGTATGCCCTATCGTCACCATCTGAAGTTCTGCCAACAATGGTTGTATCATCAGCAAATGTACAGATGCTGTTTGAGCTATGCCTAGCCATACAGTAATGAGAGTAGAACACTGGGCTAAGTACACATCCCTGTGGAGTGTCAGCAAGGTGAAGATGTCATTTCCAATCCACCTCTCCAGTTGCAGAGGGAGGTACACAGGCCTAGGCTTTTCGATCAAGATTGTAGGAATGATAGTATTAAATGCTGAGCTATAGTCTATAAACAGCACCCTGATGTAGGTATTTGCATTGTCCATGTGATCCAAGGCTGTGTGGAGAATCATTGAGATTGCATCTGTTGTAGACACATTGTGGCAATAGGCAAATTGCAATGGGTCCTGGTCCTTCCTGAGGCAAATGTTGATTCCAGCCATGACCAACCTCTCAAAGTACTTCATCACCATAAATATGAGGGGTACTAGGCAATAGTCGCTAAGCAGCTCACACTGTTCTTCTGGGGCACTGGTATAATTGTTACCCTTTTAAAGCAGGTAGGAACATGACTAACAGTGAGTGATTGAAAATGTCTTTGAATACTCCCAGCAGTTGGTTGGCACAGGTTTTCACAGCCCTACCAGGTACAGTTATTGGATCCTGCTTCCTCGTGAGGTGTCAGCTGATGTCGGCCTCTAAGACAGAGATCACAAGGTCACTGGATCCTCATAGCTGCAATTTTGTTTTCCTTTTCAAAATGAGCATAAAAGGCATTGAGCTCATCTGGTAGTGAGGCACTCTTCCATTCATGATGTTGCGTTTTGCTTTGTAGGAAGTATTGGCCTGCAAACCCTGCCAGAGTTGATGTGCATCTGATGTCGCCTCCACCTTCTCCCGGATTTGTTCCTTGCCTCTGGGAATAGCCCTCCACAAATCTTATCTGGTTTCCTTAATACAGATCTAGATCACCAGGCCTAAATATCACAGATTTAGCCCTCAGATTATGAACTTCCTGGTTCATCCACAACTTTTGGTTTGGGAAGGTACAGTAAATTTTCATAGGGACACACACATCCACACTTTTTAACAATGTAAAATCAACAATATCTAACTTGCGCACTGAACTCAGATTAAGCATCAAAAAAAAATTTTAACACCGTCCTGGGAATTATCCAGCATTGGGATTGGGTTTACATCAGGTTTTAATTTTATACTCCTACAGATCTTCAGTGAATGAGGCCTCCATTGGTCAGTCAGTGGATTCGCATGCATGGGCAGTACAATATAGAGAGAAAGCTGTTGCCCATGCAGCAAGCTCCCCCTCTCCATGCATCTGATGAACCTAAAGGAATGGCAGTGACCAATACAATTTGGTACCAGTAGTATCGCAGGAGTTGTGTTGAACTCAAAGTAGGACTCCCTTAGGAACTCCAGCTCCAGATTTTTCCCCTGGGGGTTTACTCCCAAAGCCTTCCCCATGATTGCGTACAACTGCAAGGCAGCAGAGGTTTGAGATCAGAGTTTTCCTTTTCCTAGGTGAACTGCCAACCACAGATGATGAGCTCCATCTGCAGACCTTCAGTAGATCTCAATAAAATGGTTTTATTGAAATTTGAGTATTATTATTGCCCTCTTCAGGGAAGTTTGGCAACGCAAGGCAAACCTTAGGTTGTCAACTTTCAGCTCATACAGGAGACTGAGGTGATAGATATGAGCTACAGGGAGGTAGGCACCCCTAGGTTGCAGGAGGCAGTTAACAGGGTGACTGTCAGGAGAAGGGAAATGGACAGCCAGTGCTGAGTACCCTGCATTAGGGTTAGGGTTATTGAAGGATGGCCATTCCCTTCAATAACAAGTATACCACTTTGGATACTGTTGAGGGAGATGACCTTCCAGGAAAAGCCTCAGTGACTGACTCGCTGGCACTGAGTCTGGTGCTGTGGTTCAGAAGAAAAGAGAGGTGAAGAGGACTGCAGTGGTGATGGAAGATTCCACAGTCAGAGGAACAGAGATGAGATTCTGTGGATGCAATGGAGACACCGGATGGTATGTGCCAGGGTCAGGAATGTCTCGGATCAGGTCCATGGCATTTTAAAGGGGGAAGATGAGCAGCCAGAAGTCTTGGTACATATTAGCACCAATGACATAGGTAGGAAAGCTGAGGAGGTCCTGAAGAGAGATTTTAGGGAGTTATGTAGAATGCTGAAAAAAACAAGACCTCCAGAGTAGTAATCTCTGGATTGCTGCCCATGACACGTGCCAGTGAGGGTAGGAATAGGATGATTTGGTAGATGAATGCGTGGCTGAGGAACTGGTCCGGGGACAGGGAATCAGATTTATGGATCTTTGCAATCTCTTCTGGGGAAGGTACAACTTGTACAAAGGGATGGGTTACACCTGAACCCAAGGGGATTGATATCCTTGCAGGCATGTTTGCAGAGCTGTTTGGAAGGATTTAAGCTAATTTGGCAGGGGTTGGGAAACGAAGTGATGTCACTGAGGAGAAGGTTGTTGGTTTACAAACAGAGGCAGTGTGCAGTGAAACTCCTAGCAAGGAGAGGCTGATGATAAGGGCAAAATTACAGTCTACTTGATGAGTTGCAACATAAAAGGTGGACAAATTTGAAAGGGGTGATGAATACAAGACTGAAGGTGTTAGATTTGAATGCACACAGTATACGAAATGTACTTGTAGCACAGTTATAGTCTGGCATGTATGACATTGTGGGCATCACTGAATCGTGGCTAAAAGGTGGTTATAGCTGGAAGCTTAACATCCAATGATACAGATTGTATCAAAAGGACAAGGAGGTAGGCAGCAGGGTTGGTATGTCTCTGTTGGTAAAAAAAAATTAAATCAAATCATTAGAAAGAGGTGATATAGGGTCAGAAGGTGTTGAATCGTTGTGGGTACAGCTAAGGAACTGCAAGGGTAAAAAGACTCCAAACTAAAGGACAATGTTACAATAGTCATGGGGGATTTCAATATACAGGTAGGTGCTAGATCCCATGAGGGGGAATTTCTAGAATGCCTGTGAGATGGCTCTTTAAGAGCAGCTCATAGTTAAGCACACTAGGGGAATCAGCTATTCTGGATTAGGTGTTATGCAATGAACTAGAATTGATTAGAGAGCTTAAAGTAAAAGAACACAGAGGATACAGGACATTGATCATAATATGATAGAATTCACCCTGAATTTGAGAAGGAGAAGCTAAAGTCAGATGTATCAGTATTGCAGTGGAGTAAAGGGAATTAGAGGCATGAGTGAAGATCTGGCCAATATTAATTGGAAAAGAACACTGGCAGGGATGATGGCAGAGCAACAATGGCTGTAATTTCTGGGAGCAATTTGGACGGCACAAAATATATACATCCCAAAGAGGAAGAGGTATTCTAAAGGCAAGATGACATAACCGTAGCAAACAAGAGAAATCAAAATGAATGTAAAGGCTAAAGAGAGGGCATATAATAGTGCAAATTTGATGGGAAGATAGAGGATTGGGAAGCTTTTAAAAAAACCAACAGAAGGCAACTAAAAAGTCATAAAGAAGCAAAAGATGGAATATGAAGTTAAGCTAGCCATAATGTTAGAATAATACTCTTTATTGATGGCTTCATAGCCATATTTGCAGACAGTGTGAAAATAATTGAAGCAGCAGGTAACTTTGAGGATGTAGAGGCTACAGAGGACTCAGACAGATTAGGAGAATGGGCAAATAAGTGGCAGATATAGTGTCAAGAAGGGTATGGTCATACACTTTAGTAGAAGAAATAAATGTGCAGACCATTTTCTAAATAGAGAGAAAATTCAAAAGTCTGAGGTGCAAGGCACGGGATTCTCTAAGGGTTAATTTGCACGTTGAACAGTGGTAAGGAAGGCAGTTGTGATATTAGCATTCATTTCAAGAGGACTAGAATATAAATGCAAGGATGTAATGTTGAGGCTTTATAAAGCAGAGGTGAGGTCTCACTTGGAATATTGTGAGCAGTTTTGGATCTGAATTCTAAGGAAGGATGTGCTGACATTGAAGAGGGCTCAAAGGAGTTATACAAAAATGATTCTGGGATTGAAAGGCTTGTCATAAAAGGAGCTCTACTCACTTGAATTCAGAACAATGATGGATGACCTCAATTAAACTTATTGAAAGGCTTCAACAGAGTGGATGAAATGGTGGGGCAGTCTAAGACCAGAGGATACAGCCTCAGAATGGGGCAGTGGGGGGGGGGGGGTCCTTTTAGAACAGAGATGAGGAGGGATTTCTTTCACCAAAGAGTGATGAATCAATGTAATTCATATCCACAGGTGGCTGTGGAAGCCAAGTCATTGGGTATATTTAAGGTAGAGGTTGATATATATTTGATTGGTCAGGAAATGAAGACATATGGGGAAAAGGCAGGGGATTGGAGCCAAGAGGGAAAATGGGTCAGTAATGATGAAACGATGGAGCAGACTCAATGGCCAAATGGTCTCTTCTGGTCTAAAAGTACCTTAGAAATTTGGTCAGGCTTGCCACCTGGTGGCTGAGTACGGTAAGTGCACCATTCTCCATAGTCATTCTATTCACACATTCTATTTCAGAAACAATTTAAATTTCTATTTAAACCCCTCAACAAATATACACCAGCACTATAAGCATTTAATACCAGGATCAGAGAAAATATGAACATCCATCATCTCCAGATTAGTAGAAAAAGAGCTCTTCCTAAACCCCACCTTTCAGCACTAGTTCTGAAGCTCTGTGGAGTCACAACTTTTCAAATGCACACTGGAGTACAGTTGGCCCTCCTTATCCGCGGGGGATTGGTTCCGGGACCTCCTGCAGATACCAAAAAATGCGGATGCTCAAGTCCCTTATTTAACCAGTTGTACGATGGTCTTTAGGACCCAGTGGAACCCCGGACCTTATTTAACCTGTCTCAGTGCGGTGGACATTAGGACCCGGCGGCATAGCTCTGAATCTGCAGTGTTTTATGTTCATGAAAATAATGATGATCATGATTGAAAATAAAGTGGAAGTAATAAAGCGATCAGAAAGAGGTGAAATGCCATTGGTCATTGGAAAAGTGTTAGGCTACAGTCGGTCAACGATCGGAACGATTTTAATGGAGCATGTGAAAGGCCCTGCCCCAATGAAAGCTACAATTATTTCTAAGCAATGCAGTGGTTTAATTATTGAAATACATACATTTCTTAAGTGTTTTGTATGCATAGAAAGGTAAAATATATACTATATACTAAGACAAACGTTTGACTAACTGACGCTAAATAATACTGGATATACCTGTTCCGACTTCAAGACAGACTCAGAAACGGTACTCGTTCATAACCCGGGGACTGCTTGTACTTTAAAATCATCTCTAGATTACTTATAATACCTAATACAATGTGAATGCAATGTACATAGTTGTTATACTGTTTTAGGGAATAATTACAAGAAAAAACAGTCTGTACATGCTCAAACAACGAGTGCTGGAGAGAGAACTTCTGGGTTTTCCCGATCCGCTGTTAGTTGAATCCGCGCATGCAGAACCCGCCAATAAGGAGGGCTGACTGTACTGTGACAAGGAGTTGCAAACCCCTATAGCACTCTGCATTAAAACACTTTCCCCATCCTCCTCTGCTAATTCTACAATTTACCTTAAATGCATGCCTTTGGCTTCTCACTTTCTGTTTCCTCCCTGTGGCCTCCCATAATTTTATGCATGTCTTTTAAGGCCCTCCTTCTCCCCTCAGCTTTCAAATCCAGCCCTATCCAGTCTTCCGTCTTAGTGAATAGTTTCCAATGCTGGATACATATCTGTAAGCCACTCCTCTACAATATATCTTTCCTCTAAAGTGGTGACCTCAAGGTGTACATTGCATTAAAAAAGGCCTTTAGGCCCGACCCACCAATTACTAACCAAGGTGCCTATCCAAGTTAGTATCATTTACCTGTGTTTGGCCATATCCCTCTAAGTTTGCCCTTCACACCTTGACCCATGCCCTATAGTTTCATAACCCTACACAAGGAAATAGACTGACCCTTCATGGTGTTATAAAGCGCAAACACGAGGAAATCTGCAGATGCTGCAAGTTCATACAACACACACAAAATGCTGGTGGAACACAGCAGGCCAGGCAGCATCTATAAGGAGAAGCACTATCGATGTTTTGGACCGAGACCCTTCATCAGGACTAACTGAAAGGAGAGATACTAAGAGATTTGAAAGTAGTGGGGGGGGATGGGGGAAATGCGAAACGATAGAAGACCGGAGGGGGTGGGATGAAGCTAAGAGCTGGAAAGGTGATTGGCAAAAAGTGATACAGAGCTGGAGAAGGGAAAGGATCATGGTCATCAACTCTGGAGATGGCTTATCTACTGATATCTACTATAAGCCACAGACTCTCACAGCTACCTGGACTATTCCTCTTCCCACCCTGTCTCTTGCAAAAATGCTATCCCCTTCTCACAATTCCTCCGTCTCCGCTGCATCTGCCCTCAGGATGAAGCTTTTCATTCCAGGACAAAGGAGATGTCTTCCTTTTTTAAACAAAGGGGCTTCCCTTCTTCCACCATCAACTCTGCTCTCAAACGCATCTCTCCCATTTCCCGCACCCCATCCACCCGCCACCCCTCTCGGGATAGGGTTCCCCTTGTCCTCACCTACCACCCCACCAGCCTCCAGGTCCAACGTATAATTCTCCGTAACTTCCGCCAACTCCAACGGGATCCCACTACCAGGCACATCTTTCCCTCCCCCACCTTTCTGCTTTCCGCAGGGATCGCTCCCTACGTGACTTCCTTGTCCACTCGTCCCCCCCATCCCCCCATCCCTTCCCACCAATCTCCCTGCTGGCACTTATCCTTGTAAGCAGAACAAGTGCTACACCTGCCCTTACACATCCTCCCTCACCGCCATTCAGGGCCCCAGACAGTCCTTCCAGGTGAGGCGACACTTCACCTGTGAGTCGGCTGGTGTGGTATACTGCATCCGGTGCTCCCGGTGTGGCCTTTTATATATTGGTGAGACCCGACGCAGACTGGGAGACTGTTTCGCTGAACACCTACACTCTGTCCGACAGAGAAAGCAGGATCTCCCAGTGGCCACACATTTTAATTCCACGTCCCATTCCCATTCTGATATGTCTATCCATGGCCTCCTTTACCGTCAAGATGAATCCACACTCAGGTTGGAGGAACACCTTATATACCAGCGGGGTAGCCTCCAACCTGATGGCATGAACATTGACTTCTCTAACTTCCGTTAATGCCCCTCCTCCCTTTCTTACCCCATCCCTGACATATTTAGTTGTTTGTTTTTTTTCTCTCTCTCTGCCCATCACTCTGCCTGTTCTCCATCTCCCTCTGGTGCTCCCCCCTCCCCCTTTCTTTCTCCCGACGCCTCCCGTCCTATGATCCTTTCCCTTCTCCAGCTCTGTATCACTTTCGCCAATCACCTTTCCAGCTCTTAGCTTCATCCCACCCCCTCCGGTCTTCTATCATTTCGCATTTTCCCCTCCCCCCACTACTTTCAAATCTCTTAGTTTCTCTCCTTTCAGTTAGTCCTGACGAAGGGTCTCGGCCCGAAACATTGACAGAGCTTCTCCTTATAGATGCTGTCTGGCCTGCTGTGTTCCACCAGCATTTTGTGTGTGTTGTATGATGTTATAAACCTCTGTACAGTCACCCCTCAGCCTCCTTCAATCCAGAAAAATGAGTTTCAGGTCAACTAGTCTCTTACTATAACTCAAATCTTCCAGTCCCAGTAACACCCTTGTGAATACTGTCTGCATTTTCATAGCTTAATAACATCATTCCAATTCTATAGCAACCAGAACTGTAAATAATAATAAGGGTGATCTTGGCAACCTCTGAACAGCTATAACATCACATCCCAACATTTGTACTCATTGACCCAAAGGATGAAAATAAGGCCCCATATCTTTGAAGACTCTCAATTTGTACCTCCCCCTTGTTTTTTTTGTGAGAAAAATCTATCTTGAACCTTAGTCTCCTTCTGAAACATCTTTTGCCTTTCAGCTAAAAAAAATTGGTCTGACTCCAATTACCTTTGCCTTTTTCCATTACTTCAAGTCACTTTTTATTGTCATTTCGACCATAACTGCTGATACAGTACACAGTAAAAACAAGATGTTTTTCAGGACATGCTATATGAACAATACAAAAACTACACTGAACTACATAAACCAACACAAAATCTACACTGGACTACAGACCTACCCAGGACTACATAAAGTACACAGAACAGTGCAAGCATTACAATAAATAATAAACAAGACAGTAGGCACAGCAGAGGGCAGTAGGTTGGTAGTCCGATGGCTTGGGGGAAAATAAACAGCTGAATGGCGGCGTCCGGGGATTCCATTCGTTTCTGTACTCCCGCTGAGTATTTTGTTGCCACAGATGTCATCCAATTTAATGTCCATTGGCGAGCTGGCCGGCTAGGGCTTGCTTTTCTCCTAGCACGGACTCCTGCCCGCTCACCTCGCTTCCTCGCACACTGCTTACGACACCCCACATCTGGCCACCAGCATCAGGCGACTCCGAGGACTGCAGGCCCGATTCCCTCAGCAAGCCGAGGTCGCGCAATCTAACCAGCAGATTTTCATGAAGGTTTGTTTTTGGGCGATCTCTGTATTGTAGCAGTATCTGGCGATGGTAGATAGTCGCTCTGTTATCCATTGCCCTAAACCCTAATTGTGCCCTAAAATTAAATTAAAAAACTAAATTAAAGTAGCACTAGATCCGAAAGGCCACTGCTGCCGTGTGCCACCTGACTGAATTAACTACCATCCACACTTTCTCCTTCTGGTATTCCTGCCATCTTCCCCACTTCATTCCAAAATTATTCCTTATCCATTTCATTTTTTGAGTTTTCTACATACTGACCAAAAAGATTCTCCTCAATGTAACTTAGGAATGCTTGGGATACGAGTCTAGTTTGCACAACTTGAAAATTCCAGTATTTTCAAATTAATCCATTTGTTTTGTTCTTAGACCAGCTGTTCTGGACTACATACTTCCCTTATTGTATTGAAAAGTATGTTCATGAATAAAAGCGAGAAATTCAGATTGATATTGTTAAAATCTCCTTTCCAAACCAAAGTAAACAACACAGAATAGTTGATGTCTTAAAATAAACTATGACAGGAAGTTAGAACTCGATTAAAACTACTCAAACTAATGTGGTGGCAGTTTTGTAAACCTATATATTAACAACTGTGTGACATAGATACAAGTGGCATGTGTGTAGTGAGTGAATGCAAGACGGAACAGGTAACACAAGTTAGAACTCTACCAAATGATAATACCCCCAACCCCTTCACATGGAACTGATCATTCAAGCTCCAATAATATTATATTGTACTGAAGGATCAGATCGCAGAAGGAAATTTTAATTTAGAAGCCTTAAGAAATAAAAATACCTGTCGTCAGCTGTCGTCCATCTTCACCAAAACCTTGCAGTTCTTTTCTCTTTCTAAAATACAAAATGAGGAAAAGTCAATTGGTCATCTCATGCAGTGCAAACAAGAGAGCAGTGTAAATAAGCCAGATTGGCCGCTACATTTATCCAGAAATTCTGCTGTGTTGATGAATGTTTTTGTGAGTAACCATGATGAATTTTAGTTTCAGTATTCATGTCAGTTAGCTAGACTGCATTATGTAGTCATAGAAGGTCACTAGACAACAGGGTGACCTGTTGGGGCACCCTTTGACAGAAGGGTAGTGCAGTCTGATGTGAATCTGAAGGTAATAGACCAGGTGTTGGTAAATTGGTGAGTATAGATGGTCGGTCTAGAATCTAGATGGAGCAGGCTGAAGGCACTGTTTCTGTGCTGCATGACTATGACTCCATTTAAATCAGTAAAGCATCACTTCTGTTTCACAAAACAATACTGGACTGTGATAACCCTGAATTTTTCAATAGTGTCCATTTAAATAATATATTCTAAATTTTTCCCTACAACAGTTAAGCTAATTGGACTGTAGTTGTTTTGCTGCATTCCTCCCTCTGTTCTAATTCCTGATTTGTAGATATTACTGACATTTTATTGATATCTACAAAAGACAACTGATAAAATAACTATCTACTCATTTGCTATTACTAATTCTACAGACTCACTTTCAACAGGACTAACTTTTTAAACTCTATTTTTAAATATCTATAGAAACTTTTACTATCTGTTTTCATATTGTTGGCTAGCTTTATATCATAATTTTTTTCCTTATTGTTTAGTCACCCCTTGCTATTCTATCTTTTCTATTCAGTCTTCTAGCCTGCCACTCTTGTGCAATTACAAACTTTGTCTTTTTCCTTAACCGTGGATAGTGATTGGAAAATCTCTTCCTAATTGGAATGCATCAATTCTGTTTTCTGAAGATCCCCTTAAATGATGGCTTGCCCACAGAAGGCAAAGGACGATTCTAGATGGTTCATATTCTGTATGGAGGTCAGTGACCAGTGGTGTTCCACAACAATCTGTTTTGGGACCTCTTCTCTTTGTGATTTTTATAAATGGCCTGGATGAGGAAGTAGAAGGGTGGTTAGTAAGTGTGCTGATGACACAAGAGTTGAGTTGTTGTGGATAGACTGGAGGGTTGTCAGAGGTTACAGCAGGAAATTGATAGGATGCAGAACTGGGCTGAGAGGTGGCAGATGGAGTCCAATGCTGATAAGTGTGAAGTTGTTCATTTCGGTAGGTCAAATTTGAAGACAATATATATTAATGGTAAGACTCTGGGCAGTGTGATGATCAGGGAGATTTTGGTGTCCACGTTCATAGAACACTCAAAGCTGCTGTGCAGGTTGACAGTGTTGTTAAGAAGGTGTGTGGTGTGTTGGACTTCATCAACCTTGGGATTGAGGTCAAGAACCATGAGGTAATGTTACAGCTATACAAGACCTTAATTAGACCCCACTTGGGAGTACTGCGTTCAGTTCTGGTCACCTCACTACAGGAAGGATGTGGATACTATAGGAAGAGCGCAGAGGAGATTTACAAGGATGTTGCCTGGATTGGAGAGCATGCTATATGAGAATAGGTTGAGTGAACTTGGCCTTTTCTCCTTGGAGTGATGGAAGATGAGAGGTGAGCTGATAGAGGTGTATAAGATAATGAGCGGCATTGATCACGTGGATAGCCAGAGGCTTTTTCCCCAGGGCTAAAATGGCTAACACGAGGGGGCATAGTCTTAAGGTGCTTGGAAGTAGGTTAAAGGGGGATGTCAGAGGCAAGTTTTTCCAAACAGAGAGTGGTGGGTGCGTGGAATGCACTGCCAGCGATGGTGGTACAGCCAGATACAATAGGGTCTTTTAAGAGACTCTTAGAAAGGTACATGGAGCTTAGAAAAATCAAGGGCTATGTGGTAAGGAAATTCTCAGCAGTTTTTAGAGTAGGTTACATGGTTAGCACAGTATTGTGGGCCAAAAGGCCTGTAATGTGCTGTAAATTTCTATGTTCTATGCTTGCCGCCACCACATCTTGATTAACTGGTCCCTTAAGCCAATATGCCAGCTCACTTCAGCGGGCTCTGCTTTTGTTTACTTATAATAAGCTTAAGAGTCTCATCTTAAACCCTTTCTACTCTCCGTCAAAACGAATAGTAGAATTTGGTAGTACTATAATCACTGCTATTGAGGGCACCTTCACTGTGAGGTAATAATTAATCTCAGTGCAGATCCAGTACTACAGAACCACAAATCAAGATTTCCTTTGTCCAATTACCCTTTCCACTGTAGGTACTTTACGATCCACATGATCATTGTCATACTTTCCTGATTAGCTCCAATTATTTCTACCTTTACTCTTGGTTCTACTGTTTGGTTACTGAGGAACTTGACTTTTCTTCCATATGAGATCCTTTGCCTTTAATTTTGGTTGATGTGGACATGGTGGGCTGAAGAACCTGTGTCTATGCTGCATGACTAGAACTTCACGACTTCTTAATTACATGCCTAGGGCCTCAGACTGACCGACAATGCAGAACATATTTATTTGTCCTACCTATGAAATTGATACATACACCAATGATTCGATCCTCCTTCTTCCACTGCGTTCCACAGCAGCCTTGAGCAAGTGTCCTGAACACTTACCAAGCAGGCAGCAGACTTTCTGGACTTTTGCTCTTTGCTATAATGAATGTTTGTCCCCTTTACTACTTCTGTCCCTTACTACCACTAATTTTTGTTTGGTCCTCTAACTTAAAGGTCTTCTGGTACCACAATGTAATGATCAGTCAGTTCATCCAAAGAAGCTGATAAAACAACAAATCCTTTGGACAAAAAAGTTCAAAAGTATATTTATTATCATTGTATGTATACTTTATAAAGATTCATCTCTTTACAGGCAGACAAAACAAAATAGAGCCCAATAGAACCCATTAAAACAAAAGACTTTCAAACATACCATATACAGAGAGAGAAAAATTCGTGCAAACAATAAAAGTAAGCATATAGCTTCAGAACTGACATTCACAAATGTGAGTCACAGACACGAAACCAGGCATCACTGCCACCAACTGAACTGAGGACACTGAGGCTCCTACACTCTTTCCTTCTCAGCCCACTGATTTCCCTCACTTGAGTCACAAGCTCTTGTCACTGACTCTGTCTGAAGCAGAACATCCCAGTTTATGGGAAATGGGAACTTCATGGGACAAAGTATCCATGTAATTGTTCCCTTCCTGATATGCTGAGCTCAAACATTTACTGTAGATGTGTTTACCCTGGATCCCATTGCATTAAGACAACAGGAGCAGAAATAGGCCATTCAACCCATCGAGTCTGCTCTGCCATTTCATCATGGCTGATCCTGGATGTCACTCAACCCCATACACTTGCCTTCTTGCCATATCCTTTGATGCCCTGACCGATCAGGAAACTATCAACTTCCACCTTAAATATAAGCATGGACTTGGCCTCCACCACAGAACTACTACTCTCGGGCTAAAAAAATTCTTCCTTGCGTCTGTTCTAAAGGGTCACCCCTCAATTTTGAGGCTGTGCCCTCTAGTTCTGGATACCCCCACCATTGGAAACATCCTCTCCACATCCACCCTTTCAACATTCAGTAGGTTTCAATGAGATCCCCCACCCACTGCATTTTTCTAAATTCCAGTGAGTACAGGCCTAAAGCTGCCAAAAGTTCCTTGTATGTTAACCCCTTCATTTCTGGAATCATTCTCGTGAACCTTCTCCAAACTCTCTCCAACGACAACACATCCTTTCTGAGATGTGGGGCCCAAAACTGTTGACAATACTCTACGTGCAACCTGACTATTGTCTAATAAAGTCTCAGCATGATCTCCTTGCAATAAGTGCCAACATTGCATTTGCCTTCTTTAGCACAGGCTCAACCTGTAAATTAATCTTCTGTGAGTCTTGCACGAGGACTCTTGGGTTCCTCTGTACCTCTGATATTTGAACCTTCTCCCCTTTCAGATAATAGTTCACACTATTGTTCCTTTAACCAAAATGCATTATCATACATTTCCCAACACTGTATTCCATCTGCCACTTTTTTGCCCATTCTTCCAATTTGTCTGAGACCTGTTGCAATCGCATTGCTTCCTCAGCACTACCTACCCCTCCACCTATCTTTGGATCATACACAAACTTTGCCACATAGCCATTAATTCCACTATCTAAATCATTGACAAACAATGTGAAAAGCAGTGATACCTATACTGACCCATGAGGAACACCACTAGTCAACCATAAAAGGCACCTTTTTTCCCCATTTGCTGCCTCCTGCCTGTCAGCCATTCTGCTATCCATGCCAGTATCTTTCCTGTAATACCATAGGATTTTATCTTGTCATGTGCTTGCACCTTATCAAACACCTTCTGAAAATCCAAGTAAATGGCACCCACTGCCTCTTTGTCCTCACGTTACTTCCTTGAGGAACTAACAGAGTCACCAGGCAAGATTTCCCTTTACAGAAACCATGCTAGCTTTGAGTTACTTCATTATTAGTCACCAAGTACCTTGAAACCTCATTCTTAATAAATGACTCCCAATACTTACCCCAACTACTGAGGTTAGGCTAACAGGCCCATAATTTCCTTTCTTCTGCCTTCCTCCCTTCTTAAAGAGTGGAGTGACATTTGCAATCTTCCAGTCCTCTGGGACTATGCCAGAATCAAGTTTCTTCAACAAACTCTCTCAGGACTCTGGGATGTAATCCATCTACCCCAGGTGACTTACCCAACTTAAGGCCTTTGAGTTTGTCTAGCACTTTTTCCTTTGTAATAGCAATGGCACTCACTCCTGCTCCCTGACACTCACAGACCTCTGGTACATAGCTAGTGTCTTCCACAGTGATGACAGATGCAAAGTAACCCATTAAGTTCATCTGCCATTTCTTTGTCCCCCATTACTACCTCACCAGCATCATTTTCCAGTGGTACATTATCAACTCTCACCTCCCTTTTACTCTATATAACTGAAAAAACTTTAAATTTCTTGCTTTATATTATTGTCTAGCTTCCTCTCATTTTCCATCTTTTCCCTTCTTATAGCTTTTTAGTTGAATTTTGTTGGATTTTCAAAGCTTCCCAATCATCCAACTTCCCACTCACTTTTGCTAAATTATATGCCCTTTCCTTGGCTTTTATGCTGTCCTAAACTTCCCTTGTCAGCCACAGTTGCCTACCCGTCATTTGAGAACTACTTCTTCTGTGAGACTTATCTATCCTGCACTTTGTGAACGATTCCCAGAAACTTCAGCCATCTCTGCTCTGCCACCATCCCTGCCAGTTTTCTCCTCCAATCCACCTGGGCAAGCTTTTCTCTCATGCCTCTGTAATTCCCTGTATTCCACTGCGATACATGTGAGTTATGCTCTCTCAAATTGCAGTATGAATTCAATCATTATGATCACTGCCTCCTTAGGGTTCCTTTACATTAAGCTCCCTAATAAGATCTGGGTTATTACACAACACCAGATCTGATAGCCTTTCCCTGAGTAGGCTCAAGCACAAAGCTTTCTAAAAAGCCACCTCATAGGCATTCAACAAATTCCCTCTCTTACGATCTGACACCAACCCGACTTTCGCAATCCCCTTGCATACTGAAGTCCCGCATTATAATTGTGTCATTACCCTTATTACATTCCTTTTCCAGCTCCCTTTGCAATCTCAACCCCACATCTTGGTTACTATTTGCAGGCCTATATATGATTCCCATATTGGTTTTTCACTCTTGCATTTTTTGAAATTCCACCCACGAAGATTCAACATTCTCTGACCCTATGTCACCTCTTCCTAAAGATGTAATTCCATTTCTTACCAACAGAGCCACACCACTGCCTATGCCTTCCTGCCTGTCCTTTCAATACAAAGTATATCCTTTGATGTTACACTCCCAACTATAACCTTCTTTCAGCCACAACTCAGTGATGCCCACATCATACTGACCAATCTCTAACTATCTGTCTGTCTAACTGTATTACTCATGCTATTTTTGAAGGAGAACACCTATTCTCCTTGAGTACACACCAGTAGATGTTACAAGCATGTGAACTTATGAGAACTGAATGTTTGGGGAATGATAGTGTTGACCCTATTATTTATATGGTATCCACTGATGCATTGATCAGAGATTCCAACCAAGGCTCATATAACTAGATCTCGAGTTATTTAAGCGTTACCATTTATGATTACCAGCATCATCATCCGGCAGTGACTACAACTGAATTCTAAAAAGTTAAGATTTCATTTAATGTTCCATCTTATCACTTCTGCAAGATTCATGGCTTGGAGTCAGATACTACCTACATGAGATGAACTCGCCAGACTCACTTTAATGGGGGTGGCAGTACTCTCTGAGTTCCAAACTCGGTGCCTCCTTATTGCTATGGTCACTCCTGGTGTTAGATCTGGAGATGATTTGTCCAGAAGGTTTTTCAGCAGAATGAGGCACAAATCTGACGATTACAGCCATTTTATTAGATTTTCATCGTAGACAGACAGGGTCAGGCTTAACCAGCAAGCAAGGTAGAGGGGTCATAAAGGAATTTAACGAACTGTAAGTGGCTGTACCTGGCTGTAACAAAGCAATGTGAGCACATGATTTCCTTTTATACTGCAAACCGGTTTGAGTAAGTTTAGATAAGAAAGCAGTTTGGCAGCTACTGAGTCAGACTTCAGCTTAGCAAAGAAATACAGAAGTATAGATCCAAATATAAGTTACTCTGTCTAGAAACAGGTGATTATACAAACATTAAACAAGCGTAAAGAAAGCTAGAACTACAAGAACATAATAAAAACAACAAATAATCCATATTGCTCCTGATGACTCTTACAGCCTTTCTTACATTTGTTTTTTCTTCCAATCTTCTTGTATTAAATTCTTACAATTTAGTACAAGAGGTGATAAGTTGGAACAGTAAATCAAATGTGAACCTTGTGTGCTAATAAAAATTAAGTTGTAGAACCAAACCTCTTAATTGCTCTGTTCGGTTTTTGGGGCGAGACAGATTTATGTCTGGGTCCGACCAAATGCCGAATACTATCCTTTGCCTCTCTCCTGGCTAGACGCTTGATCCTCCTTAGATGGAGAGATGTTGCCCCGCCCACTCATGCGCAATGGCTTAACAACATTATGGCCTGCTTGGACCTCGAAAAAATTCATTATTCAGTTCTTAATTCGGATCTGAAGTTCCATAAGGTCTGGGGACCTTTTATCGAGTACTTTCATAACCTTCCTCTTGACCAGGGTTTTTTTTCTTCTTCTTTTCGGTCCCTTGCTTTCAGCTCCCTTTTTTTTCTGGTAGTAGGCATTATTATCCTCTGTTGCTAAGTGTATTCACAGTCTGGGAGTTTGACTGTCCTGACCTATACTCTCTATATTGTGTTGTGGTCGGTCTGGAGTTGTTGTTTTTTTTCTTGTGTTGTGGGGCTTGGGGAGGATACTAAGCTTACTTGTCTTTAATTTAGGTGCTTTTTTGTTAAATTCTCTTCCTTTGAGGCATATTGTTATTGTATGCTTAATCTTGCACTGTATTAATGTTCCTCATTGGGATTTGGGGTTTTTAATTTGTAAAATGTTTTGAAAAAGTAATTTTAAAAATTTTTTTTTATTAAAATTTAAAATAAATAAATAAAGTTGTACTAAACCTTGGTTTAGAATCTCATTGTTTGACATGTTCTAGGGTAATGTAATTGGTGGAAACGTACATAATTCACGACATTGAGTTGGGGTTTTTACTGTAAGAGGCTGGTCTGACATGATGATGTAGTTACGTAAGGATCTTTTGGCATGCTTTGTGTCCATTTTTTGGTGTTCAATAAATGAGCTGCTGTGGTTTTTTCTTAAATATAATCATCTCCACCATTTTATTTGTGAAAATCTACATAAGTTAGTTTACATATGTAGATTGATTGGAGCAGCTTCCGGTTGTTTATTGCTAAAAAGAAACAACCCCATGCAAAGAACCAAATGGTTATTGTCCCTTGTGACCAAATAAACATTAAAAAATACAGGTTCTGCTATTCGACAGATTGTGGCGACCCACTTTCTGCACAGACGAACTGGCTCACAAATAGCCAGCGCGCAGGGGGAGACTTTGGTAATGCACCTCTGACGTCATTTCTGCCCGGAGAGGGCGGGTGCTAGGGATTAAATGCCAGCGCTGTGAAGTTTGAATAAACTAGTCTCGAAATAACATGTCGTTATTTCAGCGCTGTGTGTAGCACATCACTACATTGGTGACCCCGACGGTCCAAATGGGATTTGGACCAAAGATGACCGACTCTTCATCTGTTCACACAGTTTCACTAAAACTGCCAACTTTCTGGACCGCGTGTGTGGTTTAGCCAAGCAGAAGCCCAGTTCCAGATTTGGCAGATATCTTCTGATTCCACGCGTTACTATCACGTGGTGAGCGCCCTTCACCAGGAGACGGCCGCCCAGGTTGCGGATTTCATACAGTCGCCTCCAGAAGAAGGCAAATATGAAGCATTAAAAGCGCTGCTCATTGGGACCCTTGGCCTCTCACGGTGTGAGCAGGGTGCCCGCCTGCTTCACCTGGACGGTTTGGGAGACAGACTGCCCTCAGCATTGATGAACGAGATGCTGGCCCTGGCTGACAGACACAAGCCCTGCCTCATGTTCGAGCAAGCGTTCCCAGAGCAACTGCCCGAGGACATACATCTGCTGCAGGCCGACGCAGATTTCAGCGACCCCCGGAAGGTGGCGGCCCGGGCAGACATGCTGTGGAAAGCCAAAAGGGAGAGCGTGGCGTCCATCGGTCAGATTACCAGGCCATGCGCCCAACAGCAGACCAGACCAGGCCCGGCAGAGGGGCGCACACAACACAGAGGCAGGAGTGAGGAGGCCAGTGAACAGTGGTGTTTCTACCACCAGTGGTGGGGCACAAAAGCCCGCCGTTGTCGCCCACCCTGCAAGGGCCAGGGCCAGCTGCCGCTAATAACTATGGTGGCTGGCCACCAGGACAGCCTCTTGTACGTCTGGGACAAACAGTTGGGACGCCGCTTCTTGGTTGACACCGGAGCGGAAATCAGCGTCTTGCCCCCCGACGGGGTACGACACCCGCAACAGAAAGCCAGGACCCACCCTGAGGGCCGCAAACGACAGCACGATATAGACCTACGGCACCCGCACAATGCAGCTGCAGTTCGGCGCCAGCCGGTTCACATGGGACTTCACACTGGCCGCGGTGGCCCAACCACTCCTGGGAGCGGACTTCTTGTGAGCTCACAGCCTGCTGGTCGACTTGCAAGGGAAAGGACTGGTACATGCCGAGACTTTCCAGACGTTCTCCCTGGGTGAAGCCAAGTTGCCGGCCTCACACCTGGACTCCATCACGCTGTCGGACAACGAATTCACCAGAATCCTGGCGGACTTTCCATCAATTCTGGCACTGCTGTTCACGGCAGCCATGCCCAGACACGGGGTTCAGCACCACATCCCGACCAAGGGACGCCCGCGCACGAAGGCTCCCCCCGGAAAAGCTCCGCCTGGCGAAGGAGGAGTTCAAGAGGATGGAGGAATTGGGGATCGTACGGAGGTCCGACAGCCCATGGGCCTCCCCCCTGTACATGGTGCCCAAAGCAGCCAGGGGTTGGAGACCATGCGGCGACTACCGCAGACTGAACGAGGCTACCACTCCAGACCGCTACCCCGTGCCGCACATACAGGACTTTGCAGCAAACCTGCACGGGGCAAGAATCTTTTCCAAAGTAGACCTTGTCCGGGGATACCATCAAATCCCGGTGCACCCTGAAGACATCCCCAAAACGGCACTTATCACCCCGTTCGGCCTGTTCGAGTTCCTCCGAATGCCGTTTGGCCTGAAGAATGCCGCACAGACGTTCCAGCGGCTAATGGATGTGGTGGGACATGACCTGGACTTTACGTTCATCTATTTGGACGACATCCTTATAGCCAGCAGTAGTCGCCAGGAGCATCTGTCCCACCTCCGCCAGCTCTACTCCCGCATGAGTGATTTCGGCCTCACGATCAACCCGGCCAAATGCCAGTTCAGTCTTGATACCATCGACTTCCTGGGCCACAGGATTACCAAAGACAGGGCAACAGCTCTGCCCGCCAAGGTAGATGCAATCCGCCACTTTGCCCGGCCCAACGCCTACAGGAGTTCGTTGGTATGGTGAACTTCTACCACTGTTTCCTCCCCTCAGCAGCCCGTATCATGCGCCCTTTGTACACCCTGATGTCGGGTAAAGGCAAGGCCATTACTTGGGACGAGGAGGCTGCGGCCGCTTTCGTTAAAGCCAAGGAAGCCTTGGCAGATGCCGCGATGCTGGCGCACCCCAGAACGGACGTTCCGACCGCACACACGGTGGACGCATCCGACACAGCAGTCGGTGGGGTGCTGGAGCAGCTCATCAACGGGCGCTGGCAACCCTTGGCGTTCTTCAGCAAGCACCTACAACCACCCAAACTCAAGTACAGTGCTTTCGACCGGGAGCTGTTGGCACTGTATCTGGCAATCCAGCATTTCAGGTACTTCTTAGAAGGCAGGCCGTTCACCGCGTTCATGGACCACAATCCGTTGACCTTCGTGTTCACGAAGGTGTCCGATCCCTGGTAGGCTCACCAGCAGCGACATCTGTCCTACATCTCCGAGTACATGACGGACATCCAGCATGTCTCGGGAAAGGACAACGTCATGGCGGACGCACTCTCCAGACCAGCTGTCCAGGCCCTGTCCTTGGGGGTGGACTATGCAGCACTGGCAGAGGCGCAGCAGGCAGATGACGAGATACCCAGCTACAGGACCACAGTCTCGGGTTTGCAGCTGCAGGACTTTCTTGTAGGCCCAGGTGAGAGGACCCTCCTGTGCGACGTGGCTACCGGCCAACCTCGCCCCATCGTCCCGGCAGCCTGGAGGCGGCGAGTTTTTGACTCCATACACGGTTTGGCGCACCCATCTATCAGGACAACCGTCCGGCTGGTCTCCAGCAAGTTCGCATGGCATGGACTTCGCAAGCAGGTCAGTGAATGGGCCAGAACGTCCGCGCAGTGCCAAACAGCCAAGGTGCAGCGGCACACTAAAGCCCCACCGCAGCAGTTCGAACCCACCCACTGGAGATTCGACCACATTCATGTGGATATCGTGGGCCCCCTACCAGTGTCCTGAGGAGCGCGGTACCTCCCAACTATGGTAGACCGGTTCACGAGGTGGCCAGAGGCGGTCCCGCTCACCGACACATCTGCCGATTCCTGCGCCCAAGCACTGATTGCAACCTGGGTAGCACGCTTCGGGGTACCGGCCCACATTACCTCCGACAGAGGCGCCCAGTTCACCTCCAGCCTGTGGTCGGCTGTGGCCAGCCTGTTGGGAACGCAGCTACACCACACTACTGCCTACCACCCACAGTCGAACAGACTAGTGGAACGCTTCCAGCGTCACTTGAAGTCGGCTCTCATGACCCGCCTGAGAGGACCTAACTGGGTGGATGAGCTTCCCTGGGTCCTGCTTGGAATTCGCACAGCGCCCAAAGAGGATCTGCATGCCTCGTCGGCCGAGTTGGTGTACGGCGCACCCCTGGCCGTCCCAGGAGAGTTCATACCAGCCCCAAGGGGGCAAGAGGAAGAACCCGCAGCTGTCCTGGACAGGCTACGCGAAAGGCTCGGCAACCTGGCCCCCGTACCAACTTCACAGCACGGACAGACCCCGACCCATGTACCCAAAGACCTGCAGAACTGCAAGTTTGTGTATGTACGAAGGGGCGGACACCGGGCACCGCTACAGCGGCCGTACGAGGGGCCATTCAAGGTGATCAACAACAACGGCTCCACGTACATTCTGGACATTGGGAGGAAAGAGGAGGTTTTCACGGTGGACCGACTCAAACCAGCCCAAGTGGACTTGGTGCAGCCGGTCGAGGTTCAGGCACCGCGGCGCAGAGGCAGACCTCCCAAACAGAGGCTGATCCAGACTGTGGACACTGGGGGGTGTATTGCCGGTTCGGGGGGGGGGGGGGGGTTATGTGGCGACCCACTTTCTGTGCAGGCGAACCGGCTCACAAATAGCCAGCGCGCGGGGAGAGACTTTGGTAATGCACCTCTGACGTCATTTCCACCCAGAGAGGGCGGGCGCTAGGGATTAAATGCCAGCACTGCGAAGTTTGAATAAACTAGTCTCGAAACGACTTACTGACTGCGTGTCGTTATTTCAGCGCTGTGTGTAGCACATCGCTACAAGATAATAATACAGAACCAAGCACTAATGGTGCAGAGGTAAGAAGTTTATCCAGAGAACTTAGATTATTAATAGAATAAATGGAATAAGTCGGCAACGATGACAGTGACCATGAAGGTAACAATCTAGTTTACAGGGGTCCATAGGGAAGGAAATCCACTATCCTTGACTAATCTAGGACTGGATATCCATCAAGTCTATCAAGGATGTCCATACAGAAAGGTGCCAGAAAAAGGTCAGTAACATCCCTCTCATCCTGTTTAGGGACTGCTTGTTCCACTCCCATCTGGGAGAAATTATAGCATCCATGTCAGGACTACCACTCAAAAACAATAATTTTCCTCAAACAATAAGGTTGATCAACACCTCCATCCACCACCTTATTTCCTGTCAGTCACCTTACGTACAGACACTTCTGTCCCTATGGACATACAATCAATGGATACAAGCCACCTTATGTACTTGTATTTATTACTTTTTTATTATTATGTTCTTTATCTTAGTGTTTTTATTGTGCTGCATCAGAACTAGAGTAAAAATTTATTTTGTTCTCCTTTAAATATGGACTTTCAATACCAAATTCAACTGAAAAGCTCTCATTTTATATTTTAAGGCTCCTTGTGTAATGCCCTATCTTTCCCATTCCTCTCAAAAATCAGGCAATAGTATTTTCTAAAATTATGAGATTCTAACTTTTAACCATTAAATGGAATGAAGACATACTGTATATTTCAGCCACAAAAGTCTGAATTCATTCCCGTCCAGCATTTTATACTCACAGTTTGAAGTTCAACACAGCTCCTGCATTCATCAGCAAGGTGCTGCAAGAGAATAAATTAATTGAAAACACTGGAAAGCAAGTTTATCCTGTATAATTGCCCACCCTTACCATTTCCCTTTGCCTGCTGCAGTTGATTAATTTGAACATACCAGGTGACCCCCACTTTACGAATGTTCGCTTTACGGCACTTCACTTTTACAAAAGACATACATTAGTAACCTGTTTTCGCATTACAAAGAGGATTTTCGCTTTTACGAATATTTTCCCCATATAAATTAATGGTTCTTCGCTTTACACCATTTCAGCTTAAAAAAGGTTTCATAGGAATGCTCTACCTTTGTAAAGGTGGGGACACCTGTATTTCCTACTGTTTGCTCGAATGCCTGTGTTTACATTTAGTTTCTTCTGACTGAAAGCTTCGTACCTCTGGAGAAGTAACCTCTTACTGTGGATACTTCCTGTTGTAGTTACATACAGAATAAAAACATTCCTGAAATATTTAGAACTTTTGTTGCATTTGCTACACACACAAAATGCTGAAGGAACTCAGTGAGTCAGGCAGCATGGAGAGAAATAAATAGGTAACATTTTGGACCAAGACCCTTAATTAGGTCTACACAGAGTATAGTCCATCAAAGTGTGACATGAAGGTTCAAGGGTTTGTTTAAAATGCATTCATCAATTTTTGTCCAATAAAGTACCATTTTCATCAAAATAAATTTCAAATTAAAATTTAAATACTATTAGTTTATGCTTATATAGTATTACAACATTGTAATATCTGAAGTTCTTTACAACTAATCTCGCTGCTGCCATCAGATAGAAAGTACAAGAACCTTAGGATTCACACCACTAGGTTCAGGAACAGTTACTACCCTCAACCGTCAGGCTATTGAATTGCCCCATCATTGAAATATTCCTACAGCCAATGATCTTACTTTAAGGACTATTTGTCTCATTATCTCATGTTTTCATTATTTATTGCTATTTATTTATATTTGCATTTGCACAGTTTGTTGTCTTCTGCACTCTGGTTGATCTTTCATTGATCCTGTGATAGATACTATTCTATAGATTTGCTGAGTATGACCACAGGAAAGTGAATCTCAGGGTTGTATGTGGTGACATATATGTACTTTGATAATAATATTTATTTTGAACTTTGAAGTATTATAGACAATAGACAATAGGTGCAGAAGTAGACCATTCGGCCCTTCGAGCCTGCACCACCATTCTGAGATCATGGCTGATCATCTACTATCAATACCCAGTTCCTGCCTTGTCCCCATATCCCTTGATTCCCCTATCCATAAGATACCTATCTAGCTCCTTCTTGAAAGCATCCAGAGAATTGGCCTCCACTGCCTTCCGAGGCAGTGCATTCCAGACCCCCACAACTCTCTGGGAGAAGTAGTTTTTCCTTAACTCTGTCCTAAATGACCTACCCCTTATTCTTAAACCATGCCCTCTGGTACTGGACTCTCCCAGCATCTGGAACATATTTCCTGCCTCTATCTTGTCCAATCCCTTAATAATCTTATATGTTGCAATCAGATCCCCTCTCAATCTCCTTAATTCCGGCGTGTACAAGCCCAGTCTCTCTAACCTCTCTGCGTACGACAGTCCGGACATCCCAGGAATTAACCTTGTGAATCTACGCTGCACTTCCTCTACAGCCAGGATGTCCTTCCTTAACCCTGGAGACCAAAACTGTACACAATACTCCAGGTGTGGTCTCACCAGGGCCCTGTACAAATGCAAAAGGATTTCCTTGCTCTTGTACTCAATTCCCTTTGTAATAAAGGCCAACATTCCATTAGCCTTCTTCACTGCCTGCTGCACTTGCTCATTCACCTTCAATGACTGATGAACAAGGACTCCTAGATCTCTTTGTATTTCTCCCTTACCTAATTCTACACCATTCAGATAATAATCTGCCTTCCTGTTCTTACTCCCAAAGTGGATAACCTCACAATTATTCACATTAAACGTCATCTGCCAAGTATCTGCCCACTCACCCAGCCTATCCAAGTCACCCTGAATTCTCCTAACATCCTCATCACATGTCACACTGCCACCCAGCTTAGTATCATCAGCAAATTTGCTGATGTTATTCTCAATGCCTTCATCTAAATCGTTGATGTAAATTGTAAACAGCTGTGGTCCCAATTCCGAGCCCTGTGGCACCCCACTCGTCACCACCTGCCATTCCGAGAAACACCCATTCACCGCTACCCTTTGCTTTCTATCTGCCAACCAGTTTTCTATCCATGTCAATATCTTCCCCCCAATGCCATGAGCTCTGATTTTACCCACCAATCTCCTATGTGGGACCTTATCAAATGCCTTCTGAAAATCGAGGTACACTACATCCACTGGATCTCCCTTGAGTAACTTCCTGGTTACATCCTCGAAAAACTCCAATAGATTAGTCAAGCACGATTTGCCCTTAGTAAATCCATGCTGGCTCGGCCCAATCCTATCACTGCTATCTAGATATGCCACTATTTCATCTTTAATAATGGACTCTAGCATCTTCTCCACTACTGATGTTAGGCTGTTTTCTCCCTCGCTCCTTTCTTAAAAAGTGGGATAACATTAGCCATTCTCCAATCCTCAGGAACTGATCCTGAATCTAAGGAACATTGGAAAATGATTACCAATGCATCCGCTATTTCCAGAGCCACCTCCTTTAGTATCCTAGGATGCAGACCATCTGGACCTGGGGATTTGTTAGCCTTCAGTCCCATCAGTCTACTCATCACCGTTTCCTTCCTAACGTCAATCTGTTTAATTTCCTCTGTTACCCTATGTCCTTGGCCCATCCATACATCTGGGAGATTGCTTGTGTCTTCCCTAGTGAAGACAGATCTAAAGTACTTATTAAATTCTTCTGCCATTTCTCTGTTTCCCATAACAATTTCACCCAATTCATTCTTCAAGGGTCCAACATTGTTCTTAACTATCTTCTTTCTCTTCACATATCTAAAAAAGCTTTTGCTATCCTCCTTTATATTCCTGGCTAGCTTGCGTTCGTTCCTCATTTTTTCTCCCCGTATTGCCTTTTTAGTTAAGTTCTGATGTTCCTTAAAAATTTCCCAATCATCTGTCTTCCCACTCACCTTAGCTCTGTCATAGTTTTTTTTTAATGCTATGCAATCTCTGACTTCCTTTGTCAACCACTGTGGCCCCTTTCCCCCCTTTGAATCCTTCCTTCTCTGGGGGATGAACTGATTTTGCACCTTGTGCATTATTCCCAAGAATACCTGCCATTGCTGTTCCACTGTCTTTTCTGCTAGGATATCTGTCCATTTAACTTTGGCCAGCTCCTCCCTCATGGCTCCATAGTCTCCTTTGTTCAACTGCAACACTGACACCTCCAATCTGCTCTTATCCTTCTCAAATTGCAGATAAAAACTTATCATATTATGGTCACTACCTCCTAATGGCTCCTTTACTTCAAGATCGCTTATCAAATCCTGTTCATTACACAACACTAAATCCAGAATAGCCTTGTCCCTGGTCAGCTCTCGTACAAGCTGTTCCAAGAATGCATCCCGTAGGCACTCTACAAACTCCCTATCCTGGGGTCCAGCACCAACCTGATTCTCTCAGTTTACCTGCATGTTGAAATCCCCCATAACTACTGCGACATTACCTTTGCCACATGCCAATGTTAACTCCCTATTCAACTTGCACCCAATATCCATGCTACTGTTTGGGGGCCTGTAGACAACACCCATTAGGGTCTTTTTGCCCTTACTGTTCCTCAGTTCTATCCACACAGACTCTACTTCTCCTGATCCTATGTCCCCCCCCCCCCCCTTGCAAAGGACTGAATCTCATTCCTCACCAACAGGGCCACCCACCCCCTCTGCCCACATTTCTGTCCCTACGATAGCACGTATACCCTTGTACATTCATTTCCCAGGTCTGATCTCCCTGCAGCCATGTCTCCGTTATCCCAACAACATCATAGTTACCCATTCGCACCTGAGCTTCAAGCTCATCCGCCTTATTTCTGACACTTCGTGCATTGAGATATAGAATTTTTAGCCCATTTCTCCTCTCTCTGTTTAAATCGCTGCCTATTGTGCTTAACCCAGCTCCCCGAACTCCCATGGGGCTATACGCCCCTTGAATTTTGTTGTCCTTCCTAAATTTACTTATTCTTTCTGCACATTTAACTCCATGTTCCATCAGACCATCCCTCTGTACATGTGTCCTCCTTATCACTTGTTCCGCCTCACCTTTCTCTACTACACACTTAATATTCCGGAACCATGTAGTCCCCCCCTGTCCTTTATTCTTCATCTCGCTATCCTCTCTCACATTCTGGATCCCTGCCCCCTGCAAATTTAGTTTAAACCTCCCCAAGCAGCACTAACAAACTTTCCTGCAAGAATGTTAGTACCGCTCCAGTTCAGGTGTAAACCGTCCCGTCGGAACAGATCCCGTTTTCCCTGGAACAAAGCCCAATTATCTAAAAACCTGAAGCCCTCCCTCCTGCACCATCCTCTTAGCCACGTATTAATCTGTATAATCCTTCTGTTCCTTGCCTCACTCGCACGTGGCACAGGTAGCAATCCTGAGATTGTTACCCTGGAGGTCCTGCCCTTTAGCTTCGCACCTAACTCCCTGAACTCACTACGAAGGACCCCCTCACTCATCCTACCCACATCATTGGTCCCTACATGGACCACAACATCTGGGTTGAATGTTATTGAATGTTCAAATATGGGAAATCCATCAGCTAATTGACAAACGTGATCATTTTGGGGATTTTGTTTGAGCAATCAACTTTAGAAAAGACACAGTTAAGCATCTTTCTCTCTTCAAATGTTTTATGGCAGATTTAACATCCAGCTTCAATTTCACAGCTCAGCCATAGGCTAGCACCACCTCCCTCCCTGTGTAAACCAAGATTACATTCTCTCTTCAAAGCTACTACCCAGAGGGCACTGCTGACAGTATTCCTTGTGGTAAATTTGCGGTAATGATGGATCAAACAATCAACCATATTCAAATGTTGTGATCCTCTACATCCAATGGTTGATAAAGGGCTAATTCAAACTGACTGTGGCCATTTCAAATGACCAGCATTCAGTTCCACTGCGGTAACCATACAACTCCACTAAGTTGCTGGAATCCAACAGCCATGACCAATCATGGTGCATCTCCCTAGAATTACATAGTAGAATCTAGTTCTCCAGTCCAATGCCACCTGGAACAGGCAAAGGTACAGAAGTCCCATCTTTTAAAAGATTTCTGGTTCTGTAGATTAATTGGGAAAGACAACTAAAGTACTTCCATTACACTTATTTCACTATGTTAATTTTGGATAATGTATAAACATATATATATTTGCAGCATTCAACAATTGAACTTAATTTAAATGTCTGAATAAAGGTATGGGAGGAAGTAACTTCTCCTACCCCCACCTGAACTCACATATCATCTGCCAAATCATGCTCTTTCCCCTCCCCAATCCTTCTATTTCTGGGTTCTGTCCTCTTTCATTCAATCCTGATGAAGGGTCTCATTTAAAATTTGTTGCAAAGCCTTTATTGATTCGACATGAGGCAAGTTTTTGACCATGCCTCTGGTTTAAAAAAAAAGCAGTCAAACATTTAGACTGTATTAAATGACTCTAGAAAGTTAAAAGTAGATCAATTCTTTAAAAATGCCTTAGCCTTCGAGATCATTCAGGTTAGTAATCAATAACAAAACCACTTTTCAGTTATTATAGACAGAGCTGTAAAGGCTGGTAAAAGTGCACATACAAGTGGTTACAAGATACATTGTTCAATGACACTGGTCGAAATAAGTGGGTTTGATCTAATAGCCAATGCCAATGAACAGAAAATGACCTAGAGTGGGAATCAAATGTTCCAGAATACAGTAGATAATTTTCAGAAGAAAGTTGAAAAACAAAAGACTCGATGTGATAGTCCTGGAATTAAAAAAGGTTCAAAGGCAGTCAAGAGAAAGCAACTGAGCTTAAAACAAAACGTAAGAGTACCACTGAGTACAAACAGGAAGCAGCAAAGAGACATAAAGAAATGCACATAGCAAGGGTAAAGCAATAATCATGGGGCATTTTAGATTTATGTACAGACTGGGCAAACCAAATAAGCAGTGATAGTGTGGGCAATGAATTTATGGGACAATAAGGAGCCGGTTTTCGGATCAATCTGTTGACATCTGATTATCAGTCTTCAACTGGGAGTAAGCAATTTCTGATTTAGCATTGTGCAATGAGAAAGGATTCATTGATGTGTCACCTTTAGATAAAAGTAATAACAATATGAAAAAGGCTTAAAGATAAATTGAAAGTGATTTAGTTTAGTAAACAGACCAAAATGGCCAACTAAAAATTATATTCAACAAAAAGTAGATTAGGAAACCCCATATTAAGAGGTACAACATGAAACAAGCAATAACAGTAAAATATTATTTGAAAACTTTTTGTATTTATCATTTTAAAACACAAAAGTCCAATGCAAAATTTGTTCCGGCAATGGTCAGACTGTACAGACAACCTCATGTTAGTCATTTGGGTTACAGAAATTTGACCTTACTGACCTAAAATTTTGTGATATAGAATAAAATTTGCTGTTGTGGAATTTATGTGAAAATAGGTAAATAAACAAACACAAATGACACAATTTTCTGTATGGATAATTGTGATATGAGCTGTTTTTCTAGAAAACAAACTCCCCATCTGTTACCCTGTAATGCAGGGCGTGCCTATATTGGATCAAAGGAAAAGGCACATAATATTGTATAAAGAACTGTAGGGATTATCAAAATTATAAACTTAGTAAAGAAGGAACACTGTAGTGATAAGCAATAGCAGAGTATGACAAATGGCTACTAGAAAGGAAACAACTAATAAGAGCTTTTTGGTTAAATAAAAAAGATTTGTTTTAATTACTCTGGGTCCTTACAGACTGAGACAGGAAAAAATAACACATGGAAATGCCAAAGAATTTAAACAAATATTTTGCATCAGCCTTCACAAGAGATACTGAAACCCTTCCAGAAATAATAGAGAATTACAGGTCTAGACGGAATAAGGAGCTCAAGGAAACTAGCGTTAGTTTAAAAAATGTGCTGGAGTAATTTTCAGGGCCTGATGACCTACACACTATGTTTTGAAGATGTATCTGGAGATAGTGGATGCACTATATGCCATCTACTAAAATACACAAATGGGGTAGTCTTTTTGCTTTACAGAAAGGAGGAAGAGAATGCAGCAAATGAAATGCCCACTAACCTGATGTCACTAACAGGGAGATGGCTGAGATTTACTATTAAAGAACAAACAACAGGATAATAGAAAACAAAGAGTTTGGGCTAAAGCGAATGTGGTAAACTGAAAAAGAAATAATCTTTGATGATTAGATTGTTGAGGTTGTAGTCAGCAGAATAATATAGGATGACCTAACTAATCTTACAGAAGGATACACAAGAGAGTAAACAAAATGAAACAATGTGAGAGGGGCAATTTACTGGCATGGATTGGGGACTGGTTAATTGACAATAAGTTAGGAATAAATAAGGGTCAAGGGTAACATATCAGGTCTGCTGGTGATACCAAGCAAGGTGGCAGTTTGAGATATGAAGAGAAGGCAGAGAAGCTGCAGGAAGAAACTAGACACAGTCAAGGCAAATTAAATATAACGTAGGAAAATGAAGTCATTTACTCTGAACAAAAAAATAGAGAGAAAGAGAAAGATATTGGTGTTCAGAAGGAGCTGATTGTCTTTGTACATAAATCACTTAAA
The DNA here is from genome assembly GCF_048418815.1 of Hemitrygon akajei. Lineage (NCBI taxonomy): Eukaryota > Metazoa > Chordata > Chondrichthyes > Myliobatiformes > Dasyatidae > Hemitrygon > Hemitrygon akajei. The sequence continues at coordinate 50,833,165 of NC_133139.1, forward strand.
GTTAATATGCAAGAAATTAAAAAGGCAAACAGCAATTTGGTCCTCATTGAAAGAGGATTTAAATGCAGGGATAGAGATGTATTGCTCCAATTAAGCAAGATCCTGGAAAGAGTGCCTGGATTATGTACAGGACTTACTTTCCAATCCAGTAAAGAATATGAAGTGAGTGCACCCAGTTTGATTTTTACGATTCACCAAATGCTGAAGGAACTTAGCAAGTCAGTGTATCAATGGAACGGAATACAGTCACCAAGACTCTTCATTGGGACAGGAAAGGAAGGGGTCAGAACCTGGAATAAGGAGAGGAGGAGGGGAAAGGAGTACAAATTGGCAGGGAAGAGATTGGGTGAGGGAAAAAAGTGGGATGGGATAGGCAGAAGAGGGAGAGCTGATGAAGAAATCTAACAAATGAACCATGGAAGAATGGGATGGAGAGAAACAACAGGGAGGTGATGCACAAGGTGAGAAGAAAAGGTATCCAGAACAGGGAATGGAAGGGAGAGGGAGAATAGTAGGTTTGTGGCATGAAAAGGGAATAAGTAGACTGGGCTAATGCCTCTACAGTTTACATAAATAAGGTGATCTCCTCAAATGTACAAACTATGAGGCTTGACAAGGGTAGATGCAGAGACTGACATTTCTCCTGGTCAGGTTATTTGTAACCAGAAGTCTGGCAAAATGCTGAGTAGATTCCAGCAGATCAATAGATTTTTTGTGGTAATCAAGGTATATGGGGCAAGTACAGGATACTGACATTAAAGTACAAGATCAGCCATTGTCTTTCTGAAGATTGGTACAGGTATCAGTTGAATACCCTACTCCTGTTTGTTTCTTAGTTCAATAGATCTTCCGTTTAAGGAATGGAACTCAAGTACGGTTTCATCCAAACAAGACGTTCTTTCCTATACAAGTGCAGTCGTATAAAATTAATGAATATATGTCAGTTAAAATGATGCCAATAATGGAACATTCATGTGGGAAGGACGGTGGCCTACGTTTCTCTGAAACATACTCCGGCATCACCAGCACCCACTCCACATCTCACTTCACCCCCTTCTCCTGCACCCTCCCCTCCCCCAACCTTCCTTCTATCCATTCACTCAAAACAGCAGCCGCCCTTCCACTGCCGCCGGCCACAGCCTTCAGGCCGGGGACTGCGCAATCCCCCTACCCCGGGACTGCCGCCTCCGACAGGCCCTCAGCCCCCTGCCCCGCGGCCTTTACCCGAACAAGAGAAAGTCTCCGATCATTTTGGTCGGTCTCCAATCGTAATCGCTTCAGCTGAGCAAGTAGGTAAATCGCCAGAAAAGCACCGCACTCAACGCAGCTCAGGCAGCATCCATGCACAGTGGGTCCCTCCGTCAGAAAGAGGACAAGTCAGTGGATTTGCAGCACCCACGCGGTTTTTCCGGTTTGGAATATCCGGGAAGGTTAGTTACACCGCGGACCGTGATCAAAGCGACCCCTTCTCCCCGAGCCCAAACACCGACAGGAGGGACCTGCAGGATTGTGGGGCAGAGTTACCAGGAAGTGATGACAAAGGCGGAAGTAGCGAGTGTCTGCAGATGCTGGAAATCCAGAGCAGGGCGGGCATTATCTGTGGAGATGAATAAACAATCGGCGTTTCGGGCCGTAAACCCTCCTTCAGAACTAGAAAGAAAGATAATAAGATTTAGGAGCAGAAATAGGTCCTGCCGCTCCCCGGCCTTCTCCCCGTAACCTTTGATGCCGCGTCCAATCAAGCTCTGCCTTAAATACGCCCAACGACCCGGTCTCCATAGCTGCCTGGGGTAACAAATTCACCACCCCTTGGCTAAAGAAATTTCTGCACATCTCTTTTAAATGGGCACCCCCCTATCCAGAGGCTGTGCCCTCTTGTTCTATATTCACCCACCATGGGAAATTCCACATCCACTCTGTCTAAGCCTTTCAACATTGAAAAGGTTTCAATGAGATCCCTCCCCCCACCTCCATCCTTCTAAATTCCAGTAAATACATACCCAGAGCTATCAAATGTTCCTCGTTTGATAACCTTTTCATTCCCGGATTCATCCTTGTGAACCTTCTCTGAACCCTCTCCAATGCCGGCACATATTTTCATAGATAAGGAGCCCAAAACTGTTCACAATACACAAGATGAGCCCTCACCAGTGCCTTATAAAGCCTCAGCATCACATCCTTGCTCTTGTACTCTAGACCTCTTGAAATGAATGCTAACATGGCATATGCCTTCCTCACCACCAACTCAACCTGTAAGTTAACCTTTAGGGAGTTCTGCACAAGGGCTCCCAAGTCCCTTTGCATCTAAGATTTTTGGATTCAGAAAATAGTCTGCACATTTATTTATACTACAAGTGCATGACCATGCATTTTCCAACATTGTATTTCATTTGCCACTCCTTTGCCCATTCTTCTAATCTGTGGAAGTCTTTCTGCAGCCTACCGGTTTCCTCAACACTACCTGCCCCTCCACCTATCTTTGTATCATCTGCAAACTTGGCAACAAAACCATCTATTGCATTATCTATATCATTGATATACAGCATAAAAAGAAGTGGTCCCAACACTGATCCCTGCAGAACACCTCTAGTCAATGGCAGCCAACCAGAAAAGGATCCTTTTATTCCCATTCACTGCATCGTACCAATCAGCCAATGATCTAACCATGTCAGTAACTTTCATGTAATACCATGGGCTCTTAATTTGGTAAGCAGCCTCATTTGTGCCACCTTGTCAAAGGCCTCTGAAAGTCCAAATATACAACATCCATTGCATTCCCTTTATCTCTCCTACTTGTAATCTTCTCAAAGAATTCCAACTGGTTCTTCAGGCAAGATTTTGCCTTAAGGAAACTATGCTGACTTTGTACTATCTTGTCCTGCGTCACCAAGTGCTCCATCACTTCATCCTTAACAATTGACTCTGACATCTTCCCAACCACTGAGGTCAGGCTAACCTCAGTGGTTGGGAAGATGTCAGAGTCAATTATAATTTCTTTTCTGCTGCCTCCCTGTTTTCTTAAAGAGTGGAGTGACATTTGCAAATTTCCAGTCCTGCAGAGCCATGCCAGTCTGATGATTTTGAAAGATCATTACTAATGTCTGCACAATCTCTACCACTACCTCTTTCAGAACCCTGGGATGCAGTTCATCTGGTCCCGGTGATTTATGTACCCTCAGGTCTTTCAGCACCTTCTGCCTTGTAATAGGAACTGTACTCACTTCTCTTCCATCACACCCTTCAAAATCTGGAAGGCACCAGAACAAAATGGTGGGGAAGCAAAAGGAGGACTAGCTAAATGTGATGGGTGAAGCAAGGTGGGTGGGAAAGGTAAAGGGCTACAGAAGAACGAATCTGATAGGAAAGGAGAGTGGACCATGGGATAAATGGAAAAAGGAGGGGCACCAGGAGGAGTTGGTAGGCAGGTGAGGAGAAGAAATAACATTCCTCTAGGGCAGGGGTCAGCAACCTTTTTGCTTCTGTGGGACGGATCGCGTATTAATGAGTGGACGGTGGGCCAGATAAGGGTCATAAAAAACTTGAAATATGGGAACTATCCATTTAAATACATCTAGTTATGTTTTGCCTCAAACTAATGAATAATGCATGCTAGAAAATCATTTGTGCTTAACCAAGGATGCCAATTAGTAATCAAAGAACTCAGTTTGGTTGCAATTTATTTCAGTCAATGCATCTTTTGAGTCTATTAAAAGGACACAAAGAATCTTTAAACATAAAACATATGAACATGATGCATTGAATGGTGGTAAATTAAGTACAATAAAAAAGAAAATTTTAATGCAAACAGTCAATAAATCAATATGAAACTTGATGCTGTTTGTTGCTTGAAAGCTTCTCAATATTGGGTGTCAGACTTGTTGATGCCAAGAGCAAGACATTATCCAGATGGGCATCAGTCAATCTTGTTCTCAAATGGTTCTTGATGTGCTTCATTTTTGAAAATAATTGCTCACACAGATAAGTGCTGCCAAATAATAATGCCATCTTTTTTGCATGGTCCAGTAAGTTAGGATACTGTTAGGAACAAGGCTGGATGGACCCAAACACAGGATGCAGAGAAGTACTAGGTGAAGGACAGGATGGGGATGCCATGGCATTTAAGGATAGAGCTGGGGTTCAGGTAGATAGAGTGTCGGGCAGGCAGAGCGGAGCGGGCTCCCGGAGTTCAAGTTCAGGCAGGCAGGCTCCCGGGGTTCAGGCAGGCAGGTCTAGGTGGCTAGGTAAGCTGGCGGAGAGCCCTCCCTGGGCGGGCCGCATATATCCTGGGTAGGGCCGCCTCCCAGGTGGAAACACCGGAGGCCCGAGCAAGATGCGAACCCCTAGGCGGGTGCGGGGCACAATCCCAGAGTTCGGGCGGAAGAGGAGGACGGGGCAGAGGAGAGCCCTCCCTGGGCGGGCCGCATATATCCCGGGTAGGGCCACCTCCCAGGTGGAAACACCGGAGGCCCGAGCAAGATGCGAACCCCTAGGCGGGTGCGGGGCACAATCCCAGAGTTCGGGCGGAAGAGGAGGACGGGGCAGAGGAGAGCCCTCCCTGGGCAGGCCGCATATGTCCTGGGTAGGGCCGCCTCCCAGGCAGAAACACCAGAGGCCTGGGCACGACGCGGACCCCTAGGAGGGTGCAGGGCACAATCCCAGGGTTTGGGCAGAAGAGGAGAACAGGGCAGAACCCCCACTGGGCAGCGACAGGTCAGCCGGAACTGCTCAACAGAGGCAAGGGGTAGGAACGGGCATAGGTCCAGGGTGACCAACACAACAGCCATGATAACAGGAAAATCGGGAAAGGTCAGCAGACAGCGCAACCGCACGAACAAAGCAAACAAGGGGAGAAGCGGGACCAGCGCATGGGAAGAAAGGTGGGGGAGAGGACCTACCTGGCAGTACTGGTACAGGGCAGAGAAGCATGATGAGGAGTAGATCTGAGCCCAGGCAGGATAACAGAATACAGAGAAGAGTTTGGCACCAGCAGAGGAACAAAACAACCACCTGCCTGGTCCCAGTCCCAAGGCCCCTTATAAACACCTGCAGCTCAATGAGTCACAGGTGTGCCTCCTTGAGCCAGGAGGGTCCTAACTAGTTGATGGGTGACGGGAGGGACAACTGCAGGACCCGGAGTCCGGAGCCCTTGGACCGGATCAAGACCCGGAACGCGGATTCAAGACCGGACCGGACCCTGACAGATACTTCCCATTTGGATGAATATATTTTCTATAGAAGTCAAGCACTGACACATCTTCAGAATGAAATTTCGATCGCAATATGTCATCACACTGCGTCTCAATCAATTCCATTTGAAAAACTTCTGATGCAGTGTCCACTTCCACATGAAATGGAGTAGCAAACAGCTTGAACTCATTTGCATGCAAGCGAAAATCACCAAAACGAGATGAAAACTCTTTTCTCAATTCTTGGACCATATTCACAAAAATGTCTGGAGTTTGTGCTTTACTTTTTTGAAAAGTGGGAAAATGTGCAGTTTCCTTTTTGAAGTCTCTCATTTCAAGATTCAAGATGGCGGCACAACGCAGTTTGCAGCGGCCTCTGTGGAGTTGATATCTGTTATTTGTCAAGCAGGGTGCCGTGCACAATCCTAATCTGATGAAAAACGGATGTGGGAGCACGGAGGAACACCTGGAAAACTCCAGGAAGGCCTTCTTCATTGCTGTGCTGTTGTGAGGTCTGGGTCTCTGCTGGGAAGAACAGGCCCCCAGTCCTCGGGGTCAGGTTGCCGGTGGCTGGTGGCAGGGGCATTGTAGTGCGATCGGCAGAGGATGGTGCTCAGAGAGGCTGTGCCGGAGGGGATGGTCAGAGGCTCGGAGGTTCGACGGACTCGGAGTCCGCTGCAGTCAGAGCACTTTCACTGTGTGCTGTGTCTGCGAGGCTGAGTCCGGCACTGCCATGGAAGTCCATGGTGGGGGTATTCCCTTCTGCCGCCTGCATGGGATGACAAGTCTATCGGGACCCTGAGGACTTGTGGAAACTGTGTGGTGGTTTCTTTCAAACTTACAGTCTTTTAACATCTTTGGACTATTTTTACTGTGCCCATGGTCTGTTTTTTTTAATCAATTATGGTATTGTTTGCACTGTTGTAACTATGTGGTTTTGTGCAGGTCCTGTAGCTTTAGTTTTTGGTTTGTTGGGTGGTAGAGTTGGTCTCCTGACTTGATGTGTCTGGGTAGTCTTGTTTTATCTGGTGGATTTGGAGCTCCTTTCCGGGGAATGCGCTAAGATGGTAGCGCGATAATAATACACAGCAGCCTCTCCGGACTCTGGATTTGGGGATTGCCAAATGTTCTGTGGATTTTCTGGTGTAGTCTGTTTTGTCATGTGCTTTTGTGATAACATTCTGGAGGAACGTTGTTTCATTTTTTAACTGCATTGCAGTTGTGGTTTCTAAATGACCATAAACCGAAATTCAATTCAATTCAATTCAAGTCTGTGCTCTCATCAAGCACCATTGAAAAAAATTGCAATTCGTTGCAGGCATCCCTTAAACAACTTTTAACATCTGCTGACATTTCTTCAATTCGACATGTGATCATTCTTTCTGACAGGCTGATAGATGCAAATAAAGATTTCAGGACAAACAATATCCACCACTGCCAGTAAACATACTTTGACAAACCCGCCATCTGTAAAAGGCTTCATCGTTTCTGCAATACGTTTTGAGACTGGCACGGGTATTTCCTTCATTTTCGCTGCTTTTCTTGGCAAAAAATGACGTTTGTTTTCCAAAACTACCCTTCATTTGCTCAACTTCATCTTTCCTTGCTTGCTCAGTAAACTTGTTCAAATTTCCACTATGGCAGGTCTCGTAATGTCGCCTGATACCTGCCACTTCTTCACAGCAACATTTTCTAGGCAAATGAGAGAAACTGGTTTCCCAGCTTGCTCGATGAAGAAGTAATCTAGTGTCCAAGTGTCTTGGAAATTTCGGCACTCAGTGTCTACCTTTTGGTAGACATTCAGAATGGTTTGCATTCATTGCCATTGGAATTTTTTTCTTCGATTTTATTTTGAAATGTGAGTTATTCAACAAGTATATGTAAATATATAATATATAAATATATATTTACAATATATATATACATATATATATATATATACACACACACACACACACACAACATATATGTAAATATCTGGATATTTAGCTTGGATTTCTTGTTAAAACACAGTGATGCTGTTTCTGATAACAAATTTGAACGATTCCATCTGAAAACCTGCGCGTGCACAGAGAGTGTTTAATACATATTAATAAGGTAGTCTGCCTTCCCGTCATTCATATATACCAGTGTTTGGTTTGGAACAAAACGGAACCTGGAGCCAGTGTAACAAGACGCCATGCATTTCCATCTGTGTGGTCGCATGAAACACTCAGAATAAGGAAAAATTGCTTGCGGGCTTGATAAGCATAGTATCCCAATAATTGCTCACGGGCTGGTCAAAATACCTTTGTGGGCCAGATCTGGCCCATGGGCTGTCGGTTGCCTACCCCGCTCTAGGGCCAAAGTGCAAAACACAGAATCAACAGTCACACGCAGCACATATAACACATGCAATTTATATAACAGAGAAACAGTTACAAAAGAAATTAAAAGTAATAACATAGCCCAAGACCCTGAGTGTCATGGTCTGTTGACAGATGTTGACCTGGAGTCACATTTCTGCAGGAAGAGCTTGCAGCAGTTCCTCATATGGCACAAGTGCAGTGGCAGACAAAGGCAATCTCCCTCCAATGGCAGCACCAATGGGAAGGGCCAGCTTCCCACCCAGCGTGAAACCATTGTCCACATCAAGCCATTTTCCTTCACACCCATGCCTCAGTGCAGTCACAGTTAGCAAGACTACAATTACTACAAGTTTGTTGGGACTTTTCTGTTGGATTTCAGACTAAAGTGCCTCTTTACTACTGACAAATTCTGGACTGTAAACCCACCCCCCCCAAAAAGAAGCCATAAACGATATCCATATCCTTTGAGATGTTTTTCCTTCTGTGGTTTGAACTTATTTACACCTTCCACAGGGTTTCTGCTGTGGAATCCTATCACCACTAAAATTGCATTTCTCACATTTGCTAAGGAACTTCAATTTTTTTTTGAGTCCAGGGTAAAGTGAAGGGCACATCAGGACTAAGAGGAGTTATCAACTTTATTTGCTCTCCATCATTTAACCCACGCAGTACTCACTGTTTGTGGACAATTTCAAAGAAACCATGTGGACTTTGATACCCTCAAAACCCAGGATATTCTTTGCTATCTCACTAGTTGTGTGTCTGAAAATACATGCTGATAACATACTGCTTCCTCTCAGTTATTGGGAAATGTCCAAGTCACCTTTAGGGCATTCTGACTGTTGGACCTTCTGGGGTTATTGGAATTGCTCTGCACCTACTAGCAACATGGGTGCTGTTGGTTTGGATCTTAGATCACGACCAACAGACGACATTATAATTACACCCACTCACTTGGAAGTTTAGACATTCCTGGTGGTGGTGGTGGTGGTGGTGTGTGTGTGTGTGTGTGTGTGTGTGTGTGTGTGTGTGTGTGTGTGTGTGTGTGTGTGTGTGTGTGTGTGTGTGTGTGTGTGTGTGTGTGTGTGTGTGTGTGTGTGTGTGTGGTCTCTGGCAAGGATGTGAAAGGTATCAGGGTAGGCTGTTTCTTGTTTGCTAATCATGGCACTCAATACATCGAGTGTTTGCTTAACATCTGCCTTTGGCGGTATGTAAGCTGCAATCAGGATCATGGAGGAGGACTCTCTCAGTAAGCAGAATGGTCAGCACTTCATCATTACAATTTCCGAGCACCACGCAGAGTTTATTGTGGAACTCCGCCCCTCAAGTCTTGCCAATTGGCAGTTTGGTCTAATTTAGTGGATTGAGAACCTCATGGGCTGGATTACCATGTCAAAGACCATAGCAATCCCTCATTTTCTTCTGGTATGGCACTCTCACTTTTCGGTCCTCTGCTTTGTTCTCCAGTGATTGTATGTTAGCTGTAAAATGCTAGGGAGAGGTACTCTCATAACTTGATGCTTTAATCTGGCTTGAAATCCACCATGGCACCCTCTCTTCCAGTGCTGGCTGAGCTTCATCTGCTTCAAGGTGCCATACTTGCATTCCAGATAGTCATGTTTGCTTTCAGGAGATTATAAAATCACCAGTTCGTTTAGAGGGTTCATTGAGCATAGCCTAACTGTCATCTTCCCTGTCCTCACTGTATTCTGCCTTCATTGTATTGATGCACATCAGTCCTATTTCAATGTTAAGTTGCTGTTTCAATTTCCCAATAGCATTTAGAAAGGTCACACCCTACCCCCACACCTTTCAGTTATGATTATGAATGATTTACTCTGCTGCTTGCAAGTCATTACATGTAATTTTTTTTTTTAAATTCTCCTCTTCTAATTTTGTTTGTTCAGTCACCAACAGTTGTTTGACTTGGAACTCTCTCATCTCCAACTTGAGACTGACTCATTAACAATACACTAATTTCCCTTTTACTTTCTCTTGCTCCCCAGATAAATATTTTAAATTTTCAATCAAACATTCTTCCAGTTGTCACTTCAGATTATTGGCTTTCTCCTTTGCAGTTTCTTCCCAGAGTCCATGCAACTAAGTTGTTTGATTTAATTACTTTGCCCTTATTGGCTCGAGGCTACTTTTAGTGCACATCTGCCATGGATCCTATCCCTGACAGGTCTTCCTTATCCAAGGCTTCAAACCATCTGTATAATGATCATTGTCTGGTGCTCACAGCATGAATCACCACTGAAAATTTTAATGTGTGGGATAAAATAAAATCAACTCCTACTGAGCCCATCCAGCAATGGAACTGCTGCCAATTAAATGCAGCACGTGATAAAACATATCAGACAATGACTGTCTAATAACTGTACTTCTTTAATCACGATTAGTTCAAGCATTTCAAAGGTTTACCATGTAGTTCAAACAATTACCTAACTCTTAAGTTTCACAACTTTAAAACTCATTAATTGCTGTAATTACATGACTCTTTAGTCATGTAATTACAACTTCTAAACTTAACAACCTCTAACTCACTGCTTTTATTTCGATATTACTCCTCTAGATGAACCTGACTAGGGTTGCACCGAACAAGTTCTTGTCCAAATCCCAGTGTGGGGTCTTCTTCCAGGATGCTTGTTCTCCAGAGTTGTTACTGCTGTCATTCATTGCATAAGGCATATTTTGATGGAGCCCTCTCTTGTGCTTCCCAGACTTCTGCTCTCACCACTCCCAACAGAATGAAGATAGGATTTTCCTAGTCTCCACATTTCACCCTTCTAGCCTCCGAATCCAGCACCTCATCCCTTGCCATATCCATCAAGTCCAATGATGTTTTATGAAAACCAGAAGCTGTGCTGTTTACTCACTGACACTGCAATCACATGCAGCCTCGATTTACATCTTCACATAAACCTGGGAGGTAATCGGGGACACACTCTGCTTTCCTGTCTCAGGACCACTCCAGGCTGTTCAAGGATGTTGCTCCTGATCCCCTCACATCTCCCAGCTCCAATGCCCCACTCCCTCCACCCCCTTCCAGTTCAATACGTGGATAAACAACACAAGCCACCACCTCCTTGCCCTGCACCTACTATCCACACCTCCACATAAACAAATGTCCCAGTCTTCACCTCCCCCAGTCCCCACTTTCCACCAACTCCCCAGTCATCATGGACTCAACTCGCTACTGAGCAAGTGAGAAGGACTCTGGGGAAACTCAGATACTGAAAAGCATTGGGACCATGCGGTGTGAACCCCATGGTCCTGAAGGAGTGTGCTGAGCAGCCATGTGGAGTCCTCCAGCGCATTTTCATTCTGAGTCTCAGCCTGGAAAGGGTCCCGACTGTGTGGAAAACATCATGTGTGGTCCCAGTACCTAAGAAGGGCTGACTGGAAGTCTTGAATGACTACTGTCCAGTGGCCCTGACCTCACACATCATGAAAACTCTAGAGAGGCTGGTCCTGGCTCACCTCTGACCCCGGTCATCTCAGCCCTCGGTTTCCTGCACTTTGCCTGCCAGGAGGACATTGGAGTCAATGATGCTGTCATCTACCTGCTGAACAGAGCCTATCCCATTTGATAAGCAGGGCAGCACTGTAAGGATCATGTTTTTTTTTCTGATGCCTTCAATACCATACAGCCCTCATTGCTGGGGGAAACGCTCTATTCAATGCAGGCTGGTACTTCCATTGTATCCTGGATAATGGACTACCTGACTGGCAGACCACAGTTTGTGTGGCTTCAGAGCTGTGTGTCAGACATGGCTATAAGCAGCACTGGGGCCCACGTGGGACTGTATTGGCTCCCTTCCTGTTTACTCTGTACACCTCGGACTTTAGATACAACACTGAATTATGTCATCTGCAGAAATTCTCTGATGATTCAGCAATAGTTGGATGCATAAAAGGAGGACAGGAGGATGAATATAGGGCCTGGTGGAGGACTTTGTCAAATGGTACAAGATGAATCATCTGCAGCTCAACATCAGTCAGACAAAGGAGATGGTGATGGACTTTAGGAAGACCAAGCCTGCACTGCTCCCTGTTACTATTGATGGTGAGGATGTGGATGTGGTGAGGACCTACAAGTACCTGGGGGTGCACCTGGATGACAGACTTGAGTACAGCACCAACACAGAAACTGTATACAAGAATGGCCAGTGTTGCCTCTACTTCCTGGGAACACTGAGGTCCTTTGGAATATGCAGACCTCTCCTTCACATGTTCCACCATTCTGTTGTCACTAGTACAAGCTTCTATGCAGTGGTGTGCTGGGGCAACATGGATAATGCCAAGAGCCTCAATAAACTGATTAGAAAGGCTGATTCTACTATGGGAGTCAAACTGGACATAATGGAGGCTATGATAGAACAAAGGACCCTCTGGAAAATCCTGGCAATTCTGGACAATGTTTCTCACCCTCTGCATGCCACCTTGGCTGAAAAGAGGAGCACTTTTAGTAACAGACTAAGTCAATGGCATTGCTCCAAAAAGCGCTATATGAGGTCATTCTTACCCTTGGCCATTAGGCTCTATATTGAATCAACCTATAGCCGGGGAGGCGATGACACCCTCCTGTTAGACTGTTATACTGTTATTAACCTCTGTTTATAAGAGTTCTATTTAAGTTCTGTTTACCACACCCTGTTATCTTGGACACTCTGTGCAATGCTGTGCAATACTACCATCACTTCTTATCTGGATGGTGTGAATGTGCACCCATTACTGAATAATATTATGGTAATTGTTGCACTACCATCTTATTAGTGTGAACTTGGAAATCTTATTTTTAAGGTAACTTATTTTTTTAATATTTTCTTACTTCTTTTCTAATACTTGTGTATCTGTGCACTTGTAATGCAACTGTGACAATATAATTTCCTTTGAGATCAATAAAGTATGTATCTATCATTCTGCTGTTCTCTAGAGAAAAGGCTTCATCTAGCTTTCTATCAGCCCACATCACAGAACAGCACAGAGATCTGCCTCACTTCAAGTGTCTCAAAGCACTGTCATTTATAGACAGCTCATAGACCCTGACAACTGTATGCAGTCCTGGAGGATTTCCCTGTCCCTCTCCTGCAAAGGACCTACCTCCTACTGGTACTGTTCTTCACCAACTTGTGTCATGTGATAGCATTTGCAAAGTTATAATGCCAGCATCTACAATGCCTTGTGACAGATAAACTGGGAACAGGATAGAAAAACAGACATCTAGTTTCTGTGAACCTCATAATGAAGATTTTAGACCTCATGTAGTTTTGGTGAATGGCCTTCCAGAGCTATACACATTGTTCTGAACCCCTTGTGCTTTAGAAAGGCAATTTCTTACCCATTGTTTTTGGGGATACATCTCATCTTTCAACTAAGAATGCCATGAACTCAAGCCCTAAATTCTGCAAGCTTAGATAAATACAATGTTGGAAAATGCATGGTCGTAGAAATAAATGTCAAAGTCTATTTTCTGAATCCAAAAATCTGAGATGCAAAGGGACTTGGGAGTGCTTGTGCAGAACAACCTAAAGGTTAACCTCCAGGTTGAGTCAGTGGTGAGGAAGGCGAATGCCATGTTAGCATTCATTTCAAGAGGCCTGAAATACAAGAGCAGGGATGTGATGCTGAGGCTTTATAAGGCACTGGTGAGACCTCACCTTGAGTATTGTGAACAGTTTTGGGCTCCTCATCTTAGAAAAGATGTGCTACCATTGGAGACGGTTCAGAGGAGGTTCACAAGGATGATTCCGGGAATGTAAATGTTATCATATGAGGAACATTTGATAGCTCTGGGTATGTATTCTCTGGAATTTAGAAGGAATGGGAGGGGGGGATCTCATTGAAACCTTTCGAATATTGAAAGGCTTAGACAGAGTGTATTTGGAAAGGATGTTTCCCATGGTGGGGAGTCTAGGACAAGGGAGCACAGCCTCAGGATATAGGGGCATCCATTTAAAACAGAGACGAGGAGAAATTTATTTTGCCAGAGGGTGGTAAATTTGTTACCACAGGCAGTTGTGGAGGCAGGTGTATTTAAGGCAGAGCTTGATAGATTCTTGATTTGGACACTCCATCAAAGGTTATGGGGGGAAGGCCGGGGAGTGGGGCTGAGGAGGGGAGAAAAGGATCAGCCATGATTGGATGGTGGAGCAGATTTGATGGGCTAAGTGGCCAAATCCTGCTGCAAAGTCTTACAGTCTTATGATCTAACAACCGTTTAATTACCCACATTTACACCTCTTGCTTCTTCACTTTGTTTCTTCCTTGCCCCATTCTTTTTCTCTTTTAAACTTTCTACACAACTGTCTGGGTTTGAAAATGTATTTGTTTCTCATCTTTCCTTTTTTGAGAAACACAAAATGTTAATGTTCTTCTCTCTCCACTGATGTTGCTTTAATTACCGTATTCCCAGAATTGTCTGTATTTACTTCAAATTCCAGCTTTTCTGGTATCGTGCTTTACATTAAAACTAAAGGACAACTAAACTGTGGTACAAATGTGTGGCTGTAACTTTACAATGATGTTAAGCATGGATTAGTCCTGGGCTCTGCGCCTCTGGAAGTACATTTGCCGATGATGGGTGTATAAGATGATGAGAGGCATTGATCATTTGGATAATCAGAGGCTTTTCTCCCAGGGCTGAGATGGCTAGCATGAGAGGGCACAGTTTTAAGGTGCTTGGAAGTAGGTACAGAGGGGATGTCAGGGGTAAGTTTTCCACACAGAGAGTGGTGGGTGCATGGAACGCAATACCAGCAACGGTGGTGGAGGCGGATACAATAGGGTCTTTTAAAGAGACTTTTGGATAGGTACATGGAGCTTAGAAAAATATAGGAAGTCCTAGTAATTTCTAAGGTAGGGACATGTTCGGCACAACTTTGTGGGCTGAAGGGCCTGTATTGTGGTGTGATATTTTCTGTGTTCTGTGATATTACACTAGGCGGGTTTGTCAGTACAGAGAAAAGTGTAGAACAAAAAAAATCAAGTCAAGTAAGTGGTAGATGGTGTTCAATGTGGGAAAATGTAAAGTTATTTACTTTGGTGCACATAATGGAAAAGCAGACTCCCTGGTTAGGTACAAAGGGACCTAAAGTGTGCCTGAATACAAGGTGTTCAATGCCAACATACCAGCAAGTGATTAAGGTGATAAATGTTGGTATTTATTATGAAAAGACTTGAATGCAGAAAATTTTATTGCAATTATATAGGGTCTTGGTAAGATGACGGAATCAAACAGATTTAATATCACTGCCATATGTCGTGAAATTTGTTAGCTTCATGGTAGAGGTAGGCCATTTAGGACTGAGATAAGCAGGAACTTCTTCACCCATAGGGTCATACACATTTTGGAATTCTCTGCCTTGAGAGCACAAAATCAGTTGATTTTGTTCAAAACATTTCGAAGGGTTTCTGGACATTAAAAGAGTGATGGCTATAATGGTGTTTAGATACATTACATTAACCAAGATCTTAATGGAACTGTACAAAGATTGGTTAATCTACTATTCCCATTTTATATGTTCTTATATTGGCCTTGGAGAGGTGCAGCATAGATTATTCAGAATGATAAGAAGCTTATTAGGAAGGATTGCTCAGCATATGGTTCTCTTTTCTTTGGTACATAACACTAAGAAATGAGGTTTAAGATGTATAAAGGAGATGAGAAATGATTTCCTCTAGTAGAGGTATCTTCAACAAACTTCATCATTTTGGACTGTTTTCATAAAACACAGTGCACTAGAAACATGGAACTTTCCCTCAAAATTTCAAAACCAGGACTGATATTGTTTTCTCAAGCAGTGCTGTTTATGGCATGGTTACTGGCACTGGAGAGAATTTCAGTGCATTTAATAACAAAATGGCTGCAAATCGAATCAGTTGTGCAGAAAGTAATTGTATGGTACAATATATAGTATGTAAATAGTATGTAATAGTAAATAGTATACAAATAGTATGGACTAAGTTCTCATAGTCCAGATGGACTGGATTTTAAGGAGAAAAGCACAAAACATCTGGGAAACATTCTGTGGAACATTTAGGGTCTGTAAAGATGATAGATAAACTTATGTTAAGCTTTCATTTTTTAAACCCACACTATGCTTGTAATTTTAGTTTTGAGCTTGTGTGCATTCAGCTATGAATACTGATTTCAGTCTGGGTGTATCCCTAGATATATATCAGGTCAAGTTCTTTTATACTGAATTGCTCATTTTAATACCAGGAAACACGCAGAAAATATGGGTGACGTTCTGTGGGCATACAGTCAGTTTAAACAAGGTGCAGATGGTTTAACACAATGCTGTGACCTGGAGTCCTGGGGAACGCCTGTTCCATCTCTTTATATTCCCACTCCTGGTGATTCGGTTTCGAGCAAGGATCAATCCTGATGTTCGTGGCACGAATTATTGTTCTCTTTTTAATTCCGGATATTTAAATCCACGACCTCGCCTGATGACACCTGCATCTTAAGGTCAAGGTACCTCCAAGGATCCAAAGATGTGAGTCTGAGAGAGCAGTTTCTCTTTCCCCGCCTGCCTTTTTAAGGCTGTTTATTTTTGTATATGTACGCTGCGGAGACGGTCCTGATTGGCTTTGATCACACATTACAGCGCAATTGTGTGTTGTGTGGCTGACGTCAGGGGGCTATTTGTGACGTCAGGAGCCGCGTTGGGGGGCATTTACACTGTCAGTCGCAACTGGGAGGTCAGATGATTAGACAGAGACAGAGAGGAGAGACGAGAAACGAGGAATCGGCAAGACGTGGCCCAGTAATTATCGGAACCAGAAGCTGCAGAACGAGAACTATTGCTTCAGCATGGATATCCTGGAGGTGTTGAATCTGAGCGAGGTCGCTCTTTATTTTTCTAAAATATCCATGTTCCCGTTCTTTGACCTGGCTTATTACATCGTGTCGATTCTGTACTTGAAATACGAACCAGGTCTGTGCATTTCAGTTTCGGCGGCGGTGGGGCAGGGGAACGGGGCTACAGTTGGGGTACGAGGCACACTGACAGTCCGAGGGACCGGGCGCAGGTTGCTGTGTCTTATCCAGTGGTGTGTGTGTGTGTGTGATTGGAATCCTGGGCAGGGCAACCCAATTTAGCGTGTTGCTGCAGCTGAAAATCTGCTCTGACCAGTGAACGGGAGGGGTTCGGTGGTTGGGCAACCCAGAATCACCGGCAGTGGATGTTGTACCGCAGTCCGCGTCCTTATCCCGGCGGAATTAACTTACCTTTGAAACTATTTACAGTGATCTTTTCACTTAAACCCCACCCCCTTAAAATAGCACAACGGAACCCCGTTTCACCCTAATCGGAGGAGTATTTGTGACATACTTGGAGGCTGTATGTGTGGTGCAGGGGACGGTGAGAATCAGCAGGAGCTTCGTAATGTGTCCGGGTGGAGAGAATAAATAGCAGTGTCCAGGAATAACTGCAGCTGTCTGACTGCCATATGCAGAGTATGTGCAGCGCGAGCACGCAGATCTCCAATAGATATAGACGTTCACCACAATATTTCCATCAGGAATCCGTGAAACTTAAACAAGCTAGATATACAGCTGGATGTTCAAACCTGAAAAACAACCTTCATGTAATTTCCAGCACCAGAAAATGGAAAGGATATTTCCTTCTTCTTTGTCTGCCCCCCGGTATCCCTGTATCAGCTCGCCGAGGCACGGGCCGCATTCTGAGCTCGGTTCTAGCAGTGGCACTAACACTAAATACACGCCCACCTTAAAACTCAACACTTGTTCAAACTTAAAACCTCCCTTGTCTGTTTACCAACCATCTTTTATCTTCTACATCCATACTTGTCAATAATGTGATGCCAGCACCAGACACATTTGCCTCTCCTTCCGCTTCATCCCTTCCGTAAAGGGATTATTCTGGAGATAGCGGTCTAGTTCTGTCTCCCACATCCACCAACACACAGTCCTCTTCTCTCTCCCCCATCTTCACCACCACCCACTCTTCAATGCTCCATCTCGCCGTTTTCTTTTGTCTGGCCACTTTAATTCTCCACCCAACTCCCACTCTGAGGACAACCTCTTCATCCCAGATGGAATCCAGTTACATTTGTGTACTTTACATTTTTGTTCTCTATCCTCTGATAATTTCAGATTTAACTCATTTCCTCCTGCCTACACCTCCCTTGGCACACCATTTGTGTCCCTCTTTCCACTGGTACCGCCATTATGGTACCAACCAATCCATCTGTTCTCCACTATAGCACAAATCTCTCCTTTTATTCTCTCCACTGTCCACCCCCCCCTCCACACACACTGCTTTCACTATTTTAAATGTGATTTTGTTTCTTGCTTTTCCCAGATTTGATGGCTGATTATCAACCTGGATTAGTGACTCTGTCTCTGACTAATCTGATGAAGATTTCCATCATTTTCTATTTATTATTTGAGTTCTAACATTTGCATATGTAGTTTTGGTTAAGATCTACCTAAAGCAGCTGGTGTCTATGATAATAGTTGGCAGTGCTGCTCTATTGCTGGCTGGGTCTGCATTCCCATTTTCCTGATTTGTCATCTTCAACAATGCCCAGAATGATTTTGTTTGGTTACTATGCATGGCAACATTTATTGTTCATACTTAATTGTCTTTGAATTAGGGAACCAGTTTATGGAAATGACAGTCTGGTGAGTCCAGAGTCATACAGGTCACAAGAGCTATGATGATAGACTTCTTTCCCTTACCAGAAATTAGAATACCACATGTTTTCATAACAGTCCTTTACTTTCATGGTTACAGTGGCTAAATTTGTTCATTTATTTCAGATTCAAGTTATTTGAATTTTATTTTTTTTAGCTGCCATAATCATCCAGACACAAGGGATTCTGGAAATTTTGAGCTACACATACAAAATGCTGGAGGAACTCAGCAGATCAGGTACCATTTATGGAAGGAAATAAACAGTTGACACTTCAAGTTGCATTCTGTCCCATTCCTTTCCAGTCTTGATGAAGGGTCTTGGCCTGAAATATTGACTGTTTATTTCTCTCCATAGATGCTGACTGACTTGCTGAGTTCCACCACCTTTCTGTGCCTGTTGCACAATCATCCAGAACTCCAGTTCCAGTCTAGTAATCTTATTATTAGCTAGCACACCAGACTCCTCTCTACACAAGATTAATATTTACCAAGCAAAGGTCACCAGACATAATTTCTTAATATGGCTTTCAATATGGGTCAGGTGCTGTTCGGTGCAAAATTTCCACATTATGAGGCATGCTTTACTAGCCTTGCAAAATTCAACATGTATATCTCAGCAGAAGGAGACTGGTACAACATGCTGACCTCTATCAGCATTGAGTTAAACTGACTGAGGTCAGTGTATTATTTCAGATGCAGCCCCGGTACAAATGGAATTCACTGACAGATTAAAACACAAGGCTCAAAAACAAAACATAACTTCTAATCACCAAGTAATAAGTGAAGCCTAAAATTCAATTTCACATATTTTCAGTCATCCAAAGAAGCACAATATTTTGGGGGCCAGCAAGAAAAAAATTAAGAACTTGGATATCCTAGGTTTAAGAAACCACTATTATGCTTTTCTGCTATTAAAAGCCACAGTCACATAATCATAAAGCGCAGAGACTGGTCTTTCAACTCACTCCATCCCCACGCTGACTACAAAGCATGTATCTCTTACTAATACCCTTTACTAGCACTCGGTCCCTTGCCTTAGCAATTCAGTTGTTGAGATTCTTCTTAAGCAATGCACACAAAACACTGGAGGAACTCAGCAGGTCAGGCAGCATCTATGCGGGTCCTGATAGGGGGTCTCGACCCTAAACATTGACTTTTTAATTCCTTCCATAGACACTACCTGACCTGCTGAGTTCTTGCAGTGTTTTGTGTCTGTTGCTCAGGATTTCCAACAGTTGCAGAATCTCTTGTGTCTGAGATGTTGAGAAAGCACCTGCCTCCATGAACCACTCTGGTAATATGTTCCAGATTCCATCCATCTCTGTGGTTCAAACCTCTAAACCTTCTACCCCTTCCCCTAAATGTGTGCATTCTAGTTTTAGATGTCCGTGTGATAGAGAGAAGTTTTCTACCATCTATCCTAATTACTCTCCTCATAATTTTGTAAACCTCTGTCAGGTTCCCTCTCTCATTCTCCCCCTCTCCAAGGGAAACAAACCCAGGCTATTCAGTCTCTCCCCACAATTATAATCCTGTAATTCTCATGCAACGTCCTGGTGAATCTCTTCCGTATGCTTTCTAGTGTAATCATGTCCTTCCTATAGTGTGCTAATCAGAGCACCACAGCCTAACCAGTATTTTATACAGTTGTACTATAATCACCCTGCTCTTACATTCTGTGTTACTGCAAGAATCCCACTTTCCAGGGGTAAAGGAATTATTGATGTTTCAGGTCACCATCTTGCCTGCCTATGGTGTTATCTTTAGGGATCTATAGAATTGTACACCAAGATCCCTCTGTTCCTCAATACTCCCATGCAGTCCTACCCTTATTAGATCTTCTAAAATCCAAAGATGTAAACCTGATGTGCGTTTACGGATGGAAACTGCTCTCCAAGGTGTCAGCTGCCACCCTGTTAAATGTGGCCTCTACCATGACTGAGCTGCTGCTGCCGCAGCAATAATTAGGGGTTCATATCACTGCGTCTGGTTGGAGCACTTGTCACCACCACCTGTCTGCAAAAAGACAATGCTTGTAATTCAGTGGTGGGGGGGGGGGGGGGTCAGTGAAAAGAAGACTGGTATTTCCAGAGAACCTGTGAACTTGCATGTGGTTGCTGACTTTCTTCATGATTTGTTCCTTGTGAAGTACCAGTGAAAGTCACAGGTTACCAACTTTTTGTCTAGTTTTGTTGATAATTCAGAAGTATGCACTGCAGACTCAGGTGATGTCATCATGGTTGCTAAATCCCAAGAATAAATGACTCCTGGTTTTGAGTGGATCACAGTGGGCTTAATTTCTCCTGTGGGTGGGATTTACACCAGAAATGGGTGCAAACACCAAGAAACATCTGCAAAAGGCAGATGTAAAAACAGCTGCACATGTTAGAACACAGAACATAGAACAATACAGCACAGTACAGGCCCTTTGGCCCACAATGTTGTGCCAACCCTTAAACCCTGCTTCCCATATAACCCTCCACCTTAAATTCCTCCATATACCTGTCTAGTAGTCTCTTAAACTTCACTAGTGTATCTGCCTCCACCACTGACTCAGGCAGTGCATCCACGCACCAACCACTCTCTGAGTAAAAAACCTTCCTCTAATATCCCCTTTGAACTTTCCACCCCTTACCTTAAAGCCAAGTCCTCTTGTATTGAGCAGTGGTGCCCTGGGGAAGAGGCGCTGGCTGTCCACTCTATCTGTTCCACTTAATATCTTGTATACCTCTATCATGTCTCCTCTCATCCTCCTTCTCTCCCTAGCTCCCTTAATCTCTGGTCTTAATGCATACTCTCTAAACCAGGCAGCATCCTGGTAAATCTCCTCTGCCCCCTTTCCAATGCTTCCACATCCTTCCTATAGTGAGGTGACCAGAACTGGACACAGTACTCAAGTGTGGCCTAACCAGTGTTTTATAGAGCTGCATCATCACCCCACAACTCTTAAACTCTATTCCTCGACTTATGAAAGCTAACACCCCATAAGCTTTCTTAACTACCCTATCTACCTGTGAGGCAACTTCCAGGGATATGTGGACATGTATCCCCAGATCCCTTTGCTCCTCCACACTCCCAAGTATCCTGCCTTTTTTTGTTCTTTTTCTAACCTGATATCTATGCTTCACTGTTTTCAAAACCTCCTAACAGTGAGTGAAGTCATTACAATGTGACTGCTCCTTTAATTGTACAGGTTTACATCGGGTGAGAAGGGCAAGCAATCCTTCTGAAGTTTTCTTTGGGAATTAAGTTCCAGTCTGCAGGAAAAATTCAGTGGACTTTTTGGTGGGCACAGAAGTAAAATATTAAATTCAAAGCAGTGAAATATTTAGAAAGGGGTAAAAGCAAGGGAATACACAATGAATGGAGCAATGTTACGAAGTACTTAGAAACAGAAAAATCTTGGACTGCATTTCTACTGATTCCTGGAGATAGTGGAACAGGTAGATTATGAAGTTATTTGGAAAAATGGGGAAGTTAAGAGCAGGGAGATTCTATTAGACCTGTTTCTGGTCAGTACACTACAAGTAGGATGTTAAAATCATTAGAGAAGGTGCAGAGCAGATTACTAAAAATATTGAAAACCAAATAAATTTCAGAAGCTGGCAACTGGAAATAAATATGGAATATGCTGGAAACCTTAACCATTATCAAAATAATTAAAGACCCTACCCACCCTGGAATTCTTTTGTTCTCCCCTCTCCCATCAGGATGAAGATCCAAAAGCCTGAAACCATATACCACCAGTTTCAACAGTTTCTACTCCACTGTTAAAGGTCTATTGAACAGTTCCCTAGCACTCTTATATTTTACCTATACTCCCGTTTTTCTGTAGCTATTATTCTGCATTGTTATTTTACCTTATATTAACTCAATACATTGTAACTAATTGATCTATATGACAATATACAAGACAAGCCTTCCACTGTACCTTGGTACCTGTGACAATATCAAACAAGTTCTAACTCTCATTCATCAGAAGTGAGAAATGTTTCTTACTTGGAGACACAGAGACTGCAGATGTTGGAATAGAGGGCAACAGTCTGCTGGAGGAACTTAATGTGTTAAGTAGCATCTGTGGGGGAAGGGATTATTGATGTTTCAGGTTGAACCCTTGTATCGAGGTCAACCCAAAACATCAAAAGTTCTGAGCATTATGTTCTGATGCAGGGTTTCAACCCGAGGTGTAACAATTCCTTCTTACCCAGAGATGCTGTTTGACTCACTCAGTTCCCCCAGTGGATTTTGTTGCTCCTTGTATCTCTCTTTCTCAGTTACGATGATGGATCTTTAACCTGAAGCGTTAGCTCCATTCCTCTTTGGACAGAAATGTAGAACTGCTTCCAGAATAATTTAAGTTATGAGGGTGTAATTCAACTCTGTGTGTTCCTTGGAGAATGGCTTTTAAAGGGAAATTTTATTTAGATATACAGAATTTTGAGAGGCCTTGAAAGAGAACATGGTTAGAGACCTGAGCAAAAGAAGGTCTATAACTGGAAGGCATAGCTTTAGTTTAATTTGTGGAAGGATTACAGAGCAGTTGAGGAATAATGTTTTCACAGGGCAGCACAGTAGTTGGCATGTAATATTTTACAGCACCAGTGGTAAGAGCGGAGTTCAAATCCCTCTACTGTCTGTGAGGAGTTTGTATGTTTTCCCTATGACCACATGTGTTTCCTCTGGGTATTCTGGTTTCTTCCAGCATTCCAAAGACATATTGGTTAGAATTAAGTAGTGGGCATGTTATGTTACAACAGAAGCATAGCAACACTTGTGGGCTGCCCCAAGAATATCTTGGACTGTACTGGTTATTGATACAAATGATACATTTCATTGTATGTTTTGATGTACGTGTATCAAATAAAGCTAATCTAATCTTTTCTAAGTAGCAAGAACCTGGAACTCCTTGTCCAAAGGATAGATGGAAGCATAAACCCTTAGCTCGTTAAAATGTTAGCTGGGAAGTACTTGAGATTTAACACCCTCAGGGCTATAAATAGAACATTGGGTTGGGATGAACATGAGGGGCTTCCTTCAATTCTATGATCATTACTTAAAGAAGTCTCAGGGAATCCTGCATGTCACGGGCAGTACAATGGGTGCTGGAAATAGCTGAGCAGAGTTACACTGTGATCTATTATATGAGTTGATGAGGCCATAATATTTGAATAAGTTAATAAATTTGTAGCTACTTTGGAACACCCCACAGTAATACAAGTATAAGAAAGCTATTCAGAGTAGACTACTCTTAAAAAGGAAGGAGGTTGCATTGGCATTGAACATTTCAATATGTCAGTATTTCAATAAGCCAATTTGCTGACAATGTGACAAGGTAGCACATAAAGACAGATAGATACATTATTGATCCCAAAAGAGATTACAGTGTCACAGTAGCATTACAAATGCACAGATATAAATATCAGAAGAAAAGTAGAAAGAATAAAAAAATAGGTTACCACAAACAGTCTAATGGGGGGGGGGGGGTCCTCACTTCCCCGGCTATAGGTTGACTCATTATGGCCGAGGGTAAGAATGAACTTATATAGCACTCTTTGGAGCAGTGCAATTGTCTTAGTCTATTACTAAAAGTGCTCCTCTGTTCAGCCAAGGTGGCACGCAGAGGGTGAGAAATGTTGGCCAGAATTGCCAGGATTTTCCAGAGGGTCCTTTCTTCTTCCACAGCCTCCAGTGTGTCCAGTTTGACTCCTAAAACTGAGCCAGCCTTTCTAATTAGTTTATTGAGCCTGTTGGCATCACCTGTGTTGATGCCATTGCCCCAGCGCATCACCTCATAGAAGATTGTACTGGTGACAACAGACAGATAGAACATGTGAAGGAGAGGCCTGCATCCTCCAAAGGACCTCAGTCTCCTCAGGAAGTAAGGTGACTCTGGCCCTTCTTGTAGTCAGCCTCTGGGTTGGTGCTCCACTCAAGTCTGTCACCCAAGTGCACCCCAGGAATTTCTGCAGATGACATGACTCAGTGTTGTATCTAAAGTCCAGGGTGTACAGTGTAAGCAGGAAAGGAGTCAGTGGGGCCCCAGTACTGCTTGTAGGCATGTCTGACACACAACTCTGAAACTGAACATACAATGGAAGTGCATTGAATGGAGCTTTCTCCCCTGTAGTTAGGGCTGTATGGTATTGAAGGCACTTGAGAAATCATGATCCTCACAGTGCTGCCCTGTTAATGCATATGGGAGTAGGCTCTGTTCAGCAGATAGATGACAGCATCATTGGCTTCAATGTGCTCCTGGTAGGCAAAGTGCAGGGGATCAAAGCAATTACATTTACCAATTTTACTGATCTTGATTTGGGAATAAATATTGATCTTTACATAGTGCCTCAAGATGTTCATTGTAGTATTTCTCAGTGCTGAGCTGGGGTGCAGATCAGTCAGGGAATGTATTTGGATTTGTGAAGTGGCATATGAATTCATGTCTTATTTATTCACCGATAAATGTGTCAACATAGGAATAAGACTGAATTTCAAATTCAAGCACACCTGAAAGCACCCTTAATTTAATTAATTAACTTTATGGTTTGAGGGGACATGGGAGTCAATTTCCACATAGGAAACATTGTGAAATGAACATTGCTTAGATCTAAATATAAGAAATTCCTGTGAGTAGTAGATTCCTCTGGTTACATTGTGTGACCAGTATAGTGAAGACTGAGTTAGCATCTGAACATATGAACTCAGATCCCATGTATCAATATTAGTGAACAAGAAGCTACTGGCCTGTCATTAAAAACTTCTCTATTTCACTAATATACTTTGGCAGGGAAATAAGCTAATCCAACCTGTTTGTAACTCCAGAGGCCAACATACGGTATGATTGACCCAGTCTAGAGCCAACCACATTACTGGTGTTTTCTGGAGTCACAAACCATTCATAAATTTCTTTGTGATTTGGGCATTGCTGGCAAGGTGGATGTTTGTTGCTCTGGAGAAACTGGTGACGTTCTTTAACTGCTGCAGCCCTTTAGAAACATTGGTGAAGAAAGGTGGTGTGGTGAACTACATATACCTGTCTGGACACGCCCCTCTGCTGACTGCTCCTGTGGCTCCTCCCACAGACCCCTGTATAAAGGCGGTTGGAGGCACTGCTCCTCCCTCAGTCTCCAGGATGTTGTGTGGTGCTCTCTTGCTGCTAATCGTGGTCTCTTGCAGCTAATAAAAGCCTATTGTTCGTCTCCCGTCTCCGAGAGTTATTGATGGTGCATCAGGTGGGCAACATACTTCCAAGTCAGGTGTGCAATTGGAGGGGAACCTGCTCCCATGGGGATCATTGCTTTGCTGCTGCTTGCGTGTGGGAGAGGAGAGCTGGGGGGTGGGATTTGGGTGTCTAACATTTAACTGTCATTCATTCTTTGGGGGCACTCCTCTGTTTTCATGGATGGTTGTGAAGAAAAAGAATATCAGGATGTATATTGTATACATTTCTTTGACATTAAATGTACCTTTGAAACCATGTACCTGCTACCCTTGTTCTTTTTGATCAGTAGAGGTCACAGCTTTGGGAGCTGGGTCGGAACAGTTCAGGTGAGTGACTAACAGATGGAAGATATGGAAAAATGAAAACCATCCCATTTGGTATATAAAATAAATAGTAAACAGATTTTTTTATTAAATGATGAGGGATTGAAAGATGTTAGTGCTTGTAAAGAGTCACAAACAGCTAATATGCAGGTGTTTATCAAGAGATTAGGATGGCAAACAGAATGCTTGACAATTTCAAAAAAAATCTTTTTATTAATTTTTTAAACAAACATAAATGAAACAACAATTTAAAGAGAATTTGAGTTGGTGAGTAGTTGCTGCCTTGTGCCTCCTGTTATATAAAGGGCTGATGAGGGAGCATATGGGATACTATAAGCAGGTCTGGTCATCCTACCTAAGGAGGAATACACTTGATGGAAGGAATGCCACAAAGGATAATCAGATTGATTCTTGTATGGTGGGGCTGTCATTAAACAAAATAGTTCCTGTGAGCTCTTGTGTCCAGAAGAATGAGATGTGATCTCATTAAAATGTACAGTATTACCAGATTTGCCAGGGTTGATGTGCAGTTGATGTTTTTTGCAGACTGTTGTTGAAAACCAGAGGTCACAGCTTCAAAATAATGACAGATGTTTTTCACCAATAGGATTGCAAATCTTTGGAATTTACTATTCAAAACATCTGTGGGGGCTCACTTACTGAATATTTTTAAGATGGTCAATAGATTTTTTGATGTTAAGTGAATCAAAGGATATGGGGCTAGTGCAGGGAAGAGTCACAGGGATAAAAGATCAGGCATGACTAGCCGATGAGGCACAAATGGACAACTTGAATAATACCTGATTCTATTTATTTATTATGTCCTTGTGTATGTAGCCAAGGAAATTGTTGGGTTGGTGATGAAGGGTTGCAGTTTCAGAAGGAGTGCTTGATTCCTCTGATTTCTGTATTAAGACCGTAAGACATAGGAACAGAATTGGGCCATTCAGCCATTCAAGTCTGCTTCGACATCCCATCATGGCTGATCCTAGATCCCACTCAACTCCATACAATTGCCTTCTCGCGATATCCTTTGATGCTCCGACCAATCAGGAAACTATCAACTTCTGTTTTATCTTGGGATGTAGTCCATCTGGCCCAGATGACTTATCTACCTTAAGACCTTTGAGTTTGCCTAGCACTTTTTCTTTTGTAATAGCAATGGCACTCACTCCTGCTCCCTGACACTCACAGACCTCTGGCACACAGCTAGTGTCTTCCACAGTGAAGACAGATGCAAAGTACCATTAAATTCACCTACCATTTCTTTGTCCCCCATTACTACCTCACCAACATCATTTTCCAGTGGTCCAATATCAACTCTCCCCTCCATTTTACTCTTTATATACTGAAAAAAACTGCTTTATATTATTGACTAGTTTGCCCTCATATTTCATCTTTTCCCTTCCTATAGCATTTAAGTTGTCTTTTGTTGGATTTTAAAAGTTTCCCAATCATCCAACTTCCCATTTGCTAACTTGTATGCCTTTTCCTTGGCTTTTATGCAGTTCTTAACTTACCTTGTCAGCCACAGTTGCCTACCCCTGTCATTTGTGGGGCAAATCTATCCTGCACCTTGTGAACTATTCCCAGAAACTTCAACCATCTCTGCTCTGCAATCGGCCCCACCAGTATCTTCCTCCAATTCACCTGGACAAGCTCCTCTCTCATGCCTCTGTAATTCCCTTTATTTCATTTTGACACTGATACATGTGACTTATGGTTCTCCATCTCAAATTGCAGTAAGAATTCAATCATTATACTAACTGCCTCCTAAGGGTTCCTTTACACTAAGCTCCCTAATAGAATCTGGGTTATCACACAACACTCAGTCTAAGATAGGGGAAAGGCTCAAGCACAAGCTGTTCTAAAAAACCATTTCATAGACATTCAATCAATTCCCTTTCTTGCAATCAGACACCAACCTGATTTTTCCAATCCCTTTGCATATTGAAGCCCCTCATTACAACCCCACATCTTGGCTACTGTTTGGAGGCCTATCTATGATTCCCATTATGGTTTTTTTACCCTTGCAATTTCTTAACTCCACCCACAAAGATTCAACATCCTCTGACCCTGTGTCACCTCTTTGTAAAGATGTAATTCCCTCTCTTACCACAGAGCCACACCACCACCTATGCCTTCTTGCCTGTCCTTTCAATACAAAATATATCCTTTGATGTTAAGCTCTCAACTGTGGCCTTCTTTCAGCCAAGACTAAATGATGCCTACAATGTCACACCGACCAATCTCTAATTGTGCCATGAGTTTGTTCACCTTATTCTGAATGCTGAGCACATTTAAATACAGCACCTTCAGTCCTGCTTTCTTCACGCTTTTGAATTTTGCCTCTGTGGTACAATTTAACTGTTTGCTTTGCCTGCATTTGTACCAAATCATTGGGTTGTCCTTTTTTGCATTCATGTCATACCCAACATCTACTTGTAAACCTGCTGGCTCATCCTCAGCTCTATCATCCTGGTTCCCATCCTCCTGCTGTATTATACTCACACCCTCAGAATCAAGTGCAACACGTCCCACCTGCTCCAGAAGTGGTCCCAGTTTTCCAGAAATCTGAATCCCTGCCCCCTGCTCCAATTCTTCAGCTGCACAATTATCTGTCACCTCATTCCATTCCTATCCTCACTGTCGTGTGGCACAGTAAACAATCCCGAGATTACTACCCTTAAGGTCCTGCTTCTCTGTTTTCCGGACCTTCTCCCTTTCCTACCTATGTCATTAATATGTACCATGACCTCTGGCTTCTCGCCCTCCCTTTTCAGTACAAAGTAAACCTGTAAACTTTGAGGTCAATACAACCTATTAAATAATCTGAATCAAACTACAAAATTGTGCAGTTCAGAATGCCAGCCCACCTGGGCAATTGTGGCCTGAGATAGGAGATTCCTGGGAAGTAAAGCTCATATTTTCATAGTTAGACGAAATGGAGAATTTCTTACATAGTTGGTGATTTACCTCAACCTTTCGTGGCTCAGTCTTGTTTCCAGTTGACTCAGAGATTGTACAGAACCTGGATCAACTTGTTTCGAATGATGTCATCAAATTGTGACTTCCTTTGTAATCGAGACCTGGTCTGACTGGGATGGGTGGCTTTGCCAAGGCCAAAAGACTCTCAGTTGAAATGCACTCTGAATGATTTGGAAATAGGTTGGTTGCAGTACATTCCTATATCATGTTCCTCATCCATTGCCTGCTAACAACTTTGATATTTTAGATGTTGTTTTATATCTGGTTTATATGAAGAAAGGATGAAAGAAGTTGGAAAGTTAAAATAATACATGAGTTTCCAATTTGGGAAAATTTTTAGTACCAAAACTGCTCACTTGTGGAACTCCTATCCATATTCTAGTGACTTTAAACTGATTTTGTTAAAACAAAAATCCTTTCAGTCAAAAAGGAGAAAACAAGTTTCCTTTTCCTAAAAGTTATGTTTACGGTTAGCGCTCTATAACTAGTTTGTGATTATTAGTTAATCAAGTTCACTAAATAGTATCTAGGATTCTTGTAGCTTTGGAGTCATGAGTATATCCATGAATGGCCATGGATAAAGTCTGAATAAATGTTATAATGTGAAGTTTAGAGTTAGAAACAACAGTGCTTCCTTCTGGGATTTCGAGAATGATTCTTCAGCTCTCTGAAGATTGTAAATCCACAATAGAACTCATTGTACAAGGCCTGTGCAAAGATCACTTTTCAAATTATTCTTTACAATCTCAGATTCAGATTCATTTATTTATCACATATACATGGAAACATACAGAGAAATGTGTCATTTGCATTAACGACCATATAAACCTAATAATATGATGGGGCAGCCTGCAAATGTCACCACATATTCTGGTGCCAACATAGCTTGCCCAGAATGCTTGGCAGAACAAAAACAGAATACAACAAGCAACAAAATAAAAACAGCAGAATAAGCCCCATTTCTGCCTCCCATCCACACACAGTCCTCCAGTTCCAGGACAGGCCATCTTTAGCCTCCAGTGAACAGGTGGATTTGCAGAGAATGGCTTCCCCTCAAACTCGTTGACTCTCAGACCCAGGCTTCCGCAAACTACCCGGGTTCAGATTGACCTTCAGGCTTTGATATTTGGTATCGACCCCAGGAATCACTGGTCTGGACGAACAAGGACCCTGAACACTAGGCCTCAAACTCTCATCTTGCCAACTCACATACCTAAGGGTCACCGGCCCTTGTGCCTCTTGTCCACACAGAACTCTGATCCCCAAACCTGCTAAGGACTCTTTAATAGAGACAGGACAAACATTCTTTCTGTTGGCTAATTGCTATTAAGAAATCATAAATTAAATGTAAAAATAATCCTAATCCCTTTATAGCTACAATGTGAGTTTAGATTAGATCCAAACACACAAGTAACCCATCTTTAAAACATCAAACATTTCACCCCTACAGAGTTCTGACAGTATAAATAGCCAGAGCTGATAAATTTGTCACACAGAGGTTAGAGTTCAAGTGCCAGAGTGGTCACCGTAAAAAATTTTTAAAATGATTTTGAGTGTGAGTTGGCTTAATAAATGTAATGCAAAAGTTTCTGCCTTGACATAAAAATCCAGTTTGATCAATAAAGCTCATCAGAGGTTTATTGCTTCTGCTTTGAGCTACTCCAAATTTCATTTAGTGTTTGTCCTACACTGCTAACTTGATTCCGTGCTGACTCAACATCCTTTCCTTCTGGAACAGTATTTGCAGCTTTTGGTCCTCAAATTGACAGTGGGTATGTGGTGCTTACAGTTTGACATAATGATGAATTGGGTGAAGAAGTTAGCAAGTGACATTGGTGGTGGGGGGTGGTGTATGGATGAGTCAGTGGAATGGATCTTGTGATATTTTCAGATCCTCAGTATCTTTTACACATGAACTGCAGGCTCATCATTCTGCATAAGATCAAATTGACAGCAGCTGCTTGAGAGATTTACTTCTTGGCTTTGAGCATGTAGAGAGCGATTACAATTTGTCTTTTATTAATAGCTTAATATAACCTTCAGAAGTTAAAACCTGTCCCATGTTTTAAAAACTTAAAAATAAATCAAATATTCATAAATTAGAGATCAATACAGCCTGTTGAATATCATGCTATAAAATAGCAATCTGTTTAAAAAAAATATATACCTTGATTGCCTCAGACTTGTATACATCTAAAGTACCTCCAGTAAGATTTTCAACCTTATAGATCTTAGTAGTGATTTTTTACATCCGCATAGAATGATCAGGATTTCCTGTTTATCCTAAAACTACTGTGTTAGGATCCTGGACTTGTTCAGCAGTTTTTGTTGGCCTCAAATACTGCTTATAGGTGTACTTTGCCCAAGGAGGTCAAAGTCATCATAGTCTCCTAGAGATTCCTTGAGTCAGGACCATTTTTAGCTGCTGCTGATCTCTGCCACAACTCAGTTTACCGCTCATTTCTGGCATTGGATATCACCTGAACTCTATACTCAATGCAGGGAGACTTAATCTTATTTGTATTTCAACCAGAGGAATTTCAGGCTTGCCCAAAGTTGAGGCCTTTGAATAATTTCTTGCCAGGAGCATCTGGTTGTAGCCCTGAAGGATCTCTATGGTCTTCAGGCTCAGAGATCACATTGCCTTCCAGCACATCCACTGGTCCAGATGCCTTGAACTGCCCTCTCATCACTTGACCATTCATTTTGCTATTGTAAAGGTGGCACAGTGGCATAGTCAGTAGAGCTGCTGCCTCATGGCACACCAGATCCAGGTTTGATCCTGACCTTGGACGCTGTCTGTACCCTGTCCCTGTGACTGCATGGATTTCGTCCTGGTGCAAGGACTTGGGCGTTCATAGGTTAATGGGCTACTATAAACTGCTCCTAGTGTGTAGGTGAGTGTAAGAATTTGGGGGGATTGATGAGAATGTGGGGAAAATTAAGAAGTGTGATTAGTGTATATATGTAATTAATGACCAGCTTTGACATGATGAGCCTAACAATCAGCAGATGCCGCAAGCTACGATAGATCAGCACAGTATATACTAAAGCTTGTACTTCCCAAGTTACAACATTATTCTGTCAATCTTGCGAATGTAAATAACAATATTATGGGTTGCACAGGCACTTTTGAAAGATCAAGATCTTTAGTTGCAAACTTCACAAAATAATTTGTTGGGTTTCTAATTTCTAGCCCACTGTCTTCATCTTGCAGTCTAAGTTGGTCATTTCAATGGGCTTCATGCAAGTATTAACAAACAAGATATGGCACAGACCCATATAGATCAATGTTCACATTTGCATCGGCACTTTTTGTACACAAGTACATTGGCCAGAGCTAGGTTTAAGATGCATTTGAGAAGAGGAAGGAAAATCCAGTTTTAAGAACAGAATTACATAACTTGGACTGTTTGTACTGAAGACATAGATGGCAATAATGATCAGTTAAAATAAAGTTGCTCAGAACTGGAATATTGTGTGACTGTGGGACTGAAGATTAGAGATGCCATGCAAAAAGGCCATGGGTAGATTGAAAACATGAGCATTTTACAATCAACATATTAATTCATCAGAAGAAGACATAGATGAACAGGTCCATGGCTAACTGGAGCATAGCGTAGGGTTAGGGGTGCTGAAGGACTGAATTTTACCCTATTTCTGTTTGGTTCATAGTACCTTGGGAATGCATAGGGCAGTAATGAACTGATTTGACCACTCGTGTTTAATAAATTTGGTAACATATGCCCTTTTATATCAAGTCACAGCATGATGCAGCATGAAGACAGGTCCTTCATTTCCAGCTGGTCCATGCCATCCAAGGTTACCATCTACGCTAGTTCCATTTGCCTGCATTTGGCTCATAACCCTCCAAACCTTTCCTAAACCCATAAATATTGTGATGTACCACCCTGAACCACTTTCTCTGGCAGCTTATTGAATATATAACTACATTCAGGGTGGAAAGAGTTGCACCTTATGTTCTCTTAAATCTCTTCTCTCCCCCCCCCCATGTTAAATCTATGCTTTTTTTTGTTTCCTTCCAAGAGGAAGAGACTACATATTGACCCTATCTGTGCCCTCATGGTTTTATACCCTTATGCTCCAACTCTCCAGTGGAAACAAAAGTCCCCACCTGCTTAAGCTCTCTCATAACAGTTCCTCAAGTCCCAACAGCAGCCTTGTAAGTCTCCTCTGCACTCTTTAGGGCATCTTTCCTATAGCAGGGTAACCAAAACTGAACACAATATCCCAAATCTGGCCTAACTAACATCTTGTACAACTGCAATGTAACATATACTCAATGTCCTGCCTGATTAATGCCAGGGTGCCAAAAGCCTTTTTCACCACCCTGAATACTTTCAGACAACGTGCAGGAGTTCCAAGCAAGCAGTGATACAATCAAGCTTTCCAGCACCATGTTTGCATGCCACATGCAAATGTGGAAGCAGCAACTACATTGGCATTAGTTGTTTAGTTTCTATTGACTATTCTGTGCCAGCCATTAAATTGAATTCAGAGCATGTTTATATTTGGGCTCACAGTGGGCAGGTGCACAGCTAAATGCAAGTTACTCAGAAAATTGAATTGAATTGACTTTATTACTTACATCCTTCATATACATAAGGATAAGCTACATCTCCTTCTAAATGTGCAATGTGCAATTTATGGTCATTTATAATAAATAGTATGTGCAACAGAACAGTCAAATAACATAGAAATACAGTTGTGTCAGCATGAATTAATCAGTCTGATGGCCTGGTGGAATAAGTTGTCCTGGGGCCTGGTGGTCCTGGCTTTTATGCTATGGTACCGCTTCCCTGATGGTAGCAGCTGGAACAGTTTGTGGTTGGGGTGACTTGAGTCCCCAATGATCCTTCAGGCCCATTTTACACACTTCTTTATAAATGTCCTGAATAGCGGGAAATACACATCTACAGATGCGCTGGGCTGTCTGCACCACTCTCTGCAGAGTCCTGTGATTGAGGGAAGTACAGTTCCCATACAAGGCAGTGATGCAGCCAGTCAGGATGCTCTCAATTGTGCCCCTATAGAAAGTTCTTAGGATTTGGGGCCCATACCAAACTTCTTAAACTGTCTAAGGTGAAAGAGGCGCTGTTGTGCTTTTTTCACCAGACAGCTGGTACATACAGACCAAGTGAGGCCTTAAAGCAATTCACCTTCACAACCCCAGATCCATTGATGTCTATAGGGGTTAGCCCGTCTCCACTCCTCCTGTAGTCCACAATCAGCTCCCTTGTTTTTGTGACATTGAGGGAGAGGTTGATTTTTCTTGACACCATTGTGTTGACTCCTTCCCTGTAGGCCACTTCATTATTGTTTGAGATAAGGCCAATTAATGTAGTGTCATCAGCAAATATAATTAGCAGATTAGAGCTGTGGGTGGTGACAGTCATGGGTATACAGAGAGTAAAGGGGAGGGGTGTGGCTTAGTACACAGCCCTGAGGGGCACCTCAGTAGAATAAGGAGCAAACACCAAAACATAGAGGGACTGAAGGATGTTCTTTACAAATTTTGTGTTTGTTCAATCTTTCTTAGAACTATCAGGCTTGATTGACAGTGGATGTTATAATCATGGTCTCCATAACAGAATAGCACAATAGTTTCTTGTGACTTTGGCAGAGGGAGTACAATTTATAAGTTTGTAGAACATGCAAAACTTTGTAACATTGAAATGCTGGGGCCAGGACAGTGGAGTACATTGATAAAATTCCAGACACTGAGTAGATACAACCTAATACATGTAAATGTGACATTGGGTGAAATATTTTAGAGAGGTCACAATCATTCTGGATGGGCTAAATGAGTGAACTATAAGAAAGTTAAATGTGGGAAAGCATCTGCACTTGAAGGTGCTGGAACCATTGGGAAAGCATATGGGATTTTTGGTCTTCAAATAAGGACATTAAATATAGAAAAAGAATGCCAAGCTCATCTTTCACAAACAATTGTTTAGTTGTTTGTGAAGGAGTATTGCTGGACTATTGAGCAAAGTTCTAGGAACTGAAAAATAGGAAGGCTGTTCAGATCCAGTGAGGTTATACAGGAGGTTTACCAGGGTTAATGCAGTGATATGAAGAAATCAGATAAACTGTTATGACCTAGTTGGAACAGGTTAAGTCAAGATCCTTTATATGAGGAAAACTATTTCCTCAGACTAATAAAGCTGTAACTATAGACCATGCATTTAAGATAACTGGCAGAACTAATGGAATTATCTCTGCACCAATATTAAAGGTATAATATTCTGCAGAAACATTTAAAGAATTGGAAATGGTTTTGAAAAAGGCATGCAGATGTATGGGGATGAGTGGGTGGAAGCCAGAGACTGGCTAAATTGCACAGCCTTTTAAAGAAGTAGTACAGGCATGATGGGCTAAAAAGCCTCCTGCACTGTAAGTCAAACCTTGAGGACAAGCTATTTGTAATGAACAGATTAGGGCAGACGTGAGATAAAGAGCCACGTGACGGATCTGCATTTCCAAAAGTGAACCAGGATCCCTGTGATTGACATGGGGGAGACGAAGGGAATACACAAAGTATTGCCAATATTTTGGAACTCTTAATGGCTGCACAGTTATACTGAGAAGTGAATGAAGCTCACATTTGCCTCCAGGAATAGTAGTGGTTTCACTCTTGCCTGTAAGTCAATAGGTTGACTATTCAGATCCCACTGGAGATACATGAACACAGAATCTAGGTTGACAGTACAACTGAGAGCTTGTTACCCTCTATGTAAATATCTCATGATAATATTTTTGGAAGGCACTTTCCCTGATGTCATTGCCCATTTTTATTATTGAACTAACACCACTAGGAAGATGGCCTGGCTGTTACCATGTTGCTGTTTGCAGGTTGTTGTAGCTTTGCTTTCAGTAAATGCCCTAAATGTAGTTTGTACTTCAACAGGTGCAAAGCTTGGGCAGATGGAGCTCAGCAGCAGTGGTTGGCATGTCCTCTAGGAGCTGGAAATCATTGATCTCATGAGCAACTATATCCACTCATGGGGAGGGCTTCAGGAAAAATCCAGAGTTGGAGCCCCTAGGGCAGTCATACGTTGAATTCAACACTGACTGGCAACTCCCACCACTGGGATCAGTCTCTGCCGTTCCTTTGTGCTGTGTGGGGAGGGTGAGTCTGTTACATGGGCAACAGCTTGCTCCCCATATCACACTGCCCTGCCTTGCATGTCACATAGACTGCTGGGATGCAACATCTATGGTCAGCCCCACCATCCGAGAACCTCAAGAAATATAAAGCACTTTGGTGTGTCCAGAGGTCTTGAAAGACACCACAGAAATACCTTTTTTTTTCATGCACTAGAGAAGCCAGAAAAAGAAGAACAGTAAGGTACAGACCACCCACTAACCTTTATGCTGCAAATGGGTATAAGGCTTTAGACAGTAAGAGAGGAACAGAAAATAGTGAAAGGTTAAATAAAAGTGCATGCAGCTGATTGGTGTGCCTTTTTTTTCCAGGATCAGTGAATGTGTCCCGTCATAATCCAATTGCCTCATGGATGTGTGCAATGCTTTATTGCTTTGCCAGTTACATAATGGCTGATGTGCTGCTTGGAGAATCACCTCTCCATTACTTCAACAACACTTCCCACATCTTACTGGCAACAGCTGTTTGGTGAGTGGTCACAGACTTTTATTATTCACAGACTTTATTAAAAACCAGATGTTGCAATTTACGTGGGTCCTAATTGGTGGTCAGATGTCACTATGGAAGTGGTAAGATATATTTGCAGGACAATTTGTTTTTATATAAGAATTAAGTTAGATCACAGTTAAAAAGAAAACGGTGTCTGAGTGGATGAAATTGAGGAAAAGTTAATTCACTCAACTTCAATGGCCTCATCACTGAACTGTTCCCACAACTTATGGACTTACTTTCAAGGGCACTTCATCTTGTGTTCTTTCTTTCTTTATTTATTCATTCTTCTTTTCTTTTGTATTTGCACAGTTGTCTTTTGCACACAGGTTAACTGCCTTGTTGGTGCCGTCTTTCACTGATTCTGTTATGGTTATTGGATTTATTGAGTATGCCTGCAAGTAAATGAATCTCAGGGTTGTATATGGTCGCATATATGTACTTTCATAATAAATTTACTTTGTATTCCAATCATAAGGTGGTGTAATCATCGCTGTAGACTCAAGAAGTTGCATGTCAGTGTGTCAAAGCAGCAGAAATTGTTGATGTCCACTATGTACTTATGGTACCAGATCACAAGTTTAGCATCATCTCTGCATTGCCATTTTCAAGCACAGTAGATTTAAATAAGCTTATGATAAAAGAATCTGCAGTAATAGAAATTTGCTAGCTTGTATTGGTAAATAATCAACAACTTACACACTCTGTTAGAAAATGAGTGATTTTAGTTGCTCAGTAAGCGAACAGCAAAAGATTAGACACCTACTTATGCAAAGAAGAGTGTAGTAAAAGGCTATATTTTATAATGTCGGACTTGGTGAAAGAGCTACAGAAGAAAATGTATAACTAAAATGAAACAAGATGAAATAGGGTCTCAGATTGACTTGTCTCAATTTCGGCTAATTGGACTCAATTTAACAACAATGCTGTAGTGTGGAAAATGCAAGCTTTTTGTAAGCACTAGGGTTCTTGCTGGTACTCCTGTTTCCTCGCACATTCCAGGATCATACTAGGTTAATTGGGTAGTGCAAATTCTTCCTGGTGTACGTAGCTAGTAGGAGGAGAATCGGGATAGTGTCCATGGGTACAAGAGAGAGAATAGTTAGGGGAATCGGAATGAAGGGATAGACATAATGAGCTGCATCATGAAAAATGAGGAAGAAAGGAATAAGATGTTGGTAGAGTGAAATGAATTGAGGTGAGAGGAGCCTCGAGTGGATGGGTCAAATGATCTCTTTCTATGCTGAGAAATTTAATGTCATTACATAAACTGTGGGAAGGGTTTGATTGTTTTTTTTCTATTACAAGCTACATCAAAGATTTAAAAGAATCTGATTTCAATAGTTATATTGTGTGTTCACTCACTTTCAAGTAAAGAAAGTGAACAACTGTATGAGGCATTAGCTCACCAAGAGCTGCTTTTGCCTGTCTTACCAGAAACTGAAGAAATACTTTTATAATGGATTCATAAGGAGGGTACTATAATTATAGCCATCGTCCCTGATTGCACTCCTGCGCAATGTAGGACAGTGCAAGGCAATCAGAATACTGCTTGCAAATGTGTCTAGTACTTCCTTCTGAACCAAACGCTATGCTGTCAAAGTTAAGGATAGATTGTCATCTAGATTTCTGATTTCTGGGGCTCTAGATGGTATTCAGCACATACCAATAATTGACTTCTTCCCACTACAACTACTGTATTTCAGACCCATTTTTGTTCATTAAAATCCCTGATACAGAATGCCTGGGTCTATTTTCCCTGTGGCAGTCACTTTCCTATTACTTTCACTTGCTTAGTCTTTCCCTTTAGATCCACAGTTTTTCCAATTCTCAAGTTGCAACTAAGTCTTTAATCACTTCTACCCTTCTTTGGTTCTTATGTGAATTACCTTAGATAGAATTCCCTGATGAGTTACCCTCCAGCTGACAGTTGTGCAATTCCCTGGTGAGTTACCCTTCTGCCAACAGTCTGGTCCATCGAAAATGCATCGTGACTTTCGACTCTTCTTTGATGCTGCCTTTTGCACCTCTCTGCTCCAAAAAGAATTTTACAGATGATCCTTAGAGTTCACACAAAGAAACGTTTAATAGTATAATTCCCAAAGAGTAGAGTTTTTTTAGAAAATGGATTACAAAAGTTAATGAATGTCTTGTTAGTGGTAATTTTTGCTGATTATAATTCACCTAGTTTTATAGAAAAATAAAGGTATTTTGGAAAGAAGCTAAACTTCACAAGCCATGAGTAAATACAGAAATGAGAATAAAGGTTTTCCAGACAATTTCAACAGGGGCACAGCTCTAGCAATAAGTTTTAACTCTGATCTGTTGTGTTGTCTATGTGTTGGCTCTGTGTTGACTTCCTCTAGTGCTCTGGTTTCCTCTCACAAATGTGCCTGGGCTGGTAGGCAAAATGGTCACTGTAGCTTGCCCAAAGGGTGTAGGTTGAGTGTTAAAGTCTGGGGGGAATGGGGGGAAAATAAACTGTGATTAATGTAAGGGATGCTTGATGGTTGGCATGGATTTGATGACCAAAAGCTTATTTCCATGCTGTTTTGTGATTTTATGCACATGTTGTCCATTTATGATAAAGAATTAAGTTGAATATAGTTCCTTTGCAATGTTTTAAAGCATTTTACATCTAATTAAATACTGTGTAATTGTACTCATTTGGCTAACTTGTGAGCAATATGATCACAGCAAAGTAATAACCACATTATCTTATTGTCACACTGAACGAAAGGCAGACAGGACAGCTGGTAGATTACCCTCACACTTTTTTGAAATAATACCACAGGATCTTTGAGATTCACTCAAAGGAGAAAAGACCTGGCTGCCTGAACTTCATGCAACTGAGAAAGTAAACTTCTGCAGCATTGCACCAGGAGCATTAACTTAGTGATTGTTTCTAAAATGGGGCATCAGCCCACAACCTCAGAGTTATAAATGGCTGAAAGGCAATAAAAACAAACCCTTTGGCTCATCTGGTAATTCCCCTTTACTCTATATGTTGTGTGTATATTTGAGATCAACTGAACAATAAAGTGAAAGTTCTGGTCCAGTGCAGGCTTTTAATCACATTCTCGGAACTGTATGATTGGAATTAATGTTCCCTCATTCATTTGATGTCTGTCCTCTATTTAAAGAGGCAACGGTGATTAGCACCAGCTCTAAGATCGGGGTTCAGTTCTGCCGTTGTCTCTAAGGAGTTTATATGTTTGCCTGTGATCAGGGGGTTTTGTCCGGGTGGTCCGGTTTCCTCGCACATTCCAAACACGTACAGGTTAGGGTTAGTAAGCTGCAGGCTTGGCAACACTTATAGTCTGCCCTCAGTACATTCTCAATGCTAGAAGTTGCACCTCACTGTATGTTTTGAGGTACATGTGATTAAATAAAGCTGAACTTTTATCTTTAAAGATCAAGAAAGGACAAGAATTCATCACATTTTAAAACACACCCTTGGTATTGTTGGATTTTTCTGTACTAATTTAACTTTGAATATTGATCACAAACTGAACAATGCTTTTACCTTAGGTATCTCATCTTTTATTGCCCACTGAACCTTTTCTACAAATGTGTGGCCTTCATGCCTGTGAAGTTAATCCTCACTGCTATGAAGGAGGTGGTGAGGGTGCGCAAAATCAGTGTGGGTGTTATCCATGCTCACCACGCCTATCACCACGGGTGGATCATCATGGCTTTGGTTGGATGGGTCAAAGGTAAGTAGCTTGTTATTTCTTATTTTTGAGATGTTAAACTAGGCACTGCAGAGCTGAATATTCATTTTAGTTTCATTTATTTAACTGTAAATCCAATAAGAATGCCACACAGCCTTCCAGTTGTGTTCTTCTCCAGCAATGTTTACTTTCTGGTTGATCCTGAAATGAGTTGGGTGCCTTGGGGTAGGTATCCATATAAAAATATGGAACATTTTGTGCTGTAGAAATCTTGTCATGCAATCAATGCAAAAGTCGAGCACCTTTGCTCTGCTGCAAAATACATGATCTCCTGATGTCTATGCATTTCAATATGACTTCTCATCCTCATACCTACATGGCTGACCATGGTCTCCTTCATAGCCGTAATGAGGCCAAACTTGGATTGGAGGAGCAACAGCACATATTCCATCTGGGTAATCTCCATTCTGATGGCATGAATATTAATTTCTCTAACTTCCTGAAATTCTGCCTCCCCCAAACCTTTTTTGTTCCCTATTCTGATAAACCCCCTCACCTCTTTGCTTCTCACCTGCCCATCAGCTTCCTCTGGTTCTCTTACTTCTTCCATTTATAGGGGAGAGTCTACTCCCTCCCCTATTAGATACCTCCTCCTTCATCCCTTTATCTTTTGCACCCATCATCTCCCAGCTTTTTAATTAATCTCCCCTCTCCCACCCATCTTCTCCATCACCTGCTAGCTTTTACTTTTCTCCCTCTCCCCACCCTCTTATTCTGGCTTCAGCCCCCTTCCTTTCCAGTCCCGATGAAGGGCTTTGGTCTGAAATGTCAATTGTTTATTTCCCTCCATAGATGCTGCCTGACTGTGTGGCAAAGTTAAAACAAGTTTATCTGAATGACTAATGGCAGTTACTCTGTTCTCTACAGGTGCTGGAGTTGCATTAATCTCCAACTTTGAGCAGCTAATTCGTGGTGTTTGGAAACCAGAAACAAACGAGTTTCTCAGCATGTCCTTGTAAGTGACAAAGACCACATCAAGAGGATGAAATTCATCCAAGGCTGTTGAGCAACAGCCACAAAGTAGCCCCTTTTATACCATGACTAGCTTTGGAAAGGGAGACAAGTCAATTTGTAGCTTTTTATGCCGCCACTCATGACTGATTTTAAACTCTCACCCCACCCCACTCTGCCTACATGCTTATTGTACGCAAGATGTGGAGTTGGGATTAAATCTTAGATACCACAATACATCGAGTTTCAGTCCTAACCTGTTAGCCTCTGTTGTGTAGCTATGAGAACAGCCACTGAGCAGAAGCTGAAACCAAATGCCTACCATAACAGAATGAAGAAGTTGTGAAAGACATTTGCTGAGAAGTTGGTGTTGCCCTACCTGTGGAATCAGAAAGTAGGAAATTCATTTAGTCCCTTCCTGAGCCTAGGAGAATGACAACTTATTTAAAAAGTTCACATTTTTAAAATGCTAAGTATAAAGGGTTGACCATGAAACTAACCACAATTGTATTTTGTCTTTTTACAGCCCAACAAAAGCTAGTCTTGTGGGATCTGTTATCTTCACTCTACAGCAAGCCCATTGGCTACCCATATCCAAACATAACATTATCTTCTTGTTTACTATGTTCATGGTTGTTACAAAGGTAAATAGATCTTTTCAATTCCAAGTTATAATTTTTATGTTTCAGGATTGTGAAGTTTCAGGCTTTGTCCGAAACGTTTGTTGCTAATTAATTTTATTAGTAGGTGAATATCTAAAAAATGCAAGTAATATATTCAACTTAAGGAGCTGCAATGAGAAGTTGTAATGTTGAATCATTGGTATTTAAAGTTTCTTGTCATAGTTTTGACATTCTATACCTGAATATCAAGAAATGTCTACATCTTCTGCTTCTTAAACAGTCCCTTGTGGTTGAGGATGAATAATTATATTCCCATATTTCCTCCATGACATGAAAGGAAGACGATCAATTCCATCTGTTTTCAGAGCAATCCAAATCTCTAACCTCCATGTAGTTTCCTGTAATATACTTTCTCAAACTTGCCCAGTAAAACCTCACTTCCCTCTCTCCATCCTCCAATTTCACAGCAATTCTGCAACTTCTGAGATGGCTCAAGCCAAACAGGAACTGAAAAGGCAGGAGGGTGTGTTGTTTTCAGATATTCTACATTCAGTCTCTGCTTACTTCCATTACAGAGTTTCAAGGCCTTCTCAGGTGCTCCTTTCCCAGTTTGGTTGGTCAAGGACAAGGAGTCAGTGAGGGTGTTACATTTTCTCAGTAAGCCTTTGGGTAGGCACAGCGTCCTAACTTTAGGCAAAGCAGTGAAAAATACAGGACTAAAGTAGACAAATAAGATTTAGTGTAGATGGGTGAAGTGGTAGGTATGGATATGGGCTGAAGAGCTTATTCTGTGTGTACAACCCTCTGACTTAACATCCTGAAATATTTTCTCTTTCCTTCCTGTACCTTCTGATGGAGTAGAGAGCATGTTTCAGGAGCCTGGTGTGGCCCACCTGCAGGATGTCTAAGCATAAGCTGAGCTTTGATACTGGCAGTGTTTACCTGGGAGAGATGCTGATGTCAGTCATCGTAGTGCCAATGGGTTTGGAAGATCTTGAAGAGATGGCAGTGACAGTACCTCTCCATATTTTACCTGTTGTTGGCTGACTGTCTTGAAATGTACTGGATGGTGAGGATTACGTATGCCCTATAGACCATGATCTTGGTCTTAATTTTTGAACACCGTCCTTTTCCCAAGTGGCCAAAAGATGCACTAGAACTTGAGCAGTGACAGTAAACTTCATCTGCATCTGTTTTTTGCTCTTAAATTATGGAAAGTAATCCATGTTTTCTAAGGTCTCATTGTGTGTATTGATTGTTAGGCACTGTTGTGCAAAATGTGACAACCTATGACGACTTGGAGTATTGCCTCTAAATGTGCACAGAGACAAAAGTCATTGCATCTGAAAATCATTGTCTGAGATTGGAGTTTACATGGTGCTGGAAGGGACATAATGAAAACAACTTACTGTTCATCCATTCCAGAGGGAGGTTTGTTGAAGCTGAATAAAGTATTATCCTGTGGAAAATTGAGAAGAATTTTGTTGCAATGACCCAGCCATGCTTCACTGGGTCTGGATCATTTAGCAGATATGCAATAGTAACATATTTCTGAGGAGTAACAAATTTGAGGAAATATTCTCAATAGCTCTCTCTCAATTAAGAGTGAATTGTGGTCAGGGAAGAGAGGGGAAGTGAAAGAAAGGGTAAGGGATTGGAGTAGAGAAGGGGAAGAGAGAGGAGGCACATTAGGCAGGTGATGACTGGAATCTTCAGACATTATAGCTGGCATATCAAAAGAAGAGCAGTACAACATTTCAGCAATAAAGAGGGAGGATATCCTAGAAGGTTCTTCAAATGACGCTACATAGGTGGATCAAAAT
Source organism: Hemitrygon akajei (assembly GCF_048418815.1). NCBI lineage: Eukaryota > Metazoa > Chordata > Chondrichthyes > Myliobatiformes > Dasyatidae > Hemitrygon > Hemitrygon akajei. The sequence continues at coordinate 50,876,708 of NC_133139.1, forward strand.
GAGTATTCCATTTTTGTTTTGAAGCCCAACCATGCGGTCTCATGAAAGATGGTATGGACAGGATTTTAAAAGGCATCCAAGGTAGTGTTTTGAACCAGAGGAAGAACATTAATGGATCTGATTTTTAGAAGTGCATCCGGGCAAGATTAGATATTGTCTGAAATCATTTTTGCTGAGAATGATCATAAGTTTTTAGGCTGTCAGAAGAAAGCCAAGGATAGACTAGAATTTAAGGTCCTGAACTGGGGGAAGACAAGTTTCAATATGATAAAACAGGATCTAGCAAAAGAGGACTGCAATTGAAAAGCAAAGTCATAAATGAATCATACATGTGGAATGTCAAGAACATAGACTTACCAGTCACATCACCATTTACCATCTGAAAAGGAAATACAGATTTACATTTATGTAGCATTCTTTATGATCTCACAATTTCCCAGAGAGCTTTACATTTTTGTGCAATTGTTGCTACAGAGTTAGAAGCATAATGGTCAATGTCATAGTGTGGGATCCTGCAAACAGTAAGCTGATAATGACCAGATATTCTATCCATGCCATCAATGAGCTACAGTATATGCCGCCCCTCATACCTACATGACTGCCTTGGATGTCAACCCATACCATCACTGGGTACGGCAGAGTTACCAGTAAAGATTGTGAACAGATACCATATACCTACATGTTCCCCAGTGGGAATGATTGCTTTATTAATCCACAGTGCTGCTGTGGGGCCACTAATCTGTACTTCTCAAAGTATGGTATGTCAAAATTACTGTTTCAATTTTATACCAGATATGAGGGAGAGACATAGGCCAGTCAAACATTGGGAAGAGTTTGTTCATTTAGATATACATAGGTTAATCGAAAATAGCAGTATTTGTTTAGGGGAGGGGAGGTTCTGTCTAAATAACAATTATATTTTTGTGGAGGTAACAAAAAAGGCTGTAGAGACTTTTGATAAAACCGAACATAGAAGAGTATGGCACAGGAACAGGCCCTTCGGCCCACAAAGTTGTGCTGAACCAATTAAATTAGTAATCTCAAGTCAAGTCAAGTCACTTTTATTGTCATTTCGACCATAACTGCTGGTATAGATAGATAGATAGATACTTTATTCATCTATCTACACAGTAAAAGCAATACGATGTTTTTCAGGACCATGGTGCTACATGAAACAGTACAAAATCTACACTGAACTACGTGAAATCAACACAGGGAAAAAAAAACTACACTAGACTACAGACCTACCCAGGACTGCATAAAGTACACAAAACAGTGCAGGCATTACAATAAATAATAAACAAGACAATAGGCACAGTAGAGGGCAATAAGTTGGTGTCAGTCCAGACTCTGGGTATTGAGGAGTCTGATAGCTTGGGGGAAGAAACTATTACATAGTCTGGTCGTGAGAGCCCAAATGCTCTGGTGCCTTTTCCCAGATGGCAGGAGGGAGAAGAGTTTGTATGAAGGCTGCACAGGGTCCTTCATAATGCTGTTTGCTTTGCGGATGCAGCGTGTAGTGTAGATGTCTATGATGGCGGGAAGAGAGACCCTGATGATCTTCTCAGCTGACCTCACTATCCGCTGCAGGGTCTTGCGATCTGAGATGGTGCAATTTCCGAACCAGGCAGTGATGCAGTTGCCAACTAAACTAATTCCTTCTGCCTACACAATGTCCAATGTCCATATCCTTCCATTTCATCACATTCATGTGCCTATCTAAATGATTCTTACATATCACATTAATTTCCCCTTAATGTATCTGCCTCTATATCACCCCAGGCAGCCACCACTCTCTGTGTAAAATATACTTGCCCCTCACTTCTCCTTTGAAATTACACTTTTCACCCTCTGGTAAGAGACATTTCAACTCTGGGAAAATGATACTGTCTGTCTACTCTATGCTTCTCATAATCTTACAATCCTCTATTAGATCTTCCCTCAGCCTCTGTCACTCAGGAGAAAGCAATGCAAGCTTGTCCAATCTTATTACAGCACATACCCTCTAATCCAGGCAGCATCTTGGTAAACCTCTTCTGCACCCTCTCCAAAGTCTCCCTGTCATGGGGTGTTTACAGATGCAGCCTTACTGGAGTTTTATAAAACTGCTACATAACTTTCTGACCTTTGACTTCAATGTCTTGACAAGGCAAGCATGCTATATGCTTTCTTAACCACCCTATCAACCCATGTAGCCACTTGCAGGAAGCTGAAATTGGACCCCAAGATCCCTCTGCTCATCAACACTGTTGAGCATCTTGCACTTCACATTTGGCAGGTTGAACTCCATCTCTACATCTACACTATCCACAACACCACCAATCTTCCTATTATCATCAAACTTACTAACCTACACTTTCAGACGGGTCATTTATATACATCACAAACAGCAGAGGTCCCAGTACAGATCCCTGTAGAACACCACTAAGCACAGACTTCCAGCTAGAATGAGTCCCTTCGATTACTACCCTCTATGCAAAAGCTACTTCTGAATTCAGATGGCCAATTCAGATGTTGCCCCTGTTGGATCCAAAGCTCTTTCAGAGGCCGAGGCACAAAACTTGGTGCTTCACGATTGCTTTATTAAGCGTTAACAGAACAAAGATGGTTGAAAACAGACATGTCTACAAAGTAAATGGAGATGGAAGCAAAAAGAAAAAGATGGCACCACTGCGCAATCAGCTCTTTTACACTACATAGATGAAGATGAAGAAAATTTCATTCAAGTTTGCAAATATGAACCAGCCAATCGGAAAGCCCCTGTTCAAATAATGCAGCACCAGAGAAACTTTCTAGAATCATACAAATGTAACTACTAAGCAGTTACTTCTATATAAGTAATTAAATAAAATGCAAGCAGACAAATAATTATTAAGCTGCGAAGAAAATAATTTAACAGTCAGATCCAACATGCCAATTATCCTTGAGTAGTCCTACCCTTTCCGTAATTATCCTCTTGCTCCTGATGTATGTATAGAATACTTCAGAGGTTCTGTTTATTCCTACTTGCCAAGGATTTTTGTGGCCCTTCCTGGCTTTCCTAATTCTCTTCTTGAGTTCTCTTCTGGCTTCTTTATAATCCTCAAGGGCTCTATTTGGTTCGATCTTCTCAAGCTTTTCCTTTTTCAATACTTTTCCTTTTTCTTTAGTGAATTCATCATCTCCCTCTTCCCGTGCCATCCTTGTTCTTCCTTCTGACTGGAAATACTTGTCCTGTACTCTATGCAGTTGGTCTTTAAATACCCTCCACATGTTGGATGTGGACTTGCCCAAAAACAGCTGCTCTCAATTAATTCTCCCTAGTTCCTGCTGAATATTCTTGTAATCTGCTTCAGCTTGATGCTCACCCACAAGGTCCATACTTATCCTTTTCTATAGCTGTCTTAAAACTTGGGGTAACTTAAGCTCAGCACCCTTAGGCTCCATTTGTTCTTGCTGAACCCTGTTGCGCCAGAGCCTTTCACTCTAACCCTGGTCTGCTCCTACAATGGCCACCTCATTTCTTTTTATTGGCTCAAATAAAACTCATTCTGTACGAGACTTGTTGTTTTCAAATAACTGTTGCTCTGCAACAATCTCACTCACTAGTTCGAAGTATGCAGTCTATATGGACTATTAGCACATTGTTTGATAGGATCGCATATGACAGACTGATCAGACAAGTTAAAGAAACAGTGGATCCAGAAAAAAATTGACAGGTTACATTAAAAAATTGACACATTAACTGGAAGCCAAGTAATGTTGGTTGAGTGTGTTTTGGTGATGAGAAGCCTGTTTGTGTAATTTTTTTCGTATTTAAACATTTGCAAATACAGTTAAATTTGTCCTATAAGGGAAAGAAAGCTTTAGAGTGTGAGGAATTATCTAAGACCTGGCCAAGTGGACAGAAAATGGGAAATCAAATTCATTCTGGATAAGTGTGAACAATGCATTTGAGAAGTGCAAACAAATTTAAGGAACACACATCAAGAAGTGAAGAGACAGGCAAGGGAATTGGAGAGGTGTCTATAGGTCTGTTTGTTTGGAGCTTCCGCTTCCTCCCTGTGACTGCATGAGTTTTCTCCCATAAAATAGAGGGCTATGTGCTAGGGAAATTCTAGGCAGTCTCTAGAGTAGGTTACATGGTCGGCACAACATTGTGGGCCGAAGGGCCTGCAACCTGCTGTGAATTTCTATGTTCTATTCCAAAGGCCAGTGAATTAGGTTTATTAGTCCCAGTAATTTGCCACAAAATGCAGGTGAACGGCAGGATCCGGAGGAGTTCATGGCATGATGAGGAGAACTAAATGGGATTAGGGTAGGATGATCAACACAGACTTGCATGTGAAAGGTCTGTTTCTGTGTTTTGTGATTCCAGCTACCTGAAGTAATAGGATGATTATAAGTAATAAGGGATGAAGAAAGCTTATATCATATTGGCTTTTTTTGGCCTAGAAGTAGTAGCTATAGTCCGGGCACTAGAACTGTATAAAACACTCAATAAACTACAGGTCTAGTAACCGGGGAAGATGTCATCGCACTAGAAAGGTACACTCAGTGGCAGTTTAAGTACCTCCGTACCTAATAAAGTGGCCACTGAGTGTATGTTCATGGTCTTCTGCTGCTGTAGCCCATCCCTTCAAGGTTCGATGTGTTGTGTGTTTAGAGATGCTCTTATGGACACCACTGTAGTAATGTGTGGTTGTTTGAGTTATTGTTGCCTTCCTGTTTGTTTGATCAAGTCTGACCATTCTCCTCTGACCTTTCTCATTAGCAAGGCATTTTCACCCACAGAACTGCTGCTGACTAGATGTTTCTTCTTGTTTGTCACAACTTTATCTGTAAACTCTAGAGATTGGTGTGCAACAGTTATTCCATGTCACTTGGATCATATTTTTCCCCGTTCTGAGGTTTGGTTTGAACAACTGACTTTCTTGGTAATGTCTCCATGCCTTTATGCATTGTATTGCTGCCACATGATTGGTTGATTAGGTGTTTGCATTAACAAGCAGGATACAGGTGTGTAAGGTGACCATAGTGTAGATTCACTCAGTGTTGTGGTTTGTTTTGGAATGGTAGAGACCAAGGGAATATTTAATGGTAATACATAAAATTAAGAGCATCCTAGTCATGGGACAGGATGAACCAATTTGCATTAGCTGTGAGGTCAATAACTAGGAGGAGGTAGCCTCCTTATGATATCAGGATTAGAAGGAAACTAAGGAAAATATTTTCACTTAAAATGCAATGACTGCTTAAAACATTTTGCTTGGAAGAGTGCTGGAGCGAGAAGCCCTCCACCATCAGATTTCTGAATGGACATTGAACCCATGCACACTACCTCACTTACTTTTGCTCTCTTTTTACACTACTTAAATTTTTATATATGTACAATATTTCTTATTGTAATTTATAGTTTATTGTGTATTGCAATGTACTGCTGCTGCAAGACAACAAATTTCACAGCATATGCTGGTGATATTGAACCTGATTGTGATTCTGAGAAAATGGGAATAGGAATACAGTGGGTTTAAAGAGGAGAATGGACTTGGATGAGTACCTGATGTGTTGTAATGTTTAGGCCTCCATTCTGAGACATGGTAAGTTTACATTTTTTAACCTAGCAAGAAAATGATGGGCAGAAAGCTATGAATTCCTCACCATACATTTCTGTAATTCTATGGAACTAATCTGGGAAATGCAATTCTATTATTTAATAACTCACACTGAAGTGGTGACAAATTTGTATGTGCATGGCAAAATAGTTTGTACAATTTATGTAAAGGAGTATTCTCATTTAAATGTATTCTTAAAGGTTTATTAAATTTTCTAAGAAGCACAACTGGCATTAATCCAGTAGGTATATCAGATCTTCCATTCTAGTTTATGCACGAGAGTTCAAATTTGTCAGCTTTGGAGGAGGACATCTCTAATGTGGAGAGTGAAATGTGCATCTCTGTTTCCAACACTGCAAGTCACATATTTCCTCAAGATAATTATGGGGAGTCTGTGTGTCTGCTTGGCCCCTCCTCATGAAAATTCCTGTTTATGCTTGCTCTGTGAATGCAGTGTGACTAGAGATTCAGTTCAATTTCAAACCAAAGCAGTTAATGTGCAATGATTGAATAATTAGGTCATCATTAAAATATACCATATTAACGATGTTGACTTAATTTTCCTATTATATTCTTCTCACTTTGCAGATATTCATGACAGCAACACACTCCCATGGATCACCTTTTGCTCCAGTTGAAGCTTTTATCTGCCCTATCATCTTTGGGAATGCGTGTGGTACCTATGATGATCATGACCGTGTTTGTTCTCGTGATAATACACATAGCTGCCCCCCTTGCAATTTGTCTCCCTACACGGCCAAGACAAAGGAAGAACTTAATGAAGGAACAAGGAAGAAGAAGTGCAAAAAGACCGAATAAGTGATGTAACTGCCAAGATTTATCAAAGTGTGCTGAAAGTGCAATTTTTGGGACTTAGTGTGATCTGGAAACTGTTACTATGAGGAATATCAACATTATTGTACTCATACAGTCTACTAGGGTTTGCATTTGAGCTTGTCTGTCTCATTAAATGGAAAAAAAATGTGAATGAATGGTACTTGGCCTATCCTTCCCAGGATTTCTCTCCTGGTACTGAAAAAGAATATGTTTCCCAGTTTCACGTCCCACCTCGAAAAGATAGACACCTTTGTCATTTTCTTAAGGCCGTGTGGATATAGAATGGGAAGCAAATGGAAATATTCATCTGAATAGCCTGCCAAAATTGCCAAGGTGTACGGTAGGAACTTTGTAAAGATAAATGCCTTATTTGCATCCAGCTAACATTGTACCAGACCAGAGAGAGTCTCATTTTATCACTGTATGCCGAAGTTAAAATGGATTTCTATTTTCTAGTATTGGTACCTAATAGCTTTTGGACTGAAGAGGCAAAAGCAAACTAGACAGATGATATATCTCTGCTGGCAGTGGTGGTGAATATTCTCTGATAACTAGAGTAGCTGCATTGCCCTCATCCAGACACAGAGGAAAAGGTAGCCATTAAAACTCATGTTGGTACAGATAGTGGAAATGTAAAAATCAGCTGGAAGTAAACAGTTCAAAGTTTCTATTAACAATACAGAGGAATGAAGTATGCATGTTTTAAGCATTAATCCACTGATATCTAGGGTAACAGATGAACTGCACCACAAATATTTGAAGTGTCACAAAAGGAAATTTCAAAATTTTAGTCAAATTTAGATCATTGTGCCAATTTTAATAGCAATACATTCTGTCTCTGTGATTATAATTTCTTCATACATTTTACACACACACATTCATAATTTTCAGATAAATATAGAAAGTAATTTATTATTGCCAAAATTACTATGTAAGAATTTGTATTATACTTTTGGTCTTCCAAATGACTTAATATAATAAAGTTTAAATATAAGCGACACAGCTGACTTGTTGACTTATCAACTCACTGAAAATGAGCGGACAGAGCTGTGAGTTCTCTGTGGTTGGTGAGTTAAAAAAAATTACAACTCTCTTTTCACTTTTGATGCAGCCACTGCATGAACACATTATTTCCAGGTTTCCTTTCCAATTAGCACGATTAGAGAGCAAGTGAAAAGTGGGGATTTGAGGAGGGAGGGAAGGAGCAGAGATGAGGAGGTGATTTCAAGGCCAATGGATAATGGGTCAAGGTATGCAATCTAGAGCAGTGAAGATGAGGAAGAAATTGCCTAGCAACATCTGATTTTGGACTCGTCAGGGCTTAAATGATTGTTAACATTATTCTCCTCAAAGCTGCAAACACCATAATTAGGATCCAAAAACATTTTACGTACATGGTATTAAGGTACACGTTTGTAGATATGAACTAAGAATAGAATTCCTTGTAACATTTTAACAGCAGCCTTAACTTTCTTCCCAGGAGAGACTGAGACATGAAGCAACATTTAGGGGGAATGGAATTCAAAATGAAGGGAAAATAGGGAATCTAAAGGAAAAGGAAAAATGGTAGCGCTAGGTGGAATGCTATGTGTGACCCACAGGAATTCGGGGCGATACTTCTGAAATCTTCATTAGAGATGTTACCTTTGAAAATTGGGGCAATTTGGAACATGGGGTATAGCCCTGATTATCAGGATGTTCTGACCAAATAGGTTCAGTGGGTGGAGTAACGATATACATAATTTTAACTCACTTGTTTAAAACCACAACTAAAATTTTCTTTTTGGTGGATCCCTGAATCAGCTGCACTATACAGGAGAGTTAGAACATGGGGCATAGACCCAACAAGATTCAGCAACGTCTTCCTGGAAGTCAGGCTGGCAACAACAGGAAGCAGAAGTTTGATAGCTGCAACAAAATGGTGCTGGCCCTATAAATTGTGGCAGGGGTGTGTCCCATGGTTCAGGTCATTCAATAAACTCATGGGATTAAATGGAACATTCAACTTCACTCTGCTCTTAGAAAGCTACTGCAGCATATCACACTTTACACCACCACAATATTTTTTTTTACTAAATGATTGAAAATCCACTTTTCCTACTGTGGTAGTACTGTTCCCATGCCTTTTCCTAGGATCACCCCATTGACCAATGGCCTGGTGCTCAATTAACCTTTTTAGGATTCATAGCATAACAGAAGTCCTGACCAGCTATCTCATCCTGAATTCTCTGATCACCACCAACCATGATTTCCCTGATCACTCTGAATGTCTGTTCAACTCCTACCCTACTGATACTTGACTCAAATTCCTTGACTGTCTGACACCTCAATCCCTGACTCATTGGTCACCCACACCAATTACCAATCTTCTGACCACCACACCATATGAAGAGAGGTCCCAATCTTTATCCCAATTCCAAAATGCTATCTTCTAGCAGCTGAATGTCTCACCAGTAGGCTTCATTAGTTTTATTATGTGCCATTCTATACTTCCAGGCTAAAATTGAACTGCAGTGCAGTGGCTACCGTACAAACCATTCCCTTGAGAACTTAACTGATTCATCCTTCCACTTGTAGGCCCAATTTGAGCTTCTATTCACAATCCTTTTGCAGTAACTACTTGGTCTCAGTGCTGGACCCCTTGAATTTCCCTTCACATATTTCACAAAATACAAAGCAAAAGTTCATAGAAACATAGAAAACCTACAGCACAATACAGGCCCTTTATGATGTGCTAGATGATTGAGGTGCAGAATGCAACTAAAAAATGCAGTAAGGAGAGAAAAGATAAACTATGAAATTAATCTAGCCAATAATATAAGAGAATTTTTTTCCAGCTATTTAAAGTGTAAAAGAGAGGCAAGAGTAGATATTACACCACTGGAAAATAATGCTGTAGAAATAGTAATAAGGTGGACAAAGAAATGGCAGGTGAACTCAACAAGTGTCCTGTGTCAGACTTCACTATGGAGGACACCAGCAGCATGCCAGAAATTTGAGTTCCATGAAAAGTGAGAGTAGTTGCTATTGCTAAGAAGAAGGTGTCTGGTAAGCTAGAAATTACTTAGGGTTACCCATAGCCCTCTATTTTTCTAAGCTCCATGTACCTATCCAGGATTCTCTTAAAAGACCCTATCGTATCTGCCTCCACCAACATCACCGGCAGCCCATTCCATGCACCCACCACTCTCTAAGTAAAAAATCTTGCCCCTGACATCTCCTCTGTCCCTACTTCCAAGCACCTTAAAACTGTGCCCTCTTGTGTTAGCCATTTCCACCCTGGGGAAAAAATCTCATGATCAATGCCTCTTATCATCTTATACACCTCTATCAGGTCTCCTCTCATCCTCTATCACTCCAAGGAGAAAAGCCCGAGTTCACTCAACCTATTCTCATAAGGCATGCTCCCCAATCCAAGCAACATCCTTGTAAATTCAAAGCATGCCATTGTTCTCACACAACATTCCTTTACATTCATGGAGGAGAACATGGTAAGTAGAAAGACTAGAGAGGGTCAGAGAAACAACAGGCCATCATTCTCCAGGATTCTCACATCTTCAGAGAAGGCAATGATGTCATCCTACATTTATCTGAATCAGTCTTGTCACATTAACATGTGCCTGAGCAGCAAGTGAAAACTGATTGTTAATCATGTGATGGTCTTTTAAGAGATGGGTGTAGCAATTGCACCTGATGTACACCATGGCAGGAACTGTGGAAACTAGCAACAGCAAAAAGTGCTGAAACCACCAAGCAGATTATAAAGGCATGAAGGAGATGATAATGATAGATTGAGGAACCACATAAAAATAGATGACAACAAATAGACAATTAAAGAACAGGTATGGAGTTTATAACAAATACATATCATTTTCAGGAATAAAATCCTAATAAATGATACAACTGTAACTAACATGATATGTTAAAAATCATGTGAAATCAAAGGTAAATCGATACAAAGTTGGGATTGAGGACATTTTAGAATTCAAAGTAAAACCAGGGTAAAATATTTGGAGAGTAGATGGATGGAATCAGGATAAGGAGGGGAATGTTCATGTGTGATGGAGGTTTGGAGCAGGTTTTAAGAGAGTAGTCAAAAATGGAGAAGACTTGGGTGGGGGGTGAAGGGGTTGGGGGGGAGTGGAAGAATTGCCTGAAATTAAAAATTCAAATATTCCCCAGTGCCCCAAAACTTACTATTATCTCCATTTTTATTAGATTCCAGCAAGTACACTTTGTTCCTTCTTATGTAAATGCGAGAAATGTAAAGGAATGTTGTGTGAAAACAATGACATCTCCAGCAGTTTCCACCTTCACACTCTCCAAATCCATCTTGGTTCCATTGGCCTTCCACCTGCCTCTGGTTATAACTAATGTTCTATTATTCCAATTAATAGGTGATTCAGGACCCTATTTAAAAATTCGGGACAAAAGATACAATGATTAAAACCTTCACTTATTAATTTTGGCCCAATCTGATTAATTCTTGTTTTTTTTCTTTCTCTCACTCTCTCTCACTCACTCTCTCTCTCACTCACTCTCATTCTCTCTCTCTCATTCACTCTCACTCTCTCAATCTCTCTCACCCACTCTCTCACTCACTCTCACTCACTCTCTCACTCTCTCTCTCTCTCACTCTCTCTCTCTTTCACTCACTCTCTCACTCTCAGTCTCTCTTTCTCACTCAATCACTCTCTCACTCACTCACTCACTCACTCACTCTCTCTCACACTCACTCACTCTCTCTCACACTCACTCACTTTCTCAGTCACTTTCACTCTCTCTCTCTCACTCAGTCTCACTCTCTCTCTCATTCTTGATTGGCCATGGCATCAAAGGTTACGGGGAGTGGGGCTGAGGAGGGGAAAAAAGGATCAGCCATGATTGAATGGCGGAGCAGACTCAATGGGCCAAATGGCCTAATTCTGATGTGTTTAATCCAAGGTTCTTTCAGAAGTCAGGAAAAAGGCACAAATCTTGTTGCTTCACGATTATTTTATTAAGCATTACTAAACCAAAGAAAATTAGAAAATGCACAATAACAGGAGCAGAAGCTAGTAGTAGAAGAAGGCAGAACAAAGGTGAGGCAGACCGGGAGACTATTTCGCTGAACACCTACGCTCTGTCCGCCAGAGAAAGCAGGATCTCCCAGTGGCCACACATTTTAATTCCACGTCCCATTCCCATTCTGATATGTCTATCCATGGCCTCCTCTACTGTCAAGATGAAGCCACACTCAGGTTGGAGGAACAACACCTTATATACCGTCTGGGTAGCCTCCAACCTGATGGCATGAACATAGATTTCTCTAACTTCTGTTAATGCCCCTCCTCCCCTTCTTTCCCCACCCCTGATTTATTTATTCCTTCCCCTCCCTTTTTCCTCTCTCTGCCCATCACTCTTTGCCTGTTCTCCATCTCCCTCTGATGCTCCCCTCCCCTTTCTTTCTCCTGAGGCCTCCAGTCCCATGATCCTTTCCCTTCTCCAGCTCTGTATCCCTTTTGCCAATCAACTTTCCAGCTCTTAGCTTCATCCCTCCCTCTCCGGTCTTCTCCTATCATTTCGGAATTCCCCCTCCCCCTCCTACTTTCAAATCTCTTACGATCTTTTCTTTCAGTTAGTCCTGATGAAGGGTCTCGGCCCGAAACGTCGACACCGCTTCTTTCTATAGATGCTGCCTGGCCTGCTGTGTTCCACCAGCATTTTGTGTGTGTTGCTTGAATTTCCAGCATCTGCATATTTCCTTGTGTTTGCAACTTCATGGTCAGCTTACTTCATACACAGATAAGAAACATTCTATTCAAATTTTCAGATAAGAGTCAGTCAGTAGAAAGCTGCTACAGTGTTCAAATAGTGCAGCACCAAAGAAGCTTCCAGAACTTTCCAGAATCATACAGCTGTAACCACTAGGGGACACACTGAACAACTGCGTATATATATACTGTGGCCACTAGGAAACATGTATATTTCTATGTATATATGTAGTCACTTAAAATACAAGCAGACAATTAATTGTTAAGCTACACGGAAAATAACAATTATGTCTAATTTAAGAATTAAACAGTCTTTTAAACAAGGGAATTAAACAAAGGAATCCCTTTAGAAGGCTGAATTTGAAGGCAGAGTTTTTCTGGACAATTGGGCCTTGTTCCAGGGAAGGTGGGACCTGTTCCAACAGGATGGTTTGAACCTGAACTGGAGGGGGACTAACATCCTTGTGGGAAGGTTTGCTAGTGCTGCTCTGGGAGGTTTAAACTAGATTTGCAGGGGGAGGGGAACCAGAGTATTAGAGCAGATGGTGAGGTGGAGGAGAATAGAGGTCATGTGAGGACTGCTTGTGTGGACAGAAATCGAAGGTTTGTATGTGATAGAAATGTTCTCAGGTCCCAAACTGAAGAGACTGGGGAAGAGGCGTCTGGCTCTCAGATAGAGAAAGACAGGAGACAGAGTGTGAGGGAGGATAGGCAGGTGATAGAGAAGGGACATGCTCAGACTGACGGTTTGAGATGTGTCTATTTTAATGTAAGGAGTATTGTGAACAAAGCGGATGAGCTTAGAGCGTGGATCAATACTTCGGGATGTGATGTTGTGGCCATTACAGAGACTTGGACAGCTCAGGGACAGGAATGGTTACTTCGTGCCAGGTTTTAGATGTTTCAGAAAGGACAGGGAGGGAGGCAAAAGAGGTGGGGCTGTGGGACTGTTGATCAGAGATAGTGTCACAGTTGCAAAAAAGGTGGACGTCATGGAGGGATTGTCTACGGAGTCTCTGTGGGTGGAGGTTAGGAACATGAAGGGGTCAATAACTTTACTGGGTGTTTTCTATAGGCTGCCCAATAGTAACAGGGATGTCGAGGAGCAGATAGGGAAACAGATCCTGGAAAGGTGTAATAATGTTGTGATGGGAGATCTTAATTTCCCAAATATAGATTGGCATCTCCCTAGAGCAAGGGGTTTAGATGGGGTGGAGTTTGTTAGGTGTGTTCAGGAAGGTTTCTTGACACAATATGTAAATAAGCCTACAAGGGGAGAGGCTGTATTTGATTTCATATTGGGAAATTAACCTGTGGGAGAAATTAATCAGTGGGAGAGCATTTTGAAGATAGTGATCACAATTCTATCTCCTTTACCATAGCATTGGAGAGAGATAGGAACAGACAAGTTAGAAAAGCATTTAATTGGAGTAAGGGGAATTATGAGGCTATCAGGCAGGAAATTGAAAGCTTAAATTGGAAACAGATGTATGGAAGAAATGTGGCAAATGTTCAGGGGATATTTGTGTAGAGTTCTGTATAAGTACGTTCCAATGAGACAGGGAAGTTATGGTAAGGTGCAGGAACCGTGGTGTACAAAGGCTGAAATGACTGGTCAAGAAGAAAAGAAAAACTTACAAAAGGTTCAGAGAGCTAGGTAATGTTAGAGATCTAGAAGATTATAAGGCTAACAGGAAGGAGCTTAAGAAGGAAATTAGGAGAGCCAGAAGGGGCCATGAGAAGGCCTTGGTGAGCAGGATTAAGGAAAACCCCAAGGCATTCTACAAGTATGTGAAGAGCAGGAGGATAAGATGTGAAAGAATAGGACCAATTAAGTGTGACAGTGGGAAAATGTATATAGAACCGGAGGAAATAGCAGAGGTACTTAATGAATACTTTACTGTAGTATTCACTATGGAAAAGGATCTTGGTGATAAAAGTGATGACTTGCAGCAGATTGAAAAGCTTGAGCATGTAGATATTAAGAAAGAGGATGTGCTGGAGCATTTGGAAAGAATCAAGTTGGATAAGTCGCCAGGCCCAGATGAGATGTACCCCAGGCTACTGTGGGAGGCGAGGGAGGAGATTGCTGGGCCTCTGGCAATGATCTATGCGTCATCAGTGGGGACGGGAGAGGTTCCAGAGGATTGGAGGGTTGCGGATGTTGTTCCTTTTTTCAAGAAGGAGAGTAGAGATAGCCCAGGAATTTATAGACCAGCGAGCCTTAGTGGTTGGTAAGTTGATGGAGAAGATCCTGAGTGGCAGGATTTATGAACATTTGGAGAGGTATAATATGATTAGGAATAATCAGCACAGCTTTGTCAAGGGCAGGTCGTGCCTTACGAGCCTGATTGAATTTTTTGAGGATGTGACTAAACACATTGATGAAGGAAGAGCAGTAGATGTAATGTATATGGATTTCAGCAAGGTATTTGATAAGGTACCCCACGCAAGTGTTACGTACCCATGACACGTGACAGTGGTACCCTTGTCACGTGATTGGGGTTGAAGTTATACTGGACTTGAGGTAATGGTCTTGTGATGGTGGAGTGACGTCATTTTCTCGCCAGTAGAGATCATGTGACAGGTTTTTTTTTACAGGGTATAAGAGGAGGACCCCTCCCTGTGATGTGGGGCAGTTCGTGGCTGGATTTGCCAAGTTGACTTCATGCCACTGCGTGATTTAATGTGATGATGCAGTTTAGTTGAAAGATGAAGTTTTATCTATTGCCTAAAGTTTAAAAGGTTCATTGCCAGCAGTTTCTTTACAATACTGCTAGTTTAAGAATCAGTGGAGAGTGAAGATCGGAGTTCGGGAGTTAAAGATCGAGGAGAATCGAATTTCGACGGTGAAACAGGTTCGGCCTTATTTGATCCTTATTCGAAAGGAATTCGTTGACTGTTCTCGTGTTAATCTCTGCAGGATAGCAGAAGATTGAGGACAGTGTGATAAAGGAAAGGTCAGTGCCCTTAAGCCGTTTTGTTTCGTAAATTCTTCGTGGGAAAAGTTCGACGCCGGGGATTGAAGCAAAGTGACGTGAAAGAGAATTTAAATCGTCTTAAAAAGTCTCTCCTTTTAAATGGACTGTGAGCATTTTGAACTTTTGGCAATACCACTTTTAAGAACTGTTTTTGCAACATCATTTTAAGAACTGTTAAGCTGCCGCACAGCAGCTGATTTCCGGTTACGTTAGTGTTTGTTTACTTTTGGGGGGGTTTGTTTTCAGTGTTTAATAAACGTGTTATTTGTTATAAAAACCTTTGCCTAACTCACATATATTTATTGTTGCCTGAATACATAACACAAGGCTTATTGAGAAAGTAAGAAGGCATGGGATCCAAGGGGACATTGCTTTGAGGATTGAGAACTGGCTTGCCCACAGAAGGCAAAGAGTGGTTGTAGACAGTCATATTCCGCATGGAAGTCAGTCACCAGTGGAGTACCTCAGGGATCTATTCTGGGACTCTTACTCTTATGATTTTTATAAATGACCTGGATGAGGAATTGGAGGGATGGGTTAGTAAGTTTGCTGATGACAGTAAGGTTGGAGGTGTTGTGGATAGTGTGGAGGGCTGTCAGAGGTTACAGGGACATTGATAGGACGCAAAACTGGGCTGAGAAGTGGCAGATGGAGTTCAACCCAGATAAGTGTAAAGTGGTTCATTTTGGTAGGTCAAATATGATGGCAGAATATAGTTTTAATGGTAAGACTCTTGGCAGTGTGGAGGATCAGAGGGATCTTGGGGTCCAAGTTCATAGGATGCTCAAAGCAGTTGCGCAGGTTGACTCTGTGGTTAAGAAGGCATATGGTGTATTGGCCTTCCTCAATCGTGGAATTGAATTTAGGAGCTGAGAGGTAATGTTGCAGCTATATAGGACCCTGGTCAGACCCCACTTGGAGTACTGTGCTCAGTTCAGGTCGCCTCACTACAGGAAGGATGTGGAAGCCATAGAAAGGGTGCAGAGGAGATTTACAAGGATGATGCCTGGATTGGGGAGCATGCCTTATGAGAATAGGTTGAGTGAACTCGGCCTTTTCTCCTTGAAGCGAAGGAGGATGAGAGATGACCTGATAGAGGTGTATAAGATGATGAGAGGCGTTGATCGTGTGGATAGTCGGAGGTTTTTTCCCAGGGCTGAAATGGTTGCCACAAGAGGACACAGGTTTAAGGTGCTGGGGAGCAGGTGCAGAGGAGATGTCAGGGGTAAGTTTTTTTTACTTAAGAGAGTGGTGAGTGCGTGGAATGGGCTGCCGGCAAATATGGTGGAGGCGGATACGATAGGGTCTTTTAAGAGACTTTTGGCTAGGTACATAGAGCTGAGAAAAATAGAGGGCTATGGGTAAGCCTAGTAATTACTAGTGTAGGGACATGTTTGGCACAACCTTGTGGGCTGACAGGCCTATATTGTGCTGTAGGTTTTCTATGTTCTATGTTTCTAATACAGGACTAATAGCAGGATTCTTAGTAGTGTAGAGGAACAGATGGATCCTGGGATTCACGTTCATAGAGACCTCAAAGTTGCTGCACGAGTTGATAGTGCTTTTATGATTTGGGGGATTGAGTTCAAGAGCCGTGAGGTAATGTTGCAGCTCTAAACATAGTTAGGCCACACGAGGAAAGTCGTGTTCAGTTCTGGTTGCCTCATTATAGGAAGGATGTGGAAGCTTTAGAGAGAATGCTGAGGATTTCCCAGGATGTTGCCCAGATAAGAGAGCATGTCTTATGAGGGTAGGTTGAGCACGTTAGGGCTTTTCTCTTTGGAGCAAAGGACGATGGCAGGTGACTTGATAGAAGCTCTGAAGATGATTAAGAAGCAGATATGGAGTGGATAGCCAGAAACATTTTCCCAGAGTGGAAATGGAAAATATAAGGAAACATAATTTTAAAGTGACTGGTGGTAATTATAGTGTGGGCGGGGGATATAAGAGGTAACTTTTGTTACACAGAGAGCAGTGGATGCATGGAGCACTCTGCTGGGGTGGTGGTAGAGGCAGATGCATTTAAGAAACACTTAAATAGGCACATGGAAGATGGAAAAATGGAGGACTATGTCAGAACGAATGGTCAGATTGATCCTCGAGTAGGATAAAAGATCACCATATTATGGTCCAAAGGCCCTGTAATGTTCTGAAATATTCTATTTTCTAAGTAAATAACATCCGCTGACTCTTAACAATTAAACAGTCTGATCCAACATTCCCCCTCTGCTGATTCTAAATCACAAATTTCAGAACATTACATCTGAAAATTCAGAGATAGTAAAGCTTGCAATATCCGGGTTAAATATAAAATGACCATAACATTTCCCTTTTGACATGCCTTTTCTATTTCCTGTTGTATTCTGTAGTCCACATCCCAGCTACTGTTTGGGTATATAATCTCATGTGTGTATATATATATATATATATATATAGTTTAATTAAGCATTCTTGTTCATTAAAATAATTAATTACAGATTACAGGTATATGTAAAAATACATTAAATGTGATATATGCACATCTCACTAAAAGTAAGGGTGAAGCCGGACCCATATCGGACTCCTCGCGTCTTCCTTTGAATTGATTTAATGTTTTGAAATTACATTGGTGACAAGTTATTTTCAGAACAAATCTGAGATGGCTATCTATCTGTTTAAGCAGAGTGAGACATTTGAACAAAAAAAAATGCTGCAAGGGACAATTGAATCTAAAAGAAATAGCCAGCACGTGGAGAGATGGTCGAGTTTAAAACAAAACCAGCCAGGACATGTTCTTCTGAAGGGAAGAGATGATCAAGTTTTTTTTAAAAGGCCGTAAACAGAAGTATTCAGGGTTCATACACAGTGAGTAGTGGCTCATGTATACTGAACTATTGGAACAGTATTTTGAAGCAAATGAAACAGGCAATGAAAAATCAGTGCCAATTTTGCTAAGATCATTGAGTTTAAAGGTATGCAGTTTACTTCGAAGTTTGACTGCTACAACCAAGCCATCAGAAATAAGCTTTGCTGCTGTTGTAAAAATGATGCAGGAATACTTAGAACCAAAGCCATTGTTAAAGGCAGAAAGTTCGCAAGTGGAATCAAAAGCAAGGGAATCCCTTCAGTCTACCTGGCTGAATTGAAGAGATTTTCTGAGCGTCGCCAGTTCGGTAATAGATAGATAAATACTTTATTGATCCCAAAGGAAATTACAGTGCCACTGATACACTATGGGATCATTAAACCTTAAAAGAAAGCATTCAAAAATGGCTCCTAGATGAAGTATAGCTTACATTTTAAATGAGAAGTGGAAATCGCCATTTCAATGGAAACCGCAGACAGAGACGCGACTGAGTTGCAGTCAGGAATGAAAGTGAGCGTGAATAAAATTGCAGCATGTAAACAGAAACCAGTTTGACCAAACAGATTATGTAACCATTGTGGCAGGCAGATTTAAAGGCGAAACTTGTAGAAAATGCAACAAAGTAGGACATATAAATGGTCTGCACAGGGACGAAAAGATGCTAAGAAGTCAAATTGCAGTTTTGAAAAGAGCACTAATCTGCATGCTGTTGATGAAAGATCTGATAAGGATGAGAGTGATACAGGACTGTGCAGTGTGAAAATTAACAATAGACAAGCAATATGGCTTATGCCAGAAATATACAGCAAATTAATTAAAATGGAATTGGACACTCATTCTACTGTTTCAGTCATTCCCCAAAATGAGTTTAAATGGCATTTCAAAGATACTAAACTGAAGCCTGCAGATTTTTAAAAATCAAAATATACTTTATTCAAAAATAAAATTATGTACAATAAACCATTCAATGACTCTCAGTCCTTTACAAATGTTTCCATTACAGTCTTTACATTCCCACACTTTTACCACCCAGGTGGCACTCTGTTACTTCATATTTACATACACTTGTTCAGGGGTATACACCCTGCCCCCCTACCCCTCAACTCCCACGGGAGAAGAACCCTAGACTGTGGTCCTTCCCCACCGGGCCCTTGCGGTGGCTGCACCAAGTTTGAGTGCGTCCCTCAGCACGTACTCCTGCAGCTGAGAATGTGCCAGTCGGCAGCATTCCCCCACGGACATCTCTGTGTGCTGGTAGACCATCAAGTTTCGGGCTGACCAAAGAGTGTCTTTCACCGAGTTGATGATCTGCCAGCAGCACCTGATGTTGGTCTCCGTGTGCATCCCCGGGAACAGCCCGTAGATCAGAGAATCCTCTGTTACGCAGCTGCTGGGGATGAACCTTGACACTGCCCCTTCCAACCTCCTCCACACCTTCTCAGTGAACCCACAGTGTGCAAAGAGGTGGGTCACCAACTCCTCCTCACTTCAGTCCTCCCATGGGCAGAGGGGTGTGGAGACGACGTTCCGGGCATACAGGAGGGATCGGACTGGGAGGGCCCCTCTCACTGCCAGCCAGGCGAGGTCTTGGTGTCTGTTGGTGAGGTCTGGCGATGAGGTATTTTGCCAGATGAACTGGATGGTCTGCTCAGGGAACCACCCCACTGTGTCCATCATGTCCTTCTCCTGCAGTGCCTGCAGGACTTTACGTGCTGACCACTGCCTGATGGCCCTGTGGTCAAAGGCGTTGACCTGAAAGAATTTCTCTACGAAGGACAGGTATGGCGGCAATGACCAGCTGACAGGGGTGTTGCGCTGTAAAGGGGCCAGACCCATCCTTCGTAGCCAGGGCGACAGGTAGAACCTGGGCACTTGCAGATATCCAATTAAGAACTTATACTGGAGAAAAGATAACTCCTGTAATAGCCATAACAGTGAAATACAACAACCACCAAGCCACATTAAGCTTGTGTGGGGTAAAAGCCAGTGATCATTAATGGAGAATGTGTGGAGCAGGTTAAGACCTACAAGTATCTGGGAGTACAGTTAGACGAGAAGCTAGACTGGACTGCCAACACAGATGCCTTGTGCAGGAAGGCACAGAGTCGACTGTACTTCCTTAGAAGGTTGGCGTCATTCAATGTCTGTAGTGAGATGCTGAAGATGTTCTATAGGTCAGTTGTGGAGAGCGCCCTCTTCTTTGTGGTGGCGTGTTGGGGAGGAAGCATTAAGAAGAGGGACGCCTCACGTCTTAATAAGCTGGTAAGGAAGGCGGGCTCTGTCGTGGGCAAAGTACTGGAGAGTTTAACATCGGTAGCTGAGCGAAGGGCGCTGAGTAGGCTACGGTCAATTATGGAAAACTCTGAACATCCTCTACATAGCACCATCCAGAGACAGAGAAGCAGTTTCAGCGACAGGTTACTATCGATGCAATGCTCCTCAGACAGGATGAAGAGGTCAATACTCCCCAATGCCATTAGGCTTTACAATTCTACTGCCAGGACTTAAGAACTTTTTAAAAGCTATTATTAATGCTTTTTGAGACAGTGATTTAGATGCATATCATATTTTTTACTGAGTTAAGTATTGTATGTAATTAGTTTTGCTACAACAAGTGTATGGGACATTGGAAAAAAGTTGAATTTCCCCATGGGGATGAATAAAGTATCTATCTATCTATCTATCTATCTATCTATCTAAACAGAAGGACCAGTATCGTAGCGGCGTGATTGGCTGAGACAACTACAACTTGATTGGAGATCCTGTCCTGTGGGTGATGTGGCTTATTCTGATTGTTGAAAGTAACTTTGTTATGATTGTTAGTTTAGAAACTGCAGCTGCTTTTCCCATTGGTTAGATGCCTGGTGTCTAGTTTCAAATATCGTGTGTATAAAATAGCACATGGAAGGGGTTTGCTCTCTCTGTCTTCCTTTGTTTAAGGCAAGCAGTGTACAAACCCTTGGGAAGGTATGCTCTGTGTTTGCTTTTAACTAAGCATGTTTGTTGAATATTCAGCTTTGTAGCTTCTGTAACTTGGGGAACATGAATGTTTGGTCGATTTTTACTGTTTGTAAATAAATGATTAATATACTTATTTGCAGTCAGTGTTTTCTGTCTCACTTGCCAGACCCGTGAACCTGATTCAATGTTATATTTTGGTGCTGCAAGCAGGATATGCATTTCTTTAAAAGCTTATTTAAAAGGGAGGACCTCCCATTTGAGGGATGCAGAGTCCCCCAGGTGGAAGTGAGGCTGTATCATAGAGGGATGGGTGATTTAGGGAGCCTATTGTCCCAACACACGATCAATACTGCCTTGAGAATGCAGCTTGTGTAGGGGAATGGAACTGGTGGAAATGTACATAATTCACAATTACTGACATGGAGCTGGGGTTTCGCTTTGCGCTCTGACGTGATCATGTTATTATGAAAAAGGTTTTTTAGCACACTTCTGTTGTGTAGGTTTTGGATTTCAATAAAATGTGTTATGGGCTTCGATAAACATAAAATGCCTCAGTTAGTTTTATTTGCATAAACCTACATTGGTGACCCCCATGCACTAGGATGGTTCCGGAGTTATTGAACACATTGACCAACCAGTTGCTTTGAGATCGCTGGAGTTTTGGGAGCAAAATGCCGCTGTTTGGTCTGTACAAGCTGAGGAGCAATTAGCGCGGCAAGAAATCGCCATTGACAACCAGCTAATAGTTTTATGTAGTAGCATCACTCAGAAACTCCACGGCTGTGAGAGTGGCGAGTCTGTTTGAACACCCGTCTGAACATGATAAATACCGATTGCTGAAAGCTCATCTTCTACAGACCGATCGAGCTAAACAGTTGCTCTCCTTGCCTGGCCTCAGCAATGTTAAACCTCCAGAGCCTATGGACCACATGCAGCCTCTCCTGAGAAATTACCATCCTTCTTTTATTTTTAGAGAACTCTTCATGCAGCAAATAGCCCTCACTAATGCACCTGTGATGGACTATAGAGAGCTGGTTAAAATGGCTGATCGTCTACACTCAGTTGGGCAGCGATGCATCACTCCTTCTCCTTTATCTACCTCAATGAGCCTGGTCAGCAAGGCCTCCTGTGGCTCTGGAACAGCCGACGCCGAGCCTGTGATTTTACCACGCTCGTTTTGGTAGCAACACTAGGAAGGGTCAACAGCCTTGCAGCTTCGACAGTGCTGGCACATCAGGTCACCAGAGGCCTGTGAACACTGTGGGTTCCAGCAGCCAGGCTCCCCTACTGTTCATTACAGACACCGTTTCAGGGCAACACTTCCTGTGTGACACAAGTGACTGTGCTTCCGGCGTCGCCTATTCATGACAAGGCAAAGAGCAACACAATCTTGCTGGAGGCCACCAGTGGCAACAGGATCCAGACTTACGGGCCACAACGGGTGACATTCTACTTCAGTGAGTGACGTTATACGTGGGACTTTATCCTGGCAAGAGTGGCTGGACCTCTGCTTGGGGCAGATTTTCTGTGTGCCCAAGGACCGTTAGTCCTTCCGGCTTGTGGATGTCAAGGCCTTTGGGTCATTACCCTGCTCCCCAAGTGAGATCCCCACAGTGACTCTGTCAAGTACATGCATCACCCCCTGTGAGTTTACTCGACCACTGGGTAAATCCCCAAACCTCATCAAGCCCACATTCTCCACTACAGTCACAAAACATGGGATCAAGCACCACATTTCCACAACTGTCCATGCCTGTATGTGTAGTCTAGATCCAGAAAAGCTGGCAACTGCGAAGACTGAGTTTGCCAACATGGAAAGACTTGGAATTGAATGCTGATCTAATAGCCCCTGGGCTTAACCCTACCATATGGTCCCTAAATCCAATGGTGGTTGCCGCCCAGATGGGGATTACCAATGCCTTAATGAGGCCACCACCCCTGATCATTACCTGGTCCATATATTTAAGTCTTTTCAGAACGTTTAGCTGGAAAGTTAACTTTTTCCAAAGTCATTCTAGCTAAGGGCTGCCTTCAGGTGCCTGTGTGCTTGGAAGGCGTTCCCAAAACAGCTGTGGTAACCCTGTTAGGCCTTTCTGAGTTTCTGTGCATGCCACTTGGACTGAAAAATGCAGCACAGACTTTCCAAAGGCTGATGGACTCTGTATTAAAGGGCTAAGATTTTCTTTTTGTTTGCCTGGATGACATACTTGTCGCTAATGTGGCCAAATTGAAAATGTATCTCATCTCTGCATACTTTTTGAGTGCTTAAGTCAACATAGGTTGATTGTTAACCCTGCTAAATGTCAGTTTGGTTGGTCAACCATCAACTTTCTTGGTCATCACATCCAGAAGGTGCAGAACCCCTCAAGGCAAAGCTGGTGCTATTAAGGATTTCCCACCACTCTGCACTACTAAAAACTACCGGAGTTTTTAGGTACGATAAGCTTCTATCACTGTTACATTCCGTGAGCTGCTGAACTTATGCTCTCCTGTATAATTTGTTCAAAGGCAATACTCCTAATCATGTACTTGACTGGTCAAAGGACATGACCAGGGCATTTGATGATATCAAACTCTTTCTAACATGACCCTACTGGGGCACCCACTCCCAAATGCCCCAATAGCCATTACTACTGATGCATCAGACTACTCTGTGGGTGCTGTGCACAACCAGTTATCGGAGGTGTGTGGCAGCTGCCCACCTTCTTCAGCCGGCAGCTCCGTCCTCCTGAAAGGAATCAGAGCACGTTTGACCGCGAGTTTCTCGGCCTCTATCTGCTGTCGGCCATTTTCATTTTCTTTTAGAGGGTCGCCATTTCACGGCATTCATTGACCACCAACCCCTCATGAACACGATGGCCAATATATCAGAACCTTGGTCTGCACAGTAGCAACACCACCCAGCCTACATATCCGAGTTCACAAGAGATGTACAAACTATCAAGGGGAAAAATAATTCTGTGGCTGATAGCCTCTCATGGCCAACTCTTGAGGCTGTACACATAGGCGTTGACTGCCGGCGTGGCAGCTGACAGCGAACAGCAGTCATGGACCTGTGGCTGGCTGACATTGCTTGGTGAAACTGGGGTTTCTCTCCTGTGTGATGTCTCAGCCGATTGCCCTCGCCCCATCATGCCCACAAACTGGAGATGGACTGTTTTCAACTCCATACATGGCTTCTCGCATCTGGTCCAGAAGGCCTCACAGAAACTAGTTGCACTAAAGTTTGTTTGGCTCGGCCTCAGAAAGGACGTGTGTTATTGGACTTCAGCTGGTGTGGAGCGCCAAAGGGCAAAAATTAGCCATCATGTTCAGGCGCCATTGGCACATTCTGAAGTCCCTGAACAATGGCTTGACCATGTCAATGTGGACCTTATGGTCCTCTTTCCCCCTCCTGTGGTTTCACACACCTTTGTACCATGATGGACTGCACCACTAGGTGGCCAGAGGTCATCCCTCTAGCAACGACAATGGCTGCAGGTGCGGCTCAAGCGTTCAACAGTACCTGAGTTGCTCGGTTTGGCACCGCATCTGAAATTTCCTCTGACTGCGGTCCGTAATTCATTACAGACCTCTGGGCTGCGATGGGCTGCAGCTGAAGTTCTGGGCCAGTGGCCAATGTGAGCAGTTTCATCACTTCTTAAAGGCTGCTCTGAAGGTTTCCCTGATCGATGAGTGTTGGTATGATCATCTCTCATGGATCGCTCTGGGGCTCTGAATGGCTCCAAAAGAGGAACTGCAGTCATCCACGGTTGAGTTGGTATATGGGCAGCCATTACATGCCAGGAGATTTCATTCCTGATGCCATAACCCCCTGGTCAGCCTCTCAACAGTGTTCCACCCTCCTCAGTAAATTTAATTCATTTTTGCCTTTTCCTACCCTTGGGTTTCTGATCACCTACATTCCACCTCGTTTGTTTTCATCTGTCATGACCCACCCCAACATCCCCAAATGATGGCCCGTTCCACGTTTTGGAACAGCGACTTCTATCATAGATGAGAGTGGTCAAGCTGAACATATTTCGGTAGACAACACACACCAAAATGCTGGTGGAACACAGCAGGCCAGGCAGCATCTATAGGGAGAAGCACTGTCGACGTTTCGGGCCGAGACCCTTCGTCAGGACTAACCGAAAGGAAAGATAGTAAGAGATTTGAAAGTAGTGGGGGGAGGGGGAAATGCGAAATGATAGGAGAAGACTGGAGGGGGTGGGATGAAGCTAAGAGCTGGAAAGGTGATTGGCGAAAGTGATACAGAGCTGGAGAAGGGAAAGGATCATGGGACGGGAGGCCTCGGGAGAAAGAAGGGGGGGGGGAGAGGGAGATGGAGAACAGGCAGGGTGATGGGCAGAGAGAGAGAAAAAAAACAAACAACTAAATATGTCAGGGATGGGGTAAGAAGGGGAGGAGGGGCATTAACAGAAGTTAGAGAAGTCAATGTCCATGCCATCAGGTTGGAGGCTCACCTTTAACTGGCCCACCAAGATTTGGAGTGTCCTGGAGTCACAACATGACCATGAGTGTGTCAATGCAACCCTGGATGAGCCATTGGCTCCTGCTGTTCCTCCACCCCTGGAACACAGGACCTGAGCTGGGCTCCAGACAGGCTCACAATGCCGGTTTTAGTGAATTCTGGGGAGGGGCTGTGTAGGGTAATGTAATCGGGAGAAATGTACAATTTACAACACTTTAAGAGGCTGGTCTGGCATGATGACATTATAATGAAAAAGATTTTTAGTGTGCTTTTGTTGTGTAGGTTTAAGTTCAATAAAATGTGTTACAGGTTTCATTAAAGATAAAATTCCTCACTTAGTTTTATTTACATAAACCTACACTTGCTTCCCCTGAAAATAAAGCATCACTGTAGGTTAGAGTAATGGCAACGCTTGTCTTCTGAGGCTGTGTCCTGCGCACGTGCCCAGTAGGAGGAGGTTTTAATGTGGACGGAGGTATTTTCAGAAACACCCGGTGCGGACGCCTATCATTTTTTCACGACACCGGCATTTTCAAAATTCACCAGCTCAGTTGGATTTGGCCTTGGGTACCCCACTTTCACTGAGTGGAATCTAAAACCCCGGAATGGAGCTCAGTAAAGTTTAACGCCAATGGATTCTCATCGCAGAATTAAACAGCAGTAGTAATACCCACCAGCAGATGTGGAATTAATTTCTGGAATGACATGACATGTGTGGGCAGCAGCTTCCCAAATAGAAGTCTTTAATAGCACCAACTGTTGCTCATCCAATAAGTACAGTGATTCAATTATTACAAGGTTTAGAATATGTAGAAAAGTGTATTTGTAGCCAAGTATGGATGTTAAATAAGCATACAGGGGTGGAGGATCCCACGTGTCCCGTAAAGAAATGTTTTTAGCATTGCTCAAAGCTGGCGTCCCGGAGGAGCAGGTAAACCACCACTCTCAATGCCATCTGGTGGAAGCACTGTCTGGAGAAGCAGGAAAGGAAGACTGATGAGGGGGAAGGGTATTTCTTCAAGTCCTCTCCCAACAAGGACTCTGCCAGATTCCTCGCATCCAATTCATGATTCCCTACATAGGGCCTTGGCTAATGTTCACTAGCAATGGGAATCAGGTGGTGGTTAGCACAGCATCCGTCTTCCCTGTAAATAGAGTGTGAATGATTTGAATGTGGAGAAATGTAAGATGTGGCCACATGTGATGGTTTGCCTTAGTGTATGCGTGTGAGTGTGTCCCTGTGTGAGTGTTTGTGTGTGTGCGAGTGTGAGAGCTTGTGTGTGTGTGTGCGCGTGCGCATGTGTGTGAGCTTGTGTGCGTGTGTGTTTGTGTGTGTGTGTGTGTGTTTGTGCGTGTGTGTGAGCTTGTGTGCGTGTGTGTTTGTGCGTGTGTGTGAGCTTGTGCGCGCGCGTGTGTGGATTTTGCCTTTAAGAGATTGTGAACATGTTGGGCCCTGCCCGCTTGCTCTTTCCTTCTCAGTTGTTCTCTGAGAAGTGCGCTATTTCTCTGTGAGAAATTAACTGCCTGTTTTAAGTTTTTGCTGCTCCATTCAAAGATTTAAAGAAGAGGAGTACAGCCCGGGCTTTGCGTTTTGTGTTCTAACCTGTTACTTTGTTGTTTTTAATCTGTTACGTGTTGTCTTAATCTGTTACTTTGTTACTTGTTTCCCTATGCAATTGGTTTTAGGGATGACTCACTTTTCATGCTGACCATATGAAATTTGAGTTGATGGGGTAGGAGTTTGGGCAACTTCATTGCAGATATGAGATGCCCACATCTCAGAGGGACATAAGCATTTGGGAAGCAATTCCACTAGTTCTTTTGTTTTTTTTGTGTGTGTTTTCTAAATACCCAGCAATTAATCAAGAGCAAATGCATTTGTATCTCCCTGCATTACAAAATGGCATTGAGAGTGGTGGTTTACCTGCTCCTCTGGGACGCCAGCTTTGAGCAATGCTAAAAACATTTCTTTACGGGACACATGGGATCCTCCACCCCTGTATGCTTATCTAAGTGATGATACTGACTTGGGAGATCTTCTGATACATCCCTAGGGCTTGTATTTGAATTTTCACACTGGACCAGATTGCTGAATTTGTATGATGTCTCCTTACTAGAGGCAGTCCCTGGGTTATGAATGAGATCTGT
The DNA here is from genome assembly GCF_048418815.1 of Hemitrygon akajei. Lineage (NCBI taxonomy): Eukaryota > Metazoa > Chordata > Chondrichthyes > Myliobatiformes > Dasyatidae > Hemitrygon > Hemitrygon akajei. The sequence goes on from NC_133139.1 coordinate 50,904,301, forward strand.
TCCTAAGTCTGTCTTTAAGTTGGATTTGTACGTAAGTCGGAACAGGTACATCTGGTCTTATTTAGCATCAGTTAGTCAAATGTTTGTCTTAGTATATAGTAATAATTTTACCTTTCTATGCATATAAAACACTTAAGAAACACTTCCAAATACACTAAAACATCTTAAACATAATAATAATAATAATACAGTAATAATAAAAGTAACTACATACAGTTCCATCGATGTCTTGCATACCGGAAGGGGCATTCGTGAGGTAACATTATGATGGACCTGGTGCTGGAGAGTCAGGGTTTGATTCTGCTGCTGGAGAGGTGGGGGTTACTACTGGAGTTAATTTCTTGAAGGAGAAAGGTATCAAGGGAGGCTTGTACAGAGCTTTTCTTTTTCTCATCATAAACGGCCTTGTAGCAGCTGAGGCCCTCGGTAACTGCACAGTAAACTTTGGTGAACCTCTCTGTATTAAGATCTTGCTCCTCTAACTTGCTCCTGCTTCAATGAGACAAAAGGCTTCAGCTAACTCTTTCGTCACAAGCTTTTTCGGTTCCAGAGTTCCTAGGTCCCAGTCTTCTTCCTCAAACGCTCTTATCTGCTGCTCTAGTTCCATAAGGTCTTTATTGGTCAGTTCTTCAGCATGGGGGGTCGAGTAACTCTACAACATCACTTTCACTGATGTCTAACTGCAGACGGCGTTCTCCTTCCTCGAGCTGATGAACTGCTGAAGCTGCGCAATGTTTTCATGAGTGTCACAAAGTAGTGTGTGCGTTTGTTATTATGAACCATTGTATTCAACTCAAATTTTTAATATAATAGGCTTTATGGCAGTCCGTTCGTAAGTACGAGTTGTCCGTAAGTTGGACGGTTGTAACCCGGGAACTGCCTGTACATCGTGGAAGGGATGTCACTAATATCAATCCCTTTAACAAGGAAGAAGTCTGATGGGGAAATTATCTGGTTTCTCAAGTTTTGACATTCAGTTTTGGGGGAGCTGGGAGGGAGCAGTCTATTCCAGCCAACCTCAACCTGGAATATGGTAACAGCCTTAAGCAACTTAAGCCTTAATAGCCTGGTGGAGTAAGTACTTCAGGGGCTGGTATTTCCCGACATACCATTTGTTTAATTGGAAGGTCCTGACACTTAAGGTGATTTCTCCACCTATTAGAGTGTTGGCATGGGTGGCACGTTGAGTACAGGCACAAAGTGCAAAGTGAGTGAGGGGGAACAATGTCTTGGGATGGCTGTGTCCATACTAAATGGTGTAGTGAAGCTGGTACTTGCTGGACACTTACTAGGCCTATCTGTTGTTCCCACAGGGTTGTGTGGTTGATATGTGGTGCCGTATGTGTGCCACCCAGTGCCCTGAATAAACACCTTGCCCATGCTGGTCAGTAACAAAGGAAGGATATTTTGAATGATGGCCTTTCTCAGCATGGTACAGCTAGACTGTCCCAGGAACTGATTCTGATGTCCTTAGATTATCTGTTCAAAGGAAGGTGGCACTTGTATAGCTATTGGTCACTACATTCCTGATGGATCAGGTAACATCACTCGGTGATATGATCAGTGTATAAGACCAAGTGGGGGACCAGGTCAATAGCTATCACACCCTGGGGTGAGGCTGGAGGCCTTTTGGGGCACAGGGACACTGGTGGACTTCTGTAGTACACTGGAAGGAGACTATTGGGTTTACAGTCTTGGGTTTTGGACTCTTGAGTTTTGTATGTAACTTAGATCATAAGACATAGGAGCAGAATTAGGCCATCTGGCCCATTGAGTCTGCTCCACCATTCAATCATGGCTGATCATTTTTTTTCTCCTCCTCAACCCCAGTTCCTGGCCTTCTCCCTGTAACCTTCGATGCCTTGACCAATCAAGAAGCTTTTAAAAAATTTTTTATTCCTAAGGGTTTTTTTACCTTAAGCTCCCTAATCACCTCTGGTTCATTACATAACACTCAATCCAGTATAGCTGATCCCCGAGTAGGCTCAATGACAAACTGCTCTAAAAAGCCATCTCTTAGGCATTCAACAAACTCATTTTCTTGAGATCCATTACCAACCTGATTTTCCCAATCGACCTGCATGTTAAAATCTCCCATGACTACCATAACATTGCCCTTTTGACACGCCTTTTCAATTTCCTGTTGTAACCTGTGATCCATCTCCCAGCCACTGCTGGAAGCCTGTATATAACGGCCATCAACGTCCTTTTACCCTTGCAGTTTCTTAACTCAGACTTAGTTGGGTGTTTGCGAGGGTCATACTACTCTGAGGGTTGGATCATTACATTTGAGGGGTGGGGTTTCCTGTGGAGGGCATGGCTTGTTGTGACTGTTTAGTTTAGAAACTGTAGCTGCTTTTCCCATTGGTTAGATGCCTGGTGCCTAGTGTCAAATATCCTGGGTATAAAATAGCACATGGAAGGAGCTTGCTCTCTTTTTCCTTTGTTTAAGGCATGTGGTGCACAAACCCTCTGTATGTGCTTTTAACTAAGTATGTTTGTTGGATATTCAGCTTTGTAGTTTCTGTAACTTGGAGAACATGAATTTGTGGTTGAATTTTTACTGTTTGTAAATAAATGATTAATATACCTATTCGCAGTCAGTGTATTCTGTCTCACTCACCAGACCTGTGAACCTGATTCAACGTTACAGATCCATCCACCGCTTGAATGCCACATTCCCTGAAATGAAGCTATATGAAAGCAAATGTTAAAAGATTCTTGATGATTCCACAACTGTCTCCATGCTGAACACCACGCGAGTAATAAATCCTGCAGAGCAATTGAATCTTTAGGCCTGAATGGGACAATTTAAAATTTTACTATTGTGGTGAACTACATGTACCTGTCTGGACACGCCCCCCTGCTGACTGCTCCTGTGGCTCCTCCCACAGACCCCTGTATAAAGGCGATTGGAGGCACTGCTCCTCCCTCAGTCTCCAGGATGTCGTGTGGGGATCTCTTGCTGCTGACTGCTCTCTTCCAGCGAATAAAAGCCTGTATCTCGCCTCACGTCTCCAAGAGTTATTGATAGTGCATCAACTATGCTGTGGATGTGTAGTTGAATTATATAATACACTGTGTATCTAGCTGAGATGCATTCTCTATTGAGTTGAAATTTATAGCTAAGCAGGGAGGAGTGTTGTGTATTTAATAGTTCAGTAATATTTGAGTAATCTTGTATGTGTGTGTATGTATGTATCTGTATATAGTTCAATTAAGCATTCTTGTCTGTTTAATTAATTATGGGTTGTATGTAAAAATAAATTAATTGCATATGTCATCACACTAAAACATGATAGATGCCCGCCTCACAAAGTAAAGAGGAGAGGTAGCCAGACCCGTATTTACTCCCCTTGTTCCAATTTAATGTTAAACGTAACGGTATTCTTTTTGCATTTTGACTCACTCCATAATGCTTCAAGGAGAAGTTATTATTGTTGAATGTAGTATTGTCAAGTTATTGCTTGTAACTTTTTATTGAATTATTTACAAAAATTGTATTATAAGTGAGCAATAAGTAAGTTGATGTGTTGTAAGGATTGTATCTCTTAGGCTGTAGTGAAGCTATCTGCAATGTTCTGATTTAGTGGGATAAAGTGGGATAAATGTTAGAAGTAGAACTGTGAATAAGCTGATAGCTAAGTGGATTCCTTCTATATAAAATTTACATGGCAGAAGCTATAAGTGCCCAAGATGTGCTTATTTTACCCCACTGATTGAACACTTAAGAGTGCATGGGAGATTTCTTAAGCCAAAACTGTATTGTGGGACTTTGGACTCTCAAAAGCCTGGAGGATAGGGGTCTCAGGCATTAAATGGTAGGAATTTCCTGATCATTGCTTTAAGATCATAACTGTCTAAAGGAGTTTTTATTGGAGTATAGCACAGAGTGGGCCCTTCCATCCCTTTGAGCCGTGCTGCCCAGCAATACGGCAATTTAGTCCAAGCCTAGTCACAGGACAATTTACAATGAATAATTAACCTACTAACTGATACGTGTATGGACTGTGGGAGGAAACCGGAGCACCCGGAGGAAACCCACGTGGTCACAGGGAGAATGTACAAACTCCTTACAGGCAGCGGCAGGAATCAAACCTCGTTTGCCTGTAAAACGTTGTGCTAACCACTACACTGCTGTGTCACCCCAAAAGTAGCTGGTCATCATGTTTGTGTTTTATTATTTGGTAAAATAATATACTGGTACCTCATTGAGTTTACCAAATGTGTTATCAGGAAAAAGATTGCCGATGAAATTAGTGCTCTTTCAATTTTATTTTGGTGAAGTAGCTCAGTTTTGTTGAATGTGATTTCAGATCAGATTCATTATGATAAAGACAATCACAAAATTTGGGCAATGACGAAAGAAAATGAGTTTTCTAAATTGAAGTGTTAGGGAATAATAAAGTGTGATACAGTCCCTATTCATTAAATTGCTTGGGAAATTGTATAGTAGCTGGCTATTTCTTTTTCATTAGGAGGCAGTTATTCAATATAATTCAGATAAAAACTGAAAATACCAGAAGTAGTGGAAGAATCAGGCAGCATCTATAGAAAATATTTATAGAGTTTTCAACTTTTATTTCAGATTTTCAGCATTTTTCTGTTCAATTACTAGATATAACTAAGTACTTTATTAAAAAAAAAGAAGCACCTTAACAGAATAAATGCAGTTTGGGTTAGCACTCCATCAGAACCTGACAGCCCAATGAGGACATGTTGCCCAATTACTAACCTGTACGTCCTTGAATTGTAGGAAGAAACCAGAGCACCCAGAGGAAACCCATGTGCTCATGGGGAGACCATACAAACTCCTTTGAGACAGTAGCAGGAGACACGTCAAACTAAGCACGACACTACTGTACAACCCGAGTTGCATTCCGTTCAACTTGGAGGGAAACTGCACACTGTATTGTTTCATTTTGCCTGTGCTCCCCTTCTGGTGGAGAAGGTTGCAGATTTGGGAGGTGCTAACAAGCAATACACAAGATCCACTGATTCTCTTTTGTCTATGCTGCTTCCTCACAGAATTCTAAAAGATTTGTCAGGCAAGATTTCCCTGGAGGAAACCAGGCTGACTTGGCTTATCTTATCATGTGCCTCCAAGTACACCAAAACCATATCCTTCACAATCGACTCCAACATCTTCTCAACCATTGAGGTCAGGCTAACTGGCTTATAATTTTCTTCCTTCTGTCTCCCTCCCTTCTTGAAGAGTGGAGTAACATTGCAATTTTCCAGTCCTCTGAAACCATTCTTGAATCAATTGATTCTTGAAAGGTAATTACTTCCACAATCTCTTCAGCTACCTCTTTCAGAACATTGGGCATAGTCCATCTGGTTCAGATGACACATCTCCCTTCACACCTTTCTGTTTCCCAAGCACCTTCTCCCAAGTAATAGCAACTACACTCACTTCTGGCATACTGCTAGTGATACAAAATACTTAATCAGTTTATCCACTATTTCCTTGCCTCCATTACTGCCTCTCCAGCAATATTTTCCAGTGATCCGATATCTACTCTTGCCTCTCTTTTACTCTTGATATATCTGAAAAAAAATTGGTATCTTCTTTGATATCCATCATAAGCAGCATCCATCATCAAAGCTCTTCACCACCCAGACCATGCTCCTTTCCCACTGCTGCCATCTGGCAGAAGGTACAAATGCCTCAGGACTCACACCACCAAATTCATGTACAGTTACTACCCCTCAAGCATCAGGCTCTTGAACAAAAGAAGATAACTATATTCATTCTATTTCTGGTGCTCCCATAACTGATTATCTCACTTTAAGGACTCTTTATCTTGTTATTTCATGCTTTTGTTATTTATTGCTATTTATTTATACTTGTATTTGCAGCATTTATTGTTAATTGATCCTGTTTACAGTTACTGTTCTATAAGATGCCCACAGTATAAAGAATCTCAGGGTTGTATGTGGTGATATGTATGTATTCTGATGATAGATTTTACTTTGAACTTTGATATTGTTGGCTAGCTTACCTTCATAAAGCTATCAAACAAAATCAAAGTTCAAAGTAAAATCTATCATCAGAGTACGTACATATCACTACATACAGCCCTGAGTTTCTTTTTCCTGCGGCAAATCTTCTTAGCAAATCTATAGAACCCTTATAAAACCCATTTTGGGTTTTTTAGTTGATTTTTAAGTTTCCCAATCCTCCAACTTCCCACATATTTTTGCTCTCTCTTTTGGTTTTATGTGAGGATTGACTTCCCTTGTCAGCTACGGTTGTGTCATCCTGCCTTCTTTGTTGGGATGTATTCATCCTGCACCTTCCAAATTGCTCCCAGAAACTCCAGCCATTGCTGCTCTGCCATCATCACTGCTAGTGGTCCCTTCCAATCAACTTCAGTCAGCTCCTCTCTCAAGCCTCTGTAATTCCTTTGCTCCACTGCAATAGTGATACATCTGACTTTAGCTTCTCCATCTCAAATTGCAAAGTAAATTCCATTATGTGACGATCACTGTCTCCCAGAGGTTCCTTTACCTTAAGCTCCCTAATCAAATCTGGTTCATTGAACAACATCCAATGCTATCTCTTAAGCATTCTACATCTCTCCCTTGGGATCCAGCACCAACCTGCCTGCATATTGAAATCCCCCAACAATGCCCTTCTTACATGACTTTTCTGTCTGCCATTGTAACCTGTAGCCCACGTCCTGGCTACAGTTTGGAGACTGTGTGTAACTCCCATTTGGGTCTTTTTACCCTTGCAGTTTCTGAACTCTGCCTGCAAGGATTCTACATCTTCTGATCCAATGTCACCTTTTTCTAAGGATTTGATTCATTTTTTACTAATAGAACCATGCCAACCCCTCTGCCTACCTACCTGTACTTTTGATACAATGTGAATCCTTGGATGTTAAACTCCCATCTATAACTTTCTTTCAGCCATAATTCAGTGATGCCCACTACATTATATCTGCCAATCTCTAACTGCACAACAAGATCATCTACTTCCTTTCTCTGGATTCCTTCCTCTCCAGCCCTTTATTCTTCCTAACCACGGTTTCACCTATCATCTTCTAGCTGTCCTCCTTCCCGCACCCCCCACCCTTTTTATTCCGGCATCTTTTCCCTTCCTTTCCTGTCCTGTCCTGAAGAAGGGTCTCAGCCTGAAATGTCGATTGTTTACTCATTTCCATGGATGCTGCTTGGCCTGCTGAGTTCCTCCAGCATTTTGAATGTGTTGCTTTGGATTTCCAGCATCTGCAAACTTTTTCATGTTTATCATCTACTTTTTTCCATATACGGCGTGCCTTCATCCTTTACAATTTTGTCCCCTTTTACACTGCAATTCATCACGCTGACTGCAACGTTGTCCTATCATCAGCCTGTCCTCTCTGACAGTCTCACTATGCACTGCCTCTGTTTGTAAACCAACAGTCCTATCACTCTGCCAAATTAGGTTAAACCCTCCCCAACAGCTCTAACAAACCTGTTTGCAAGGATATTGGTCCCCCTCAGGTTCAGGTGTTGCTATCCAGAGATTGCTACCCTGGCTTATGGTGAGAAGAGAGAAAATGAAGAGATCGGAGGAGTGAGTTTTTCTACACAGAGTGGTGAGTATCTGGAACATGCTGCTAGAGGTGGAAACAGATAACTATACAAAGTTTAAAAGGCATTAAGACAGGCACTTAGATAGGAAAACTTGAGGTACAAGTTTAATGCAGGATAAATTAGATTAGATTGGTATCATATTCAACATGTACAATTCTATGATTCTATAGACCAAGGTATAGATATCAGGTTCACTATCTATCTAGTGTTATGAATGTGAAGCAACTCTGAGGGGCCGAAGGGTACAAAGTCGCCCCCTCCTTTTTGAGAATCGCAAGATCGCTATTAATTCGGGTCTGGGACCCAGGAAATGAGAGAGAGACACTCAGAATACACAAGGTTTGGAATGTGTCCTGACCTCAGCGAAACGGAACCACTGATTACTGCTATTGTCTCTTGGAGACGGAATTGTGTATTGAGTGCTGTACTATTCATTGAAACCCCTCAGGGGACAACCAGAGTGGTCTGGTTGAGCGATTGCATCATCCCAACCTGATTGACATCTGAGACCCCGTGAGTAAGGATAAAAGAGGGGTCAGGGAACACCCCTTTAGACGCACCAGGAGAAACGCTAGAAATCCCGTGACAGCGTTTAATAGCGACAGCCAGTGGGGGCTCGTGTGCGTCCTCCCTTGCCAGGGTGGCGAGCTCACCACAGAAGAACGGTTTAGCTAAAGGGGAGGTCACAACTGAACGGCCACGGCAATGAGACACCTGACGGATCGAAATCATAAAGGAAGGTTGGGAAAAACCCAGTAGCGGTAACTGTTCCCATCCTATCTCTCTCTCTCTCACTCCAACAATTGCAACACAGCGGTCCCCAACGGCTGCAGCCTGCATGAACTGAGTGAACTTTATCTTTCCATCGGACAATATGTTATCCCCTAGACAATGATAGAGCTTATTTCTTATTGATTATTATTATACCCGCACTTTTAGATTTAGTATTGACGACGTATATTATCTGTATGTTTGCATTGATATTATTTTTGTGTATTTTTACTGATAAATACTGTTAAAAATAGTGTCATCAGACTTCAACGGACGTCTCTATCTTTGCTGGTAAGTGACCCAGTTACGGGGTTCGTAACACTAGTAAGAAGTACTTTTACAAAGCTGGTATATCTGTGTAAAGAATTTGTTTGGAACTGAATGAGTTTATTTTAAATTTCAATAATGTATTGGAATGCACTAATTTAGGATATTAAAACTTTTTATTAATGGAGTATTGAAGGTTGATCTGGATAACTTTAAGACTTAAAATCATCTTTTTTTAATAATTTCTGACTCTGACATTAAGTTATTCCACAACAAGTAATAATGAATGGAATAGTTAAATGAATTACAGAACACTAAAACACTACTAATACCTCTACATTACTATAAAACTCTGAAATAATTAACAGAGATATTCATCTGTTGTGTTCCTTTGAATGTAAATGATCAAAATCAGCAAAGATAATGGACTGCCTTCGTACAAGTTTTAGACAAATGCATCCTCCAAGTCTTCATTTTCATTGTAACATTCAAGACGACAGTTGATACCTTTGTAATTCCTAACCTGAAGTAGTGAAATCATTTGACTTTCTCTTTCACTTCTGGTAATGGCCCCACTCCCTCTCTTCTTCACCATTCTCCATTCCCTTTTGTCTCTCTCACCTTATCTCCTTGCCTGCCCCTCACCTCCTTCTGGCGATCCTCCCCCTTTTCTTTCTTCCATGGCCTTCTGTGTTCTCCTAACAGACTCTCCCTTCTCCAGCCCTGTATCTGTTTCACCAATCAACTTCCCAGCTCCTTACTTCACCCCTCCCCCTCCTGGTTTACCTATAACCTTGTGTTTCTTCCTCCCCTCCTCCTACCTTTCAACTCTACTCCTCATCCTTTTTTCTCCAGTCCTGCCGATGGGTCTCGGCCCATAACATTGACTGTACTCTTTTCCATAGACGCTGTCTGACCAGCTGAGTTCCTCCAGCGTTTTGCAGGTGTCACTTTCACTCCAGGCCATTTTGGGCAACTCCAAGCTTGAATACTTGAAACTGTAGTGAGTGAAACAGTGTTGAATAGTCTTACTGCTTATTTCCCGTCAACTATCAATTATAAAAATCTCTTCTTTTTGAACAGAAATACGCGCAACTATTTAAATACTGTGATTGTTCTAAACATGAAGTAGTGTCTAAAGGACATGCAAGAGTTGACATTAATTAGAAACTGTTCAGCAACAATTTCCTGTCCCATTTAAGTGCCACAGTGTCCTAGACAAACAAAGGGAACCCTGGCTATTTCCACAATTTAGTTTTTGTTCTTTAAGTGTTGCAGAAATTAATGAATGCCCAATTAACCAGAATCCACTGTATCTATACATTTTTTTTTCAAATATCTGGATTGATCATACAAGTTCAGAAAAATGTTATTTTTGCTGGAATTCAAAGCACGAGTTGTTTGGGTTGCGACCACACAGTATTCATGCTTTCCTACACTTTGTAGGAAAAACATTAAAACTATACTGCAAATTTACGATTCTGTTCTGTTGCAGAAGAGGAGACTTTATAATTTCAACCTGTGAATTGCTGTATCAGGAACAAGCAAAATTTTGCTGGAGTAAATTTGTCTGTTTCTTTTCAAATATGATTTGATAGCTAGTGAAGCAAGTCTGAAGAAAGTTTTGTTCACTGAAAAGATAAAAGCAGCCAATTTTCATTCGTAACTCCCCTTATGTAAACATGTTTGAAATCAATATTTGTTGGGTGAATCTTATTACAATATATATAAGTAAATTGTAGAAGAAAGTACTTTTTACACAACAGGCTGCATTTCTAATTTACCTTGTTATTATGTGTAGACATGAAATGGGAATCACCTTTTGAAAGATCAAAATTGGATTTCTGCCAGGAAATGATTGCTTATCAGATCACCCTGTGGGAACCGTGGGCTAGTGATTTCCTAGGAGAATAAGTATTGTTTTTGCTTAATAGTCTTGATTTAAAATAATTTACAATGTCTTGATTTAAAATGAATTTTGTTGTGCTGTTTTTCTTCTTGGAGTTTTGGCAAAATGCTAGCTTATTTTTTTAATGTTTAAATGTGGTAGTTTTGTTAGAAAGTATCTTTTTTTAAATTGTAAGTGTAGCCCACTAGGCTTGTCTGCTCGTGCATCTAGCGGAATCAACTTTCGGCCCTGCCAAACAGGCCATTCAGGTTTCAGTGGATGCTGCGTAATGTACGTCAGTACAAACCCACAACGCAAAATATCAGACAGTACACAATAAGTGATTAAATGATTACACATTATAACTCTTATTTTGCCATATGGTTAGTGGGGAAACAAAATATAAAAGAGAAAAGGTGCCATTTTTATTAAATAGCTTGTGCACAAAATTCATTGGAGCTCACGCCTCCAGTGTTCCTCCCTAATCGACCTCTGCCGAAACATCGCCGACCTCTGGACCCTTGAATTCCTGTATACGGCGTCCAGTAATCACCGAACACTCTCCGCACTCGTCCTTTCTCTTCACTCTCCCTGACCGAAAGCCTGCAAAATCCCCAGCTCCCAGACATACAAGAAAGAATAACATGTTTCCCATTGGTTAGTTACTCGTTATCTGTAGTTATAACATCGCTGCTACAGAGAAACCATTACTTCAGCAGTTAGCATTACAGAGAAGCCATTTCATTAGCCTTACCAGTTAACATTACTGAGAACTCTACATTCTCCCCCCACTGAATTTAGTCGTGCCCTCATGACTTTAAGATAATTCGCCAACCCTTCCTGCAAAACACAAAGCCCAATCCAAGGGCAGAGAGCCGTGACATAGCTCCCCAGGCGCTACATAGGCCAACCTATCCGGGGGGGGAGGTTTCCTAATACTCTGAGACCTCCGTACCTCCTCCCCTCACTCTTCTAGCTCAGATGCTACTGGGGATACTTCGGGTCTGCCTGGCAAAACCTCCAGCGATCTATCACTCAAAACTCCCTGCAACTTGGAGCCCTCTGTCTCATGTCCAGCCAGGCCTCACCTCCTCTCCTTCAGGGTCCTGTTGTATCCCAGGCTGCTCACAATAGCCCCCTCGCCTCACCTGACTCAGTTGGAGAAGGGCCAGGAGTGTCGTCCTCAATCAATGGGAAGTTAGCAAAAGGCAGCATGTACCACACACCCAGATCATTATCCTCTGAATCAGTATTCCTCTTAAGTGCAGGGCCCGGCCCAGCCTCTCCTGCTGTGGGCCCTGCAGTCACCCTGTGTTTTCGCAGAGTCCTCTTGCTAGGTGTAGGCTCCAAGTTGGGCTCTCTGTCTACCTGCACCTTTTGTCCTGGGTGGTTCCGATGGAGAACTTTCCCCTCCTCTGGTTTCACCTGGAAAAGTGACAGGTTTGGCATCTGACTCTCCACCACATAGTCATCAGCCAACTTGTGCTTTCCAGGTAGCCCCAAATTCCTTATGAGGACTCGGTCTCCCGGCAGGAGTTGGGAGAACTTCGCTTTCTGATCATACCTCCTCTTATTTCCTTGATTCTGCTTGGTGGCCGCAACCCCAGCTAATTCATACGCCCTTTTCAGCTCTCTCCTCATATCAGACACATACTTCAGATAACGCTTCGGTGGTAAGTCACCCTCATCAGTCCTGAGACAAAGGTCAATGGGCAACCTGGCCTCGTGCCCAAACATCAGATAATATGGCACATACCCAGAAGCTTCATTCTGCGTATAGTTGTAACAGTGAACCAGATGTCCAATATGTTGACTCCACCCGCTCTTCTTGCTGATCTCCAGAATCCCGAGCATGGCTAGCAAGGTTTGATTAAACCTCTCAGGCTGGGTATTGCCCTGCAGATGACAGGGTGTGATCCTCAATTTCTCAACTCCCAGCATGCCCAGTAACTCATAGATGAGCTTACTCTCAAAGTCCCGACCCTGGTCACATGTATCCACCTGGGAAGGCCATAACGCACAAAATACTTCTCCCATGTCACTTTTGCCACCGTAGTTGCCCTCTGGTCCTTGGTACGTGCGGTAAACTATGTATACCTGTCTGGACACGACCCTCTGCTGACTGCTCCTGTGGCTCCTCCCACAGACCCCTGTATAAAGGCAATTGGAGGCACTGCTCCTCCCTCAGTCTCCGAGATGCCGTGCTCCCTTTTGCTGCTAATAAAAGCCTATCGTTCACCTCCCGTCTCCGAGAGTTATTGATGGTGCATCAATTTTATTAGCAGCAATTTTAAAACATGGAGAGCATTTTACGACCAGACAAATTGGATCTCGACCCTCAATCCCAGGAAGCCGGCGACGCTTTCAAACTCTGGCTAGCATGCTTCGAATCGTACCTGGAGGAGATTCATGTGACCGAGCCTGCCACGATGCACAGGGTTCTCCTCTCCAGAGTCAGTGCAAGAGTCTACTCCATGATCAGAGACCAAACGGATTACCAGGGTGCGATGGATGCCCTCAAAAGACAATACTGGCGGCTGGAGAACACCGTTTACGCAAGACATCGCTTAGCGACACGGCGGCAGCGGGCTGGAGAGTCGAGTGCTGAGTTTGTCCGGGCCCTACAGATGCTTGTGCGGGCCTGCGACTGCAGGGGACTGACGGTGGAACAGCATGCGGAACTGCTAGTAAGAGACAACTTTGTTATGGGGATCAGGTCAGTGTACGTGCACCAGCGGCTGCTGGAACAAGCCGATCTCACCTTACATTCAGCGATCGAGCTGGCTAACACGCTGGAGGCTGCTCTGCACAACGCTGATGCTGTCCAGGTGTGCAATCTCCTGCTGGCCTCATGGACGCTGCACTCCCCGCAACCCGCTGGCGAATCGACCTCAGCTGCTGCCAGTCGCAAGTCTGCGCAGTGTTACTTCTGCAGACTCGAGAAGCACCCCCAAAAACACTGCCCGGCCCGAGAAGTTACCTGCTCCGGCTGCGGAAAGAAGGGCCACTTCGCCAAGGCCTGTAAGTCCAAACCACGAGCGGGGTCGAGCAGCGCCGCGTGTGATGCATGGGGGTCGCCATCTTGGTCGCCGCCATCTTGCCTGCCCGCCTCGTGCAAGGCATGGGGGCGGCCATCTTTGTTGGCACCACCTCGCCCCACCTCCGACAGTGATTCGACTCTGGCCTTCGTGACCCTTGACCAAAGTGCTCCACACCAGCTCGCAAGGTCTATGATGGACATCCTGGTGGAGGGGCACAGGACTAGCTGCCTGTTTGACACGGGCAGCACTGAGAGTTTTATTGACCCGGACACGGTGCAACGCTGTGGACTCGTGACACTGCCGGTAAGCCAGAGGGTCACCATGGCTTCTGGATCACATTCCACAGACATCCGGGTGGGTTGTGTAGCGACATTGGTGGTGCAGGGCACAGAATATCGGGACTTTGCGTTACTGGTCATGCCTCAACTGTGTGCCTCTGTGCTATTGGGGCTCGACTTCCAGAGCCACCTGAAAAGTGTGACAATGGAGTATGATGGGCCCCTCCCACCAATCGCTGTCAGAAATCCTCAGTTTGGTGGGACTTCGTCATATACCCCGCTACTGACCACACACACACACCGACCAACACATCCCACCCAACTCCATGCCAACAGCCGCGCTACTGACACCACTTGCAGCCTCTCCACCCTCAAGATCCCTCCCCCACCGCTGTTCGCCAACCTGACCCCCGACTGTAAACCTGTGGCAACTAAAAGCAGGAGGTACAGCGCGGGGGACAGGGCCTTCATTCAGTCGGAGGTGCAGCGGCTGCTCAGGGAGGGGATCATTGAGCCAAGCACAAGCCCTTGGAGGGCCCAGGTGGTTGTTGTTCGGACCGGGCAGAAAAATAGGATGGTCGTGGACTATAGCCAGACCATCAATAGGTTCACGCAGCTTGACGCGTACCCCCTAACCCGCATTGCGGATATGGTCAACCAGATAGCTCAGTACAAGGTGTACTCGACCATAGACCTGAAATCCGCTTACCATCAGCTCCCCATTCGCCCGGAGGACCGCCCCTACACCGCCTTCAAGGCGGGCAGCAGGCTCTATCACTTCCTGTGCGTCCCCTTCGGTGTCACGAATGGTGTCTCTGTTTTCCAGAGGGAAATGGACCAGATGGTGGACCAGTGCCAACTGAAGGCCAAGTTCCCATATCTGGATAACATCACCATCTGCAGTCACGACTGGCAGGATCACGACACCAACCCCCAACGATTTTTCCAAGTGGCCAAAGCTCTTAACCTCACCTATAACAGGGACAAGTGTGTGTTCGGAACCACCCGACTCGCTATCCTTGGGTATGTTGTGGAGAACGGAGTCATTGACCCTGATCCCGACCGTATGCGCCCCCTGTTGGAACTCCCTCTCCCCACCACTCTCAAAGCCCTCAGACGGTGTCTGGGCTTCTTTTCCTATTACGCCCAATGGGTCCCCCATTACGCAGACAAGGCCCGCCCCCTGGTCAAGTCTACCACTTTTCCCCTCTCAGCCGAGGCCTGTGCGGCCTTCAGCTGCATTAAAGGGGACATTGCCAAAGCAACGATGCATGCGGTGGACGAGACCATTCCCTTCCAAGTAGAGAGTGACGCCTCTGACTTTGCGCTGGCTGCTACCCTCAATCAAGCAGGCAGGCCAGTAGCATTCTTCTCTCATACCCTTAAAGGCCCTGAGATTCGGCACTCTGCGGTGGAGAAAGAAGCCCAGGCCATAGTGGAAGCTATTAGGCACTGGAGGCACTATCTCGCTGGCAAAAGGTTCACCTTGCTGACCGACCAGCGCTCAGTTGCGTTCATGTTCAGCCACCAACAGAGGGGCAAAATCAAAAATGATTAAATTTTGAGGTGGAGAATAGAACTCTCCACCTACAACTATGACATCCTGTACCGGCCTGGAAGGCTCAATGAGCCCCCTGATGCCCTATCCCGGGGAGCGTGTGCCAGCGCGCAGCTCGACCAGCTATACGCGCTCCATGCAAATCTTTGCCACCCAGGGGTCACCTGATTTTACCATTTCGTGAAAGCTCGGAACCTGCCTTACTCCCTTGAGGAAATCAGGACGATGACCAGGGACTGTAAAGTCTGCGCTGAGTGCAAACTGCACTTCTACCGTCCTGAAAAGGCACAACTTTTCAAGGCCACTCGCCCCTTTGAGCGACTGTGTGTTGACTTTAAGGGCCCCCTTCCCTCCACCAACCGCAATGTGTACTTTCTCAACATAATCGACGAGTACTCGCGGTTCCCCTTTGCCATCCCCTGTCCCGATACCACTGCCACATCCATCATAAAAGCCCTGCACCAGCTCTTCACTCTGTTTGGATATCCCTGCTATATCCACAGTGATAGAGGGTCCTCCTTTATGAGTGACGAGCTGCGTCAGTACCTGCTGGCTAGGGGTATTGCTACTAGTAGGACCACAAGCTATAATCCCCGGGGGAATGGACAGGTGGAGAGGGAGAATGCCACAGTGTGGAAGGCCACACTCTTAGCCCTTAAGTCAAAGGGATTGCCGGTCTCTCACTGGCAGGAGGTCCTCCCCGAGGCACTCCACTCCATCCGCTCCCTGTTATGCACGATGGTCGAGAGGGTTCACCTACTACATGCGAACTCCCAGTATGCCTACGTGGTCTTACCTGATGGGCGGGAGGACACGGTCTCCGTCCGCGACCTGGCACCCACAGGAGCACCAGAGCCCTACCCCGAACACCCCACGGTGACTCTGAACCCCGTACCCACCGATGTATATACCCACGAGACGCCGCGCACACCAAGCCCTACACAGACTCCTCACGACACTCTCATACCGGGCGTCACGCACACGCATGAGGGATTACTGACGCCTAACGGGCTGGCACCTCAAGTCAGGCCGGAGCCAGCACAACCACCATCACCGGTGCAATCACCACCGGTGCTACGTCGATCGCAGCGACAGATTCGACTGCCTGATAGACTTAACCTGTAAATATACTTGTAAGAAACTTCGCCCCGTGGGGACTCTCTTTTAAAACAAAGGGGGGGTGAATGTGGTAAACTATGTATGCCTGTCTGGACACGCCCCCTGCTGACTGCTTCTGTGGCTCCTCCCACAGACCCCTGTATAAAAGCGATTGGGGCACTGCTCCCCCCTCAGTCTCCGAGATGCCGTGCTCCCTTTTGCTGCTAATAAAAGCCTATCGTTCACCTCCCGTCTCCAAGAGTTATTGATGGTGCATCAGTAGGAAAAGCCAGAGCATATCTAGCATAGTGGTCCGTGATGACTAAAACATTTGCCATGTTGCTGGCATCAGGTTTGATGGACAGGAAATCCATACACACCAGATCCAGGGGCCCCGCACTCTGCAAGTGGGACAAAGGAGCTGCCTGCACAGGCAGTGTCTTCTGGCGTAGCAGCGAATGCACAACAGCAGTACTCTTCAACCTCCGACTTCGTTCGGGGCCAGTAAAACCGGTCTTTGAGTCTTTTCCACTCCCAAATGTCCAGAATCATCATGCAGTGACTGCAGCACAATCTTCCGATACTTCTCAGGCAGGACCATGCCAACGCCAAGGTCGGTCCGGGGGTGACGTGACCCGATGTCGAGTATGGCTTTAGCATAGATTCCCTCTATCTGTAGTGACACGCTGGATCGGGGTCCCACTAATCTGTCAAGAATAGGGTCTTTTGCTTTCGGGGAGTTCCTTGGTATGTTGTTGGGAACGTGATCCCCCAGAGACACCAGGCCATTCCCTCACTGGGTCTCCCAACACCTCTCCCTGCTCGAATACCCGGGGGCTCGCCCTCTGAGGGGCTTCCTGCCGCTCACATTCCTGACGGAAGTGTCTCTCTTCCTCACAGTTATAGCACATGCTACCGGCCGCCCCTCTTCTTGTGGAACCCCAGCCACCTGCAGCCCTCTGCGTGGTCTTGATGCACCATCAATAACTCTCTCCGAGACGTGAAGGCGAGATATCGGCTTTTATTGACTGGAAGAAAGAACAAGCAGTAGTTGACCACCATACCACATCCTGGAGACTGAGGACCGGGCTCAGGCCTCAGTCGCCTTTATACCGGGGTCTGTGGGAGGAGCCACAGGAGCAGTCAGCAGGGGGCGTGTCCAGACGGGTATATGTAGTTCACCACATTCACCCCCCCTTTGTTTTAAAAGAGAGTCCCCATGGGGCGAAGTTTCTTAAAAGTATATTTACAGGTTAAGTCTATCAGGTGGTCGAATTGGTCGCTGCGATCTACGTAGCACCGGCTGTGATTGCACAGGTGCCAGTGGTGATTGCACCGGAGACGGTGGTTGTGCTGGTTCCGGCCTAACTGGAGGTGTCAGCCCACTAGGCGTCAGTGATCCCTCATGCGTGTGTGAGACGCCTGGTATATGCGCGTGTGAGACGCCCGGTATAGGAGTGTTGTGAGGAGTCTGTGTAGGGCTCGGTGTGCACGGTGTCACCTCGGGTACAGGGTTCATAGTTACCGTGGAGTGTCCGGGGTAGTGGTCTGCTGCTCCTGCGGGTGCCAGGTCGCGGACGGAGACCGTGTCCTCCCGCCCATCAGGTAAGACCACGTAAGCATACTGGGGGTTCGCATGTAGAAGGTGAACCCTCTCGACCAGCGGGGAGTATTTATTGCTCCTCACATGTTTCCAGAGCAGCACTGGCCCTGGGGACGTCAGCCAAGCCGGTAGGGTGGTCCCAGTGGCAGACTTCCTGGGAAAAGAGAATAGGCGCTCGTGAGGGGTGGCATTGGTGGACATACATAACAGGGAGCGGATAGAGTGGAGCACCTCGGGGAGGACCTCCTGCCATCGAGAGACCGGCAACCCTTTTGACTTAAGGGCTAGAAGTGTGGCCTTCCACACTGTGGCATTCTCCCTCTCCACCTGTCCATTTCCCCAGGGATTATAACTCGTGGTCTGACTAGTAGCAATGCCCCTAGCCAGCAGGTAATGACGTAGCTCGTCACTCATAAAGGAGGACCCTCTTATCACTGTGGACATAGCAGGGATATCCGAACAGAGTGAAGAGCTGGTGCAGGGCTTTTATGACAGACGTGGTAGTGGTGTCGGGGCAGGGGATGGCAAAGGGGAACCGCGAGTACTCTTCGATAATATTGAGAAAGTAGACATTGCGGTTGGTGGAGGGAAGGGGGCCCTTAAAGTCAACATACAGTCGCTCAAAGGGGCGAGTGGCCTTGAAAAGTTGTGCCTTTTCAGGACGGTAGAAGTGCAGTTTGCACTCAGCGCAGACTTTACAGTCCCTGGTCATCGTCCTGATTTCCTCAAGGGAGTAAGGCAGGTTCCGGGCTTTCACGAAATGGTAAAATCGGGTGACCCCCGGGTGGCAAAGATGTGCATGGAGGATGTATAGCCGGTCGAGCTGCACGCTGGCACACGCTCCCCGGGATAGGGCATCAGGGGGCTCATTGAGCCTTCCAGGCCGGTACAGGATGTCATAGTTGTAGGTGGAGAGTTCTATTCTCCACTGCAAAATTTAATCATTTTTGATTTTGCCCCGCTGTTGGTGGCTGAACATGAACGCAACTGAGCGCTGGTCGGTCAGCAAGGTGAACCTTTTGCCGGCGAGATAGTGCCTCCAGTGCCTAATAGCTTCCACTATGGCCTGGGCTTCTTTCTCCACCGTGGAGTGCCGAATCTCAGGGCCTTGAAGGGTACGAGAAAAGAATGCTACTGGCCTGCCTGTCTGATTGAAGGTAGCAGCAAGCGCAAAATCGGAGGCGTCACTCTCTACTTGGAAGGGAATGATCTCGTCCACCGCATGCATCGTTGCTTTGGCAATGTCCCCTTTAATGCGGCTGAAGGCCGTGCAGGCCTCGGCAGAGAGGGGAAAAGTGGTAGACTTGACCAGGGGGCGGGCCTTGTCTGCGTAATGGGGGACCCATTGGGCGTAATAGGAAAAGAAGCCCAGGCACCGTCTGAGGGCTTTGAGAGTGGTGGGAAGAGGGGGTTCTAACAGGGGGCGCATACGGTTGGGATCAGGGTCAATGACCCTGTTTTCCATGACATACCCAAGGATAGCGAGTTGGGTGGTTCCGAACACACACTTGTCCCTGTTATAAGTAAGGTTCAGGGCTTTGGCCACTTGGAAAAATCGTTGGAGGTTGGCGTTGTGATTCGGCCAGTCGTGACCACAGATGGAGATGTTATCCAGATATGGAAATGTGGCCTTCATTTGGCACTGGTCCACCATCCGGTCTATTTCCCTCTGGAAGACAGAGACACCATTCGTGACACCGAAGGGGACGCGCAGGAAGTGATAGAGCCTGCCGCCCTCCTCAAAGGCGGTGTAGGGGTGGTCCTCTGGGCGGATGGGGAGCTGGTGATAAGCGGATTTCAGATCTACTGTCGAGTACACCTTGTACTGAGTTATCTGGTTGACCATATCCGCGATGCGGGGTAGGGGGTACGCGTCAAGCTGCGTGAACCTATTGATGGTCTGGCTATAGTCCATGACCATCCTATTTTTCTGCCCGGTCCGAACAACGACCACCTGGGCCCTCCAAGGACTTGTGCTTGGCTCAATGATCCCCTCCCTGAGCAGCCGCTGCACCTCCG
Source organism: Hemitrygon akajei (assembly GCF_048418815.1). Classification (NCBI taxonomy): domain Eukaryota; kingdom Metazoa; phylum Chordata; class Chondrichthyes; order Myliobatiformes; family Dasyatidae; genus Hemitrygon; species Hemitrygon akajei. The sequence continues at coordinate 50,924,411 of NC_133139.1, forward strand.
ACTGAATGAAGGCCCTGTCCCCCGCGCTGTACCTCCTGCTTTTAGTTGCCACAGGTTTACAGTCGGGGGTCAGGTTGGCGAACAGCGGTGGGGGAGGGATCTTGAGGGTGGAGAGGCTGCAAGTGGTGTCAGTAGCGCGGCTGTCGGCATGGTGCTGGGCGGGATGTGTAGTTCGGTGTGTATGTGCGTGTGGTAACGGAGTATATGGCGAAGTCCCACCAAACTGAGGATTCCTGACAGTGAGTGGTGGGAGGGGCCCGTCATATGCCATAGTCACACTTTCGAGGTGGCTCTGGAAGTCCAGCCCCAATAGCACAGGCGCGCACAGTTGAGGCATGACCAGTAACGCAAAGTTCCGATATTCTGTGCCCTGCACCACCAATGTCGCTACACAACCCCCCCCGGATGTCTGTGGAATGTGATCCAGAAGCCATGGTGACCCTCTGGCTTACTGGCCGTGTCACGAGTCCGCAGCATCGCACCGTGTCTGGGTGAATAAAACTCTCAGTGCTGCCTGTGTCAAACAGGCAGCTAGTCCTGTGCCCCTCCACCAGGATGTCCATCATTGACCTTGCAAGCTGGTGTGGAGCGCTTTGGTCGAGGGTTACGGTGGCCAGAGTTGAACTACCGTCTTGGTGCCCGGTAAGCACCAGTGGGTCGGGGGCGGGGCGAGGTGGCGCCGACAAAGATGGCTGCCCCCATCCGGGCATGCAAGATGGCGGCCCTCATGCCTCGCACGAGGCGGGCAGGCAAGATGGCAGCCCCCATGCCTCACACGCAGCGTTGCCCGACCCCGCTCGTGGTTTAGACTTACAGACCTTGGCGAAATGGCCCTTCTTCCCTCAGCTGGAGCAGGTCGCTTCTCGGGCCGGCCAGCATTTTCGGGGGTGCTTTTCGAGTCCGCAGAAATAACACAGCTCGGGCTTTCACCTGACAGCAGCTGTGGTCGGGTTTGGGGAGTTCGTGGAATCGTGACTGGCAGCGGCGGCGGTGAATTCGCTCACGGGAACCGGCGGCGGCGTGGTCTGAGGTGTGCACGGAACCGGCGGGGGATCGCGCGGCTGGACAGCGTCAGAGTTGTGCAGAGCAGCCTCCAGCGTGTCGGCCGTCTCGATCGCCGAGCGTAAGGTAAGATTGGCATTTTCCAGCAGCCGCTGGCACATGTACACTGACCTAATTCCTGTAACAAAGGCGTCTCGTACTAGCAGCTCTGCATGCTGTTCCGCCGTGAGTGTTTTGGAATCGCAAGTTCGCACGAGTGTCTGTAGGGCTCGGAGAAACTCGGCACTCGATTCTCCAGGCCGCTGCAGCCGTGTAGCTAAGTGATGTCTTGCGTAGACGGTGTTCACCGGCCGCAGGTACTGTGTTTTGAGGGCGTCCAGTGCCCCTTCGTAGGTCGGCAGGCCTCTGATAAGTGAGTAAACTTTTGGGGTGACCCTCGAGAGGAGAATTCGGTGCATAACAGCGGGTTCAGTTGCACTAACCTCCTCCAAGTATGATTGGAAGCATGCAAGCCAGAGTTCAAAGGCAAGAGCTGCTTCAGGGGCTTGGGGGTCCAAATCCAATCTTTCCGGACGTAAAACGCTTTCCGTGTTTTAAAACTTCCAGTCAATAAAATTGATGCACCATCAATAACTCTCTCCGAGACGTGAAGGCGAGATATCGGCTTTTATTGACTGGAAGAAAGAACAAGCAGTAGTTGACCACCATACTACATCCTGGAGACTGAGGGCCGGGCTCAGGCCTCAATCGCCTTTATACCGGGGTCTGTGGGAGGAGCCACAGGAGCAGTCAGCAGGGGGCGTGTCCAGACAGGTTTATGTAGTTCACCGCAGGTCTGTCCCCTGAGGAGGGGGCCCTCTCTACCTGTCCTATCCTGCGAAGGGTCCACACCCGCCGTGAACCCCCTTGACCTCTCAGTTCTCAGCTCTGCCACCACCTCCTTTACCAATTCCCGGGTGGGTCTGGCTCCGGTCACTTCACCACAAGGGGCTACAACCGAGGATTGCACCCTGCTGACAAAGTCCTCTCGCGGCCCCAACGCGTTCTCATCCCCCCCGCACCTCCCTGATCAGCTGAACAAATGATGGAGGGGGGCATTTTACGGGACTGCCGGGGACTCCACGCAATCTCGTCCTCAGCCTGGGCACCTCTAGTTACCTGGTGCATCCTTAACTGATCCACCTGTTCATCCTGAATGACCCCCCCCCCCCCCCCGGTGCCGCAGCCCATTTAACCATCTCTCTAGCCAAGAAAGGAACGCAGAGAGCTTCTCACCCTTCTCCTGACGCATGGTTTGAAACTCCCCGAGGAGCCCCCAGGAACTCCAGGTCAAACCAAAAGTGCTTTCCAATGCATCCAGATACTCAGCAATGGAGGCCGATGGCTGGTCAACTTTCACGCCTCTTACTACCTCAGCCGCCAACCCCCTCAAACTTCCAACCAGTCTCTGTTGCTTTTCATCATCAGAGCACTGCCACTCACCTAACAACTGTGAGGTTTGCTCCACCCATGTCTCATAATCCTTCTCCCCTTCGGGGGTGGGTGTTATTCCAGAGAAATTCTTAGCTTCTGGTGGGGCCCCGCTGCCTTACTGGCCAGGGAGGTAATGACAGATGCCAATTCAGAACTCTCACCTCTTGCTGGGGGACAGGAACTAATCAAACTTTCCAAATCCGACCACTTTTTCCCCTCATCCCTCAGTAACGAGAGAACCCATTCTCTAACATCTTTGTCCTTAGCTGCTGGCAACTCAGCTCGCTGAGCTCCGGTTTCCCCCTCCCTAACAGTTTGAACCCGCCATGGACCTGCCTCCCCTGGGTTACCAATAAACTCTGGCATTTCCACTGCCATTATGTCCATGCTAGTCTGCACTAACACCAGGTCTGATCCCGCCATTTTATCAAACTTTTGCAATATGACTTCCGCCCTGCCGACAGCTTTAACCATACTCAACTGTCATGCGGGGTATGAATATCTACCCGACTCAACACGCACGCATTAATTACTGGTAGACCTTCAGATACACACCAGCGCTCGAACCCAGCTGCATCCATAACAGCACTAATTTAAACAGGGTGATCACACAGCGTCCAACAGAATCAGATCCCAGATGTAGCCACCACAAGTGTAGCCCACTAGGCTTGCCTGCTCGAGCATCTAGCGGAATCAACTTTCGGCCTCGCCAAACAGGACATTCAGGTTTCAGTGGATGCTGCGTAATGTACGTCAGTACAAACCCACAACGCAAAATATCAGACAGTACACAATAAGTGATTAAATGATTACACTTTATAACTCTTATTTTGCCGTGTGGTTAGTAGAGAAACAAAATATAAAAGGAAAAAAGCGCCACTTTTATTAAATAGTTTGTGCACAAAAATCATTGGAGCCCACGCCTCCGGTGTTCCTCCCTAAACGACCTCTCCTGCAATGTCGCCGACCTCCGGATCCTTGAATACCCATATACACTGTACGGTGATCACCAAGCGCTCCCTGCACTCATCCTTTCTCTTCACTCTCCCTGACCGAAAGCCTGCAAAAACCCTCGCTCCCAGACATACAAGAAAGAATAACATGATTACTTACTGGTTATCTGTAGTTATAACCCAAACATCGCTGCTACAGAGAAACCATTACTTCAGCAGTTAGCATTACAGAGAAGCCATTTCATTAGCCTTAGCAGTTACTGAGAACCCTACATTAGGTTTGGTGTTGAGTAATATGTTGTTGCTCAGAAAGTGCTTTTGTGTTCAAATTCACCATTCTCTTGGCTAATTGATTAACCTTGGTCATTACATGTGCTTGAACACTTATACAATATTGCAAGTTTAAAGGTAATTTCCTATGAGTGCAAAATGCCCAAACTGTAGTCTGTTTGACTCACATAGTACAGTCCAAATTAAATGCTTGACCACATATCTCACGTTAAACTTTCACAGCCCCAGCCCAGGAATATTATCTGGTTCTACCAAATGAAACCTCTTCCTACCTGACCATACTCTTATACAGCAGTGCTACAAGGATTTTCCTATCCACTTAAATGATGCACACAGTATACAGTATAAGTATTGAATGTATTAAAAAAAAATTACACAATAATATTCATGCAATTTGATCCTCAAAATGCATAAAATAAGAAAACTGTTCAATGATATATGCAATTTGAATTGCAAAAACCTATATCTTTAAGGAAACATCAATTTTCCCACACTACAACAGATTGAACAGTGTAGCAGGGGTTCCCAACTTTCATCATGCCATCAAGCCTCACTATTAACTGGGTGGTCAAAGCATTTTTACGTGGTCAGATTATTTCTTATTCAGCTAAACTTAAGAAACAGACTAAAGCAGAATTAGATAAAATTTCAAAACAAATTAAAGATTTAGACAATATCTATGCGACTTCCCCTAATATTGACTTATTTAAAAAAAGGATGGAACTTCAATCACAATATAACCTTTTATTAACTCATCCAATTGAAGGTTATCTACTTAAGTTAAAGAGCCAATTTTATATGTTTCGAGATAAAAATAATAAACTACTTGCATCTCAATTAAAATCAGCTGGAGCCAAGAGGCAAATTTTGAAAATTTGTAGAAAAGATGGTACCCTGGCTCCAGATTATGAAGAAATTAATAAGATTTTTCAAGATTTTTATACTGAACTTTATAAATCTCAATGTCCAGTAGACTCTTCTGAAATGAATGCTTTTTTTTTACAAAAGATTGCTTTTCCTAAAATTTCTGCTGAGGATCAAAAAACTCTTGATGCCCAAATTACTGAATCCGAAATTCATAAAGCTATTTTTCCAATGCAATCTGGTAAGGCCCCACGACTTGATGGTTATCCTGTAGAATTTTATTAAAAATTTGGAAAATTGCTTTCTCCATATATGTTAGAGATGTTTAAAGATTCTTTTGTGAAAAGTGATTTACCCTTTAGTTTTTATGAAGCTTCTATTTCTTTAATTCTCAAAAAGGATAAAGATCCTGCTGATTGTGCCTCCTACAGACCTATTTCATTATTGAATGTTGATGCTAACATTCTCTCAAAGATAATGGCAAATCGGTTGGAGAGTATTTTGGGTAAAATCATTTTTAAAGATCAAACAAGCTTTATAAATGGTCATTATTCTTTCTCAAATGTTTGGAAATTATTTAACATTATATATTCACTTTCTTCTAAAACTCCACAATGCGTTATATCTTTGGATGCTGAAAAAGTATTTGATCGAGTTGAATGGAAATATTTATTTAATGTTTTAGAAAAATTTGGTTTTGCTATTAATTTTAATAATTGGATTAAAATGATCTATAAATCTCCTATTGCAACTGTTGTCACTAATAACTGTAGGTCTCCTTTTTCTCGGCTATCACGGGGGACAAGACAAGGTTGTCCATTAAGTCCTTTGTTATTTAACTTTAAAAAGTTAAATAACTTTTAACCCCTTGCTATTGCTCTTTGTGAAGCCGAAAATATTCATGGAATTTTTGTGAGTGAGACCATGCACAAGATCTCTCTTTACGCTGATGATTTATTGGTATATATATCTAAGCCTGAAGAATCTATTCCTGCTTTGCTAAAATTATTTGACAAATTTGGAGACTTTTCAGGATATAAAATAAATTTTAGTAAAAGTGAATTACTTCCTTTAAATGAAGTTGTCTCTATATATGATAATATTCCTTTCAAAGTTAAGGATTCTTTTAGATACTTAGGTGTCAGGATTACAAAAAAATATAAGGATCTTTATACAGCTAATTTTCCTCCTTTAGTGGACTCTATGAAGTACTTATTTAGTAGATGGAGCCCACTTACATTTTCACTTGTTGGTTGCATTCATATAGTTAAAATGATGATTTTACCAAAATTTTTATATTTATTTCAGAATATTCCTGTTTTTTTGACTAAGAAGTTTTTTGATTGGATTGATTCTATTATTCTATCTTTTATTTGGGATAACAAAAGACCAAGAATTGGTAGATGTCATTTGCAAAAGTTGAAAAAAGATGGAGGTCTCGCTTTGCCTAATCTAAGATTGTATTATTGAGCTGTTAATTTGTGGTATATGTCCTTTTGGTTATATTGGGGTGACAGGAATGATTGGCCAGTTTGGGTAGACCTGGAACAGGAGCTGTGAAACAGTTTTATTTATACAATTAGCTAAAGTTGCTAATTTAAACTTATATCCTGTGGTTAAGCACTCCTTACAAATTTGGCTCCAGTTCCGCAGTTTTTTTAATCTTAAAAAATTTAAACTTTGTAGTATAATTTATCGTAATTACTTTTTTAAACCTTCTTGGAGTGATCCAATTTTTTTACTTATGAAAAATAAAGGTAATAATTCTTTTTTGGATTTATTTAAAGAAGGCAGATTGATGTCTTTTGAACAATTAGTCGATAAGTATTCTCTCTCATATTCACACTTTTTACAATATCTTCAAGTTGGACATTTTTTACAAAAATATTTAAGTAATTTTCCTTATATATTGGAGGCTGACTTGTTAGATACTATTATGAACATGAACCCCTTGATGAAAGGTTCTATTGGAAGAATTTATAATTTATTATTACAATGGGATAAGCGTCCTTTACTTAAGATTAAACAGGATTGGGAGAAGGAACTCAGTTTGACTTTTATATGGGAGGATTGGACACGGATTCTGAAGCTGGTTAACTCTTCCTCGGTCTGTGCTAGTCATTCACTGATTCAATTTAAAATTGTACATCGTTACCATTTGACGAAGGAGAGACTTTCTAAAATATTTCCCAATGTTGACAAGTATTGTGATAGATGTAAAACTGAGATAGTTATACTGACACATATGTTCTGGTCATGTTCTATATTAAAACAGTTTTGGAAGTCAGTCTTTTCGACAATTTCTAAAGCACTCAGAATCAATTTACAACCTAATAAATTGACTGCACTTTTTGAAATAATTCCTCAAAATATCCATGGTATTTCTCTGTCTGACCAACATATTATTGCATTTGTTACGTTGATAGCTAGGAGGGCCATCTTGTTGAAATGGAAGGATATATCAGCTCCTACTTTGTCACAATGGTTCTCTCAAGTGATGCTGTTTCTCAGTTTGAAGAAAATTTGAAGAAAATTGAAAGAAGTCGAACCTTTGAACCTTTGTTTGATTTTGGGAAGAGATGGGGCTCATTTGCTTGTTATTATCATTTCAGTTAATTGATAGATTTCCTCCACGATCTAAATGTAAATTTTTGTTTGATATATCTTTTTTTCTTGTTGGCGGTTTGATGTTTATTTTTAGAAGCTTTCTGTATGATGCACGGCTCTGGGGTTGTGTCTCCAATGGGTTCTTTTTTCCCCTCACTTTTCTTGCTTAGTAGGGTTTTTTTCAATTCACAAAAATTTTCAATCCTTAAGATAATTTCTTCTTTTTTGAGGCATTGTAAGTGTTGTTACTTTGATGTACTTGTACTATTTTTGAATAATAATAATAATAATAATAATAATAATAATCATAATAATAAAAATATTTGAAAAGAAAAAAAGAACTGAGGGGTCTGTGGATCTCAGGTTGGAACCCCTGGTAGAGACTGACAGATCTTGGTGGCATTAGAATTGTAAATCATACCGATCAATATTAGTAAGAATGGAGTTTACTTGAATAAGGGCTTCATTTTGGTAGAACTGGAGGATATTCAGTCTTTTTGTTTTTGTTAATATTTAATCTCCATGAATACTATCATTCCCTCTACTGATCACCAAGTTTCAATACCTGGTTATCTGTTCCTACCTCTGCAGCTAGATCCTTGACTTCATCAGGAGACCAGTTAGCGTGGATAACATCTCCTCACTGATAACATAGGTGTACTCAAGAATGTGTACTCAGCTCACTGCTTTACTCCCTCTATACTCACGACTGTGACTAAACACAGCTCAAATACCATCTGTAGATTCACCAGTGACACCACCATTGCCAGCCGAATTCCAAATGGCTATGAGGAGGCATACAGGAATGAGGTAGATTGGCTGGTCGAGTGAGTCACAATGAAAAACTCTCAGGATCAAGAAATTGATTGTGGGCTCAGGAAGGGAGGTTAGGAGCACACCAGTCCTTTCCTGATGGAGAGGATGAGCATCCTCATGCTCCTGAGCTCAACACATTGATGGCATGTGGCATGCTAGTGGCTCCACTAATTCCTAACAGAGTTTGAGGAGATTTGGTATGTCACCAAAGGCTGACAGATTTCTATAGATGTACGGTGGACAGCACTTTGACTGGTACAGAGACTCCAATGGCTTGGTCACCTCCATCATGAGCACAACCTTCCCACCATTGAGAACAATTTCAAGAAGTGGTGGCTTAAGAAGGCTGTATTCATCCTAAGAATGTTCCCCATCTGGGAAATGCTGCTTGTTACTACCATCAGGAAGGAAGCACAAGAGCCTGAAGACCCACACTCAACAATGAAGATACGGCTTCTTCCCCTGCACCAAGAGAGCTCTGAATAGTCCATCCATCAACACTACCTCATTATTCCCTCTTTGTACTATTTTGTAATTTATAGTAATTTTGATGTCTTTGCACAGTCCTGCTGCTGCAAAACTACACATTTCATGTAAGTCAGTGAAAATAAATTTGATTCTAATACTGAAGTCTAATATATGTTTGTAAACATGTAAGAAAAATGTAGTTATGATTGGGATAGTATAGTCAGGGGAATAGACACAATACTCTGTCACAAGGACCAAGGGTCCTGAAGGCTGTGTTGCCCACCTGGTGCCAGGGATTGGCACATCTTCCTCTTGCATGCCTTTGTCAAGGGCAGGTCATGCCATACAAGCCTGATTGAATTTTTTGAGGATGTGACTAAACACATTGATGAAGGTAGACCAGTAGATGTAGAGTATATGGATTTAGGCAAGGCATTTGATAAAGTACCCCATGTGAGGCATATTGAGAAAGTATGGAGGCATGGGATCCAAGGGAACCTTGCTTTGTGGATCCAGAACTGGCTTGCCCACAGAAAGCAAAGAGTGGTTGTAGATGGATCATATTCTGCATGGAAGTCAGTGACCAGTGGTGTGCCTCAGGGATCTGTTCTGGGACCCCCTTCTCTTCATGATTTTTATAAATGACCTGGATGAGGAAGCGGAGAGATGGGTTAGTAAATTTGCTGATGATACAAGGTTTGGGGATGTTGTGGATGGTGTGGAGGGCTGTCAAAGGTTACAGGGACATTGATAGGACGCAAAACTGGTCTGAGAAGTGGCAGATGGAGTTCAACCCAGATAAGCGTGAGGTGGTACATTTTGGTAGGTCAAATATGAAGGCAGAATATAGCATTAATAGTAAAACTCTTGGTAAGACTCTTGGCAGTTTGGAGGATCAGAGGGATCTTGGGGTTCAAGTTCATAGGACACTCAAAGATGCTACGTAGGTTGACTCTGTGGTTAAAAAGGCATATGGTGCATTGGCCTTCATCAACCATGGGATTGAGTTTAGGAGCCAAGAGGTAATGTTGCAGCTATATAGGACCCTGGTCAGACCCCACTTGGAGTACTGTGCTCAGTTCTGGTCGTCTCACTACAGGAAGGATGTGGAAACCATAGAAAGAGTGCAGAGGAGATTTACAAGGATGTTGCCTGGATTGGGGAGCATGCTTTATGAGAATAGATTGAGTGAACTCAGCCTTTTCTCCTTGGAGCGACAGAGGATGAGAGGTGACCTGATAGAGGTGTACAAGATGATGAGTGGCATAGATCATGTGGATAGTCGGAGGCTTTTTCCCAGGGCTGAAATGGCTAGCATGAGAGGGCACAATTTTAAGGTGCTTGGAAGTAGGTACAGAGATGTCAGGAGTAAGTTTTTTACACAAAGAGTGGTGAGTGCATGGAATGGGCTGCCAGCGACAGTGGTGGAGGCGGATACAATAGGGTCTTTTAAGAGACTCCTGGATAGGTACATGGAGCTCAGAAAAATAGAGGGCTATGGGTAACCCTAGGTAGTTCTAAGGTAAGGACATGTTTGGCACAGCATTGTGGGCCGAAGGGCCTGTATTTTGCTGTAAGTTTTCTGTGTTTCTATCTAATCTGACCTGTAGAGGAATTTGGGTTGGGAGGGGAGATCCAGTTGTCATGGGCCATGTGGGTATGAATGATGTAGGAAGAATTGAAAGAGCAAACATGAGGAAATCTGCAGATGCTGGAAATTCAAACAACACACACAAAATGCTGGTGGAACACAGCAGGCCAGGCAGCATCTATAAGGAGAAGCACTGTCGTCGTTTCGGGCCGAGACCCTTCATCAGGACTAACTGAAAGGAGAGATACTAAGAGATTTGAAAGTAGTGGGGGGAGGGGGAAATGTGAAATGATAGGAGAAGACTGGAGGGGGTGGGATGAAGCTAAGAGCTGGAAAGGTGATTGGCGAAAGTGATACAGAGCTGGAGAATGGAAAGGATCATGGGACGGGAGGCCTCGGGAGAAAGAAAGGGGGAGAGGGGGAAGCACCAGAGGGAGATGGAGAACAGGCAGGGTGATGGGCAGAGAGAGAAAAAAAACCAAACAACTAAATATGTCAGGGATGGGGTAAGAAGGGGAGGAGGGGCATTAACAGAAGTTAGAGAAGTCAATGTTCATGCCATCAGGTTGGAGGCTACTCAGCCGGTATATAAGGTGTTGTTCCTCCAACCTGAGTGTGGATTCATCTTGACAGTAGAGGAGGTCATGGATAGACATATCAGAATGGGAATGGGACATTGAATTAAAATGTGTGGCCACTGGGAGATCCTGCTTTCTCTGGCAGACCGAGCGTAGTTGTTCAGCGAAATGGTCGCCCAGTCTGCGTCGGGTCTCACCAATATATAAAAGGCCACACCGGGAGCACCGGGCGCAGTATACCACACCAGCCGACTCACAGATGAAGTGTCGCCTCACCTGGAAGGACTGTCTGGGGCCCTGAATGGCGGTGAGGGAGGAAGTGTAAGGGCAGGTGTAGCACTTGTTCCGCTTACAAGGATAAGTGCCAGGAGGGAGATCGGTGGGAAGGGATGGTGGGGGGGAATGAGTGGACAAGGAAGTCACGTAGGGAGCGATCCCTGCGGAAAGCAGAAAGGGGGGGAGGGAAAGATGTGCTTGGTAGTGGGATCCCATTGGAGGTGGCGGAAGTTACGGAGAATTATACATTGAACCTGGAGGCTGGTGGGGTGGTAGGTGAGGACAAGGGAAACCCTATCCCAAGTGGGGTGGTGGACAGATGGGGGTGAGGACAAGGGGAACCCTATCCTGAGTGGGGTGGCGGGCAGATGGCTTTTCATTCCAGGACGAAGGAGATGTCTTCCTTTTTTAAACAAAGGGGCTTCCTTTCTTCCACCATCAACTCTGCTCTCAAACGCATCGCTCCCATTTCCCGCAATTCTGCCCTCACCCCACTCACCCCATCTGCCTGCCACCCCACTCAGGATAGGGTTCCCCTTGTGCTCACCTACCACCCCACCAGCCTCCAGGTCCAACGTATAATTCTCCGCATCTTCCGCCACCTCCAATGGGATCCCACTACCAAGCACATCTTTCCCTCCCCCCCACTTTCTGCTTTCCGCAGGGATCACCCCCTATGCGACTTCCTTGTCCACTCGTTTCCCCCATCCCTTCCCACCGATCTCCCTCCTGGCACTTATCCTTGTAAGTGGAACAAGTGCTACACCTGCCCTTACACTTCCTCCCTCACCACCATTCAGGGCCCCAGACAGTCCTTCCAGGTGAGGCGACACTTCACCTGTGAGTCGGCTGGTGTGGTGTACTGCATCCGGTGCTCCCGGTGTGGCCTTTTATATATTGGTGAGACCCGACGCAGACTGGGAGACCGTTTCGCTGAACACCTACGCTCGGTCCACCAGAGAAAGCAGGATCTCCCAGTGGCCACACATTTTAATTCCACGTCCCATTCCCATTCTGATATGTCTATCCATGGCCTCCTCTACTGTCAAGATGAAGCCACACTCAGGTTGGAGGAACAACACATTATATACCGGCTGGGTAGCCTCCAACCTGATGGCATGAACATTGACTTCTTAACTTCTGTTAATGCCCCTCCTCCCCTTCTTACCCCATCCCTGACATATTTAGTTGTTTGGTTTTTTTTCCTCTCTCTGCCCATCACCCTGCCTGTTCTCCATCTCCCTCTGGTGCTCCCCCTCTCCCCCTTTCTTTCTCCCGAGGCCTCCCATCCCATGATCCTTTCAAGACGTACGAAAAAGCTGGATGAACTCAGCAGGTCGGGCAGCATCCATTGAAAGAAGCAGTCAACGTTTCGGGTCGAAACTCTTCGTCAGGTCTAAAGAAGGAGGGAGCAGGAGCCCTATTGTCCAGAAAGTAGCAGAGGGCTTTGAGGCCTTCTGGATGGGGAATTGAAGTGTATAAGGATTGGACATCCATTGTGAAAATGAAGCGGTCAGGACTGGGGAACTGGAAGTTATTGAAGAGGTGGAGGGCTTGGGAGGTATCCCGGATGTAGGTAGGGAGGGACTGAACTGTGGGTGACAAAATGGAGTCAAGGTAGGCAGATACAAGTTTGGTGGGACAGGAGCAGGCCTGCCTTCTTCTACTACCCATAGTGCTTTCCCCTTAGATTCCTTCTTCACCTCTCCTGCCTATCCCCTCCCTGCTTCCCCTCCCCCACCCCTTGATCTTTCCTCTGATTGGTTTTCCACCCTCTCCCCACCTTCTTTATAGGGCCCCTGCCCCCTCCTTCTTTAGTCCTGACGAAGGGTTTCGACCCGAAACATTGACTGCTTCTTTCAACGGATGCTGCCCGACCTGCTGAGTTCATTCAGCTTTTGTACATCTTGATTTGACCACAGCATCTGCAGTGTACTTTGTGTTTACTGTGATCCTTTCCCTTCTCCAGCTCTGTATCACTTTCGCCAATCACCTTTCCAGCTCTTAGCTTCATCCCACCCCCTCCGGTCTTCTCCTATCATTTCGCATTTCCCCCTCCCCCCACCACTTTCAAATCTCTTAGTATCTCTCCTTAGTCCTGACGAAAGGTCTCGGCCCGAAACGTCGACAGTGCTTCTCCTATAGATGCTGCCTAGCCTGCTGTGTTCCACCAGCATTTTGTGTGTGTTGTAGGAAGAATTGAATTGACTTTATTGCTTACATCCTTCACATACATGAGGAGTAAAAATCTTTATACTACGTCTCTGCCTAAATGTGCAATGTGCAATCATAGTAATTTATAATAAATAGAACAGCCAATGTAACCTAGAAATACACTCAAATCATTGTGAGCTAATCAGTCTGATGGCCTGGTGGAAGAAACTGTCCCAGAGCCTGTTGGTCCTGGATTTAATGCTGCAGTACCTTTTCCTGGATGGTAGCAGCTGGAAAAGATTGTGGTTGTGGTGACTCGGGACCCCAACGACACTTCAGGCTCTTTTCTCACACCTGTGAATCATGGGAAGTTCACAACTACAGATGCGCTGGGCTGTCCACACCACTCTCTGCAGAGTCCTGCTATTAAGGGAGGTACAGTTCCCATCCAAGGCAGTAATGCAGTCAGTCAGGATGCTCTCAATTGTGCCCCTATAGAAAGTTCTTAGGGTTTGGGGGCCCATGCCAAAGTTCCTCAACTGGCTGAGGTGAAAGAGGTGCTGTTGTACTTTTTTCACCCTGCAGCTGGTGTGTACAGACCACGTGAGGTCCTCGGTGATGTGGATGCTGAGGAACTTAAAACTGTTTAACCTCTCATCCCCAGGTCTATTGATGTCAGTAGGGGTTAGCCCTTCTCCATTCCTCCTGTAATCCACAACCAGCTCCTTTGTTTTTGCGACATTGAGGGAGAGGTTGTTTTCTTGACACCACTGTGTCAGAGAGATGACTTCTTCCCTGTAGGCCACCTCATTATTGTTTGAGATTAGGCCAATTAGTGTAGTGTCGTCGGCAAATTTAATTAGCAGATTAGAGCTGTGGGTGGCGACACAGTCATGGGTATACAAGGAGTAAAGGAGGGGACTCAGTTCACAGCCCTGAGGGGCTCCTGTATTGAGAGTCAGAGGGTGGAAGTGAGGGAGCCCACTCTTCCCACCTGCTGGTGATCTGACAGGAAGTTCAGGATTCAGCTGCACAAGGCAGGATCAAGGCCGAGGTCTCTGAGCTTCTTGTCAAGCCTGAATGGAGTGATGGTGCTGAATGCTGAACTGTAGTCCAAGAACAGCATTCTCATATAAGCATCCTTCTTCTGACAATATGTAGAGCAGTGGCTATTGTGTCATTTACTGATCAGTTGTGTTGGTAGGTGAATTGTAGGGGGTCCAGTGAGGGTGGTAGCAAGCTGCAGGTGTAATCCTTGACCAGCCTCTCAAAGTATTTACTTATTATTGAGGTGAGTGCGACAGGATGCCAGTCGTTCAGACATGTTACCTTGGTTGTTTTTGGTACAGGGACAATGGTGGATAATTTGAAGCAGGATGGCACTCTACACTGGGAGAAGGAGAGATTAAAAGTGTCAGTAAACACACCTGCCAGTTGTGCTGTGCACATCCTGAGTACTCGCCCTGGGATGCCGTTTGGTCCTTCAGCCTTGTGACAGTCCACTCTTTGGAAACACCTGCCTATCTCAGCCTCAGAGATGACCAGGTTGCAGGTTGTAGCAGTGGTTTTCCTTGGAGGCTCAGAGTTAGCTACATCAAACCGAGTGTAAAAGCGATTGAGCTCATCTGGGAGAGAGGCCACGATGTTGGCGGCACCATTATGTTTGGCTTTGAAGTCTGCGATGGTATGCAGCCCTCGCCACAAGTCACGTGTGCTGTTCATTATGGATCTTGACTCCACCTTGTTCCTGTATTGCTGTTTCGCAGCCTTGATAGCTTTGCGCAGATCGCAGCTGCTTTTCTTGATCCCCTGCTGACTGCCGGCAATGTAAGCTCAGTGTCGCGCTGTAAGTGCTGCTTGCACGGAACTATTGATCCAGGGTTTCTGGTTTGGGAAGACCCTGACCAACTTCTAGGGGACAACATTGTCTTGCTCTTGCAGTTGAAGCATGTGACTCTATCCTTGAACTCAGAGACATCCTCATCATCCAGTCAATGTCTTTGAAGCAGTCCTGAAGCATGGAGACCGATTGGTTGGACCAACAGTGGATGGTTTTAACTATGGCCGCCTCTTGTTTCAGCTTCTGCCTATACATCGCAAAAGCAGAATTGAAGAGTGATCTGATTTTCCAAAAGCTGGACGAAGGAGAGCTTTGTAAGTGTTGTGGAAGGGAGTGTAACAGTGGTCAGGTGTGTTATCTCCATGAGTGCTCACCTGGATGTGCCGACAAAACTTCAGAGAGACTTTCATCAGCGACGCTCGATTAAAGTCACCGGTGACAATGAAAGTAGTCTCTGGGTGTGCAGTCTCCAGCGTGTTGATGGTCTCGTACAGGTCCTTGAAAGCCAAGTCAGTATCAACCTGCGGTGCAATGTACACCACTGTGATGATAACAGCCGTGAACTCCCTAGGTAGCCAGTAGAGTCTGCACAGGAGCACCAGGTATTCCAGGTCTGGGGAACAAAGGGATTTGAGTGTAAGCACATTCTGGGGGTGGCACCAAGCATTGTTGACCATGAAGCATACCCCTCCTCTTTTACTCTCCCCAGTGAGGTTTTTTGACCTGTCCTCCAGAGGAGTCGATAACATGGTCTGGTATCTCCTCCATCAGCCAAGTCTCCACAAAGCACAAAACATTACATTTCTTTGATTCCCTCTGGTAGGAGATTCTAGCTCCCAGTTCACACAGCTTGTTGTCCAGGGACTGAATGTTAGCCAGGAGTGTGCTAGGGAGTGGCAGTCAATCAGCATGTTGTCTTAGCCTCACCAGGACGTCGGCCCTTCACCCTCACCTCCGGCGCTTATTCCGAGGTAGTGGCGCTATAAGAGATGAGTCTCTCATGGATCGCACAAGCAGGGGATTCCAGTGAAGGAAAGGCAGCACATGGTGGGTAAATGCCATCTTTCTGATGTTCAGAAGGGTTAGTCCATTGTACCTGATGTGACTATCAGCTACTTAAACAGAAAATGCTCAGAAAATTGTAGAAACTAGTAGCATACTATAGATTTGGAATGGAGCTCGCAACATGGCTGCTGTACGAGGCGCAATCTTGAGTAACAAGAACAAGCTTGAACAGCAGCCAATCAGTGATTGGGAGTGTGAGAAGATGTAGCTCACTCAGGTTTGCTGATGAAGTACAAAAAGGATTGATTGGCAAGAACAAATGAAAATAAGGCAGGGGCAAGTGGAGTGGCCACTGCTGGAGTGAATAGTGTCAGAGTGGTTATTTGAGGCTTTAACAAGGAGAGGCTTAAGTGCGAGAAGGCAAAAGATCTGTAGGTATATCTTTTTCCCAGTTTATTTATTGTTTCCTTCTTTATATTTGCTCAGTTAGAACAGGAAAACACCAGGCAGGATAGTTGAATGCTCCTCTTGTGGGATGTGGGAAGGCAGAGAGACCTCCAGTGTCCCTGACAACTTCACCTGCAAGAAATGCATCCAGCTGTAGCTTCTAACTCCGTGTTAAGGAGCTGGAGCTGGAACTGAATTAACTCCAGATCATTCAGAAGGCTGAGGCGGTAACAGACAGGACATACACAGAGGTAATTTCACTCAAGGTGTAGGACACAGGAAACCAGGTGACAGTCAGGAGTGTGAAAGGGGTTAAGGAGCCAGTGCAGAGTACCCCGGTGGCTATCTTCCTCAACAACATGTATGTCACTTTGGATACTATTGACCTAGCAGAGGAAAGTCACAGCAGTCGGTTCTCTGGCATTGAGTCCGGCTCAATGGCTCATAAGGGAAATGGGGAGAAGAGGTGAGCTGTGGTAACAGGGGATTGGTTAGTTAAGGGAATAGAAGTTGTGTTTTGTGGACAAGAACAATACTCTCAGATGGTATGTTTTCTCCCAGGTACCAGGGTCTGGGACATCTTGTATCAAGTCCTCAAATGGGAGGGGTGAGCAACTAAAGCTCACGGTCCACATACAGTAGGTACCAATGATATAGGTAGGACTAGACGTTACTAGTCAGGGAAAGTGTCATGGCAGTGCTCAGTCAGGACAGGTTGGAGAACTCATCTGGTGAGGCTTTATGGGCGGAACCGTAGAATAAGAAAGCTATGACCACATTAATAGGGCTATACTATGGACCAACCAACAATCCGTGGGATTTAGAGGAACAAATTTGTAGAGAGATTGCAGACTGTTTGCAAGATGGGATAGAGTTTGTCAAATGTGTTCAGGGAAATCTCCTTATCAGCACATAGAAGTCCCAACAAGAGAGTGGGAATGAGACAGGGCAGGTGACAGAAATTTGTGTAGCTGAACACTTTACATCTAGTTATCATAATGCCTTTAGTTTTAAAGTAAACATGGAAAAAGATAGGTCTGGTCCACGAGTTGAGATTCTAAATTGCAGAAAGGCCAAGTTTGATGATTTCAGAAATGATCTGGCAAGTGTGGATTGGGACAGGCTGTTTTCTGGCAAAGGTTACTTGGTAAGTGGAAGGCCTTCACAAGTGAAATTTTGAGAATACAAAGCTTGTATATGCCTGTCAGAATAAAAGGTAAAGATAACAGGTGTAGGGAACATTGTTTTTCAAGAGATATTGAGGACTGGTTAAGAGAAAAAAGGAGATGCATAGCAGTTATAGGCAGGGAGGAACGAATGAGGTTCTTATGGAGTATAAGAAATGCAAGAGGACACTTAAGAAAGAAATCAGGAAGGCTAAAAGAAGGCATGAGGTTGCCCTAGCTACAAAGTGAAGGAGAATCCCAAAGGATTCTACAGATATGTTGAGAGCAAAAGGACTGCAAGGGACAAAGTTGGCCTTCTGGAAGATCAGAGTGGTAATCCATGTGTGGAGCCAAAAGAGATGGCTTTTGGATTTTAAGATTTTAAAAATCTTAAATGGATTTTTTTCATCTCCATTTATTCAGGAAACAGACACTGAGTCTATAGAAGTCAGGCAAAGCAGCAGTGAGGTCATGGACCCTATACTGATTAAAAAGGAGGAGCAGGTGTTTACTGTTCTGAGGCAAATTAGGGTGGATAAATCCCCAAGGCCTGGCAAGGTATTTCCCTCAGACTCTGTGGCAGGACAGTGCAGAAATTGCAGGGGCACTATTAGAGACATTTAAATCATCCCTAGCTACAGATGAGGAAACAGAGAATAGCTAATGTGGTTCCGCTGTTTAATAAAGGCTCTAAAATTAAACCAGGGAAGTATAGGCCAGTGAGCCTGACTTCAGAAGTGCGGAAGTTATTGGAAGGCATTTTAAGGGATGGATATATGAGTATTTGGATAGATAGAGACTTATTAGGCTTTGTGTGTGGTAGGTTGTTTCCAACCAAACTATTAGAATTTTTTGAGGAAGTTACCAGGGAAGTCAAGGTAGTGGATATTGTCTACATGGACTTTAGCAAAGCATTTGACAAGGTCCCACATGGGAGGTTGATCAGGAAGGTTCAGTAGCTTGGCATTCAAGACGAAATAATGGGAGAAGCCAGAGAGTGGTAGTAGATAGTTGCCTCTCTGACTGGAGGCCTGGGACTAGTGGACTGCTGTAGGGATCAGTGTCCACTGTTGTTTGTCATCTATATCAATAATCTGGATGATAATGTGGTTAACTGGATTAGCCAATTTGAGGGTGACACCAAGATTGGGAGTATCATGGACAGGAAGGTAGACTATCATCAGAGCTTGCAGCAGGATCTGGACCAGCTGGAAAAATGGGCTGCAAAATGGCAGATGGAATTTAATGCAAACAAGTGTGAGGTATTACACTCTGGTAGCACCAACCAGGGTAGGTCTTACACAGTAGGGCACTGAGGAGTGTGGTAAAACAAAGGCATCTTGAAATACAGGTCCGTAATTCATTGAAAGTGGCTGCATAAGTAGATAGGATGGCAAATTTCTGGATTGCTGCCTGTGCCACGTGCCAGTGAGAGTAGAAACAGGATGATTTGGCAGATAAATGTGTGGCTGAGAAGCTGGTCCAGGGGCAGGGCTTCAGGTTCTTGGATCATTGGGATCTCTTCTGATGGAGATATGACCTGTTCAAAAGTGATGGGTTGCACCAGAACCGGAGGGCGGGCCATATTCTTTCTCAATCTTTTTTATTAAGTTTCGAGTAGATAAACATAACAATGATAATGATACAAAGAGATCAGGATTACATTAATAACGGTTAACATATACAGACACAGACTCCGAATAACATGTGTAATCTAAGCCTCCCAATCTCTTAGTAACTAAACATGAAATAGATTCAAAAAATTTTTTTACAGAGAAAAAAAATCCTCCTAAACCAAAAAATACCAAAATAAACACAAAACAAAACAAAAGCTGGGCTGCCATGATTCATCAGTTAAAATCATTATTTGTCATTAACTCCGCTCCTCTATACATGAACAATAAGTTATTGAGAAGGATTCGGAAAAGGTCAGCTTACATCATATGAAAATGCTGAATAAATGGCCTCCAAGTTTCTTCAAATTTAACCGAAGGGTCGATAGTGCCACTCCTAATTTTTTCCAAGTTTAAACATGTACCGTAGATGTCGGATTATAAGCCGCTACTTTTTTCCCACATTTTGAACAGCTTTGAACACTGCGGCCTTTACTACGGTGTGGCTAATGCATGATTTTTTTTCATGCCGCCAAAAACATTTTGCCTCGTAACAGTAGACCAATAAAATTGATGAGTAGTTCACAGAGGTCCAATGAAATTGTATGATAAATCAAGCGCACTTTCACAATTAAATTATTGTAAATCAGTCATTTGTACTCACCCTCATCAACATGGAAAACACTCGAAGAAAAGCATTGTGCTGCCTTTATGGCAGTTATTTAGTTTATAATATTTTCGCTTAGTAATTCATTTGTTAGTATTTTCTAGTTAAAGTTAGAAGTACTACATCCCAGGATACTATGACGTCACATCCGGTTTCGCCGCGTCTTGTGGGAAATACCGGTTTGCGATAAACGGGAAGGTGGGGGGGGAGCGGCATTAGACCTGAGCGAAATGCTGCTTTTAAGTTAAAGGCGATCAATAACTTTTCCTGGTAGGCTGCAGTATATATTTTTTTACCAGTCGTTAGGAGATATTGGAATGTTGTTCGTGCACTGTTCAGTAAAAAAGTATACGCAACGTAATTTGTGTGTTACCGGTACGTATGTATATTTAAAAGTAGCCGTGTTAGAGGCACGGTTCGAAAAAAAGCATTTGCAATATGTATTTGTTTATGTTACCATATGGATTTAATTAAAAGTTAAAAAATCCTCACGTGTAGTATCTTTCTGTGTAAATATCTCATATTACAACGTGGGACACCTGCGGCCTAAAATCCGGTGCGGCCTAAAATCCGGTGCGGCTTGTACAAGTACAAAATTGATTTTCTTTCTAAAATTAGAGCCAGCGGCTTTTAATCAGGTGCGCTCTGTAGTGCGAAATCTACGGTAATAGTTTGGGAAAACCATTGAAATGTAGTGGGGGGATTAGAATGTTTCTATTTAAGTAAAATGGATCTTCTGGTTATTAGTGTAACAAATGCAATCAAACAGCAAGCTGAAGGGGATAAATGACCAGAGTCCATCACTGGTAATCCAAAAATTGCAGTAATAGGGTGAGGTTGTAAATCAATACGCGAAACTACTGAAATAATATCAAAAATGTCTTTCCAATATTTTTCCAAAAGAGGGCAAGGCCAGAACATATGTGTCAAGGAAGCTACCTCAGACTTACATCTGTCACAGACAGGATTTGTATGGCAATAAAAATGAGCTAACTCATCCTTGGACATATGGGCCCTATGAACCACTTTAAATTGTATCAAAGCGTGTCTAGCACACACTGAAGAAGTGTTAACTGGTTGGAGGATTTTCTCCCATTTTCTCTATCGGTAAAGATACCTGAAGTTCTCTTTCCCATTCATTCTTAATTTAATCAGATGTACCTAAATGTATTTTCATAATCAGATCATAAATAATTGTTATTAAACTCTTCTGATAGGGGTTGAAACCTAAATTTTTCTCTGTAATTTCAGTTTGATGTGATATCAGAAAATTAGGTAAAATAACATTCAAAAAGTTTCTAATCTGTAAATATCTGAAAAAATGTGATCTAGGCAAATTATATTTATTAGACAACTGTTCAAAAGACATGAGACTGTTATTAATGAATGTCATGAAAACATGTTATTTCCTTCGTTTTTCATAAAAGAAAACTTGATGAATTCTTGATGGTTGGAAGAAAAAATTAGACACAATAGGACTTGATAGGATAAATTTATTCAATCCAAAAAATTTATGAAATTGAAACCATATTCGTATTGTATGTTTAGTTATTGGATTAGTTGTTTGTTTATTCAGTTTAGTAAGTGCAAAGGGAAGCAAGGCCCCTAAAATAGAAGCCAATGAGAACCCCTGTACAGACTTGCCCTCGAGGTTCACCCATCGTAGACATTGAATTTCATCCAGATCTTGTGTCCAGAACGTTAAATATTGAATATTAATTGCCCAATAGAATCTTCAGTTCGGCATTGCCAAACCACCATCCTTTTTTGATTTCTGTAAATATTTCTTACTTAACCTAGGATTTTTTTCTGCCATATATATGAAGAAATTTAGAATCAATAATATCAAAAAAGCATTTAGAAATGAAAATTGGTACCGCCTGAAATAGATTACAGAAATTTAGGTAAAATAATCATCTTAATAGCATTAATTCTACCAATCAATGATAAGGACAATGGGGACCATTTAGTAAGCAGTTGTTTAACATGATCAATTAAGGGTAAAAAGTTAACTTATGCTTCTTAGCAATTTTAACACCCAAATAAGTAAAGTAATCAGTACAGGCAGTCCCCGGGTTACGTATGAGTTCCGTTCCTGAGTCCGTATTTAAGTCGGATTTGTATGTAAGTCGGAACAAGTACATCTGGTATTATTTAGCATCAGTTAGTCAAACGTTTGTCTTAGTATATAGTATATATTTTACCTTTCTATGCATATAAAACACAAGAAACATATGTATTCCAATAATTAAACCACTGCGTTGCTTAGTAATAATTGTAGCTTTCATCAGGGCAGGGCTTTTCACATGCTCCATTATTCTCACTTTATCCATTATCCTTTAAAATTGTTCCAATCGTTGACCGGCTGTAGCCTAATGCTTTTCTAATGACCGATGGTGTTTCACCTCTTTCCAAATGCTCTATTATTTCCACTTTATTTTCAATCATGATCACTTCTTGTCAATGGAACAGAAACACTGCGGGCATTGGGTCCCGACCTCTGCTAGCTCCCTAGGTCTGCTGGGTATTAAGGACCACCACACACTGTCAATGGAACAGAAACACTGTGGGCAGCGGGTCCCGAGCTCCGCCGGCTCCCAAGGTCCGCTGGGTCCTAATGACCACCGCACTGAGACAGGTTGAATGGGATAAGTGGGGGCTGTGCTGGGTTTGGGTATTTGATCATCCACAATATTCCGTGTGGGAATTTAAACTGGAGGTGGCAGAGTTTTTTTTTATGAGGTCGAGTTGCGAGCTCAACGTCAACCCGGCACGGATGGTACAGGAGTCACTGGATCGACATCAACCCAGCACAGGAGCGGTCTGTCACTGGATTGAACTCAGGAAGCTCCGTTCTCCAGCCTGGCGCTGATCTCACTGCGCCACCAACTGACAGAAACAGGGGGTGGGGGAGCGGGGTCAGGGTGAATCTTACTAAGAAAATTTTAATCCAAATACAAAGTTAAACACTCAACACAGTGTCAATGACAACGACTTAAAATGGTGGACAGCGTTGGGATCCAACTTAAAATGGCGGACGGCATTCTCCTTCCTCGGTTTGTAAGTACGAGTTGTCTGTAAGTCGGACGTTCGTAACTCGGGGACTACCTGTAGCCAGTCTGAATGGTGATTGTCTATAGATTGGAACTTGCATATTTAATGGGAAAAGCTCACTCTTATTAAGGTTCAATTTATAACCAGAAAAACTACTAAACTAAGCAAGTAGTGATATTATTGCAGAAATGGATTTCTCTGGGTTAGAGATATATAATAACAGGTCATCTGCATATAGTGATACCTTATGCGTCCCATTTCCATGAATAATGCCAAATACTTCTGCTCCTTTGTCTTGTGATCTTGTGATATATTGGGTGAATCACGAAGAGCGATTGCCAAGGACTCCAAAGCAATATCAAACAGTAAGGGGCTTAAAGGACAGCCCTGTCTAGTACCTCAAAAAAGCCTGAAAAAGGGGTATCTCTGATTGCTGGTAAATACAGAAGCCAAAGGTATATGACATATCAATTTAATCTAAGATATGAATTTTGGGCTAAAATTAAATTTCTCAAGCATGTTAAATAAATATTCCCATTCAACTCTATAAAATGCCTTCTCGGTGTCAAACAAAATAACACATTCTGGAGTTTTAGATGAAGAAGTATATACAATATTCATTAATCTCCTAACATTAAAATATGAATAAACAAGAAGGAATGCTAAATGAAAGTTACAGAGAATTCCAATGTGCTGAGCTTCACTTGTGCTTTTCACTATTTCACGTCTCTGACATACCTGCTTAGGACCGTCGGGCTGTGATTGGGCAAATCCTGCAGGCAGAAAGTATTTGGAGTTGGTCACCCTGCTCACCAAAGGGGTGCCAGGTCCAAACTCGTTATAAAGTGCCAGCAGCACCTTACCACCTTCCACCTGTGCGGTGATTGTAGGGAGCTGGTAGTCTCTGCGTACCTCCTGTAATATGCCTACCTCCTCCTTGGTTTGCGGTGATTGTAGGGAGCTGGTAGTCTCTGCGTACCTCCTGTAATCTGCCTACCTCCTCCTTGGTTTGCAGTGATAGTAGGGAGCTGGTAGTCTCTGCGTACCTCCTGTAATCTGCCTACCTCCTCCTTGGTTTGCGGTGATTGTAGGGAGCTGGTAGTCTCTGCGTACCTCCTGTAATCTGCCTACCTCCTCCTTGGTTTGCAGTGATAGTAGGGAACCAGTAGTGTCTGCGTACCTCCTGTAATCTGCCTACCTCCTCCTTGGTTTGCAGTGATAGTAGGGAGCTGGTAGTCTCTGCGTACCTCCTGTAATCTGCCTACCTCCTCCTTGGTTTGCAGTGATAGTAGGGAGCTGGTAGTCTCTGCGTACCTCCTGTAATCTGCCTACCTCCTCCTTGGTTTGCGGTGATTGTAGGGAGCTGGTAGTCTCTGCGTACCTCTTGTAATCTGCCTACCTCCTCCTTGGTTTGCAGTGATGGTAGGGAACCAGTAGTGTCTGCGTACCTCCTGTAATCTGCCTACCTCCTCCTTGGTTTGCAGTGATAGTAGGGAGCTGGTAGTGTCTGCGTACCTCTTGTAATCTGCCTACCTCCTCCTTGGTTTGCAGTGATAGTAGGGAACCAGTAGTCTCTGCGTACCTCTTGTAATATGCCTATCTCCTCCTTGGTTTGCAGTGATAGTAGGGAGCTGGTAGTGTCTGCGTACCTCTTGTAATCTGCCTACCTCCTCCTTGGTTTGCAGTGATAGTAGGGAACCAGTAGTGTCTGCGTACCTCCTGTAATCTGCCTACCTCCTCCTTGGTTTGCAGTGATAATAGGGAGCTGGTAGTCTCTGCGTACCTCCTGTAATATGCCTACCTCCTCCTTGGTTTGCAGTGATAGTAGGGAACCGGTAGTGTCTGCGTACCTCCTGTAATCTGCCTACCTCCTCCTTGGTTTGCAGTGATAGTAGGGAACCAGTAGTGTCTGCGTACCTCCTGTAATCTGCCTACCTCCTCCTTGGTTTGCAGTGATAGTAGGGAACCAGTAGTGTCTGCGTACCTCCTGTAATATGCCTACCTCCTCCTTGGTTTGCAGTGATAGTAGGGAACCGGTAGTGTCTGCGTACCTCCTGTAATCTGCCTACCTCCTCCTTGGTTTGCAGTGATAGTAGGGAACCGGTAGTGTCTGCGTACCTCCTGTAATATGCCTACCTCCTCCTTGGTTTGCAGTGATAGTAGGGAACCAGTAGTGTCTGCGTACCTCCTGTAATCTGCCTACCTCCTCCTTGGTTTGCAGTGATAGTAGGGAACCAGTAGTGTCTGCGTACCTCCTGTAATCTGCCTACCTCCTCCTTGGTTTGCAGTGATAGTAGGGAGCCGGTAGTGTCTGCATACCTCCTGTAATCTGCCTACCTCCTCCTTGGTTTGCAGTGATAGTAGGGAGCTGGTAGTCTCTGCGTACCTCCTGTAATCTGCCTACCTCCTCCTTGGTTTGCAGTGATAGTAGGGAGCTGGTAGTCTCTGCGTACCTCCTGTAATCTGCCTACCTCCTCCTTGGTTTGCAGTGATAGTAGGGAACCGGTAGTGTCTGCGTACCTCCTGTAATCTGCCTACCTCCTCCTTGGTTTGCAGCTCCCTGACCTGAAAGATGCAGAAGCTGTGCAAAAGTTTTTCTTAGAAGAAATTCAACTGGGTGAAGAATTGCTAGCACAACGTGACCACGAGAAGAGCATGGACCACCTGACAAATGCTATTGCTGTGTGTGGGCAGCCTCAGAAACTCTTGCGTGTGCTCCAGCATACTCTGCCTCCACCTGTCTTCCAGATACTGATCACCAAGCTACCAACCATCAGTCAGAGGATCGTGACTGTACAGAACCTGGTTGAAGATGATGTGGAGTGAGAATCTGTCCCTGTTCCCATCCCTCTCTCTTTCACTGTATATATGTAGCCTAAGATGGACTCTGGATTAAAACTGGGAGATTTAAGCTAAAAAAAAATACGAATAACGATTTTTAATAAATCCTGTCTGGTCATCAGAGACAATTTGTGGCAATACATTTTCCAATCTAATTGCCACTATTTTGGAAAAGATTTTGGAGTCCACATTCAACAAGGATATAGGTCTATATGATGCACATTCAGTGGGGTCTTTATCTTTTTTAGGAATTAAAGAAATAGATACTTCATTACAGGGTTATGGTAATATACCTACAAATAAGGCATCCTTAAAGATTCTACATAACCAAGGAGAAAGTAGATTTGAAAAAGATTTTTAAAATTCTACTGTATACCCATCCAAACCAGGTGCTTTACTAGAATTCATCGAATAAATTGCTTTCTTTATTTCTTCTTCCATGATGGGTGCATCTAATGCTGAACATTCATTAAGTGGTAATTTCAGAATATTCAATTTCCTTAAAAATTCATGCATTATGGTAGAATCATCAGGAAGTTCTGATTGGTATAAAGAGGTACAGAATTCTTGAAAAGATTTATTAATTTCATCATGGTCAACCATCAAAATACCATCCCATTTACAAACCTTAATAATCTGACATTTAGCCGAAGCAGCTTTCAATTGGTTGCCCAGTAATTTACCTGATTTATCACAATATATATAAAAGTGACTCTTAGTTTTAAGTAACTGATTTTCAATCGGGGCTGTTAATAACAAACTGTGTAGTATCTGAAGTTCAACTCTCTTTTTATAAAACACCAGATTAGGAGCAGCAGAATATCTTTTATCAATTTCTTTAATCTTATCAACCAACGTACGTATTTCATTACTAATCCGTTTTTTTCAATCCAGCAGAATATGAAATAATTTGCCCACAGATGTATACTTTAAAAGTATCCCATAATATCCCACTGGAAATTTCTTCTGTAAAGTTTGTTGAAAAGAAAAAGGCAATCTGTTCTTTAATAAAGTTAACAAAGTTTAAGTCCTGAAGTAGAGTAGAGTTGAACCGCTATTGTCTAGTGCTAAAAGTTACATCAGTTAATTTGATTAATAGTTTCAAGGGCGCATGATTGGAAATGGTGATTGCATCGTACTCACAGGCAGTAAAAGACAGAACTAATCGAGAGTTGATAAAAAAGTAATCAATTCTAGAGTAATTATGATATACATGAGAAAAGAATGAGAACTCTTTATCGTTAGGATATAAAAACCTCCAAATTTCTAAAATTCTAGAGCCAACTAAAAAGGAATTAGATAGATAGATAGATAGATACTTTATTCATCCCCATGGGGAAATTCAACATTTTTTCCAATGTCCCATACACTTATTGTAGCAAAACTAATTACATACAATACTTAACTCAGTAAAAATATGATATGCATCTAAAATCACTCTCTCAAAAAGCATTAATAATAGCTTTTAAAAAGTTCTTAAGTAGTTTACTTAAATACATTGAGTCCTAACCCCGACACTTTAACATATCTTACTCTTGGCGGTTGAATTGTAAAGCCGAATGGCATTAATAAGAATAGCGGATTTGTTTGGAAGTACCTGATTGGATGCAGACGTGTCCATTGAGGGATTCAGGCAACAATTAAAATCTCCACCCATTATCAACGTATATTCATTTAAATTAGGAAGAGATGCAAATAGATGTTTAAAGAATTCAGGATAGTCGACATTTGGTGCATAGATGTTAACCATAACAACTTTTTGGTTATAAAATAAACCAGTAATTAATAGAAATCTACCACTCGGGTCTGAGATTGTTTCATAGTGAACAAATGAAATCAAGGAGTCTATAAAAATGGATACTTTTTCACCTTAGCCAATGAATTAGAGTGAAATTGTTGACCTTTCCAAGACCTAAAAAAATGCTGATTATCCTCCTTCCTCACATGAGTTTCCTGGGCAAAGATAATCTAAGCATTCAATCTATCTAAAAATCTTCTTCCGTTTAATTGGATGGTTCAAACCATTCCTATTCCATGAGACAAAGTTAATAATATTATCCATTTAATTTGAATAAACCATATGGTATGCAAAGGGTTAACCTTACTGCACAGGAAACTGATGAATAAGGAAGAGTTAAAAAGGTTTAAAAGGGAACTGGAAGTTATGACAATTCAGACATATTTGTAGTTCAACCCAGATGAAAAAAACTAAACTAAAAATAGCCCCATCTCCCACCCACAAAAGCCCGAAAACTGGCCGATAGACAGCCAGAAAGCTAACTAGAAACTCCCCTACCCCCACTCTCTTGAAGGCAAATCTCCAAAATTGAAAAAAATGCAAAATACTACCATAGTCAAAACATTGAAAGATGAATGCCATAAAAACACCAAACAAATGTTTAAAAAAGCCAGCCATTTGCAAAACAATTTGAAAAGCGAGATCTTGAAAAGTGAAACAGAATACAATCTTATTAATATTTCAGGGAAACAAAAACAATCAATCACCAGATCATGTTCAAAAACAAGCAATTGAAAATAATAAAATAAGTTAATAAAGAAAAAAAGAACTTTAACATAGGAGCATGACAAACATCCATACTCCAAAACAAAGTATGAGTGTTATCAAACCAAGGGCAAAAATCTTCAAACTTTAAAAGTCCAGATCTATAAACTGGACTGGTCTAAATGAATACAGACATGAAAAAAATTGAGAAGAATACGAAATGCCACCCATAGTCAAAACAATGAGAAAGGAATGCCATAAGGAACACCAAAAAAATCAGCTATTTGCAAAACATTTTGAAAGGCGAGATCTTGAAAAGTGAAACAGAATACAATCTTATTAATGTTTCAGGGGAGAAAAACAATCAATCACCAAATCAAATTCTTAATTATTTTCAAAAACAAACAATTGAAAATAATAAGATAAAATAACAAAGGGAAAAAAAGGAACTTGTATGAGTGTTATCAAACCAAGGGCAAAAATCTTCAAACTTCTGAAGTCTAGATCTGTGAACTGGTTATTAACTTATAATCCAAATGAATACAGACATGAAGAAACAGTAAATTTATTAGACAGCTGGGATTGAATGTAGATCCTCAAGGAGTTGGTGAGCTTCTTCCACAGATTTAAACCATTTAGGTGATTTATCAGGCAGAACAACCCTTAAACGAGCTGGAAATAGCAGAGCTGGTCCAGAAGGGTCTCGACCCGAAACGTCAACAGTGCTCCTCCTATAGATGCTGCCTGGCCTGCTGTGTTCCATCAGCATTTTGTGTGTGTTGTTTGAATTTCCAGCATCTGCAGATTTCCTCGTGTAGAGCTGATTGAAGCTTTCTTTGATAAAGCTCGGACATCACCGGTTTAAAAAGTGATCTTTCTCGCATCACCTCAGGACAGTAGTCTTCAACCAGACGAAACTTGAGGTCTCCGTGTTGAGTAACTCTTTTCCGACGGGCAATTCGAATTAAATGCTCCCTGGTTTGCACATAGTGGAATTGGAGTATAACAGGTCGAGGTTTCAACTCTTTAGGAGGTTTTGCTCTTAAAGCCCAGTCGGTGGGCATGATCAAGTATAGGGGTAGTAGAGAGAGCTTCAGAGCCGAACGCGTCCATTAAAAATTGAGAAAAGAATTTAGTAAGGTCACCACTCTCAACGTCTTCATGGAGTCCTATTATTCGCAATGTCTGTCTACGGCTGCGACTTTCCAGGTCAATAATCTTGAGTTTGTATTGTTCCAGTGTTTAAGTAGTCGAAATTAACTAATTAACTAATTTCTTTTCCAACACGTCCAATCTGTGATCTCTCTGCCTTCCAGGTTCATCGAACTCAGAAATTTGCCACTGTTGTTTTTCACTCTTCTGCTTAAGAGCTCTCAGTCTGTTTTCGATCTTCTTTAACAATACTTCCAAAGTAGAAAATTTTTAATCGATTTATTATCCAGGAGCTTCGACATAGCTTCCAAAGTGAGTGGAGACTGTTTAGGTTGTTTAGAATCATCTTCTTTCCTTTCACTTCCATTACCTGCTTCCTTGCCTTCGGCTGATGCCTTTTGCCCTCTGGTATTCATTTCCAGCGATTAAAAATCAAAGTTCAGGCATATAAAAGTAATATAAGCACTTTAATATAGATAGTGAAAGGGTGGTAAAAAAATTGAAAAATGAACTTGCAAAAGTTTTTGCAAGTATGTTAAAAATAAAAGAGAAATGAAAGTGGATATAGGACCGCTAGAAAATGAGGCAGGAGAAATAATAATGGGGGACAAGGAGATGGCTGATGAACTAAATGAGTATTTTGCACCTGTAGCATTTTGAACTACATCCTAGGGTTCTAAAAGAGGTGGCGTTAGAGATTGTAGTGGCATTAGAAATGATTTTTCGAAAATCATTGGACTCTGGCAGGGTGCCAGACCACTGCAAAATTGCAAATGTCACTCATCTCTTTAAGAAAGGAGGAAGGCAACAGAAAGGAAATTATAGACCAGTTAACCTGACCTCAGTGGTTGGGAAGATGTTAGAGTCAATTATTAAGGTTGAAGTGATGGAGTACTTGGTGACACAGGACAAGATAGTATAAAGTCAGCATGGTTTCTTTCAGGGAAAATCCTGCCTGACGAACCTGTTGGAATTCTTTGAGGAGATTACAAGTAGGAGAGATAAAGGGGAGGCAATGGATGTTTTACATTTGGACTTTCAGAAAGCCTTTGACAAAGTGCCACACATGAGGCTGCTTACTAAGTTAGGAGCCCATGGTATTACAGGAAAGTTACTAACATGGTTAGAACATTGGCTGATCGGTAAGTGGCAGCGAGTGGGAATAAAAGGATCCTTTTCTGGCTGGCTGCCAGTGACTAGTGGTGTTCCACAGGGGTCGGTGTTGGGAAAGCTTCTTTTTATGCTGTATATAAATTATTTAGATGATGGAATAGATGGTTTTGTTGCCAAGTTTGCAGATGATACGAAGATTAGTGGAGGGGCAGGTAGTGTTGAGGAAACAGCTAGGATGCAGAAGAACTTAGATTAGGAAAATGAGCAAGAAAGTAGCAAATGAAATACAATGTTGGAAAATGCATGGTCATGCACTTTGGTAGTAGAAATAAATGTGCAGACTATTTTCTAAATGGGGAGAAAATCCAAAAATCTGAGATGCAAAAGAACTTGGGAGTCCTTGTGTAGAACACCCTAAAGGTTAACTTACAGGTTGAGTCGATGGTGAGGAAGGCAAATGCCATGTTAGCATTCATTTCAAGAGGTCTAGAATACAAGAACAAGGATGTGATGCTGAGGCTCTATAAGGTACTGGTCAGGCCTCACCTTGAGTATTGTGAACAATTTTCGGCCCCTCATCTTAGAAAAGATGTGCTGGCATTGGAGAGGGTCCAGAGGAGGTTCACAAGGATGATTCCAGGAATGAAATGGTTATCATATGAGAAACGTTTGATGGCTCTGGGTCTGTACCTGCTGGAATTCAAAAGGATGAGGGGGGATCTCATTGAAACTTTTCGAATGTTGAAAGGCTTAGTCAGAGTAAATATGGAAAGATGCTTCCCATGGTGGGAGAGTCTAGGACACGAGGGCACAGCCTCAGATAGAGATGCGGAGAAATTTCCTTAGCCATAGTGTGGTGTATTTGTGGAATTTGTTGCCATGTACAGCTGTGGAGGCCAGGTCAATGGGTGTATTTAAGGCAGAGATTGATAAGTTCTTGATTGGACATGGCAACAAAGGTTAAGCGGAGAAGGCCGGGAACTGAGGTTGAGGAGGAGAAGAAAAAGGGATCAGCTATGATGAATGACGGAGCAGACTCAATGGGCCAGATGGCCTAATTCTGCTCCTATGTCTTATGGTCTAAAGAAATCTTCTGGCACATTGGCCTTCATAAATCAAAGTATTGAGTACAGTGGCATGTTATGTTGAAGATGTTGGTGAGACATAATTTGGAGTATTGTGTGCAGTTTTGGTCATCTACCTACAGGAAAGGTGTAAACAAGGTTGAAAGGGTGCAGAGAAAATTTACAAGGATTTTGCTGAGTCTGGAGAACCTGAGTTAAAAGGAAAATTGAATAGTTTAGGATTTTATTGCTTGGAATGTAGAAGATTGAGGGGACAGTTGACAGGAGTATACAAAATTATGAGGGGTATAGACACGGAAAATGCAAGCAGGCTTTTTCCACTGAGGCTGAATGGCACTATAACTAGAGGTCATGGGTTAAAGGTATAGGTGAAATGTTTAACAGGAACATAAGGGGAAACTTCACTCAGAGGGTCATGAAAGTGTGGAACGAGCTGCCAGTGCAAGTGGAGTGCATGCAAGCTCTATTTGAAAGTTAAGAGAAGTTAAGGTGCATGGATGGAGGGCTATGGTCCTGGTGCGGTATGATCAGGGAAGTTTAAACGGTTGATACAGTCTAGATAGGCTGAAGAGTCTGTCTAAGTGCAGTACTTTTCTATGACTCTAAGGAAGTTGTGTTGAGAGAATTTGAGAGCTAAGGATTAAATTAAAGCACAGAACTAAAAAGGATTGTTACCTGAGCTATGTACAAATTTGTACTGAGTGAATAAGATCAGAGAGTTAAATACGTGGCTCAAAGACTGGGGTGGGGAAATGGTTTTGAATGTGTGGAACATTGGCACCAGTACTGGGGAAGAAGGGAGCTGTTCCAATCGGACAGGCTCCACCTGACCCTTTGACAAGGCACCTCACACGAGGCTAATAAACAAGAGCCCATGGTATTACAGGAAAGATACTAGCATGGACAAAAGATTGGCCGACAGGACCAGGATCATAAGACCATATGACCATTAGACATAAGAGCATAATTAGGCCATCTGGCCCATTGTTTCTGCTCTGCAAGTCATCCTGGTGAGTCAAGTAACTAGGGCTGTAGATTAAGCTTTAAGTCATACAGTAGCGGGGTGGGTTCAACACTTTGGAAAAATAAGGATAAAATAAAAGGGAAGGAGAGTGCAGAAGATATTTTGAAATCTCCAGAATAAAGTTTTGAAAGAGATATGAATTAAACTTCCCGTAATAGAGACAGAATTGAAAAGACTGATTAATACAGGACATACGTTACTATATTTGAATGCATGCAGTATACAAAATAAGGTAAATGATCTTGTAGCACAGTTGGAAATTGGCAGGGATGACTTTGTGAGTATCACTGAATTCTGGCTGAAAGAAGATCACAGTTGGGAGCTTAACATTCAAGGAAACACATTATATCAGAAGATCAGGCAGGTAGGTAGAGGGGGTGAGGTGGCTCTGTTGGTAAAAAATGAAATTAAATCATCATAATGAAGAGACAGGTATGAAACTGCAAGGGTAAAAAACTGATATACAGACCGCTAAACAGTAGCCACTGTTACGTACCCCGTAACGGGTTAAAAAGGACCAGCAGAAATGGACACACCTGGAGTCTGAGTCTTCCGTTATAAACTCTACTTTATTAGTAACTATGTGATAAAGTAATATAAAACAAGATAAGGCAAACAGGTTAGCAGAGTATATGCAATTATGAGTGAGTAAATAAAGTTCCCTCAAACTTCTTTCAGCTTAGGTGGTGCAATGATACAGTCTTGCGATGGCAGTCAGTTCAGTTCTGGATATTGAATTGAGTAATTTTGAGAGAGAGAGAGAGAGAGAGAGATGTTTTGTCTTCCCAGTGCCGATGCTGTCGAACCTTCCACATCATCCTCCTGCTCCCGAAACTTATGAAAGTCACCGACTGTGACCACACAAACAAGAATGCCGGTTTCCACGGTAAGCTATCAACCCAGGCAAGGGTTAAACACACCGATAGCTCCCCACCAATCACTCCTTTGTCCGCACTGCGAGCAAGGACTCCACCTTTGTCGTGGGCACACAAAGCTCAACCAGTGTCAGTGTCTTCCGTGTGTCTGATTACAAAGTCAGTTGACCTTGTATATATTCCACAACTGCTGAACACCAGCTGTCCATCATGTAGTTCCGCCTTGTCGTTTCTCACAGGCTTTTGTTGCTCTCTCTGTCCCTGAACTAGCACACACGCTGCCCCCCCTCTCTCTTTAAGGGAACAGTCCATATTTAATAATCCTTCAGATCTCGTCACACCACAATGGGGAGGGGTGATTTTTAAAAAAGGCATGTAAAAAGGTCAATGTTACAATAGACAGGGGGGGACTTCAATATGCAGGTAGATTCAGAAATTCAGGTTATATATATTTAATGTTTGAGTAAGTGGTGCAAAAATAAAAATTAAAAGAAATAGTGAGGTAGTGAGGATCAATGTCCATTGAGAAATCAGATGGCAGAGGGGAAGAAGCCGTTCCTGAATAGAGTGTGTGCGTTCATGCTTTTGTATCTCCTTCCTGATAGTGGTAATGTGAACAAGGCATGACCTGGGTGATGGGGGTCTTTAATGATGGAAGATGTCCTGATACTATGGAGGCTAGTGCCCATGATGGAGCTGACTAAGTTTACAAATCTCTACAGCTTACTTTGATCTTGTGCATAATGCCCAACAACACCCCCATCTCATACATCTGTACACATTTTTAAGTGTTTTTAGAGACGTACCAAGTCTTCTCAAATTCCAAATGAAAAATAGCCTCTGTTATGCCTCCTTTGTAACTGCATCAATATGTTGGGTCCAGGTTAGATCCTCAGAGAATCTGATACCCAGGAATTTGAAACTGCTCACTCTTTCCACTTCTGATCCCCCTATGAGGACTGGTGTGTGTTCTCTTTCTGAAGTCCACAATCAATTCTTTGGTCTTACTGACATTCAGTGCAAGGTTGTCGACACCACTCAACTAGCTGATATATCTCACTCCTGTGCGCCCTTTTGTCACTGTCTGAAATTCTGCCAACAATGGGTGTATCATCAGCAAATTTATAGATGGCATTTGAGCTGTGCTTCACCACACAGTCACTGTGGTAGAGAGAGTAGAACAATGGGCTAAGCACACATACCTGAGGTATACCAGTATTGATTGTCAGTGAGGTGGAGATGATGCTTCTGATCTGCACAGATTCTGGTCTACCAGTTAGGAAGTCAAGGATCCAATTGCAGAGGGGGGTACAGAGGCCAAGGTTCTGGAGCTTTTCAATCAGAACTGCAGGAATGATGGTGTTAAATACTGAGCTGTAGTCAATGAACAGCATCCTGACGTAGGTATTTGTATACCTCCCTCCAGTTTGCCTATCAGCCCTGACTAGGAGTTGAGGATGCCATCGTCTACTGTTGAACCGTGTCTACGCCCACCTGGACAAGCTGGCGAGCACTGTGAGGGTCATGTTTTTTGATTTCTCCAGTGCATTCAACACCATCCGCCCTGCTCTGCTGGGTGAGAAGCTGACAGTGATGCAGACGGATGCTTCCCTGGTGTCATGGAGTATTGATTACCTGACTGGCAGACCACAGTATGTGCGCTTGCAACACTGTGTGTCAGACAGAGTGGTCAGCAGCACTGGGGCTCCACAGGGGACTGTCCTGTCTCCCTCTCTCTTCACCATCTACACCTCGGACTTCAACTACTGCACAGAGTCTTGCCATCTTCAGAAGTTTTCTGATGACTCTGCCATAGTTGGATGCATCAGCAAGGGAGATGAGGCAGAGTACAGGGCTACGGTGGGAAACTTTGTCACATGGTGCGAGCAGAATCATCTGCAGCTTGATGTGAAAAAGACTAGGGAGCTGGTGGTGGACCTGAGGAGGGCTAAGGCACTGGTGACCCCTGTTTCCATCCAAGGGGTCAGTGTGGACATAGTGGAGGATTACAAATACCTGCGGATATGAATGGACAATAAACTGGACTGGTCAAAGAACACTGAGGCTGTCTACAAGAAGGGTCAGAACCATCTCTATTTCCTGAGGAGACTGAGGTCCTTTAACATCTGCTGGACGATGCTGAGGATGATCTACGAGGCTGTGGTGGCCAGTGCTATCATGTTTGCTGTTGTGTGCTGGGGCAGCAAGCTGAGGGTAGCAGACACCAACAGAACCAACAAACTCATTCGTAAGGCCAGTGATGTTGTGGGGGTGGAACTGGATTCTCTGATGGTGGTGTCTGAAAAGAGGATGCTGTCCAAGTTGCATGTCATAGAACATAGAATAGAATAGTACAGCACATTACAGGCCCTTCGGCCCACAATGTTGTGCTGACCCTCAAACCCTGCCTCACATATAACCCCCCACCTTAAATTCCTCCATATACTTGTCTAGTGGTCTCTTAAACTTCACTAGTGTGTCTGCCTCCACCACTGACTCAGGCAGTGCATTCCACACACCAACCACTCTCTGAGTGAAAAACCTTCCTCTAATCTCCCCCTTGAACTTCCCGCTTCTTAACTTAAAGCCATGTCCTCTTGTACTGAGCAGTGGTGCCCTGGGGAAGAGGCACTGGCTGTCCACTCTGTCTATTCCTCTTATTATCTTGTACACCTCTATCATGTCTCCTCTCATCCTCCTTCTCTCCAAAGAGTAAAGCCCTAGCTCCCTTAATCTCTGATCATAATCCATACTCTCTAAACCAGGCAGCGTCCTGGTAAATCTCCTCTGTACCCTTTCCAATGCTTCCACATCCTTCCTATACTGAGGCGACCAGAACTGGACACAGTGCTCCAAGTGTGGCCTAACTAGAGTTTTATAGAGCTGCATCATTACCTTGCATCTCTTAAACTCTATCCCTCGACTTATGAAAGCTAACACCCCATTAGCTTTCTTAACTATCCTATCTACCTGTGAGGTAACTTTCAGGGATTCAACTTTCTAAATGCATGAACATAAACTTTCCGATACTGTATTCCATTCTCCTACTCTAAGACCTTCTGCAGCCTCTCTGTTACCTCAACACAACCTGCCCCTCCACCAATCTTCCTATCGTCCAAAAAGCCATCAACTTCATTCATCCAAATTGTTGACCTATAAAATTTTAAAAAATGTGGTCCCAACAAAGACCCTTGTGGAACACCAGCAGTCAATCTGAAAAGGCTCCCTTCATTCCCACTCCTCATCTCCTGCCAATCAGCTGATGCTCTATCTTTCCTATAATACCCTGGACTCTTATCTTGTTCAGCAGCCTCATGTTCTGCACCTTGTCAAAGGCCTTCTGAAATTCCAAGTATACAACATCCACCATTTCTCCTTTGTCTATCCCACTTGTTATTTCTTTAATTTCAACAGATTTGTCAGGCAAGATTTTCCTTTAAGGAAACCATGCTGGCTACATCCTATTTTGTTATGTGCCTCCAAGTACCTGAAGTCACATTCTTAACAATTGACTCCAACACCTTCCCAAGAACAGAGATCAAGCAAATTGGCCTATTTGGTATTTCAACAAAAACACTCAAAAACTTCTGTAGATGTACTGTAAAGAGCATTCTGACAGGCTGCATCACTGACCGGTATGGGGTGGGTGGGGGGGGGGGGTTGTGCTACTGCACAGGACTGAAAATAGCTGCAGAGGTTTGTAACTTTGGTCAGCTCCATCTTGGGTATTAGCCATCAAAGTACCCAGGACATCTTCAGGGAGCGGTGTCTCTGAAAGGCAGCGTCCATTATAACATAATTTGTACACACCAGCTGTGACCACAACAGTGCCTCTTTCACCTCATATAGTTGAGAAAGTTTGGTATGGGCTCCCAGATCTTAAGAACTTTCTACAGAGGCACAATTGAGAGCATCCTGACTGGCTGCATCACTGCCTGGCATCGGAACTGTGCTTCCCTCAATCGCAGGACTCTGCAGAGAATGGTGCAGACAGTCCAGTGCATCTTTAGTTGTGAACTTCCCATGATTTAGCACATTTACAAAGACAGGTCCCCAAAGAAGGGTCATTGGGGACCCGAGTCACCCCAACCACAGACAGTTCCAACTGTTACCATCTGTTACCTCAGTGTAAAAGCCAGGACCAACAGGTTCCGGGACAGCTTCTTCCACCAGGCCATCAGACTGATTAATTCATGCTGGTACTATTGTATTTATATGTTATATTGACTGTCCCATTGTATTTATTATAAATTACTATAAATTGCACATTAAGACGGAGATGTAACGTAAAGATTTTTCTCCTCATGTAAATGAAGAATGTAAGAAATAAAGTCGATTAATTTCTGTTTTTGCACCATTTTCATCTATTCAATATATGTCTACTGTAATTGATTTACTTATTTATTTTTCTTCTTCTTTATTATGTATTACATTGAACTGGTGCTGCTAAGTTAACAAATTTCACGACACATGCTGGTGACAATAAACCTAATTCTGATTCTATAATTTCCTTTCTTCTGCCTCCCTCCCTTCTTGAAAACTGGAGTGACATTGGCCATGCCTGACTCTATTGATTCTTGAAAGATCATTACTAATGCCTCCACGATCTCTTCAGCTACCTCTTTTGGAATACTGCAGTACTGTCCATCAGGTCCAGTTCGCCAAGCACGATCTCCCTTGTAATAGCAACTACAATTAATTTTACCCTTTGACACTCTCGAACTACCAGCATATCACTAATGTCTTCCACAGTGAAACAAGATACTTATTCAGTTTTTCTGTCACTTCCTTGCCCTTGTCCCCCACTAATATCTCTCAGGCATCATTCCCCAGCAGTCCAATATCTAGAGACTGCATTAGGGAACTGGAGATGCAGCTCGATGACCTTCGTCTGGTCAGGGAGACAGATAAGTGGGTAACAGTCAGGGGAGGGAAGGGCAAGAGTCAGATGCTAGATAGTATCCCTGTGGCTGTCCCCCTTAACAATAAGTGATCTTGTTTGAGTACTGTTGGGGGGCACAGCCCACCTGAGGGAAGCAACGGTGGCCGTGCCTCAGAATCTGGCCCTGTGGCTCAGAAGGGTAGGGAAAGGAAGAGGATGGCAGCAGTGATGGGGGACTCTATAGTTAGGGGGTTAGACAGGCCATTCTGTGAATGCAGGAAAGAAGCACGGATGGTAGTTTGCCTCCCAGGCGCCAGGGTCCGGGATGTTACTGATCGAGTCCACGATATCCTGAAGTGGGAAGGAGAATAGCCAGAGGTCGTGGTACATATTGGTACCAATGACATAGGCAGGAAAAGGGAGGAGATCCTGAAAACAGACTACAGGGAGTTAGGAAGGAAGTTGAGAAGCAGGATCTCAAAGGTAGTAATCTCAGGATTACTGCCTGAGCCACACGACAGTGAGAATAGGAATAAAATGAGGTGGAGGATAAGTGTGTGGCTGAGGGATTGGAGCAGGGGGCAGGGATTCAGATTTCTGGATCATTGGGACTTCTTTTGGGGCAGGCGCGACCTGTACAAAAAGGACGGGTTGCACTTGAATCCCGGGGCAACCATTATCCTGGTGGGGAGGTTTGCTAAAGCTATTGGGGAGAGTTTAAACTAGAATTGTTGGGGGATGGGAACCGAACTGAAGAGATGGAGGAAGGAGTGGTTGGCTCACAAATAGAGAAAACTTGGAGACAGTGTGAGAGGGAGAATAGGCAGGTGATAGAGAAGGGATGTGCTCAGACCGGTGGTTTGAGATGTGTCTATTTTAATGCGAGGAGTATCATGAACAAAGCGGATGAGCTTAGAGCGTGGATCAGTACTTGGAGCTATGATGTTGTGGCCATTACAGAGACTTGGATGGCTCAGGGGCAGGAATGGTTACTTCAAGTGCCAAGCTTTACAGGTTTCAGAAATGACAGGGAGGGAGGCCAAAGAGGTGGGGCGAGGCATTGCTGATCAGAGATAGTGTCATGGCTGCAGAAAAGGAGCAAGTTATGGAGGGATTGTTTACTGAGTCTCTGTGGGTGGAAGTTAGAAACAGGAAGGAGTCAATAACTCTATTGGGTGTTTTTCATAGACCACCCAATAGAAACAGGGACATCGAAGAGCAGATAGGAAGACAGATTCTGAAAAGGTGTAATAATAACAGGGCTGTTGTGGTAGGAGAGCTTAATTTCCCAAATATCAATTGGCATGTCCCTAGAGTGAGGGATTTATATGGGGTGGAGTTTGTTAGGTGTGTTCAGGAAGGTTTTTTGACACAATATGTAGATAAGCCTAGAAGAGGAGAGGCTGTACTTGATTTGGTATTGGGAAATGAACCTGGTCAGGTGTCAGATCTCTCAGTGGAAGAGCATTTTGGAGATAGTGATGACAACTCTATCTCCTTTACCATAGCATTTACCATAGCAACAGTGACTTTATTTCCTGTGGAGCATCAAGAAAGCTGACCTCTGTCCCAGGATACTGATGGATTTTTACTGCTGTACCATTGAGAGCATAATCACCAACTGCATCTCAGTGTGGTATGGCAATTGTCCTGTATCGGACCACAAAGCACTCCAGCGTGTGGTGAAAACTGCCCAGCGGATTATCAGCACCCAATTGCCCACCATTGAGAACATCTACCATAAACACTGTCCTGTGTCAGACTTCACTATGGAGGACACCAGCAGCATGCCAGAGATTTGAGTTCCAAGAAAAGTGAGTGTAGTTGCTATTACTAAGAAGAAGGTGTTTGGTAAGGTGAAAGGTCTGAATGTAGGCAAGTCATCTGGACCATATGGATTACATCCCATGGTTTTGTAGAAGGTAACCGAAGAGATTGTGGATGCAAAAAAAATCACAGATGCAATACATTGTAGGGAAGTGTATGGTCCTGCACTTTGATAGAAAGAATAAAGGCATAGACTGTTTTCTAAATGGGGAGCGATTTCAGAAATCGGAGGTACAAAGGGACTTGGGAATTCTCGTGCAGGATTCCCTAAAGATTAATTTGCACGGTGAGTCAGTAGTAAGGAAGGCAAATGCAATGTTAGCATTCATTTTGAGAGAACTAGAATATAAAGCAAGGATGTAATGCTTATAAGGCATTGGTCAGACCACAGTTGGAGTATTGTGAGCAGTTTTGGATCCCTCATCTTAGCAAGAATATGCTGCCATTTGAGAGGGTCTAGGAGTTTTTAATAATGATCCAGAATGGGTTAATGTATGAGTGTTTGATGGCCCTGGGCCTGTACTCATTGGAGTTTAGAAGAATGAGGGAAGATTGAAATCTATCAAATATAGAAAGGCCTAAATGGTTCTCATAGTGGGGAGTCTTGGATCGGGGCACAGACTTAGAATACAAGAACATCCCTTTACAACAGAGATAAAGAGGAATTTATTTATCCAGAGGGTGCTGAATCTGTGGAACTCTTCACCACAAATGGCTGAGGAGGCCAAGTCATTGGATGTATTTAAAGCTAGGTTGATAGATTCTCGACTATGGAAGGTGTCAAAGGTTACAGGGAGAAGGCAGGAGAATGGGATTGAAATGGAAAGTAAATCAGCCATAATCGAATGGTGGAGTGGACTTAGTGAGTTGAATGGCCAAATTCTGATCCGATGTCTCATGGTCTTGACTTGGATATTTCTTTATGAAAAAAATCTAACTGCAGGATTGAGCTGCCTCATAGATGAGGTTTCCTTTCGTAAAATTTTTCGGTGTCTCTAGCAACCTTTTTTTAATGAAATGCTGGGTTTTGCAATAATTTTAAAATCTTTTTCTCATGTAGCTTTTAAATTTTTTTCATTGCAATTGTCTTTGTTGCTTCCTGTCCATTTGATAGCCTGATATAAGGCTAGGATCTGCTGTATTCCTATTTAGAACCTTAGAACCTTAGAACATTACAGCACAGTACAGGCCCTTCAGCCCTCCATGTTGTGCCAACCCATATAATCCTTAAAAAAAATGTACTAAACCCACACTACCCCATAACCCTCTATTTTTCTTTCATCCATGTGCCTGTCCAAGAGGCTCTTAAATACCCCTAATGTTTTAGCCTCCATCACCATCCCTGGCAAGTCATTCCAGGCACTCACAACCCTCTGTGTAAAAAAACTTACCCCTGATGTCTCCCCTAAACTTCCCTCCCTTAATTTTGTACATATGCCCTCTGGTGTTTGCTATTGGTGTCCTGGGAAACAGGTACTGACTATCCACCCTATCTATGCCTCCCATAATCTTGTAAACCTCTATCAAGTCCCCTCTCATTCTTCTACGCTCCAAAGAGAAAAGTCCCAGCTCTGCTAACCTTGCTTCATATGACTTGTTCTCCAATCCAGGCAACATCCTGGTAAATCTCCTCTGCACCCTCTCCATAGCTTCCACATCCTTCCTATAATGAGGTGACCAGAATTGAACACAATACTCTAAGTGCAGTCTCACCAGAGATTTGTAGAGTTGCAACATGACCTCTCTACTCTTGAACTCAATCCCCCTGTTAATGAAGCCTAGCAACCCATAGGCCTTCTTAACTACCCTATCAACCTGCACAGACAGACAGACATACTTTATTGATCCCGAGGGAAAGTGGGTTTCATTACAGTTGCACCAACCAAGAATAGTGTAGAAATATAGCAATATAAAACCATAAATAATTAATAATAATAAGTAAATAATGCCAAGTGGAAATTAGTCCAGGGCTCAGGGTGTCTGACACTCTGAGGGAGGAGTTGTAAAGTTTGATGGCCACAGGCAGGAATGCCATAGGCAGTGACCTTGAGGGAAGTATGGATTTGAACCCCAAGGTCCCTCTGTTCATCCACACTCTTAAGTAACTGATCATTAATCCTGTACTCAGTCTTCTGGTTTGTCTTTCCAAAATGCATCACCTCACACTTATCCAGATTGAACTCCATCTGCCATTTTTCTGCCCAACTCTGCAGCCTGTCTATATCCTCTTGTAACCTTCGACAACCTGCAGCTCCATCCATAACTCCTCCAATCTTCATGTCATCCGCAAACTTACTCACCCATCCTACCACCTCTACATCCATGTCATTTATAAAAATCACAAATGGCAGGGGTCCCAGGACAGATCCCTGCAGCACTCCACTAGTCACCGACCTCCAGGCAGAATACTTTCCTTCCACAATGACCCTCTGCGTTCTTCCTTTAAGCCAATTTTATATTCAAACAGTCACGGTTCCACTTATCCCATGCCTCATGACTTTCTGGATGAGTCTCTCATGAGGGGCCTTGTCAAATGCCTTGCTAAAGTCCATGTGGACCACATCCACTGCCCTACCCTCATCAATTTCTTTTGTTACCTCTTCAAAAAACTCAATTAGGCTCGTGAGACATGACCTTCCCTTCACAAAGCCACGTTGACTATCCATGAGTATTTCTGTACCCATCTTTTACAGGTTTCTTTCATCAAGCAAGTTTTCTTGCCTTGCTTTGTTTCCTGCAGCTAAATGTTAATTTATTCCTAAATCCTGGCCACAATGGTCTTGGATGACTGGGAAGGCAGCAAATATTGTAGCTTTTATTTACAAAAGGCAGTGGGGATAAGCCAGTGAGACCAACATTGGTGATGCAGAATATACTGGAAAATAACTTTGCTGAGATATCCCAATTTACTAATAAGGAGCAAGGTTGAGCAGGGTCAAAATGAGCAGCCATTGTGTGAGTAGTGCTAGTGTAGGAGAAAAACCTGAGGAATTAGCTCAAGAGGCTTTGGCGAGGAGTTACAGGTAAGTAGCAGGTAAGGCTTTTGTAGTGGTTGAATAAAAAGTCACTAAATTACAGCTAATTAAATAAAGTAGGGATGATCACGTGATGTGCTGCAGCTGTATGATGTGGGAGCAGGTAGACCCTATTGTGGTTTCTGGTGTCCACATCTGCAGCAAGTTTTGTCTGCTCGAAAAGCTCAGGCTCAAAGTTGATGACCTGGAATCTGAGCTTCAAACACTGCGGCACATCAGGGAGGGGGAGAGTTACCCGGATTCTCTGTTTCAGGAGATGGTCATGCCCATTAGATTAGCTGCCTCACATTTGGTCTGTGGTCAGGCACAAGAGGGTGTGACTGTGAGTGAGTGAGGTGGGTGGTAGGATCCAAGAGACAGTACTGGAGGAGCCTCAGCCCTTGAGCATGTCCAACAGATGTGAGATTCTTGCTCCCTGTGTGGATGAGAGTGGGCGCTGTAGGAAGGATGAACAACCTAACTGTGGCACTTTAGTTCAGGAAGCCATTCAAGAGGGCAAAGAGAAGAGAAATGTAGTGGTAATTGGGGATAGTATAGTCTAGGGAATAGACAGTTCTCTGTTGTGAGGATAGGACGTCCCAAAGGCTATGTTGCCTGACTGGTGCCTAGATTCCAGACATATTATCTGGCCTGCAGAGAAATTTTGCAGTGGTAGGGGAAAGATCCAGTTGTCGTGGTCTATGTAGGTACAAAGGACATAGGTAGTCCAAGGAAAGAGGTTCTACTAAGGGAATTAGAGCAACTAGGGACTAAATTAAAAAGCAGAACCAAAAAGATGGTAATCTCTGGATTACTACCTGAGCCACATGCAAATTGGCATAGGGTCAAGAAGATTAGAGAGTTAACTGCATGGCTCAATGATTGGTGTGGGAGAAGTGGGTTTGAATTCATGGGAAATTGCCACCAGTATTGGGGAAGGAGGGAGCTGTACCAATGGGACGGGTTCCACCTGAACCGTGATGGGACCTGGATCCTAGTGAATCGTATAACTAGGGCTGAGGATAGGGCTTTAAGCTAAATAGGTGAGTGCGTTCAACAGATTGGAGAAGTACGGATAAAATAAAAGAGAAAAGTGTGAATAAAGATAAAGTAAGAGCAAAAGATAAATAAAGAGAAAAGTAAGAGTGAAGAAAAGTCAAGTGCAAAAGAGTAAAAGATTACAAGACTTTAAAAGCACAATGAGTTTAAGAGCCCGCAGTATTCAAAACATGGCACAAATCAGCACAAAGGGGTATGATTTAGTGGCCTTTACAGAAACGTAGTTGCAGGTGGAGAGGATTGAGAATTAAATATCCAAGGATATCAGGTTTTACAGAAGAATAGACAGGAAAGTAAGGGCAGTGGGTAGAGCTCTTAAACAAAGATGAGATCAGGGCAATAGTGAGAGATGATATAAAATCTAAGAAGCAGAATGTTGAATCCATCTGGATAGAGATTAGGAATAGTAAAAGGGAAAAATTCACTGGTGGGAGTTGTCTATCGGCCAACAAATAATAGCATTACAGTGGTACAGACAATGAACAGTAAAATATCTGAGGCATGTAAGAATAGAACAGCAGTTATCATGGGGTACTTTTACTTGCACATAGATTGGGTGAATCAAGTTGGTCGAAGCAGTCTTGAGGAGGACTTCATAGAATGCATCTGCGAAGGCTTTCTTGAACAGCATGTTATTGAACCTACAAGAAAACGTGCTATCTTCGATCTAGTCCTGTGCA
The DNA here is from genome assembly GCF_048418815.1 of Hemitrygon akajei. Classification (NCBI taxonomy): domain Eukaryota; kingdom Metazoa; phylum Chordata; class Chondrichthyes; order Myliobatiformes; family Dasyatidae; genus Hemitrygon; species Hemitrygon akajei. The sequence goes on from NC_133139.1 coordinate 50,969,331, forward strand.
ATGTGACAGGTAAAATTAGTGATCTTGTAGTTAGGGATCCTCTTGGAAAGAGTGATCACAGTATGACTGAGTTTCGCATACAAATAAAGGATGCAATAGTTCAATCTAAGACCAGTGTATTATGCCTAAACAACGGAGACTACAATGGGATGAGGGAGGATTTGGCTAGTGTAGGCTGGGAACACAGGCTATAAGGCGGGGCAGTTGAGGAACAGTGAAGGACTTTGAAAGAGATATTTCACGGTGCTCTACAAAAGTATATTCCAGTTAAAAGCAGGGACAGTAAGGGTGGAGAGAGCCAGCCTTGGATAACTAAGGAAATAAAAGAAGACATCAAACTAAAAGCTCGTGCAAATAAAGTAGCCAAGAGTAGCGGAAAACTGGAAGATTGGGAAAACTTTAAAAATCAACGAAGAACCACTAAGTGAGTAATAAAGAAAGGGAAGATAGATTATGAAAATAAGCAAGCTCAAAATATAAAAATAGATTGTAAAAGTCTTTGTTAATTATATATAGTTGAAAAAGGTGGCTAAAGTGAATGTAGTTCCCCAGGAGGACGAGAAGAGGGAATTGATATTGGATAATGAGGAAATGGCAGAGGCTTTGAATGACTATTTTGTGTCGGTCTTCACATGTCTAACATGCCAAAGAGAGATGTAATGGATCTGACATGTGGATATGGATGTTATTGAGGTCGGTCGAAAGCAGTAAGCTCTGTGCTCAGAGATCCGAGTTCTTTCGCACAGAACTCGGACACAGACTTTTAACACTATAAATTGGCAAGTTGCTTTGTTATGTCTTCCCTCTGGCTGTGAAACAGGGACACCTCTTTATCCATCATTAGAGAGAGGGAGAGAACCTGTGCTATGTCGAATTACCGGGTGAACGGGTAGTCTTTGGGGTGCTGCAAGTCTGTGTCTTTATTGATGCTTTGCTGCACACTTGAGTGCTCGGTGGGGGGGTGCAGATGTTTTTTTGCTGGTGGGGGAGGGGGGATTGTCGCTTTGCTGCTGCTTATGCATGGGAAGGGGGAGCTGGGGGGGCTTTGGGGTTCTAACATTTAACTGTCGTTCCTTCTTTGGGGCACTCCTCTGTTTTCGGGGATGTTTGTGAAGAAAAAGAATTTCAGGATGTATATTGTATACATTTCTCTGACATTAAATGTGCCTATTGAAACCTATTGATGGGAGGTGAGGATCTCGATACAATAGCTATCTCTGAAGAGGTAGTGCTCAGAAAACTTGTGGGCCTGAAGATTGATAAGTTCTCTGGTCCTGATGGAATCCATCCCAATGTACTGACAGAAATGGCAGAAGTTTCCATAGTCAGGGGAACAGACAGGAGATTCTGTGAGCCTGATAGAGATACACGCATGGTGTGTTGCCAGGGTACGGGATGTCTCGGATCGGATCCAGAATATTCTGAAGGGAGAGGGCGAGCAGTCAGCTGTCTTGATTCATGTTGGTACCAATGACATAAATAGGAAAAGGGAGGAGGTCCTGAAGAGAGATTTCCAGCAGTTAGGAAGGAAGCTGAGAAGCAGGATCTCCAGGGTAGTAATCTCAGGATTGCTACCTGTGCCATGTGCTAGCAAGGACATAAATAGAAGGATCAGGCAGACTGGTTCAGGGGGCAGGGCTTCAGATTCTTGGATCATTGGGATCTCTTCTGAGACCTGTTCAAAAAGGACAGTTACACCTGAATCCGAAGGGGACCAATATCCTGGCGGGAAGGTTTAATAGAGCTGTTAGGGAGGGTTTAAACTAATTTGGCAGGGGGATGGGAACCAGAATGATTGAGCGGAGGAGGGGGAAAACAGGAAAATATCTAAGATAGTGAGCAGTAAAGATGTCAGGGAGGACAGGCAGGTGATGGGGCAAATTTGCAGCCATTGGGATGAGTTGCAGTGCAATAAAGTTGCAGTACAATCAAAGCAAAAAGTACCAAATATTGGACTTAAGGTGTTATACTTAAATGCATGCAGCATAAGAAATAAGGTGGATGATCTTGTCGTACAGCTACGGATTGGCAGGTATGATATTGTGGCCATCACTAAGACGTGGCTGAAGGATGCATGTCTCTGGGAGCTGAACGTCCAAGGATACATGGTGTATTGGAAGGATAGGCAGGTAGGCAGAGGGGGTGGCGTGGCTTTATTGGTAAGAAATGATATTAAATCGTTAGAAAGCAGTGACATAGGATCGGAAGGTGAAGAATCTTTATGGGTTGAGCTAAGAAATCGCAGGGGTAAAGGGACCCTGATGGCAGTTATATACAGTCCTCCTAACAGCTGCAGTGATGTGGACTACAAATTATAACAGGAAATAGAAAAGGCTTGCCAGAAGGGCAGTCTTATGATAATTGTGGGGGATTTTAACATGCGAGTGGATTGGGAAAATCAGGTCGGCACTGGATCTCAAGAGAGAGAACTTGTAGAATGTCTATGAAATGGCTTTTTAGAACAGCTTGTTGTTGAGCCCACTAGGGGATCGGCTGTACTGGATTGGGTATTGTGTAATGAACCAGATGTTTTTAGAGAGATGGAAGTGAAGGAACCCTTAGGAGGCAGTGATCACAACATGATTGAGTTCACTGTGAAATTTGAGAAAGAGAAGCCGAAATCCGATGTGTTGGTATTTCAGTGGAGTAAAGGAAATTACAGTGGCATGAGAGAGGAACTGACCAAGGTTGACTGGAAAGGGACACTAGCGGGAAGGACGGCAGAGCAGCAATGGCTGGAGTTTATGTGAGAAGTGAGGAAGGTGCAAGACAGATATATTCCAAAGAAAAAGAAATTTTCAAATGGAAAAAGGATGCAACCGTGGCTGATGAGAGAAGTCAAAGCAAAAGTTATAGCAAAGGAGAGGGCATACAAGGAAGTAAAAATTAGTGGGAAGACAGAGGATTGGGAAGTTTTTAAAAGCTTACAAAAGGAAACTAAAAAGGTCGTTAAGATGGAAAAGATGAACTATGAAAGGAAGCTAGCAAATAATATCAAAGAGGAACTAAAAGCTTTTTCAAGTATATAAAGAGTAAAAGACAGGTGAGGGTAGATATAGGACTAATAGAAAATGATGCTGGAGAAATTGTAATGGGAGATAAGGAGATGGCATACGAGTATTTTGCATCAGTCTTCACTGAAGAAGACATCAGCAGTATACCGGATGCTCAGGGGTGTCAGGGAAGAGAAGTGTGCACAGTCACAATTACAACAGAGAAAGTACTCAGGAAGCTGAATAGTCTAAGGGTAGATAAATCTCCCGGACCAAATGGAATGCACTCTTGTGTTCTGAAGGAAGTAGCTGTGGAGATTGCAATGATCTTTCAAAAGTCAATAGATTTTGGCATGGTTCCAGAGGACTGGAAGATTGCAAATGTCACTCCACTATTTAAGAAGGGGGTAAGGAAGCAAAAAGGAAATTATAGACCTGTTAGCTTGACATCGGTGGTTGGGAAGTTGTTGGAGTCGATTGTCAAGGATGAGGTTACGGAGTACCTGGAGGCATACGACAAGATAGGCAGAACTCAGCATGGTTTCCTTAAAGGAAAATCCTGCCTGACAAACCTAGTGCAATTTTTTGAGGAAATTACAAGTAGGCTAGACAAGGGAGATGCAGTGGATGTTGTGTATTTGGATTTTCAGAAGGCCTTTGACAAGGTGCCGCACATGAGGCTGTTAAACAAGATAAGAGCCCATGGAATTACGGGGAAGTTACATACGTGGATAGAGCACTGGTTGATTGGCAGGAAACAGAGAGTGGGAATAAAGGGATCCCATTCTGGTTGGCTGCCGGTTACCAGTGGTGTTCCACAGGGGTCCATGTTGGGGCCGCTTCTTTTTACATTGTATATCAACAATTTGGATTATGGAATAGATGGCTTTGTGGCTACGTTTGCTGATGATACAATGATAGGTGGAGGGGCTGGTAGTGCTGCGGAAACACAGGGTCTGCAGAGAGTCTTGGATAGACTGGGAGAATGGGCAAAGAAATGGCAAATGAAATACAATGTTGGGAAGTGTATGGTCATACACTTTGGTAGAAGAAATAAACGGGCAGACTATCATTTAAATGGGCAGAGAATTCAAAGTTCTTAGATGCAACGGGACTTGGAAGTCCTTGTGCAGGATACCCTTAAGGTTAACCTCCAGATTGAGTCGGTGGTGAAGAAGGCGAATGCAATGTTGGCATTCATTTCTAGAGGAATAGTGTATAGGAGCAGGGATGTGATTTTGAGGCTCTATAAGGCACTGGTAAGACCTCACTTTGAGTACTGTGTGCCGTTTTGGGCTCCTTATTTAAGAAAGGATGTGCTGATATTGGAGAAGGTTCAGAGAAGATTCACTAGAATGATTCTGGGATGATTCTAGAATGATTTTTATGCTGATGATTTATTGGTATATATATGTAAGCCTGAAGAATCTATTCCTGCTTTGCTAAAATTATTTGACAAATTTTGAGATTTTTCAGGATATAAAATAAATTTTAGTAAAAGTGAATTACTTCCTTTTTTAAAATTTTTTTAAATTAGTTTTTCAAAACATTTTACAAAATTAAAAAACCCAAATCCCAATGAGGAGCATTAATACAGTGCAAGATTAAGCATACAATAACAATATGCTACAAAGGAAGAGAGTTTAACAAAAAAGCACCTAAATTGAAGACAAGTGAGCTTAGTGTCCTCCCCAAACCCCACAACACAAGAAAAAAACAACAATAACTCCAGACCAACCACCACACAGTATAAAGAGTATAAGTCCGGACAGTCAAACTCCCAGACTGTAAATACACTTAGTAACAGAGGATAATAATGCCTACTACCAGAAAAAAAAAGGGAGCTGAAAGCAAGGGACCGAAAAGAAGAAAAAAAACGAACGAAAAAAACCCTAGTCAAGAGGAAGGTTATGAAAGTACTCGATAAAAGGTCCCCAGACCTTATGGAACTTTAGATCCGAATTCAGAACTGAATAATGAATTTTTTCGAGGTCCAAGCAGGCCATAATGTCGTTAAGCCATTGCGCATGAGTGGGCGGGGCAACATCTCTCCATCTAAGGAGGATCAAGCGTCTCGCCAGGAGAGAGGCAAAGGATAGTATTCGGCATTTGGTCGGACCCAGACATAAATCTGTCTCGCCCCAAAAACCGAACAGAGCAATTAAGGGGTTTGGTTCTAGGTGCTGATTCAGAATACCCGATAATGTAGGGAAGACATCTTTCCAGAATTTCTCCAAGCTAGGACAGAACCAGTACATATGGATGAGAGAGGCCACGCCCCTCTTGCATTTATCACAGAGCAGACTAATGCCAGGGTAGAATCGAGATAGTTTAGATTTAGACATATGGGCTCTATGAACAATCTTAAACTGTAAAAGGCAATGGCGAGCACAAAGGGAGGTTGAGTTAACCGATTTGAGAACTGAGTCCCAGCTCTCCTCGGATAAGGAGATATTTAAATCCTGCTCCCAGGCCATTTTAATTTTATCCACAGGGGCCCGTCGTAAGGCTGCTAGTTTATCTCGGATAATTGAAATTAAACCTTTACCTAGTGGATTAATGGAAAGAAATAGGTCCATAGCATTTTTCCCAGGCATTTCAGGAAAGTTAGGAATTAAAGGAGCAGTAAAGTGTCGGATTTGGAGATATCTGAAAAAGTGAGCATTAGGCAGGTTGAACTTAACGGAGAGCTGCTGAAAAGAAGCGAAGCGATTATCAATGAAGAGATCTTCAAAATGTCTAATGCCCTTCCTGTACCAAATATGGAATGCTGAGTCGTACGTAGTAGGTAAAAAAAGGTGATTATGTGCGACAGGGCTAGAAATGGAAAACCCCTGGAAACCATAGCATTTCCTGAACTGAGCCCATATACGCAAAGTGTGTCTAACCAGAGGATTAGCTATTGATCTGGGCAGACTGCTAGGGAGTGCAGAGCCGAGAAGTGCAGATATAGATAATTCTTTAGTGGAGCTCAACTCCATTGCCACCCAGTTAGGGCACTCGGGTTGGCCGTGGAAGAAAGACCAGAAGGTAGCACAACGTATATTGGCTGCCCAGTATTAAAAGCGAAAGTTAGGTAAAGCCATGCCACCCTCTTTTTTAGATTTTTGGAGGTGGATTTTATTAATTCTAGAGCGCTTATTCTGCCACAGATATGACAAAATAATAGAGTCTAAGGAATCAAAAAAAGATTTAGGAATAAAAATTGGGATAGATTGAAATAAGTATAAAAATTTGGGGAGAACATACATTTTAACAACATTAATACGACCTACCAAGGACATAGATAGAGGTGATCATTGTACCAGACTCTGTTTTATAGCATATGAAAGATTGACAAAGTTTTCACGAAAGAGATCTTTAAACTTCCTTGTGACTGTAATTCCAAGATAAGTAAATTGATTATGGACTACTTTAAAAGGGAGATCACAAAATATTAGTTCTTGTGCTTCTTTATTAATTGGGAAAAGTTCACTCTTATGTAAGTTGAGTTTATAGCCAGAGATCTGGCTAAACTGGTCAAGAAGTGAAAACATTAGAGGTAAGGATGTAGACGGATTTGAGAGAAAGAGTAATAAGTCATCAGCATTGAGAGAAACTTTATGCTCAACACCCCCTCTCCAAATCCCGGTCAATTCAGGACAATTTCGAAATGCTATCGCCAGAGGTTCTATAGCCAAATCAAAGAGAAAGGGACTTAAGGGACATCCCTGACGGGTGCCACGTTTGAGATTAAATACTTGGGATTTCTGAAAATTAGTTAGAACAGAAGCAGTAGGACACAGGTACAGCAATTGGATCCAAGAGATGAAACTTTGGCCGAGGTCAAATTTTTCTAAGACTGCAAAAAGTTAGTTCCACTCTATACGGTCAAATGCTTTCTCCGCATCAAGGGAGATAACATATTCAGGAGTCCCAGTTGGAACTGAGTATAAAATATTAAATAGACGCCGAATGTTAAAAAAAGGGAGACGGTTTTTAATAAAGCCTGTTTGGTCATCAGAGATAATGGAGGGAATAACGGTTGAATTACTTCCTTTAAATGAAATTGTCTCTATATATGATAATATTCCTTTCAAAGTTAAGGATTCTTTTAGATACTTACGTGTCAGAATTACAAAAAAATATAAGGATCTTTATACAGCTAATTTTCCTCCTTTAGTGGATTCTGTGAAGTTCTTATTTAGTAGATGGAGCCCACTTACATTTTCACTTGTTGGTCGTATTCATGTAGTTAAAATGATGATTTTACTGAAATTTTTATATTTATTTCAGAATATTCCTGTTTTTTTGACTAAGAAGTTTATTGATCGGATTGACTCTATTATTCTATCTTTTATTTGGGATAATAAAAGACCAAGGATCAATAAAAATCATTTACAAAAGTTGAAAAAGGATGGAAGTTTCGCTTTGCCTAATCTAATAATGTATTATTGGGCTGTTAATTCGCGATATATGTCCTTTCGGTTATATTGGGGTGATAGGAATGATCAGCCAATCTGGGTAGACCTGGAGCTGAGAGCTGTGAAACAGTTTTATTTAACTTCGTTATTAGGAGTTGCTCTACCTATACAATTAGCTAAAGTTGCTAATTTAAATTTATATCCTGTGGTTAAGTACTCTTTACAAATTTGGCTCCAGTTCCACAATTTTTTTAATCTTGAAAAATTTAAACTTTGTAGTATAATGTATCGTAATTACTTTTTTAAACCTTCCTGGAGTGATCCAATTTTTTTACTTTGGAAAAATAAAGGTATTAAGTCTTTTTTGGACTTATTTAAAGAAGGCAGATTGATGTCTTTTGAACAATTAGTTGATAAATATTCTCTTTCATATTCACACTTTTTACAATATCTTCAAGTTAGATGTTTTTCCAAAAATATTTAAGTAATTTTCCTTATATATTGGAGGCTGACTTGTTAGATACTATTATGAATATGAACCCTTGATGAAAGGTTCTATTGGAAGAATTTATAATTTATTATTACAATGGGATAAGCGTCCTTTACTTAAGATTAAACAGGATTGGGAGCAAGAACTCAATTTGACTTTTATATGGGAGGATTGGACACGGATTCTGTAGTTGGTTAACTCTTCCTCGGTCTGTGCTAGTCATTCACTGATTCAATTTAAAATTGTACATCGTTACCATTGGATGAAAGAGAGACTTTCTAAAATATTTCCCAATGTTGACCAGTATTGTGATAGATGTAAAACTGAGATAGCTACACTGACACATATGTTCTGGTCATGTTCTATATTAAAACAGTTTTGGAAGTCAGTCTTTTCGACAATTTCTAAAGCACTTAGAATCAATTTACAACCTAATAAATTGACTGTGCTTTTTGGAATAATTCCCCAAAATATTCACAGTATTTCTCTGTCTGACCAACATGTTATTGCGTTTGTTACATTGATAGCTAGGAGGGCCATCTTGTTGAAATGGAAGGATATATCTGCTCCTACTTTGTCACAATGGTTCTCTCAAGTGATGCTGTTTCTCAGTTTGGAGAAAATTAGAAGTCGAACCTTTGAACCTTTATTTGATTTTGAGAAGAGATGGGGCTCATTTGCTAGTTACTATCATTTCAGTTAACTGATAGATTTCCTCCACGATCTAAGTGTAAATTTTGTTTTGATATATTTTTTCTTCTTGTTGGCAGTTTGATGTTTATTTTTAGAAGCTTTCTATATGACGCATGGCGTCTATATGACGCATGGTTGTGCCCTCAATGTGTTCTTTTTTTCTCACTTTTCTTGCTTAGTAGGGTTTTTTTAAATTCACAAAAATTTTCAATCTTTAAGATTTTTTTTTAGGAATTGTAAGTGTTGTTACTTCGATGTACCTGTGTATTTTTGAATAATAATAACAATAAAAAGATTTGAAAAGAAAAGAGAATGATTCTGGGAATGAGACGGTTAACATATGAGGAATGTTTGACCACTCTTGGACTGTACTCCTTGGAGATTAGGAGAATGAGGGGGGACCTCATAGAAACATTTCGAATGTTGAAAGGCATGGACAAAGTGGATGTGGCAAAGTTGTTTTCCATGGTATGGGAATCTAATATGAGAGGGCATGACTTAAAGATTGAAGGGCGCCCATTCAGAACAGAGATGCAAAGAAAGTTTTTTAGCCAAAGAGTGGTGAATCTGTGGAATTTGTTGTCACAGGCAGCAGTGGAGGCCAAGTCATTGGGTGTATTTAGGGCAGAGATTGATAGGTATCTGAGTAGTCAAGGCATCAAAGATCATGGTAAGAAGGCAGGGGAGTGGGACTAAATGGGAGAATGGATCAGCTCATGATAAAATGGCAGAGTAGACTCGATGGGTCGAATGGCCGACTTCTGCTTCTTTGTCTTATGGTCTAGGTTATAGTAGGGGCTTTGGTGATAATTTACCAAAATTCTCTGGACTCTGGGCAGGTCCTGGCAGATTGGAAGATGGCGAATGTCATGCTATCGTTCAAAAAAAAGGATGTAGGCAAAAGTTGGGTAACTATAGGCCTGTTAGTTTACTATCTGTAGCTGGTAAAATGCTTGAAACTATCATTAAAGAAGAAATAGTGAGGCACCTGGAAAGAAATGAATCCATCAGTCAGACACAGCATGGATTCAGCAAAGGCAGGTCCTGTTTGAAAAACTTACTGGAGTTCTTTGAGGATATTACGAGTGCAATAGATAGAGGGGAACACAGGTTTTATTTACTTGGGTTTCCAGAAAGCGTTCAATAAGGTGCTGCATAAAGGACTTACATTACGATAAGGATGCATATAGTTGAGGTGATGTATTAGCATAGATAGATTGGTTAGAAAGCAGAGAGTTGGGATACATGGGTGTTACTCTGGTTGGCAATCAGTGGTGAGCGGTGTGTCACAGGGATCGGTGCTGGGCCCGGAACTGTTCATGATATACATTAGCGATCTGGAAGAGGGACTGAGTGTAGTGTATCTAAGTTTGCTGATGACACTAAATTGAATGGAAAAGAAAATTGTGCAGAAGATACGGACAGTCTGCAGAGAGATATAGATAGGTTAAGTGAGTGGGCAAGGGTCTGGCAGATGGAGAACAATGTTGGTAAATGTGAGGTCTTCCACTTTGGAAGAAAAAATGGAAGAGCAGATTATTATTTAAATGGTAAACAATTGCAACATACTACTGTGCAGAGGGACTTGGGAGTGCTTGTGCATGATTCACAAAAGGTTGGTTTGCAGGTGCAGCAGGCTATCGAGAAGGCAAATGGAACGTTGGCCTTTACTGCTAGAGGGATTGGATTTAAGAGCAGGGAGGTTATGCTGCAACTGTATAGGGTACTGGTGAGGCCACACCTGGAGTACTGTGTGCAGTTCTGGTCTCCTTACTTGAGGAAGCATATACTAGCTTTGGAGGCAGTGCAGAGGTGATTCACCAGGTTGATTCCAGAGATGAGGGGGTTAGACTACAAGGAGAGATTGAGTCACCTGGGACTGTAATAGCTGGTATTCAAAACAATTAGAGGAGATCTTATAGAAACATATAAAATTATGAAAGGGATAGATAAGATAGAGGCAGGAAAGTTGTTTCCACTGATAGGTGAGACTAGAACTAGGGGACATAGCCTCAAGATTTGTGGGAGTAGATTTAGGATGGAGATAAGGAGGAACTGCTTTTCTCAGAGTGGTGAATCTGTGGAATTCTCTGTCTAATGAAGCAGTTGAGGCTACCTTAGTAAATATATTTTGAGACAAAGTTGGATAGATTTTTGCATAGTAGGGGAACTAAGGGTTATGGGGAAAAGATAAGCTTTTGGAGATGAGTTCATGTTCAGATCAGCCATGATCTTATTGAATGGCAGAACATGCTTGACAGGCCATATGGCCTACTACTGCTCCTATTTCTTATGAGCATAAGATAGTAAGAAACTATTTCCCATAGATATCAAAAGCCAAAAGGCATACATTAAGAATAAAGAGATTGATGGGAGAAATAAATGGGATGGCCAATCATAAATCTCAAGTACCAAATACTCTGTATCCTAAAGATTCCAGAGGTTCCTAGTTGTCACATTCCAGATATATGGGCTTTAAGGTGGCTAAATTGCCAGATGGCTGTTGTGTGTGTTTGGGGTGGGGATGGGTGGGGGAGGTAGGCATAGCAAAGCAGAGGGGAAGTTACTGAGGCTTTGGCAGCTGGGAATTTAGAATTTTCACTGGACATGGGTGGACTGGAGTAAATTACATTCCCGTCCCCAACCTCCACCTATACCTTTGGTGGAAATATATTAGAGAAAATTGAGGATTGATGGTCACAGAGGGTTGTTGACTAATCAGTCAGCCTGCTGAGCTTTGTCAAACCAGATCCAATTTGATTGGAGTTATTTTATTGAGATACCGTATGGAATGAGCTTTTCAAGCCATGCCTTCCTGCAATCCCCTGATTTAATCAGAGTCTAATCACGGGACAATTTATAATCACCAATTAACCTATCAACAGGTACATCTTTGTTCTGTAGAAGGAAACTAGAGCACCCAGAGGAAACCCATGTGTCTACAGGGAGAATACTACAAACTTTTACAGACAGCAGCAGAAATTGAGCCCAGGTCACCTGTACTGTAAAGCATTGTGCTAACCACTATGCTACTGTGCCAGAGCTAAAACAGTGCATTAATCAAGTTTAATGAGTCATATCCACCAAGATACTTCTAAGAATTTTGATCACAAGAGCTATAAGTAAGCTACAAACTGAAATAGGTAAAGAACAATGTGAAAGATGTTAACAATGTGAAAGATAAAGGTACAAGAAACGTGATATTGATGTTAAGGATACTATCAGAACAAGCTATTCAAGAGCAAAAAGATTTGTTTGTTTTATCGACTACACAAAAGCATTTGATAAAGTGAAGCACAATAAGTTATTTGAAATACAGTATTACAGGAAACTCTAGATCTAGATTCAAAAGACCTCCGCCTAATCAGAAATCTGTACTGGGAACAAACTGCCGCTGAAGTGAGTCAGTTTACGAAAATCAAGAGAGGCGTTAGACAAGGGTGTGTTTTCTCCTGATTTGTTTAAGGTGTACAGTGAAACAATATTACTAAAAATACGAGACATCTTGGGAATCAAAGTTGGCAGTGAAAACATCAATAATTTCAGAAATGCCGATGACACTGTGTTAGTTACAAGTACGGGCGAAGAACTACAAAACTTAATTGATATAGTTGTTGAGGAAAGTGCAAAACTGGGTCTATCTATCAATTGCAAAAAGACAATGTATGGTGATATCCAAAAAGAAGGAGAATCCTATCTGCAGGCTGAGAATAAACGGGGAAGACATAAAACAAGTACAGAACTTTTGCTATTTATGACATCATGGACATTAAAAGAAGAATAGGGAAGGCAAAAGACACCTCTATGAGAGTGAAGAGTATACTGACCAACACTAAACTGGGCATGACAACCTGCCTCAGAGTAGTGAAATGTTACGTTAATCCAGTTATGTTATATGGTTCAGAATGTTGGACAATATCTAGTAACATGAGGAAACGAGTTGAAGCAGCAAAGATGTGTTTTTTGAGGAGGATGCAAAGAATATCATGGACAAAACAAATATCTAATGAGGATGTCACCCTTCATCAGGACTAACTGAAAGGAAAGATATTAAGAGATTTGAAAGTAGTGGGGGGAGGGGAAATGCGAAATGATAGGAGAAGACTGGAGGGGGTGGGGTGAAGCTAAGAGTTGGAAAGGTGATTGGCAAAAGAGCTGGAGAAGGGAAAGGATTGACTTCTCTCACTTCTGTTAATGCCCCTCCTCCCCTTCTTACCCCATCCCTGACATATTTAGTTCCCCCCCTTTTTTCTCTCTCTCTGCCTGTTCTCCATCTCCCTCTGGTGCTCCCCTCCCCCTTTCTTTCTCCCTAGGCCTCCCGTCACATGATCCTCTCCCTTCTCCAGCTCTGTATCCCTTTTGCCAATCAACTTTCCAGCTCTTAGCTTCACCCCACCCCCTCCAGTCTTCTCCTATCATTTCGCATTTCCCCCTCCCCCTCCTACTTTCAAATCTCTTACTATCTTTCCTTTCAGTTAATCCTGACGAAGGGTCTCGGCCCGAAACGTCGACAGTGCTTCTTCCTATAGATGCTGCCTGACCTGCTGCGTTCCACCAGCATTTTGTGTGTGATGCTTGAATTTCCAGCATCTGTAGATTTCCTCGTGCAACTTCATTGGACATGTGATTAGGAAAGGAGTTAGAATGCACAGTAATTATGGGAAAGATTGAAGGGAAGAAAGCAAGAGGAAGGCAAAGACAAATGATGATGGGGACAGCAGCCAGAGAACTGGAAATGAATATCAATGAATTGATCCACTTGACCCGAAACAGGAGTGTGTGGGCCATGGCAGTCGAAGCTCAAACTGGGCACGGCACCTGATGATAATGATGAATCAAGTAGGTTAGTTGCTGTGGTTTGTGAGGACTTTTCCATGTTCTACACTCTACAACCTTGTTCTAGAATGATGCTAGACTGGAAGGCAGCAAGTGGAAACACACTGCTTAAGGAACAAAATATATCAAGGACACAGAAAATGTTGCAATCATCACACTAAATAACCAGGACAGTGACAACATAGATTTATGAAGTAAGTAATCTCAGGTTGTATCTAGCTGAGGCAAAGCTAAGTCAGTTAGTGCACGATGCATATAAAGGCTTCATTATGTAGGCAGTATGCAGAGAAGTTTTACAAGGATATTGCTGGGACTTGAGAAACTGAGTTACAGAGAAAGGTTGAATAGGTTAGAATTTTATTCCCTGGAGTGCAGAAGAATGAGGGGAGATTTGATAGAGGTATATAAAATTATGATGGGTATAGATAGAGTGAATGCAAGCAGGCTTTTTCCACTAGGCTAGGGGAGGAAAAAACCAGAGGACATGGGTTAAGGGTGAAGAGAGAAAAGTTTAAATGGAACATTAGGGGGAGCTTCTTCACACAGAGAGTGTGGGAGTGTGGAATGAGCTGCCAGTTGAAGTGGCGAATGCAGGCTCACTTTTAACATTTAAGCAAAACTTGGACAGGTACATGGATGAGAGGTGTATGGAGGGATATGGTCCAGGTGCAGGTCAGTGGGACTAGGCAGAAAAATGGTTCGGCACAGCCAAGAAGGGCCAAAAGGCCTGTTTCTGTGCTGTAATGTTCTATGGTTCTATGGCTCAAATGAATGGGCATCTCCAAACATACAGTGCCTATAAAAAGTATTCACCTCCCTTGGGAATTTTCATGTTTTATTGATTTACAACATTGAATCTAAGTGACTTTAACTTGGCTTTTTTGATACTGATCAACAGAAAAAACTTTTATGTCAAAGTGAAAACACATCTCTATAAAGTGATCTAAATTAAATTACAAACACAAAACAAAATAATTGATTGCAAATGTATTCATCTACCCCCTCTAAAATGACAAGTCATCACTGCTGTAGTCAATTGGTTTTAGAAGTAATAATTAGTTAAATGGAGATATATATGTTTTTGGTGACCTGTGTGCAGTCAAGGTGTTTCGATTGATTGTAGTAAAATACACTCATATCTTAAAGTCCAACTGCTGGTGAGTCAATATCCTGGCAAAAACTACACCATGAAGACAAAAGAACACTGCAAGCCATTCCACAAAAAGGTTACTGAAAAGCACAGGTCAGGAGATGGTTGCAAGAAAATTTCCAAGACACTGAATATCCCTTGGAGTACAGTTAAGTCAATCATCAAGAAATGGAAAGAATGTGGCACAGTTGTGAATCTGCCTTGAGCAGGCTGTCCTCAAAAACTAAGTGACTATGCAAAAGGACTAGTAAGGGAGGCCATCAAGATACCTATGACAACTCTGGAGTTACAAGCTTCAGTGGCTGAGATGAGAGACTGACATACAATTGTTGCCCGGGTGCTTCAGGGTTTATGGGAGAATGGCAAAGAGAAAGCCACTGTTGAATAAAAACTCACATGAAATCTCAGCTAGAGTGTGCCAGAAGGCATGTGGGAGAGCTTGAAATCAGCTGGAAGATAATTCTATGGTCTGATGAAACCAAAATGGAGTCTTTTGGCCATTAGGCTAAATGCCGCAGCTGATGACCCTGTGATCTCTGTCTCAGAGGCTGATGTTAGTCTGTGTTTAAAGAGAGTGAACCCTAGCAAGGTAGAAGGTCCCAATGGAGTACCTGGTAAGGCTTTGAATACCTGTGCCAACCAACTGGTGGGAGTATTCAGGGACATTTTCAATCTCTTACTGCTATGGGTGGAAGTTCCCAGTTGCTTCAAAAAGGCAACAATTATACCAGTGCCTAAGAAGAATAATGTGAGCTGCCTTAATGACTATCACCCATTAGCACTCACATCTACAGTTACAAAATGTTTTGAGAGGTTGGTTATGACTAGACTGAACTCCTGCCTCAGGAGTCCAAGGATCTGGACCTATTGCAATTTGCTTATCGCCACAATAGATCAACGGCAGATGCAATCTCAATGGCTCTTCACATGGCCTTAGACCACCTGGACAACACAAACACCTGTGTCAGGATGCGGTTCATCCACTATAGCTCAGCATTTAATACCATCAATCCCACAATCCTGATTGATAATTTACAGAATCTGGGCCTCTACCTCCCTCTGCAATTGGATCCTTGACTTCCTGACTGGAAGACCACAATCTGTGCGGGTTGGTAGTAATTCCTTCTCACTGACAGTCAACATTGGTGCACTTCAGGGGTGTGCTTAGCCCATTCTCTATACTTATGACTGCGTGGCTAGGCATAGCTCAAATACAATTTATGAATTTGCTGATGATACAACCATTGTTGGTAGAATCTCAGATGGAGATGAGAGGGTCTACAGGAGTGAAATATGTCAACTAGTGGAGTGGTGCCACAGCAACAACCTTGCACTCAACGAAAGAGCTGATTGTGGACTTCAGGAAGGGCAAGACGAAGGAACACATACCAATATTCATAGAGGGATCAAAAGTGGAGAGTGTGAGCAGTTTTAAGTTTCTGGGTGTCAAGATCTCTAAGGACCTAACCTGGTTCTCAGGGATGCAGTTATAAAGAAGGCAAGACCCAGTTTATCTCTTAAATAAGCCCTTAATTGGAAATAACAGAAAAGAGTGTTATTTGATATTTATTCTTTAATTGGTCAAATGACATTAATATACCTCCTTCAAACCAGTCTCCTATATATCTAATCCCTTTGTGAAACCATATGTTTGGGAGGAGGGGTTAAGGGGAGGGGTGAAGGGTTGACAATTTTTTTCTTTCTGTAACCTATTTGAAAATTTAATTAAAAAAAAGGTAAGACAGCAACTATACGAAGGGTGATTGATATGTTTGTGGCCTAAGGTAGGAGTCAATTTTAGAAAACTTAGCACATTTATTTTTTCAACATAGTCCCCTCCTACATGAATACACTTAAGTCCAGCGGTCATGGAGCATACAGATCTTCGACTTCCAACATGAGTCCACAGTAGGGGTGATTGATAAGTTCGTGGCCTAAGGTAGACGTTGAGTTATACAGTTTTTACAAACTGAGTGATTATGCAGTAAGTTTGAAGTTAATAACTCATCAGGGTGATTGATGAGTTCGTGGCCTAAGGTAGGAGATGAGTTATTAACTTCAAACTTTGTGCATAATCACTCAAAAAGTTGACCTGCATGTGCATGTAACGAGAGCTGTATAACTCATCTCCTCCTACCTTAGGCCATAAACTTATCTATCACCCATCTGTGGACACTTTCTGGAGGTTCAAGATCTGTACGCTCCATGACCGCTGGACTAAGTCTGTAAATGTAGGAGGGTACTATGTTGAAAAATAAATGTTCTCTAAAATTGACTCCTTCTACCTAGGGTACAAACATCATCGCCCCTTGTACTTCATTAGGAGTTTGAAGAAATTTGGTAAGATAATGAACACTCAAAAATGTCTATAGATGTACCGTGGAGAGCATTCTAACAGGCTGAATCACTGTCTGGTATGGGTGGGTGGGCTGCTGCACAGGACTGAAAGAAACTGTAGAGTTGTAAATTTAGTCAGCTCCATCTTGGGTACTTGCCTACTAAGTACCCAGGACATCTTCAAGGAGTGATGTCTCAGAAAAGCAGTGTCCATTATTAAGGACCTCTAGCATCCGGGGCATGCCCTTTTCTCACTGTTACCATCAGGCAGGAGGGACAGAAGCCTGAAGGCACACACTTAGCAATTCAGGAGCAGATTCTTCTCCCTGCCATTAGATTCCCAAATGGACATTGAACCTATGAACACTACTTCACTTTTTAAATATATTATTTGTCTACTGCATGATTTTTAATCTTTTTTCTTTTTAAATCTTTTTAATTTTAAACAAACATAAATGAAACATGAATATAGAGTTTGAGAGTACATAATAGGTTAAGTATACATTCAAATAGATGATAATCCATATATAACCTCCCAAACTCATAGTAATTATGAAAAAAGGAGTAAATAAGAAAAAAAAATCCCCAAAAAAGAAAAAAACTAACCAACACAGGCCATTGCATTATGTCAAATATACACAGTAGCATCAATAACTCCATACCTCCATCCAAATAATTAAGGATAATAGAAACAGGGTTTAGGAAAAGTCAGTTTAACTCATATGAAAATGTTGAATGGTCTCCAAGTTTCTTCAAATTTAACTGAAGAATCAAAGACAACACTTCTAACTTTTTCTAAGTTCAAACAAGAGATAGTTTGAGAAAACCACTGAAATATAGTTGGAGGATTAATTTCATTCCAGTTCAATAGGATAGATCTTCTAGCCATTAATGTAACAAATGCAATCATCCATCGAGCTGAGGGGGATAAACAACTATTATCCACCATTGGTAAACCGAAAATTGCAGTAATAGGATGCCGTTGCAATTTGATATTCAGAACTGTTGAAATAATACCGAAAATATCTTTCCAATAATTTTGCAAACAAGGGCAAGACCAAAACATGTGGATCAATGAAGCAACTTCAGAATGACATCTGTCACAGGTTGGATTAACATAAGAACAAAATCGAGCAAGTTTATCCTTGGACATGTAAGCCCTATGTACAACCTTAAATTGTATTAGGGCATGTTTAGCACAAATAGAAGAATGGACTAATTGTAAAATTTTCTCCCACTGCTCAGTGGGTATAAGACAATGAAGTTATTTTTCCCATTCCTTCTTAATTTTTTCTGATACTTCTGGCTGTATTTTCATGATCATATTATAAATGGTGGCTACTAAACCCTTCTGGCAAGGATTCAGAGCTAAAATTTTTTTCGTAATGTCCATTGGACATAATTTCATAAAAGACTAACATATTATTCAGGAAGTTTCTAACTTGCAAATATCTAAAAAAGTGAGTTTTAGGTAAATTATATTTA
Organism: Hemitrygon akajei; assembly: GCF_048418815.1. Classification (NCBI taxonomy): domain Eukaryota; kingdom Metazoa; phylum Chordata; class Chondrichthyes; order Myliobatiformes; family Dasyatidae; genus Hemitrygon; species Hemitrygon akajei. Next base: position 50,987,718 of record NC_133139.1, read on the forward strand.
TTAGATAGCTGTTCAAAGGACATAAAACTATTATCTAAAACCTTTAGCTATTGCCATTCGTGAATCACCTAATATTTTGGGCATTACCCGTGGGGAAGGGACTTATAAGTTATCATTATATGCTGATGATTTGTTACTATACATATCTGACCCTGAGAGATCTATTCCTATTTCATCCTTGCTTGCTCAGTTTAGTAGCTTTTCTGGTAACAAACTGAATTTTAATAAGAGTGAATTATTTCCATTAAATACGCAAGTTCCAATTTATAAACACTTACCATTTAAAGTTGTCACAGATCATTTTACTTATTTGGGTATTAAAATTACCAAGAAACATAAGGATTTATTTAAAGTTAATTTTTTACCTTTAATTGACCAAATTAAGCAACTTGTTACCAGGTGGTCTCCATTATCTTTGTCATTGGTTGGTCAAATTAATGCTATTAAGATGATGTTACCCAAAATTTTATATTTATTCCAAGCATTACCAATTTTTAATTCCTAAATTCGTAGGTAATTATATTAAGATCCAGGTGGAAGACTAAAACAATACATGTGAAGATACTCTAACTAGTGCATATTATCAAAACTGTCAGTCAGATATGCATTACAAACCCCAAAATAATACTCAAACCAAGTTTTTTTTTAAAACCTTTATTCATGGAAAATTGAAGCGACTCTACAGTAGAGCCTAATTTCAGTACAAGTACTTTAACAATAAAGTAACCATGAAATGATCAATAATTCCAAAACAATTCTGGTTTCAGAGGCAGTAAACAAAAATACACAAGAACATGGTACTGTGATTAGCACTATGCACCACTAAAGAATTCCTTTACATTAAAATCTGTTAATACAAACAAGATCTAGTAACGACGCTGGAAACGGGGATCATTGGATGGTCTCTGTGCTCGGTCTTGGTCGCCAAAGTTGCCTGTTCCTTGCATGCCACCTCCAGACATTATCTGCACAGTACGGTTCATCGGTTGAACAGTCTGCTGGTTCCCTCCTTGCACAAATCCTCCATGCCTGGGGAACAAAGGATAAATTGATTGACAAAACCCACACACAGGCAAGCCAGTTATGTGACCTAAGTTACACCACAATGAAACTATGTACAAACAGTAGAACTTGAGAGTCAATGTTTTCAACCTTCAAAATAAAAACGGCATGCCAAAATCCTAGAAGAATGAAATCTTGCCAAATCCAAATGTCAAAATACTAATCAGGTGCAGCATTTACAGTAGTAGCAACTCTGGTTCATTTCCCACCACTGCCTGCAAGTTATTTTACTTTCTCCCCATGACTGCATGGGTTCCTCCCAAAGACATACTGGTTAGTACGTTAATTGGTCATTGTAAATTGTCCTGTGATTAGGGATTAAATCGGGATTGCTGGGAGGCATGGTTTAAAGGGCCGGAAGGGCCTATTCCACATGGCATCTCAAATAAACAGGAAGCAGAGGATGACAAAAAATGTAACTTAATATTGATGCGCATTGTCCTAGAATCTCAACAAGTGTTTGGCCTGTATCTGAATGTCATTAAGAGTCACTGATCAACATTCTTTTTAACATAATACACAAGCAAACATTAAACATGAACAGCTTATTAATACTGACATTACTGAATAGAAATAGTAGTGCCTAAAAAGTATTCTACCACCCCCCCCCCCACAAAAAGTTTTCAGGTTTCATCATTTTACAATACAGAATATCAGTGGATTTAAATTGGGTTATTTAAAATTAAAAATAGATCTCTACAAAGTATACAAATTAATTACAATAATGAAATACAAAACAACTGAATGGTTAAGTACTCATCCTCTTCAAGTTAGAATTTAGATGCACCTTTGGCTGCAAGTAGAGCCTGGAGCATGTGTGGATAGGTCTCCATCAGTTCTGCACACTTGATTGCATAAGTATTCAACCCCCTTCAAGTAGATGCAGCTTTGACAGTAATTACAGCTTTGAGCCTGTGTGGATAGGTCTCAATCAGCTTTGCACATCCAGACATGGCAATTTTCCCCTTTCTTCTTTACAAAATTGTTCAAACTGTCAAGATTGTGAGTGAACAGCCACGTTCTCAATTGAATTACGGTCTGGACTCTTGACTTGGCCACTCCAAGACATCAACTTTGCTGTGCAGCCTTGGCTTTCTTTACGCTTGGGGTCATCGTCTTGCTGGAAAACAAATCTTCCACGTTGTAACTCTCTTGCAAACTACATCAGGATGTCCCTGTATTTTTGCTGCAGTGAAGCATCCCCGCAGCATGATGCAGCCATCACCATGCTTCATGGTAGGGATGGTATGTTTTTGATGATGTGCAGTGCTCAGTTTATGCCAAACATACCGTTTAGACTGATGGCCAAAAGCTCAATTTTGATTTCATCAGACTATAGAATCTTCTCCCAGCTGACTGCAGTCTCCCACATGCCTTCCAGCAAACTCAAGCCAAGATTTCAGGTGAATGTTTTTCAAGTGGCTTTCTCCCATAAAGCTATAACTGGTGAACCACTGGGGCAACAGTTGTGGTACGCACAGCCATTGAAACTTGCAACTCCTCCAGAGTTGTTAGAGATCTCTTGGGAGGCTCCCTCACTTGCCCCCTTCTTACCTGGTCACTCAGTTTTTGAGGGCAGCCTGATCTAGACAGGTTCATAGCCTGGCATTTTCTTTCCATTTCTTGATGATTGACCTAACTATATGTACTTCAATGGATACGATTTTTTCTCGTATCCATCTCCTGACTTGTACTTTTCAATAACCTTTTTATGGAGTAGCTTGGAGCTTTGTTTTGCCTTCATGCTGTAGTTTTTGCTAGGATAATGACTCATCAGCAGTTGGTCCTTCCAGATACAGTCGATCAATTGAAAAACCTTGACTGCACACAGGTGATCTGCAATTAACTAATTATGTGAATTATAAAACCAACTGGCTGCACCAGTGATGATTTGGTGTGTCATTTTAAGGGGAGAGGAACACTTATGCAATTAATTATTTTGAACTTTACACTTTGAAGAGATCTACTTTCACTTTGACATGAAAGTGTTCTTGTTTTTTTGATCAGTGTCAAAACAGCCAAATTAAAGCCACTGTGATTCAATGTTGCAAAACAATAAACATGAAAATTTCCAAGGGAGGTGAATACTTTTTATAGGAACTGTGTATTCAAACAAGAAAGATTCCCAGTTTTGTACCTAACTATACAGCACTTAAATGCTTAGCACAACTTGTCTGTATTTCTAACCTACAAGCAAGCAGTGGCCCTTCTGCACTCATCCTGTTTTGATAATCTTGTACTACCCTTTCATTTAATTCTTAAAAACTGACAACAATAACACAACCTGATGGTTTCTATTCCCCTCAAACAGCAGAAATGGTCTGTATGGAGGTTTTCAAATGCACTTTACTCCCCTATTTGTATTTATTCGCATCTTATCAGGTTGAAATGTTGGTAAACCAAGTGCTGTAGTCTCCTTGCTACAACAACTTTCTTTTTAACCCCTTCCAATGTAGCTTCTTTGGATCATCAAAATGTATTTATGTTATTAATTTTAATACCATATTCAGATGATGCACATTCTGGCCCCATTTTCAAATCAGTGATATGCAAACATGCACAATCCATCCACTCTTAAAAAACACTCAATTTCATTAGTTTTTAAAATCAGTTTTTAATATTTAATTTGCTGAATCCTGACGAGCACAAATATAATTATGCTTGAACATCTGCTAATTTCCTTCTATTGCTTCAAGACTAAGCACATATTTTAAAGCACATTTGAGCAATTGGACACTTGCTTCTCAGTAAATGGAGCAAAATGGAATGGATAACAGCAGTGACTTCATTCACTAATGCCAGCAGCAATGAAGACTATACTGACCTCCATTCTGCATATTTACATCAGTCATAAGTTGCTCCGAGAATGCCAACTGAACTCAGCTGCTCTGGTAAAATGAGAAGGATTGGGATCAACCTTTTCACAAAAGTAGTTCATTATCAAGTACTTTAATTTTAATTTCACCAAGTAACCTTCATTTAAGAAAACAGTCACATTCAGTTGCAGGATGCTGGTTTCATCTACTATCGAAGACAAATGATGAAACCATTCAAGCAGATGTTAAGGGTAAACAAATTAGGTAAAATGAGCTGTTAAGCAAAAAGTTAGGCCAAGATTTTGAGAAAAATCTGAAAGGTGGCCAGTTAAACCAGGGACACTTCACACTCCCATTTCAAAAACAACTTTCAAGAAAGGTGATACTGCAGACATGAATTCATTGCTTCTGCAAATACAACTGGCAAACTGGACAATTAAACCAAATACAGGAGCATCTGGAGAAACTAGCCATATTAGATTAACTATTAATTAATTCTTGTAAATTTTATCAGGAAAGTATTTAGTTTTTAGAAACTAGATGCATGCAGTTCTTATTTGAAACAGATGCAAGAAATGATGGAAGACAGCATGTACTAGTGTAAAGTGACTTCTGGAGTTCAAGTACTAATTCAAGTGAGCACATATTTGTGACATGGAATAAAAAAGAATTTTTTTTTATATAAACACAATTACAAACTTTCACAGCATGTGGGCAATTTTGAGATTTATGGTTCACAAATCTAATTCATTAAAACACTATATAGTAACATTCTGAAATGCAAGGTCCAGTTAAAAGAAGAACTACAGAACAGCAGCACAGATACCGAGTAATATCAAATTTCTACCTGGCAACTGGAAACTACACTGGGGAACAATTTGGTGACTCCAGTTCAGGTATAATCCCAAAACCAGTCTCACCTCCAACTTTTGGGATTAACCTCAGAATATTCTCAATTAGCCCTATTTTTCTGACTATCAATTTGGTGCTAAATAATATCCCAGATAGTTTGGATGACCAACCAAATATTTCCCCACCTGCAAAAAGGTTGCAGAGAAAGGCCTCTTTCATCCTATAAAATTAGGGCCATATCCCAAATCAGATCCTAGTGAATACTGAATATAGATTATAATGTCAGTGCTATTAAGGCACTTGTAATCAAATATAATTCAAAACCATTATTTGAGCTCAGCTGGATTCAGCAATAGCCAATACTTCAAAAGCTAACAGCTTCACACTTAATAAAACATGTCTCCTCTTACCCTGGCATTCCTCCTCGTTGCATCATATGACCTTGTCCAGACTGGGCAGGTATGCCCCTATCACCACCTACAATGGCAGAAGATAGGATTATTTTACACAAACAATAGCCTTACACCAGTCATTAGTAATAATTTTATAGAAGATTAAGTAAACAAAAAAATCAGGTCATAATTTGGGTTATTAATTTATTCTTCTGGATGTTGACATCACTGCCAAGTACAGCATTATTAATTGCTTGTTGAAACTGGTTAAATTCTTGAACCACAACAATGCCTGCTTCTGTTCAGGAGGGGGTTTTTAAGGATTCAGATCCAAAAGTCTCAGCCCAAAACGTTGACTACTTATTCCCCTCCATAGAAGTAGCCTGACTTGCTGAGTTCTTCCAGTATTTTGTGTTACTCAAGATTTCCAGCATCTGCAGAATCTATAGATGATGGTGTTCCCTGCAGTTCATGGGCTTAAGTGCTGTTGTCAGACTAGCCACACGAGCTGCAGCTTGATGGCAGTGAAGGGAGTGATCCTCTACGTGGTTAAAAAAAATTGTCCCACCATTGGAACTGCTTTGTTCCACTTGAGGTCAAACAATTGGTGTTGAAACAGAGGCAGTTTTCCTGACTTGTCAGGATAAGTGATTCACCAATGCCTTTTCAAGAAAACAGCCTCTCAATATATAGAGAAATAAAGCTGTAGTATATATATTCTATTAAATAGCTAAATTAAAGTAATGCTTATAAATCCCCCCCACAAAAAATAAAAAAGTAGTGAGATAGTGTTCATGGATTTGATGTCCATTTAGAAATCAGATGGCAGAGGGGAAGAAGCTGTTCCTGACTGTGTGCGCGCCTTCTGGCTTCTTTACCTCCTTCCCGATAACAATGAAAAAAGGTATGCATGGGTGGTGGGATTTGTAATGATGGAGCTAACTAACTTAAGTCATGATGGAGGCAATAGAATTGAACACAAGACTCCAAGGTGGTCTAACCAGGGTTTGATTAGGGTTATAGGAGCCAATCTGGACATACTGAATGGAGGCTGTGCTAGAACAAAGGACACTCCAGAAAATCATGGCAATTCTGTATGTTTCTCAGCCTCCACATGCCACCTTAGTGGCATACAGTACATACAGTAATTGCACTGCTCCAAAGAGTGCTATATGAGGTCATTAATAACCATGCTTTTAGTTTCAATGAGTCAACCTATAGCCAGTGAAGCAACGACCCTCCCCCATTCAGTCTGTTTACCTCAGACTGCTATCATGGACACCCTGTGCAATACTATCATCACGTCTTATCTGGACAGTGTGAACGTGCACCCATTACTATATATTATGGCATTTCTTGCACTACCATCTTATCAAGTGTGCACTTGGAAATCAGTTATCTTTGACTGGTAAATCTTGTACATCTTATTTTTAAAGTAACTTAAAACAAATTATTTCTTATTTCTCTTCTAATATTTGTATATCTGTGCACTCGCAATGCGACCGAGACACTAATTTCTTTTGGGGTTATCTATCTTGATAGAGCTTTAACATTACCTCATGGCCCTTGAACTCAATCCCCAGACTAATGAAGGCCAACACACCATACACTTTCTTAACAACCCTATCAACTTGAGCGGCAACGTGAACCTAAGATCCCTCTGTTCTCCTACTTGCCAAGTGTCCTGCATTAACCTTGTATTCTGCCTTCAAATCAGATCTTCCAAGATTAATCACTTCATACTTTCCTGGGTTGAACTCCATTTACCACTTCTCATCCCAGCTCTGCATTCTATAAATGTCCCATTGCAACCTACTTTTATGTGTCTACTCTGATGAAATCTCCAAATATATTGGTAGTTTGGGGGTTTAATGGTAAAGATGACCTTCAAACAAATAGAATGTGTATGATCAGCACAAGTATAAAGCAGAAATTACAAATTCAATTCTACTAAGAACCTAAAGTTTAACATTTTAATCAAGTTTAGAGATATACTACAACCCTGAAAATGACATTACAATTAACTTATATCACACTGTTAGGTAGCCTGATACAAAATAATCAGCATTCCACATTTAGTGTACTGCCCATATCAGTGAAACAAGCCTATGAAGGATTGAAGCCAGTCAATGGTTTTAGGCAGCATTTGATTTTGCATGGAGTAAATTATGAAGAAATCATGGAATAGATCTCACCATAAATCCAAGCCATGCTGCTAATGTGGGTGAAGCACTGCTCCACTGAAAGACAACCATTGGCTATTCTTAAATTCTATCATTTCAAACATCCAGCTCATTATACTTAAAATGCAGTCTTAATACATCTATTTCTACAAAATATGAAAACACTTTGGATAATACATCCAATATTTGCATCTGGGAAGCATAAGGTGGTTAAGATCAGTCAAGCTTATTAATTTTTTGTTAAATATTATTGTTAATCTAAGTATATATTTATGTGTAATGCTTGATTAAACAGAGGTCTCAAACCACCTGCAAAGAGTTGGAAGATTTGAATTTTGGGAAAGAGATGGTGAGATAGCAAACTGGATGGTAATACATGCTGATTCTGTAAACAATTTGAAGAACTTTTTCTCAACTATGCGCACATTTTAAACTTTTGATATGCCACATTTTTAAGATGCAATGAAACAGTGTAACCACTGAACAAGTGTTTTGAATAGTCCATTTAAAAACTAATGCTTTTGAAAGGTTAAAATGATGAAGAAATCTTGAACAAAGATTCTAAACACCAACATTCTAGTGCTTGTGCATCTCCTCAAACAGGTTACCTTGCCAACGGTCATGATCTCTTCCCATCATTCCTCCATCCATGCTTCCCTGCCAAGAGCGCTCTGGATGACCTTCTATCTTCCGCCCATGGTCACCACCCCAATCTCTATCTCTGTTCAAAAAAAGTTAACAATTTATGAGTCAAAGCATGCGTTTTCAACAGCAACATGCAAGATGGGTGAGAGCTCAATTCCTACTGCTACTGACATGCTGTTTTAAATATTGCACCTCCTCATACAATATTCTGATTGCTTTTTTTTAAAAATAAAAAAAACAAATACAGGTTCATCAAGAGCAGATGAGAACACTAGTGAAATGGGGACAGAAACACTACCCCCTTTGTGGAAAACATGGCTCACAGATCTTTTTAAATTTCTGCCCTCATTTTAAACCTCTACCCTGGCGGGGGGGGGGGGGGAGACATCTGTCCTATCTATGCCCTTTTAAGTTTATAAACTTCTATAACATCACAATTTAGCACCCTGCATTCCAATGTTAGACAACATCCTGGTGAATCTCTTCTGCATTCTCCCTTCCCTATAGTGACCAGAACTATACACCCCGCCCAAAGTATGATCCAACACATGCTTTGTACAACTGTAACATGACATTCCAACACATACTTAATGCCTCGGCCTTTGAAGGCAAGCATACAGTAGCTGCCTTCACTACCATAACCACCTACAACTCCATTTTCAAGGTGCTATGAATTTGCAACTTAAGATCTCTCCATGCCCCCAAGACCCTGTTGCTTACTCTAAATATTCTAAAAGGATTTGTCCTCAAAGTGCATTCCTTCAAATGCATCTTTATTTAAATTCCATCTGCTACCACTTTGCCCAGCTGATGTCCTGCTGTATCCTTAGACTTTATGGAGGTAGAATTCCAATTGTCTCATCTGTCAAGCTTACTACATCATCATCCAGTATACACAACTTGGATCCCAGCTCTGATACCTATAGACTTGCTATAGACTTCCCACACTCACCCACAAGCCTCTCTCTCATTATCAAGCCAATTCTGGATGCACTTGCTAACATGCTGAAATTAAGACCCTTTGTGCCCTAACCTTCTAGCCAGCCTCCCATGCAGGATCTTGTCAAAAGCCTTACCAATCAATGTAAACCATGTATGTATTTCTTAGTTACTTTCTTTAAAAAAAAATAAGGTTTTGAGACAAAACCATACTGGCTCCTCCAAATTAGATCCAGTCTTTCCAAGTGATTACAAATCTTGCCCAACAACCTCCCTACCACTGGAAAGGATCATCACACTGTACTGCTGGGTTTATTCCTACAGTTCTTTTTGAATAAATGGATATTAGCCATCTTCAAACCTTCTATTACCTGACACAAAGATACAAAAATCTAAAGATTATTGCCCAAGTCTTCTCTTGCTACTGCTGAGATAAATCCTGTCAGGCCCCTGGAATTCAGGCAATGTGCACCTACATTTTAATAAAAAATACCTCCTCCTTCCTGATATAGATATGTGTCAGAATATCAGCATACCCTTCCCTTCTGATTCCACACCCTTTTCCCTGATGATGGGAATTAAGTTAGGACCTGTTTGTATCCCAGACTCCACATTTAGATCACTCTTTTAGTCCTTGAGAGGACTTTTGCTTCCAATATACTTCTAAAAAGCTTTGGGATTCTCCTTAATTCTACCTGCCAGTCTTACAACTAGCCCATCACACTACCCACAAGTGTCAGTGTGGAACATTGGACATGTAATCCTTCTGCAGTGTGATAGAATAAGCAACAACACATTCTAGACCACCTCCATCTACTTAAAACACGCACAGACTTTTGGTCAGGTTACTTTGACATATGAATACCTTAATTGTACTGATGATACCTGTCTCTGTCACTCCAATTGGTTGCACCTCCAAATTTTCTTTAGGACAGTGCTTTCAAGCTCTAGATGGTGCAGTGACAGAAAACTTAGTATCTAAAAATGAACAAGCCCATGAGGACATAATTTTGAGTATTTCAGTCCTAATGGTGGAAAGGAGAATACAGCTAGAGACCCCACAAATGCACTACAGTTGGCTCAGCTCTGCAGAAAGGAAGAAGTCAAAAGAGTAACAAGTACTGGATACTCAATAAGTGAGAACAGACTAGCATTTCTAAGGCCACATCCGTAGGTGGTGGAGGAGGAGGGATGGTAAACAGCTAGAATCCATAGTGGCAGTAGTGACGCAAGTCAAATGAATGGGACCTTGAAGACAGATTTTGTATTTGGAAAAGAATGAGCGGTGATAATAAATTCAGTGAATATAGAAATAAGATGATGGTATAGATGAGTGTGCATCTGCAGACATGGCACAGGATTCCTGGATACTGGACAGATCTTGGAAAGCTGCAATTGCACTGGAGAGGGATACAGCCATTTACAAAGGTATTGCAGTTGAAAAAATATTACAATTACGGAAAAGACATTTGATAGAGGACCAACAGAGACTTAACTGTATTAATTAATGAGAAGCCTTGACAAGTGACCAGTCCATAGGCAGCTGGGTGAAAGGGGGCAGCCATTTAACTAATTACAAAAGATTAAAGGGGGACGACAAGGAAGATTTTGTTAATTCACCCACCTACCAAACAGTAATAATCTGGAACTCAACTGTCCAACAGGGTGGTAAAGGCAAAGCTTGAAGACTTACGAGCCAACATTACTGGAATTGGAAGGAACGATTAAGCTTGGTAGCATTTTGGACCAGCGTGATCACAAAGGTTAAATAATTTCATTCTGCATCAGTAAGTTTCAAGATTTAGCTCTGTGCTTGGCAAAACCAAAATACCAGGATTAATGAATAATCAGTTATAGATGTATTATTTCAGTGAATGTTGAATAAACAAAGGTGGCATTGGCCAATTAGGCAAACATGATGTGTTTGTCTACACATCTACAATTAAGAATGATGCTCGCATCTTATCTGTACTACAACACATCTGTAGTGTTTTTTCCTCCCAATACCTCAATCAGCAAGAATCACCCTATTTACACATTATTAATCCTTGTCTGTCTACTGCAACTCCTCACTGCCCAACATATTCCTTATAGTACTTGAGAGCTTCACCCTTCTCTCCCCCTTTTTTAAAAAAGCCCTTTCATTATGTGTTCTCCCCTTCTAACACCACTTACCTTGATTGCTGAGGCATCATTCCTCCTCTGCTGTCGCCCACACGTTTCATGCCAGGTCCATAGCCACCAGCAGAACCGCCCCAACCTTCCCGCTGTGACCCTGAATCACGGCTGTGACGCTCTGGTCCTCCATGCCTTCCATCAGGATAATGCTGGAAGTTTTAATGTAAATATTAAGCTATTTTTTCCCTGAATGATTTACTTACGTAATGCTTTGTGAATACTTTCCTACTACTCCAATATAATTTTTAAACAAGTGATGTAGACATAACAGAATAATGAACTAATCTCTGCCTCATTGGTGAAGAAAAAAATTCAGCACACAAGTGGCGTTCTTGATTAGCCTGTATCTCAATTTCATTACAGAACTGAAAACTATTCTCCTTCCATTAAGTCTAAAATAGGATGATTGCTAACTTCTGACAGGTAACTCCAGCAAAAAAATAACAGAGCTTCTTTATCCATCTCCCGTTAGTAATCATAATATACAAAATGCTCACAGGAGCACCCAACTTTCATGGATTGCTTCTAATAACTTTGTTCTGTGTCTGACCTACTTCATTAGCACGTTGATTATGTTTGCCTTCTAAATATAAGATTTAGTGACTAGTGGTGTTCTTCAGGGGTTACTATTGGGACGGCTTTCCCCTCACACATTGTACGAGGGATGATTGATAAGTTTGTGGCCTAAGGTAGAACGGGTCAATTTTAGAAAACCTAGCACATTTATTTTTCAACATTCTCCTACATTTACACACTTAGTCCAGCAGTCATGGAGCATATGGATCTTGGACCTCCAGAAAGTCCACAGATGGGTGATTGATAAGTTCGTGGCCTAAGGTAGAAGGAGATGAGTTATACAGTTGGTTACATGCACATGCAGTTCAACTCTGAGTGATGATGCATAAAGTTTGAAGTTAATAACCCATCTCCTTCTACCTTAGGCCACGAACTTATCAAACCCCCCCCCCCCCCCCCCCCCCACCGTATGTCAATGATTTGGATGACGTAGATGGCTTTGTGGTCAAGTTTGCTGATGATAAAAAGTTAGGTGGAGGGAGACTTAATGGACCAATTTGCCTTAATTCAGTTCTTGTCTTATGGTCTTATCTACAAAAGCCAGAATCGTCACGATGTGAGAGACTTAACCAAGACATAAATCTTATACTTTAAATCGGCTCACAGGTTTCAATGTCTGTAAATAACATCTACAAACATTTACTGACTAATGGATTATTTTTGTATCAAGGCCCTAATGATACAGTATTACCTCTAAGTCAGGAAAGCCATATTGTAAGAATTCTAACTACATACATGAAATTAAGTCCAAAAGCAAAATAGTATTACCTGCCCATCTCTGTCACCAATTATGCCTCGGGAACTGTAATGAAAGAAACACAACATAGCCAAAGAATTTAGGTAATTACATATAAAAGTTTATTGCACATGTGACAAGCTAGAGAATTAATCTGACCTGTCACTATTTATTGGCCCAAAAAGGAACTTAAAACTTAGGTTTTCACAAACAATTCTCCAAATAAATTTTATTATCAATTATTGAACTAGAATTCCATATGAACTATCAAAGGTAAAACCTTAAAACAATCAATCACATTTGTAGTAAAAATAAATTATACCAAATTAAAACAGCTAATTTTAGGATTAAGCTATTTTCTAATTCAACACTAAATTGCACCTGAACTACAAAAGGAGTGTTGGGAAGAACTTGCAAATTTCTCCACTCGTAATATTTCTATTAATCAAATTAGTTTTCTATAGACACGACACTTATTAATTCACTAATATTACCAATTCTACCAGCTCTATTTCAGAATATTAAAGGTGCTGAAATAAAATTTGAGTTTTGGAGCTGTGCACATATACTCTGATAATTTATTAAACCATGTTAGAGCTGCTGACCACCAGCACAACAATGCTGCATAGGCACCCGTATGTGAAAAATCAGACATTCTATAATCAACAAAATCACATTTGGTACAGCAGCTGAAAACAGCAAACTGAACATTTTTTTCTTAGCTACAATCAAAATCCTATTAAAAGATTAATATCATGAATTTTCTTTTCATACTGATTTTTCAGATCAAATTTTATATTACCAACAGAAGTTATTTAAAGCATCCTAGTTCTCCCATGAATTTTTACTGTTGGAGCAGGCTTCACATGCACATAATTAAGATTTCTTATTTGTTTACATTTCAGATCAGTGCAATGTTATGGGGGGGTTAAGCAAATGACATTCTACCTTGTATCCAAGATAACGTAACTTAACCAAAACTTCCACAAGCAATTCTGATTTATTAGCATTTCAAATATGCAGAACTTGAGCATGAAATGGAGGAAAAACACTAACTGCAGGGCTGTAGACCAAATGCCAAAACACAAGATCTTAAAAAAAACCTCATCTAGCATGGATATGGAAAGTCAAATTGCATGTTCAGTGCCACAAATTTCTAAGAGCGGCCACAAAATCCAAATACTGGACTAGGCAATCCAGTTCATCTGTTAAACTCTTAAGAGGCAAGAACAAAACATTGTTAATTTCAGACAACTAAGAAATTACTCCCTACATGACGGCAACTATGCAAATATTCAACACACATGCTTTATTATAACTTAATCCTGCCTAAGCGCAGGATTTCATGACCTGATGTCCACAGATCCTTCAGTTAATAGTATGGGTCCATGACATAAAAAGGTTGGGAACCCATGGCCTAGAGACAACAGAAAACCAGGTAATTGCAAAGGTTTCAACACTTTTTCTTGCAACTGTAAGCATTTCAGAGATTTATTTGTGGTTTAAAACTCAGTAGATACCTAGAATCACGCCTGTCTGCCATTCTCTCAAGTTTCCAGTCCCCACGTGGTGGCCCTCTTCGCGGAGACTCACGCCGAGGACTGTGGTTGCGATGAGAACCGTGTACAAGGTGTCTATCATGATCTCTACCGGCCTTGATTATGATCTCACGGCCACGGCTACCACCACGCCTTTCATGAAATCCTTCAGGCCTCTTGTCAAACCTTCCCCCAAAAGGCATTTCATCCCTACGTGGTGGACCACTATCTCTTCGTTCAAAGCGATCCATTCGCCTGAGGGAAAAATAATTTTAAATAAATAAGCTATAAAATTCATTTTTTAAAAAATCAAAAGTTAATTAAAAGCAGAGAAAAACACACACCATACTAAAAGTATTAGCATTCAGAGATCGAGGGCCAGAACACACTTTGGAACCCCAGATCCTGAACCAATTTAAAGGTAACTAGATCCTTTCAATATCATCTTTTGTGAAGTAATCACTGGCAGTAAGTAACTTCCTGCTGAATTCAAACAATTGATGCTGCAATCAAAAGCAAAAGTAAGCACAAACAGTTAATGGAACTCAGTTGGTCTGTCACATTTCAGAAGGGAACAGTTGATGTTTAGATAAAGATATTTTATCTGGACCAAGGGTTCCCAACGGGTGCATGGATTCCTTGCTTAATGATATTGGTCCATGGCATAAAAAAGGTTGGGAAACCCTGATCTAGACTGAAAGAGAGTAGAACAAGGGCTAACCTTTTTTAATGTCATGCAGCCCAACCATTTAACCAAAGGGTCCGTGGACCCAAGTTGGGAACTTCTGGAATAGAGGAAAAATAGCCAATATAAAAAGAGGAGAGGGGTGGGACAACTGCAAGCAAATAATAGGTAAGGAGTCAACCAACAATGGCAGGCAATGGTGGAGGCAAACACAATAGAGACATTTAAAAGGTTCTTAGAAAAGCACATGAAAAACGTCTCAGTTTTACTATGTACATACCAGCAGTTATGGTTGAAATGACAATAAAAGTGACGACTTGACATGAATGTGCAGGGAATGGAGGGATATGGATGTTGTCTAGGCAGAAGGGATTAGTTCAGTTAGGTGCTTTTGTGGCGACCCACTTCCTAGCGTGCTCGAACCGGCTCACAAATAGCCAGGCCAGCCCCAAAAGGGCGCCAGGTCTGCTTCACCAACAAAGGGAAAAGCCTGCGCAGGACTGTGAGTACGTGCCCCCTACAGCATCCGCACCCGGGGAGGGCGGGATCAGGGAGGCTTTAAAGCGAAGCTCGAATAAAATCTTCTTTATAACTGTAGTTTACCGACTCCGCGTCGTTATTTCAGCGCTGCGTGTAGCACACCGTTACACTTTGCTATTAACACTCAAGTTCCCTAATTCAACTTCATTTATGTAGAATTCTCAAAAATTAAACTAGACTTTCCTTAAAAGCAATCCAGCTGCTTAATGTAATTATCATTTATTTACCCATCATCCCATTGTCAACTTAATTGCATACTAAACTCTTAATTCACAACATACCTGTCTATCTGCATATCCATAAATGCCCGACCTCGATCCCGACGGTCAAAATCACTGAACCTGTCTGGGCGGCCGAAATCTGACCCATGACTGCTATATCTGTTGTCACTGTCCAACGCCATACGTTTCTGATCAGGCCAATACTGATCATCTCGCCTATAAAGAGATCATCATTTGGATCATACACACACAACTAGTAGCCAAAGCAGGGAGCAAAATTATGATTCAATATTTACCTATCGCTTTCATACGGCCTTTTAAGACCACCACGGCGTTCATGTTCATAGCGCATTTGCTCCTGTTGACGTCGGAGTTCTTCTCTCTCTCTATTTATTCGCTCTTGTTCACGCCTTCTTTCCTGTGCAGAAATAGGGAAATTACATATTTAAGGTTATATAAACGTACCAGCTTAGTTTACGGTTGCTGCAGCAAAAATGGCTACTTAACATAGAAACATAGAAAACCTACAGCACAATACGCCCACAAAGTTGTGCCGAACATGTCTCTACCTTAGAAATTTCTAGGCTTACCTATAGCCCTTTATTTTACCAAGCTCCATGTACCTATCTAAAAGCCTCTTAAAAGACCCTATCATATCCGCCTCCACCACCGTTGCTGGCAGCCCATTTCATGCACTCACCATTCTGAGTAAAAAACATACCCGACATCTCCTCTGCACCTACTCCCCAGCACCTTAAACCTGTGTCCTCTTGTGGAAACTATTTCAGTCCTGGGAAAAAGCCTCTGACTATCCACACAATCAATGCCTCTCATCATCTTGTACACCTCCAGCAGGTCACCTCTTATCCTCCTTCGCTCCAAGGAGAAAAGACCGAGTTCACTCAACCTATTCTCATAAGGCATGCTCCCCAATACAGGCAACATCCTTGTAATCTCCTCTGCACCTTTTCTATGGCTTCCACATCCTTCCTGTAGTGAGGCGACCAAAACTCAGTACAGTACTCCAAGTGGGGTCTGACCAGGGTCCTAATATAGCTGCAACATTAGCTCTTGGCTCCTAAATTCAATTCCACGATTGATGAAGGCCTATACGCCTTCTGAATCACAGAGTCAACTTGTGTAGCTGCTTTGAACATTCTATGAACTCGAACCCCAACATACCTCTGATCTTCTACACTGCCAAGAGACTTACCATTAATACTATATTCTGCCATCCTATTTGACCTACCAAAATGAACCACTTCACACTTATCGGGGTTGAACGCCATCTGCCACATCTCAGCCCGGTTTTGCATCCTATCAATGTCCCGCTGTAAGCTCTGACAGCCCTCCACACTAACCGTAACACTTCCAACCTTTGTGTCATCAGCAAACTTACTAATCCATCCCTCCACTTCCTCATCCAGGTCATTTATAATAATCACGAAGAGTAAGGCTCCCAGAACAGATCCGAGGCACTCCACTGGTGACCGACCTCCATGCAGAATATGACCTGTCTACAATCATTCTTTGCCTTCTGTGGGCAAGCCAGTTCTGGATCCACAAAGCAATGTCCCCTTGGATCCCATGCCTCTTTACTTTCTCAGTAAGCTGTGCATGGGGTACCTTATCAAGTGCCTTGCTGAAATCCATATACAGTCGGCCCTCCTTATCTGCGGGGGATTGGTTCCGGGACCCTCTGCGATATCAAAAAACGTGGATGCTCAAGTCCCTTATTTAGCCTGTCTCAGTGCGGTGGTCTTTAGGACCCAGCGGAACCCAGGACCTTATTTAACCTGTCTCAGTGCAGTGGAAATTAGGACACTGCGGCGTACCTCTGAATCCGCAGTATTCTGTTCACGAAAATAATCACGATTGAAAATAAAGTGAAAGTAATAAAGCGATCAGAAAGCGGTGAAACGCCATTGGTCATTGGAAAAGCGTTAGGCTACAGTCAGTCAACGATCAGAACAATTTTAATGGAATACACCCCAATGAAAGCTACAATTATTACTAAGCAATGCAGTGGTTTAATTATTGAAATACATATGTTTAAGTGTTTTATATGCATAGAACGGTAAAATGTACACAATATACTAACACAAACGTTTGACTAACTGATGCTAAGTAATACCGCATGTACCTGTGTCGACTTCGAATCCGACTTAAAGACGGACTCAGGAACGGAACTCGTTCATAACCCAGGGACTGCCTGTACTTTTAAATCATCTCTAGATTACTTATAGTACCTAATACAATGTAAATGCTATGTAAATAGTTGTTTTACTACATTATTTAGGGAATAATGACAAGAAAAAATAGCCTGTACATGCTCAAATGACGAGTGCTGGAGAGAGAACTTCTGAGTTTTCCCGATCCGTGGTTGGCTAATCCGTGCATGCAGAACCGTGGATAAGGAGGGCTGACTGTACAGTACATTTACGTTCTTCATCAATGTGTTCAGTCACATACTCAAAAAATTCAATCAGGCTCGTAAGGCACAACCTGCCCTCGACAAAGTCATGCTGACTACTCCTAATCATATTATACCTCTCTAAATGTTCATAAATCCTGCCTCTCATGATCTTCTCCATCAACTTACCAACCACTGAGGCAAGACTCAATGGTTTATAATTTCCTGGGCTATCTCTACTCCCTTGAATAAAGGAACATCATCCGCAACTCTCCAATCCTCTGGAACCTCTCCCGTCCCCATTGATGATGCAAAGATCATCGCCAGAGGTTCAGCAATCTCCTCACACAGTAGCCTGGGGTACATTTTGTCTGGTCCCGGCGACTTATCCCACTTGATGCTCTCCAAAAGCTCCAGCACAACCTCTAATATCTACATTCTCAAGCTTTTCAGTCTGCTGCAAGTCATCACTACAATCACCAAGATCCTTTTCCATAGTGAATACTGAAGTATTTATTAAGTACCTCTGCTATTTCCTCTGGTTCTATATACACCTTCCCACTGTTACACATGATAGGTCCTATTCTTTCATGTCTTATCCTCTTGCTCTTCACATACTTGTAGAATGCCTTGGGATTTTCCTTAATCCTGCTTGCCAAGGCCTTCTCATGGTCCCTTCAGGCTCTCCTAATTTCCTTTTTAAGCTCTTTCCTGTTAGCCTTATAATCTTCTAGATCCCTAACATTACCCAACTCTCTGAACCTTTTGTAAGCTTTTCTTTTCTTCTTGACTAGATTACAGCCTTTGTACACCACAGTTCCTGTACCCTACCATAAGTTCCGTCTCATTGGAACGTACCTATAAAAAACCTCACACAAATATCCCGAGTATCTGCCATATTTCTTCTGTACTTTCCCGAGAACATCTGTATCAAATTTAAGCCTCCAATTTCCTGCCTTCTAAATTGTCTGTTCCTGTCTCTCTCTAGTGTAATCGTAAAGGAGATAGAATTATGATCACTATCTCCAAAATGCTCTCCCAATGAGAGATCTGACACCTGACCAGGTTCATTTCCTAATACCAAATCAAGTACAGCCTCTCCACTTGTAGGCTTATCGCCAAGAAACCTTCCTGAACACACCTAATAAACTCCATCTAAACCCCTTGCTCTAGGGAGATGCCAATCGATATTTGGGAAATTAAAATCTCCCATCATGACAAATTATTACCCCTTTCCAGGATCTGTTTCCCTATTTGCTTCTCAATATCCCTGTTACTATTAGGCAGCCTATAAAAAAACATCCAGTAAAATTACTGACTCCTTCCTGTTCCTAACTTCCACCCAGAGACTCTGTAGACAATCCCTCCATGGTGTCCACCTTTTCTGCTACCTCCGATCAACAGTGCCACACCCCCGCCACTTTTGCTTCCTGTCCCTGAGACATCCAAGTCTCTATAATGACCACCACATCATATCTCTAAGTACTGATCCACGCTCTAAGCTCATCTGCTTTGTTCACAACACTCCTTGCATTAAAATAAACACATCAAGCCTTTGGTCGGAGTGCGTACCTTCTCTCTCTCACCTGCTTGTTCTCCCTCTCGCCCTGTCTTCAAGCTTTCTCTATTTGTGAGCTAAGCTCCTCTTCCCCAGTCTCTTCAGTTCGGTTCCCACCCCCGAACAATTCTAGTTTAAACTCTCCCCAGTAGCCTTAGCAAACCTCTCCGCCAGGAGGTTCAACAGTCCCCACCTTTCAAGAAAACTGATCAACAGTCCCCACCTTTCAAGAAAGGAGGGAGAGAGAAAACAGGGAATTATAGACCGGTTAGCCTGACGTCAGTGGTGGGAAAGATGCTGGAAATTACGACACATTTGGATAGCAGTAGAAGGATCAGTCCGAGTCAGCATGGATTTATGAATGGAAAATCATGCTCGACTAATCTTCTGGAGTTTTTTTGAGGATGTAACTATGAAAATGGACAAGGGAGAGCCAGTGGATGTAGTGTACCTGGACTTCCAGAAAGCTTTTGATAAAGCCCCCCATAGGAGATTAGTGGGCAAAATTAGGGCACATGGTACTGGGGGCAGAGTACTGACATGGATTGAAAATTGGCTGGCTGACAGGAAACAAAGAGTAGCAATTAACGGGTCCCTTTTGGAATGGCAGGCTGTGACCAGTGGGGTACCGCAAGATTTGGTGCTGGGACTGCAGCTGTTTACAATATACATTAATGATTTAGATGAAGGGATTAAAAGTAACATTAGCAAATTTGCCGATGACACAAAGCTGGGTGGCAGTGTGAAATGTCAGGAGGATGTTATGAGAATGCAGGGTGACTTGGACAGGTTGGGTGAGTGGGCAAATGTATGGCAGATGCAGTTTAATGTGGATAAATGTGAGGTTATCCACTTGGTGGCAAGAACAGGAAGGCAGATTACTATTTAAATGGAGTCAAGTTAGGAAAAGGGGAAGTACAACCAGATCTAAGTGTTCTTGTACATCAGTCAATGAAAGCAAGCATGCAGGTACAGCAGGCAGTGAAGAAAGCTAATGGCATGCTGGCCTTTATAATAACAAGAGGAATTGAGTATAGGAGTAAAGAGGTCCTTCTGCAGCTGTACAGGGCCCTGGTGAGACCCCACCTGGAGTATTGTGTGCAGTTGTAGTCTCCAAATTTGAGGAAGGACATTCTTGCTATTGAGGGAGTGCAGCATAGGTTCACAAGGTTAATTCCTGGAAAGGCGAGACTGTCATATGTTGAAAGATTGGAGCAACTGGGCTTGTATACACTGGAATTTAGAAGGATGAGAGGGGATCTGATTGAAACATATAAGATTATTAAGGGATTGGACACACTGGAGGCAGGAAGCATGTTTCCGCTGATGGGTGAGTCCAGAACTAGAGGCCTCAGTTTAAGAATAAGGGATAGGCCATTTAGAACAGAGATGCAGAAAAACTTTTTCACCCAGAGAGTGGTGGATATGTGGAATGCTCTGCCCCAGAAGGCAGTGGAGTCTCTCGATGCATTCAAGAGAGAGTTAGATAGAGCTCTTATAGATAGCGGGGTCAAGGGATATGGGGAGAGGGCAGGAACGGGGTACTGATTGTGTATGATCAGCCATGATCACAGTAAATTGCGGTGCTGGCTAGAAGGGCCGAACAGCCTACTCCTGCACCTATTGTCTATTGATATTGGTGACCCAGGATTCAAGTGCAACTCATCCTTTTTGTACAGGTCACACCTGCCCCAAAAGAGGTTCCAATGATCCAGAAATCTGAATCCCTGCCCCATGCTCCAATCCCTCAGCCACGCATTTAACCTCCACCTCATCCTACTCTTATTCTCACTGTTGCGTGGCACAGGCAGTAATCCCGAGATTACTATCTTTGCGGTCCTGCTTCTCAACTTCCATCCCAACTCCCTGTAGTCTTTTTTCAGGACCTCTTCTCTTCTACCATTTGGTTCTTGAACCAAACAGCAAAAACCCTAACCACTGGCTTAGCAACACCATGAAAACTGTGTTCGTTTTATACCAAAATACTTCTTTATTCTAACTGCGCTATTTCTTGTAAAAAAAAATTGTATATATATTTTTTTCTGAATGTTGCTTATATGACACTGCTACGTATTTTAATCGCACTTGTTCCCGTAACATTTCCTCGAGGCTACTAGGTGTCACTCTGAATAACAAGTGAATCCTGACATTTGCATTTAATTCATAGAAGGCCCTTTAGCCAACTCATCCATGCCAACTAAGATGCCCATCTAAACAAGTCCTATTTGTCTGTTTGGCCCATGTCCCCTTAAACCTTTCCTATCCATGTATCTAACCAAATGCCTTAAGTTACTGTACCTGCTTCAACCATTTCCTCCGGTAATTTGTTCACAGAAGAATTTGCTCCTTGTATTTCTATTAAAGCCTTCCCCTCTCATCTTAAACCCATGTCCCTCAAGCCTCAATTCTCAAACCCAAGAGGAAAAAAATGTACACATTCACACTTTCTATGCCCCTTGTGATTTTATACGCCTTCATACAATCACTCCCCAGTCTCCTACTGTCCATAGGATGAAGTCCTAGCCTACCCAAGCTGTTGTTATAATGCAATCCACAGTCCTGTCTCTGCAAATCTTTTCTTCACTCTTACCAGCTTGATGGCATCTTTCCTATGGCAGAGTGCTTAAAATAAACACAAAAACTCCAAAATGGCTTCATCAACATTATTGCAATTGCAAAATGAACTTCCATCTTACCTGTTCTATTTGGATCCTCTCCCGTTCCAGTTTTTCACGTTCTAGCCGTTCCCTCTCCAGACGTTTTCTTTCAACTTCAAGTCGCTCTCGCTCCCGTTGCAGCAACTCCCGTTCTTGGCGTTCTCGCATACGTTCCCTCTCCCATTTTTCCCGTTCCCTAATAAAGTAGATTTTAAAAATCATTTTGAAATAAAGTGCACCAACTGGCCGGGGGGGGGGAGGGAGGAGAAATTTCCCCTTACCAAAAGATGCAGAGAACACTTCACTATCCTCCCATTCACCCTCATAAATGGCTTCTATTCAGTTATTTCAAACCTGCCACTGCTATTTAATCCACTACCACTGTTATTTGGTTATAACCATTACCAACAACTTACTTAATATGAACCACTGCATGACCTCAGCACATGTTTGATCCTACAGAACTTCAGTTTAGCAACTTCAATGCTGCTTGCCTCTGATGAAATTATCATTCACCAATTTTAGCCCATAAGACACGAGCACAATTAGGCCATTCAGCCCACCGAGTCTGTTACCATTCCATTGTGGCTGATTATCTCTCCCAACCCCATTTCCCTGCCTTCTCCTCTGACACCTTGATTAGTCAAGAAACTATCAACCCCCACTTTAAATATACCCAATAACTTGGCTTTCACGGCCACTTGTGGCAATAAACCCCAGATTCACCGCCCTCTGACAACATAAATTCCTCCTTATCTCTGTTATAAATGAACATCCTTCTACTGAGGCTGTGCCCTCTCATCCTAAACACCCACTATAGGAAACATCCTCATCACCTCTGCTCTATCTAGGCCTTTCAATATTCGATAAGAGTTCAATGAGATCTTCCCTCATTCTTTTAAACTCAAGCATGTACAGGAGTATATTTAAAAGATATTTAGATGGGCACATATATAGGAAAGGATTAAATACAGGCAAATGGGACTAGCTCAGATAGGTAACTTGGTCAGCACGGTTAAGTTGCACAGATGGGTCTGCTTCTATGCTATACCAATTCTAGGACTTCACTTACAGCTCAAGTTACAAGGATAAACACAGAAATGCAACATATAATCTAAACATATTAGAAACAAAAACCTACAGCACAATACAGGCCCTTCAGCCCACAAAGTTGTGCTGAACGTGTCCTTACCTCAGAAATTACTAGGCTTACCTATACCCTTCTATTTTACTAAGCTTCATTTACTTATCTAAAAGCCTCGTAAAAGACCCTATTATATCTGCCTCCACCACCGTTGCCGACAGTCCATTCCATGCACTCATCACCGAGTAAAAAAAAAACTACCTCTGACATCTCTTCTGTACCTACTCCCCAGCACCTTAAACCCATGTCCTCTTGTGGCAACCATTTCAGCTCTGGGAAAAAGCCTCTGACTATCCACACGAACAATGCCTCTCATACCCCAGTAGCCTGGGGTATATTCTGATATAGTGTACTGAACCCATCAGTGAACCAAGCCTAGAGTGCATTCAGGCCAGTCAATGGTTTGGTGCAGTCATTTTATATAGCATGGAGTACACTATGAAAGGATCATAAAATGGATCCAAGCATAAATCCATAAGCCATGCAATTCAGTTGTATTTGTCAACTGGAAAAAAATATTTACTTTGTTTTTTATCTCTTTACTAAAAACCACAAGATTAGATAGAAATTGGAAAAAACCTTTCAAGATTTAACTCACCTGCGCCTTTCAATCTCACGAATCTCCCGCTCACGCTGCCTTTGCCTCTCACGCTCCCGCTGCTCTTTAATCTTATCGAAGGACAGTATGTCCTTTTTGTCCTTTTCTTTACTGTCTGACTTGCTGTCCAAATTCTTTACAGACTATGTTAACAGAAAGATTTTCTCTTTAATTTTAGTATTTTGTAAGTTGAGCTTAAGAGCCTGGAGTAAGGGTATCCAGTGTTTACAAAAAGAGCACTGGTGCAGAGACTTACTGATAGAAGGGATAATTTATCCTACTTTTGGACATGGTTGAATGTTTTAATTTGTAAGTATCATTCACTAGACCTCTTCACTAGAGTAAACTGCATGAAAATACAGAACATTTTGAATAGCATATGCCAATAGTGCTTAAATGAGATTGCGGAGGTTACAGTTGCAAGACAGCAGGGCATGCTTAGAGACTCTTATCAATGCACCAGTGCTATCAAATATTTGAAGAATGAACAAGTTTAGCTTAAGGCAGGCAAGAAAAGCGTTTTACAACTCTGTAGAGCGTGAAGTATCCGGAATAGGTTATTTTGATCAATTTGAAGGGTCTTGGCCAGAAACGTCGACAGCACTTCTCCCAGGCTGCCTTGCCTGCTGTGTTCCACCAGCATTTTGTGCGTGTTGTATTTTGATCAATTCTCAGTTTTCCATCCTCTCAGGTGTCCTGCTGTAACCTCTGACAGCACACCACACTATCCACAACACCCCAAACTTTGTGTCATCAGAAAATTTACTAACCCATCCCTCCACTTCCTCATCCCCAAGGCATACCACTGGTCACTGACCTCCATGCAGAATATGACTCATCTACAACCACTCTTTGCCTTCTGCGGAAAAGCCAATTCTAAATCCACAAAGCAATGTCTCCTTGGACCCCATGCCTCCTTACTTCTTCAAGGAGCCTTGCATGGGGTACCTTATCAAATGTCTTGCGGAAATCTATATACACTACATCTACTGCTCTACCTTCAGCAATGCATTTGGTCACAGTCTCAAAAAATTCAATCAGCCTCATAAGGCACGACCTGCCTTTGACAAAGCCCTGCTGACTATTCCTAATCAGATTATGCCTCTCCAAATGTTCATAAATCCAGCCTCTCAGGATCTTTTCCATCAACTTACCAACCACTGAAGAAAGACTCACTGGTCTATAAAATCCCGGGTTATCTCTACTCCATTTTTTGAATAATGGAACAACATCCGCAACCCTCCAATCCTCCGGAACCTCACCCATCCCCATTGATGATGCAAAGATTGTTGCCAGAAGCTTAGCAATCTCTTCCCTCACCTCCCACAGTAGCCTGGGGTATATCTCGTCTAGACCCAGTGTCTTATCCAACTTGCTGCTTTCTAAAAGATCCAGCACATCCTCTTTCTTAATGTCTCCATGCTCGAGCTTTTCAGTCCACTGCAAGTCATCCCTACAATTGCTAAGGTCCTTTTCTGTAGTGAATACTGAAGGAAAGTTATTAAGTACCTCTGCTATCTCCTCTGGTTCCATACACACTTTTCCACTGTCACACTGGATTGGCCCTATTCTCTCACATCTGATCCTCTTGCTCTTCACATACTTGTAGAATGCCTTGGGGTTTTCCTTAATCCTGCTCGCCAAGGCCTTCTCCTGGCCCCTTCTGGCTCTCCTAAATTCATTCTTAAGCTCCTTCCTACTAGCTTTATAATTTTCTAGAACTCTTAACATTACCTAGTTTTTTTTTGAACCTTTCGTAAACTTTTCTTCTTGACTAGATTTTCAACAGCCTTTGTACACCATGGCTCCTGTAACCTACCACGAGACTGTACCGTCTCATTGGAACGTACCTATGCAGAACAGCACACAAATATCCCCTGAACATTTGCCAGATTTCTGCCGTGCATTTCTGAGAACATCTGTTGCCAATCTAGTTCCTGCCTCATATTTCCCCTTACTCCAATTAAATGCTTTCCTAACTTGTCTGTTCCTATCCCTCTCCTATGCTATGGTAAAGGATAGAAGTGTGATCACTATCGCCAAAATGCTCTGCCACTGAGACCCAACACCTGACCAGCAGCATATCCCAATACCAGATGAAGTACAGCCTCTCCTCTTGTAGGCTTATCTACATATTGTGTCAAGAAACCTTCTTGAACACACCTAACAAACTCCACCCCATCTAAACCCCCTCGCTCTAGGGACACGCCAATCGATATTTGGGAAATAAAAATCTCCCACCACAACCACCCTGTTATTATTACACCTTTCCAGAATCTGTCTCCCTATCTGCTCCTTGATGTCCCTGTTACTTTTGGGTGATCTATAAAAAAAACACCTAGTAGAGTTACTGACCCCTTCCTGTTCCTACCTTCCACCCACAGAGATTCCACAGACAATCCCTCCATAACTTCCTCCTTTTCTACAGCTGTGACTCTATATCCGATCAGCAGTGCCACGCCCCCATCTCCTTTGGCCCCCCCCCCCAACCCCCTGTCTTTACTGAAAGATCTGAAGCCTGGCATTCTAAGTAGCCATTCCTGCCTCTGAGACATCCAAGTCTCTAATGGCCAAATCATAGCTCCACGTACTGATCCACGCTCTAAGCTCATCCGTTTTGTTCATGATATTCCTTGTATTAAAATAGACATGTCTCATACCATCAGTCTGAGCTTATCCCTTCTCTATCACCTTTCGTCTCTCAGCCACGTATGTATCCCCCACCTCACTCTATTCCTATATTCACTGTTGCTTGGCACAGGCAGTAATCCCTTATCTTTGAGGACCTGCTTCTCAACTGCCTTCCTAACTCCATGTTGTCTGTTTTCAGGACCTCCTCCCTTTTCCTATGGCTGTTCACCTTCCTACTTCAGGACATCGTGGACCTGATCAGGAACATCCCAGACCCTGGCACCTGGGAGGCAAATTACCATCTGTACTACTTTCCTGCGTCCAGAGAATCGCCTGTCTGACCCCTAACTATAGAGTCCCTTATCACTGCTGCCATCCTCTTCCTTTGCCTACCCTTCAGAGCCACATGGCCAGACAGGCAACCACTGTTGCTTCCCCCAAGTAGGTTGTCCCCCTCAACAGTACTCCTTATTGTTAAAGGGGGACAGCCTCTAGTATCTGACTCTTGCCTTTCCCACTCCTGACTGTAACCCACTTATCTGTCTCCCGAGGCCCCGGTGTGACTACTTGCCTATCGCTGCCCTCCATCACCTCCTCACATTCCCTGACCAGACAAAGGTCATTGAGCTGTAGCACGACGTACTTGACACAAATGTGGCCTCCCAGGAAGCTGGAAGACTGGATTAATAGCAGATCAAAAGCCAATGTTCGATTAAAATAGTATTGCTTTTCCCATTTCAGTTTAACACAATTCTCTCTCTGGAGTATTTTACTCAATTTTAATCGGCTGGGATAAAATATTTCAGGCAGCTTCACCAAGCTACAGAATTGTCTTTATTTTGTGGCACTACATGAATAACTTACTGACTCATCTTTGGATTTTGTTTTCACACTGATGACTGGTTCTCCTTTAGATTCATCCATTACAACTATTCTTTCAGAACCACGACTTCCTGAAAGCATAAAGCAAATGCTTAAACACTTTATAATACTAGAGGCATTTTACTTTGTCAGAATCATGTGCAAAGGTAATTTAAATTTAAAAAAACTGAAATTCTGACCCAGATGTGTACTTCAAAACCAAATTCTCAAATCTGCTAACCAAATCTATGTAGCAAATACTATCGAAGAAAGATTAAAATCATATTTAGAGCATTTTGAAATTCTTCAACTTAACTCTTTTTGCAGAGCTTAAGATTATAGGGTCAGTTACTTGTGGTGAGTAGTGTTAAACATTTAAAAAGTGAACAGACTTGTCAGGATTTCTGCAAAGTTTGAAATCATTTGGTTATTAGGCACTTAGCAAGGGCCAATAAAACAAAATCAGATTGGAGTGGAGCCACCATTGTATGCTTGCACAGGGTTAGTGAGGAACTGTGGCTTTGGTTCAAGAGTCTTCAACCATGAGAGGTGACTTGATTATAGGTGCACATAAGGGGCATACACAGAGTGCACAGCCAGAGACACTCCCCCCCCCCCCCCCGATGGAAATGGCCAATACAAGGAGGGGGCAAAATGTTAAAGTGATTGGAAAGTATAGGAAGATGTCAAAGGTATGCTTTGTTTTATACACAGTGGTGGGTGTGTGGAATACACTACCAGGGATGGAGATAGAAGCAAGCAGAGACAATTAAGAGAATCTTAGGAACATGATGGATGAAAGAAAAAATGGAGGGCTATGTAGTAGGGAAGGATTAGATAAACCTTAAGGGTCTGTATTGTGTTGTTCATTCTTGGCATCTTACCTGATCTGCTTCCATCAGCGCGCGAGGATCCTGATTTCCGTTCAACTTTAAAATCTTTCTTATCATCCCTCTTTTCATCCTTGGGCTCTTTCTTTTTGTCATCCAATTTCTTTGAATCATCTTTTTTATCATTTTTGCCACAACTTGATCTAAAGTACAATTGGATTTATTAAAAGGATTTCATCATCAAGTCAACTGGTATACATGGTCAATAGGTTTCAGACCTGCTTAACTATTTTCCAGCAATTTTTTTTCCCTTGCACATACTTTTCCTAGTATCAACTTGCAGGCCTGTCAAACACTTGAATGTTACTTAATGTGCAATAGGTTGCTTCAGATTCTAATTACTGGAGTTAAGAAAAAAAACTAACAACCAATTCTTCCAGATGCAAAAGAATTTTCTCACATCATTCTATATTAGTAGAGCTATTCTTGAAATACACGGGATATACTCAATTTCCTTTAACACTTGATTATGAAGTTTGATATTTAAGTGCAACACATGGGAAATGTTGTATTGCCAAGAAATCAACCTTCAGTCCGAGTATTAAATGGCTTAAAGAAAATTTTCTCACAAATGGGTACTTCTCCATATGTTAACCTTATGATTATTGAGAAATATATTTTGATTTATTTTTATTCAAATGTAGCACAACAGACCCTTCCAGCCCAATGAGTACACGCTGCTGATTAGACCCATATGAGCTTAATAACCCATATATCTTTAGAATGTGGGAGGAAACTAGAATACCTAGAGGAAGCTTCTGGAAGATGGCACCCGCAAACAATGTGACCAAGGGTGACATCCTTCAAACTGTTCACAAAACTTCTTTCACATCATCTTTCTCATTTCAAATATGTTCTGCCATTGTTGGAGTCTGTCATCTACATTTTGGGGGGGGGGGGGGGGGTGGGGGTGTTTTGGGTGATTGAGCCATCTGGCTCTATGAAGTTTCCGAGGGTATTTGATCAGGTTTGGATCCAAGTGTGCAGTAAAGCACCAATGAAGACTGAAATCATCAAGGCAAGTGGGTATTCAGCACTGTCTACCAGCCCCTCATTTGCTGATGCCAGGAGGTGTCTGCATGTGAC
This sequence comes from Hemitrygon akajei, assembly GCF_048418815.1. Lineage (NCBI taxonomy): Eukaryota > Metazoa > Chordata > Chondrichthyes > Myliobatiformes > Dasyatidae > Hemitrygon > Hemitrygon akajei. The sequence continues at coordinate 51,016,919 of NC_133139.1, forward strand.
ACTGAACTTGAATGGTCTCTCCCTACCCTGATGCTGTCGGGAGGATGGTACTGGGCAAGGTTTAATCAATGTGGTTATGGGTTGGATTGGATTCTGTAGTTCGTGTTATGATGTGTTTCTGGTCTCTTCTACTTTTGTTGCTATTTTGTGCAACTTTGATTGGGGCAGCCTACAGGTAACATATAATATAGCACTAGATTGAACAGTGCTGAACTGACCTGAACATGCCTGTCTTATATTCTGTTTATTGCATTTTTTGCTGCTTGTGTGATTAGTTTCTTTTTGCGTATGATCGGGGTGGGGGTGCTTAATGTTTTACTTTTAACTAGCTCCATAGTTTTCTTTCTTTTGTGGCTGTCCATCCATCAGAAGACAAATCTCAGGGTTGTATACTACATACACACTTTGATTATGAATTTATTTTGAACTCTGAAACCCATGTGGTCACAGGGGAAAAATTCCTTACAAATGCTGACAACACAACTGAAATTTGCCATCACAACTAGAACATACTGAAATCTATAATTTTCATCAGGTTTTCCATTATAAACAAGACTTGCCTATGCTTGAAGAATACCAAATTGAGTAACTTGATTCATTGTATGTAAACTGTTTCAGAAATAAGACGATGAGACCGAAGAAATAAGACAATGTAAAGCAAAATTGGCAGTAAAATATTTTATAATAAATAATTTACAACACTAATACATAATTAAGGACTTAAAAAATCTCACAGGAATGTCCAATACCTAGGGTGTAAGCCCAATGTTTTGAGGTCAAAAAGCTATGACTAGATAACAGACCCAAATGAGCAAAGAATCAGGTAAAAGGGTAAACACAGGCTGAGAAGTTAAAGGGGAATATGGTAACATTACAAAGAATGAAACAATTATTTTGTCTACATTCTCAGAATAAAAGATACAAAAGGTAGTATTCCGGAACAAGCTGGTGACATTAGTTTTCATTGCTATCTTCAGAGTACAGAAAGTATCAAAGGTTTATTAATGACAGAATGACCCAAGGAGCTGATTATTGACTTCAAAAGGAGAAACTGGAAGTTCAGGAGCCAATCCTTATCAGGGGATAGATGTGGAGAGGATCAGCACCTTTAAATACCTCAGTGTTATCATTTCAGAAGATCACCCTGAAGATTATGAAGAAAGCACGGCAGCGCCTCTCCTCTTCTTTACAAGCTTGCAAAGGTTCAGCATGTCATCTAAAACTTTGACCAACTTCTATAGATGTGAGGTGGAGAGCAGATTGACTGGCTACATTACAGCCTGATATGGAAAGACCAATACCCTTGAATGGAAAAGCCTACAAAAAGTAGTGGATACGACCCAGTCCATCATGGGCAAATGCCCTCAGCGCCACTGAGCACAGATGTAGAAGAGCAGCATCCATCAAGGACCCCCATCACTCAGGCTATACTCTCTTCTTGCTGCAGCTCCAGGAAGTTATTACCCCTCAACCATCAGATTCTTGAACCCATCACTGAACTGCTCCCACAATCTATGGACTCACCTTCAAGGACTCATCTCGTGTTCTCAGTATTTACTTATTGAGAACTTATTTACTTACTATTTATCTACCCATTTAGTTTTCTTCTCTTTTTGTATTTGCAGTTTGTTATTTGCACATTGGTTGTTTGTCAATTCTGTTGTGTGATTCTATTGTGTTTCTTGGATTTACTGTGAATTCCCATAACAGAATGAATCTCAGGGTTGTAGATGGTGACACATATACCTTGAACTTTTAGGATTAATGAGTAGATGCTGAACAACTGCCTAATTCTTGGACTGGGGATGCATGCAGTCATGTTTACAAAATATTAACAAACTTGCAATTCAGTTATTTGATATTGGTTGTGGAATGTAGCTATGAGTTAGGTGCTGCACACTTTTTAAACTAACTTCCTTGTACATTTCTAGCAAAGGAAGTCAATTCACACAAAACAATTGTAATGTAGTCTTATCCTATCATTTTTGTTAAACTTTGATAAAATGCCAACTTATTTCATCGAAACATATAGTTTTCCCCAAGGAGTCTACACATAATGTTAAGAACAGGATATACAAGGATATGAACTTTTGGGTAGTTCTTGTAATAGACTTTAATGCTATCAGGTCACTCTCTTGTGTAACCACAAAACATTTAGTGATATGCTATACTATCAAATTAAGCAGCTTTAACTCTCCCTCAGGCAAAGGATTTTCCAAAAGAGCCTTGTGGAAAAGGACTGCAATAATTGAAAAGGCTAAAAAAAAAAAATGCAAATTTGGACCAAGCTTTATTATACTGCATTACAGCATTTCAAAGTTACATCCTATGGAGTATATTTTGTCTAAAATAATTAATCCTAATAAACAAGATATCAAGGATGTTGAATTCATGACAGAATTCGATATAACCAAGACATAATTGAATTCAAATCCTTAAATTTCTTCCCTCAGCAGCAATAATCTCAGAAGACAAAGGAGACAGAGGAGCCCATTCAGCACATCAAGTCTGCTCCACTATCAATCACAGCTGACTTATTTTTCCTCTCAGTCTTGTTCTCCTGTCTTCTCCTTGTAATCTTTGAAATCTTTATCAATCACAGGCCATTCAACTCACTAATGCTTTGCAAAAGAGGCTCTTAATTTTTACCACTATATCTTATTTTCTATAGTCAGGACCAAAGAACTGTTATTGGGGATACTTTTCCTGTAGGCTGCCAAGCATAGCATATTATCACTGACATCAGACTACATATGAAAAGTTAAATTTTAAACACTGCACATACAATACGAATTGGTACAATTCGTAAGATGAGAATGATCTTCCTTCCCATCTGTACCTTTAGTAAAGTATCAGTGTACCAAATCAGGGAAGACTGTGTGCCATGTTAATAAGGTGCAACTGAATACTTACGAAGCAAGGTTTGTACAAATTGGTGATAACCCATCTAAAAAGATTAATAAATCGCTTACTGTTTTATTGTGGGCAAGGCCTTTATATTCCGAAAAAATTATACTTCTATACAGTATATGATCTATCACATTAATCAACTCTGCTTTATTACCAACATTTAACAAAGTACACAATTTCACAAACCACCTGAACAATATTTTAAACAAATTTTCAATTAAAACCAACCTGTCAGTTTTGGAATCTGCAGAATGACGCCTATCACTGCTGAGTTCTCGACTGGATGCTGACTTGGGATCCTTTTTTGAATCATCCTTCTTATCTGGTTTCTTACCTGATGGCTCATTTTTAGCCTGAAAAAAAATACAAATAGCTATCAACAACCTCAACATAAAACCATTACAACTCATATTTCTGATTAGCTGGAACCTCAAGCACCAATTACTAACCATAATGAAAATTCCTTCCACATACATGATCCTGTGCTGACTTATACACAATTCTACTTAGTTAATAAAAATGGGCCATGTTTACCAGACAACGGCAATATTCATAGCTCGGATTCTCAACACCTACTGCATACTGTCTTGAACTCTTAAAAATCAGATAGAGGCCAATGAAGGGCGGGAGTATTTTAATCATTTTATACGCAGAGTCAGGGTATACTTGATCCAAAACTGGAATGTAGAGTCTTCGTACTTCGCTAATACAAATCAAGAGAACAAAGGTCCTGGTGTGGCTGGCGAGCTTACAGAGGACCAGGAGACTTGAATTAATCCATCAAAATCCACAACACAGGCAGGATTCACACCAGTATGTGCATCTGCTTACTGGTAATCAATGAGACTGCTGAAGGAACTAGTGTGCCTTATGAATTGGCTTAATAGCCTTAAGTGATCACACTATCATTATGATTTTACTAATTTTTTTGCTCAAGATTTCAACATTCCATATTTTGTCTTCATTTTCTCAAAGGATTCTAGCCTTTATTCTCAGATACATGGTTAAATTTTAAACACATTTGTAACTCAGGTATCTTACCCATTAAATTCCCTTAAATTCTAAACAGGTTTTATGAGTGCTGATGGATCAATTATTTTAAATACTGTATTTACTGTTTTATTTTGGTCATGAATTTATCCTATGCCATTTTACACGCACCTTCTCTACAGAGATCATTCGCCCATGTAGCTCTGTTCTATGCAAATTGCCAATACATTTTGTTGCCTCTTCGCTGGTTGACATGGTCACAAATCCATAGCAACGTGCTCCTGGACTACGAGCATTAGTCACAACTTTTGCACCAACCACCTGGATAGAAAAAGCATTGTTTAAAGTGAATTTAATTTAAAAAAAAGCAAAATATAAAAGTTCAGTTTTCACGTCAACTGAGTGGCACAAGTGCTAATAATTATTTGCCAGCTAATACCTGGAATAAGATTCTATCCATGAAGTAATCCAGTTAGGTATCAAACTGAGCTGTGTGTCTAAACACTTGGCCGACATGACATTCAGAAACGTATAGCAACTTCACAACGGGCATCATGATTAGACATTCTCAAAATTCTATGCTCATTTACACCTCTGTGTAAATAATCTCACTACAATAGTTTCATCAGCTTTTTTTAAAATAAAGATCTAGATGGGACATTTTCTCACCCCATGTAGTTACCTCTGAATATCCGAAGATCTATGAAATTACTTCAATACCATAATACTCACAAAATCGCATGCTGAAGTATATCCTGACTGAGATTTAGAGATGAATAGCATCCAGAAGTTTCATGCAGTGACTGATACAGTCAACACAAATTACATTCAGGTCAGAAAACAAGCTGCTGACTTACCGATAATGTAATAGATGGTGGTTAAAGACAAAGCTTTCTATCTCAAATTTCTTGACTCCCTTGGACTGCAATAAGCTAATTTATCCTACATGAATCTGGTTAAAATATTAACAATGCATCTTTGGGCACTCTTAAAATACTGTCTACAAATAGAAATTGCGGTTGGAAAATGTTTTGCAAACAAACCATACCACTAACAATAGCTCAAAAATAATTTTGTCATTTAGCTGGAAGGAATGCAAGCTGTGAAGAGCATGCAAAGCAATTCTAATATGACTTAGACAAGTTGGTTGAGTGGACAAACACATGGCAATTGTAGCTTAACTTTGCTAAATTTGAGGTTATCCACTGTGATTCTAACAGCAGAAAGTCAAATTATCCAAGATAGAGACAAGGGACAATGAAATGCGACCTGAACATCTGTCACCGGAAACAAGCAACAGGCATGCAGGAAAGAAAATCAAAGTTTGCCTCCATTGCAACTGGCTGCAAGTACAGAATCAAGAATCAGGTTTACTATCACCGGCATACATCGTGAAATTTGCTGACTTTGCAGCTGCAGTACAATGCAACATAATAGACAAAGAAACTGAATTATAGTATTCATGTACTGAATAAGTAGTGCAAAAATATAAATTAAAGAAAGTAGTGAGGTCGTGTTCATGGGTTCAATGTCTGTTCAGAAATCAGATGGCAGAGGGCAAGAAGCTGTTCTGAATCAGTGTGTCTTCATGTTTCTGTACCTTCTCCCTGATGGTAGCAATGAGAAGAGTGGTGATTGGGTGATGGGGCCACTTTAATGATGGGATGCCTTCTTTTTGATGGCATCACTCTCTGATAACGTCCTGAATACAATGATGTCACAGGACTTTCTGTTAAGAACTCAGGAGTTATGAAATTCAGGCATTCATTCACAAGGTCTTCAGATCATAATGAAGTAGACTGCGAGGCCAAGAGTCAATCTTACCGTGCTAGAAAACCATTTATTGACAGTAGGGTAGTGGTATGTGCTTTTAGTCTTTTGCATTTTCTACCTGATTGGGGAGGGAGGCAGAAGATATGAAGAATGGATGGGGTTTTTAAATTACACCGGCTGGCTTCAGAAGGCAGGAAGACTATAAACGGAGTCCATGGAGGGGAAACTTTCGGTGATGTGCTAAGCAGTGCCAGACAACCAAAACTGGCCTACATCAAATCAGGCAATTATGGCTAAGTTATTTTGCAACAATTTCAGAGAAATGTGAAAACCAGACTAATACTGTCACATCAAATATGGTCACAGGCCTATTTGTTCTGTTAATATTTGTGCACTCAGTCAGCCCTCACAGCATTTTGGGTGCCAGGGTTCTCTGCCCTCAAACGTTTAGACAACCAATGGGAATTACCTTGTCTCAACGAAGGTGTTTGATCATTCATGTGTCTCTCATTGTAGATATCGAGCTCAACGGAAGCAATGTTAGGAATTGAATTGACTTTATTTCTTACATCCTTCACATATGAGTAAAAACCTTCTTATGTCTGTCTGAATGTGCAATGATAGTAATTTATAATAAATAGAACAGTGCATGTAATACTGAAACACACTCAAGTCAGCATGAGCTGATCGTCTGATGGCCTGGTGGAAGAAGCTGTCCTGGAGGCTGCTGGTCCTGGCTTTTATGCGGCAGTACCATTTCACGGATGGTAGCAGCTGTGATAGATTGTGGTTGGGGTGACTCAGGTCTCCAATGATCCTTCAGGCTCTTTTCTCACACCTGACTTTGTAAATGTCTTGAATCATGCGAAGTTCACAACTACAGATGCGCTGGGCTGTCTGTACCACTCTCTGCAGAATCCTGCGATTAAGGGAGGTACAGTTCCCATACCAGGCAGTGATGCAGTCAGTCAGGATGCTCTCAATTGTCCCCCTATAGAAAGTTCTTAGGATTTCGGACTTCCTAAACCATCTGAGGTGAAAGAGGCGCTGTTATGTCTTTTTCACAACACAGCTGGTGTGTACAGACCATGAGGCCCTTGGTGATGTGGATGCCAAGGAATTTAAAGCTGTTTACCCTCTCAAACCCAGATCCATTGATGTTAATAGCGGTTAGCCCATCTCCATTCCTCCTGTAATTCACAACGAGCTCCTCTGTTTTTGACACTGAGGGAGAGTTTGTTTTCTTGACACCACCATGTCAAAGAGATAAATTCTTCCCTTGTTATTGTTTGAGATTAGGCCAATCAATGTAGTGGTCCTTGGCAAATTTAATTAGATTAGAGCTGAGGGTGGCAACACAGGCAAGGGTATACAGGGAATAAAAGAGGGGACCCAATACACAATCCTGAGGGGCTCCTGTGCTGAGCGTCAGAGGAGTGGAGATGAGGGAGCCCACTCTTACCACCTGGCAACGATCTGGCAGGAAGACCAGGATCCAGCTGCACAAGACAGGGTCAAGGCCGAGGTCTTGGAGCTTCCTGTTGTGCCTGGATAGAATTATGGTGTTGAATGTTGAACAGTCCAAGAACAGCACCCTCACACAAGCAAACTTATTCGCCAGATGTGTAAGAACAGTATGTAGAACAGACTCAAAATATTTAAGTAAATGATACTATTGAAATTGTATTGAATCATCTGATGTTCCCTCTGTTCTTAAAAGAACAAAATTTGAGGGACTCCAATAGAATACCTGATGTTAAACTTAAAAAGACCACTGATATCAACCAGCTTCAGTACTCCTGACAGTATAAGCAGAAACCAAGGCTTTTAAAGCATTCTTTCATTGGAATTTTGGAAAAAGCGATGTAGGGTATCCCATTTAAAACAAAGTAAAATTTCTTCACCCAGAGTGACAAATCTCAGTCACAGAAGATAATTAACTATATAAGACAAGAGATATTTCTCAATGCTAAGTTTCAAGAGATATTGGAAGGCAGGAACAGTGTACTGAAATGGACGATCAACCATGCTGATGAATGATGGGAGGGTCAAAAGCACACACCGACATTCTTCAATGCTTTAATTTTTAAAATCAGCACATGTGCATTTTGAGAACAGTAATCATTAAAAAGTCTAACGAGGATTTAAAGAGAGCGAACTTCATTATTCTAATAATTGTTACCTTTCCATATTTACTGAAGAGGTTCTTCAAGTCAGTTGCCCTGGTGGCGGAGGACAGGCCACTCACCCAAAGGTTCTTTCCTAGACTGTCTGAAATGGTGGAACTACCAGATCGGCCTGAACAATAACAAATTAGCTTTAATAGACAAAACTTTTTTCCTGACTCCAGAATAACCCAGAAAGAGAAATAAAAAGATGGGGGGGAAAGAAGAGGAGGAAGAGAAAATCTTAATCACAGTGCATTTTGTAAAGAAATTCTATAGTCAAGCCACAAACCACTAAACAGAGCAAAAGTTTTCAGTAACCCAAGTTTAAAAAATCCATTATGTAAAAATACTGCTCAGTTCAGATACGTGTTTATTACTTTGCTTCAATGTTAGGCTAATGTCTTAAGTTAAACTCCATGTCCTTTCATCCTCAAAGTGGATAAAGTCTCAAAACTCCCACCTCCCAATTGAACAGTTGCCATTCTAACACTTAAGGTTTCTTAAAATAGTAATATTTCCTTCTCAGGGATTACTTTTGATAAATATTCATAGGGTTGCAGTATTTACTGAACAAACATTATATCAACATCTATATACAGAGTTGAAAATTTTGAATTTTTTTCGGCTAGATAGACAACGCTGTTCAATTCTATGGCCTACCTTTCTCATCTTTTGCTGCAATTTTAGTATCTTTTCCATCCTTGATAGAGCTAAAGTACAAAATTAGATTTGTTAGATAGAGAATAACAAGATTCCAGAAAAGTACTTTGAAAAGTGAGATCTTTTCTCAATCCAAGCAAACTATCCAATACCTACCCAAGTATAATGTTATACTTGAAAATGCAATTATCGAACATTGGGTGTAGGGACAATGACATTTTAGGATTTCATTTGGCAATGAAACTGTACATAAATTGTCTTATTACATTTTTAGTACTGCCGATGAAGAGGACACACAGATGCAAAATATTCCAGGTTTGTGATCAACCTCTTCAGGTTGGAGGAGAGCAGAAAGTGTATTAGGAAGTCACCTCTAACAGTACAAGAGGGGAAAAAATTAAGAACATTGAAACAAAAACGAGATAGATCAAAATTACCACCATGTGCAGGCCAATTCATGAGACAAGTTTATACTGATATCTTAGTATGTATGGAAAAAAAGAAAGCTTCTGATCTAGAACTGAGAAACAACAAACCTCTTGTTCTGATCACTGCCCTCTATAATCGAGATTTCTTTCTTAGCTGCTTCAGTGGAATCACCTTCATCTTCTGTTTTCAATGTTTCATCTTTGCTTTCTTCAGTTCCTGGCTGCTGTTCTTTCTCTGTGCTCTCAATGCCTGCCCCTTCTAACTCTTCTTTCTGTTGCTCGGCTTCCATTTCGGCCAAATTTGGTGTTGTGCTCACTTCATTTTCATTTTTGTTGCCACTGAGTGCTTGATTGGAGGGTTTCTTGGAGTCAGTCCCCAATGATTTTGATTCTTTCTTGGGAGCATCCAAAAAATCATTGTCGAGTTCCAATGTCAGTGCATCCTCTGCTTGCACAGTAACTGAGATGTTGTCATCTTCTTCTTCTTTCTCGTAGGATTCTATGTTGATCATTTCTTGTGCAGAGATCATTTCTTGGGTCTCTTCTGAGGGCTCCTCCTCGATAGGGACTGAACTACAAGCTTCCCCCGAACTTTCGGCTACATTCTCCTTCTCTACGGGATCAATGGGAATAGAATGGCACAAGGTTTAATTACCACTGAAATAAAGCAAGAACATACATGGAGCTAACACGCCTGCCACGTTATTAGGCAGGACTGCCCCTAGCTTGTACTAGAACCACAGGGAGATTGGAAAACTGAGGGAGCACACAGCTACCTACACAAAAATAAATTAATTGCAATTCTTAACTAAATTACCAATAGATTCTTCAATAACTCCATAGATCAGACAGACTCCTCAAAGCTGCAACGGTTAACTTTGGAAGTAAGCAGACGTAGTTCAAGTGAATACATGTCCATATAATTCCAAGCAGTAAATAGCTGAAGTTCAGAAATTCCTTTGCAATTCAAGGTGCTCAGAAATAATTTTCAAATACTTCCAAGAATGTTCAACAAATGTTTCCTTTTGATAGGTCTAAATCTTCTGATTTACTTCATTTCTTCAAACTGAAGTTAGAGTCCAGCAAAACATGTAATGTACTTGAGCAGATGGACTGTTCATCAAGTCCTTAAATGTTCTTGATGGATTGCTCTTCCATTTGCTTCAAACTGCAGCATTTACTTAAATTCACTTAGGTCTGTATTTTGTATTATTCAAAAACTGTAACCTGATCAGTTTCTTTTACATTGGTAAGACTTCAGTTTAGACACTTAAGACTTCCACTTCATTGCCCATCCTGTAGAATTTAGAGGTGTGAACAGAATATTCTTGTGTACTCATTCACATCACCAGATCAAGTTTTGAAAATCCAGTTAGAATGCCAAGATGTTTAACAGCATGAACATGTGCTGGATTTGTACATAAATTAGATACATCTACGTTGCACAACTAACTTTTAATTTTTTTTTCTTGCCAAGAACACCAAAGTTAAAACATGCTGAGGGAAAAAAAACAATCATTACAAATTTTAGTCTATCCCAACAGTTTAAAAGCTTGACGAAATCCTTACATTTGCTTCCCATCACTGAGAAATTTGCAGAATTCTACTTTTTAAAATAACTAACATATCCCAAATCAAATTTTCTTGATTTAGACAAGTAGTCTCAAGTCCCCCAACACTAGTTGCAGGATTGTAATCCAACCTCTACCACTCCCCCCCAGAAGTAAATTTAAACACCAATAGAAATAAGATCCCATTCAAAATATACAGAACAGTACCAGCTTTCAAAAAAAGCTGCTGGTTATGTACAAGTTAGTTGTGCCACTAGAACTTTATAGCAGGTTGGAATAATGTAGCAGATCTGGGATGTGCCTAAGTTTTCCAGTCTCCCTGTACCTGTGCTGCTTTGAACCACTGCTTTCTATTCCAGAATACTTGCATGAGATCAAGTTCTTAAAAGTGAGAAATATAAAGCTGCTCTGGGGCATACTGATGGAAGGATAGTCTCTAATACCTGTTTCTTCAAGTATATCTTCGGTGTCCTAAAAACAAACGAGAACAAACACTGTTAATACTGATAACAGCAAAAATTAAGCAGAATTACAGTCTATTAGCCATTCAATGAATACAAATTATTTGCAGACACAAGAAACTTCAGATCCTGGCCAAACACTTAAACTGTTTGAGTAACTGAGCAGGCCAGGTGGCAATTGTAGAGGCAAAGGGATTGACAACATCTTGGCTATCAATCCTGCTCAAAGAACTCTAAGTCCAGACCCAAGAACACTGATTATCCCTTTGCCTCCACAGATGTTGCCTAATCCAATGGATTTTCTCCTGTAGCTTGCACTATTACTTTTAAAAGTCTTTTGTATGAAAAAACACAACTTAAAAGGATTATCTGAATACACTAATGAAATGCATTAGTGATAACAGAATCAAAGTGTCTACAATGCTTCATGTACCATTAATGCATGTCACCTAATATGTACATCCAAAACCCAAGTATAAAAATGTCAGGCTGACGGAGGAGGAATGCAACCTCAGCAGTGCATAAACAATGAGAGTAACCTAGTTGCTGTCAATACCATTATCTGTAATTACACCAGTTAAAATGCAGCATCATTTACTCATGTTTCAAAATTTGTTCTGTTGCATTATACAAAGTTGTGTCATTAAAAGAGCTGGAAAACCAATTAAAATAGTTAAGTATATTTTGTATAAACAAGGATAACACTGAGCATAAAAGTAGATATTCCCTCTGAGCCATAAAATTGTTGTACAAATCCAAGATTCTGGATATCAGCCTATTCAAGTATTGCTTCTTTACCCAAAAGGTATTTTCTGCATTTCTCCTTGAATATGACTCATACAGTACAAAGACACTTAAAAAGCTTTCATTATTATGTTTATACCCAGCTCTGCCTCTCAGAATCCTATCATGGAGTCAGTTAAAATTGATAAATTACAAAAATATTCAATTTTCCAAAGGCAAAAAGCAATAGCTGGAATGTATCTGCAGTTGCTTCACCACTAGTGACTTCTTCCACACCTTCTTTGCTTACTATGATTTAACAGGATGGGATGAGTCCTATCTAAATTATCCTGTAAATCTATTGTTTTCTATTTTCCAATAACACAAAACACTATACTGCCAATTTACAAATTACTCCAGGGTGTAAACTAATATGCCATTAGTTTCATATTCAAGACAGCACTCATCACTTCAATAACTTTCAGCATGACTCCAATAGAGGATTCTGGTTAATTGGGCCATTGGTTAATTGGAGCAGCCGCGTACTTGGGCCAACACTTAAGGAACAAAAACTAATCAATAGCCGGAACTCACTTTATTTGATACATTATGTCAGTTTATTAGGGCAATAGACTGTTGCCAAACAGTTCCTAACTAGCATCAAACACGTGGACTTGTATGGCTGTTATGACACTATACTGCACTTAGAGCATTTTAAACTATAGTAACAATTGTGTGTGTTTAAATTGTGTGTGCTTAAAAACCAATGATTTTTGGTGAGAAATAAGCAGTAAGATAATTCAGAACTGTTTTGCTCACTTTGATTTCAAGCATTCAAGGCTTGGTGACACCAAAAACAGCTGGGAGTAAAAGTGAAATAATTTCACTACTTGAAGTTAAGAACTATGGAGAATTTGAAGGTATTGACAATCATCTGAATGTTAAAATGAAAATGAAGATTTGGAGGATGCAATCACAGAAAACATTACATTCCCTTATCTGCACTAGATGCCTACGCTGTTTTTTCCATTTACAGTTAGTCAGAAGAAAACAGCAGCATACACTGGATGAATTCCTCTGTTGATGGCAATCCGGAACTAATACAGTTTTATAGTACTGCAGAGGTATAGGTAGTATTCTAATTTGTTCTGTATTTCATTTAAATACATAATTTGTTACACAGTTAAACGGTAGCTTGCTTTTTTTAAAAAAGATACATCTTCTTAGCTCTTCCCATGAAGCTTCAGCTGATTAGGGTAGCCACTTAATTGGCCCAAAATGTACTGGTCCCAATGTATCCCAATTAACCAGAATCCACTGTAAATGCTTTCAAATTCTTCCTCAAAAGATGTCCTTAACCGTTTAATTCAGCAAACTTCTCAAGTCTCCTTCACCCCTGACAACTGTTCAGCACAGACTAGAAGGGCCGAGATGGCCTGTTTCCATGCTGTAATTGTTATATGGTTATATGTTCAAGCCTTTGCTGAAAACTTAAAAAATACTTAACCTGCTAACAGGAAAGGTGATATGAGGTCACAAATCATCAATGCAGAATGGCTCTATTACTCTAAATATCTCATAATCACTAGTCAAACAAATTACAAGTTTCAATTTGTCTTCAATATAACAAGGCCATCTTTGAACAGGATAGCAAGGCACTCCATTGTCAAAAGTTCATTCAATTTTCTTGATCATATATTGTTTTGCACTACTGCTGTTTATTCCACAATACAATAATCTATAACATGAAGGTAAAACTTAATATGTTCTAGTACCAATGATTTAATTTTTTAATTAATTGAACTCTAAATTTGATGAATGTTCCTTTTTCTAGTTATCACATAAATCTTTATTTGCCAGCATTGCTAAAAAAAGCAGCTGCCACTAGAAAACCATTTACTCTGAAATATTTTTAGTTCTAGATTTTGTTTCAATGGGCAGTATAAAACTAAATGAATAGTCTCAGAGTTGCACCTTAGTTCGTGTGTCATGGATTCCTCCTCTGTACAGCAAGCATTATTTACAAAAAAAAATTAACAATTCAAAGTAGTATCATACTTCTTTATTTGACATGGATTCCTCCTCTCCAGTGCAAGGCATGTCTGCATCCATCATGTCCTTTGAGTCATCCACAATCTGAAATGTTATATCAAGCACTAAGTTCATCATGCAAAAGTCAACTTGTATTGATAAGTAATCAAAATGACACATTGTAATGTTTTGTATCAAATCCAACAGCAAAGTGACCCTGCAGTTGCAAAGTTAGCTGAATTCAGTTCTTTCACATCTTTCCATAATGTAATCCACAAAATTTTAAGTTAAGCATTAAAATGAATTTCTGGAAAAATAATTTCTTACACAATTTATCCTCCAAGAATACTTCATTTATAGAAATTACATTTCACCAACTGTGAAAATTCCAGCAGTTTGCTATTCAAATCCAGGGTCATCATGCTGGGTTCAAGATCACATTTATGTCTGATAACTAGTTCTAACAGAATTACTGGCATTATCCAGTTCAGTTATAAGCCTAATTAATGGCTCAGATTTTAAGTTATGAAGATATCACCATTCACTGCCATCACACTGTAAAAGGATAGTAATTTCTGGAATATGCACATGCTCAGCTAAAAATTAAAATGCGGAAGTTTCTTCAGCAATTCCACTGCTCCTCTATAGACTGAGCTGATTTGCATCCTTCTCAGGGTAAATTCTGAGTAATGAAATGAGCTCAAGAACAAGTATGTGAATCGTCTACCAGCCCACCCCCTACAATCACTCCAAATATTCACTGCACAAGGTGAAAGTGAGTTTTTAAATGTCTGATCAAGCCATAATTGTTTTACTCCCTGACACTGAGAATTCCGATTTCCTTTCAAATATTTCAAAATGGAAGATTAATTGTATTTTTAAAGTGTGATTTTGCAGATTAACCTCACGTTGAGCTCTAATCTTTATTCTGTGGTCTACAATATTTAGGTACTAGTTAAGAATTCTGCTTTTGATTTTTGGTTCCATGACTGTCACAATTCCTTCAAACATGATGACATCCAAACCAAAATTGCAGAGCAAAACCTCGACAATACTATCTGTACTAGAGATGGTGAAATTTGCAATGGCAGATTTCTTAAAGGTTACTGCCAAAGTCCCGTTTCACCACTGAATAAAAAATTCAGGTCACTGAATAAAAAATTCAGGCCACTGAGTACAGATTCTTAATTTAATCCAATCTGAAAATGGTACCACCTGTAGTTTCAAAATGCTTTCCCCCCCATTCCCTTTGACTGCCCACATTGGTAATTCACACTGCACATCCCATGTTCAGTAGAAAACTAGTTTGAGATTAGATTCAGAATTACACAAGTTCAGCCAGTTCAGGGTAATAACCTAAAATATAACTGTTGTACTCTTCCCATACCAATATAACTTCTTTTGCTCTAGATACAAACTTGTCCCATTAAAGACTTGCCAACTTCGATCCACCCCTGCATTCATGTCTGTGAAAACCTCTCATTACTGAAGATTTAAAAATCGATTCATCGACTTTATAACAGTTAAGTATTTTTTAATGTCTAGAAGTGTTCTTTCAGCCTTCAGTGCTTCTGTGGATATAGTTCCAAGATCTTGAGTCTCTCCACATAACAGATGTTCTCTTCCCAGATATCCTTGGTGATCCAAATAATACATTTTCTATTGTTTAATCTTATAATTGGATGCCAGAACATGAACATGGCGCAACAACTATAGCCTTACCAATATTTTAGACCGTGTTATGAACCCTTTGCACCTTTATAATATTCAAAATATTGCTGCCCTTTTTGTGGTATTACCTACTTCAAAAAAGCAACTTCTAAAATTATGCATGTATGGCTTATATAGCCAAGGAGGAAGCTTTCATCTCAAGAGTCTGGATGAGATTCAGATCCAGGTCTCCAAAGACAAAAGTGCAGCATTGCAACCCACTAATCCATCCAGACCCTTCCAGAATAAGCCAAATTCCTAGATCAGCTTTGCTCTCTTTTACAGTGGATTCTATCTAACCACAATTGAATGCAAATATACATTCATGAAAAGTAAGTTAATTTAAATTCTTCATACTTCTGCTGGAAGGTCTGTGCTTAGAATCAGTGCTGACTCCAGAGGTTCTTCTGCACCCATCTCCATAGGTAGCTGCATAGTGATCTCTACAGGTAGTCCTACGCGTTCAATATTCTCGGTTAAAGACGCTGTCATCTGTTCAATCTCATTTTCATCAGCACACCCTGCCATTGCACCTTCGATGTCAGTTTCATTCTCAAAATTAACATCCAATGTTGAAATGTCCTGTAATTGGTCAACACTGGCTTCTATATCCTCCTGCAATGAAATATGCATATTACTTTAGCGTGACTAAAAATAGGCTAGGAAACACTGTACAGGACTCACACAGTCATGATGTAGTGCCAAATTAATCATGTGGAATATCTAGAAACTTCCAAAAAAAAAAAAAAAAATTCCAAAATGTTATGAGTTTTCACTTTAAAAGGACTGCAAACTGGACAAGTGCTTGGCAAAAACTTGTCAGAACCAATGGCAGAAGTCAAACAAGACAATCTACTGAAGTGGCAAGTGCATTTTCCATTGTGGGGTACAGAGAAACTGATCACTTAGTACTGATTCAACTAAGAGATTATAATAATTGTTGTACTGTTACCTTTCTTCTAATTGACTTAATAATTTACACCAAGTTGTACCAGATATATTCCTGCCCCATTGTCAGAATGCTACCAGACATGGTTAAGGCAATGCAGCAACATTTTAAAGGCACTTGGACAGATATACATTGATAGGAAAGGCTTAAGAAGGACGTGTGCCAAACTGGACCAACTTAGATGGGCATCTTGGATAACTTGCCCCCAAAGGTCCAGTTCCTACTGAATTACTCTAACTACATAAAACTAAACAACTTAAGTGAACAGAGCAGACCTTCTAAACGGAGGCCCCTTCATTTTAAGAGTTCATCATTCCTTCAATACCTACTTCCCGTGTTCCCAGATCTCAAACATGCTATCAGTGCTAATAATTACTATCAACATTGCTCAATTCCACAACATACTGATGGCATCTTGCAAATAAAAGTTGGCATTGACTGATGACAGCTACATGCTTAACTCAGCGGTGTGAAGTGTCTAACATCATATACAAGCTAGCGTACCATTTCCATTGACATCATTGTTGCAAATACACAAGTGAACTCCTTAATGTGAAATAGACAATATGACCTAGCTTGCTTATAATGGCTTTTATTGTTTTAACAATTTTTCTGACAATGAAAATAATATTGTCTTACAAGTTTGAACTGTTCCGATTTTCTCCAGAGCTCTGTCCTGTTTCATTTCCTCTGACAATATTTACCATTAAATTCAAATCTAATTTATATTTCTTAGTCCTGGCAATTGATACTGTAGTCCTTCAAATTCAACTGATTAAGGATATGCACAATTGCTTGCCATGTTCAGTATTAAAACAACCCAAAGTATGGACTTCCACTTATTTCTTGCAATCCATCTCTCACCTGCCAACCAACTCTATCCAGTTCTACTATATGATTATTCTAAGGGCAATTTAGGACTACATTAATTTAGAATTAATAACTACAACAGCAAATCTTTCAGAGAAGGCAGATACAGGGTTCTGAGTTGGATGATCAGCCATGATCATACTGAATGGCAGTGCAGGCTCGAAGGGTCGAATGGCCTACTCCTGCAGTTATTTTCTATGTTTCAGTTGTAGGGAAAAACGAGAAACCAAGGGAACCAAGGTGGGGAAAGAAAAATTTCACTATGAATCAGGGTCAAACACAGACCTCTGAAGCTGAGGCAACTGCATCAAGTACTGTGCCCCGCTAAGTTTCTTCAGCGACAGATCCACAAAATTGTACATGAAAAATGTGCAGTAAGAAATTTAATGTCTAAGGTTTGACCAGGAGTGTAATTGACATTATGAAATGTTCCAAACTTACTTTCTGAAATGTTCACTAAAAAAAGACAAAAGGACATTCAGCCCAACAAGACTCTCAATCATAGCTTTTTTTCAACCCCACAACCCTTAACCCCTTACCAATTAACAACCTATAATTTCTACCTTAAATATTATCTATTGACCTGGCCTCCACTATCCTTCGTTTCACCAGATTGTATTTACTGCCTGTATAATTCTTCAATTGTTACAAGATTGTGCAGGTAGAACACTTCACACAAAGCTTAATTTAGTCTGATATTATTGTTGCAAAGTTGCCCATTTCCAAAACACCAGCCATTTAGAGAAAAGCAGATGAGAGAAAGAAACAAAACCAATTACTTCTCCAGTGCAGTCAGTTACTGAGATACCTTCCTGGAAAACCATAATCGTGACTGTTTTAACATTTTGGTGTTAGTCGAGGAATGAATATTTTCCGGGCATAATAAGCAATTATTGCATAGGGGTGGACAACTTAAAAAGTTTCACTGGAAGATGGCAACTCTTGATAATGCAATACCTCAGAACATAATTGTCGCTTAAACCCAGAAGATTCTGATTCAAGACTTTTACAACTGAGTAAAATGGTGACAGGTTTTCAAAATTCAGCTATTCCTTCGGCCCCACTACTGTATTTTCTCCTTTTAACATTGCAGTCAATGAATTATCTGCACCACTGCTTCTGTTGGTACAGTTCTGCTCTTCTCTAGAGTTACTATTAATACACCAGCTTTCTAAAATAATCTGGAGCTCAAAAAAACTCTGCACGTTTGAAATTAACTCATAAGGTAACAAATGAGAGAAATTCAACAGAATTTGGTTTACAATCTGATTCATTAACCATTTCTCCTTCCACCAATATCTAACGCAAGTCTTTATGGCATGTTTTTACTCTAGAGTAGTTTCTTTCAAGACTCCCAACAGCACTGCAGTTAGACCAACTACTTTTTTAGCCTTCCACTCTCATGGTCCTCACAAACCACCTACATTGAAGATAACTGCATCATTATCACTTGTAAACCTTCTTAAAGTCAAATGGTTCAATTCTGGCAGTAAACAATATCATAAACAGTAAATTTTATAGCATTTTTGTTCCTCTAACATGTGTAAGATAAAAGTACTAGCTCCAATGAACTAGGCAGCATAAATGTGGCATCTATTTTTGCCCTTTATTATGCTTCTTGTCCTGCTTGAATCCTTTTGCTAGTATGTCATAGTTTGAACTACCTACATTTTAAAAGTGATTCAGTGTCTCACTCAGGTGAATGCTGACAAAGAAAATATAAAATGATAAAGCCTACAAAAAGGAAACAGATGGAAAACTGCTTTGAAAGAATCCACTGAGAGCTCAGTTTGCCACCGTTCTTAGAAATACTTGGTGACACAATAACTACCAGCTAGAAGGCATCCATTTACATTGTGACTGGAAATTCATTTCTGGCCATCAATAATCTGCACAATTAGTGCAGTATATGAAGTAAATTGATTCTGAGGACTGCAAGCATTCAAAAGGCAAATTTGTTATTTTTATACACTTTAAGAGACAGGGAATATAAACTTTAAGGCCTCCCAGCAAGAAAATCACAGAACACTTTCTGAAGGTTTCAGTCACAAGTACTTTGCCATACAATTTACAATAATAGATACTTCTGGTAAAATGAGAAATGACCAGGTGAAAAGTAGTTGAGCTAACATTTTATGATCTTTGTGATATTGTTCTTTACAGGAGACTGCAATATACAACTATACTGTGAACACATTAGACAGAATTTTACTTGGACATTTAATTGCTTATAATCAAAAACTTCTTTAAGAATATCTGAATGCATTAAAATACAAAACCTGAAAGCCAGTTATGCACATACTTAATTTTCTTGTACATTCAGCACACAAATTGGCATCGAAGGAACCCAAAAGAACTGAAATGAATAATGAACTGAATAACAGGTGAAGTAATGAAATATCCAAAGA
Organism: Hemitrygon akajei; assembly: GCF_048418815.1. Lineage (NCBI taxonomy): Eukaryota > Metazoa > Chordata > Chondrichthyes > Myliobatiformes > Dasyatidae > Hemitrygon > Hemitrygon akajei. The sequence goes on from NC_133139.1 coordinate 51,036,571, forward strand.
AGAACAAAAACAATTCACAAAATGTAATTAAGTATTTGAAACATTGTCATTACTAATGACAAGAACAGGGCAGAGCAAAAATAGTAACAGGAAATATAACAGAAAGTACATTGTTATATAAAAATATATACTGGAAATATTTTCTGTTGAAGCTTGTTAATGGAGATCACAATGCAACTTTAATGAAAGGCAAGTGCTGGTCTTAGTTTAGTATCCCTTCCATGCCTATTATACAATAAAACCACTGTATTCAAAAGGCATAGTATAATTATTTCATTCAGATGCTAATTTTTCCTGTACTGGAATGCATTTTGCAGAATAAGACAATAAAAATGACTATGAAAAGTAATTCTGTACATAAAATCTACAACATACCGCTATATCAGTAAGCACAAACATTACCAATGAAAATTCACCATTTCTTAGAATTTTTTAAACATCACCATATATTGAAAAAGGATGACATGACAATCTTTGATGTGGGTGGAAATTTAATTTAAGCCATAGCTATGACAACAATGTCAAAGAATGGAACGCAAAGATTTTTGTGGGTCATGTGACCAACATTCATGCAGCCAGATATTCCAAAGTAGCTAGCATCATATAATTAAGTAAAACTATAAATTAAATGAATATTGAAGTTCAGTTTAGATGCCCAAAGCACATGAATGGATAAACTCACTTTACTGGGATCTTGCTGTAATACTTTAGGGAATAAAGTAGCAAAATTCACACTGTTAAAAAGTTTACAATTAGAAGTGATGGAAATTTTCAATGACATATGATTCTAAATCCTCTCATGTCAAAAATTCATTGCTAATATTTTAATCTTACTTTTTATTTTGTAATAGTACTTTAACTGACATTGCATCGAACAATAGTCCAGTCACCAACCTGGCCATCCCCAGAATCTTCCTCCAATCCATCATCTGTTCCATCATCCTCTGCTCTCCGACCTATATCAAAAGGGTAAGTGCCAAAATTTCAATGTGTGTTTGCTTATGCAGTAATTAAGTGTTAACAGTACATCATTCAAACTGGAGTACAGAAAAGTTGACTATTAATACCAGCTCATCTCTCATGGGATTCCGTAGAAATAAGAGTAGAAAAATGGTGATAAAAAAAAATACCATGAGTTCAACATTTGTTATTAATACACATACCTTTTCCTGTTCGCTTTGGTACTTTTCTTCCTGGAGTATCTGCTGCAATTGGAATTTCATCTGGATTCCCACCTTCCTCTTCTATCACCTAAAAGACAGTACAATTATACAAAAAATTGTAAAGATTAGATTTTACAAACATGAGAAAATCTGCAGATGCTGGAAATCCAAGCCACACACACAAAATACTGGAGGAAGTCAGCAGGTCTATGGAAAAGAATACAGTCAATGTATATTAGAACTTCAAAATATAGAGTGAAATGTGTTGTTTTTGCATAAACAACTAACATAATCCAAGGGTTGCATTGGGGTCAGCATTTAAGTGTTGCCATGCTTCCAGTACCAACAGAGCATGCCCACAACTCACTAATCCTAACCATACATCTTTGAAATGTTGGAGGGAACCAGAACACCCAGAAGAAACCCATGCAGTCACAAGGAGAATGTACAAAAATGCCTTATTGGACAGCAGCGGGAATCAACAGAGATGGCTGGTGCTGTAAGGCGGTTGCACTAACCATTACACTAATATGCTACCCAACAAATGAATTGTTTTATATTTTAAAAAGGAATAAACTTAAACATCTGAACTCAAATTTCTTAGAATAAATTAAAATCTGGAAATTGAAAGATCAGCCAAAAGAAATCACATCTAAACCTTAGCATCCAAATTAAATATTTTAACAATAACATCTTAAAATACTAGACTGCTGAAATGCTTTAAAAATGTGTTCATAGTTGTAATGTTGAAATTAATTCAGCCCAATTGTATAGAGCAAGACATCAGAAGAGCTTATGTGGCAATAACGATGATTGGGACACTGTGCTGGGGATCACACAAGGTTTCAATTTGGTAACTCCAAAAGACAGCGCCATCAACAGTTACAAACTTCAGGATGACTCCCGAGTGCCAATGTGGATTTTTTTAGGTCAATTTCAGCCATTAGGAATGACGTCACCGTTCAGCAACTGGAGTGATTGTGCTATTTCAGTCTCACTCGAAGATAATGATTTGAATTATACATATTAAAGTCACATTTATCTATTATAAATTCTCTTCACTGCTGGAGGTGCCTTTGGCCATCACTCCTGCACTCTAGAACTTTCTTCTAGCAATATAACCCATCTTCCCACATTTTAACTCTTCAACCACACCATCTTTTCTGATGTTTAAACTCTCAAGCCCTTTGTTCGCCTTGTAAAGGTCTTTAAATGTGAGAGATATGGCATACATTCTAAATATTAAATATCAACTTTTTAATTGGCCCATAACTAACTCTTTCACTGTTAGAAACAACACGTGTCAAGCAGTAACTCCATCGATAAATATTGAAAAATTAAGAGGATAATTAAAGAAATACAAATACTTGTACCATTTATCGAGCTTATTTGTATAGAAATTTTGATTTGAAGTTTGCTGTTGTCAAAAGATGTAGCCTCAATGAATGGAAACATTTTTACCTGGGCCTTTCGAATGTTGTTTAATTTTTGAATAATATTCTCAATTTAATTTTTCAAATAACTTACCCTCAGCTCTTGGATTGGAAAAAAACGGAATGCAATTCATCATGTGCGATAACGAAAGTCACGTGCAAGGATTAATACAGATAATTCAGTCAGGATTATTAAAGGAGAAATGTTAAGATTTCCCAAAACTGGATAACAGAGCAAATTTTATGTGAAAGTTGGGCATTAGAGGTCCCACTGGATAAGATATCGGAATGCTTGCAATCTTGAAAAAGGCTTTACATATGAAAATATGAGGAATTTACAGAAATACATTTAAAGGCTTGAGCGCTTGGAATATGTCAACATTAAACCGAGAGAGAGAGCCTGGGACTGTCAGGCGCTGCGGTCCCAACCCTAGACCTAAAGATGTCTTCTGTCCCGGTAAGGGTGAAAACAACGGCCTACGGACAAGGCCTGGCGGTCGGCGCCTCCGTTAACAGCCCCTCACCTTGCGCAGCCGTTCTACCAGCACACTCTTGTTGCCACTAGTATCGAGGTTTCTCTTCTTCAGCTGTGCCTTCAGGTCCACCACCCTCAGCTCGGTGATCCTGCGCAATTCATCCGCCGCCTCAACGAGCGCCACGCTCTCCGCCGCCATCACTTCGCTCTACCACACCACCACTGGAAAATAAAATGGCGCCGTCTGCTGCAGGAGACCAGAGCAACCTGCTGCGCGTGCGTGGAAGCTTCAAAGCGCGGGAGGCCGGTCCACGCCTGCGCACACGGCGTTGCTCCCCTTCTCTTTCCCCCCCTTCTCTTTCCCCTCCTTCTTCCTCTTTATCTTCCCCCTCATCTCTCCGTCTTCCCCTCCCTCTTCCTCTTTATCTTCCCCTCCCCCTCCCCTCTTCCATTCCCCCCTCCCTCTCCCCCTCCCCCTCCCTCTCCCCCTCCCTCTCCCCCTCCCCCTCCCTCCCTCCCTCCCTCCCTCTCCCCCTCCCCCTCCCCCTCACTTTCCCCCGCGCCCTCCAAAAACGCTCACTGAGTGGGGTGAGCCGTGGCGTCTAACTGCTGTGACGCCGTAAACTGCCTCCATTCTCCTTATTTTAACTGTCCTACATCACCGGCGACGATCGTGGGATGTACAGCTCTTCCCCAGGTTTCCTGACCATTGCTTTTTTTTAGATTTACCCATACTCCACATATGATCGAAAGCTCATACGTTAGGCCTACACCAACTTCTTTCCCATATTTGCCAGTTGCTTTTAATATTTAATTATCTAGAAATACTTGATTTTCAAACCCAGTCACTTTGCAAGCATTTAACAGCAATTTGATAATATTTTTATTCTGTTCGTGTCTCTAGTTTGTCTGGTTATGATTCAGACATGTTTAATTCAAACAATCTTGAATACTACAGTAACATACAAAATATCAGAAGAGCTCAGAACGTCAATCAGCATTTATTGGAGAGAAATAAACAGGCGATATTTTGGACCAACATCATTTTGTTTGTCACTTGAGCATCTACAGAATCTACAGAATCTCTTGTGGCTCAAGTAAAAATACAAGAGATAAGGTGAGTCAGCGATCAGCTAGTAGAGGCTGTTGCCTCCCAACCCCGATTATTAAGATCCAGTCCTGACCCTGTTTCCAGCCCAAAGTTTGCACATTCTCCCTGGGACTAGGTGACCTTATTCCAGAGCTGTTGTTTTCTTCCCACATCCCCCCAAAAATTACAAGTTGGTAGTTAGTTTGGCCATTGTAAATTGCCCCCCCGAGTAGGTGAATGGTAAAATCTGGGGAAGATTATTGGCATGTGAGGAAGATAAAATGGGTCAAGTATAACTTGGTGCTTGATTGTAGACTCAGTGGGCCTGTCTGTTTTCATGCTGTATGACTGTATTGCAAAACCTTTTAAAATAGTAGTGAAGTTGATGGAGCTGGAGGATAAAATGAGAACTTTAAGGAAACAGACAAGTTTACTCTGGGTGCTCTGGTTTTCTCCCACAGTCCAAAGATACCATTTAGTAGATTAATTGGTCATTGTAAATTGACCATGATTAGGCTAGGATTAAACTGAGAGATCGATGGGTGGCACGGCTCAAAGGGCCTATTCTGTGTGATAGTTAGAGGGCCTGAATGTGAAAATTACTTTCACTCTGATGGCCTACGTCCTAGAGTTCTACAAAGATAGTGCATGCATTGGTCATGATCTAACATACTTCAGATTCTGAATGACCACAAATGGAATACCACTATTCAGGAAAAGAAGTGGAATTGACAGTAGCAGAACTAGTTCTTACCATGAACATCTCTTTTGATTGCTCTCACTTTCTACAACCAAAGGAGTGCTCATGGGAATTTGCATAGGACCTAGCTACACCAACCTTTTCAGTGGCTACATGCAACAGTCCTTGTTCCAGACCTACTCTTGCACAACTTCCCAAATCTTTCTCCATTGCATTGCTCCTGCCTCCTGCAATCACATGGAATTCATCAATGTCATCAGTTTTGCTATAACATCCATGCTGTCTTCGAATTCACTTGGACCATATCTGACATTCCCCTCCCCTTTCTAGATCTCTTTGCCTCCATTTCAGGAGATAATCTATTCACTGATTCCCACAGCTACCTGGACTACTCCTCCTTCCACCCTCTCTCTTGCAAGAATATGGTCGCTTTCTCTAAGTTATCTGCTCTTTTGATGAGGCTTTCATTCCAAGACGTCTGAAATAGCCTCCTTTTTTCAGGAAACATGGCTTTTCTGTTACTGTGAAGCACAACAGGATCTAATGACCAGTCATATCTTTTCCTTTCCTGCCACTTTCTTCGTTCCACAGGGACCACATTCTCTGTGTTCACTGTTTCACTCATCTCTTTCTATCCATCCCTTCTTGACTCCTGGCATTTACCCCTGAAAAACCTGTCCTTACATCTCCTCCCTCACCACCATCCAGCAACTTAAACAGTCCTTCAAGCTGAGTCAGAGATTCAACTTTATCAATTGCATACAGTACTCACAATGTGGCCTCCTCTACATTGGCATGACTAGTTTACAGCACACTGGGTTTAGTTTGTGTTTCACCTTACCCTGGCCTGGGAGCATGCTGAGCACAGGGGTCAGTGGAAATGGGAAGAGGAACTAAAATAGCTTGCAACAGGAAACTCTAATTGGAAGAACAGTACCTCATCTTCCAAAGGGTAGTATGTAACCCAACAGCATGAACAATGAATTCCCCAATTTAAGGTAACTCTGTCTCTTTGATCCACCCAGGTCCTCCCAGACTCATTCTTCTTTCCAAAATAAACTCTCAATCTCCCTATCTCCCAGTTTCTTTTCCCTTCCTGCCTATTCCAATTGCCCACCACTTATACTTTTACTACTATTGAGTCCCCACCCCTCCCCACTGTCTCAATGCCAACCATGCCTCCCTTGGATCTCTTCTTTCGTATCTTTTGTACCTGCAGCCCTTTGTCACCTCCACCTATCACTTCCCAGCCTCTATTACTATCTTCACCCCTCTTTTCCTCCACCTGACTCCATCTGCCAATCAACCCCTCCCCAGATGGATCCAGCTATCACTTACTCTTGCCCCACCTTCTTTACATCTATATGCTGGCCATCTCCCCTCTACTCTTTTAGTCCAGAAAAAATGTTTTGACCTAAAATGTTGACTGCTCATTTCCCTCCACAAATGCTACTAAGTTTGTTTTTGCTTTATATTCCAACATCTGCATCCTTGTGTTTCTAACAAAAAGTTAAAAATAGCCACATTGAAAAAAGAAGCTCATTACAAAAAGCCCTCCATTCACAAAAATGCTTGATAACTTCCTCTGGAGCCCAGGTTTCCAGTTTTTGAACCATTTTAGGATCTAGTTTGCTACTTTCCCCCAGATTCCTTTTACTTTTCTGGTCAGTCTGCTTTGTAGAAATGTGATACCATCACAGATCTCCTTGTTTCTCCTTGTAAGCCCTATTCACTAATGAATGGTAGAATCGGGAGAGGGCTGGAAGGAATGTGAGGAAAGTAACACCACAAGATATTTGGCACATTGAAATAACCTCTGCCTTAGGTGATTTATTATCCGTCTTGACCCCATTCTGCCTTCTCCCCATAACCTTTGACGCCTTTACCAATCAAAGACTTAGCAACCTCAGTTTTCAATATACGTAATGACTTGATAAATTGATAAATTCCACAGATTCACTACCCTCTGGCTCAAGAAAATTCTCCTTCGGATGAAACGCAACATAGGTCCCTTCATTTTCTTCCAAACCCTCTTTGGAAACACACAGTTTGCAAAGATATGAGCCACTATCTCTTCCTCACTACATAGTAATGGCTATCCAGGGGAAAGGTGGGCATGGGTTGAGATCCTCCACAGTGGCATGAAGGTCTCTGGGCCCAGAGACCCACCAAGTGCTCTTCATATGTTACCCATTTCATTCCCCAGGTTATTCTCTTAAACCAGAGATTGTTTAATTCAATACAGAGTGGTGAATCTGTAGAATTCTTTGCCACAGGCAGCTGTGGAGACCAAGTCTTTATGTATACTTAAAGCAGAGGTGGGTAGATTCTTGACTGGTCATAGCATGACATGATACGGGGAGAAGGCGGAGATTGGGGTTGAGAGAAAGATTGGATCAGCCATGTTGAAATGGAGGAGCAGACCTGATGGATCAAATGGCCTAATTCTGCCCCTATGTTTTATGGTCTTCGACATTCTCTGCACCCTCTCCAATGCCAGCACATCCGTCCTTTGATATGGGGAGCATAGGTGCTCACAATTCTGCAAGAGCAGTTTGACCAATGCCTTATAAATCCTCAGCTATAATGGGTGTTACTAGAACACTTATTTTACAGTGATAAATTACTGGAATGAACTGTTATTGGCTGCTCACAAGATCAGACGATGAAAAACCTCAAGGGTCTCCAAATATGTGAGGCAGAGGTCTAGAGACCTCCATTCTCAATATTATTCCTTTTTTTGTATTTGCCCAGTTTGAGTTTTTTTGCTTATTGGTTGTTTCTCAGTCTCTGTGTGTAGTATTTCATTGATTCTGTTGTATTTCTATGTTCTGCTGTGAATGCAAGAAAATGAATTTCAGAGTGGTAAAAAGCGACATATATGTAATCTGACAATAAATTTACTTGGAACTTTGAGAGATTCTCATTAGCAAAGAGGTAAAAGATGACTGGGATAAGCAACAAAGTGGAGTTAAAGTTACATTCAGGCAAATCAGACATCTGCTCCAAGAAAATTGATGACACAGTAAAAATCAGATTATGTATTTTTATATTTTTATTTTTATCTATTCAACATTCCTTTTTTTTACAACAGCTGTACAGACCAACCATTTCTCTGAGCAGGAAATTGTTACATGGCCTGAAAACTGTGTGGCACTTTTTTTAATATGACATGCACGCTATGAATATTTAGAATGAAAATTGGAAAATTACATACTTTTGATTGTATTTATTAATAGAAAAGTATATTGAAATACAGCACAACTAAGAAAATCTTTCATGTTTTGTAAACTTTTTTCCCTTCTGTCTTTATTATAAATACATTGTCTATAAACACTGCCCAGATTAATTTTGCATCCGGAAGAAAGATACGTCTTAATCCTCATCAGATCATCCAAATATTCCACTTCTTGTCTGTTTCAGAATTTACATTTGACTGAATTCATAAGATTGAGTACATGTTCAGAGTCAGCACTGGAAGCTTGAAATGGTCCAACAATATCAACAAGAACTGATAGTTCTTCACATTCTTCATTTCTAAGTACATAGTTCAACACATGAGTAAATGTCTTAATTGAACCAGTTTTAACTTTATGTTTATTGTTACAATTTATAACAGTGTTGTAACTTAAAACATGGGCAATGTAAATAAGTTGAAGCTCTAAAACATTTCAAAGTAAAAGCTGTGGTACATTTATTATACAGAAAATATATGGAACATTTGTTACTGTGTGGCCACGTACCCATGCAGTTTAGAGGAAACAGCAATTCCATTGCAGTGTATTTAATATTTCAGTAATATCTTAAATATATTGTTTGATTAGGCATTCTTTGTTTACATAATTCATTACAGGTTTTATGTATAAAACCATAAGACATAGGAGCAGAACTAGGCCATTTAGTTCATCGTGTCTGCTCCATCATTCAATCATTGCTGACCTTATTTTTCTCCTCTTCAAGCCCAGTTCCTGACCTTCTCCCCGTAACCTTTGATGCCATGTCCAATCAAGAACCTATCAATCTCTGCCTTAAGTGCACCCAACGACCTGGCCTCCCAGCTGCATGTGGCAACAAATTCCACAAGTTCACCACCCTCTGGCTAAAGAGATTTCTCCACATCTCTGACGAAGGGTCTCGACCTGAAACGTCGACAGCGCTTCTCCCTATAGATGCTGCCTGGCCTGCTGCATTCCACCAGCATTTTGTGTGTGTTGCTTGAATTTCCAGTATCTGCAGATTTCCCCATGTTCTCCACATCTCTGTTTTGAATGGATGCCCCTCTAACCTGTGGCTGTGCCCTCTTGTCCTAGACTCTCCCACAATGGGAATCATCCTTTCCACATCTAATCCTTTCAACATTCAAAAGTTTTCAATGAGATCCCCCCTCATCCTTTTAAATTCCAGTGAGTACAGACCCAGACCCATCAAATGTTCCTTGTATGATAACCCTTTCATTCCTGGAATCATCCTTGTGAAACCCCTCTGAATTCTCTCCAAAGCCAGCACATCTCTTCTAAGATGAGGAGCCTAAAACTGTGCACAATACTCGAGGTGAGGCCTCACCAGTGTCTTATAAAACTTCAGCATCACATCTCTGCTCTTGAAATGAATAGTAACATTGCAGTTACCTTCCTCACCACTGACTCAACCTGCAGGTTAACCTTTAGGGTGTTCTGCAAAAGAACTCCCAAGTCCCTTTACAACTCAGATTTTTGGACTTTCCCCCCATTTAGAAAATAGTCCGAGTATTTATTTCTACTACCAAAGTGCATGACCATGCATTTCCAACTTTGTATTTCATTTGCCACTTTCTGGCCCATTCCCCTAATCTGTCTGTCCTTCTGTGTCCTACGTGTTTCCTCAACACTACCTGTCCCTCCACCAATCTTTGTATCATTTGCAAACTTGGCAACAAAGCCATCTATTCCATCATCTAAATCACTGATATACAGCATAAAAAGAAGCGGTCCCAACACCGACCCCTGGGGTATGCCACTAGCCACTGGCAGCCAATCAGAAAAGGATCCTTTTATTCCCACTCTCTGCCTCCTTCCAATCAGCCAATTCTCTAACCATGTTAGTAACTTTCCTGTAACACCACAGGCTCTTAACTTGGCGTGCAGCCTCATGTGTGGCACCTTGTTAAAGGCCTTCTGAAAGTCCAAATACACTACATCCACAACATCCCCTTTATCTATCCTACTCAAAATCTCCTCAAAGAATTCCAACAGGGTTGTCAGGCAGGATTTTCCCTGAAGGAAACCATGCTGACTTTGTCCGATCTTGTCCTGTGTCACCAAGTACTCCATCGCTTCATACTTAACAATTGACCCTAACGTCATCCCAACCACTGAGGTCAGGCTATAGTTTCCTTTCTGCTGCCTTCCTGCTTTCTTAAACAGTGGAGTGACATTTGCAATTTTCCAATCCTCTGGCAGCATGTCAGACTCAATGATTTTTGTCAGATCAGTTCTAATGCTGCCACAATCTCTAACATTACCTCTTTCAGTCCCCTAGGGTGCAGTTAATCTGATCTGGGTGACTTATGTACCTTTACGTAGAAACGTAAAGAAACATAGAAAACCTACAGCACAATACAGGCCCTTTAGCCCACAAAGCTGTGCCGAACATGTCCTTACCTTAGAAATTACCTGGGGTTACCCATAGTCCTCTATTTTTCTGAGCTCTATGTACCTGTACAGGAGTCTCTTAAAATACCCTATCGTATCCACCTCCACCACCGTTGCCGGCAGCCCATTCCACACACTCACCACTCTATGTAAAAAAACTTAACCCTGACATCTCCTCTGTACCTACTTCCAAGCACCTTAAAACTGTGCCCTCTCATGCTAGCCATTTCAGCCCTAGGAAAAAGCCTCTGACTATCCACATGATCAATGCCTCTCATCACCTCATGCACCTCTATCAGGTCACCTCTCATCCTCTGTCACTCCAAGGAAAAAAGGCTGAGTTCATTCAACTTATTCTCATAAGGCATGCTCCCCAATACAGGCAACATCCTTATAAATCTCCTGTGCACCCTTCCTATGGTTCCACATCCTTCCTATAGTGAGGTGACCAGAACTGAGCACAGTTCTCCAAGTGGGGTCTGACCAGGGTCCTATATAGCTGCAACATTAGCTCTCGGCTCCTAAACTCAATCCCACGGCTGATGAAGGCCAATGCACTGTATGCTTTCTTAACCACAGAGTCAACCAATGGACCCCAAGATCCCTCTGATCCTCCACAATGCCAAGATTCTTACCATTAATACTATATTCTGCAATCATATTTGACCTACCAAAATGAACAACCTCATTCTTATCTGGGTTGAACTCCATCTGCCACTTCTCAGCCCAGTTTTGCATCCTAACAACGTCTTGCTGTAACCTCTGACAGCCTTCCACACCATCCACAACACCCCCAACTTTTGTGTCATTAGCAAATTTACTAACCCATCCCTCCACTTCTTCATCCAGGTCATTTATAAAAATCATGAAGAACAGGGGTCCCAGAACAGATCCCTGAGGCACACCACTGGTCACCGACCTCCATGCAGAATATGACCCATCTATAGCCACTCTTTGCCTTTGGTGGGCAAACCAGTTCTGGATCCACAAAGCAATGTTCCCTTGGATCCCATGCCTCCTTACTTTCTCAATAAGCCTTGTATGGGGTACCTTATCAAATGCTTTGCTGAAATCCATATACACTACATCTACAGGTCTACCTTCATCAATGTGTTTAATCACATCCTCAAAAAATTCAATCAGGCTCGTAAGGCACGACCTGCCTTTGACAAAGCCATGTTGACTATTTCTAATCATATTATGCCTCTCCAAATGTTCATAAATTCTACCTCTCAGGATCTTCTCCATCAACTTACCAACCACTGAAGTAAGACTCACTGGTCTGTAATTTCCTGGGCTATCTCTACTCCCTTTCTTCAATAATGGAACAACATCAGCAACCCTGCAATCCTCTGGAACCACTCCTGTCCCCATTGATGATGCAAAGGTCATCGTCAGAGGCTCAGCAATCTCCTCCCTCACCTCCCACAGTAGCCTGGGGTATATCTCGTCCAGTCCTAGTAACTTATCCAACTTGATGCTTTCCAAAAGCTGCAGCACATCCTCTTTCTTAATATCTACTGTTATGCCCGCAGCCCCCTCCTTCGTGAGAATCGCAAGAGCACTAGTGGGTTGGGTCAGTGGACCCAGGAAATGGGAGAGAGACGTGCCGGATGCCTCATTCCCCGGTGATGCAAAATAACGTGACATTGGCCATTGTCTCTTGGAGACACATTTGTGGATTGGGGACTAGGCTACGTGCAAGCCCTCGGGCAAAGTGGGCTGGTTGAGAGAGAGATTGCATCACCCCCAACCTGATTGAGATCTACTACCCTGCGAGTCAAGATAAAAGAGGGGCTGTAGAGACAGCCCCTCAGACGCACCAGAAGAAACGCTAGCGATCCCATAATAGTGGGAAGCCATTTGAAGGAAGCCACGTGCGTTTGGTTCCCTTGCCTGGGAGCCGGTGGCGGGTACCACAGAAATGATTTTCTTGAATTAACAACGGGGAACCAACTCCCCCGACTCAACGGATTGGCCTCATCAAAAGACCCGGGCAAGTTTCTTTTCTCACAAATCTCTCTCTCTCCAACAAGTGAAAACCCAACGGTCCCCAAAGGCTGAAGCCTGCAGGAACTGAGTGACTTTTATATTTCCATCGGACAATATATTATCCCCTAGACAAACAATAGAGCTATTTCTTATTGATGATTATTACTATACCCGCGCTTTTAGATTGAGTATTGAAGACGTATATTATCTGAATGTTTGTATTTTTGTGCCCCTTTATAAATAAAAACTTTTAAAAATAGCACCATCAGACTTCAATGGACCTCTCTATCTTTGCTGGTAAGTGACCCAGTTATGGGGTACGTAACAACTTGGGGATCTCGTCTCAGGATTTGAAACCAAATTGGAGGGCCAGTGAATCGGGATTGTAAGTCCAAACTTGGATCTGGTACGCGGGTAGCCAGATGGGAAACCAGCAAAGATGGACGTGGATGAATTTATAGGAAACCCGACTCTGGGGGCGCTAGAGGCGGCCACCAAATCAGACTTGGTAAATTTGGCGAAGGGGTTAAACCTCGCAGAGGTGAGGTCGTCAATGAAAAAGCGGGAGGTGCGAAGGGCCATAACTCAGTATTACATTGAGAAGAATGTGTTTGCAGCTGAGGTATTGGAAAATATCCCTGAAAAGGTACCAGCTAGTGGGACAGCTCAGTTAGAGTTGGAGAAATTAAGGTAGGAACATGAAATTAAGTTAAAGCAGCTGGAAGCAGCCGAGAAAGAAAGGGAGCAGGAAAGAGCTGAGAAGCAAAGAGAGCATGAACTTCAGTTAAAAGAGCTGGAAGCAGCTGAGAAGGAGAAGGAAAGGGCCGAGAAGGAGAGGGAGGCAGAGAGACAGAGGAAACATGACTTGGAGATGGAGAAGTTAAAGCAAGAGCAACGAAGTCAGGGGTCGGACCGAGAGGAGCGGTTTGATGTTAGTCGGGCGTTGAGGTTGGTACCCCCGTTCAAGGAGATGGATGTTGATAGATATTTCTTGCTTTTTGAAAAGGTGGCAGTGAATCAGAAGTGGCCCAGAGCACAGTGGGTGGTGTTGTTACAAAGTGTGTTAAGAGGGAAGGCACAGCGGGCATATACGGTGTTGTCCATGGAGGAGGAAGGGGAAGAGAATTATGACCAAGTAAAGGCGGCCATTCTCCGGGGTTACGAGCTAGTACCTGAAGCATATAGACAAAAGTTCAGAAATTTATGGAAAGGGTGGAATCAGACGTATACCGAGTTGGCCCATGAGAAGGGGGTGCTCTTGGACCGTTGGTGCACCGCAGAAATAGTGGGCGAGGATTATGGGCATCTCAGGGAGTTAATTTTGATTGAGGAATTTAAAGGTTGTTTTCCGGAGGAGATCCGGATGTATTTGAATGAGAAGCCAAATAAGTCCATATCAGAATTTGCTAGATTCGCAGATGAATATGCCCTAACCCACAAGGCAAAGTTTTCCTCGAATAAAAGTTCCCCAAGGGACCGTGGGAACGATCGAGAAAGTCTGCCGGCTGAGACAGAGGTCCCACCGGGAGCTAGTGGTAAGGTTGAGGGGGAAAGGCCAGATGGCCAGAGATTTCCGGGCTTGACCTGTTTTAATTGTGGGAAGAGTGGGCATGTTGCGTCTTGGTGCTTTGCTCCAAGGAGGGAGACGGGAAAAGGGAAAGCAGCAGTCCCTATCGGATGTGCCGTGGTAATCAGTAAATCGACAAGAGAGCCCCGGGTAGACAGAGTACGAGAAGGGTCTGAGACTTGTCTGTCACACGGGACCGTGTCTTTGAGGAAGGGGGACCCACCAATTCCCGTACGAATCTGGAGAGACACGGGGGCTGAGCTGTCGTTGATCAGCAGTAAGGTACTAGAGTTTGGTCGAAAAACGGGCATGGTAGCGGTGAAGGGAATAAATAAAAGGATAGAAATGGTGCCCTTACATAAGGTCATTATGGATTGTGAGCTGGTGTCTAGACCAGTTGAAATAGGGGTGCCATCAGAATTCCCGAGAACTGACGTGGACGTCCTTCTTGGTAATGATTTAGCCGGGGGTAAGGTTTGGGCAGCCATGACGCTGATAAAACCGTCTGTGAGTGTTGAGGCTCCGCCCCTAGCTTCCAAGAGCTATCCCGCATGTGCAGTCACTCGCAGCCTGTCGAGAGCGGCAGCTGAGAACGAGAGCAGTTTAAATCTGGCCAGTTTCGATTTGGCCGAGACGTTTTTACCGACCCTGTGCCACGAGGGTTTAGAGGGTGGTAAAGCAAAGAGTAGTAAAGTGAAAGAGGGTAAGGGAGAGGAGGTAGATCTTCCATTAACAAGGAGCAAGGTTCTAGAGGCAGAAAATAAAGATGAGGAACTGTTAGAGCGGTTAAGAGGTCCAGAGTTGGACATGGATGATCTGTCTGGTGTGGCAGACCTGTTTGATGAAGTTGAAAATTCTAAAGGTGTTCCCGACAATGAAATGAGGGCAGTCCTTGATGAAAAGGGTGCCCTTGCCTTGAAGAAGTCTGCTGGGTTGGCAGATGAGGTGGTTTCAGCCCGCGGGGTTGAGTTTACTCCGGAAGGGAGTTGCCCAGAGAGTAACTGGGAGGATCAGGGGAATTTAGAATTTGAAAAGGGTACGGGTATTGAAAGCCTGGAAGAGGTCAATGTCCCGTTTGAGTGTGTCCAAGATGGGGATGCACGTGGTCCTGAACCTAGTAACGGAGCTCAGAAAAAGTCTGAGGTATTTGATTCAGCTGAACGAGATGGCCATCCTTTTGGGTCAGATAGACTTGGTTCAGTGGAAAAGGGGTTAACCCTGGTAATCGTGAGAAGTGAGAGTTCCCCGGTGTTTGTGCTCGAAGGGGTGGTGAAACTTAATGCGGAGTTCAAAAATGGAGAGATAAATATTATTAGTGAAGGAAACTGGAAATCTGCAGTTCCTAAATCGAATGAAGAAATTTTAAACCCTGCAGATCACTTACAGATTAAGCCGGGAGATGCCGGGGCCCCCCACCCTATTGTTATTCCAGAATGGGGTGTGAAGAGGCAGAATTTGAAATGCTGCTTGAACAGAGAGTTCGAATTAAAAACCAATAGCCTGAAGGGTCCTGACGAGAGGGCTAGCCACCTGTGTAAAATTAAAGAATTGGGTGGAAATGGTCTAAGGTTGGGACACGGTGTTGATAAAATAACTCCTATGAACGAGGCGGGCAGGAGTTTACCTCGCCAAACTACCGGAGTTCCTCCTGTAGGAACTCACCGGAAAAGAGATGACGGTTAATGAAGGGCGCCATTTTTAAATAGCCCAGCCGGTTGTACGGGATTTCAGCAAAGCATGTGAATAATAAAGACAAACCCCTTTGAAGCCTGCCTGTTAAGTTGAAAGCAACATAACGATTGGTATTTGCATGACCTGTGGTAGTATACATGTAAGCTTAAGATCACAACTCGTTAGTTTTGTTTGCTGAAAAAAAATAGGTGGTTATTAAGTTGAAGTCTGATGCTATAAGACTTTAGTAAGGTACAAGATGTTAAGCTAGTAAAGGAAGTGACACTGTAATCGTTAACTGTTTAGATGCTGAATTAAATGTATAACTGTATTGCTCTGTAGTGAAAAGAAAAGCTTTTGTATTGTGTTAGATTCTAAAATCCTGTAAGACTCTGTACTACTTCGTTTTTAACCGCTGGTAAAAAACGCCTTTAAGAGGGGAGGTGTTATGCCCGCAGCCCCCTCCTTCGTGAGAATCGCAAGAGCACTAGTGGGTTGGGTCAGTGGACCCAGGAAATCGGAGAGAGACGTGCCGGATGCCTCGTTCCCCGGCGATGCAAAATAACGTGACATTGGCCATTGTCTCTTGGAGACACATTTGTGGATTGGGGACTAGGCTACGTGCAAGCCCTCAGGCAAAGTGGGCTGGTTGAGAGAGAGATTGCATCACCCCCAACCTGATTGAGATCTACTACCCTGCGAGTCAAGATAAAAGAGGGGCTGTAGAGACGGCCCCTCAGACGCACCAGAAGAAACGCTAGCGATCCCATAATAGCGGGAAGCCATTTGAAGGAAGCCACGTGCGTTTGGTTCCCTTGCCTGGGAGCCAGTGGCAGGTACCACAGAAATGATTTTCTTGAACTAACAACGGGGAACCAACTCCCCCGACTCAACGGATTGGCCTCATCAAAAGATCCGGGCAAGTTTCTTTTCTCACAAATCTCTCTCTCTCCAACAAGTGAAAACCCAGCGGTCCCCAAAGGCTGAAACCTGCAGGAACTGAGTGACTTTTATATTTCCATCGGACAATATATTATCCCCTAGACAAACAATAGAGCTATTTCTTATTGATGATTATTACTATACCCGCGCTTTTAGATTGAGTATTGAAGACGTATATTATCTGAATGTTTGTATTTTTGTGCCCCTTTATAAATAAAAACTTTTAAAAATAGTACCATCAGACTTCAATGGACCTCTCTATCTTTGCTGGTAAGTGACCCAGTTACGGGGTACGTAACACTACATGCTCAAGCTTTTCAGTCCGCTGTAAGCCATCCCTACAATTGCCAAGATCTTTTTCTGTAGTGAATACTGAAGCAAAGTACTCATTAAGCACCTTTGCAATCTCCTCCATTTCCATACACACTTTCCCACTGTCACACTTGATTGGTCCTATTCGCTCATGTCTTATCCTCTTGCTCTTCACATACTTGTAGAATGCCTTGGGGTTTTCCTTAATCCTGTCTGCCAAGGCCTTTTCATGGCCCCTTCTGGCTCTCTTAATTTCCTTCTTAAGCTCCTTCCTGCTAGCCTTATAATCTTCTGGATCTCTATCATTTCCTAGTTTTTTGAACCTTCCGTAAGTTCCTCTTTTCTTCTTGACTAGATTTACAACAGCCTTTGTACACCACGGTTCCTGTATCCTACCATCCTTTCCCTAACTCATTGGAATGTACCAATGCAGAACGCCACACAAATATTCCCTGAACATTTGCCACATTTGTTCCGTATATTTCCCTGAGAACATCTGTTCCCAATTTATGCTTCAAAGTTCCTGCCTGATAGCCTCATGTTTACCTTACTCCAATTAAACACTTTCTTAACTTGTCTGTTCCTATCCCTCTCCAATGCTGTGGTAAGGGAGATAGAATTGTGATCACTATCTCCAAAAAGCTCTCCCACTGAGAGATCTGACACCTGACCAGGTTCATTTCCCAATACCAGATCAAGTACAGTCTCTCCTCTTATAGGCTTTCTACATACTGTGTCAAGAAACCTTCTTGAACACACCTAACAAACCCCACCTCATCTAAACCCCACGTTCTAGGGAGAAGCCAATCGATATTTGGGAAATTAAAATCTTCCACCACGACAACCCTGTTATTATTACACCTTTCCAGAATCTGCCTCCCTATCTGCTCCTCGATATCCCTGTTACTATTGGGTGGTCTATAAAAACACCCAGTAGAGTTATTGACCCCTTCCTGTTCCTAACTTCCACCCACAGAGACTCTGTAGACAATCCCTCCATGTCTTCCTCCTTTTCTGCAGCCGTGACACTATCTCTGATGAACAGTGCTATGCACCCACCTCTTTTGCCTCCATCCCTGTCCTTTCTGAAACTTCTAAAGCCTGGCACTCAAAGTAACCATTCCTGCCCCTAAGCCATCCAAGCCTCTGTAATGGCCACCACATCATAGCTCCAAGTACTGATCCACACTCTAAGCTCATCCGCTTTGCTTATAATTCTCCTTTCATTAAAATAGGCACATCTCAAACCATCTGTCTGAACACATCTCTTCTCTATCACCTGCCTATCCTCCCTCTCACACTGTCTCCAAGCTTTCTCTATTTGAGAACCAACCACTTCTTCCTCCGTCTCTTCAGTTTGGTTCCCACGCCCAGGTAATTCTAGTTTAAACTCTCCCCAATAGCCTTAGCAAAACTCCCCACCAGGATATTGGTCCCCCTAGGATTCAAGTGCAACCCGTCCTTTTTGTACAGTTCTCTCCTGCTCCAAACCCTCAGCCAGACATCCTCCACCTCACTCTATTCCTCTGCTCACTGTCACGGGGCAGTAATCCTGAGGTGACTACATTTGTGGTCCTGCTTCTCAACTTCCTTATAAACTCCCTGTAGCCTGCTTTCAGGACCTCCTCCCTTTTCCTGCCTAAGTAATTGGTATCAATATGTACCACAACCTCTGGTGGTTCTCCTTCCCACTTCAGGATATCGTGGACGCGATCAGAAACATCCCGGACCCTGGCACCTGGAAGGCAAACTACCATCCATGCTTCTTTCCTGCATCCACAGAATTGCCAATCTGATCCGCTAACTACGGAGTCCCCTATCACTGCTGCCATCCTCTTCCTTTCCCTACCCTTTTGAGCCACAAGGCCAGACCCTGTGCCAGAGACCCTGTTACTTCCCCCCGCTAGGCACCCCCCCCCCCCCGAACAGTACTCAAACAGGAGTACTTATTGTCAAGGGGTACAGCCACAGAGAGAGCCACAGCTGCATCTCTAGTTCTTTAACGCGGTCCCTAAGGAGCTGCACCTGGCGCAGATGTGGCTGTCCAGGAGGCTGGGAGTCTCCCAGACTTCCCATATCTGACACCGAGCACAGAACACCGGCCTCACACACATACTTCCTGTCTGTAATCTACACAGATAACCCACCTCGCCTCAACCCATTATCGCCGAAGCCCCATTGAGCCAAAGCCTTCCTTTTGAGGGGAATGGCCACATGGATGCTCTGCTCTAACTGCCTATTTATATTTCCAATCCTCCTGACAATCACCCAGCTACTTGCCACCTGCAACTTTGGGGTGATTACTTCCCTGTAACTCTGATCAATTATCTCCTCACTCTCCCATACAAGACGAAGTACGTGAATGGCATAAAGTCATTACGCTACCACACTACATATCATGTCTTACTAAAAGTAAAACAAAGTAGACACAGACCCCAGCTCCCATGTATTTTCATTCGATTAGTTTCTGAAGTTATAAAACATACCAGTGGTGACGAGGATGGAATTAAGACAAACCTGAGATGACTACCTCCCTGTTCTTCAGAAGGGGAGAGACACATCTGAGTTTTAAAAATGCACAGCATATGTTTCTTCAAAAGGGCAGAGAGACAACCAAGTTTAAAAAGAAAAGCAGAAAACAGACACAATTCTTGGGTTTATACAGTGAGTACTTACTGTGTGATAATAATAATAAATGACTAAAAATCGGAATTGCCTGGCTACATCAGAAAAAATGATGCATTTGGTTGTTCCACAGATAACTGGATAATATATATATACTACTGAATGAATTCAGCAGAATTTTGTAGCAGATGAAATAGCCAATACAATACAAGTGGCAGTGCTGCTGAGTACAATAGGTGGAAAAGCATACAGTTTGCTTAGAAATTTTACCTACTCCAACCAAACCAGCTGAAATTAGCTTTACTGATATTGTAAACTTAATGTAGGATCATTCAGGACTGAAACCTTGTTGATTTCAGAACGCCTGGGGTTTCATAAGTGGAATTTAAAAAAGGGGCGTTGATTTCAGCTTACATGGCTGAATGGAAGAAATTGTCTGAGAATTGTCAGTTCAGTGATAGGCTTATGATGCACTAAGAGATTGCTTAATCTGTGGAATCTGACAAGAAGCCATTCAAAAATGACACACAATTCAATTTAAAAGAGCAGTTGAAACCGCTGTATCAATGGAAACAGTAGCCAGCAGTGCAATTGAGTTGTAGTTAGGAATAAAAGTGAGTGTAATCAAAATTGCAAACAGAAACCTGCCTGGCTGAACAAATTGTGTTACCATTGTGGCAGGAGCTCACCTACATCAGATCAATGCAGATTTAAAGGTGAAACTTGCAAAAGATGCAACAAAGTAGGGAAAATACAAAGACTGTGTCTGGCAGACAAAGATAAGTGGACTGCAAGGAAATAGAAAAAGATGAAAAGTCAAATTTCAGTTTCAAAAAGTGCACTAATCTGCTTGCAGTTGATGAAAAATCTGATAATGACCGGCGTGCCACAGGATTTGATTTTTACGAAAGTCAAGAGAGGCGTTAGACAGGGGTGTGTTTTCTCCCCTGATTTGTTTAAGGTGTACAGTGAAACAATATTACAAAAAATAAGAGACAGCTTGGGAATCAAAGTTGGCGGTGAAAACATCAATACTTCCAGATATGCGGATGACACTGTGTTAATTGCAAGTATGGAGGAAGAACTACAAAACTTAATTGATATAGTTGTTGAGGAAAGTGCAAAAATGGGTCTATCTATCAATTGCAAAAAGATAGAATGTATGGTGAAATCCAAAAAGAAGGAGAATCCTATCTGCAGGCTGAGAATAAACGGGGAAGACATAAAACAAGTACAGAACTTTTGCTGCTTAGGAGGCTGGGTGACATCAGATGGCAGGTGCGACATGGACATCAAAAGAATAGGGAAGGCAAAAGACACCTCTATGAGAGTGAAGAGTATACTGACCAACACTAAACTGGGCATGACAACCTGCCTCAGAGTACTGAAATGTTACGTTAATCCAGTTATGTTATATGGTTCAGAATGTTGGACAATATCTAGAAATATGAGGAAATGAATTGCAGCAGCAGAGATGTGGTTTTTGAGGAGGATGCAAAGGATATCATGGATGAAATTAATATCTAACGAGGATGTCATGAACAGAGCAAGCACAAAAAGAGAAATTATGTATGAGATCATGAAAAGGTAACGTAACTTCATTGGACATGAGATTAGGAAAGAGGAGTTAAAATACATGGTAATTATGGGAAAGATTGAAGGGAAGGAAGCAAGAGGAAGGCAAAGACAAATGATGATGGAGACAGCAGCCAGAGAACTGGAAATGAATATCAATGAATTGATCCACTTGACCTGAAACAGGAGTGTGTGGGCCATGGCAGTCAAAGCTCAAACTGGGCACGGCACCTGATGATGATGATGCCACAGGACTGAGTAGCCTTGAGATTTAAAACGTGAAACTAACAATACGAGCAATATGACTCACATCAGAAGTGAATGGTAAATTAATCAAAATGAAATTGGACACTGACTTGGCTCTTTCAGTCATTCCAAAAAATGGGCTTTGACAGCATTTCAAAGACACTGAAATGAAGCCTGCAGATATCCATCTAAGAACCTGTATTGGAGAAAAGACAATTCCTGTGGAAATGACATTTGTAATAGAAATACAACAACCAACAAGCCACATTGTGGTTAAAACAGGAGGGCCAGTGTTGCGGGACTGTGATTGGCTGAGACAACTACAACTTGATGCTGCATCCCCTGAACCCCTCCTCCCCACCCACTGAGTCAGCTGAAAGCAAATTAAGACAGGTACTGAATGATGCCACAGTACTGTTGAAGGATGGCATTGGAGAACTCAAACATATCAAGGGTAAAATAGTGTTAAATTGAAACACCCTGGTTTCCTTGGCTGCGTAAGTCCAGGGAAGACAATCTCCGGTCCCACCAAGATAGTGAGACTGAGGTGCTCTCCCACCCAAAACCCCAGTTTGTATGGATGCTGTGTAATTTGCTTCCCTGTTACAAGTTAGTGCCATGAAATAACAGACAGTACACTGCATATGATTAAAGGAATTACATTTATAAGTCTTAACTAAAGGGTTAGTAAAGAATAACAAAAAGAAAAGGGCCCATTCTAATTAAGCAGTCAAATGTGCATGTTGGAGCTCATTTTGAACTTCCCTGTCACTCACGAGCTGGGCTTCCGTCCGTGTGAATGCCCACACCACCTTCCAAATGCCACTCGCAATCCATCTAGAACCAATCCCACTGGATTGTATGCTACAATCAGTTCTTCCCATCTTCTCTCTTCATCTCCTGCCGAACACAAAAAAAAACAAGCCCAACCTTATTGTCCCTCACCAAGAAAACTTCCCTCTAATTGGATGGCACACATTCCACATCATCCCTTATCTTCAACAGTAACCCAAACAAGCTGCCAAAATGAAATACAAACAGCAGAACAGTAAAAATATGAACCAGGGCATTACAAATGAAAATGTTACACCATGGTTTTACAAAGCCTGTCCAGTTCTTTATACCCAATAACCCAAACAAGCTGCTCTTCAAGAGCTGCCAAAATAAAATACATACAGCAGAACAGTAAAAATATGAACCAGGGCATTACAAATGAAAATGATGCACCCAAGTTTTACAAAGTCTATCTAGTTCCCGATAAAAATTGCATGGAGTCTGAAGGAATTCTTTCCAAGGTTGAGTGGAGCCCATGGGCAATGCCAGTGGTCCCAGCAGCTAAGGATGAATCCCTCAGGATCTATGGTGATCTTAAGGTTACTGTCAACCTAGAACTGAAAGTAGATCAATACTCTCTGCCCAAGATAGAATATACCTTTGCAATCCTTTCTGGAGGAAAACACTTCAGCAAAGTGAACTTAGTTGAGGCCTTCGTACAGATGGAGATGGAGGAAGAGTTCTAAGTGTTTCTCAGCATAAACTCTCACAAAGGGCTTTATTGCTATAATAGACTTAGTTTTAGATTAGTATCTGCACCTGCACTCTGTAGAAAGTTATGGACCAGGAGCTGCAAGGCTGCCCAGGCACTCAGTATTATTTGGATGACATCTTTGTACTGGTGAGCATGACAAGGAACATCTCAAAAATCTCAAGAGTGTTAAAAAGATTAGAAGATTATGGCTCAGAACAAGTATGAATTCTTTAAACCAAGCATCAGTTACAGTGATCACCCATTGTGCATCACAAGGATTACACGAATGTGCTGAGAAAATTCAAGCAGTAGTGAATGCTGCAAGGCTGATCAGGAGTCACACTTTAATGAGAAGACAATCAAAGGCGTTTGCATGTTGTTAGGGGTCAAACAGAAGTTTCACATCATACTAACCTCAGAACTCTGGCTTTGTTGAGAGAATGAATCACGCCCTAAAAGGGAGCCTAACGAAGGCCCTAATGGAGTAGGGACAGTATTTGGAATTGGGGTTTGAATTATAAATCCACCTCTGGATTCAAACAATCTCTCCTACTATCATTGTACAACTAATTGTTTTAATGACCATTATTATTTTAGTGTGTGTACTATGATGGCAGATAAAGCATTGGCTTAGGGGGATTGTCATGTCATAGGCCAAACAAGGGTATTATTAGGGATCCAATCTATAGGCCCTATTGGCCATGGGCTGAGAAGGGGGACTGTTGTAAGTGACAGAATAGTGAAGGCTAGAAACTAGAAAATAGGAACCTGGATTGTTTTAATGTAGTAACAGGGAATGGCGGACAAAGCTTAAATGTAGAGACATGGAATGCAGCAGCGATGACATCCAAGGTTCAGGAGTTTCATTAATTGTGTTAAACCATGCACCCATTGTTGTAATAGAAAACTGGATTTACTGTTAGACCCCTGGACAATCATTTTACTCTCTAATCAGGACCTAGTCCATTACTTAAGTCTTCTTCTAGCCAAATGTCATTTTACTGTTAATCTCATCAAATGAGAATGTAAAAGCTCCATCAAATTCATGGTCAATAGATCAGCTTTGACTGGCCTTCTGGTGAGCACCAGTTTTTAATAAATCGTCTGTAATTTCCAACAGCAACTCAGTGTGATCTTTCAGTTTGCTCCTTCACCATGGACACATATCAGATTGTGAATGGAAAGTTGAATTGAAGTAGGTAACTGCCAGGAGATTCTGCCATTTCTGGCAGACAGAGAGAGAGAGAAAGTGCTAAACAAAGTGGCCCCCCCCCAATCTGTATTGGATATTACTGATGTAGAGGAGGCCACACTGGGAACCCTGGAAACAACAGATTGCTCCGACAGACTCATGGGCGGTGTTGGCTCACCTAAAGGACTGTTTAGGGCCCTGAATGGTGGTGTAGGGGCAGGTTGTGCTTGTCACATTTGCAGGGATGAGTGCCAGGAGGGAAGGCAGTGGGTCACATCCCTGTAGGTGTATCCCACTGATCTCCGTCTTTGTGCTTACCCCTGCAGGTGTATGTACAGATCTCCCTCCTGCTTAGGATTCCCAGCTCTGCAGAATCCTCTGTGTTTATGAAAATCAAATAACCCAATGATAGGAAAATAGAATTTTCCAATTTTAGGTAAACCTCACTTTTGCTTTGTTCCCCTCTTTCTCTCCTTCCAATCCTCTTCTATTTTTATCCCCTTTGGCTTATACTCCCTTCAGACTCATCCCCCCTACCCATTTTCAGTCCTCTCTCCCCCAATTACATTCCTTAAGACACATGAATTTAAACTACTGGCTCTCCTATCTCGCCCTGGCTCCATCTGTCTTTCACCTATCCCCCACCCCCCCAAATGGGTCTCTTGATCACTTTCCTTACATATCAGGTTCTAGCACCGGTGGCCTTTGTGTTCCTGCTCACCTCTCTTCCTCTTCCTGGCTCCATCTTCTTCTCTTCCTGCCTACATCTATCTATCAGCATCTGTCTCTTAATTCAACTCCTCTTTCTCTACCTGGCTTAATCTGCCCATCTACCATACCATCCACCAATCACCTCTGGCCCCTTCCCTTCTCTTTATATTATAATCTTTATATTACACTCCCCTCTTCACTCTCACTTCTTATGAGGGGTCGCGACCTGAAACGCCAATATTTACTTTCCTCCTATATTTATTTTGTCATCTAGATCAATGAGCTGGATGATAATGTGGTTAACCAGATCAGCAGATTCCCGGATGACACCAAGATTGGGGGTGAAGAGAACAGCGAGGAAGCATATCATGGTTTGCAGATCAGCTGGGAAATGGGCTGAAAAATGGCAGATGGAATTTAATGCAGACAAGTGTGAGGTGTTGCTCTTCAGAAGGACCAGCTGGGGTAGGTCTTACAGTGAACAGTAAGGCACTGAGGAGTGCAGTAGAGTCAAGGGATCTGAGAACAGTGTTACAAGAAACACCTTTTGTGGTAATGATCAGGGAGGCAAATAGATCAGCATTTACTGACAAGTGCCTTTATTGTCTCAGCAGAAGAACATGTGAACTTACACAACAGAATAACTGTGTGAACACTTACTAAAGTTTTCCTGACCTTCTATGAACAGTCAAAGAACAGAAAAGATAATACCAGTAAAAAGGAGTTTCTGCTGTGGGCTACGTGTTTCTCGGTCGTCCCGTTTTAAATCTCCACATGTCCACGGGGCACCTCACATCCGTGATAGTTGGTCTCCTACAGAGTTACTGCTGCCAGCACACTTGAAGCATCTGGTTTTATATCCATTTCTTACCAATTCAAAATATATTCCAGTGTTGTTGGCTAAAGGTCTGCC
Organism: Hemitrygon akajei; assembly: GCF_048418815.1. Classification (NCBI taxonomy): domain Eukaryota; kingdom Metazoa; phylum Chordata; class Chondrichthyes; order Myliobatiformes; family Dasyatidae; genus Hemitrygon; species Hemitrygon akajei. The sequence goes on from NC_133139.1 coordinate 51,062,336, forward strand.
CTTTAACACCTTCATATTGGCTCTGCTCCGTTTATTGCCCTCTTTCCAGCAAGTGACAATGGGTAATTTATGGCTCTTTGTTCTCATTCAGCCACCAGCTTGAATCACACAGAACAGATTCAGATTCCATCGGTCAAAAACTTGCAATGTTATAGCCAATCAAATTACACCTCACAATAACTTCTCATTTGGAAATGATCCCTAGTTCATCATCCCTAATTACTTGAGGCATTATTGTGTCAACTTTAAAACACTGATCAAGCCAAGTGCCTAACTCACAAAATGGAGAACACAGCCTCTTCATAAAGTGGCAGCCTCCATCTCCTCCCTCCTGGCAAGAACAAAGATAAGTAGTTTGTCTGCTTCCTCTGTCCTTGATTCATTCAAATTCACTGATTTGTAAACTGCAGTACTCTAGCCAACATCTCCCTTCTCATGATCTAAAATTATTCATCACAGAATGACTATCCTTCTCTATTCTATTAACTACTCGTAGGACCTCCATGAACCCCCAAGCAGGCATGCAACACTTACATTATACAAAAATAAAGGTACCATTTATTTACTGAATTCATACACTCTGTATACAGACAATCATCTTCTCTGTATTACAAAACCATTATCCTCTTCCTTTTGCACAACTTCAGATTATCATCTTCTAAATATGAAACACATTAGACAATACAATCATCAGCATACGTCAGCAGGGATGTATTTGAACATTTGATCCCCAATTCCACAATTATCCTAAGAGTCATGCAATATGTCATTTGCTTTGTCAGTATGTCTTAATAACTTTGTATATTTAATCCATTGCCTTCTCCACAACACTTGTCCAATCTGAAGTTAAATGAGAAATTGGTGGCAACTCAGTAACAACATTGTCCCATAAATATCGATCCGTTTCAGTTTGTTGGGTCGCAAGGTTCTCCTCCACCACCTTCTCCTCTACTGGTTGAGGTAAAGTTTGTCCTCCAATAGTCAAATTTAATATCAAGCTCCCAATTGCAACATTGTGACTTTCCAAAAGGATACCCTTTCCATTCCATGGTATAACACGTGGCTGCTGTTGCTATATATGATATTCATCCTACCAATGTGTATTGTATGAAAAACTAATTTACATGCTGAATAGACAATGAATAAGTCTCATAAATACTGAAACCACGATCCACAAGTTTCTGTCTTGTCATCTCTTCTGGACAAGCCCAGTGGTTCCCCCTTTTATAACATCTTGATAAATCTATCTCTTTCCCAGTACCATTCATAACAATAGTACGTGTTGGTGAGTTACTTAAGAACATCCAAGTCTTATGATAGTTGCCCACATTGTGAACTCTTTTCAGAGTGGGCTAAATTCTTTCAATGTTGGGGAATATGGAACGCTACACCAACATATAACCTTCCTTCACCATAATCACAAGTACCTAGTACTCTATTGGTTAGTGTAAGACTTCTAACATGACATAAGGACACTTCTCCCCAACCACTTGTTTTAGTTGCTCATCTGATACCCAATTTGATACTCGATGTGCATCACATTGTAATAACTTTTTACTAATCATGGTGAGCAACCAACTAGTATATGTAGCACAGATCTCAGCTTAATGTGTTCCCTCAGATATGAGGTCTATGCGGTCAATTATCAAATTCATGGTATTGTCAGGGTCCGGTCCAGTCCGGACTCCGCGTTCCAGGTCTCGATCCGGTCCGAGTGCTCCAGACTCCGGGTCTTTCAGCTGTCTTTCCTGGCCCCGTTGAGCCTGTTAAGATCATCCTGGATCAAGGAGGCACACCTGTGGCCAATTCGGCTGCAGGTGTTTATAAGGGGCCGCGGGACAGAGACCGGATGTGTGGTTGTTTTGTTCTGCATCCTGTCTGCTCTGAAGCTGGTTTAACCTGCTCTATAGCTGGTTCGTTTGCTCTGAATCCTACTCCGTATCCTGCCCTTTGCCTGTTCTGCAACCGGCTCTGTACCTGTTTTACCTGGTTCGTCATGCTTTTCCTGCTCCTCTCGGGTGCGCTGGTCCCGCTGTTCCGTCTTATTCGTCTTGCCCGTGCTTTTGGTCGCCTTTACCAATGTACCTGTTGGATCACTGTAGTTCTGCTGCTCACCCTGGACCCAGCTTCCTACTCGTTGCCTCCGTCGGGTGGATCCGGCCGGACTGCCGCTGCCCGGTGGGGGTTCTGCCCCCTCATACCCGTTGCTTCTGTCGGGCGGATCCGGCTGGACTGCCGCTGCCCGGTGGGGGTTCTGCCCCTTCCTACCCATTGCTTCTGTCGGGCGGATCCGGCCGGACTGCCGCTGCCCGGCAGGGGTTCTGCCCCCTCATACCCGTTGCTTCTGTCGGGCGGATCCGGCCGGACTGCCGCTGCCCGGCGGGGGTTCTGCCCCCTCATACCCGTTGCTTCTGTCGGGCGGATCCGGCCAGACTGCCACTGTCTGGCGGGGGTTCTGCCCCCTCATACCCGTTGCTTCTGTCGGGCAGATCCGGCCGGACTGCCGCTACCCGGCGGGGGTTCTGCCCCCTCATACCCGTTGCTTCTGTCGGGCGGATCCGGCCGGACTGCCGCTGCCCGGCGGGGGTTCTGCCCCCTCATACCCGTTGCTTCTGTCGGGTGGATCCGGCCGGACTGCCGCTGCCCGGCGGGGGTTCTACCTTTCCACCTATTGCTCCCTAAGGGTTGTGCCCTGCACCTGCCCAAGTGTCTGCGTCTGGCCCAGGCCTCTGTGTTCCTGCCTGGGAGTCGGCCCTGCCTGGGATCCATGTGGCCCACCCTAGAGACTCCTACCCTTGCCTACCCTCGTGTCCCATGGATTGTGCCCCGCACCTGCCCAAGTGTCTGCGTCTGGCCCAGGCCTCTGTGTTCCTGCCTGGGAGTCGGCCCTGCCTGGGATCCATGTGGCCCACCCTAGAGACTCCTACCCTTGCCTACCCTCATGTCCCATGGATTGTGCCCCGCACCTGCCCAGGTTTCCGTGACTGGCCCAGGCCTCTGTGTTCCTGCCTGGGAGTCGGCCCTGCCTGGGATCCATGTGGCCCACCCTAGAGACTCCTACCCTTGCCTACCCTCGTGTCCCATGGATTGTGCCCCGCACCTGCCCAGGTGTCCGTGACTGGCCCAGGCCTCTGTGTTCCTGCCTGGGAGTTGGCCCTGCCTGGGATCCATGTGGCCCACCCTAGAGACTCCTACCCTTGCCTACCCTCGTGTCCCATGGATTGTGCCCCGCACCTGCCCAGGTGTCCACGACTGGCCCAGGCCTCTGTGTTCCTGCCTGGGAGTTGGCCCTGCCCGGGATCCCTGCAGCCCGCCATGAGGAATCTGCCTGCCCGCCCGCCTGCCCCGTCTGAACTCTGGGATCCAGCCCTGCCTGCATTAAACCTTAAATGCCATGGGATCCCCATCCTGTCCTCCCCCTAGTACTTCAGTGTCTGCTTCCTGTGTTTGGGTCCATCTGGCCCCCGTTCCTGACAGGTATCTTGAAGGCGGTTCAGAAATTTGTTTTCCAAACTCTGCTGTATCCAATGTATTGACCATTGCAAACATTGATGCATAACATGCTTTCACTAAGTCCAATAGTCCTCTCTTTTCCTATTTTTGATAGACTTAACCTCACTCCTGCTTAGTTGTCTTCCAAGAAAATAATTGTCCAATTGTAGATTAACACAATTTAGGCACCATTATTTCATTTATATTAAAGTGGTCTGCACTTGCTGGTACCCTGGTACCAAGGTAACAAGTTCCAGTGTATGAACCCAACACTGATCCTAACCCTTTGTGTCATGCTGGGTCTCACTACATTTAGACTCTGGTGTATTTCCAGCTACTTCAAGTTGTAGGATAGTCAATTTTACATTGTTCTCGTGATATTGAATTAAACCTGTAACACGCAAGTGTAATTTCTGTTCTTATTTCCAGTTTCAAGTTCCAATCATAAATTTTAAGTTGTAAATTTTTTGTTTTTTTATCCTGTCCAATCCAGATTCCCGATTGTCTTTGGACTTAAGCCATCCATCTGTTTTTTTTCCCCTTTTCCACCCAATTTACATTTCAGGATAGGGGAGGCAGGAACCAACATGCTTTTTTCTTTTTGACAAAACTCCCCTGATTCTCAGAAGGAGAGAACAGAAAAATTCCTTCTTGGTCAAATCTGTCACCCTCTACTTGAAACAGCTATTCCAAACTCAAATCTTCCAAATCAGGTTTACCATGTACATGGATCGTAAAGTCTCCAAAATTGGGGCCATCATGTACATCAATCCTTCTGTACCAATGATGATAACATTATTGTTTCTGTCCCACCAATTTCAACCAGGTGATGTGGTACCATCCACTTCTATCTGGAGAAATCAGTGCCCTGTACACTGATGGACTTGCTTTGTCTATAATTTAATAGGACCCTGCAAACCTTGGATTTTAAAGTGAGGTGGGTTAGTGTATTCTAATCATCACTTTCTCCTCAAGTTGATTCAATGGGACTGACTTTTGAGTCAAAGTAGGCTTATTCTGTTGCCTTTTCTTTCATAGTTGATGAGCTGCCACATAATTGGCCTTTTTTACTATGTCTACCGATTATTGTACCCACTTTTCTGACAATTCCATTTAATTTGGGTTCTGTCAAGTCTAATCCCAACATCTCCCAGCTCTCTCATGTCTCTTCTAACCGTGAGTTTGTAAGGAGTGTAAACCATTGAAGATGTCACTGTATTCCTTTTTATCACCAGTACATAAAGGAAATCTGCCTGCCCTGTTGCATCACTTTGGCCATCATATTTTTTTAATGTTCAGTTCATCCTTTCCACAATTCCACTAGACTGTGGTCTATAGGGTATATGAAATCTCGGCTCAACCCCTAAAGGTGCCATGGCATCTTGCATTATCTGTGCTATGTAACAAGTGCCTTAATTCTATTCTCTGAGGTAAACCCCAGCGAGTAAAAATCCTTTCCAATAAGATTTTTGCAGTGGCATTAGCCATGTTTGTCTTAATTGTGAAAGCTTCTACCCACTTGGTGAAAGTCTACCATGACAAGAATATATTTGTACCCTCCTGGGATGGGTGGCATAGGTCCAACATAATATATCTGCAGATTAGTCCAGGGTCCCTGCACTGGTCTGGTATGTCAGAGAGCTCCTTTCTTTACATTTCCATCAGGATTATATTGTACATAAATCAATCAATTCTTGACATCATGCTCCATGTTGTCCTTCATTCAGACCACCAACACACCTTTATCTTTTCCAGGATGTTTTTGGCTCCCTGGTATCCCCATAGATCATGGTACCAGTGGATCACCTGACTTCTTCCTCCATCTGGGACCACAAACTTTCCTTCATATAGGACTACTCCATCTTTGTACATTTTAGACCGTGCACTATTTTTGATGGAGCCTAACAGTGACTCCTTTGCTTGCATCTTTGGAAATAGCTCCATTTCTACCTTTAATATTTTTATTTTTCCCTTTCAGGGTTCTTTTGAAGACCCTGACCTGGAGTTACACGCTGACTTCAGTTCTTTGCGGGAATGGGACCCATTTTCGGGGTTCCACGACTGGCCATTATTCGACATGCCAATGGTTTGGCCTGAGAGACTGGATCGTGTTCAGAAGACTAAGATCTCAGGGCTCTGGAGATGGGTGGATCGAGGATAGGTGTCATGGCAGGAGACTCATGTGTCGTCGGGGAGGACAGAAAAATCTTTTGCTGTAGTATTTGCAAGGTCTTTATGATCTTCGGACACAGAGCTCGAAAAAAACGACGAAACGGACTTTTAACATTATAAACCAACGGGTTGTTGTTATGTCTCCTGCTCAATGTGAAAATGGAGAACACCACCCTCTCCCTTGCCAGGGAGAGAGAGAACCTGCGGTTTGTCGAATTTTGGATGAAATGCGAAGCCTTTGGGGTAACTTTGGTTTGCGACTTTGCTATTGCTTAGCAGATGCTTGGGCTCGGTGATGGTACCAATGCGCGTTTTTATTGCTGGTGGGGGGAAGGACGATTGTTTCTCGCCACTGCTTACGCGCGGGAGTGAGGGGAGCTAGGGAGGGACTTAAACGTTCTCACGTTTAACTGTTGTTCATTCTTTGGGGCACTTCTCTGTTTTCGTGGATGTTTGCGAAGAAAAAGCATTTCAGGATGTATATTGTATATATTTCTTTGAGATTAAATTTGACCTTTGAACCTTTTATCTTTCTTCTGCTCCTCTATTAATTCCATAACCTTAACCTGTTGTTCCTTCTGCCTCCTGATTTCCCAATCTATTGCTGCCATTCTTGCCCAATTAAAGCACTTTGCTTTGCTAACTCATCAGCCTTTTTATTCCCCTTGGGGGATAATTTACATTGGGCTTTTTCTTTTATGTTGCTGCAATCTTTCCCTTTGCTTCTTCAAATATATACCACAGCAGAGTAGCAGATGTGAGGGGCTTTCCATCAACTGAAACAAACCCTCCTACTTCTCAAAGAGGCAAATGTTCTGTAAGTCTATTACAAACATACATACTATCAGAATGTATGACATCAACCTTGCAGTGCCAAGGCTGACTGACCAAGACATTTTAATTCGAATATCCAGCAGTAGCTAGACAAATACTGAAATGCTGTTTGGACCAGTCCAATATTTTAATTGAACTTTCATTTCCACTTTACATAACAAAACACTGGTTGCCTCAAAGCTATTTTTTCCAAGGGATTTCCAACTCAAAATCAATATGTCAAAAGACTTGAGCAACATGTTTTAATAGTCTGTAAAAGGAAGCAGCTTTGTTAGTAAAAGCAATTTTTAGGATTGTTCCCCAAATGTTCCATTCTTCCCAAAATGTAAAATTCCACACGTAACTGCAAAACTTAAAACAGTTAATTCCTGCCATGAAAAACTTCTTCACATTTTCCAAAGAACCAAGAAAAAAACTGCTTGATGCAACCCCCAATATATTAATTCCTCTAAGGACACAGACACACACACAAATTGAACTCACATGTGGCCACATTTTACATACAAAGCATTCACACTTTAAACCATTCCAGAAAATCTCTTGTTCCTAAGGGTTAAACCATTTCCAAAAAATATTCAGTAACAATCCAACTAATCTGAGGAAATGTGTACTCTCAGACTTTAAAACAAATAAATACTGGAAGTTATTCATCATGCACAAGTAAACAACCTTTAACAAGTTTAAATCATGAAATCCCCACATTAACCAAAATTTAAACATATTCTGACCCTTCTGTAACTCCAATCTCTGATTTTTGTTAGGATTTAAATTACATGAACAATTCTGAGCATAATGACATCCGAAACAGCAGATTTGACTGCTGTACTGTCCTGACAACAGCTTCCCTGATTGGGCGAAGGCGCATTCCTGAGCTCTGTTACTTCCCTTCACAATCTCTGCTGGCTTCTGTCCTGACCTGCGATTCCCCACACGATTTTCTGTGTATTTTCTCTGGTACGTTTATGTAAATCCTCTATTGGGTCCCCGCTGTTATTACCCATAATTGTCAGTATTGCATTCTTTAATTCCTCATTTATTGCCCTGGAGTGTCATTATGTTTCTGGCAAAGCAGAGGGGATGTTCATATGCAAGCACATGATAATCAACTTTCTTTGTTTGACATCGTCCAGTCCATGTATTATTTTCTGGTAATTAATTGCTTGGAACAGTTCCCTAGGATCGTCCCCGGGCATATATAATCACGATATCCTTAGCAATATCCCTCAGTTGATGTTGCCTGAACAGTGTTACGCATGTTATATTCGGGGTTTGATTTCCTGTCCTGACACCTCCCTCTCTGATAATAACTAGGGGAGTCAATCATGCCGTCAGTAGCACAGGTTCTTTTTGATTGTACATTGGAGAGAGGCTCTCGGATGGAGGGTCCTCATGGCCATATCTGGTTATTTTATATGCTAAATCTTTCCAATCCATATCTCCATATCCATCCTCCTTCCCTCTTTTCTTCGGCAGTTTGATCGGGGCACGACTGCACAAGCGCATGAAAGTTGGCCTGTGAGACAGTGGGAGAGTTTAAAAAATGAGCAGATTAATGGAGCAGGCGACGGAGTAGTGGAAGACAGAATAGGAAGGTTTTGGCTTGAGAGGCTTCGGCGAGCAAATGCTGAGAACGAGCTTGCTCCCGGTGAGGTAAGGCCGGGTAAGCTCCTTTAATAACTCTAATTAACTTAGAAGTAGGTAATGGAGGCAGCAGTTAGGGGAATTGAGTGCTCCGTTTGCAGTATGTGGGAAGTCAGGTCAAGCACAATTGTCCCTGATGATTACACCTGTAAAAGGTGCATCCAGCTGCAGCTCCTGACAAACCATGTTAGGGAACTGGAGCTGGAACTGGATGAACTTCGGATCATTCGGGAGAGAGAGGCAGAAATAAACAGGAGTTCCAGGCAGATAGTCACCCCTAAGAGTCAGGAGGCAGGCAGCTGGGTGACTGTCAGGAGAGGGAAGGTGAATAGACAGAATGAGCAGAGCACCCCTGTGGCCGTTCCCATCAATAATAAGTATACAGTTTTGGATACTGTTAGTGGGGACGACCTACCCGGAACAAGTTGCAATGGTTGCGTCTCTGGCACTGAGACTGGACCCTCAACTCAGAAGGGAAGGAGGGAAAAGAGGAGAGCAGTAGTGATAGGGGATTCGATAGTTAGGGGGACAGACAAGAGGTTCTGTGGAAGAGATTGAGAATCCCAGATGGTCTGTTGCCTCCCTGGTGCCAGGGTCTGCGATATCTCGGATCAAGTTCTCAGTATTCTCAAGAGGGAGGGTGTGCAGCCGGATGTCGTGGTCCATGTAGGGACCAATGACGTGGGTAGGAAGAAGGAGGAGGTCCTGCAAAGAGAATTTAGGGAGTTAGGTGCAAAGATGAAGGACAGGACCTCCAGGGTTGCAATCTCAGGATTGATACCCGTGCCATGTGCTAGTGAGGCTAGAAATAGGAAGATAACGCAGCTAAATACGTGGCTAAGGAGTTGGTGCAGGAGGGAGGGCTTCATGTTTCTGGACAATCGGGCCTTGTTCCAGGGAAGGTGGGACCTGTTCTGACGGGGTGGGTTGCACCTGAACTGGAGGGGGACTAACATCCTTGTGGGAAGGTTTGCTAGTGCTGCTCTGGGGGGGTTTAAACTAGATTTTCAAGGGGAGGGGAACCAGAATGTTAGAGCAGATAGTGAGGTGGAGGAGGATAAAGGTCATGTGAGAGCTGTAAGCAGAGATCATGGAGTAAAGCCAGATCTAACATATAAAGAGGCTTTGAGGAAAGAGAAGCAGAATAAAGGGTGTAAAGGTAGTAAGGTTAGAAGGGCTAAAGTGTGTGTACTTCAATGCAAGAAGCATCAGGAACAAAGGTGATGAACTGAGAGCTTGGATACATACATGGAATTATGATGTAGTGGCCATTACAGAGACTTAGCTGGCACCAGGGCAGGAATGGATTCTCAATATTTCTGGATTTCAGTGCTTTAAATGGGATAGAGAGGGGGGAAAAGGGGAGGAGGGGTGGCATTACTGGTCAGGGATACTATTATAGCTACAGAAAGGGTGGGTAATGTAGCAGGATCCTCTTTTGAGTCAGTATGGGTGGAAGTCAGGAACAGGAAGGGAGCAGTTACTCTATTGGGAGTATTCTATAGGCCCCCTGGTAGCAGCAGAGATACCGAGGAGCAGATTGGGAGGCAGATTTTGGAAAGGTGCAAAAATAATAGGGTTGTTATCATGGGTGACTTGAACTTCCCTAATATTTTGATTGGAACCTGATTAGTTTCTATGGTTTAGACGGGGCAGAGTTTGTTAAGTGCGTCCAGGATGGATTCCTGTCACAGTATGTTGACAGGCCGACTAGGGGGAATGCCATACTAGATCTAGTATTAGGTAACGAACTGGGTCAGGTCACAGATCTCTCAGTGGGTGAGCATCTGGGGGACAGTAACCACTGCTCCCTGGCCTTCAACATTATCATGGAAAAGGATAGATTCAGAGAGGGCAGGAAAATTTTTAATTGGTGAAGGGAAAATTATGAGACTATAAGGCTAGAACTTGCGGGTGTGAATTGGGATGATGTTTTTGCAGGGAAATGTACTATGGACATGTGGTTGATGTTTAAGGATCTCTTGCAGGATGTTAGGGATAAATTTGTCCTGGTGAGGAAGATAAAGAATGGTAGGGTAAAGGAACCATGGGTGACAAGTGAAGTGGAAAATCTAGTCAGGTGGAAGAAGGCAGCATACATGAGGTTTAGGAAGCAAAGATCAGATGGGTCTATTGAGGAATATAGGGTAGCAAGAAAGGAACTTAAGAAAGGGCTGAGGAGAGCAAGAAGGGGGCATGAGAAGGCCTTGGTGAGTAGGGTAAAGGAAAACCCCAAGGCATTCTTCAATTATGTGAAGAACAAAAGGATGACAGGAGTGAAGATAGGACCGATTAGAGATAAAGGTGGGAAAATGTGCCTGGAGGCTGTGGAAGTGAACGAGGTCCTCAATGAATACTTCTCTTTGGTATTCACCAATAAGAGGGAACTTGATGACAGTGAGGACAATATGAGTGAGGTTGAAGTTCTGGAGCATGTTGATATTAAGGGAGAAGAGGTGTTGGAGTTGTTAAAATACATTAGGACGGATAAGTCCCCGGGGCCTGACGGAATATTCCCCAGGCTGCTCTACGAGGCGAGGGAAGAGATTGCCGAGCCTCTGGCTAGGATCTTTATGTCTTTGTTGTCCATGGGAATGGTACCGGAGGATTGGAGGGAGGCGAAAGTTGTCCCCTTGTTCAAAAAAGGTAGTAGGGATAGTCTGGGTAATTATAGACCAGTGAGCCTTATCTCTGTGGTGGGGAAGCTGTTGGAAAAGTTTCTTAGAGATAGAATCTATGGGCATTTAGAGAATCATGGTCTGATCAGGGACAGTCAGCATGGCTTTGTGAAGGGCAGATCGTGTCTAACAAGCCTGATAGAGTTCTTTGAGGAGGTGACCAGGCATATAGATGAGGGTAGTGCAGTGGATGTGATCTACATGGATTTTAGTAAGGCATTTGACAAGGTTCCACACGGTAGGCTTATTCAGAAAGTCAGAAGGCATGGGATCCAGGGAAGTTTGGCCAGGTGGATTCAGAATTGGCTTGCCTGCAGAAAGCAGAGGGTCATGGTGGAGGGAGTACATTCAGATTGGAGGGTTGTGACTAGTGGTGACCCACAAGGATCGGTTCTGGGTCCTCTACTTTTTGTGATTTTTATTAACGACCTGGATGTGGGGGTAGAAGGGTGGGTTGGCAAGTTTGCAGATGACACAAAGGTTGGTGGTGTTGTAGATAGCGTGGAGGATTGTCTAAGATTGCAGAGAGACATTGATAGGATGCAGAAGTGGGCTGAGAAGTGGCAGATGGAGTTCAACCTGGAGAAATGTGAGGTGGTACACTTTGGAAGGACAAACTCCAAGGCAGAGTACAAAGTAAATGGCAGGATACTTGGAAGTGTGGAGGAGCAGAGGGATCTGGGGGTACATGTCCACAGATCCCTGAAAGTTGCCTCACAGGTAGATAGGGTAGTTAAGAAAGCTTATGGAGTGTTAGCTTTCATAAGTTGAGGGATAGAGTTTAAGAGTCACGGGGTAATGATGCAGCTCTATAAAGCTTTGGTTAGTCTTGGAGTACTATGTGCAGTTCTGGTCGCCTCACTACAGGAAGGATGTGAAAGCATTGGAAAGGGTACAGAGGAGATTTACCAGGATGCTGCCTGGTTTAGAGAGTATGGATTATGATCAGAGATTAAGGGAGCTAGGACTCTGGATGAGAGGAGTCATGATAGAGGTGTACAAGATAATAAGAGGAATAGACAGAGTGGACAGCCAGCTCCTCTTCCCCAGGGCACCACTGTTCAATACAAGAGGACATGGCTTTAAGATAAGGGGTGGGAAGTTCAAGGGGGATATTAGAGGAAGGTTTTTTACTCAGAGAGTGGTTGGTACGTGGAATGCACTGCCTGAGTCAGTGGTGGAGGCAGATACACTAGTGAAATTTAAGAGATTACTAGACAGGTATATGGAGAAGTTTAAGCTGGAGAGTTATATGGGTGGCAGGGTTTAAGGGTCGGCACAACAATGTGGATTGAAGGGCCTGTACTGTGCTGTATTGTTCTATGTTCTATGTTCGGATCCAAAGGCGCATATTAGTCCTCTCTGTGCAGTAGGTTGGACGTACAGCTTTCTAAAAATCCGTTTTAAACACTTTGTATGATCACTTACTTCTCTTTTCAGAAGCTGTTATAGCTGCACTGTTTCTTTAATTCCTCCACCTGGCTTGTAGCTAAATTGGCTTCTTCCTGTTTACTCTGATCCTTAACCAATTTCTCACATTTCAGCTTAAATCAATTCACATGCACCGAATCCGTACTTTTATTCCTGTAAAACAGTAATATTTCCCTTGGCGGTTTCTAACTCCTTTCGGACTCTTCTGTTGTCGTCCTCCAACTTAACTCACTCGGCGTCAGCTTTTTGTCGATTTCCTATCAACTCCCCACTGACGCAGGACACTGCTACAGGCTTCAGTAGTCGTTTGTTCTTTGTCTGACGATTTCCCTTTGGCAATTTTAAGAACAGCTTCACCACTGGTGTGTCTATTTCCCTAATAGGTACTTCTGGAGGAATCCCCTCCAAATAAAACAATCTAAGTCATCCAGACTTGCAGAGTTCCCTGAATTCTTCATCCTGGGTCAGTGGATTTTTAAGATTTTTATAGCCGGGGAGGTAATGGGGACAAGCTCCCACTATGCTCCCAGTGTTGTGCACCTCAAGTAACCTCTGACAAACAAGTCCAGCTCCTGACCTACACGTGTGGCTCAGCTACTAAGCCTGGTGGAACCGTTTCTACTGATAGGAGAAGGGATGAAGGTGGGTTACTGGAGCCTTAAAACCATTCGCTTCGGGCAGATGGGGGCTCATCAACCTTGGTTGTCAGCTCATCTAGAAGGAAAACTCTGATCTCAGACTTCCGCTGCCTTGCAGCTGTACCCACTCATGGGGAAGGCTTCGGGAGTAAATCCCTAAGGCAGTCCTACATTGAGTTCAATGCTGACTGGTACCAAACTGATTCGGTCTCTGCTGTTCCTGTGGGTTCATCAAATGCGTGGAGAGGAGGAGCTTGCTTCATGGGCTACAGCTTGCTTTCCAAATCGTATTGCCCAGGTTTGTTTATCTAGACAGCTGGGATGTAACGTCCATGGTCATCTCTGACTGATGGAGACCTCAGGGTCTGTATTAACAAACTACCCAGCCTCAGAGCTCTGTTTTTCACCCACGTGGTCCGGCTCGAGTCTCCTGCTGACAAACAGATTTAAACTCACAACAGGGATGCCAAATCTGTTGCAAGAATGACTCCTTGTAATAATGATCAGGGAGGCACAGAGAGATCTTCATTTACTGACAAGTACCTTTATTGTTTCAACGGAAGAAAGGGATGATGGCGCCTAACGCCGACTCCTTTGCTTGCACCTTCAGAAATAACTCTATTTCTATCTTTAATATCTCTTTTTTTCCTTTTGAAGACTCTGACATGAGATTACACACTGACTTCAGTTCTTCGTGGAAATGAGCCCTGCTATCAGGGCCTCACGACCGACCGCTTTTGATACGCCAAGTACACAGCCTGGAAGACTAGTGTACCTTCAGGGTGCCGGGATTTCATGGCTCTGGAGGTGGGTGGTTTCAAGGTCGGTGCTGCTGCCTATTGTGCCATGGGAGATGCGAGCTGGCTGTGTGTCTGAAGACCCAAGTTCTTTGGGCACTGAGCTCGGAAAAAGCGATGCAACAGACTTTTAACACCATAAATCAGCGAGTTGTTTTGTTATGTTTCCCCTCTCGCTGTGAAATGGGGACACCCCTTTTTCGCTTATTAGGGTGGGAGAGAGCCTGTTGTATGTCAAATTACTGGGTGAACGAGTAGTCTTTGGAGTCTGCAAGTCTGTGTCTTTATTTAGCTTTGCTGCACGCTTGAGTGCTCAGTGGAGGGTGTAGATGTTTTTTTTGCTGGTGGGGGGGTCGCTGCTTTGCTGCTGCATATTCGTGGAAAGGGGGAGCTGGGGGAGCTTTGAGGTTCTAAAATTTAACTGTAATTCATTCATTGGGGCACTCCTCTGATTTCGTGGACGTTTGCGAAGAAAAAGAATTTCGGGATGTATATTGTATACATTTATCTGACATTAAATATAACAATTGAACCCTATTGAAACTATTGAAGAACACGTGAACTTACATAACTGAATACCTGTGTGAACACCTACTATGTTTTCCTGACTTTCCATGAAGAGTCCAAGAACAGAAAATATAATACCAGTTAAAAAGGAGTTTCTGCTGTTGGCCACGTGTTTCTCGTCGTCCTGTTTTAAATCTCCACATGTCCATGGGGCACCTCACATCTGTGATTGTTGGTCTCCTACAGAGTTAGCGCAGACAGCACACTTGAAACATCTGGTTTTATATTCATTCCATTCCAAATCAAATATTGCATTCCAGTATCATTGGCTGTAAATCATAAGTTTGACCTTTAACGCCTTTTTATTGGTCTCTGCCAGCATCCATTTATTGCCCTCTTACCAGCAAGTGACAATGGGTAATTTATGGCTCTTCGTTCTCAATCAGCCACCAGCTTGAATCACACAGAACAGATTCAGATGCCACCGGTCAAAAACCTGCATGTTATAGCCAATCAAATTACACCTCACAAATAATTTCTTATTTGGAAATGATCCCTAGGTCAGCGGAATAGCTGAGACTTTAAAACACTGATCAAGCCAAGCCACTAACTCACAAAATAGATAACACAGTCTCTTCATAAAATGGCAGCCTCCATCTCCTCCCTCATGGCAAGAATAAAGGCAATTGGTCTGTCTGCTTCTATTGTCCTTGATACACTGATGTTTTTTTACTGTAGTTCTTTCTGGCCAACAAGTCCGTAATTCATTGAAAGTGGTGTCATGGGTAGATAGGGTTGTAAAGAAAGCTTTAGGCCCATAGCCCTTCATAAATCAAAGTATTGAGTACTGTAGTGTTCTCACACAGGTGTAAAAACTCTGAACTAAACACCAAGTATAAACCGTAGTCAATGAGGCATGATCGCAGCAAGATTAACCGTTTACTGTTCACTCTTCCACATTAACGTATGGTGAAAACTGTTGATAAAACAATACAAAATATATACAGTATTTGTTTCCTTCTTGGCATCACATTTACACCATAAATACTTGTAAAAGTAAAACTACAAGAAACTATATTAAAGTACAACATACAGTCAGAATCTACCTACGCCATCAACTGCTTTAAATACTTCAACACAAACTATCTGGTAACACTTTTAATAGGACAAGAAAATAACTTTATCAACCGTCATTACTTTTAACATTTTTACTTACCGTCATTACTTTTAACAGTGTTAACATTTTACTTCAACATATCGATTATCTTATGAACTTACGGCGTTGATGCTATGATGTTTCTTAGTACGTAGAATGAAACTTTTCTCGCGCTGATCCTGCACACACAAGCCCCCACCTTCTTGTTTCTTCAAACCAGTATTTTCCCACAAGACGCGGCGAAACCGGGTGTGACGTCATCGCATGCTGCGATACCTCACAGCTAATGAATTTACTTTCAACAACCGTAACTTTAACTAGAAAATGATTACAAACGAATTACTAAAGCGAAAATGTAATAAACTAAACGAATGCCTTAAGGCAACACAAGTACAGAAGATGGGATGTTATAGTGAAGTTGTATAGGACAGTGGTGAGGCCTAATTTGGAGTATTGTATGCAGCTTTAGTTAACTACCCACAGGAAAGATGTAAACAAGGTTGATAGATCACAGAGGAAATTCACAAGGATTTTGCCAGATCTGCAAGACCTGAGTTGACCATAAGACCATAAGATATAGGAGCAGAAGTGGGCTATTTGGCCCATCGAGTCTGCTCCGCCATTCAGTCATGGGCTGATCCAATTCTTCCAGTCATCCCCACGACCCTGCCTTCTCCCCATTCCTTTTGATTCCTGACTAATCAGAGGAACCTATCTACCTCTGCCTTAAATGCACCCAATGACTTGGTCTCCACAGCTGCCCATGGTAACAACTTCTACAGATTTACCAACCTCTGATTAAAGTAATTTTACCGCATATCTGTTCTAAATGGACGTCCTTCAATCCTGAACTCGTGCCTTCTTGTCCTAGACTCCCCTACCATGGGAAATAACTTTGCCATATCTAATCTGTTCAGGCCTTTTAGCATTCTGAATGTTTCTATGAGATTTCCCCCTCATTGTCCTGAACTCTAAGGAATACAGCCCAAGAGCTGCCAGACGTTCTTTATATGGTAACCTTTTCATTCCTGGAATCATTCTTATGAATCTTCACTGAACCCTCTCCAATGTCGTATATTCTTTCTAAAATAAGGAGCCCAGAACTGCACACAATACTCCAAGTGTGGTCTCACCAGTGCCTTATTGAGCTTCAGCTTCACATCCCTGCTTTTATATTCTATACCTCTAGAAATGAATACCAACATTGCATTCACCTTAAAAAGCAAACACGAGGAAATCTACAGATGTTGGAAATTCAAGCAACACACACAAAATGCTGGTGGAACACAGCAGGCCAGGCAGCATCTATAGGAAGAAGCACTGTCAACATTTCGGGCCGAACCCTTCATCAGGACTAACTGAAAGGAAAGATAGTAAGAGATTTGAAAGTAGGAGGGGGAGGGGGAAATCTGAAATCGGATTTCCCCCTTCCCCTCCTACTTTCCAATCTCTTACTATCTTTTATTGCATTCACCTTCTTCACAACCTGGAGGTTAACGTTTAGGGTATCTTGCACAAGGACTCCCAAGTCCCCTTGCATCTCTGCATTTGAATTCTCTCCTTATCCAAATAATAGTCTGCCTGTTTATTTCTTCCACCAAAGTGCATGACCATACACTTTCCAACATTGTATTTCATTTGCCACTTCTTTGCCCATTCCCCTAAACTATTTAAGTCTCTCTGCAGGCTCTCTGATTCCTCAACACTACCTGCTCCTCCACCTATCTTTGTATCATAGGCAAATTTAGCCACAATTCCATTAATACCATAGTCCAAATCATTGACATACATCATAAAAAGCAATGATCCCAACACCAACCCCTGTGGAACTCCACTGGTAACTGGCAGCCAGCCAGAATAGGATCCCTTTAGTCCCACTTTCTGTTTTCTGCCGATCAGCCAGTGCTCCACCCATGACAGTAACTCCCCTGTAATTCCATGGGCTCTTTTCTTGCTAAGCAGCCTCATTTGAAGCACCTTGTCAAAGGCCTTCTGAAAATCGAAGTACACCACATCTACTACATCTCCTTTGTCTATCCTGCTTGTAATTTCCTCAAAAAATTGTAGTAGGTTAGTCAGGGAGGATTTTCCTTTCAGGAAACCATGCTGGTTTTGGCCTATCTTGTCATGTGCCTCCAGGTACTCCATAATCTCATCCCTAATAATCAATTCAAACAACTCCCCAACCACTGATGTCAGGCTAACAGGTCTATAGTTTCCTTTCTGCTGCCTCCCACCCTTCTTAAATAGCAGAGTAACATTTGCAATTTTCCAGTCATCCGGTGCAATCCCAGAATCTATCGATTCCTGAAAGATCAGCGTTAATGTCTCCGCAATCTCTCCAGCTACTCCCTTCAGAACCCGAAGGTGCATTCCATCAGGTCCAGGAGATTTATCCACCTTCAGACCATTAAGCTTCCTGAGCACCTTTGAAGACTGATGCAAAATACGCATTCAGTTCCTCTGTCATCTCTACATCTCTCATTACAATATCTCCAGCGTCATTTTCTATTGGTGCTATATCTACCTTCAACCCTCTTTTACCCTTTATATACTTTAAAAAAACTTCTGGTATCTTTTTTGATATAGGTTGCCAGCTTCCTCTCATAATTCATCTTTTCCTTCCTTATGACCTTCTTAGTTTCCTTCTGCAAGTTTTTAAAAGCTTCCCAATCCTCTCTCTTCCCATTAGCTTTGGCTTCCTTGTGTGCTCTCTCTTTTGCTTTTACTTTGGCTCTGACTTCACTTGTCCTTCTTCCATTCGAAAATTTCTTCATTTGGAATATATATGTCTTGCACTTCTCTCATTTTTTGCTGAAACTCCAGCATTGCTGCTCTGCTGTCCTTTTGCTAGTGTCCCTTTTCAGTCAACTTTGGCCAGATCCCCTCTCATGCCGTTGTAATTTCCTTTATTCTACAGAACTACCGGCACATTGGAATTTAGTTTCTGCTTCTCAAATTTCAATGTGAACTCCCTAATAAGCTGTAGGTCATCAAGCCACAGCTCCAAATCCCTGACACGGTTTCTCAGGTGTTGCATCCAAAACACTTTACAACATAGGATGCTAATAGAAAAGATGTTTACAGCAAGTTACCCCATGGCAGTGGTGAGCAAAATGGTATTGTAAACATGAGGAAATCTGCAGATGCTGGAAATTCAAGCAACACACACAAAATGCTGGTGGAACGCAGCAGGCCAAGCAGCATCTATAGGGAGAAGTACAGTCGACATTTTGGGCCAAGACCCTTCGTTAGGATTCAGATGTCCTGATGGAGGGTCTGGGCCCAAAACGTCGACTGCACTTCTTCCTATAGATACAAAATGCTGGAGGAACTCAGCAGGTTGGGCAGAATCTGTGGAAAAGAGCAGTCAATGTTTTGGGCCAAGACCCTTCATCAGGACTGAAGAAGAAGGGGGCAGGGGCCCTATAAGGAAGGTGGGGGGAGGGTGGAAGGTGAAAAGCCAATCAGAGGAAAGATCAAGGGGTGGGGGAGGGGAAGCAGCGAGGGGATAGGCAAGAAAGGTGAAGAAGGAATGTAAGGGGAAAGCACTATGGGTAGTAGAAGAAGGCAGAATCATGAGAGAGGTGAAGAGGAGGCAGAGTGAAACTGGGATGGGGAAGGGAGAGGGAGGGAATTACCGGAATTTGGAGAATTCAATGTTCATGCCAAGGGGCTGGAGACTACCCAGACGGTAGATGAGGTGTTGCTCCTCCAACCTGAGTTTGGCCTCATCATGGCAGTAGAGCTGAAGTGGGTGGCAACCAGGAGATCCCTCCCTGCTTCCCCACCCCTTGATCTTTCCTCTTACTGGTTTTTCACCTGGCACCTACCAGCTGTCTCTTTCCCACCCTCCCCCACCTTCTTTATAGGACCCCTGCCCCCTCCTTCTTCAGTCCCAATGAAGGGTCTCGGCCCGAAACATTGACTGCTTGTTTCCATGGATGCTGCCCGACCTGCTGAGTTCATTCAGCTTGTTTGTATGTGTTGGTTTGACCACAGCATCTGCAGTGTACTTTGTGTTAACCGGGAGATCCTGTCTGTCTATCGTTCCCTCCACAACTGCCTGGTCCACACATCCCTCCCCACAGATCTCTCACCTGGTACTTATCCCTGCAAGCATAAGTGCTACACCTGTCCCTACACCACCTCTCTTACCACCATTCAGGGCCCCAAACAGTCCTTCCAGGTGAGGCAACACTTCACTTGTGAGTCTGCTGGAGTCGTCTATTGCATCCGGTGCTCCCAGTGCGGCCTCCTCTACATCGGCGAGACCCGACACAGATTGGGGTACAGCTTTGTCAAGCACCTCCACAGACAGCACAACAGACAGGATCTCCCGGTTGCTGCCCACTACAACTCTCCTTCACATTCCCATTCGGATATATCCGTACATGGCCTCCTCTACTGCCATGATGAGGCCAAACTCAGGTTGGAGGAGCAACACCTCATATACTGTCTGGGTAGTCTCCAGCCCCTTGGTATGAACATTGAATTCTCCAAATTCCGGTAATTTCCTCCCTCTCCCTTCCCCATCCCAGTTTCACTCTGCCTCCTCCTCCAGCTGCCTATCACCTCTCTCATGATTCTGCCTTCTTCTACTACCCATAGTGCTTTCCCCTTACATTCCTTCTTCACCTTTCCTGCCTATCCCCTCCCTGCTTCCCCTCCCCACCCCTTGATCTTTCCTCTGATTGGTTTTTCACCTTCCACCCTCCCCCCACCTTCCTTATAGGGCCCCTGCCCCCTCCTTCTTCAGTCCTGATGAAGGGTCTTGGCCCAAAACGTTGACTGCTCTTTTCCACGGATGCTGCCCAACCTGCTGAGTTCTTCCAGCGTGTTGTGCTTGTTGTTTTGTCCACAGCATCTGCTGTGCACTTTGTGTTTCCTATAGATGCTGCCTGGCCTGCTGCATTCCACCAGCAAAATGGTATTGTATTTGTTTTGGTTTGGAATCTGCTGTCCATCCCCTTAACGATTGAGTTTCCTAATCACCATTGCTCTCCCTGAATTTATCCTTCCCAGCTGGCCACAGTGCCACTGGCCTGGCTGCTGCCATGTGCTGATAGGGTGCACCTCTTGTTGAGGGGAAGGGTCACAGGGGAACCATGCACTACGTCCCCTTACCTCTCCTGGTGTCACTACTAACTTAAGCCTGCAATATAGGTGTGAACACCTCAGTAAAAGTCTCATCCGTGAAGTTGGTCCTGAGCACAGCCAGCTCCAGCTCCAGTTCTTTGTCCTTGTCAGTCAGGAACTGTAGTTGGGTGCACTTCCTGCAGACGTAGTCATCAAAGAGACTGTTAAGTGCCCCGAAATCCCAGATCTCACAGGAGGAGCATTCCACTGCCTGATCTACCATCTTGCCTTCGTTTTGTTATACCTCTAAATTCTCAAGGTTAAGTTCTAGCCTCCATCAGGTCTTGCCTAAACCTGTTGAGCCAAAGCCTGACCGTTCTAACAATGGCCTCTTTGCTTACACCTCAATCTTTTTATTTACCCCTGCTAAATGTTAATAGATCATTATGATTACAGCCTGCCAAAAAGTCCCTGAGCTCTTTTTAAACTTTGCTCAGCCTCGCCGTCAAATGACCTTTCACAATGTTTGCAGCCCAGGTAAGGATGAGGTAAATCAAAGAGTAATGTGTGTTCCGTGGGAGGCAGCAGCACTTTACAGTAGCTCCTTGTGTTCGTTTGCCTTAATGTTATTTAATGTTTCTTTCATTTTTTTTGGTACTGGCTGGTGTCACTATGAAATAATAATGGACATTAATCTGTTTCAGAACACCTCTGGTTCTCGGGATACTTTATTGGGAATGCACGGTTATTGTTTCACTGAGACATGGTTACACGAGCAAATCCTGGATTCAAACAATAATGTGAATGGGTTTACAACGATGCGAGCAGACAGAGTTAATCTACAATGCAGTAAGAGGAAGGTAGGTGAGCTTGCTGTGCTTGTGAGCAACAGATGGTGTAATCCTGGTCACATTTCTGAGAAAGAATGAATCTGCAGTCTGGACATCGAGCTGCCTGAGTTCAGCCACGTCGTATTGCTCATTGTCTACATTCTGCCCTCCCAATACTGTCCCGATGCTGCTTGTGACATCGTACACACTACATAGTGAGACTCCAGACTCAACACCCCAATGCATTCATTCAAGTATTGGGAGACGTCAAGTATGTTTCTCTCTCAACAACCCTACCCACCTTCAACCAGTTTGTCAAGTGTCATACAAGAAAAAATAAAACACTGGGTCTGTTGTATGCAAATGTAAAAGGTGCATACAGCTCCACAACTCTCTCCCCACTTGGAAGATCAGATCACAACCTGGTTCACCTCATGCATTTGCATAAGCCCAAAGTACAGCAACAGCTAGATACCAGCAAAACAGTAAAGAAATGGTGTCCAGAGGCCATCGAGGCCTTGAAAGTCTGCTTTGAGGTTATTAACTGGACTGTGCTTGGTGAACCATATGAGGAGGACTTACTGTCTGCATCACTGGCTACATCAACTTCTGTGTGGACACTGTGATGCCATCAAGGACTATTCGCTGCTTCCCTAACAACAAACCATGGATCACCAGTGATCTGAAAGCTCCTCTCAATCACAGAAAGAGAGCCTTTAGATCAGGAGACAGGGAAGAAGTGAAACATGCAGAGGGAGCTAAAGGAGAAGATAAGGTGGCTAAAGAAGAATACAGGAGAGAGCTGGAGAATGAGCTTGGGCAGAGTGGCACATAGGAGGTGTAGAGGGGCATGAAGAACATCGCTGGCTTCAATTAGCCTAGCTATGGAACCTTGGAATATAGCCGTGAATGGGTTAATGAGTTAATCCAGTTCTTCAATAGGTTTGACAATTGCCCACCTGTTCACACCCCCCTCAGCACACCAGCCTAGGTGCTGAGGCACCCAATGCTTCCTCAGCACCAACACCACACCTCCTTCCACCTCCAGTTCAATACGTGGATGAACAACACTGGCTACCACTGTCTACGCACCCTCCTCGCCCTGCACCTACTATCCACACGTCCACCTCCCCCAATCCCCACCTTCCACCAACTCCCCAGTCATCGTAGACTCTCCTTCACTACTGAGCAGGTGAGAAGGGCTCTGGGGAAACTCAGACACGGCAAATTATAGAGAGGCTGGTCCTGGCTCACCTCTGACCCCTGGTCAGATCAGCCCTCGATCCCTGCACTTTGCCTGCCAGGAGCACATTGGAGTCAATGATGCTGTCATCTACCTGCTGAACAGAGCCTATCCCATTTGATAAGCAGGGCAGCACTGTGAGGATCATGTTTTTGATTTTTCAAGGGCCTTCAATACCATACAGCCCTCATAGCTCTGGAGAAGCTCTGTTCAATGGAGGTTGGCATTTCCATTGTATCCTGGATAATGGACTACCTGACTGGCAGACCACAGTTTGTGCAGCTTCAGAGCTGTGTGTCAGACATGGCTATAAGCAGCACTGGGGCCCACGTGGGACTGTATTGGCTCCCTTCCTGTTTACTCTGTACACCTCGGACTTTAGATACAACACTGAGTCATGTCACCTGCAGAAATTCTCTGATGATTCAGCAATAGTTGGATGCATAAAGGGAGAATGGGAGGATGAATACAGGGTCCTGGTGGAGGACTTTGTCAAATGGTGCAAGCTGAATCAACTGCAGCTCAACATCAGTAAGACAAAGGAGATGGTGATGGACTTTAGGAAGACCAAGCCTGCACTGCTCCCTGTTACTATTAATGGTGAGGGCACGGATGTGATGACGGGGTGTACCTGGGGATGCATCTGGATGCCTAACTTGAGTGGAGCAGCAACACTGAGGCTGTGTACAAGGGCCAGAGTTGCCTCTTCTTCCTGAGGAGACTGAGGTCCTTTGGAGTATGCAGGCCTCTCTTTCTCATGTTCTACCAGTCTGTTGTTGCCAGTACAGCCTTCTATGAGGTGGTGTGTTGGGACAATGGCATCAACATGGGTGATGTCAACAGCCTCAATAAACTGATTAGAAAGGCTGGCTCAGTTATAGGAGTCAAACTGGACACACCAGAGGCTGGGTAGGACAAAGGACCCACCGGAAAATCCTGGCAATTCTGGACAATGTTTCTCACCCTCTGCATGCCACCTTGGCTGAACAGAGGAACACTTTCAGTGATAGACTAAGACAGTCTGCTACTCCAAAGAGCACTACATTAGGTCATTTTTACTCTTGGCCATTAGGCTCTATAATGAGGCAATCAAGCGATGACCCACCCCCTCCTGTTATTAATCTCTTTTTAACATACTGTGTAACCCAGGTTAATTAAACCCAAACTTGTAATGATAGAAAGCTCTACCTGTAGAGGGATGAAAACGAGGTTTACTGATTAAAAAAATAGAGAATTTGAAAAACACGCTATGTGATGGTGGGGCAGGATGGATGCAGCCACGGACAAGGAGAGAAACACAGCAATGATTAGAAGCTGAAGACATGAACTGTTAAGAGTGGAATTTGTAGTGAGTATCTTTACCCTACTAACGTGAAACCCTCAGGGTGAAACCACTGGACGAGACAATAGCAATGATTCAAAACATTTACAAAGACAGGTGTGTAAAAAGGGCCTGTGGAATCATTGGGGACCTGAGTCACCCCAACCACAATCTATTCCAGCTGCTACCATCCGGGAAATGGTACCGCAGCATAACCTCCCTTTGTGCTCGCCATTGCCTCTTACAGTTTAAGATTGTTCATAGAGCCCATATGTCTAAATCTAAACTATCTCGATTCTACCCTGGCATTAGTCCTCTCTGTGATAAATGCAAGAGGGGCGTGGCCTCTCTCATCCATATGTACTGGTTCTGTCCTAGCTTGGAGAAATTCTGGAAAGATGTCTTCACTACACTATCGGGTATTCTGAATCAGCACCTAGAACCTAACCCCTTAATTGCTCTATTCGGTTTTTGGGGCAAGACAGATTTATGTCTGGGTCCGACCAAATGCTGAATACTATCCTTTGCCTCTCTCCTGGCGAGACGCTTGATCCTCCTTAGATGGAGAGATGTTGCCCTGTCCACTCATGCGCAATGGCTTAACGACATTATGGCCTGCTTGGACCTCGAAAAAATTCATTATTCAGTTCTTAATTCGGATCTAAAGTTCCATAAGGTCTGGGGACCTTTTATCGAGTACTTTCATAACCTTCCTCTTGACTAGGGTTTTTTTTTTGTATTTTTTTTCCTTTTTTTTCCTTCTTTTCGGTCCCTTGCTACCAGCTCCCTTTTTTTTTCTGGTAGTAGGCATTATTATCCTCTGTTGCTAAGTGTATTCACAGTCTGGGAGTTTGACTGTCCGGACTTATACTCTTTATACTGTGTGGTGGTTGGTCTGGAGTGGTTGTTGTTTTTTTCTTGTGTTGTGGGGCTTGGGGAGGACACTAAGCTCACTTGTCTTTAATTTAGGTGCTTTTTTGTTAAATTCTCTTCCTTTGTAGCATATTGTTATTGTATGCTTAATCTTGCACTGTATTAATGCTCCTCATTGGGATTTGGGGTTTTTAATTTTGTAAAATGTTTTGAAAAACTAATAAAAATTTTTTTTTTTTAAAAAAGGTACCGCAGCATAAAAGCCAGGACCAACAGGCTCCGGGACAGCTTCTTCCACCAGGCCATCAGACTAATTAACTCACACTAATCTGAGTGTATTTCTATGTTACATTGACAGTTCCATTTGTTATAAATTACTGTGATTGCAGATCTCACATTTAGACAGAGAATGTAACGTAAAGATTTTTACTCCTCATGTATGTGAAGGATGTAAGAAATAAAGACAATTCAAATTGTCTTTATTAGTGTGGAGCCGAAAGAGATGGGGGAGATTTTGAACAATTTCTTTTCTTCAGTATTCAGTAAGGAGAAGGATATTGAATTGTGTAAGGTAAGGGAAACAAGTAGGGAAGTAATGGAAACTATGACGATTAAAGAGGAGGAAGTACTGGCGCTTTTAAGGAATATAAAAGTGGATAAATCTCCAGATCCTGACTGGATATTCCCTAGGACCTTGAGGGAAGTTAGTGTAGAAATAGCAGGAGCTCTGACAGAAATATTTCAAATGTCATTAGAAACGGTGATGGTGCCGGAGGATTGGTGTATTGCTCATGTGGTTCCATTGTTTAAAAAGGGTTTAAACCTAGCAATTATAGGCCTGTCAGTTTGATGTCAGTGGTGGGTAAATTAATGGAAAGTATTCTTAGAGATGGTATAAATAATTATCTGGATAGACAGGGTCTGAGTAGGAACAGTCAACATGGATTTGTGCATGGAAGGTCATGTTTGACAAATCTTATTGAATTTTTTGAAGAGGTTACGAGGAAAGTTGACGAGGGTAAAGCAGTGGATGTCGTCTATATGGACTTCAGTAAGGCCTTTGATAAGGTTCCGCACGGAAGGTTAGTTAAGAAGGTTCAATCTTTAGGTATTAATATTGAAGTAGTAAAATGAATTCAACAGTGGCTGGATGGGAGATGCCAGAGAGTAGTGGTGGATAACTGTTTGTCAAGTTGGAGGCCGGTGACTAGTGGTGTACCTCAAGGATCTGTACTGGGTTGTTTGTCATATACATTAATGATCTGGATGATGGGGTGGTAAATTGGATTAGTAAGTATGCAGATAATACTAAGGTAGGTGGCGTTGTGGATTATGAAGTAGGTTTTCAAAGTTTGCAGAGAGATTTAGGCCAGTTAGAAGAGTGGGCTGAACAATGGCAGATGGAGTTTAATGCTGATAAATGTGAGTTTGTGGCGACCCACTTCCTAGCGCATTCGAACTGGCTCACAAATAGCCAGCGTGCAGGCACAAAGGCCAGGTCCGCAACAAAGGGAAAAAGCCTGCGGGGGTTTGTGAGTACGTGTCCCTTAGAGCATCCGCGCCCGGGGAGGGCGGGATGAGGGAGGCTTTAAAGCAAGGCTGTGAAGTTCGAATAAAATCATCTTTAATTGCAGTTTACCGACTCCGTGTCGTTATTTTAGCGCTGCGTGTAGCACACCGCTACAAGGTGCTACATTTTGGTAGGAATAATCCAAATAGGACATACATGGTAAATGGTAGGGCATTGAAGAATGCAGTAGAACAGAGTGATCTAGGAATAATGGTGCATATTTCCCTGAAGGTGGAATCTCATGTGGATAGGGTGGTGAAGAAAGCTTTTGGTATGCTGGCCTTTATAAATCAGAGCATTGAGTGTAGGAATTGGGATGTAATGTTAAAATTATACAAGGCATTGGTAAGGCCAAATTTGGAGTATTGTGTACAGTTCTGGTCACTGAATTATAGGAAAGATGTCAACAAAATAGAGAGAGTACATAGAAGATTTACTAGAATGTTACCTAGGTTTCAGCACCTAAGTTACAGAGAAAGGTTGAACAAGTTAGGTCTTTATTCTTTAGAGTGTAGAAGGTTGAGAGGGGACTTGATAGAGGTATTTAAAATTATGAGGGGGATAGATAAGAGTTGACATGGATAGGCTTTTTCCATTGAGAGTAGGGGAGATTCAAACAAGAGGACATGAGTTGAGAGTTAGGGGGCAAAAGTTTAAGGGTAAGACGAGGGGGAATTTCTTTACTCAGAGAGTGGTAGCTGTGTGAAACAAGCTTCCAGTAGAAGTGGTAGAGGCAGGTTCGGTATTGTCATTTTAAGTAAAATTGGATAGGTATACGGACAGGAAAGGAACGGAGGGTTATGAGCTGAGTGCGGGTCAGTGGGACTAGGTGAGAGTAAGCGTTCGGCACGGACTAGAAGGACTGAGATGGCCTGTTTCTGTGCTGTAATTGTTATATGGTTATAAATTCAAATTTAGTTAACAAAATAGTGACAGGAGTTAATATGGTGGAAATGGCTGATAATTGATTAGATTCATTGACCATGAATAATTCACAGCTCATTTCCCTGGATCCCATGTGATCTAACCTGCCAGATCATACTTTCATACAGGACTTTGCTAAAGTCCATATAGACAACATTCACTGCTTGTCAACAATCTGTAACAGATTTCCCATGCATAAAGCCATGCTGACTATCCATAATCAGTCCTTGTCTATCCTAATGCTGGTAAATCCTGTCCCCCAGAATCCCCTCTAGTAACTTACCCACCATTAACATCAGTCATTCTCACAAATAATACGACAACTCACTTCATTAGAAACAGAAGCACAAGACTGATCCTCCATAGCCATCTTGGGCAGAAAATTCTAAAGATACTCTAACCTCTAGTGAAGAAATATCATCTCATCGGAGTTCTGAATGGTTAACCCTGAAATTAAAACTGCAGCTCTTGGTCTAGACACCTCAAGCCCTAACAGCCTTCTAGGAAATCCACTCTCATTCCTGCAGTAGTAGTCTCAATTGCAACACCATCTCTTTACATTCTCTCCATTGGTCTAGTGTGAAGATTCTATTCCCTGCATATTGAGTTGCCAGTTCTGTTGATATTTTAGCCATGTCTCTGTGACAGAAACAAACTGATGGTAACAGTCTTTTCCCCGAGGTGGGGGAGATCAAAGCTAGCGTGCATAGATTAGGGTGAGAGGGGAGAGATTTGAAAGGGAGCCGAGGGGTAACATTTTCATGCAGAGGGTGGTGAATATATGGAATGATTAGCCAGAGAAAATGGTGACACAGGTACAATAGATTCATTTTAAATCACTTGGATAAGTATTTTGAGGGGCAGGGCTTGGGAGGGATACGAGTCGAACACAGGAAATTGGGATTAGCTAGATGACCATAAGGTTGGCACAGATACGTTGTATTGCTGTATGAGTGAGTCATGGGAAAATCAGACAAAGGAGGGACACCGGGGGAGGTGATAGGTAGGTGAGGAGAAGAGGGAAGAGGTCAGAGTGAGTATTAGGAGGGGTAGGGATTTTTTTTCTCCTTTTTGTATGGTCCATTCTCCTCTCCCATCAGATTGCTTCTTCTCCGGCTACCTGCTTCACCCATCACATTCCAGATAGCCCTCCTTCTCACCCCTCCACCTTTTTTTCTGCATCTTCCCCCTTCCTTTCCAGTCCCAAAGAGGGTCTCAGCATGAAATGTTGATTGCTTTTACATTTCCATAGATGCTGCCTGCCCTCCTGAGTTTCTCCAGCATTCTGTGTGTGCAGCTCAGGAAGTGTAGGCTAGGTCTATTTAATCTCTCCTAGAAGAAGAAAACTGCCATTGCAGGAGTCAATCTGATGAAGCTTTGCTGAACACTTTTCATCACACTTGAGGAGTAGGACATGAACATTGTGTTTCAGATACCAGCTCTCTATATAATTGGAGTAGGATGTCACAACCACGGATTCGGCAGTGCAGCAGATTCAGCAATTGCACTAGTGAATGTGCACGTGTTAGCTAATTACTTCATTGTGAACGTATTTAACTCCATTCATTCCGGTGTAGTATTTGTCGAGACTTGGACACAGTAATACTTCGCTGCCTGCTTGCATTCCACCTCGCCTGAGAAATTGGACTGTCAAGTCAACTGACCCTGAAGACCAGTGGTGTTTGTTTTATTCTTAGCTGTTCTTTTCAGCCGCGGTGCATATCCACACTTGGGCCATATCCGAACCCGATGACATAGGATGGCTACTTTCTTGTTGGCATTTCCTCTTGCAATAAAGGTCAGCATCTTCTGCCTTCCTACAGCAGTTGCTTGCTGAACCTACAAATCAATTTTCAGTGATACCTGACTGAGCAGTATGAATATCAAAAAACAAATGACTTTTTCCTTCTTTTCTAATGCTAGTGCTGCAGCTGGAAACAACAGGCACAATTCTCTGTTCTACCTGGCTATATCTACAGCAACGCCCCCCTCCAAAAAAAACTAATCAGTGTACCACTGATACTTTTACACTACTGACTGCAAATCTGTTATGAAGCCCTCCCTCCCTACTGGAGCTACAAAGGCCCTCATGCACTACCTAATGCAGCTCCACTCTCCACTGTGGTGACGGATGACAGATCTCGGTAAGTTGAGTGATTTGGAATGGACACCAGCAGAGTCTGTGTCGGAATCCGTGGGGGCACTGGGAAACCTTCTCTACCTCCCTCCTCTTCAGACCCTGAGGAATCCTGCTCCTTCTGCCCAGAGCTCATATTCTTCCACGTGATCTAGCAGTCAGCTGATACCTGCCATACAGTCTTCTGGCCCATAGGGAGCCCCAAGACCCACCACACTCTCAGAGTCTGTCTCCTCTTCATTGCCCTCTGGCTCAGTAGCAACCCACTCAGGTGCAAGGTTCTCTGGTTGCCCTTTGTCCTTAACTCCAGAGCCACATGGTCAAAGTTCAGGGCTTAGCAGCTGAGTGCTGGGAAAGCACAGACAGAGGAAAGGTAGGACCACAGCAAAGAGATAAACAGATCTGTTCATTTTGAGGGAGAGTATGCTAATTCATGCCTTTCTACAATTAGTTCTGATTACCTTGATAATTTCAAGGATGTGGCATTCATTCATTGTGGACACACTTTTCAGAGTGAGTGACTTGCTCAGTGGTTCCAGAGTGCTCCTTCTCAGACCTGCCCACAGGTCAGTGCAGGACGCATCATCAACAAGCTCTGAGACCGAGCAAGTCCATGTTACTGAAAGGGAAGGAAAAGGGCCAACAATCAATTGTGGATACACTGAGGGGCACGCTGGATAGACGCAATGCAAATTAGTCTTTAACCAAAGAGCTGAATGAGCAGAAATTCTGTGCTCAACTGTCAACTCTGAGAAAATTGGAACAGCAGGGAGATGACTCAATATCTGCAAGGGAGGAGGCATAGAGGCTTCAACAGAAATTGAAAACTGTGGAAAGTATTCACCTGTTGCTTCAATAAAATATCCATAATTTTGTCCAGGACTGGGTCAGGTTTGACATTAGTGACTTTAGAATTAGAAATCACATTAGGCTCCACTACAGTGGCTTCCATCAGCGCCAATCTGAGCAAGTAGTACAGGCAGCTTCTGCATCTCTTTAAGTCAGGCAGTCCAACGAGGTAGTTTAAAGTTCTGACATTTTAATAACAAACAAATTTTGTTAAAAACATTGAACATAGAGAGACAAGTTGAATTTCAAAACGAAATACAACCTGAGTTAACCATCAGATTGAATGAAGTGCAGTACTACTATCTTTAGCTTATGGCTCATGAAAAGCTAAAGTCTCAGCTGTCCGTCAGTGAAATAAAATGCATCAATGTCCAAGTGTGTAAGGTAAAATTACTACACCAGGATAATAAAGTGCATCAGTGCCTCAAATTCACATGGAGATTTAGGACTAGCCATACAGGTTCCGGTTAAGCAAAAGAGTTAAATAAAAGGCAAAAGCAGTGACTCACACAAAGACCTACACCATCCCACAGTGTACAAAAGGAGAAGGATAAGTAACACTCCTCACACAAGTCCACATGATTACTAAAATAAATCAACCAAGAAGATCAGCAATGCCATCACTCATATTTTTAAGGCCACCTAGGGCGGAAGGTTTTCCCTCCAGCCGGAAGCAACAGGCCCAATTCTCTGTTCCACCTGGCTATATTAATATTTCTCCAATCACAAACAAGAGAAAATCTGCAGATGCTGGAAATCCAAGCCAGTCTCACAAAATGCTGGAGGAACTCAGCAAGCCAGCAACATCTATGGAAAAGAGTAAACAGTCAATGTTTCAGGCTGAAACCCTTCGTTGGGACTAGAAAAAATAGATGAAAAGTCAGAATAGGAAGGTGAGGGGAGTGGGGGAGAGGAAGAAATACAATGTAGTAGTCAATGGGTGAAACCAGGACAGGGGGAGGGTGAAGTAAAGAGCTGGGAAGTCAATTGGTGAAAGAGATAAAGGGCTGGAGAAGGGGGAATCTGATAGGAGAGGACAGAAGACCATGGAAGAAAGGGAAGAGGGAAGGTGCACCAGAGGGAGGCAATAGGCAGGTAAGGAGATAAGGTGAGAAGGAGAAACACAGGATCTCCCAGTGGCCACCCAGTTTAATTCCACTTCCCATTCCAACATGTCAGTCCATGGCCTCCTTTACTGCCACAATGAGGTCACATTTAGGTTGGAGGAGCAACACCTTATATTCCATTTGGGTAACCTCCAACTTGATGGCAAGAATGTCGATTTCTCAAACTTCTAATAATGGGCCCTCTCCCCTTCACTATTCCATGTTGCTCTGTCACCCAACCATGTCAGTTCCCAGGATTCAGATACTCTATTTCTCCAGAGTATGGATAGCTGGTGCAGCCTCTTTAAGGGTTCAGAACCATTCTGCTCATTGGCAATCAATGTTTTGGTTGCCAAGAATTATCTAGCACTTAATGTTTTGTTTTCAGTTCTTGATCCACTTTTATTCTGTGTCTCAATCCTAGCCTCAGATACTCCAGTATTTGGATCGAAACAATCCTCATCAAGGACTCTCATCGCAGAACAATGATAGTTATGGTGTGAATCTTCCTTCGTCGAAATTCTGGTTTATATATATACTGCAGCCAATTTGACTGCAACCAGGTCATCTGATGTGTTACTGCTGTATGGACATGAGCTAGCTGTCTGCTCGTATTAAATGCAGTTTTATATTTCACAATAATGAAGGAGTTGACTTTAAACACAGTGACAGTGTAGGGGAATCAATGGCAAGTGTACAAGGAGGGGAGAGTGTCTGAAGGGGCAGATGAGCAGCCAATCCCTACAGTGGGAAATGAGAGTTCACTCAATTTACCTTCTTGGCAATCTCCTACTTGCTTTCTCTGACTTGCCAAAGGTTAAACGTCACTTGTTTGAAATAAGACCATAAGTCATAGGAGCAGAATTAGGCCATTCAGACTATCACTGAATACCATCTGTCACTTCCTCAGCACTACCTACTTCTCCACCTATCTTCATACTTTGCCACAAAGCCATCAATTCTATTATCCAAATCACTGACAAGCAATGTGAAAATTAGTGGTCCCAATATTGACCTCTGAGGAACACCTTAGTCACTGGCAGCCAATCAGAAAAGGCCCCCTTATTTCACTACCTTTCAGCCATTCCTCTATCCATGCCAGTATCTTTCCTGTAATACCATGGGAGTTTACCTTGTTAAGCAGTCTCATTTGTGGCATCTTATCAAATTCCTTCTGAAAATCCAAGTAAATGACATTCACTGCCTCTCCTTTGTCCACCCTAATTGTTACTTCCTCGAAGAGCTCTAACAGATTTGTCAGGTAAGAGTTCCCTTTACAGACCTTGCTGACTTTGAATTATTTTATTATTAGTCTGCAAGAACCCCAAAACCTCATTGTTAATAATAGACTCCAACACTTTCCAAACTACCGAGGTTAGATTAACTGGCCTATAACATCCTTTCTTTTGCCTTCCTCCTTTCTGAAAGAGTGGAGTGACATTTGCAATCTTCCAGTCTTCCGGGACCATGCCAGAATCAAGTGATTCTTGAAAGATCGTGACCAATGCTTCCGTTATCTCTTCAGCACCTCTCCCAGGACTCTGAGATGTAGTCCATCTGGTCCAGGTGACTTATCCACCTTAAAACCTTTCAGTTAGCCTGATAATTTTTAACTTGTAATAGCAATGGCACTCACTCCTGCTCCCTGACACTCACAGACCCCTGGCACACTGCCAGTGTCTTCCACAGTGAAGACTGATGCAAAGTAACCATTTAGTTCATCTGCCATTTATTTGTTGCCCATTGCTACCTCACCAGCATCATTTTCCAGTGCTCCAATATAACTTTTATATAATTGGCTAGTTTGCCCTTATATTTCATTTTTTCTCTTCTTCTAGTTTTTCTAGTTGCCTTTTAATGGATTTTAAAAGCCTCCTAATCATCCCATTCACTTTTGCTACCTTATATGCCTTTCCCTTGGCTGTGATGCAGTCCTTAACTTCCCTTGTCAGCCACGGATGTTTACCTCTGCCATTTGAGAACAACTTCTTCTGTGGGACACATCTATCCTGCACCTTGTGAACTATTCCCTCCTCTGCGCTGCTGTCGTGCCCTCCAATATCCTCCTATAATCCACCTGGGCAAGCTCCTCTCTCATGCTTCTGTAATTCCCTTTATTCCATTGTGATACTGATACATGTGACTTATGCTTCTCCCTCTGAAATTGCAGTATGAATTCAATCATATTATGATCACTGCCTCCTAAGAGTTCCTTTACATTAAGCTCCCAATTAAGATCTGGGTTATTTCACAACACCCAACCTAAGATAGCTTTCCCTGAGTAGGCTCAAGCACAAGCTGCTCTAAAAGCTTCTCTAAAAAGACATCTTGTAGGCATTCAACAAATTCCCTCTCTTGTGATTTGACATCAACCTGATTTTCGCAATCTCCTTGCATATTGATGTCCCCCATTACAATTGTGTCATTACCCTTATTACATGCCTTTTCCAGCTACCTTTGCAATCTCAACCCCACATCTTTGCTACTATTTGGAGGCCTATATATGATTCTCATAATTTTTTTTACTCTTGTAGTTTCATATCTCCACCAACAAAGATTCAACATTCTCTGACCCTATGTCACCCCTTTCTAGAGATGTAATTCCATCTCTTACCAACAGAGCCACACCACTGCCTATGCCTTCCTGCCTGTCCTTTCGATACAAAGGACAGCGCCTTATACAAAGTTGAGCGCCCAACTATGGCTTTCTTTCAGCCATGACTCAGTGATGCGCACAATGTCATACTGACCCTACTCCAATTGCGCCACTGGCGTCATTCAAGGCAGCTTCATATCTATAGGTGGGACTTGTGTTCAGATGCCCAGGTGATGTCTAACACCAGAAGTATTATGTTTGTTCATGGCTTGTTATGAAATAATATAACTAGCTCATGTTTAATTATGCAACTGTAATCATTTTGGGAAGGATAACCTTGTTCAAGAATGGCTTCTTGGAGACTAGGACTATCCTTGGACTCCTTTGAGAGGGAAGAATCTCTCAGAAACCTAAATAACTACTTGTAGTTCCTTCCCCAGTAGGTGGCACTGTATACACAGTGTCAGAGAGCATTGTCAAAATGAACGCGTTTGTGCGGAAGGCCAAACTGGTACATTTTGCCTACCAATTAGCTGTTAAAGTGATTTCTGCACAACGTATTGGGAACTATATGTTAATACACAGAGGATCTGTTACTCATCAGGGAATTTTCAGGTTGGTGTTCCAGGGATCTACATTGGAATTAAGTTGTTGAAGGTATCTTGGTTGGTTGCATCATGGCCTAGTAAGTAATGGGGTAAGCTCCCACTACCTATTAAATGCTCCCAATGTCATGTGCCTCAAATAGCCTCTGACAACCAAGTGCAGCTCCTGGCCTTCACATGTGGCTTAACTACTAAGCCTGGTGAAACCATTTCTACCCTAAGGCGAAGGGGTGAAGTCAGGTTACTGGCGCTTTAAAACCAGTCGCTTTGGGCAGATGGGGCTTGTCAGCTGTGGTTGGCAGCTCATCTAGGAGAAGGAAAACTCTGATCTCAAGCCTCCACTGCCTTGCAGCTATATCCACTCCCGGGGAAGGCTTTGGGAGTAAACT
Organism: Hemitrygon akajei; assembly: GCF_048418815.1. Lineage (NCBI taxonomy): Eukaryota > Metazoa > Chordata > Chondrichthyes > Myliobatiformes > Dasyatidae > Hemitrygon > Hemitrygon akajei. The sequence continues at coordinate 51,097,204 of NC_133139.1, forward strand.
CCGAGGGAAAAATCCAGAGCTGGAGGCCCTAAGGCAGTCCTTTGTTGATTTCAATGCTGACTGGCAACTCCTGTGAGGCTACTGCCCAGGCCTGCGTATGTACTTTGTAGACAGCTAGGATGCAATATCCATCCCCAGTACTACCTCAATCTTCTAGTTCACCCATTTTCCGCCTCACACTGGTTCACCAATCCCCCCCCCCACATTGGTTCACACCCCCACACTGGTTCACCCCCCCACACACACTGGTTCCCCAATCCCCTTCACTCTGGTTCACCCAAACCCCCCCCCCCCCCCCGCACACTGGTTCACCCATTGTCTGCTTGTTACTTCCTCGAAGAACTCTAACAGATTTGTCAGGCAAAATTTCCCTTTCCAGAAACCAATGCTGACCTTGACTTATTTTATCATTAGTCTCCAAGTACCCCGAACCTCATCCTTAATATAGACTCCAACATTTTCCCAACCACTGAGGTTAGGCTAACTGGCCTATAATTTCCTTTCTTTTTCCTTCCTCCATTAAAGAGTGGAGTGACATTTGCAATCTTCCAGTCCTCTGGGACCAGACCAGAATCAAGTGATTCTTGAAAGATCATGACCAATGCATCTGTTAATTCTTCAGCAACCTCCCTCAGGACTCTGGGATGTCGTCCATCTGGTCCTGGTGGCTTATTTATCTTAAGACCTTTCAGCTTGCCTCGCACTTTTTCCTTTGTAATAGCAATGGCACTCACTCCTGCTCCCTGACACTCATAGACCTCTGGCACACCGCTAGTGTTCTCCAAAGTGAAGACTGATGCACAGTACCATTAAGATCATCTACCATTTCTTTGTCGCCCATTGCTACCTCACCAGTATCATTTTCCAGTGGTCCATTATCAGCTCTCACCTCCTATTCACTCTTTATATAACTGAAAACACTTTTATATAATTGGCTAGTTTGCCCTCATATTTCATCTTTTCTCTTCTTTCGCTTTTTTAGTTGCCTTTTGTTGGACTTTAAAAGTTTCCCAATCATTCAACTTCCCACTCACTTTTGCTACCTTATGTGCCCTTTCCTTGGCTTTTATGCACCCTTAACTTCCCTTGTCTGCCATAGTTGCCTACCCCTGCCATTTGAGAACTTCTTCCTCTGTGGGACGTATCTATCCTGTGCCTTGTGAATTATTTCCTCCTCTGTGCTGCTGTCATCCCCTCCAGTATCCTCCAATCCAACTGGGAAAGTTCCTCTTTCATCCCCCTGTAATTCCCTTTATTCCATTGCAATACTGATACATGTGACTTGTGCTTCTCCCTCTGAGATTGCAGTTTGAATTCAATCATATTATGATCACTGCTCCTAAGGAAGGGTTCCTTTACGTTAAGCTTCCTAATATGATCTGGGTTATTACACAACACCCAATCTAAGATAGCCTTCCCGAGTGCTCTAAAGCACCATCTCATACACATTCGACAATTTCCCTCTCTTACGATCCAACACCAATCTGATTTTCCCAATTCCCTTGCATAATAAAGTCCCTAATTATAATTGTGACATTACCCTTATTATATGCCTTTTCCAGCTCCCTTTGCAAGCTCAACCCTACATCTTGGCCACTTCTTAGAGGCCTGTATGATTCTCATTATGGTGCAATTTCTTAACTCCACCCACAAAGATCCCATGGCTTCCTGCCTCTCCCTTTGATACAAAGTATATCCTTCGATGTTAAACTCCCAGCTACGACCTTCTTTCAGCCATGTCTCAATGATGCCATACCGATCGATCTCTAATTGTGCCATGAGTTGGTCCACCTTATTCCATATGCTGTGCTCGTTTAAATACAGAACCTGCAGTTGTACCCAATCCTTGGCTTGTCTTTCCTTACATTCACATTACATCATCTGGCTCATCCCCTATCATACTGGTTCCCATCCCCCTGCCATATTAGTTTAAACCATTCCCAACAGCTCTAGCAAACCTGCCCACAAGGATATTGGTGTTCCACCCCCCCCCCCCCCCAGATTCAGGTGCAACCTGTCTCTTTTGTACAGGTCACACCTGCCCCAGAAGAGGTCTCAATTATCCAAAAGTCTGAATCCCTGCGCCCGCTCCAGTTCTTCATCATGCACATTCAGTAGGTTTCAATGAGATCCCTCCTCATTCTTCTAAACTCCAGAGAGTACAGGCCCAGGTACATCAAATCATTCTCAAACATTAACCCTGTCATTCCCAGGATCATTCATGTGAACCTTTTCTGGACCACTTGGCCTTGGCTGTGGGCAATGTGTCTAAAGGGGGCATCCTGGATCCACATGGCCCTGCCCTGGTCAAGGACTGGCAGAATGGCAGATGTGGGCACATCTGTTGTTTGGGATAACATCCAAATATGTTGGAATTCCTCACATTACATCAGAATTCTCAGCAATTCTGTGCTGCCATAACTGGTGTGGGAACAGTGTTATGTTCACTTGGAGGAAGGGCTTCAGTCTGATGAGAACTTTATCATGTTAATTATACCGTATATTAGGGATTACGTTTGTTTTTTATCATTCCTTCCATACAAGTATTGCAATAATATTTTAAAGCTTTTAAAACCACTTATGTAGTCTATAATATTTACAGAAAATGCTGGAAACACCCAGCAGGTCAGGCAGTGCCTGTAGAGAGAGAAACAGTTAATATTTCATGTGGGACCATTTGTCAGAACTCCGTCCACAAATGCTACCTGACCCGTTGGGTGCTTCCTGCATTTTCTGCCTTTATTTCTTATTTCCACCATCTACAGTTGTTTTTAATTTTCTTTGTTTTTTAATGTACCTGAACATAGAAAATGTTTAAAATCAGGGACCTCAGCTCTGAGGTGGTGAGACTTACCCTCCTCCTGCTTGTTTGCTCTTCATTAGTGACAAACACCCAGATGAGGGAGGAGACGAGTGAACCAGCGTGAAGGAGAAACCAACTTGACCCCCATCACTGATCTACGCATCTCATATAATGATGATCCAAATGAGGTCAGTCTACCCATTGAGTCTAGGGTAAATTTTAAAATTCTCTCCTCAGCAGTATGGTTTCCAGGTCTGTAATGGGCCAGTACTGGGTCAGAGTGGTGTACCAGTGAGGAAGTGGCTGATTCCAGGATAACTTTCAGCTCCTGCCTTCATCTGCTGAGCCAAGGAGTCTAGAATATTCTCCCTGCCTCCTACCTTCTTTCCTTTCTAGATATTCCTTGAAGCCTCTTCCTGGACCAAAATGGTTATTGTTTTTGGCTTCAGTTCCCACACCAGAGACTCCAGCACATCTCCTGGTTGATGTTTCATGTGGTGGTGAGGGACAGCTGCCTTGTTGGAGATGTGGTCATTGAGATGTCAATAAAACTAAGGTCCCGACAGCATTTTTAGTTATTCTAGAGAGCAGTCATTTGCATTAGTATTGATTATCACAAGTACTGAGATACAATAACAAGCTTCTCTTGAACTGTCCATTACACAGCGTATTGAAGTGGAACAAGGCAAAGCAATAAGAATGCAGAATGACGTGTAAATTCTCCAGAGAAAGTGCAGTGCATGTAAACAATGAGACGTAAGAGGTCTTTCATACAAGAGGTCCATTCAAACGTCTGATAACAGCAGGAGGGAAGCTGTCCTTAAGCCTGGTGGTAACAGCTTTCAGGTTTTTGTATTTTCCACCAGTGGGAGAGGGGAGAGAAAATGTCCGGGGTGGGTGGATCTTTGATTGTGTTGGCTGCTTTACCGAGGCGGTCAGAAGTGTAGACAGAGGGGAAGCTGGTTTCTGTGATGTCCTGAGCTGTACCCACAACTCACTGCAGTTTCTTGTGGTCACTTGAGGAGCAATTGTCATACCAAGCCATTATGCCTCCAGACAGGATGCTTTCTGTGATATGGCAGGGATGTAGGTCCTTCAACCCACTGACCATCAAACACGCACAAAATGCTGCAGAGACTCAGCAGGTCAGGCAGCACCTATACTGGGAAATAAACTGTTGATTAGGACTGGAAAGGAAGAGGGCAGAAGGCAGAATAAGAAGGTCAGAGGAGGGGTAGAGCACAAGCTTGCAGGTGATAGGTGAGTCACCTCTTTACACTAAACCCATTTTTTATTCACACTAGGTGTTAATCAATCCCTCTAGATGCTGCTACGCTAAAACATTAGGGGCAGTTTGCAGTGGCCTATCAACTTATCAAGCAGCATGTCTCTGAAACGCAGGAGGAAATCAGAGCACCCAGAGGAAACCCACAGGGAAAACAGGCAAATTCCACACAGCCAGCATCGGAGGTCAGGACTGCCAGGTTTCTGACACTATGGGGCAATGGCTTTACCCGCACTAACTTTGTGCTGCCCTTACAAAGATGCTAAGGATGTGCTGAGTTCTGTTGCTCTAATCAATGTTCTCCTTCATCCATATTCACTGAGTTGCATTAATGAGCCATTTACTTCACTGCCGACACTTTTAAGTGTATTTTATTTTTCTGAGATTGTGAAAGGCTCGTCTGGAAGGCAAGACAAGGCAAGAGGGGTGCTGTCAGTGCAGCATTGCAAACCACGGGCCGCTGCCCAGCTGTCACTGGGCCAGACATGAAATACCCTGGCATGGCTTCAATGATCAGGCTCTAAGCCTAGGGAACAGAAGTGTGTGGTCATCACCAGCAGATTCCATTGGGACTGCAGGGGAAGCCTCCTCTTTGGAAATGGGGATGCCGGTGGAATGTGCAGCATGCAGTCTCGGGGTGATTTGCATGGTCGTGCATTTTAGGGGAAAATGGGCAATGAGTGAGCAAGGAGGAAGCACGGGCTGCTGGGAAGAGTTGGAGGAGAGGAAAGCAAGACATGATGGCACCGCTGTGATTTGATTTAAGTTCAGACTTTGAGCCTCTGTCACTTTTTTTATCAATGTGTCTCATCTGCTCCTTAGCAAAACCCTTAGCATGTTGTAACATCTCTCTACTGACCCCTTAAATGTTGCTCTTTTATTCAGTCCTACATTGATATTCATTCCTTCTGTTTAGTTGACAATGTGCTGATGATCTCTCTTCCCTAGGACCCTCCCTCCCCTCGGCTCTTTCTCCCCCCCTCCTCTCTATGATCCTCCTTCCGTCTGACTTTCCCCCTACACTTCCTTCTGATGCTTCCTCTCTCACTCTCGTTCTCTCCTGCCCTCTGTCTGAATCTCCCATGAAGGAAACTTCTTGTCTTACATCTCAGGTCAACCCTGATGGCCAGCTCCATGTTTGCAGCTCTCATGTGGATTACAGTATTTGTAATGGTGTAATGGGGGAAGGCTGAAACTGCCTGTTCCTGCTCTAGGCTCAGCCAAGTTAGTGGTTGCTGGCACAGAATGCATCCAGATGTTTATCAAAGAGTCATACAGTATGACTGAACAATTAACACTTTCTTGGTCAGGAAAAAGGCTCCGGTAGTCTATCATTACTTAAAGACTTTTGATTTCTCATGTTACAGAGTTGGCTATTCAGCCCATTAGGTCTTTGCTTGCTCATAGAGCAATAATCAATTCCAAAACTCTGCCTTTCTCTCTCTCTCTCTCTCTCTCTCTCTCTCTCTCTCTCTCCACTGCAGTCTGTGGCAGAGCATTCCACAGAATTTCTACTCACTGGCTAAAAAAAATCTTTCCTACCTCTGTTCTAAAAGGTCACCCCTGGAATCTGAGGCTGTGCCCTCTAGTTCTGGATACCCCACCATAGGAAACTTCCTCTCCACATCCACCTTATCTAGTCCTTTCACCATCCAGTAGGTTTCAATGAGATCCCTCCGTGCTCTTCTAAGTTCCAGTGCGTACAGGCCCAAAGCTGCCAAAAGCTCCTCCCTTCATTCCTGGGATTATCCAGAGGTTGGAGCCCAAAGGTTGGCAAATACAGATGTTGGTGAGTCTGGAGGTTGGAAACCTGGAGATAGACTTTCCTGGGGTTGAAGGCATGTGGGAGTAGGGTGGGGAGGTGTTTTGTTGTCGTTTGTCATTCTACTGAACATTTTGGGCATGCTATATTGGCACCAGAATGTGTGATGACATTGCGGGCTGCCCCCTCTGAAGAATGGATTTCACTGTATGTTTCAATGTACATGTGATTAATAAATAAATCAAAATGCTAATTAACCTACCAGTATGAAATTGGGAGCAAACTGGAGCAGCTGGAGGTCTCTGCGAAAGCATGTAAACTTCACACAGACAGAGCTGGTGGTTGGGAGGGCTGGAGCTTGCACCACTGCACCACTGGGCCACAGTTCTTGGTTTCTTTCCAGCTGGCTGCTGTCCTGTCACCAACAGGAGCAGGAGTGGCTTCCTATCCGTTTAATAAAGGGATGGCATGGAGTGGAATACAGCTCTTCCCTGACAATGACCCTTCTTGTTCTCTGCAGTGGCCGTTTCTGATGAGGACAATCAGAATCAGGTTTTTTATCACTGGCATGTGCTGTGAAATTTGTTAACTTAGCAGCAGCAGTTCAATGCAATACATAATATAGAAAATAAATAAACAAAGTAAATCAATTACAGTACATGTATATTGGAGATTAAAAATCGTGCAAAAACAGAAACAATATTTATTGAAAAAGTGAGGTAGTGTCCAAGGCTCAATGTCCTTTTAGGAATCGGATGGCAGAGGGGAGGAAACTGTCCCTGAATCGCTGAGTGTGTGCCTTCAGGCTTCTGTATCTTCCACCTGATGGTAACATTGAGAAAACGGCATGTCCTGGGTGCTGGAGGTCCTTAATAATGGACACTGCCTTTCTGAGACACCACTCCTTGAAGATGTCCTGGGTACTTTGTAGGCTAATACCCAAGATGGAGCTGACTAGATTTACAACATTCGGCAGCTTCTTTCGGTCCTGTGCAGTAGCCCCTCCATACCAGACAGTGATGCAGCCTATCAAATACCCCCCATGGCACATCCACAGAAGTTTTTGAGTGTGATTGTTGACATACCAAAACTCTTCAAACTCCTAATGAAGTACAGTCGCTGTACTTTAAAGTACTGTACTTTATGCAATTCTTTATAACTGCATCGATACGTTGGGACCAGGTTAGATCCTCAGAGATCTTGACACCCAGGAACTGCTCACTCTCTCCACTTCTGATCCCTCTGTGCAGAGTGGCATGCATTCCTTTGTCTTACCCTTCCTGAAGTCCACAATCAGCTCTTTTGTCTTACTGACGTTGAGTTCAAGGTTGTTGCTGCGATATCATTCCACTAATCGGCATATCTCACTCCTATTTGCCCTCTTGTCTCCACCTGAGATTCTACCGACAATGGTTGTATTATCAGCAAATTTATAGATGGTATTTGAGCCATGCCTAGCCACACAGTCATGGGTATAGAGAGAGTAGAGCAGTGGGCTAAGTACACAGCCCTGAGATGCACCAATGTTGATCGTTAGCAAGGAGGAGATATTATCACCAATCTGCACAGATTGTGCTCTTCCGGTTAGGAAGCTGAGGGTTCTGATGCCTCAGTTGAGACAGATATTCAGCATCTGACACTATTCCTATTTTATTCTCCTCACATTCCTACCCCAGCCCTTCCAATTCCACCTCTCATCTACACACTAAGGGCAATTAACAGTGGCCAATTAATCTATCAACCTGTACAGGGTTGGGTCATAGGAGGAAACCCCTGTGGTAGCAGAGAAAATGCAGACTCCACACTCCATGGAACTGGGGCACCTCTTCTTGCTGTGTCACTGATCCGTCCTCGATCCTAGAATGATCCTAGTAATCTAACAATAACTACAGTATATCCATAATGTAAATGTAAAAAAATACACTGAACTTCTTCTTGCAGCCTGGCAGGTTCCACACCTGGGTATCACTGCTGAGTTTGTATCGCACTCTTGCTCCTGGTCTACTGCTCTGGAACAAACGCTGGCATGCTGACACAGTGGGTAGTGCTGCTGATTCACAGCTTTAGATCGGGCCCAATGCTACTGTTTGAGTGAACTTTGCCATTCTTCCTGTGATTGTGATAACTGTCCCACATATTCTTGTTTCCTCCCACAGCCCGAGGACATTTGGGTTGATAGTCTGCAGATGCTGCAGTCTGGAGCAACACAACAAAGCACTAGAAGACTCAGCCTGTCACCCTCTCACTTTCCCCTCCTCCATCTTCTCCATCTGCCCAGCGCGCATACTCCCCTCCCAGTGGTTCCCTTCCCACCTCCCTCCCTTTAATCGATGATCCATCTTCCACTCTTATCTAATTCCATCATCTTCACCTCTTCTTTACTTCCACCTATCACCTCACAACTTCAGACATGAATTGTCAGGCACCTTGGTAGGACATAGAACATAGAAATCTATGGCACATTACAGGCCCTTCGGCCCACAATGTTGTGCTGACCATGTAACCTACTCTAGAAACTGCCTAGAATAACCCTACCACATAGCCCTCTATTTTTCTAAGCTCCAGGTACCTATCTAAGAGTCTCTTAAAAGACCCTATTGTATCCGCCTCTATCACTGTTGCTGGCAGTACATTCCACGCACCCACCACTCGCTGTGTGAAAAACTTACCTCTGACATCCCCCTTTGTACCTACTTCCAAGCACCTTAAAACTATGCCCCCTCGTGTTAACCATTTCAGCCCTGGGAAAAAAACCTCTGACTATCCACACGATCAATGCCTCTCATCATTTTATAAACCCCTATCAGGTCACTTCTCATCATTCCAAGGAGAAAAGGCGAAGTTCACTCAACTTATTCTCATAAAGCATGCTCCATAATTCAGGCAACATCCTTGTAAATCTCCTCTGCACCCTCTCTAGAGCATCCACATCCTTCCTGTAATGAGGTGACCAGAATTGAACACAGTACTCCAAGTGGGGTCTAACCAAGGCCTTGTGTAGCTGTTACATTACCTCATGGCTCTTGAACTCAGTCCCAAGGTTGATGAAGGCCAACACACCATACACCTTCTTATCAACACTGTCAGCCTGCGCAGCAGCTTTGAATGTCCTATGGACATGGACCCCAAGATCTCTCTGATCCTCCACACTGCCAAGAGTTTTGCCATTAATATTATATTCTGACTTCAAATCTGACCTGCCAAAATGAACCACCTCACACTTATCTGGGTTGAACTCCATTTGCCACTTCTCAGCCTAGTTCTCCATCCTATTGATGCCCTGCTGTAACCTCTGACAACCCTCCACACTGTCCACAACACTTCCAACCTTTGTGTCATCAGTAAACTTACCAACCCACCCTTCTACTTCCTCAACTAGGTCATTTATAAAAACTACAAAGAGGAGAGGTCCCAGAACAGATCCCTGCAGAACACCACTGGTTACCATCCTCCATGCAGAATACGAACCATCCACAACCTTCTGTGCCTTCTATGGTTAAGCCAGTTCTGGATCCACAAAGCAAGGTCTCCTTGGATCCTAAACCTCATTGCTTTCTGAATGAGCCTTGCATGGGGAACCTTATCAAATGTCTTACTGAAATCCACTGCTCTACTTTTATCAATGTGTTTTGTTACATCCTCAAATAATTCAATCAGGCTCGTAAGGTATGACCTGCCCTTGACAAAGCCATGCTGACTAACCTTAAGCAGATTAAGTCTCTTCAAATGTTCATAAATCCCGCCTCAGAATCTTCTCCAACAACTTGCCCACCACTGAAGTAAGACTCACTGGTCTATAACTTCCTGGGTTATCTCTATTTCCTTTCTTGAACAAGGGAAAAATGTTTGAAACCTTCCAATCCTCTGGTACTTCTCCCGTCCCTATTGATCTTGCAAAGTTAATCGCCAGAAGCTCAGCAATCTCCATCCTTGCTTCCCGTGTAGCCTGGGATATTTCTTGTCCGGTCCTGGCAACTGATATAGCTTAATCCCTTTCAAAAGCTCCAGCACATCCTCTTTCTTAATGTCTATACACTTAAGTGTTTCAGTCTGATTTAAGTCATCCCCACAATAGCTAAGGTCCTTTTCACTGGTGAATACTGAAGCAAAGTATTAATTACCTCTGCTGCCCCCTCCGGCTCCCCTCTCACTCCTGATGGGTCCTATTCTCACAGGGCTCATCCTCTTGCTCTTCACAGTCTTGTAGAATGCCTTGGGGTTTTCCTTAATCCTGCTTGCCAAGGCCTTCTCATGGCCTCCTCTCACTCTCCTAATTTCATTCTTAAGCTCCTTCCTGGCAACCCTGTAATTTTCTAGAAGAAATAAAGGTGTAGACTATTTTCTAACTCGGAAGAAAATTCAAAAATCAGAGGTGCAAAAGGACAAGAGTCCTTGTGCACGATTCCCTAAAGCTTAACTTGCAGGTTGAGTCATTGGTAAGGAAGGTAAATGCAATGTTAGCATTTATTTAAAAAGGACTAGAATACAAGAGCAGGGATGTAATATAAGAACAAGGCTTTATAAGGCATCGGAGTATTGTGAACAGTTATCTAAGAAAATATGTACTGGCATTGGAGAGGATCCAGAGGAGGTTAACAAGAATGATTCTGGGAACAAAAGGGTTAATGAATGAGGAGTGTTTGATGGCTCTGGGTCTGTACTTGCTGGAGTTTAGCAGAATAAGGTGGGGGGAGGATCTTATTGAAACCTATTGAATATTGCAAGGCCTTGATAGAGTGGATGTGGAGAAGATAGTGGGAGAGTCTAGGACAAGAAGGCACAGAATAGCGGGACATCCATTTAGAATAGAGATGAGAATTAATTTCTTTAGCCTGAGGGTAGTGAATCTGTGGAATTCATTGCCACAGATGGCTGTGGAGGCCAAGCCATTGAGCCTGTTTAAAGAGGAGGTTGATAGGCTCTGGGTGTCAAAGGTTATGAGGAAAAGGCTGGAGAATGGGGTTGAGAGAGATAATAAGTCCGCCATGATGGAATGCTGGAGCGGACTCGATGGGTTTATTATTCCCACTCTTCCCTTCCCTCACCTGCCCATCACCTCCTTTGCTTGGATCTACCTCCTGCCAACTCTTGCTTCACCAATTCCCTTTTATGTTTGCTGCCTCCTACTTTTTCCAGTCCAGAACAGTCTCATCCCAAAACATCGACTGTCCATTTCCCTCCATAGATGCTACCTGGCCCACTCTACGCATTGTTCCCGGTTGATAGGCTAACTGATTGCTGTAAGTTACCTCTGGTGTGAGTACACCACTAAAGAACCTAAAGGATATGAGGAGACTAAGTTGCAGAGCAGCAGTGGAATGGGACTCATGGGATTGTGAGTCATGGACATGCTGGTTGTAGGTAGATAAGTAAATAATGGCCAGACCTGTGGTGGTCCAGTCTGCGGACTCCGGGTTTTCCAGCGGTCCCTTGCTGTGGTTGGACTTAACTAGAAACACCTGAGGCTCATATTGGAACTGGGAATATTAGTGGCCCTGGTATTGAGTGTGGTTTGGGGTTGTTTTGTATGGCATAGATGGTTGGTGGAAGGCTAGAATGGGTTCTTGTCATCCTTGGGGCTGTGTTGGAGAACCATGGCTTCTGGGAGCCTTGCTGGTAGTAGTTGGAGCGGTCATTGTGGTATGGATTCAGCTGTTTCCTAGGCCAGCTGGGTGACCGTCAGCCACTCTGAGCTAGGTGGGGATCCGGTTGTTTCTGTAGCCAGCCAAGGCTGTGGGCCGTAACGGCTACTCGGAGCTACCCCAATGCAGAGGTGGAACTGTCTGTTGTTCTTTGGTGTTTGTCTCTTCCTGTCCTCACCTCTGTGGGGTAAGTCAGGCTGTTCTGCTGTTACCCAATGGATGGTCCTGCCCCACCTTGGTGTGGAGTGATAGATGAGTCCTGGCTTGTTGATGAATAAGTCCTGGCTCTATGTCTGTGTACTGTCCTGTTTCATGTCAGTGTCCTGTTAAAGATGAGTCCCGGCTTGTTGGAGGATAAGTCCCGGCTCCATGTTGATGTACAGTTCCTAGTCTGCCCCTAGCCACAGCCTTCAAGTATCCAAGTTCCAAGCCTCAAGGCCCCAAGTCCCTAGCCAAGCCTCGTCAAGTCCGAGCCTGGGTTTGGGGGTCTGAACCCGAGGCAAGACCCAGGTTCTGGGTCCTTGTCCAGTCTCGAGCTCAGAGTCCACCTTGTCTCCTTGTTCCCAGTCCCTCGTCCTGATCCTGCTTCCCCTGCCTAGACTGCTTCCCGTCCCGTCCTTGGGTTCCGTCTCCTCCTGTTTCCGGGACTCCAGTGTCTGTGTCCTGCAGTTGGGTCCTGATTCAACACCCGACTTATGGCAAGACCTGTGTTCCCCTCACCTCACTATGACTAGAAACAAAAGGAGATGGGGTAAAAACAGAAAACACTGGGCAGACCTGACAGAGTGGGCGGAGAATGAAACAGAGCATTGCCCACCCCGGCTACTTTCAAATTGATTTTGCTAACCTTACTAGTTTTCTGTGTCAACTACACATAGGCTAGGCAAAGGAGGGAAAGCTGGCTTCCCCCCCTTCAGTTAATTCCTTTTTTTTTGAAGTGTCCCCTTAAGAACGAGTGAAACTGAGTGCCAGATCACTCCAGTGATCTTTTGGAGTGAACTCTGCTTCTTGGATAACAAAAGCAGTAAGTGATATGAACAGGAAATTAGCATCAGACATTTGTATGCTATTCATTACAGGGTTTGCATCACTCTTTTGGTTAAAGGAATTGTTGAAATATCTTGCTGATTAACTTTTCCTGGGTGATTCCAGACATTTCCACAAGAGATTAAAACATTGGCTGATACTGGATGAATAAAGTATCTATCTATCTATCTATCTATCTATCCATCCCCCAGATCCTCTAACAACTGCAGCCAACATGGCTTTCTAAGGCCTGCTAATCAGATGGTAGGGAAAGGATTCTGTGATTTTTTTTTTTTGTTGCCTTGAATAAGCCATTCTCTATTGCTGGATGTAATTTGACATTGTGTTGTAGCATGCCACATTGCTTCTGTGAAAAGGTAAAACAAAATCCAATAAAATAAATTAAACTTTTTAACGTCTATCGCAAACACAATAATAGTTGGACAATCCATGTCGGTGCAAGCAGAGTGGCCATTCTTTTGGAGTGTGTCAGTGTTTAGAGTGGCTTTGGCTCATTGGACCTTGTAAGTTACTCTTTCTGTTCTTATTTGTTCATTCCTCAACTGTTAGGGTATAGTAGTTTAATGAGAATGGCTTTGGTGGCAGTGTTTTGTACTCGATGTGGGATGTCTGGGAGATCTCTAGTTTCCCAGATAAACCCATCTGCACTGGGTGTACTGAGCTGCAGCTCCTGAGAGAACGTATTAAGGAACTGGAGCTGCTGCTATGGGCAAATGAGGAGGTAATAGACAGGAGCTGCAGGGAGGCAGTCACCCCTAGGTTGCGGGAGACAAGTAACCGTCAGGAAAAGGAAGGGAAACGCACAGCCAGTGCAGAGTACACCTGTGGCCATTCCCCTCAACTTTAGATACTGTTGAGGGGAACAACCTACTGGGGAGAGCCATATGACTAGGCCTTGGGTCTCTGGCATTAAGTCTGGTGCTGTGACTCAGAAGAGCAGAGAGGTGAAGAGGACTGCAGTGTTGACAGGAGATTCCTTGGTCAGAGTAACAGAGATGTGGTTCTATGGTGTAATTGAGCACCTGGATGGTTCTACTTCCCTGGTGCCAGGGTCAGGGATGTCTCTGATTAGGCCTATGGTGTTCTCAAGGGTGAGCACCCAGAAATCTTGGTGCATATTGTTACCAAAGACATAGGTAGACAAGGTGAAGAGGTCCCAAAGAGAAAATTTAGGGAGCTAGGTAGAAAGCTGGAAAAACAGGACCTCCTGATTAAGGGTTTCAGCCTGAAACGTCGTCACTACCTCCTCCCATAGATGCTGTCTGGCCTACTGAGTTCTGCCAGCATTTTGTGTTTTTATTTATTTCCAGCATCTGCAGATTCACTCGTGTTGCCTCTAGGGTAGTAATCTCTGGATTGCTGTCTGTGTCATTTGCTGGTGAGGGTAAGAAAAGGATGATTTGGCAGTTGAATGTGTGGCTGAGGAACTGGTGCAGGGGGCAGGGGATCAGATTTATGGATCATTGGGATCTCTTCTGGGAAAGGTGTGACCTGTACAAAAAGGACGGGTTACACCTGAACCCGAGGGGGTCCATTAACCTTGTGGGCAGGTTGGCTAGAGTTGTTCAGGAGGATTTAAACTAATTTGGCAGGGGAATGGGGAACTGGAGTGATAGTGCTGAAAATAAGGTGGCTGGTTTTCAAACAGGCAACGTGCAGTGAGACTCCTAGTGAGGAGAGGATGATAGGGCAAATTTGCAGTCAACAGGATGAGTTGCAGTGTAAAAGGCAGACAAAATTAAAAGGGGTAAATACATGACTGAAGGTGCATGCAGTATATGGAATAATAGATGAACTTGCAGCACAGTTTCAGATTGGCATATGTGATGTTGTAGGCATTACTGAATTATGGTGAAAGAAGATTCTAGCTGGGAACTAAACATCCAAGGATACACACTGTATTGAAAGGACAGGCAGAGGGGGTGTCATGGCTCTGTTGGTAAAAAATCAAATCATTAGAAAGAGGTGACATGGGTGAAGAAGTTGAATTGTTGTGGATAGAGCTAATGAACTGCAAGGGCAAAAAGTCCCCGATGGGAGTTGTATGCAGACCCCCAAACAGTAGTAAGGGTGTGGTCTACAAATTACAATGTAAGAAAAAAATTAATGGCAAAAAGGGAAATGTTACAATAGTCATGAGGGATTTTAAAATGAAGATGGATTGGAAAAATCAGGTTCTTGCTGAGTCCAAGAGGAAGAGTTTCTAGAATGCCTGCGAGATGACTGTTAAAAGCCCACTGGGGATCCGCAATTCTGGACTGGGTGTTGTGCAATGAACAAGAATTGATCAGAGCATAAGGTAAAAGAACCCTTGGTGGGGGGGGGGGGGAGAAGTGATCATATTATGATCAAATTCTCCATAAAATTTGAGAAGCTAAAGTCAGATGTATCAGTATTACAGTGGAGTAAAGGGATTAAAAAAGGCATGAGAGGGGAGCTATCAGAACTGATTGGAAAAGAACACTAACAGGGATGACAGCAGAGCAGCAATGGCTGGAATTTCTGGAAGCAATTCAGAAGGCACCGGATATATATACCCCAAAGAGGAAGAAGTATTCAAACTGTGGCTAACACAAGAAGTCAAAGCCTACATAAGGCAAAGAGAGGGCAGATAATAGAGCAAAAATTAATGGGAAGTTAGAGGATTGGGAAGCTTTTAAGTAGCAACAGAAGGCAACTAATAAAGTCATTAAGAATGTAAAGATAGAATAGGAAAGTAAGCTAGCAATTAATATTATAGTGGATACCAAAAGTTTCTTCAGATGCATAAAGTGTAAAAGAGATGAGAGTGGATTTCTGATCACTGGAAAATGATGCTGGAGAGGTAGTAATGGGGGACAATGAAATGGCAGGCAAACTGAATAACTATTTTGCTTCTGTCTTCACTGTGGAAGACACTAGTGGTATGGTGAGAGTTCCAGGTGTCAGGGGTCATGAAGTTTGTGAAGTTACCATTACTAGAGAGAAGGTTCTTTGGAAACTGAAAGGTCTGCAGGTAGATAAGTCACCTGGACCAGATGGTGTACACCCCAGGGTTCTGAAAGAAGTGGCTGAGGAGATGGTGGAGGCATTAGAATCACTAGATTCTAGAATGGTCCCGGAAGACTGGAAAATTGCAAATGTCACTCCACTCTTTAAGAAGGGAGAGCAGCAGAAGAAAGAAAATTGCAAGTTAGTTAGTCCGACTTCAGTGGCTTGGAAGATGTTGGAGTTGATTAAGAATGTGGTTTTGGGGTACTTGGAGGCACATGATAAAAATAGGCCACAGTCAGCATGGTTTCCTCAGGGAAAATCCTGCCTGACAAATCCGTTGAAATTCTTTGAAGAAATAACAAGCAAGATAGACAAAGGAGAATCAGTTGATGTTGTGTACTTGGATTTTCAGAAGCTTTTGACAAGGTGCCACACATGAGGCTGCATAACAAGCTATGAGCACATGGTATTACAGGATGGATAAAGTATAGTATTCTAGCATAGATAAGGCAGTGACTGATTGGCAAGAGGTAGAGAGTTGGAATAAAGGGAACCTTTTCTAGTTGGCTGCCAGTGACTAGTGGTGTTCCACAAGGGTCTGTATTGTGACCAATTCTTTTTACATTACATGTCAATGATTTTGGATGATGGAATTGATGACTTTGTTGCAAAGTTTGCAGCTGATTTGAAGATGGGTGGAGGGGCAGATAGTTTTGAGGAAGTAGAGAGGCTGCATAAGAACTTAGACAGATTAGGAAAATTGGCAGATAGAATATAGTGCTGGAAAGTGATTGGTCATGCATTTTGGTAGAATAAATGAAAGGATTGAATAATTTCTAAATGGAGAGAAAATACAAAATTCTGAGGTGCAAAGAGACTTTGGGGGGGGGGGGTGGGGTAGGGGTTGTTGCGCAGGATTCCCGAAAGGTTAGTTTACAGTTTGTCTGTGGTGAGGAAGGCAAATACGATGATAGCATTCACTTCAAGAAGACTAGAATATAAAAGCAAGAATATGATGTTGAGACTATATAATGCATCGAGGCCTCACTTGGAGTACTGTGAGGAGGTTTGTGGTCCTTATCTTAAAAAGGACATGCTGAAACTGTAGAGGGTTCAAAGGAGGTTCACAAAACTGATTCCAGGTTTGAATGGCTTGTCATCAAACTCTCTTCATATGACTCCGGGTCTGTATTCTACTGAATTCCAGTGAATGAGGGTGACCTCATTGAAATCTATCAAATGGCGGAAGGTCTTGATACAGTGAATGTGGAGAGGATGTTTCCTATGGTGGGAAAGTTGAAGACTAGAGGATACAGACTCAGAATACATAGGCATCCTTTTAGAACAGACATGAGGAGGAATTTCCTTAGCCAGAGAGTGGTGAATCTGTGGAATTCTTTGCCACAGGCAACTGTGGCAGCCAAGTCTTCATGTATGTTTAAGGCAGAGGTTTATCTGATTCTTGAATGGTCAGGGCATGAAGGGATCTGGGGGTTGGGGAATGTTGGAAATTGGGGCTGAAAAGAAAAGGGGATCAGCCATGATGAAATGACAGAGCAGACTCAATGGACCAAATGGCCTAATTCTGCTCCTTTTCTTATGGTCTATACACAACATACACACACAGCACACACTGTGAAAGGGCTGGTTGGGATAGAATTTGTCAAATGTTTAATCTAATATGGCAGTGATGGGAACCAATATAATAGAACTGAGGATGAGACAACAGGTTTACATTTAGATATTGGGTGTAACATGAATGTAAAAAAGGACAAGCCAAAGACTGGGTAAAATTGCAGGCAGAGTAAAGAGTTAATTTGTACCAGAGAGGCAAAATTCCAAAAGGTGAATAAAGCAGGACTGAAGGTGCTGTATTTAAATGTGCGTGGCATTTGGAATAAGGTGGATGAACTCATGGCACAATTCGAGATTGGTTGGTATGAAGCTGTGGTCATTACTGAGTATGGGTGAAAGAAGGCCATAGTTTGGAGCTTAACATCAAAGGATATACTTTGTATCAAAAGGACAGGCAAAAAGGTCTAGGCAGTGGTGTGGCTCTGGTGGTAAGAGATGGAATTGCATCTTTAGAAAAAGGTGACTTAAGATCAGAGAATGTTGAATCGTTGTGGGTGGAGTTAAGAAATTGCAAGGGTTTTTTAAACAAAAACTAACATGCCATTATGAGAATCGTATATAGATTTCCAAATAGCAAGATGTGGGATTGAGTTTGCAAAGGGAGCTGGAAAAGGCATGTAATAAGGCATGACATAGTAGTAATGGGGGACTTCACTATGCAAGGGGATTGGGAAGATCAGATTGGTGTCGGATTGCAAGAAGGAATTTGAACGCCTACGAGATGGCTTTTTAGAGCAGTTTTGCTTGAACCATCTTGGGGAAAGGTGATCTTAGATTGGGTGTTGTGTAATAACTCAAGTCTTATTAGAGCTTAAAGTAAAAAAAAAAGTCCCTTGGGTGGCAGTGTAACGTTCTCACTCGGGTGTAACGAAACCCGAATTAAACGTCGAGTTAAACTGTAGTCAATGAAAACAAGGTCGCAGTAAGATTAACCATTTACTGTTCACTCTTCACATTAACGTATGGTGAAAACTGTTGATAAAACAATACAAGATTGGTACAGTGTTTGTTTCCTTCTAAATATCACATTTACATTGTGAATACTTGCAAAGGTAAAACTACAATAACTACATTACATTAAAGTGCAGCATACAGTCAGAATCTACCTGCTCCATTGACTGCTTTAAATACACTTCAACACAAACTATCCCGACTCTTTAACTAACGAAAACATAAACCTTATCGACTGTCGTTACTTTTAACAGAATCAGCGTTAACATTTTAATTCAACATATCGATTATCTCATGACTTACAGCGTTGCTTTCACTGTGTCTCTGGTGCATAGAGAGAACAAACTGCTTGCGCTGAACTGGCACATGTGAGCCTTGCACCCTTGCATTTATCCCAAACCGGTATTTTCCCACAAGACACGGCGAAACCGGATGTGACGTCATCGCAGCCGCAATATATTACAGACAAATGAATTTACTTAAACAATCCTAACTTTAACTAAAAATGCTAACAAACGAATTACTAAGCGAAAATATTATAAACTAAATAATTGCCATAAAGGCAGCACAGGCAGTGATCATAAAGTGATTGAATTCATACTTCAGTTTGAGTGGGAAAAACACAAGTCACACGTATCAGAATTGCAATGGAATAAAGGGAACTAAAGAGGCATGAGAGGGGAGCTTGCTCAGGTTGACTGCAGGAGGATACTGGTGGGGATGACAGCAGAGCAGAGGTGGCTGACATTTCTGGGAATAGTTCACAAGGCACACGATAGATATGTCCCACTGAAGAAGCTCTCAAATGGCAGGGGTAGGCAACTGTGGCTGACAGGGGAAGTTAAGGATTGCATAAAAGCCAAGGAAAGGGCATATAAGGTAGCAAAGGTGAGTGGGAAATTGGATGATTGGGAAGCTTTTAAAATCCAACAAATGGCAACTTTTAAAAAAAGCTATATATAGGTTCCGGTGACGTCATCGTTGAGAATGGCAGCTTAAGTCACTAGCTCCTCTGGAAAAATGCGTATTAAGCCCCGTTAACCCATCAAATATATATTTTTCGAAAAATATTTGAACTGAAAAGACGGGCAAGAATGGGGAAAAGGAATGGAAATATAAAAAGCGACACTGCGGAGCCTGCGGCCGAGAGGAGTGCAGCGAGCGGCTCTCCTACCTGACCATGTGTGAGCGAGGCGGCCGCCAGGCCTCGTTCAGGCAAAGCGGCGAATATCTTCGAAATTCTGAAAGAAATAATGGAGGTACAGAAAGATATAAAATAGCAGCTCTGTGATATTAAGTCAGAGCTCGCCAGCGTCAATCAAAAAATAGCGGTGGCAGAGACTCAAATTGAGAAAGTGGAAGATCACGTTCAAAACGTGGGACGAATACTGAGTAAGACAATAAAAATATTACATCACCAAGAAGGTAAACTGCTTGACCTGGAGGGAAGATCACGATGGAAAAATATCAGAATCTACAATGTTCCTGAAGGAGCGGAGTTTGTTGGAAAGTTACTGCGGGATGTGCTGGATCTTCACCCGGCTATGGAGCTGGAAGTCGAAAGAGCCCATTGTGCACTCGTCCCGAAACCTACCCAGGATAGAAAGCCACGCTCAATAATAATTAAATTCCTTCGGTACAGCATCAAGGCGGTGATTCTACGAAGGGCCTGGGGTAAGAAGAGAGTGTTTTTCGACGATAAATTAATATATTTTGACCAAGATTACCCCCCGCAGTCCTCCAGAAATGCAAAGAATACTCTGAAGTAAAGCGAGTACTAAAGCAAAAAAAGATTAGATTTCAAACTCCGTACCCTGCTAAACTTCGAGTGTTTTATGACAATGGGACACGGTTGTACCAGACAGTGGAAGAGGCAACTACAGACATGAAGGCCAGAGGTTTGCCCATCAGCATGATCAAAACGAGGGAAAGCCTGGCTGAGGAATTACCCCGCTCCGCTTGGGAAATAGTGCGAGAATCAAAGGCAGGAAATGGGAGGAGGCCAAGAGAAATATATCAGGAAGAGACCGGGAGTTTCCCAAAGACAGTCCTCACCCCCTTCAGAAGAGCCATTAAGGTTTGACTAACTTTAAAAATGTTGAGAAGCTAAACGGAAGCAAAAGTAGACAGTGATATACCTATCTCGAGAAATACTTATTATAATGTGGATTTTATATTACTCAGTTGTTATTCTTTATTCGCTCATTTACTCCTTTATCCCCACCAAAATGAGAATATATATATGTGTGCATATATGTGTATGTATGTAATATATGTGTGTCTATATATATATTTGTGTGTGTGTGTGTATATATAGGAGGAGTACACAGGGAAATCTTTTCTGTGTAATGGATTTGTTCACTGACTTTTATGAATACTGCAATGGGGGCCCTCAACTCACAAGTAGGAGGGGTTATCTCCCACAGCTAGACATTTCCTCTAGCTCAACGCAGGGTCATCTACTAGAGACCTCAGCCTTGGAATCTCATGTTCATTGCCATTTTGCGTTTCTTGGTTCTTATTTGTTCACGGAGTAGATCGATTAAGTTTTATTTTAATTTCAATGATACATTGACATAAATACAGATGGCTAAGGACAAGGTAAAATTCATTTCTTTTAATGTCAATGGGCTATTAAATCCAATCAAACGTAAAAGAATTTTATCCAATTTGGAACAATTTGCTTCATACTGGGAAAAATGGTTTAACTACATAATGCCTCATAGACCTGATTTTATTCTCACAAATCAATGAATCTGTTGTAAAAAAAAAGATCACTCCCTACTTGTACATAGTTCTTTCCTTTTGCTTGTCTTTTCTTTCCACTCTTTTCTATAAGTGTATACCTCAGATAAATACTTTGAGGAAATTTGTGATATATATGATTATATGATATATATGTACAATGTCTGAAATACATCTTATGGAAATGTTTGTTTGATGATGAACTTCAATAAAAAAAACTTACAATTTTTTTAAAAAAGCTATAAGAGAAAAGATGAAATATGAGGGCAAACCAGACAATAACATAAAGAAGGATAACAGAGTTTTTTCAGTTATTTTAAGAGTAAAAGGGAGGTGAGAGTTGATATTGGACCACTGGAAAATGATGCCAGTGAGGTTGTAATGGGGGACAAAGAAATGGCAGATGAACTTAATGGGTACTTTGCATCTGTCATCACTGTGGAAGACACTAGCTGTGTGCCAGACGTCCGTATGTCAGGGAGCAGGAGTGAGTGCCATTGCCGCTACAAAGGAAGAAGTGCTAGGCAAGCTGAAAGGTCTAAGGTGGGTAAGTCACCTGGACCAGATGGACTACATTCCAGAGTCTTGAGAGAGGTTGCTGAAGAGATAACAGATGCATTGGTCATGATCTTTCAAGAATCATTTGATTCTGGCATGGTCCCAGTGGACTGGAAGATTGCAAATGTCACTCCACTCTTTAAGGGAGAAAGGAAAAAGAAATGAAATTATAGGCCAGTTTTCCTAACCTCAGTGGTTGGGAAAGTGTCTATTATTAAGATTGAGGTTTTAGGGTACTTGGAGACTAATGATAAAATAAGTCAAAGTCAGCATTGGTTTCTGTAAAGGGAAATCTTGCCTGACAAATCTGTTAGAGTTCTTCGAGGAAGTAACAAGCAGGGTGGACAAAGGAGAGGCAGTGGATGTCATTTACTTGGATTTTCAGAAGGTGTTTGATAAGATGCCACACATGAGACTGCTTAACAAGGTAAATTCCTATGGTGTTACAGGAAAGGTATTGGCTTGGATAGAGGACTGGCTGACAGGCAGGAGGCAGTGAGTGGGAATAAAAGTGGCCTTTTCTGGTTGGCTGCCAGTGACTAGTGGGGTTCCTCAGGTGTCAGTATTGGGACCATTATTTTTCACATTGTTTGTCAATGATTTGGAAAATGGAATTGATGGCTTTGTGGCAAAGTTTGTGGTGCTGAGGAAGCAATGTGATTGCAGCAGGACTTGGACAAGTTGGAAGAATGGGCAAAAAAGTGGCAGATGGAATACAATGTTGTGAAATGTGTGATAATGCATTTTGATAAAAGGAACAATAGTGCAGACTATTGTTCAAATTGGGAGAAGGCTCAAACATTAGAGGTGCAAAGGGACTTGGGAGTCCTTTTGCAAAACTCCCAGAAGATTAATTTACACGTTGAGTCTGCTGTAAGGAAGGCAAATGTAATGTTGGCATTTATTTCAAGGGGAATAGAATATAAAAACAAGGAGATAATGCCGAGGCTTTATAAGACACTAACTAGGCTGCACATGGAGTATGTCAACAGTTTTGGGCTCCAGTTCTCAGAAAGAATGTGCTCTCATTGGAGAGAGTCCAGAGGAGATTCACAAGGATAAAACTGGGAATGAAGGGTTAACATATGAGGATATTTGGCAGATTTGGGCCTGTACTCACTGAACTTTAGAAGAATGAGGGGAACCGTTTGAAACCCACCGAATGTTGAAAGGACTAGATAGAGTAGATGTGGAGAGGATGCTTCCTATGGTGGGGGTATCCAGAACTAGAGAACACAGCCTCAAAACTGAGGGTGACCTTTTTGAACAGAGGTAAGGAGGAATTTTTTAGCCGGAGAGTAGTGAATCCATGGGATGCTGGAATGCTCTGCCAGACTGCAGTGGAGGTCAAGACTGTGCGTATATTTAAGGTGGATGTTGATTGTTTCCTGATTGGTTAGAGCATCAAAGGATATGGCAAAGGCAGGTGTATGGGGTTGAGTGGGGTCTGGTGTCGGCCATGATGGAATGGAGGAGCAGACTCGATGGGTTGAATGGCCTAATTCTGCTCCCATGTCTTGTGGTCTAAATGTGTTTAGAAAAGCTTTCTTAACCACTATATAGAGGTTCCAACTGGATAGACTGTGATACTGGATCTCCTAATTGGGAACAAGTGACAGAAGTGTGTGTTTGGGACATTTGGACCTTGTGATCTTAATCCCATTAGTTTCAAATTAATTATGTAGAAGGTTAGGTCCCATCCTCGGGTTGAGATTCTAAATTGGAGAAAGGCCAAATCGGATGGTTACAGAAAGGATTGGGACGGGTCGTTTTCTGGCAGAGAAGAAGGAAGTGCGTAAGAGGGAAATCAGGAGGTCTGAGAGAAAGCATGAGGTTGCTCTGGTAGACCGTGTGAAGGAGAATTCCATGGGGCTTCTACAGAAATATTAAAAGCAAAAGGATAGCAAAGGACATTATTGGTCCTCTCGAAAATCAGTGTCATGTATGCATGAAACTGAAAGAGATGGGGGAGATTTTAAATGGATTTACTCTGGAGATGGACACATTGTCTATAGAAGTGAGGCAATATAGCAGTGAAGGTATGGACTGTATATGAATTATAGAGGTGGAGATACTTGCTGTCTTGAGGCAAATGAAGGTGGATAAATCCCCAGGACCTGACAAGTAGTAAATTAGAATCAAGATTGGCTTTGTGGAAGCAGTCAGTGTGCCAGTAGATGGTTGCCTCTCTGACTGGTGGCCTGTGATTAATGGAGTCCCACAGGGATCAGTACTGGGTCCAACGTTTGCCATTTATATTAACCATCTGGATAATAATGTGGTTAACTGGATCAGCAAATTTGTGGATGGCACCAAGACTAAGGCATAGTGGACAGTGAGGGAGGCTATCATAGCTCGTAATGGGATCTGGATGAGCTGGAAAATGGGTTGCAAATGGGAGATGGACTTTAATGCAGATAAGTGTAATGGGTTGCACTTTGGGAGGACAAACCAGGGTAGGATTTACACAGTGAATGGTGGGGCACTGACGAGTGCAGTAGAACAAAGGATATGGGAGTACAGATCAATGATTATTTTTTTTTAAAATTTTTTTATTAGTTTTTCAAAACATTTTACAAAATTAAAAACCCCAAATCCCTGTGAGGAGCATTAATACAGAGCAAGGTTAAGCATACAATAACAATATGCTACAAAGGAAGAGAATTTAACAAAAAAGCACCTAAATTAAAGACAAGTGAGCTTAGTGTCCTCCCCAAGCCCCACAACACAAGAAAAAAACAACAACCACTCCAGACCAACCACCACACAATATAGAGAGTATAAGTCCGGACAGTCAAACTCCCAGACTGTGAATACACTTAGCAACAGAGGATAATAATGCCTACTACCAGAAAAAAAAAGGGAGCTGAAAGCAAGGGACCGAAAAGAAAAAAAACCCTAGTCAAGAGGAAGGTTATGAAAGTACTCGATAAAAGGCCCCCAGATCTTATGGAACTTTAAATCCGAATTGAGAACTGAATAATGAATTTTTTCGAGGTCCAAGCAGGCCATAATGTCGTTAAGCCATTGCGCATGAGTGGGCGGGGCAACATCTCTCCATCTAAGGAGGATCAAGCGTCTCGCCAGGAGAGAGGCAAAGGATAGTATTCGGCATTTGGTCGGACCCAGACATAAATCTGTCTCGCCCCAAAAACCGAACAGAGCAATTAAGGGGTTAGGTTCTAGGTGCTGATTCAGAATACCCGATAGTGTAGTGAAGACATCTTTCCAGAATTTCTCCAAGCTAGGACAGAGCCAGTACATATGGATGAGAGAGGCCACGCCCCTCTTGCATTTATCACAGAGCGGACTAATGCCAGGGTAGAATCGAGATAGTTTAGATTTAGACATATGGGCTCTATGAACAATCTTAAACTGTAAGAGACAATGGCGAGCACAAAGAGAGGTTGAGTTAACCGACTTGAGAACTGAGTCCCAGCTCTCCTCGGATAAGGTGATATTTAAATCCTGCTCCCAGGCCATTTTAATTTTATCCACAGGGGCCCATCGTAAGGCTGCTAGTTTATCTTGGATAATTGAAATTAAACCTTTACCTAGTGGATTAATGGAGAGAAATAGGTCCATAGCATTTTTCGCAGGCATTTCAGGAAAGTTAGGAATTAAAGGAGCAGTGAAGTGTCGGATTTGAAGATATCTGAAAAAATGAGCATTAGGCAGGTTGAACTTAACAGAGAGCTGTTGAAAAGAAGCAAAGCGGTTATCAATGAAGAGATCTTCAAAATGTCTAATGCCCTTCCTGTACCAAACATGGAATGCTGAATCGAACGTGGTAGGTAAAAAAAGGTGATTGTGTGCGACAGGGCTAGAAATGGAAAACCCTTGGAAACCATAGCATTTCCTGAACTGAGCCCATATACGCAAAGTGTGTCTAACCAGAGGATTAGCTATTGATCTGGGCAGACTGCTAGGGAGTGCAGAGCCAAGAAGTGCAGATATAGATAATTCTTTAGTGGAGCTCAACTCCATTGCCACCCAGTTAGGGCACTCAGGTTGACCGTGGAAGAAAGACCAGAAGGCAGCACAACGTACATTAGCTGCCCAGTAATATAAGCGAAAGTTAGGTAAAGCCATGCCACCCTCTTTTTTAGATTTTTGGAGGTGGATTTTATTAATTCTAGAGCGCTTATTCTGCCACAGATATGACAAAATAATAGAGTCTAAGGAATCAAAAAAGGATTTAGGAATAAAAATTGGGATAGATTGAAATAAGTATAAAAATTTGGGGAGAACATACATTTTGACAACATTGATACGACCTACCAAGGACATAGATAGAGGTGACCATTGTACCAGATTCTGTTTTGTAGCATATGAAAGATTGACCAAGTTTTCACGAAAGAGATCTTTAAACTTCCTTGTGACTGTAATTCCAAGATAAGTAAATTGATTATGGACTACTTTAAAAGGGAGATCACGAAATATTAGTTCTTGTGCTTCTTTATTAATTGGGAAAAGTTCACTCTTATGTAAGTTGAGTTTATAGCCAGAGATCTGGCTAAACTGGTCAAGAAGTGAAAACATTAGAGGTAAGGATGTAGACGGATATAAGAGAAAGAGTAATAAGTCATCAGCATAGAGAGAGACTTTATGCTCAACACCCCCTCTCCAAATCCCGGTCAGTTCAGGACATTTTCGAAATGCTGTCGCCAGAGGTTCTATAGCCAAATCAAAGAGAAAGGGACTTAAGGGGCATCCCTGACGGGTGCCACGTTTGAGATTAAATACTTGGGATTTCTGAAAGTTAGTTAGAACAGAAGCAGTAGGACACAGGTACAGCAATTGGATCCAAGAGATGAAACTTTGGCCGAGGTCAAATTTTTCTAAGACTGCAAAAAGATAGTTCCACTCTATACGATCAAATGCTTTCTCCGCATCAAGGGAGATAACACATTCAGGAGTCCCAGTTGGAACTGAGTATAAAATATTAAATAGATGCCGAATGTTAAAAAAAGGGAGACGGTTTTTAATAAAGCCTGTTTGGTCATCAGAGATAATGGAGGGAATAACGGTTTCTAATCTATGAGCCAACACTTTAGCTAAGATCTTTACATCAA
Organism: Hemitrygon akajei; assembly: GCF_048418815.1. Taxonomy (NCBI): domain Eukaryota; kingdom Metazoa; phylum Chordata; class Chondrichthyes; order Myliobatiformes; family Dasyatidae; genus Hemitrygon; species Hemitrygon akajei. The sequence continues at coordinate 51,123,680 of NC_133139.1, forward strand.
CATTGAGCAGAGAGATCGGCCTGTACGAGGAACACTCTGTTGGGTCTTTGCCCTTTTTTAAAAGAAGAATAATAGATGCCTCATTGAAAGAGGGTGTCAATTTGCCGTAGTTAAACGAGTCAGTTAATACTGAAAGTAACTGAGGAGAAAGAAGTGAGGAGAATGATTTATAAAATTCCACAGGGAACCCATCAGGTCCAGGAGATTTCCCTGAGGACAGTGCAGAAATTGCAGAATATATTTCTTCTAGTGATATAGGCGCATTAAGTTTGGCTTTGAAATCAGATGAAAGTGAGGGGATATTCAGATTCTGTAAAAATTGATCCACAGAGATATTGTCATTCAGGGATTCAGAGGAATAAAGTCGAGAATAAAAATTTTTAAATGCGTCATTAATTTCTAAATGATCCGATGTAAAGTCTCCGTTCTCCTTCTGGATCTTTGTAATATGTTGTTTGGCTTTAGAACGCCTCAGCTGATTGGCTAGGAATTTACCAGACTTATCCCCATGAATGTAAAAGCGGCTCTTGCTTTCGAGAAGTTGGCGTTCGACAGGTTGAGTGGACAGAAGATTAAATTTAGTTTGAAGTTCAACGCGCTTCTTGTATAATTCAGGGTTCTTAGTTTGGGCATATAATTGATCCACATCTTTGATCTGGTTAATGAGGTCCGCTCGATCTGCACGGGATCTTCTATTGAGATTTGCTGTGTAAGAGATTATTTGACCCCTCAAATATGCTTTCATGGCATCCCAGACAGTCTGGGATGGCACTTCAGGTGATGTATTAGTGTTAAAATAGAAGGTTATCTGGTCTTTAATAAATTTTACGAAATCATCATCCGATAATAAAGTTGAATCGAACCGCCAGTGTTTGTTCCTCTGAGGGAGACCAGGAAAGTTCAGAGAGAGGGTAATTGGGGCATGGTCAGAAATCAGTATACTCTGATAGTCACAAGTGTGGGCAAATGGGATAAGTTGGTTATCGAGTAGGAAATAGTCAATTCTAGTGAAGGTATGGTGAACATGTGAGAAAAAGGAATAATCTCTCTCCGTAGGATGGAGGAAACGCCATATATCAGAGATACCAAAATTAGAGAGAAACGACTGAATAGCTAAGGCAGATTTGGTAGGTGATCTGGTAACAGAGGACGATCGGTCCAGTTTAGGATCCAACCAACAGTTAAAGTCACCACCCAATATAAGAGAGTATGAGTTTAGGTCTGGTAGTGAGGAAAAAAAACGTTCAAAGAAGTTAACATCATCAAAGTTGGGGGCATACAGGTTTGCTAGTGCAAATTTAGTGTTATATAGTTTACCAGAAACAATAATAAAATGGCCATTTGTGTCCGATATTTTATTATGGAGTTCAAAAGGAATATTTGAGTTAATAAGAATGGAGACTCCCCTAGCTTTAGCGGCAAAGGATGAATGAAAATGCTGACCCGCCCACTTGGACAGAAGCCGGGAGTTATCAAAACAACGAATATGAGTTTCTTGGAGGAAAGCAATGTCAGCTTTGAGTTGTTTAATATGTGAAAATACCTTCCTCCTTTTAACAGGGTGGTTCAGTCCCTTTACATTCCAGCTCACGAATTTAAGTGCACTAGCCATTATCAATTACTAATGCATAAAAGGCAGCAGGCATATAAAAAATCAAGCGGTACAATAGCAGTCTGGGAGCAGAGATGTAAACATAGATTCGTAAGGTCAAAATATAAACATGTCCTAAACAATAAAGAAATGTTGGAGCTGGAAAACTCACCCCACCCACACAACCCAGAACTAGACGGCTACCAAAACAAGTAGCTAGCTCTACCAAAAAAATCAACCCAAATACAACTTCCAGATCTGTGTCATTGACAGCAGTTCCGTATAAATGCTATAACAAACAGTAACTAGTTTATGCACTAGAAAACATAACTACAGATTAGAACACCTTCTGCCGAGATATACAACTTAATACAGAGAAAATCGGAAGAAAACCAAAACTAATCTACCCGCGAAATATTATAGAAGAATAAAGTAAGAGAAGGGGGAAAAAAAGGTAAGAAGGAAAAAGAAAAAAGAGGAAGGGGAAAATTATAAATTCGAGACGAGTATTTATCAACCATTTACCGAGAAGGGAGAAAAAAAAATCAGAGAATGGAAAAAAAAGGGGGTGAATAAAAGAAAGAGATAAAATAAATAAATATTTAAAACAGAGGAAAAATAAATCAGCAGTTGAACTGTGAACCAACAAACAGGGAGGCCTTCACTAAAGACTTCAAACCTCCAAAACAAGTTAGAATTAGTTGTAGAACTCTGTAGGTAAAGTTATACAGAGGTAAAAATAGATTACACACACACCAAATCCCGGGAGAGATTGTCAACAGCCTTTAGAGTTTCAGTGAATAATGTCTGAGTGATTCAAGTGAATTCCGAGTCCAGAGAAAGTAATTTTACTACGAGGAGTACTTATCCACCATTTTAGGAGGCCCGATCAGATTCCGAAGATGACTGGATAGCCGGAAGACTTGCCACAAACGCTTCAGCTTCCCTCGCTGATTTGAACCACTTGAATTCCCCGGTATTAAACTTGATTCTTAGGTCAGCAAGATTACGAAAGGAAGGTTTGAAACCACGATCAAAAAGCACTTTCATTGCACCTTTATACTCAGCACGCATCTTTAAGGTCTGGGGTGCAAAATCTTCCACAAAGCGAATGGTTGTATCCTGGAAAGAAAAAGAGCCTCTGCGACGTGCCTCCACAATCAGACTGTGTTTTACAGATCAATGATTTTTGAAAGTGGTGTCACAGGTATATAGGGTTATAAAAGCTTTTGGCACATTGGCTTTGTAAATCAAAGTATTGGGTGCAGGAGTTGAGATGTTATCATGAAGTTGTTTAAGACATTGGTGAACTAAAAACTTTGGAGTATTGTGTGCAGTTCTGGTCATCTGCTGACAGGAAGATTGAAAGAACAGAGCAAGTTTACAAGATGTTGCTGGGACTTGAGGACGTGAGTTATAGGGTGAAGGTTGAATAGGTTAGGACTATTCAACTATAGGTTAACTATAGGTTAGGTATACAAGATATTAAGAGGAATAGATAGAGTGGACAGCCAGCACCTCTTCCCCAGGGCACCACTGCTCAATACAAGAGGACATGGCTTTAAGGTAAGGGGAGGGAAGTTCAAGGGGGATATTAGAGGAAGGTTTTTCACTCAGAGAGTGGTTGGTGCATGGAATGCACTGCCTGAGTAGGTGGTGGGGGCAGATACACTAGTGAAATTTAAGAGACTACTAGATAGGTATATGGAGGAATTTAAGGTGGAGGGTTATATGGGAGGCAGGGTTTAAGGGTCGGCAAACATTGTGGGCCAAATGGCCTGTACTGTGCTGTATTGTTCTTTGTTCTTTATTTCCTGTAGCATTGGAGAATGAGGGGATCTTTGATAAAGATATAAAATTCTGAGGGGCAAATGCAAATAAGCTTTTTCCACTGAGGGTAAGATTCAGAGGTCATAGGTTAAGGGTGAAAGGTGAAATGTTGAAGGGAGCACAAGGGAAATTTCTTAACTCTGGGTGTGAAAGTGTAGAACAAGCTGCCAGTGGAGGTGGTGGATGTGGTTTTGATTTCAACATTTAAGAGCAGTTTAGATAAATACATGAATAGGAAGATTATGGAGGGCTATGGTCCAGCTATAGGGCAATAGGACTAGGCAGAATAATAGTTTGGCATGAACTAGATGGCCAGAAGAACCTGTTTCAGTGCAGTAGTGCTCTATGACAGGGTGGGCTGCAACTATTTAGAGGTTTATAAATTCATGAGGAGAATAGACAGTGAATGATCATAGTCTTTTCCCAGGGAAGGGGAGCCACTAGAGATCTTGTGGTGAAAGGGGAAAGATTTAAAAGGGATTTGAGGGGCAAATTTTGCACAGAGGATGTTGTGTATATGAAAGAGAAAGTGGTAGAGTTGGGTACAGTTGCAGCATTTAGAAGACATTTAGACAAGTACATGGACTGCACAGGCTTAGAGAGGATAGATCCCAAGCATGGGGAAATGGGACTAGCTCAAGCAGACAGCTTGGTTGGTATGGCCTGATTTCATGGTGTGTAGCTGCATGGTTCTAACTCACCAGCACTCTCTCAAAGATAATTGGGGATAGTTAGGGATGTTGTGCTTAGCATTTGCACTATTCTGTGTGTGAATGAAGAAAAGGATCAAGAGCGGGACAGTTCTGGTGAGAGAAAGCAGTATTTTTTCTTGGGGTATATCTGCAGCAAGCAAGCGGTTGACACTGAGGTGGTACCTCTTTCAGGGTTGCTGTGCAGTTGTCACCAGCCCAGTTCTGAGCAGTATGCAGTCTGTTGGCCAGGACATTTGGATTCAGATAAGAGTTTATTAAATATTTACACTGCCATCTACTTAGACTGTTCACATAGTCATTTAGTCTAGACCATGAGTAGCCAGCTACAGGCTGATTGTAAATCTTATTAAATAGAAGACTTAACAATCACGGAGCTTATATTTACTAATAATAACATGTTGGCTGAAATGCAATTGCATCTGTGATGTATTGGGGTTGGAGGCAGTGCCATGACTGCAGTATCCATAGGACACCAGAGGTGGGTTTTACTCTGGTCCTACAGGAAAAACACCAGCACCTGGAGCTCATTTCAGCTGCGTGTGATGTAATTATGTTCTGTCCCTGATCTATTTGTATTATATATACAAATTGAATTGTTGTGGACAGAGCTAAGGAACTGCAAGGTTAAAAGACCCAGATGGAAGTTGTATACAGATCCCCAAGTAGTAGTAAGGATGTAGTCTACGAATTACAACAGGAGATAGAAAATACATGCAAAAAGTCATGGGGGATTTCAATATGCAGATGAACTGGGAAAATCGGGTTCTTGCTGGATTCCAAGGGAGGGAATTACTAGAAAGCCTGTGAGACGGCTTTTTAGAGCAGCTCATGGTTGAGCCCACTAGGGGATCAGCTACTCTGGACTGGGTGTTGTACAATGACCGCAAGATATAGGAGGAGAAGTAGGTCATTTAGCCCATTGAGTCTGCTCTGCCATTCAATTCTTCCAGTCATCCCCACTCCCCTGCCTTCTCCCCATACCCTTTGATGCCCTGACTAATGAAGAACCTATCTATCTCTGCCTTAAATGCACCTAATGACTTGCCCTGCACAGCCGCCCGTGGCAAAAAATTCCACAGATTTACCACCATCTGACTAAAGTAATTTCTCCACATCACTGTTCTAGATGGACGTCCTTCAATCCTGAAGTCATGCCCACTTGTCCTGGACTCCCCTACTATGGGAAATAACTTTGCCATATCTAATCTGTTCAGGCCTTTTAACATTCGGAACGTTTCTGAGATTCCGCGCCCAACCCCACCCCCCCATTCTCCTGAACTCCAGGGAATACAGCCCAAGAGCCGCCAGATATTCCTCATATGGTAACTCTTTCATTCCTGGAATCATTCTCATGAATCTTCTCTGAACCCTCTCCAATGTCAGTATATCCTTTCTAAAATAAGGAGCCCAAAACTGCACACAATACTCCAAGTGTGAAATGAGTGTCTTATTGAGCCTCAACATCACATTCCTGCTCCTCTATTCTATACCTCTAGAAATGAATGCCAACATTGCATTTGTCACCTTCACCATGGACTCAACCTGGAGGTTAACCTTTAGGCTATCCTGCAAAAGGACTCCCAAGTCCCTTTGCATCTCTGCATTTTGAATTCTCTCCACATCTAAATAATAGCCTGCCAACTTATTTCTTCCACCAAAATGCATGACCATACACTTTCCAACATTGTCAGAATCAGAATCAGGTTTATTATCACCGGCATGTGACATGAAATTTGTTAACTTAGCAGCAGCAGTTCAATGCAATAGATAATCTAGCAGAGAGAGAGAAAAAATAATAAATAAAATAAAACAATAATAAATGAACAAGTAAATCAATTGCACATATTGAATAGATTTAAAAGAATGTGCAAAAACAGAAATACTGTATATTTGAAAAAAAGTCCAAAACTTCTATGTCTATTTAGGAATCGATGGCAGAGGGAAGGAAGCTGTTTCTGAATCGCTGAGTGTGTGCCTTCAGGCTTCTGTATCTCCTGCCTGATGGTAACAGTGAGAAAAGGGCATGGCCTGGGTGCTGGAGGTCCTTAATAATGGACGCTGCGTTTCTCAGACACTGCTCCGTATTTCATTTGTTACTTCTTTGCCCATTCCCCTAAACTATCTAAATCTCTATGTAGGCTCCATGTTTCCTCAATACTACTCGCTCCTCCACCTATCTTTGTATCATCAACAAATTTAACCACAAATCCATTAATCCCATAGTCCAAATCATTGACACACATCATAAAAGCAGCGGTCCCAACACCGACCCCTGTGGAACTCCACTGGTAACCAGCAGCCAGCCAGAATAGGATCCCTTTATTCCCACTCTCTGTTTTCTGCCGATCAGCCAATTCTCCACCCATGCTATTAACTTCCCTGTAATTCCATGGGCTCTTTATCTTGCTAAGCAGCCTCATGTGCGGCTCCTTGTCAAAGGCCTTCTGAAAGTCCAAATATAGCATATCTTCTGCGTCTCCTTTGTCTACCCTGCTTATAATTTCCTCAAAAAATTGCAGTAGGTTTATCAGGCAGGATTTTCCTTTCAGGAAACCATGCTGGCTTTGGCCTATCTTGTCATGTGCCTGCAGGTACTCTATAATCTCATCCCTAACAATCAATTCTAGCAACTTTCCAACAACTTCCCAACCACTGATGTCAGGCTAACAGGTCTATAGTTTCCTTTCTGCTGCAAACCCACGCTTCTTAAATAGCAGTGTAACATTTGCAGTTTTCCAGTCATCCAGTGCAATCTCAGAATCTATCGATTTCTGAAAGATCATTATTAATGCTTTCGCAATCTCTTCAGCTACTTCCTTCAGAACCCGTGAGTGCATTCCATCAGGTCCAGGAGGTTTTTACACCCTCAGACCATTAAGCTTCCTGAGCACCTTCTCAGTCGTAATTTTCACTGCACAGACTTCACTTCCCTGACATTCTTGAATGTCCGGTATACTGCAGATGTCTTCCACTGTGAAGACTGGTGCAAAATGCACATTCAGTTCCTCTGCCATCTCTGTGTCTCATTACATTATCACCAGTGTCATTTTCTATTGGTCCTATATCTACTCTCAACTCTCTTTTACCCTTTATATACTTTAAAAAGCTTTTAGTATCTTCTTTGATATTAGTTGCCAGCTTCCTTTCATAATTTATCTTTTCCTTCCTAATGACCTTCTTAGTTTCCTTCTGAAAATTTTTAAAAGCTTCCCAATCCTCTCTCTTCCCATTAGCTCTGGCTTCCTTGTATGCCCTCTCTTTTGCTTTTACTTTGGCTCTGACTTCAATAGTCAGCAACGGTAGTGTCCTTCTTCCATCTGTAAATTTCTTCTCATTTGGAATATATCTGTCTTGCACTTCCCTCATTTTTTGCAGAAACTCCAGCCATTGCTGCTCTGCTGTCCTTACTGCTAGTTTCTCTTTCCAATCAACCTTGGTCATTGTAATTTCATTTATTCCACTGAAATACTGACACATTGGAATTTAGATTCTCCTGCTCAAATTTCAAAGTGATATCGATCATATTGTGATCACTGTTCCCTAAGGGTTCCTTAACCTTAAGCTCTCTTATCACCTCTGGATCATTGCACAACACCCAATTCAGCACAGCTGATCCCCTAGTGGGCTCAACAACAAGCTTTTCTAAAAAGCCATCACTTAGACATTCTACAAATTCTCTCTCTTGAGGTCCGGTACTGGTCTGGTTTTCCCAATCCACTTTCATGTTAATATCCTCAATGATTATCATGATCTTGCCCTTTTGACAAGCCTTTTCTATCTCCTGCTGTAATTTGTAATCCACATCCCGGCTGCTGTTTGGAGGCCTGTATACAACTGCCATTAGGGTCCTTTTACCCTTGCCATTTCTTAATTCAACCCATAGAGGCTCTACATTTTCTGATCTATGTCATCCCTTTCTCATGATTTAATATTATTTCTTATACACAGGGCCACACCACACCCTCTGCCTACTAACCTATCTTTCTGATACACCGTACATCCTTGGATGTTCATCTCCCAATGGCAGCCATCCTTTAGCCAAGTTTCAGAGATGGCCGCAACGTCATACTTGCCAATCTGTAGCGAATTTCAAGATTGTCCATTTTATTTCTTATGCTGCATGCTTTCAAATACAACACTCAGTCCAGTATTTGTTGCTTTCTGTTTTAACTGCACCACGCCTCTATTGCCCTGTAACTTATTCCCCTTGCTGTGATTATTCCTCATCTCCTGTCTATCCTTTCTATAATCTCTGTTGCATTCAATCTTTGATTTATTTCTGTTTTCTCCTTCCTCAGCACTATCACTCTAGTTCTTATCCCACTGCCAAATTAGTTTAAACCCTCCTGAACAACTGTATTAAACCTGCCTGTTAGGATATTGGACCCTTTTGGATTCAGGTGTAACCCGTCCTTTTTGTACAGATTGTACCTCCCCCAGTGATCCAGGAACCCGAATCCCTGCCCCCTACACCAGTCTCTTAGCCACACATTAATATGCCTGATCATGCTATTCTTGCACTCGCTAGCACGTGGTACAGGCAGCAATCCTGAGATTACTATCCTGGAGGTCCTACTTTTCAGTTTCCTACCTAACTCCCTGAATTCTCTCTTCAGGACCTCCTCCCTTTTTCTACCTATGTCATTGGTACCAGAATTTATCAGAGAGTTTAAGGTAAGAGAACCCTTGGGGGAAAGGGTTCAAATTCACTCTGAAATTTGAGAAGCTAAAGTCAGATGTATCAGTATTACAGTGGAGCAAAGGGATTTACAGAGGCATCAGAGAGGAGTTGGCCAGAATTGATTGGAAAAGAACACTGGCAGGGGTGACAGCAGAGCGACAATGGCTGGAATTTCTGGAAACTATTTGGAACGCAGAGGATATAAACATCCCAAAGAGGAAGAAGTATTCTAAAGGCAAGGTGACATAACCGTGGCTAATAAGAGAAGTCAAAGCCGACATAAAAGCCAAAGAGAGGGCAGGGGGAAGTTGGAGGATTTGGAAGCTTTTAAATACCACCAGAAGGCAACTAACGAAGTCATTAAGATAAAGATGGAATCCAAAGGTAAACTAGTCAATAATATTAAAAATATTACCAAAAGTTTATTCAGATACATAAAGTGTAAAAGAGAGGTGAGAGTGGATATTGGACCGCTGGAAAATGATGCTGGGGAGGTAGTAATGGGGACAAGGAAATGATGGACAAACTGAATAAGTATTTTTCCATCAGTCTTCACTGTGGAAGGTACTAGCAGTATGGTGGAAGTTCCAAATGTCAGGGGTCATGAAGTGTGTGAAATTACCATAACTAGGGAGAAAGTTCTTGGGGAAACTGAAAGTTCTGAAGGTAGATAACTCACTGGACCTGATTGATGGTCTACACCCCAGGGTTCTGAAAGAATCCTGAAAGAGATGGCTGAAAAGATTGTGGAGGCATGAGTAATGATCTTTAAAGTATCACTAGATTCCAGAATGGATTCAGAAAAATGGAAAATTGTGAATGTTACTCGTCTCTTCAAGAAGGGAGAGAGGCAGAAGAAAGGAAATTATAGGCCAGTTAGTCTAACTTCAGTGGTTGGGAAGATGTTGGAGTTAATTAGGAAGTGCTGAAACTGGAGAGGGTGTAAAAGAAGTTCACGGAAATGATTCTGGGATTGAATGGCTTGTCATATGAAGAACATTTGATTTCTCTGGGTCTGTACTCACTGGAGTTCAGAAGAATGAAGGATGACCTCATTGAAATCTATTGAATGGTGAAAGGCCTTGGTAGAGTGGATGTGGAGAGGATGTTTCCTATGGTGGAAGTGTGTAAGACCAGAATAGAGGGGTATCCTTAGAACAGAGCTGAAGAGGAATTTCTTTAGCCTGAGTGTGGTGAATCTATGGAATTATTTGCCACAGGCAGCTGTGGAGGCCAAATCTTTATGTATTTTAAGGCAGAGGCAGATAGTTTCTTGATTGGTCAGGACATGAAGAGATGCAAGGAGAAGGGAGGAGAGTCGGGCTAAGAGGAAAAATGGATCAGCCATGATGAAATGTCAGAGCAGACCCAATGGGCCAAATGGCATAATTCTGCTCCTGTATCTTATGATCTTAACTTACCACTAGCTTGTGACTCTTCAGCATCAGTTGAGTCTATGCTAACATCAGGAATAGATTCCTCGTCATGCAATCATTCCAACTTCAACTTTATCAATTGGTGAAATTTCTGTTTTTTGACTCACATTTTTTGCTTCTATTATTGCCTTTCTACTTTCAGTTGAGGCAATAAAGACTGATGTACAACTTGTCCAGGCTGGTCTACTCTTCCTGAGTATGTGTATTGGAGACTATTCAGCCTCTAGGCCCATGTCTCATTTCCTTTCTTCTCAATCGCTCTGTAAGTATTCTCTCACGTGTCCGGCAGCCTCCCTTTCATTCTTTTGCCGCCCACCTACTCTAGTTCCAATTCACCTGCCTACACGTCTTGGAATGTTGCAGGAAACAAGAGTACCACACTGTCACATGGAGAACATGCAAATCCATACAGATGGTTCCTAAATGAGCATTGAACCTGTGTCTCTGGAACTTGCAGACAGCCGCACTAACTGTGGAGCTACCATGCTCATAGACCATGTTCATGCTTCAAATCAGCCACCATCATCCCTATACCAAAAAACTCTGCATGTTCAGAATGAAACGACTACTGCCCAATGGCATTGATGCCAATCATCATGAATTGCTTTGAATGGCTGGTAATGGCACATATCAAAAATTCATTCCTACCATACTGGACACTCACTAATATGCTTACCGACCGAACCACTCTGTGACAGATGCCATAGCATCTGCAGTGCACCTGGCCCTGACACATCTAGAAAACAAGGATTTGTTTCTGGATTTCAGTTTGGCATTCAACAGTATTGTCCCACAGTCCCTGGTGAGCAAACTCCTACTCCTCGGTCTAAATACACCACTGTGCAACCTGGTGTTGGACTTCCTAACCAACAGATCTCAAATAGTCAGGTTTCCCACCATTCTCAGCACGGGTGCCCCCAGGGCTGTGTGCTGAGCCCATTACTGTACACTCTGCTCACACATGATTGCACAGCCAAACACTCGAGTGATCACATTGTCAAGTTTGCCGATGACACAATGGTGGGGCTTGTCACCAACAACGATGAGGCGGCCTACACAGAGGTGGTGAAAGAGCTCGAGACCTGGTTCCAGGCAAATAACTTCTTCGGCAAGACAAAAGGGATGTATATCGACTTCAGGAGAACTCATACCACTCGCATCCCTCTTTGCATTAGAACACAGCTGTGGAAATTGTGAGCAGAACACAGCCCACACAATTGAGAAAGCTCACCAATGCTTTTCCTTTCTGAGAATGGTGAACAGAGCTGGACTATGCACATCAATACTCACAACCTTATGCAGATGTGCAGCTGAGCACATCCTAACACGCTGCATCACTGCTTGGTATAGAAACTGCTCTGCAGTGGGCAGGAAGGCTCTACATGAGGAAATCTGCAGATGCTGGAAATTCAAGCAACACACACAAAATGCTGGTGGAACACAGCAGGCCAGGCAGCATCTATAGGGAGAAGCGTTGTCGATGTTTCGGGCCGAGATCCTTCGTCAGGACACAAGGCTCTACAGTGGGTAGTCAAAACTGTTCAGAGCGTCACCAGCACTAGCCTACCCACCATCAAGTACATATATACAGAAAGGTGTCAGGAAAAGGCCTGCAATATCATGAAGGATCCCACTCTCCTGCTCTTGGACTATTTGTCCCACTCCCAACAGGGTGGAGGCTATGGAACATCATTGCCAAGACCACCAGATTCAAAAGCAGATATTTTCCCCAAGCAGTAAGGCTGATCAACATCTCTGCCCACGAATCCACCCCTCCCCCACTACTTTATCATTTCCTGTCAGTCACCTTATGTAGAGACACTCTTGCACCTATTGTCACCTTATGTACATACAATCAATCCCTGTATATAAGCAATCTTATGTATTTATATTTATTGCATTCATTTATTATTCTGTTCTTTATCTTATTGTGTTTTTTTTTGTGCTGCATTGGATCCAGAGTAACAATTATTTTGGTCTCTTTTACACTTGTGAACTGGAAATGACATTAAACAATTTTGAATCTTACCTAGCTTTAGTTTTGCCTGAACATTCTCCACGGCCATTAGACTCCGAGAGCAATGCTGTGCAGATGCAGGCCATTTGTCATGCTGACCATGGTGTCCATCCAGCTAGTCCCAATTTCCTGCCTTTGGCCCATCTCTCTCTAGGCCTTACCTTTCTTGTACCTACCCAATTGCTTTTTATACAGTACTGCCCCAATCATTTCCTCAAACATCTCCTTTCATATAACCACCAACCTCTGAGTGAAAAAGTTGTCCTCAAGTTCCTTTTAAATCCTCCTAGTTCTAGGAGTCCTCTGCCCTGGGGAAAGGACTTTTATCATCCACGTTATCTATGCCCCCATATTTTTAAACACTTCTGTAAGGTCATTCCACATTCTCTTAAGTACCAAGGAATAAAGAGTTGACCTCTCCCTGTAACTTGGTCCCTCTAGTCCTGGCAATGTCCTCATAAATCTTCTCTGCACTCTTCAGTTTAACCACATCTTCCCTATAACAGGGTGACCAAGACTATATGCAGTACTCCAATGACTTGTATGTCCCATTCCTATACTCTGCATCCTGACTGATGAAGGCCAGCAGTGCTAAACATCTTCTTCACCATCCTGTTTACCTGTGATTGGCCTTCTACATGTTGCTGTGTGGAAATCAAACTCTACCTGTGTCTCAGGCAATTGAGGTAGCGAAGCGGATGCTGGGCAGTAGCATTTTATTGTGAAGAGCAGGATCACCAGAAAGAGCTTTGTAATCTGTAACAAGAAGAAAGAGGAATAGAAGGGATTTGTTCTCACTGATAAGTTACCGGCATTCCCTTCTCACTCAGCACATTGTTCTGCTGGACTTGGTTGAGGGTATGTGGAGCAGATGCTCTGGACTTCCTGTCTACCATCTCCAGCAGGACTGAAGGCAGTGGTTGCCCTGTGACAGTGCCTCACTGCTGTCCCTGTCAATCCTCACACTCAGCTCATGGCAATCAAACACCACCAGTTCCATCAACTTCTTGTCCTGCTGGGGAGCTGATGTGATGGTGTTAACACTGTTACTGTGTCAGGTCATGCTGAATCAGTCCCAGAAAGGTTTGAAGCCTTGTGGCACTTTGTGGGCGCTCAGTGTCTGTCAGAGCACCATCAGGCGTGACCCCCTCATCTCCTCCCTGTGGACACAGACACACCACCTGGGGCTATAAAAAGGCCAACACTACCTCAATCCACATCAATACCTCCTCCACTGCACAAGTGAAACCATCAGAGACAGAATAGTCTGTCTCTGTTACATGAACAGTTACTATGTTCTGCATAAGCTTGTCTGTCTTAGACTGGAAACAACTAGGACTCAACTTTGAGGTGTATGGCGGTGATTTTCCCATCTGTGTCCAGCTGTATGTGCGTGCAACAATGTAGCTTTTCATTCACATCCAATCAGACACTCAAATTCTGGAAAGGAATAAAGGAAATGACCTTGGATTACAGGTTTAAAATTTCAAAGTAAATTTATTACTAAAGTACATATATGTCACCATAAACAATCCTGAGATTCATTGTCTTGTGGGCATTCACAGTAAATTCATAGAAACACAATAGAATCTATGAAAAACTGCGCACAAGACAAACGAGCACCCAATGTGCAAAAGACAACAACTGTACAAAATCACAAAAGAAAAAACAAAATAATAATAAATACATAAGCAACAAATATTGAGAACATGAGATGGAGAATCCTTGAAAGCGTGTCATAAAAGCCATCATAGGTTTAATCTTCTCGTGGGCCTTAAATCTTGCGACTTTTGAAAATGTCATTGTCTTTGGACAACTGCCTCCAGCCATGATTTTACTGTATCTGTGCAAGTGTTGAATGTCTTCTTCCCCCAAGTTTTAACTGTATGAGCTAATCCTTACTCTACAGAGTCAGATATTGGGTTTGGTTCATCACAACAGTTGTTGACTTATGACTCTGACCAACCTAGTGCATTACATCTATTACAGGTGTCACATACCCTGTGACCGGGTTACCAAATCAGCAGAAATGGAATGATATGTTGGAGTCTGGTGGTACTGTAACTAAAAGTGTTTATTAGTAAATTAAGTAATACACTATCAAAAATGCCAATATACATATAAAACAGGTTAGCAATGATAAATACAGAAGCGTAGGAATAAGAATCAAACCAATCTCTATCGTAGTCTAGGGGTAAATGAATAGTCTTAAGATAATACAGTGTTCAGTTCAGTTCAGTTTGGGTTGAGGGTAGTTGCTGTTGTGACGTTAGAGAGAGAGAGAGAGAGAGAGAGAGAGAGAGAGAGGAGAGTGGAGAGAGAGAGAGAGAGAGAGAGAGAGAGAGCGAGAGAGAGAGAGAGAGAGAGATAAGCAGCTGCAGCAGGCAAACCTTCCGTTGTCTTCTTGTTCCGTTGTACTGTTGTGGTCATCGATTATGACCCTTCCGTTCCCGGCCAAACCGTCTTCAGTGGTGGACTTGTCACCCAGGTGAGGATGGACACACACACAAGCCCCCACCAGCCTGCCTTCACACACTGTGAGCCTCTGACCGATTTCCCTGAATCGATCCTCCAAGCCCCCACCTTCCTGTGGGTGCACAACACTCTTTCAGTGTCCAGTGGCGTGTCTGCTTGTGTCTCAGCAGACTTGTCTTTTATCTCCCCTGCCGGGGTACCAGCCATCCATCAACTGTCCATGTCCATCAAACTGGCCCCTCCCTCCTGTCTCAGCAGGCACCTGGCACTCACTCTGCTGTGTCAGCAGGGATTCACACAAGCAGGCAAAGTGGCAAAGTCCTTGGAAGTAAAGTCAACAATCAACGAAGAAGCCATAATTTTAAATCCTTGTGTCTCTCTCATTATCAGCATGTGCAGCATGGTGCCTCTCCCCCTCTTTATCTCTCTCTCTCTCTCTCTCTCTCTCTCTCGTTAGCAGCATAGTTTACGGGGGTCAACTCTGGACCCCATCTCCCCATGGTTTTCTCATCACACATAACACAGGACCTTCAATCTTCACCTGAATCAGTCGTTAGTCTCACCCTACCCTTTACTAAGGGTGTGGTGTGGCTGAACTGCCTGTCATGTGAATCCCTCCTAGTTGCAGCAGTCAATCTACATCACTTCCTTTCATCAGGTCTCTTGCCATTCCCTTCAGTTAATAGTCACAGCACAAAGAGAAATGTGAGTTGCCTGCAGCAGTTGAAATATTGTGGAGAGTCCCTCTTTCTAGTTGATTTTTGAGAGAAAGGTCTCTTCTGTGCCTGTGTTGCATTAGAAACTGATCTGTTATGTGTTGCTCAGTACTATGATTTACAAACGAATGTTTCTGGCAAGTGGGGCTTTGGGACTCTTTTACGGTAGGGCTGCACAGTGAATGGCTGCATCCATTACATAGACACTGGCCACTGTCCCTGTTTGGGAACTATCCTTTGATTGCTACATCCGTGTGCTCATGAAACATGAAAATCCCTGGCATTTTTGCCTGTCATTTCCATGGAAGTTACACTTCTATACCCAAATCAAATCCAAGTTTTAGTGCCCAACAGCATGGGCGTTTAACCCTTTGTCCAAAGCTGGCACTTCTCAGTGAACTTACCAAGTTGCAGTACATCGATAGGCTTTTCAGCCCAATTCCCTGTTTTCTTTTTGTGCATTGAGTATAATGCTCTCCACTATCTCAGTGGCAGTGGGTTGAAGTACTCTTTGAACTTCTGAAATAAAAATAGAAAATTGTGGGAACATTTAGCAGGTCAGGCAGAGTATGGAGAGAGGAACAGTTAATATTCCAGGCCCGACACCCTATCTGATGAAGAACTGTTCTCAGGGTCCCAGACCTCATATGTTAACTCTTTTCCTCACTACAGATACAATGTGATTTTCTGTATTTTCTGATTTTACTTCAGATTTCCAGCCAGCATTTAGTTTTAAAAAAATTTCTATCTTCTAACTTTGGTACTGCATTGCAAGTGGCTGTCTGCAGGGGTCAGTCCGTGTCCAATGTGGTTCATTGCTGATTCCTGAAAACAAAATTGTTTTCTTATGCTCCCTCACTGCCTGCACATTCTCTGCACTGTCCCCCCCCCCCCCACCTCAGGAATGCTATTGGCCAAGAGAAATATCTCCATCCTTTCCCAGTAGACCGTGAATAATTCACACACCTTCTTGTACACCCCTAGGCAGTCTGTGGGGGTGTATTTGCTTGAACTTGAACAGTCATTTCCTTTCATTCCACACTGAAAGAATGCCACAACACCCAAGCCTCCTGTCTGTTTGGACTTTACACCCAATAAGTCCTTATGGCTGCA